>NC_135841.1:13275000-14690000 GCF_029677425.1 Wolffia australiana | reverse complement strand
TGTCTTTTGGACGATTCTATTTTAAATACTCTCATGTTTTTTAACCATTTCAGGAGGATCAGAAACATTTGTGGCCCACGCTGGACTTACAAGGTTATTTTTTCTTTTAGACCACGAAAGTAAAATACCCATAATATGTTAACATACAGTCAGAGTAGCATGAGATTTACAAAAGTCTAAATTGCCGCGGCGCAAATAAAGAAATGAGTTTCAAATATCCTAAAAAAAGAAATTTATTTCAAATATCTAAATAAACAAGGAAATTAGTTTCAAATATCTTAAAAGGGAAATTTGTTTGAAATATCTTAAAAAATAAGGAAATTCATTTCAAATATCTTAAAAATAAGAAAATTCCTTTGAAATATCTTAAAAATAAGGAAATTAGTTTCAAATATCTTAAAAAATAAGGAAATTAGTTTCTAATATCTGAGAAAAGAAATTAGCTTTCTTGAAAAAGAAGGAAATTCCTTTAAAATATCTTTAAAATAAGGAAATTAGTTTCAAATATCTTAACAACTAAACAAATTGGTTTCCTTTTATGTTCCTTTTAAAATACTTTTAAAACCCAATACGCTTATCCATTCTTTGATTTTATTATTCATTAAAACCCATACATTGGATCTCAGTTATTATTAAGTTATCTTGAAAACAAAACATACAAATTTTTGTTGGGAAAATCACGTTGAGCTCTATTTAATAGCCAGCTTTTAAAAAAAAAATTAGTTTTATAATGTGAGAATGTGAAATCATCAATTTTGAAAAATTCTATGAGTTTAACATTTATATAATATTAGTTTATAAATAATATATACATTTCATATGAGTACTTTGAAAATTTACATCTTGAAAAAATATGGCTATTTGGTCGTTAACTGATTCTTCTTAATGATCTAGAAACTCTTCTAAGTATGTGTTTAATCTAGAAAGTCTTTAGTAAATCTAGAATTTTTTCTAGTGTCCATATAATTCCTTCATCTGAAATGAAAATAATTAATTTCAATGAGAATTTCTTGTGTAAAAAATGTAAGTTACATTTAACATTACTTTATTTCCAGATCAAATTAATGTTATATAATAATACAATTATGCACTCACAATATGGATCAGATTTAATTGAGGGATAAAGTTGTTAATAATTCTATCAAAGAGTGTCAAAGACTCCTTTTAGTAGAAAATCAAAAAGGGAAGTAGTTGATTCATTTATCAAACATAAAATGAATGTTTTTATTACCTCTTTTTAAAGAAAAGTTGGTATCACATATAACAAGGAATTAGACCATTTATGAAAATCCATCCACTTATATCTGATCTGATAAGTTTAATACGAGGGTGCTCTCATTCTAAACTAATAATACTAAAAAAATGATCATACTCCATAGAGACATCTAAGTGGCAATTCAGCTCTCATTTTAAAAAAGTATATAAGAAATTTAATCTTACACACTAATAATTATGTGTTTTTAGTAGAAATGGGAAAACATGTTGGCATGGGTGAATTATGAATTAAAATTTTATTTTAATTAGTAAATATGAATCAGGTAGCCAGTATATACTATGTAATTCTACACAATACTATCCAATTAATGACGATAGCTTATGAAATTACTGTAGACTTCTCCTATCTTAAGCTCATCAAGAGTTCTATTCTCAATTTTAATATATTAACATACTTGGAGAACAAAATCAGGGAAATATTTTCATATTAAGTAAGCACTGATTTTATCTAGAATTCTATTCTCTAAAATATTGTCCCAAAATTTATAGTGTCCAACTTAATAATTTTCGATATATATCAATCCTTAAATGGCATGGTAAACTCTTATTCAATGAAATTTGACTTTGGCCAAGCCAAAATAAAACATGAGAAAATATTCCCACAATATTTGGATATTAGGACTAATAAAAAAAAAATCTGATTTGAACCTGAATTGGTACATTGAGATGTGAATATCTTCATTCATAAAAAGATGGTTGACTTTGATTTCACATTCAATAGATCAAACTTTTGACGTTGGGGATGAATTTCAGGAAATAAATATACGTTGTCAAAATCATTTGTGAAAATTTTGGTACATATGACTTCATTTCACTAGTACATTGAAAATGTTAAAGCAAGAATGTATGTTCACCTTTTTGTGAATTATTTTAGTATATTATAGAGGAAAAAAATATAAATATTTCTTTTAAAGATCTTAATTTGAAAAAACAACTACACCTAGTTTGACCAGAAACTTATGAGAATTTTATGAAGCTAAATTTGCAGAAGAAAACGAGTTCGCCCTATTTTTAGATGTTCTTAGAAGAAAAATAATAGTCATATAATTTATAAAATAAAAGTACTTGTAGGACAGCACTACCACTTCCTTCCAATTATGTCTCCCTCCTCTTTCTTTATCTATATCTTTCTCCCTCTTTCCCTACCTCTTTATCATTCGAATTCAGGATTTCATAAAATTTTAGCTTTTGTGATGTTTTGGTCCAAATCTTTTACTAGACTGAACTTCAAAGTAAAAAAAACATGAATGAAGAGAAAGAGAGAGACAAAAAAAAATGAAAATAAAAAATATTTACATCTTACTCTTTATCTTTTGATAATTGAATTGTAGGAAAGGTGACTTACAGTACAGCATGGAATATATAATGTATTGTTAGTATTTGTACAATGATAAGGTCCCAGATCTGATAAAAGAAATGGAAACAAACAAATTCAAAAAAAATACTCTAAAAAACCAATCATGTCAATGATAAAACCATCTTTTATAGAGTCAAAGTCCTCAGTCAAATGACTGCTTGAATGAGTCTATTGAAGCCGCACAGATGTCCCCCTGATAGATTTTTGTAACCATACGCCCCTTGTAATTCAATTTTCTTTGTTGTGTTATCGAAGATTAATGTGAAGATATCCTTACCATCCTAATCTCTCAAAGACAGGGAGGACAGTCAAGAAGAGAAAAAAAAGAACGAGTGGCCTCCTCTTTTAAACTCACAAGGGTGTTTCTGAAAAGAGGGTAGATCTTGTATTCTTAAATGATAAATTTCCTCAAACTCCATATATTTTAGGAATATTTCCAACATTTGGTGTGATGGATATCATGTGACCTTCAAATCCATCACTCTTGTGTCTATTTATATTCAGTGAGATAAATATTTAATCATTATTACTCCACTATGATGTTTAGAAATCAATACATGAAATTTCCAACTGAATTATGATGAGACTATTATACGGTAATCATTTTTTTTAAAATGTGTTATACATATTTATATTCAAATGATACATCGGATGTAATTAAAAATATCCAAATAGGATCCAACATATATGATGGGTATGGTTGACCTTGTGGCCAATAGTGTGAAGACACTAAGAACAGATGGTGTGTCCTCTCTAGGGAAAGATTTCATCAAAATGATGTAAATGAATCCCTGAACGGTATTATACCTAACTATGAATTGTGTTGATTTATCTTTTAGTCAATTTTGAAAATGTATCACTTAAGTTTACAAGAAAAACAAAAATAACATAGCTAATCATAGAAACTTGTCACAAGAACTGATAACTCTCTAGAAGTCACACAATCAACACCCGGCTAATCTGTCCTTTATCCAAATTTTCTGGAGAGCAATCTCAGTAAGCTTTTTACAAGACCGGAAGGCTATGACTACAAGTGTTTTTTTTTGTAGGGGACACAGAATGAACTGCCCAACAAATAACTACACAATTTCTGGAGTTCACTTGCGCCGAGTAACTAGCAGATGAAAATTTGTGTAGTTAATCCTAAGATCTGAGACAACAATTGCACACTTTTGTATGGATGGTTATGTTTTAACCACAACCTACGAGTCTCGAACCACAAGATTTAAACCAGTCTTAAATTGGGCACAAAAATAAACTAAAGAAGATGATTAGATGGCCAAGATAGAGTTGTTTTCGCGTGGTAACAAAATGATAGTTACTCGAGGAAGGAGCTGCATTAAATCGCCGGCCATGGTGGTGGATATTAGATAAAACTTTCTCTAATGAACCCCATTACCTGTCAATACTAACTTAAATATCCATTAGGGTGTGAGATATAAATATACCTGATGGAGCACCCAAACGACATCGATAAAACGTCATCGGAGCCGTCCTCGCCGTCATTAGCATCACTGCCGGTCCGTGTCCAGCCCAACCGACACGCCAAAGCATCCGTGAAGACGCCCGGGTTTAAATACCCCGGGTAGAGCACATTCGCGTCCATATCACCATGTTTTAATTATCTATTTTCAGTCCTTTGATTTCTGTTTGTGTTCATCATGACGAGTGCCCCCTACTTGTTGTGACAGGTCCGTATCACCGTGTTTTCGTATCTATTCGTATCGTTTTCATTTTCACGTCGTTTATTTTGTTATTTTCTTATTTATGTTGTAAATTGGGGGAAGATTTTTATTGCACTGAAAACATTGTCTCTACAGGAGGATTTTTTTAGTGATGTTTGACGCGTTGGAAATCTTGAAGTCTACGCTATCGTATGTAATGTTTACCTAGTCAAAATGGTAAGAATACAAATCAAACATTCAGGAGATCACATGAACTTTGTTGTCGCTTCCCCACAGGCTAAGTGGTGCTCTTTCTCTAATAATCTTGATCACCCTTGAGCTGTCTCAACCACATTGTTTTAAAACAAGAGTGGATCAACGAAATATGATGCACTAGGCCTCCAACAACAAGTTGGGAGTAGAAATCAAAGATGAGATACAAATAGAGGCGAGAAGAGAATAAATAGAAATGCTCTAACTCTCCCAACCATTGGATTTAAAGGGTTTGGAGGACTAAGATTTCTTGATTTCCATCCTAGATCCATGTTCCCACCTTTTCAGATTTGAAAACAGGCCTTTCAAGTTCAAATTGTGGGTTAGTTCCACAATTTTTGCCTTTAGTTGACCTGGTGTTTAAGAAGGTTTGAATGTAATGCTAGAGTTGGTTTCTTGTGTATTGGGCCTCTTCTTATTATCTGGTAGATGTCTTAACTAGGCCCTGTTTCCTCGAATAAAACTCCAAGAAGACGTGAGAAATCCAGTTGACTCTATGGAGTCAAGTGGGGTTAGTCTAAAAAAATTAATAAAATATACATAAAAATAGTGCTTATAAAAATAAATCAAATTTTTTTCATTTTATCCTAAAATGGTGAATAATACTACTGAAAATCTAAAAATATATGGTAAAACACGTATAAAAGCATAATTTTATTGATCAAATTTAATGTTATCAACCACTGGATTTTTTAGATTCCCAAAGGGACACAATGTCAGATGTTGAAATTGGAAAAAAATTTATTTGATATCCGACTCTAATCACTTTTATTTGATAATACATGGATTTTTACTTTAGTTACTGATATCTTATATTAATTTATGTTTCCATATTGACACTTGATATTGGCATCCTAATTATTGAATCCAGTTTCTTAAATGTTGAAATAGTTTTTAAAGATGATTAAAAATATTAAATTTAATCTCATATATACATATCAATATTCATAGTATAATCCAAACACAAACTCCATAATTCATTTTAGAATTTCTTTATCTTTGTAAAATTTAATGATATTACATTCCATATAGCGTAAAGTTATATATTTAAAGATTTAGTCAGTCACAAACAATTCAGATTGAAAGGTTTAAATTTATCAAAAAAATAAATTTTTTTTAGATTTTCAAATATTTATCCAATGAAATTTCACATTCTAGGTTTTAAATCCTAAACTTATTTGTTGTTCCCAAAATATAGATTATTTCTCAAATAAGAAAACATCCACTGATTCTATCATTTTTTCTAAGATCCATTTCAAATCATTGTAGCATGATATGACGTCATTCATGAATTTGAGTTGATATTCCTAGTAAATCATGTAGAACCCAAAACAATGACGATACATACTTGATCCAAATTTTCATTAATTTTAAAATCATTAACTTTGTTCCTGATTTTCATTTCTGTTGCATCTCGGGTTACATTATAAAATTAAATCAATAAATTATATCAAAAATATCCACTTGGCTTGCCAAAGTTGATACCATTGAAAGAGAACTTCATATATAAGAGTGTTTTAAAGGGAGAAATTTGGGGTAGGTGTCAATGCGGATGTTTGATCCTCTTCTATCTTGATGCAAATTTAACCCTTCTATTGATAAAATTCACAAGCATTTCAAGACATGTGGAGACAAAAAGTCTTTGTTTCAATTCTCAATAGAAATATTACAGATGTTTCCTCCTCTTGCATGTGACTTTCAAAATTCTATATGAAAATTTCTGATAAAGTATCCGCAAACTCAGGATAACATAAACAATAATCAAAAGGTTTTCATGCTGAATTTTTTGGTGAGTCTTCCTTAAATCATCACGTAAAAAAAGTTCGTTATTTTATTCTCCCTGTGATATCATAATGTTATCATTTTTTCCTTAATGACTTCTTCAATCATGTGTCAAATAGAACAAATCAGGATGATATATATTTGTAAGAATTTAAAAAATAAAATTTTTATGCAGTTAAACATACAAAGTTAGTAAAAATCCCAAGTGATGATCTTTGGGCCAAGTTTGTTGCCACCCTAATCATGGTGTTTGCCTCTCTTAACTTCAATCTTACATCAAATGGTATGATTCTAGATGCTATGCATATTCATGGATGATAAAAATATCTTTTATGATAAATAACAAATAAATAAAAGTATCAATAAAAATATCCTAATGACTATATTTAAACTAATCTCATTAATTGTATGAATTCTAGGTTACTATCTTGTTTTTATTAAAAAAAATTCAAACCTGGACTAAAAACAGTGTGATTCTAAATTCAATGGACCTGGGATTATTAATAAGAAAACTTCGCATGAAAATTTCTAAAAAATAGTATGCACATTTCATTAGACAATGAGATTTTATGCTTGCTCTTTGTAGTGTGATCTTCAAGTATAGAGTTATTGGTTATAAGGCCCTTATTTCTTGGTTCCTCGAGTGAGACAATTTGAGTTTTCCATGTGTCAAGCCTCAAGCATAACTGCAAAATCCTAACACATCAAACTTTCTCCTCCATCTTGATGAGCCCTATTCTCCCTCCACTATCATCATTACGCCATCTGATCACATTGAGAGTGTAGATGAACTAAGGGGAGAAGGGAGAAGAAGGGTGAAAAACCTGAAATTTATGTTTTAGTTTAATTATTTTTAGCCTTTCCTATTTATGATCAATGAGAATTTTTCATAGAACCCCAAACCTTGAAGTATATTTTCATAAAGCCCGTTTGTGTCTGACCCTCTAGGCCCATGTATCAGTCTAGTTAACTACTCAAGTACCCAATAAGCTTCGTTTCCCACATGAGTTAATTGTCTATATCATCATATATATATATATATATATACTAATCATGAATTTATTTAACTCGATTAACAGCTTGAGTTTAAAGCTTGTGCGATCCCAAGCTACACCTTGTGCTCAAGAAGATACAGAGGAGAATATTGACATCACTAATGCAAAAAACATTTCATTGGTTACCGTGTCCCTCATATTTTTGACGCTTCTAGAATGACGTAGGCTCTAATCAAATACCAAAACCTAATAGGTCATCCAAGTCAAATACCAAAGAAGAACTGTTTTTCCAGAAGATGCCTCTTGTTCTAAGCGTAATCAAAATCAACCTGATCGTCAATCTGATATAATGTCATTCAGGTATTCATACATATTAATTCAACGAAATCTTTCTACAAAAGAGAACCCATAGTGTCTCCTTTGTGTCTCCACACTAACGGCTACTAGATCAGACATATTCCTCATATAGGTGGGACTATAGTGCTAATATATTCGGATACTTTGATTTCTTTCTTGAGTATCTCTTATATAGGAATATTGAGAACACATGCTTAAGGACTACTGATCTTCATACTACAATCCATCATAATTACTAAGTCGGATCATGTATTCATGGAGTTCATCATAAGCATCACATATGGAATGGGTGATTGGCTTAACGACCACATATTTTTATCAAGATATATAGAAGAAGTGAATGCAATTAGGGTTAAATCTGCATATATTGGATTTGAAAATGAATGTGGTGACGGAGGAAAATTGGGTAATAAATTTCAAATGTTGTTGTGAATTTAATTTGGCTACTATCAAATAAATTTGATAAAATATAGAAACTTACTCAAGTGTATAGTTGGAGTAAGGTCGTCTCCTCAGGGACTGACCTTTAGGGATGTATTTGATAATTGAGTTGTTAGTTAATAAGATATAGTAATAATACTAAAGATAATGAATATAAGAAGAGATAAGTAATTAGTAAGTATAGGGAATCTTAGTTTAATAAGATAAGTAGATAAGAGAGAATATCAAATACTATATGTATATATATTCTATGGATACTAAGAATAGTAAAGAACTAAGAAGTTATATATTATATTTAAGAATGATAGTAATGTAGCTAGTGAAGAAGTAGAAGAGGTGGATATAGTAGTAATATACTACTGATAGAGATAAGAGGATATTTATTTTCTTAATAGTAGATTTAGAAGAGAGGGATAATAATATTAACTATTAAGATTTAAGAATAGGGATCTAAGATAATAAGATGCGAGAAGTATAAAGTTACTAAAGAGTAGTTATTTAATGAGAGGAAGGAAAAGAAGAGGATAGAGTAGAAAATTATAGCTTGGGAGACATTTAAGTAATTATATAATTATTATACAACTAAGTAAGTAGATAGGTATAAGGGGATGAAGATAATATGTTTTTATGAAATTTTATAGATGTTTACTTAGTGATTATACAGCTAATGTGTGTAGTTTATCTTTTATTTATATTTTATAGACTTTTAGGGTCGAATTTGAGAGGTAAATGGGTGATGTAGTCGAACACCAGAGAGGTGTTCAACCAATTGCCCGAAAGGGGGTTGAATAAGAGAGATATATAGTATTTAATCTTCATATGCTTTTTATACATTATATAGAGTTTTAATGGTAGAAAATCGAGATACAGAGATACGAACAACCGTGAGGTGTTTGACAGAATGTCAGATAGAAGTCGGGTAAGATGAATGTATTTTTTTTTATATTTTTACAAGGTTTAGATAGTAGTTGGATAAATCTCAGGATGTTTATCAAACACATGAGGTGTTCAATAAAATGTCACAAAGAGTAAATCGTGATAGGAATTCATAACGAACTGGATGAAACTGATTGTTGAACTAACGTGATTTAAATCTAAAGTGTTCATCAACACAATTTCAACAAGAAAGAACTGAGAACTCACAAGATCTGCCCTGATTTGAAGAACGAGAGTGGCGGCACCGTTCGCTGTCGCCTAACATCGGTTTACAGGTTCCCTTGCTCTTCTCCTCCATCCTAGCGCAAATCCAAGCACTCCTAGCTCTTCCCTGAATCCGTCCTTGCTGTCCATAGCCACCAGCACCATCATGACACCGCAGCCTGCTTCCAAATACGGAAGGGATCTCTGCCGACGCTCTTGGGCTTAAGGTCAAAAGATGGATGAATTGGGGACTTTGGGCCCCTTTTAATGGCTTGGGAGGGACCTCCCAGGCCGTCCGATGGAGGAGGACGTCCGTGGGGGTCCTCCCGGGCTGTTGGATAGCCCAACGGTCCTCCTCGTCAACTAAAAACTGCCTCCAGTCGGCGGCGTTCACAGCCAGGGCCGAGAGTGGATGTAATTTCCCCTGGCCATTGGATTGTCTCCATCTAGGTCCAACAACTGTGATTAAATTGCAGCCATGGACCAGGTGTACCCACCTCAGCCACATCAGCATGCCCCGTTAGCCGACCACGTCACCTTCCAACCTTTGGATTCGTTCGTTGGGGGGCCCCATGATCTGCACCACCCTCACCTGCCAATAGGAGGGCCAGAAAAAGATATAAAAAATAGATTAAATATGGAGGATTGATCTCATCCATCTAATCTTCAGTCATAATATCTGACGGATGATATCATATCCACCTAATTCAAATGAGCCTGAAGTGGCACGGGCTTCTGGCTGGGTCGGCTCGAAGCCCGATCATTGTTTTTTCTTTAAAATGTGATTGGATTGCAGCTTGTTGGGCTGCGATCGCTTGGCCACTTGATGGCCCGGCCGGCTATGGACTTAAAATAGATAAGATTTTAATCCCACATTGGAAATATCTAAAATGTGGAGTACTATACATTCTTTGAAAGGAATTGTTAATTGAATCATATACCTCTTCAGTGTACACCCTCCTCTTCATGGTGGGCCTAACTAGTCCTTTGAGTTACTTGTGTAGTCAGCAGGGCTTTCCTATCGGGCGCTGCCCCTTGCTGGCTGTGGGCTGGCTTGAGCCCTACACTCGTTGGCCTGTGGCTGGCTTGGGCGCAATACGCCTGGTCGGCCACTAGCTGGCCCAATAAACATATTTTTATTCTTCTTAAATATATATATATATATATATTTGATTTCTTTCTTCAAATTCTACATTGACTTCACCCCTGCAATAACATAGATAACATACTAAAAAGGAAATTAGAAATGCAAAATTCTTGAGTATGTAGAACATGCATAAAGATGCATTATTTCATTACTTTTTCTATTTAGTGCATGAAATGCACAATTCTTGTGAAACTGAAGATAATACACATGAAATGTACCCAAAATGACCTTAAAATGTGTACATTTACACGCCACATTTCGGTTCTATCAAGTGAAAAGCCTGAAATTTTCATAAATTAAATAGTGAAATGTATTTTATATAAGAGATAAAAATATATAGAATACATTAATTATGAACTAGCATAATTACAATATTGTCATTCACTACCTTAAGTTGTTAAAGATAAAAATATAAACTACATGTTCTCCATGAATTTACGTTCGAAAAATTCCTTAAAAATTAGGGTAGATATCTGAAATTGTCGTATTAAAAATATAATAAATATTTATGATTATTAATATACATGATCTCTGTAAGATAACCCATTAATTCAGATAAAAATGGGTAGATACATTCAAGTTGGCCATCTTGTTTCACTGGCTCAATGATCTATGTTTAACATAATATTGGACCAATGGCATAGGAATTGGTTGTCAACCTATTATAAATATCTCAAGACAAAAGTCTGTGATGTCACCTGTTGACCAGATTGACAAACATTGCATATCTTTATATACATGTTATAAATGTAATGCATGATTGAGTTCGATGCTTTGAATCATGTGAAGTTAGTTATCTTCATATGTGTATTTCTTGATATGAATAAATATTTCTGATAATATAAACTTATAGACTAATTGCTGAGTTGGCATAATACACTTTTAACATTCATCAAAACACATGATTAGGCATTATTCTATTAATTCATTGAGCCTTATCTTCAAATAACATTTAAAATGCAAAATGAATATCTCTAAGGAACCGCCAAAAAATTTAAAATGTCTATGAAAAGGGATAAAATAATATACCATTGATATTCATCCTTTTTATCTTCTTTATTTTCTTTGTATTTTATTTTCTTTCATCTCCTTTGACTAGATTACTCAAATTTGCGTTTACATTTTAGTTGTCCCTTCCCCGCGTATAAAATCTTCAGAGTTGAGGTTATGTGTCATCTATGAAATGTTATCTCTTGAGTTGCAAGATAAAGGACCAATAAAACATATGTCACTTCACACCTAAAATATTTTCCATTTTATTCGCCTTGGTCCATTCATTCCTTATATGATGAAATTATGTGGCCTACAAGCCAATCAAGATTATGTGTTTCTTTAAAGTTCATTTAAGTAAATCATATCACTTATTGTTTATGTGTAATGATTATTCTAAAGTCAAAGAATATATGCTCTAATTATTGAATTATGAAGAGACCAAAATATGAGGACACTTATATTTAAAAGTGTATTATAAAGTATTAATATTTGATGGATACTCAAATGTACATCAAAATATTTAGAGAGAATAACACAGTTTAGTCCCCCTCAAATGATAAGTATGATCAAATTCTTAAGCCATTTCTATCGAGACAATATGGATACATATTGGGTGCTATTACGAAAATTTCTTATTAATTGACTATTTAAATTGCTGGATGATAGCTGTAAATCATGTTGATTCATGTATCATTTATGTAGCTACTCCTTAAACCTGAGAGAGCAAAAACAT
The DNA here is from genome assembly GCF_029677425.1 of Wolffia australiana. Classification (NCBI taxonomy): domain Eukaryota; kingdom Viridiplantae; phylum Streptophyta; class Magnoliopsida; order Alismatales; family Araceae; genus Wolffia; species Wolffia australiana. The sequence continues at coordinate 14,677,843 of NC_135841.1, read as the reverse complement.
CTTGGGAAACCATGTTTGGACTATTGAACTACAAGTTCCAAACCTCGAGATCCAAACAAGCTTAGTTTGAATGGGTAAAAAAATTTTTACAAAGGTGATTGAGTTGTCAATATGGGATTGTTTGTCTCAAGTATAAGTGTAGATAGACTCTAGGAAAATAATGAAATGAAATCCTTGGCTGATGTTAAAGTATCTCTATTGATTTCCTCATTTAATTAATCCTCATTAGGGTTTGATAGTTGATAAAAATATACATGCACAACAATTGATGAAAAATAAGTTCCATGAAAATGTTCAATAATCCTCTCATACCTTATGAATATGAGGTGTATGTTTCTGTGTTCCTCTGCCAATAAACATCTCTGTTCGAGGAATATATTTCCTTGTTCCTTGTATATCTTGTACCTTTCAAATAAACATATATGTTTTATACAACTATTTATTCACATCCTAATATTTAATTTTTTAAGTATTCAACAATTGAGAAAATTCTTTCTATGTGACTCGCGACTAAATTATTCCTTGGGCCAGAGATTATGCTAATGAATGGACTTTTACATCTAGTAGTCTTAGGATTCTAAAAAAATAATTCACTAAATGTATAGTCCGTATCAAAACATATCAACATCCTTCACAAATCACATTTTGACTTATCATAAACACACATAATAAAGTTGAGTAAAAAAAGTACTCATAAAGTGGTATAAGTAGAAGTGTATTTACTTGCACAAGAATGCTCCACTCGATTACTGAAACTATCAATGGTTCTTTAATTTTATCATTTATAGTCCAATGATATTAATTCAGTTTCCTTCAACCTACCATGCTTCTGGTTAACCCACAACCATGCTGATCTCACGTTGCTCCTGTTCTCATGGATCCCATCAATTAATCATATAGTCTGATGCAATCAACTTCATGGGTACCAATTCACCAGTCAGAAGTCATTAATAAGATAACATTGGGGCTGCAGTTCGTCAGATACTGCCCCATAAATTTACTCTCCCGAGGAAAGTTTTCCTCAAATTTCCGTCTTTATTGACTGTTAACTACCCCACTTCCTGACGTCGCATTTCAGGGTCAATGACTTGGGGAGGAAGTCTGCCACCTGGCAAAGTGAAGGAAATTTCACGCTTCCTCTTATAGCATATATACATATATATGTATATATATATATATATGTGCTACATAGACTCTTGCTTCAAGTTCTTCCGACATAACTGAAGACCCATCACGGTGTATTCTAAAGCACACTGCTTCCTACGGCCTGTTTGTTCTTGGAAAGTTTAAGATGAGTATGGCTTATTGTTCTTGTTTTCCCCCATTGGGAAAGATCTTCCCAAGTAAGACAACAAAGAAGGAGAAACCGCTGGAACAGATCTTCACTGCTCATGAATACCAAAGTTCGAAGGAGGAAAAACCCAGACCTACAGCCCCCTTGGTGGTACCCAACTTCCCCCATCATTGTCGTCCGGGGATTCTCTGATAATCCTCCTCATCTCTCTCTCCCTCTCAATTTGTCTATGTATGTGTATGTCTCTCTCTTTGCTCCAGTTTACTGTAATTTCATCTTCGGAACATAGATGAGCAAGGATTTTAGTTCTTTATCTCAGTGGGGAGCTAACAAGTAGTTTTGCGCAGTACGTTTTATAGCAAAACTTAGCAAATATAATCATGTTAATCATTCGTATATCGTGCTCCTGTTACTGCTTTGTACATACGATGCAAAAGAGTACATCTGGAGCAGAATAGGTCATCAGATTACTAGGTCAGAAAATTTTCTATAGGCAATTTTTCGTATCGACAAATTTTCTAGTAGTCAGTCTGATAGAGACTTAAACCCAAGTTGATTAATACCTAGATAATAAGCTTTCACTATCACGCTAACATCTCCAATAAAACAATTTCTGTCATGGATAAACTTCCAACTTTCAGATCCTCGTATTATCGACGTTGAAATTTGATCTGTGCTTAAAAAAATAAAATTTTTCAAGTTCAAACGAGTGGAAGATATTTCTAGGCTGCTTGAGACTGTACCAATCAGTGTCGGATTGAACTGGAATATTTTTTTTTTGAGAAGTGAACTTGACTGATTTACGAACGCTATGAGAGAAAAATTGGGAATAAAATTTGAAATCATGTAAAATTTTTATGACTCCTCAAAAAATTCATACCCCGGGTTCGACATAGAACCAAAAAAATAAAAACAAAAATCTTGGCTGAAAAGAATATACAAAGCAATAAAAACTACGTAGGAATACAGAACTCACTATAAATTGACATCTGATCAATAGTCAGCTTAACAATGAAAGGCGAATAATTTTTTAGGAAAAAATATGGAATGAGGCGAATAATACCCAACTGTTTTCCACTAAAAACAGGCGTAAGAGAAATGCTTGAATATCGGGACATGAAAAAGAACTATCGAGCCAAAATTTCGAGAACTCTCTCTCAGGGAAGTAAATTCCCTAAATATATGATAAATTTATTTCAAATCATCTTCTATTTATGATAGATTTTGAAATCACCCATTTCAAAATAAATTTATCATAGATTATATCTCCTATTTAATATTATGACCATAAAAAAAAATCTGGGAAAGCCGGTGGGATTCATACGATTAGAGAAAAAATCATGTCACGGATCCGCGCCCCCCAAACTAACAAAGTCCGAAACGAAGAAAACGCTATTCTGATCCAGAAATTATGAGGAAAACGCACCTACGAAAAGAAGAGCTCAACAATTGCATATAAATCCATATTTGTCTCCCGCTCTTACTGATTTTCCTGAGAGTTTTATACACAACCTTCCTCCAAAATCGATTTGACGAATATCATCTTCAACTTGGAACTTTTTCTAATCCAAACCTACAGAAATCACGATTATTCGCATAAATTTCGACTGAGCAAAGAAAGAATATTGGAATCACTTTAAAGCGTACCCCTAATCACGCACATGAAATGAGACACAGGGTTGATGCATAGCCTTCGAGCTTGTTGCTTCACATGGGACAACCGCACAATTCCTTTCGCAGTAGATCGATGCTGACAAACATCGCCCACCGATCCAATCTCGGACGTAACTAATGAGATAATCACAAACGAAATCAGAGAAATCAGATATCAGCTTACTTGGCCAAGGATCTAAATATCCATCGACTAACCTTCTCGAGAGCAAACAGCATGATCATCGTTCGCTGATCGATTGATCGTTGAAAAAGAAGCAAAACAGCTCTCATCCGTTTCAGTACTCTCGGAGTCGTCAGATCTTGCGCAATCTCCTGAAATAGCAGCTGTATCGGCGATTGCGTTCTCCCCTTTTCCTCGCCTTGCTTCAACTTTCCATCTCCAATGGCATCTTCCATACCCATTTCCCTCAACCCAGAATTCCCTCGAGACTTCTTCGCGAGACGATCTGGAGTTTTCTCTTTGTTCCGCAGCACTCGCCTTCAATCTCTTCTGTCTGTACCTCATCCTCCGCCGTTGATTCTGGTCAGCAATCTCTTCCAAGCTCATCTGGGCCCTGCGTTGTCTATACCAAACCCTCTGCTGCGCATTCCGCTCATTCTCCTCTCCATCCGTCTTCTTCAACCATGTCTGACTCCGATGCATCTCAGCAATCTATAGTATATCTCGCATGCATTACATCAAAAGGAAAACGGGTATTGAACAAGAATGCAGCGCCCAACCTCGACAATGGGAATCTGAAATCTGAAACTTCAACATCAAAAAACCTCCAACAAGAAGCAACGACGATTCGGAAGAAACGATTATTCGGGCAAGATGAAGAACGAAGAAGGCGGGATCGTTCATTCCCTATTTCATGGGGAAAGAAGCGATCTGGAACAAGGCGCGGGGAGGAGGAATGGCCGATCTCTCGAGCTTGCCAACCGGCTGTCACATCAATTAATTGAAATACGATTAAAGCTGGCTTCGGTTTCTTGTAACGGATAGTGCAGCGACCACCGCGTGATCGGTGAACCCGTCGCGTGATCGATGGTCCCCCTTCCCCTTGTGTATTAAGTAACGTCAGTTTACATTTATTAAGTACTTTGTTCAGCACGTGATAGTACTTGATGAATTTTCTGCGAATGTTCTAAAATGTTTGAATAATTGAACAAATTTTCCGAAATCTTTCATTTTTGATGGAGAAATGGTATTTATCGAGGTCAAAAGTTGTGTTCGACTTAGCCATGTGACAGTGGCCAAAGCATTTTTAGTAAATTTGATTGACTTCAGGGTTTTTAGGAAAAATGAACCATACATTCTTACTACTCTTTTTCATCCAATCTTTATGCAAAATCACAATTGCAATCTAATGTCAATTTCAGCGTTAGTCGTGTGTTGGTCAACCCAAATATAACATGTGTGTTGATGTTACCCCCATGCCAGCATGATATTTTATGTAACTATTACTTCTATTATATAGGCCCTTTATTAAATACTTTCACTTCTAAAAACTAAATTAAAATTCCAAAACATATATCAAAAATCCATTGAATCGCCTAGATCAACTTGAAATTGGAAAAAAATCCCATATTATTGGAATATATTTTTACATAAAAACAATTATGTAGTTGACTTAAAAAATAAAACTAGCAATTTAAGTGCTAAAAAGTTCAACTTTGTTGGTAAAATTACTTGTCTGTAATACTTAAAGATACAAATCTAGTGAAAATTTTATTTCTTTGTATTAGCTACTGTGAAACTTTGATGGAAATAAAAGGCAATTAAGAATAATTAATCCTGAATAATAAATAAGATAAAATGCGTTAATTACTGACAAATGACTATCTTTTCAATGAAATGTTTATATTGGTAAGAAACTTATATATCATCCAAAGAGCTTATTGGTACATCATTAATGAATCTAACAACACGTTTCACATAAATAATCATCTTTTTATTAAATATGATTATTATAGTTTTAACTATTAAAGAATTAGAATATCATACGAAATGAATCAAGTATTTAATGCAATCTTTTGGTCTTACCCAGTCTTGAATTCAGTATCTCTTCTTACCCATAGCCTAATTCACAACATTTAATTGTTTGGGGCACAAGGGCATAACCCTATTGACAGGTAAAAGGCTAGTGAAAAGTATCAAATCATGCAGTAGGTGTTAGATATTCAACTCCATTTCATCTAACACCAATGCTTCGAGAAAAATAAGTTGAGCTCCTCTCCTTTAACTAAGGCTTCACTTGAATTTTTCATTTCTAATAATTTCTTTTAGACACTATCCCTTCGACCTTCACTTAAACCAACTTTTAATAAGTTCAAATATAATTTGAAAAACTTTAATGCACAATATTTTATATTCCATTCACTGCATAACTCAAAAGTCAGTTTTGTATTGTACATAAAAATTTCAATGTTAGAACTGGTTTCAACATCAAAGTTACGATCTCCCTTAGGATCTTAATGTATATCAATAAAATATTTATTACTTCTTCTCTTTTCCACTTGAATCACCAAATATCTCTTCATTTTCAAAAGAAATATTAATAAAATATATAGTATTATCACAAATATCTTGTAGAAATCTCATACAAAAATTTATTTACATCAGTATTAAATAATGCAAAGCTAATTGAAATATTAATATTAAAAATCATTCCTCTACTTTGAACTGGTCACCTAATTTTCTATATGTATTAAATTGTAAAGAGTTTATCTCAAAAAAATTTAAATTCCTAATTTTTTTATAATTAAACTTATTTAAAAATCTACGATTTAACAAAACTATGAATATAATTATTTTTCTTCTCTATTTTTAGAGTTCACTCATTATTTTTTTAGTCCATCAAATATACTCTGTGAATAAAAAATAATTATCTAAATAATATAAATTTTCCCTTTTTTAGATCCTTTTGATGTTGAGATAGATTAAAACTGATGGGATTTCATGACGCTTAATTGATCATTCAGCCATGTAAATTTAAGCAAATAAATGAAAATAAAAATAAATGAAATAAACCTCAATGGTGATCTTTCTCCGTGATTGAAACTCTTAAATGAAATAAATGAAATTGTTAACTGGTCCATGCTCTAGATGTATCCAAGGAATCAATGTGGCAATGGATTACCTCTTGAGCTTTTTCAAATATCCTTGAGGATGTTTTAGATCTTCCCACAATCTCACTAGAAGGAAGATTGTAATACAGGAAAAAGACAAATGGATGGGCCTAGATGTGGTGGGCATATGCACCTAAAATGGACACCCCCTCTATTTTTACCTCTCTTTAGAGATTTTTGTAAAAACCCTTTCAACTTTAATTTGTAGCTACCAACATTAATTAGTTTATGTGGTAACTCTCTAGGCCCATGTATCATTCTAGTAAATAACTTATGAGTTAACACTATCGACATATAGATGAATTAGTCAAAGATCAATTTAACCTACTCAATATCTTGAGTTGTCAAACTGTGGGGTGACAAGCTATAGCTCATGCTTTTGAAGATGCAGTGTAATAATTGAGCTCTCTCAAGGAACCATTCTTATCATCGCTTTCAATATGTATATAATCCTCCATCTACTAGATAGTCCTTGATAACTTAGTGTATGGTTATCCATCAAACCGTAACCTGTTATTTAATTAGTACTCATGCATAATGGGGATCACTGAGAATTCATTTTCTAATACCTCACTATCATGGCCTAAGATTTAATGCATCTTCATCTTGAGTAAATCTCCTCCTATATTTAAGGCATATGATCCCATCTTGACCACTCAATCACCTTTGTATACTTATTTCTATATCTGAGCTAAGACATATTTGAATCCATGATTAGAGACTCATGCGTTTTAGTCAAAATATAGCCATCTATGCACAAGATGTCTTTACTGTCTCAGGTCAATGGAACATTTATATGACCGTGACATGAATAAAACTAATTCCATATAACTGTAATACCATTCGGGGATTCGTACAAACCATTTCAGTGAACTCATTCTCTGAAAAGTACCCACCATCTGTCCGTACCATCACCATGCCAATGGCAATAGGATCAACCATAATTATTGTATAATTAGGATTAGATAGTACTATTCATTTTGGATAGTTTGATGCTCATTTTGAAATAAAAATATTTTGAATAAAAACTTGTAACTAGAGTTTTCTATATAATAATGCCATCATAATTCAATAATTATTTGCACAGATTCAAGGACTTCATCATAAAGATCACACAAAAATCATAATAAACAAACATTGATGTAATGAACTTAAAATGCTGTGGAAGTGTGTTTGGCTTGACGACCACATAATATCCATCATAAGCTACTTTTAGGTTATACTAGAAAAAGAAGATAATCAAAGAAACATAAACCATAAACCATAGCAGAAAGATATTTATTGTTTATAAAAGAAACATAAACCATAAATTCATTCATTCTTCAACTTCAATTTTGTTATCTCCCCCTCAAGTTCAATTTAAGAATCACAAAATATTGCCATGTTTTTTTTTCTTTTTCTCAATCTGAAATTTATCCATGTACCCCTATGATATACATGATTTACGATCAAATATGTATTATCTACTTAAATAACTAGGGGTCACCATATGAGTTCCCTCATCTCTTTGTATCAAGTGGGGTTCTTATGATTTCTTACTGACTGATATATTTGCATTATGATTTACCATAACTGCATTCCTAAGTAGAGGAAGAAATTGGAACCCTAAATTTTTTGAAACAAACACAAACAGGTCTTCCTATTGTCATAATCCCAATTACTTGATTGTTTATACTTTAAAATATGATTTTTATGGGTGCATGTTGTGGTGGTCCTTCAGGGTGGCACCTAAAAAACTGTTCACTAGGAGATCAATCTATATTTTTAATGGTCATCTCTATTGTAAACCTGCATATGTCATCTATTATTTATTTCTACAAAAAATCTATCACTTATTTATTTATTAATAATTGTAATATAATATCTGTCTCATATGCCTAGGTTTATTCTCCTTGAAATTTAGAAGAAGCCTGAGAGAATAAAATAAATCCTCAACTACTTCAATTATAATCCCCTGAAGTTAACTTACAGCGGTACTGAAATCCCCTTATGCTTCTCCTTATGTATTATTTGCGTACAATCCAAAGAATTATTGTCCACCATTTGATATAAAACACCATTCCATGAAAATAATTACATGAAGCTCCTTTTCAGTTGTACAATAACTCCTGTAAGATTATCCTAATGTCTTCCTAGCCATCTAGATGTCTTATTTCTTGTCATCCTCTTGAATATTAACCCTGAACACAAATGAATATATTAATTAGATATGTAGTCTCTAAGAGTATCCACATGGTACTCAACACATTGGATCTCCTCAACTTCTTACCAATCAACACTGCGAGGGATCCTTGCATATTTTAGTCTGAATCACACCAGGAGGGGGAATCTAAAAAAGAAGAGCAAAGAATAGGGGGCGCCCCTAGAATGGGTTGTGTGGGTCCTTGATGGATCTATGTGGCTAGAATCCAATCCCATCATTCAATATTAATTAATAAAAAAGATATTACTTATTAGTAATGTGCTAAATTTAAAATGAAGTTCAAGGATAAGTACCAGGATAAGTGATGCAGAACGACACATGGAATGCCGATGCAAAGGCACAAGGAAAGTCAAAGACAAGCACAAATAGGTCGTCGTATGACATCGAAGACCGCAAAGTCACAGTAAGAGGGACCAGGGAATGCCACTAGGTTCCCAATGACCCCGACGTCATGTTGAAGACTAACGTTGTAGGCATCGCTACTGTCGTTAGGGTGTGCGCCCTCAAGGGGCCAACCAAGGATGTACTGACAAAAACCATATCCCTTAGAGCATTAGAGGTATCTACTGCTATCCTAGCCCCAACGGTGATGATGCACTCGCAAGGTAATGACAGATGTACAAAGAGGTAACGATAAGCACACCTATGGAGCCGTAGCTTGGTTGATTGTCACAATAATAGCAGGAGTCCAGCGTGAGCTTCGTCGAAGTTGATGTCGTCGACCGGAGGTGGTGCAATGACGGCAATCCGAGGGTCAGGCTTAATGAATCCCAATTGTTGAGGACGCGAGCTGTGCTTGGGGAGCCGGGTTGTCGATTGGCATGCGAGATAATCGCAGTTGATCTGATGATGATGTCGGTGCACGGCATGGAGAAAATTAACAAGCGCGAGGGTGCGCACGGCATGGAGAAAATCACTTCGTCGAGGATGTAGGTCCGGTGATTGATGGTGGTAGAGGCCAGCGGCATATGTTTGGTGTTTGACAACACGGTTGATGTTGTGGCACGACGGCGATCTTCTTTGGGTGTTGGTGGGGCAGCATGAACAGTGGCATAATCAGCGTCGCAAAAGGTGTGTGAATGGCACTAGCACGAGACCAGCATCAGGAATAAGACGGTGGCACATGACTGATAAAGGGATTTTTATTTGTAAAAATCTACACATTTTAGAGTTAATATATGCATTATTTTATTAATTTTATATTTATTTTAATTTTAATTTGTCTTCTAAACATTATTTAATGAAAATTCTCAACATGACCTTTTTCTCATTAAAATCCTATTTAGTGTTCGAATGCCATCTTTATCTCATTTTAAAAATTGCTTAGAAATCATTATGGCCTTTAAAAAATAGAAAAAGAATGAATAAAAAATTGGAGTTTTGTATGATGTCATCCAGCCCAAGACTAGTCGGTGGCACTGAATTGGTGGCGCATAGCACTTGAGCTGGCCAGCAAACAGTGCGCACCACTGCATAACAACCCTGAGTTGTCATCAGTGCATAGCGAAGCCCCCAACTGGCCATCTGAAGCACAAAGGAGTTCAATTCACATGGAGAGGGAAGTTGTTTCATTTCAATCTATACCTTTATGCGAAAATTTTATGGAATATCCATTTTTTACAATTTTCCAATATGGAATTAGTAATCGCCTGTTGTTTCAGACCCATGTCGGGCCGGACATAAACATAATAGAAAAGATTTCGGCCCTATGGGCCACTATTAGTGAGATATATCTTGTATGGGTAATGGGCCTCTATGTTTAGCCCATTACCCTCTTATTCTCGTTTCTCTCTCCTAGGGTATATATACCCAACTCATGTACCTTCACTATTATGGGATTATTCTTCTTCTCTCAATCTCATCTTCTTCCTCCTAACCTAGGTTAGGGTTTCACATGGTATCAGAGCAAAGCTCTTGATCCAGACCTTCCTCCTTGCTTCGCCTCCTTGCTCCTAACCTAGGTTAGGGTTTCACAATGTATCACCAGCCTTGCTTCTCCCTTCTTTCCCCTTTCTGGCGATCTCTCTCGCAGCCGCCGCAGCCCTAGGCCGCCGCCCACAGACGCGGACCGCTCTCCTGCAGCACCGCGCCACGCAGCCCTAGGCCGCGCCCACGCCGCCGCGCCGCTCCGCAGCGCCGCCGCGCCGCAGCCCTAGGCTGCCGCCGCTCTCCACAGCCGCCGCCCGCAGCCACCTGCTTACGTAGGCAGCCGCCGCCGCAGCCGCCGCTCGCGCAGCAGCGCGCGCCGCCGCCGCCGCCGCCGCTGCTCCGTAGGCGATAGCCGCCAGCCGCAGCCTAGGCGCCGCCGCGCCGCCGCCGCCCTCGCAGTGCAGCCGCCAGCCGCAGCCCTAGGTCGCCGTCGCAGCGCCGCCGCTCTCGCAGCGCAGCTGCCGCCGCAGCCTAGGCCGCCGCCGCAGCCGCCGCTCTCCGCAGTAGCCGCAGCTAGGCCGCGCCGCGCGCCGCCGCGCCGCTCTCGCAGCAGCGGCCGCGCCCCGCGATCTCGCCGCCGCCGCCGCCGCCGCGCTCTCCGCGGCAGCCCGCAGCCTGCCCCTCATGTCTACGCCAACTCGTGGTCTCGGTCCTCGTCGACGAAACCCCGTGCAGGCTCCGTCTTCACCGCGACTCGGGAGAGACCTCCCTTCTCCAAAGATCGGTCTCCCGCTTCCTCCTGCTCCAGAGTGCTGTCGCTTGAGCGCTCCTCAATTGTTGGCTTGGATCAAGTTCATGGAGTCGACACTCAAAGGCCGGCTTCTCCACAAACATTTGATATGCCCGCCGCTTGCCCTGACCGACCCGCACTATGGTGCCTTTGATGCTGAGCAAAATTTCATCCACTCCTGGCTGCTGAATCACACCTGTCTACTTGGTCCACGATAAGTTCCTCCACTTGACTACCCCGAAGGAGATTTGGGATTATGCCCACAAGCATCTTGTGGCCATGATGCCGACCACTGGCGCATCTTCTCGCTTGTGGAGCGTGCGAATGCTCTCCGCCAAGGGACGCTGTCCATCATGGACTACAGCTTGGCTCACAATGCCCTGTGGCGGGAGGTTGACTACTACATGCCGGTTGGTGACCCGCACGGAGTGGACCGGCGTCATGCTCTTCGTCTCCGCTTCTTGTCCTTCCTCGATCGCCTCAACCCGGAGTATGCCGAGGTGCGTCGCCGCACCTTGCACACCCGAGGCACTCTCCCGGAGTTTGATGCTGTGGTCAAGGACCTGATTGAGCTGGAGAGCAGTCTTCGCCGTGATCGTCCCGACATGGCGAACCCGGCCGACTCCACTGCATTAGTCTCCCGCTCTAGGGACTCGCCTGGGTTACTGCCGCGTCCACCGGTGCCTTCCCACTCTGCTCCCCCGGACTCGGTTGCCGACCCGCGAGACAAACTGGTTTGTACTTACTGCGGCAAGTGCCGCCACACGGCGAAGCGGTGCAGGAAGAAGCAGTTTGATCTCCAAGCTGCCAAAGATGCCAAAGCTCATGTTGCGGCTGTCCCTGCCCGGCTCTCTCCTCGACTGGCAGTGCCACCGTCACCATGGAGCGATTCTGGCGGATCTTGCTCGGTTGTTCACGCAGATGACCGCCCTCCAGACTCAGCCTATGGCTTCCTTCGGACGTTCGTGCGCCTCTTGCCTCTACTTCTGATTCGTGGTATTGCGGACATACGGCTCTCACCGCTCCTCTCCTGTCGGATACCACTTGGGTGCTTGATACGGGGGCCACGGACCACATGACCCCGTTCAATCACCGGTTCGTATCTTATGAGAGGCATGGTGGGAACCGGGCTGTCCTCACCGGCGGGCGTCTTCGAGTGGCTGGTATCGGGACTATCCACGTGGATGGTCTTGGTTTCATCCCCAACGTTCTCCATGTTCCGTCTCTTCGAGCTTTGCTTCTATCACCGCAACGCCTTGTTGATGCGGTTCAGTGTTCCTTCCACATCCAACCTGATGGGATCTTCTTGTCTAACAAGGTGCGGAAGATTACACCGATTAGACGGGATCGGGGATTGCTGCTGTTCGAGGATGGGGGCCGATAGTGTTTCATGGTGCAGCGCAGCCTTCACACCACGGCTGTCTCTCGCCGCGACCGCCTTCAGCTCACTCATCAGCGCCTCGGCCACCCGCCGTTTTCTACTTTACAGCGTTTGCTTCCGTCCTTAGGTATGGGCTTGGACCTTCAGACCGTTGTTTGCGAGGCATGTCAATTAGCCAAACATCAACGTTCGTCATTTTCTCCATCTACTTCCCATACGACGGTGCCGCTGTATCGTGTTCACAGTGATGTGTGGGGCCCGGCTCCGCGGCCTAGTCTGAAGGGGCACCGCTGGTTTCTCCTCTTTGTTGATGAAGCCACCCGCTACACGTGGACTTACTTGCTGCCTACCAAGTCCGCTGTCGCCGCCACCGTTCAGCAGTTCTGCACAATGGTTCAGACTCAGTTTGGCCACCCAATTCAACGTTTCCGCTCGGACAACGCTCGCGACTACGTCAACCAGGAGCTGACCTCGTACTTTGCTACATGTGGTGTTCTCCATGAGACGTCCTGCGTTGCCACCCCGGAGCAGAATGGTATGGCAGAACATCGGATTGGTTACGTGACATCTACCGCCCGCACTCTGCTCGTGAACTACTCCGTCCCTTGGACATACTGGGGCGAAGCTGTCTTGACGGCCACCCACCTCGCCAACCGGCTACCGTCTCAGACTCTTCAGTTCTGTAGTCCGCTCGATCGTATGTCGACCGCCTTTCCAGCTGTGATATTACGAACGGGCCTCCTTCCTCGTGTCTTCAGGTGCACGGCATACGTCCACGACACGGCGCCCACTTTGACGAAGCTTGACGCCCGTGCCCTCAAGTGCGTCTTCGTCGGCTACTCCTCTCGCCAAAAGGGGTACAAGTTCTATCACCCTCCCACTGGGCGTTTCGTCGTGTCTGCCAACGTCACCTTCGCTGAGTTTCAACCTTTCTTCGCCGCCTCCCCTTCCGGCCTTCCGCTTGGCGAGGTTTCCTCATCCCCTTTGTTAGATCCCTTTCCTCCTGCTGCGTCCCCAGCCAGTCATTCCCCTACGGACGTGATTCCTCCCTCGTCGTCCCCTCCTCAACTGTCTTCCACTTTGGACCCGAGTAACCCCTCTCCTTTGCTTCCCACTCCACCCGAGTCCTTTCTTCGTGCCAGGCCGTCCTCTCCCACTTCCATTGCTTCCGCTCCTACTCCCGTTGGTTCTCCCTCTCCGTCGGCCCCCTCTAGTGCTGACGATGACTCTCTTGACTGGCCGATCGCTCTTCGCAAAGGTGTCCGCCAGTGCACCAGCACACCTCTCTACCCCCTCTCTCATTACCTCTCCTACGACCGCTTGAGTCCCTCATACCGTCTCTTCTTGACCCGCATTACTTCGGTCTCTGTCCCACGCCGCCTGGCCGATGCCCTTGCCTGTCCTCATTAGAAGGTGGCTATGGACGAAGAAATGCGGGCTCTGAAAAAAAAACATACTTGGGACGTCGTTCCTCTCCCCCCGGGAAAGAAGGCCGTGGGGTGCAAGTGGGTTCACACCCCGAAGCACCGTGCGGATGGCTCCCTTGAGCGTCGCAAGTCTCGGCTTGTCGCTCGGGGCTTTACGCAGTCCTACGGCATTGACTATTTCGAGACCTTCTCTCCCGTGGCGAAGATGGAATCCGTCCGTCTCCTTTTGGCACTCGCCGCTCATCATGGGTGGTTGATCCGGCAGTTTGACGTGAAGAACGCCTTTCTCCATGGCGATCTTGAGGAGGAGGTCTACATGAGCCACCCCCCCGGGTATCCCCTCAGTCCTCTGGGCACAGTCTGCAGATTGCGGAAGTCCTTGTATGGACTGAAGCAGTCTTCGCGGATGTGGTTCGGACGCTTCTCTTCCGTCATGCGCGCTGAAGGTTACACTCAGAGTAACGGTGATGCTACGATCTTCTTCCGTCACGGGCCGGCCGGGGTTGCCATCCTGGTGGTCTACGTCGACGACATACTGATTATTGGCTCCGACATTGCTGAAGCCTCTCGCCTCGGTCTCGCTCTTGCTCGGGAGTTTGAGATTAAGGCACTCGGCCCTCTCCGCTATTTTTTGGGTCTTGAGGTTGCCTACTCGTCTCGCGGCATCTTCCTATCTCAGCAGAAGTATGCTGTTGATCTCCTGGCACTGATGGGCATGACTGATTGCTCTCCTCTCCGGACGCCCATTGATCCCAACGTGAAGTTGGGCGAAGGGGGCGATTCTCCACCGGTCAACCCCTACCAGTACCAGCAGCTGGTGGGGAAGCTTCTGTATTTGACCCACACTCGCCCAGACATCAGCTTCACCGTCAACCTTCTCAGCCAGTTCATGCATGCTCCGCATGAGATTCATCGCCAGGCCGCCAATCGGGTCCTTGCATACCTGAAAGGCTGCCCCGGGAAGGGCCTACTCTTCCCACGGAGCAATGACCTGACTGTGAAGGTTTATACGGATGCTGATTTTGCTGGGTCCGCTGCCGATTGCCGATCCACCACCGGGTATTGCGCTTCGTGTTTGGTGGCCTTGTCACCGAAAAGCAGTAGCAGGACAAGGTGTCCCGCTCCAGCGCCGAGGCAGAATTCCGTGCCCTTGCCGATGGGGCGTCGGAAGGCCAGTGGATCTACGGGATCTTGTGCGAACTTCGCGTCGAGTATACCGGCCCGATTCACTTCTACTGCGACAACAAGTCGGCTATTGCCTTGGCCAAGAACCCTGGCCAAACTGGTCGGATCAAGCATATGGAGCATGACCGCTACTTCTTCATGGAGCGGATGGATGAGGGCATCTTTGACCTCCAGTTTGTTCCTTCCGCCGACCAGGCTGCAGATGTTCTGACCAAAGGCCTCTCCAACCCCTCCTGCTCGTGCTGTCTCCAAGCTCGGCATGGACGACATCCACACCTCGCTTGCGGGGGGCTGTTAGTGAGATATATCTTGTATGGGTAATGGGCCTCTATGTTTAGCCCATTACCCTCTTATTCTCGTTTCTCTCTCCTAGGGTATATATACCCAACTCATGTACCTTCACTATTATGGGATTATTCTTCTTCTCTCATTCTCATCTTCTTCCTCCTAACCTAGGTTAGGGTTTCACAGCCACGATCTTAAGAAATGAGAGGAAGAAACATAACCAGGCTTTGAGCCACCTCGACCTGAAGCACGTGTAGTTTTGGGCCAATTTTCTAGTGTCATCTTAATCACGACCATTCGACATTCTCAAGGAAGATCAGGTGGTCACATTATTTATTATATCTTATTTCCTTTTCAGGCTTCCCTATTGGTCATTGTGATGGATGCAGATGAGGGACCACCCAAATGGATGAATCACAAGGTGAAAAGATGCCAAGCCTGCTGAAAGGGCAAGCTGACATGGACAAAGGGGTACACTGACTAGAGATGGGTCCACGATTACAATTTAATTGCAGCTGGTGACTCATTTCAAAGGTAGATTGGACAGATAGGTGGTAATACTGTCTTTCTTAACCCCGAGTAATCGTCCTCGTCGGTCGGCCCATGGAAGCGGCCAACGAGGGGACCATGGGTGGATCCAACAACCCCGAGAGGACCGTTGGTTCAAGCATTATTCCTTCAGGGGTCAAGAAAACCCCTCTTGATTCCTTAAAGGGAGATTGTGGGCTCAATTTTTCTACATCTTTTGTCCATCATTCTTAGCAGGTGGAGGTCCCTTCTTGGAGATCAGATTGCTCGGCGGAGTTGTGATAGTCCCAACATAGCTTCAAGAACTTGGGGAGGCTTGAGAGAGGAGCAAGAGAGTGCTGATTCTTTGCTAGAAAGGGAGAGAAGAGAGGGGGAAAATGCACACCGACGCTAGGTGGCGGGGATCACCACCGCCACCCCAATTCTTTGATTCAGGGCAGAGTCTGGTAAACCTTGAGCTCATCCTTGTTGAAAGCTAGGAACCTGAGAATATAAATCTGATTCAAATCTTTTAATTAGAAATTTTGTTCAGTTTGATCAACGACTCATTAACGCTATTCCATTTTGGCATTCTATCGAACACCTAGAGTGTTCGATAAATCATCTTCAATTCATATAAGTTCATTTCATCAACCTTATGAAAAGTTAAATATAGAAATATACATATCCATTTACTCTATCCTGACCTCTCTTGGGTGTTCTGTCAAGCACCTCTCGGGTGGCTACATAATCACTCATATATTTTACTCAATTCGCTATTATAAGAATCATAAAAAATTAAAAAATATAAAACTCTGATTTTGATGTCCTTTTGAGCTTTTGGTCAAGCACCTCTCAGGTGTTTGACTTAATCAACCATTTAACTCTCAAAATCAACCCTAAAAAAAAAATATAAATCAAAATATTTATATATAACTATATAGTAGCAACGAAACTCATAAATCGAATCTGACTCTCATAACTTAGTAATACTAATATTAATCCTTAAAATTCTTATTAGTATTTTTACTTGCTCCTAACGTTCTTCTATTCTCTTATTACTATCCTTTTACTTTAGTTTTTCCAAACTAAACCAGAAAATTAACTCCCCTAACTCTCTAGTTAGTTATACTACCTTGTAAATTCTTCTAACATATCTAATTAGTTCTCTTACTAAGTAAATAAACTATATACTGCCACTTATCTTCTTTACTCTTTCCAGTTTTAGAAAAACATATACCTATTATCTGATATTATCTTCTATCAATTCAGTTATTATTCTCTCTACTCCCTAACTACTAATTTCTTCCTACACTTTCTAAACTTATTTCACTGCTATTTCTTATTAACTAGTAACTCAATTATTAAATACATCTCTAAAGGCCAGTCTCTATGGAGACGACCTTACTCTAACTGTACATTTGAGTAAGTTCACATCTTTATTAAAATTTATTTGATTGTAGGCAAATTAAATTACAAACACATTTGAAAATTAACATGCATCAGTGACGGCGGTGGCAACAGAATGAACGACGGTGGTAATGGTGGCGCAGCAGCATGGACGACGATAGTACGGTGTAGGAAGGTGGCAAGTCTGGTGACGGTGGGCCGCGATGAGTGAGCAGCAACAGGCTAATGGTAGTGGGTGGCGGTGCTACGGGTGTTGCGGCGGCGAGCAGGGTGGCACCCGACAACAGTGAGGATGGTATGATGATTTAGCGGTGCAGGCAGGGACGAATGACAATACTTTTGGAGTTCAAGATGCTAACGGCGACATATGTCCTATAGCGTGTATGGTACACTAGAGAGGAGGCAGCAAACATGGGCACTTGGCAGCGGGAATGGGGGCCAGTGACAAAGACGTGAGCAGCGGCGTCTGGGTTTCACAAGGGGGGAGAGGGTGATAACATGCATTTTTAGTACCTTAACTGATAAGCCGAAAATAGGGGTGAAAATTATGGATTTTTAGCCCTTGTCGTTGTGAATTCTAACTTATGCAATAAAATTTATAAAACTCTACTTAACATGTATAGTGATAAGTGTGAGTGTCGTCCAAGGGAAGCAAGTAGGAAGTTCAATGTGATTATCTTTTTGGTGTTTTAATCCTAATTAGAGTGAATTTGGTCTTGAACAAGGATCAAGTCACCCTAATTAGATGAGAATTGAGAAAGGGGGGTAGAAGAGGTGAGAAGAATGGTAGAAATGTGGGCTCTAGATTGAATTAATTGATCCAATTGGATGGATCAAAGAATTCAATTAGAGAGGTTGGTGGGAATTTTTAATTTGGGTTTGGTTGATTTTTGCAAGTTGATAATTCAGAACTAAAATGGGGTAATTGAGTATCCTAAGAATTAAAACTAAATTTTTAGAGTTTTCTTTTGGAATGCAATTGAATGCCCAGGTGAATCCCTCAATTTCTCCTCTCAATCCTAATCAGGGGAATGGGGGCAGTGACAAAGACGTTAGCAGCGTTTGGGTTTCACAAGAGAGGTGATAACATGCATTTTTAGTACCTTAACTGATAAGCCGAAAATAGGGGTGAAAATTATGGATTTTTAGCCCTTGTCGTTGTGAATTCTAACTTATGCAATAAAATTTATAAAACTCTACTTAACATGTATAGTGATAAGTGTGAGTGTCGTCCAAGGGAAGCAAGTAGGAAGTTCAATGTGATTATCTTTTTGGTGTTTTAATCCTAATTAGAGTGAATTTGGTCTTGAACAAGGATCAAGTCACCCTAATTAGATGAGAATTGAGAAAGGGGGGTAGAAGAGGTGAGAAGAATGGTAGAAATGTGGGCTCTAGATTGAATTAATTGATCCAATTGGATGGATCAAAGAATTCAATTAGAGAGGTTAATTTGGAATTTAGGTTAATTTGGGTTTGCAAGTTGATAATTCAGAACTAAAATGGGGTAATTGAGTATCCTAAGAATTAAAACTAAATTTTTAGAGTTTTCTTTTGGAATGCAATTGAATGCCCAGGTGAATCCCTCAATTTCTCCTCTCAATCCTAATCAGGGCTTGTACATGCCCTCAAGCCAAGCGATTTAGAAGTTCAGATCAGAATAGAGATGAAGAAACAAACAACTTAACCTATTTCATTCAAAATGCATAAAAGTTTAAATACAATGAAAGGAAAAAGTACCAAAACTGTTGATCCAGGCTGGGGCTCCTCTGTCTTGCAGCTGTGATAGAGAACCATCAAGAATGAGCTCCCCCTCTCGAAATTTAGCTTTTATACTTAGGTTATATGGTAAAAATCACCATTTTACCCCCGTTTAGTACTTACTATTTATCTATCAATGTAGGCTAGATCTGAATGATCCAACCGTACAGATAGAAAGAGGGGATCAAGACGAACAAATCCATAAAAAAATCCATAAAAAATTCATCTCAATCGGACTTCAGGATCAAAAGTTATTAATAAATCAATTTTAAACCAATTTAATCCATTGGATTTAAAATTGATTTATTTATTAATTTTATTTTTAAACACGCAATGACGTGTCGCTCTCTCATTGGCTGGCGCATTTTGAATCCTCCTTTTTGCAGAAAAGTCCTTAAAAAGCCTGGAATTGCTTTTGGCCTTGCGCCCAAAAGTAATTGCTATATATGCCTGCGCACTCTCTCTCCTCCGATTTCTCCTAAAAACATTAAAAATATATATTAAAAATTGCAATAAAACCCTGTAAATTTTTAAATTGGATCTTTACGCCTGCAGTGGCGACCGAGAGCTGTTTTCAGGGTCTTTTTGCAACAAAAGTTCGCAAAAAGACCCTTGAAAGTTCGAAAATAATAAAAATACTTTTTTCTATTATAAATATACTTTTTTTCCTTGAAATAAATACATTTCCTCTTCAAATAAATCTCAGAAAAATCCTCAAAATTCGTAAAAAATTCTAAAAAATTCTAGAAAATTCACTGATTCATTCCCATGCTGATAAATGTCGAAATAAAATATTAAATATGCCATTTTCATTCAAAAATAATTATTTCGAGCTTCAATAAATCCTTTAAAATTCATAAAATTGACAGAAAATTAGGGAAAAATCAGAAATCACTTGAAAACACTATTTTCATGTAAATATATGATAACAACCCCATTTTAAGCTCTTTAAATGCATAAAATTGTGCTAATAACATGAAATAAAGACAGAAATTAGGGTGTTATCATATACCCCCCTGCTTAGACATTGCTAGTCCCTTAGCAACATCTAAGTATTTTGCCGCATTATCATTTCTTTCATCCTGTAGGTCAGACAACGAGTGTTGGAAGTGTTAAGTGCATCAATCACAAGTCGAGCTAAAACACTAAATGACAATTTGAGCCACGGCCTTTTCAGGAATGTGGGGTTCCTTTCTCCTTTGTTTGAATGTCTAAGTGGATGAGAAGGGAGTGTACTCGTTGCTAGGTATGATGCTATACTCCTAAGGTGAACTCTCTGCACTCATCTGAAAGTGGCCTCACATCTCTCGCAAGCAAGATCACTCTCTCCCTAGGTGGCGGCCATCGAGTACTTGTCTCCCATCAGTATTTTTTCCACCCCAAAAATAGATGCAGCCAATTTCTCCTCCTCTTTAGCACAGAAAATGAAGGTAACAAAAAGGGATATATGGCGTAATTGTTGGGGTTGTGATGCAAGAGATGGGAATAACATGAGGGGACTTGAATAAGTGTGTTAAAAAATATGGTGGATGTATGGTTGATGGAACGTGGTGCTACCTACGACAACCTACTCCCAAGATTTTTAGAAGAAGTGGGGGAGATAGCAGAGATGGAACCAATGTGATGATACAAAGATAAAGAACCATATTACCCTGAATTGAAAGTTAACACCAGAAATTGTGCAAGTCAAACCCCTCTTTTCTCTTTGTCTTCTTCTCCTTCTTCTTGTCTTTTCTTTTCTTTTTTTTTCTTTTTTTTTTAACTTCTTTCTGCTTTTTTTTGTATATCAACGAGGGGAATGACAAAAAATGAAACACTTTCCATGATCTAAATGGTTTTCCAAACATCTTGTCACAACTAGCATGAGTGTTATAACAATCACATTGGTCTAGGGAGAAGAGACAGAAGAATAAGATTTAGATAATGCAGAGTGAATTATGGACAGAAAAAGAGTTGAAGAGGCAGTATCGGAGTAATACCGTGGAAAGGGAGATAGACGTACTTGGGAGATAGGTATATCTTTGGTAGTGGGAGCAAGGTGGTGGAGTCAAGTTATGATGGATATGGCGTGAAGTGTGTGGAACAATGAGGTGGATGGAGATGGTGGATTCTGTGCATAGGACTTGGAGAATGACTGCCCACTATTTTGGAATGAAAGTAGGCTAATGGTGGGACGAAATACATAAGTGGGATCGGCTATTTTGAGCTGATTAGAATGGGGGATCTCAATTCACTCATCACTCTCCTTCGAAGTATAGAGCTTCTACCCTTAGACTTTCCATCATCTAATCACCCACTAGACGACCTCCCCAATTTGACATTGAACCCACATTGCTCAAAATCACTTGTGTTGCACCTCAACATGTTCCTGATCCGCTCTAGGAGCTTAACTTCTCTACACATGTTCCCAAACCATTGGATGAAAATTTCTGATTCATCTAGAGGCATGTTAATTATTGTTATAGGCGGGTTCAATTCATATAATATTTCTCAAAATTAAATGTATAAGTCATAGTTGACCAGTTTAAATGAACTAGCTCCCCCCCTACTAAAACATGCATGGTCCTCAATGCATAACTAAGAAAATAATGAAAATAAAAATTGAGGGAGAGAATGGCAAACAGTGGGAATGGACGTGTGGCTCGCCGTTGAGATGATAGATATAAAATCCTGAATAAGTTGTGTTGCGTCGTACATCATGATTGCTCCAACTTGGTCAACATCCTGATAAAAACACAACAACACAATTGATAGAGGTTGCACATGAAAAACAATATTTGAAGTCTTTAAACATAGAAATTGAAGAGAGAATTCAAGTTGAGGACTTGGGTCCTAAAAGATCAGGTTGTGGACAAATCTTCAAAACCGCTCCCCCTTATGGTAAGGTTGCATCCCTTGATTCCTCCTTCATGTGGGTTCCACCTACTTGGTACAGCTAAAGAAATAGGAAAAAAACATAAAGAAGAACTGGAAAAGGATCCCAGTTCCCATTGGGAAAAGCAGAATAAATCGAACTAAAGATTGTCTCAATCATAAAGCAAAATTCAAAGGACTTTGTATGAGAAACTCAATTCCCATGTGTACATACCTATATTTAAGAATAGGTTTCCTTGTAATTTTGGTCCACAAATGTAAAACATTTAAGAGATCAAATGCAAAGAAAACCTTACTAGAAGATTGCCGTTTCAATTCAAATAAATAATCATGCCAATCTGTAAAAAGAATTTTGCATAAGAAAGGTTCAACCTCAACTTCATCACAATTTTTTTTCATCCTTGTCCTAGGTTGAAATTTAACTAATTCATTTGGCGTACTGCAAAATTCTTTTTCCATTTCTATATCCATCAATACCATCCTCATGGAAGCCTTCAAATTTCTATTTTCCTTCACATGATTTCTGTCATCAAGAAACAACATGTAGATGTTAGAGATTATTTCATCCACTTCTTCCATTGAGATCCTTGACTCCCCAAAATTATCCCTGCACAATTTTCCAAAAGAATCATGTCTTGAAAATTCTTTCATCTCTTCTCCATTCCTATTATATATGGGTTTACATACAATTCCAGTACGCAGTGCTTTTGGAAATGGAATAGGAGGTTGATACTCTTCCAGATGAGGATGGGTGTTTTCAAACTGACCTTCCTCATCTCTTTCCACCGTTTCTCGCATATCATCCTGAAAATTTAACTTAGAAGCATCTGATTGTGATTCCTCATACCCATGTATTTCCTCTTCATAAAAATGTAAATTCAAGATTTCAGAAATCTCCATCTTAATAATTTTGAGATGCCCATTTTCAACTAACCTTTCCATCAAGGCCATTGATTCATTGGAAAAGTTCTCCACAAAAGTGCCTTTACTAGCGATATCGGCCATATTTCTCTCATGATCAATCAGACCTCCATAAAATGTTTGGGCTAGCTCCCAATGTGGGATTCCATGGTGAGGGGATCACCTAATTAATGCATTAAATCTCTTTCATTCCTCACTAACAAAGTTTGTCCCTTCGGTAAAGTTTCTAATCAATTTTTTAAGGGATTTGATATTTCTGAAGCAATAAATATTTTGAAAAAAACACTTAAATAAATTTCATTACAAGCATTAAACAACTGTTTTGGAAACCTAAACACTCCTTAGCTTTGTCTTTAAGTGCGTAAGGGAAAAGTGTCATTTTAAATTCTGGTCTGATACTTGGGGATAGTTATAAATAGCACAAATATCATAAAACTCCTCCAAAAATTCATATGAATCCTCAATAAATATTTCAAAGAAAGTGGGTAAAAATTGGAGCATTTGAGGATCAATTCTAAAGGAGACACTCTCTGGTAAGGGTGATGAGATCCTAGTGTACTCATGGTTCATGGTGGGGTGAGAATACTCCCTAAGATGCATACAATACGTACCTTGATTTCCTTCGTTTTGATTGTTGTTTTGAGTGGGAATTTGATCCATTTCTTCTTCTATGAGATTTTAATACTCTGTAATAAAAAGTATAGAATGTAAACTGAAGGTTGAATTCTCACCAACTTCGATGTTGAAGAGTCATCAATGAAATGATCTCCTACTGATCATAGAAAACACTCAAGAAAAAATTTAGATACAGTTAGTCAACAGTAAAATGATAGTGGTTTCATCTTATGAATATTTTTTATTCAAAATCAATCTAAGTGACACCTACCTCCCCTGCAATATTGCCAATCGATAAGTCAGAAAATAGGGGTTTACCTAATTGTTGCACAATTTTTATGCTTATGCAATAATACTTATAATTTTACCCTTAATTCACTTAATAAAATTAAATAGAATCAGCGAGGATTCTAACCACATAGAGGAGATATAATTAGGTTGATTTTCATGCTTTTTTAATCTTAACAAAATGGATGATAAGAAGAGAATGAGAAAAATGAAGTACCTAGGTGTGTGTAAATGATGTATATCAGCCCTTAAATCCTCTTCTCAAGATTTAAGAACCTATGACAGGGGAAGAGAATGTGGTTCCAGGCTTGTGGATGATGAGAGAATGATGGGAATGGAGAGAAAATTATAGAAACCCTAACTACAAGCTCCAAGTGTTTACCTCCTTTGTCGATGCCCCAAGGTCCTAATTTCTGTTTGTGAGCCCGTATATTTTACCCGTGGCTTGTGTTGCTATTGACTTTAAGAATTGAAGATGAGAAGGGATAAACTCACCTATTTATGCAAGCAACAACTTGAAAATGGCGCTCTAAGGTCTTGGTTCACAAGGCTTGCTCTATGGACCTACTTTTAGTTCTATGGACCTATTTAGGGCATGGCCACCAGTTGGAATGAAGAGTAGTGGAAGAGGAGACGAACAAAAAACTTTTAGCCACTAACCCCTTTATTATTGACAGTTATGACGCTTTGAAAATGCCCCTTTTTGGATTTTTTGGGTATTTTTGGTGATTACTCTGATTTTTTTCTGGCCATTCATCGCATCTGGTAGTTGGAAGGCACGAGGTTGTGCCACATGGTGAAATCGCGTGACTTGGCTCCTTTTTCAAATGTGGGTGTGATGTGGACCATCAGATCAATCTCATCAAGTGCAGAGCATTTCTCAGCAATTGGATGACGATTTAGATGCTCAGAAATCGTTTCAGTTGTTGGATGTGATGGACACTGAGTCCATTGCTTCAGACAACACCAAGTATCCACCTGAATCAAAAGAAAATAAACACACAAGGAAAATCCTCACCGCTGGATCACAATCGTAGAGGCAGTAGTGTGCCACGTGTCGTGCTGACGTTCTTCGCTGAAATAGGAAATGTGGCGCACGTGATAGCTGATCACATGGATTGGTTCCATGGGATTGGATGACTCGATAGGCAATGCAATTGAAACACATGGATGATCGCCATGTGTCCCTACGAAAAAAGACAGAATAATGATGAATTCCATATGGACTTTATGTGTGAAAATTCTTCCTATAAAACCAAAAGGCATTTTGATATTAAAAATTTGCGTTAATGCACCCCTCCGCTTCTCTTCACACGTTCGCGCACATGCACACACGTGTGCATACCTATTTGTAGGCTTTGACATTTTGGACTGGGGACCAGTTGGACCGGACCACACCGGGACCGGCGGTCCACCATTTACAGGGGGATCGCCTGGTCGGTCTGGATCCGGTGTGAAGGTCAGACCGGATTGGTACCGGTGTATGGTCAACCCTACTCTTCCGAGAGCCTTGCCTCTCACCCCCTCATGCAAGATCCACATTCCACATGCTGCCCATCATCCACCCCATCGTCTGCCACCCCCACGCCTCCACCACCCCCGCGCTCTTCCGCCATCCCCACCCTCGTCTGCTGCCCCTACCCCTGCCGCTCGGCATACTCGGCGCTCCTCCCTCCTTGCCCTCACTGCTGCCCCCTTTCCCCCTGCTCTCTTGCCGTCGACCCCCCTCCCTCGTGCTCGCCGCTGCCCCCTCTTCCCGCTGCTCTGTCGCCGCAGCCTCCCCTCCTTGCGCTCGCCGCCGCCCCCCTCCCACCCCCTCTGTCACTGCCACACATCCCCCACACTGGCCGTCGCCCCCCTCCTCCCCCCTCCACTTTGCCTCTGGTACTCTTATTTCTTATTGTGTCTGTTAAAATTTTAATCTTCCTTTCTTATCCATGTAGTTTTATTTTCATCCGTTCTTATACTCATCTTCTTTTCTTATTTTATTCTTCTCTTCTTCTTTTCATCTTTCTTTGATCTTATCTTCTTATTATTTTTACTTTTGCTTTTTGTGTTCTTCTCTTCTTTATTGTATTCCTCTTTTACTTTTTCTTCTCTTCTGACCTTCATTACTTCTTTTCCCCCTTTATTCTTCTTTTTCTTCTAATTTACATATTCCTCTCTTCTTATCTTCACTTCTGGTCTTCTTTATTTTTCTCTTATCTATTATCTTATCTTCATCATTTTTTTCTCTTATCTCTTATCTTATCTTCTTCTTTTCCTCTTTTTTCTTCTTCATTTTTTTTCATTTAGTTATCTTCTTATTTTTTATTCTCTTCTCCTTCTTTTATTCTTCTTATTTTCATCTTCCTTCCTTTTATTTTGTTCTCTTCTTCTTTTATTCATCTTATTTTCATTTTCCTCTATTTTTATTGTTCTCTTGTCCCTCTTTTATTCTTCTTTTGTCTTCTTATTTTATACTAGAAGAATCTTTGTTTTTTCATGTTCTAGTTGGTTTTGTTTTGGTACTCTTATTTCTTATTATGTTGGTTAATACTCTTGTACTACCTCATCTTGACCAATTTTCTATTATTTTCTCTTTAAGTTCCAAGTCTAATCAGCTTTGGATTCATGGATGTAGGTGAAGACCATGTACTGGACACTACAAGAACTGATTTAGAGATAATGGATGACTCCCCGACTTCCCATCGTCAAAAGTCATCACCTGTCTTGCAGTACTATATTATGATGGAGTGCGCCCGTCGGAGAACACCGCCGTGTCTTTGAAGCCCTCGTCATCGTCTTCATCGACCCCAGCCGGCTCGCATCCCTGATGACTGGCACGCCAAGGTGCAAAAGATGGCACCCGGGTTCAAGAAACCCCCAGTGAAAAGCACGTCCATATCTTTCCCCTGTTTTGATTTCATCTTTTTGTCTTTTAATGTTGTTTGAATCATTCTTATCATTTCCAGTGTTTTCGTCTTCGTCATCATCTTATCATTTCGTCTCCATCCTCACCTTCGTCATTTTCATCTTCGTCATCGCCGTTTTTTTGTCGTTTGAATCATTCTTTCTTTTAATGTTGTTCTAAGGAGGATCCTTGTGTTAAAGGACACTCCAAGTTGGACCCTTCTTAATGGGCCAATGGACCCTCTTGTAAGGGCCCATCATGGCCCTATATAAGGCCATGATGGGCGCCACATGTTCTCAGATCTGGATTTCAGTTTGTTGCAGTTATTCTTGTCATTCAGATCTCACCCAAGAAAGAAAGGAGGAGGAAGGAGGAAGAGAGGTGGGAGAGGAGAGAAGAAGGGCAACCTGCAAGAGGCATAACCTCGGTTGTTCGCCCCTGGTCTTTGCTATGATTCGCCACACGCGTCGGTGGTCATTCCTCTCGATTGCACCAGACATCGCCGTCCTGCACCGAATCACTCCATCGATTGCACTGGGACCCTCTGGGTGCAACATTGGGTGCCTATTAGTTGGTCCATCGATTTGCTTCTGCATGGCGTGAGTCAACAACCTGCGTGATCGAGTCCGTAGACCGGGTGTGCCAATCTGCCATTCGCGCGGCTCTTAGTAGGCTAGTGGGTGACAACCTGTGGGGTGGGACCGGTTTAATTCACATCGGGTCACATGGTTTGCCATGCAATTCATGAATCCTTTGGTGCACTGATCGGCCAGCTGCGCAGGATATGATGACCAATCGACTCCTCAGCATCATCCAACCCTCTCGCCGTAAAAAAAATCCACGCACCACGACCCTCTCACCGTTGATGGTCCACGCACCACGACCCTCCCGTTGCACAGTGCACACGCCGGTCTCACAACTAAAAAATGCAACTGTCTCGCAGGCATTGACATGCTCAAAGCGTGTGTTGCATGAGGATGTTCCCAGATCTGTCCTCCAGCGACCCAATTGCTACATAGAGCCTTTGTTGTTGATGCACATGTCTAAGACCACCGTGGGAGTTATTCGCGCCTGCACTCTATCTGCCTGCACCTGACGTCGTGCTGCTCGCCTTCGCTCGCAACCGTTGACTGTCTCCGCTTGCGTTGTCTAACAAAGCATTGTGCCCATCATAATCAACTGTTGCTTGAGCCACCTCACCGTAGGTCTCAACCAACTCCTCGCCTCTGTCCTTTGACTCCCGCTCCTGCGCCGCGACGCTACCACCATTCGAGCTCAATAGTAACCCTCTACGAAACATCTCTCACTACATCAGCCCGACTAATACCTACACCGACTGAGATCACGGCGACAAGCATCACCATTGACAAGGTACACCATCCCTTGCTCGTCTGTTATATTATTTTCTATAGTATATCTTCGGGTGCACTCCACCGCGCTCAGGTTAGAATAGGTGAGAGTCTATCTATTGAAAACTACGAAGTAGAGTGAATTCTCTAGGTACGGGTCGAGCCATCCGTTACGTGCGAGTGCCAACAGTGTTATACCGTTTGACGTTGTTATCGTCATTGTCACTCTGACGAGGGTCAGAGGGTCACCGTCACCAGTCGTCCACCTTGGAGCTCGGAGATCGGAGAGTTCCCACAATTCGGTCATGCACGTACACTCCACCTAGGTCATTTGCACTCACGTCGTTACATTCTCTTTAGTGAATTACCCGTCGGACGATGCCACTGACGATGTCTGACATCATATTTAAAATAGTGACGTAAACTACAAATGCAAACTTTGTAAAAGCAGAAATAGACTGATGACCAAGGATAAGACGAGGAGCACATAAAGTTATGGAAGCACCTAAAAGCATGGCATATCAAGGAATACAATGACTTAAAGCCTCCTACTACTATGAAACCTATCTCAGGTTATTTGACAAAGACTGCAAAGTATTCACGTAGATCTCTAGAAGAAGCAAAAGCACTTTTTTTGGACCTTGTTGTGAGTGTGGATATACCATTCTCACTTATTGACCATCCAAAATTTAAGAATGTTTTAACCTTCTATGCACAAAGTGATGATGCATATATTCCAAGTCCCAAGACTGTACGACGCACAACACCTGAAAATTTTACACAAGAAAAGTCGAAGCTGAAAGAAGTACTCAAAGCCAATAGAAAAAGTGTCACTCACAACGGACACTTGGACAACCTCAAATAGTGTAGCTATACTTGGGATCATTGTTCATTTGATTGATACAACAAGGATACTTCGTGAACAAGTTCTAAGTGTTTGCCAATTAATTGGCTTTCATCAAGGTGCTTACTTGGCAGAGGTAGTGCACAATGTATTGAAGGACTACAATCTCACAAACAAGGTATGTCATCATTAATTCTTATTATATAGTAATTACATATTTAAAATGTTTTTACCTTTTTTCCCATGTGCTTGCCATCATAACTGACAATGCCAGTAATAATAAACCCTGGTTGAAACTTTAGAAAGGTTCATGAAGGGTTCTGGTTCAGACTTCACCTACCAATATCACGTATCATGCATGGCACATATTCTAAATTTGGCAGTTCAAAGAGGCCTGAAGGAGCTAGGTATTTAAAGTTCTTAACTTTTTCTAATGAAAATCCTTATTTTAAAAAACATTTAGCACATAATTTGACTCACATTACGGGGGCAACACGCTCACTTTGTGAAGATATTAACGACCAAGTATCCTTTTTAATAATACTCAGCTTTCATTTAAAGAAATTCTACATAGACTTCAAAGACTTGTCATTGCAGCTAGAGCCTCACAACAAAGAGTTCATCACTGTCGTACTTTATGCCATGATTTGGGCATGGAAAATCAAAACTTGCTCATTGAAGATGTGCCCACCAGGTGGAACTCTATATATGAAAGAATTGAAGCAGCTTATGAGAAGAGAATTGTGTTAGATAAGATGGCAAGTGATTATCTAAACACAAACAAAGTTAGCTATTCAATCATGGCTGAAGAGTGGGATCTCTTGAAAAGGTTTTCATGATGAACTAGAAGGCTTTCATGATGCTACTAACATATTTTCACAGTCACAAACCATTACAACATCTACTTTTTTGAGGGCGCATCAACTTCTGTTAGATCAATTAGAGTCTGATATTCATGTGTTGGACGATATGCATCCTGAACTCTCAAGATCACCAAGCAAGGAACAAACAAGGTCGCTTAAATTTGCATATGGTGAAATGAAGGAGAAATTGATAGATTGTCAACATCACTTTAAGTTAAAGCATATTCTCGCCGTTGCAACAATTTAGACCCACGAAAGAAGCCTGAGTTTATTTGCGATGATGAAAATTTTTTCGCCATCCATACTACTGTACAATTTCTCAAGAAAGTGTCCAGCTCTTTAACTTCAACCAACCAAGAAACTATTGAAGAACAACCATCTATACTTGCAAAGCGCTCAAAATTAATGGTTGCATTGCTGGAGCCTGACAAAACTGTTGGGTTCTATAGGCCTTGAGATGGATGAACAGAACAAAACGATGCGTAGCGGAAGACTCTTTGCGAATTGAACGGTATCAACAGAAACATTGAAACGGCGTACCTTGCATGAATCTCATTCGTGATTTCTTCGATCCCAGAGCGAGACGAGTCGAGCTGCTCAAGTGTGCAGCCTCTAGATGTATCCACGCAGTCCTCGGCGCGTCGGATCTTCTCCTTCTCGTTGACGAGCCCCGTTCTTTCTCCGTCGGCGTCGTTACGTCATCCTGATCACATCAGGGATTGAGAGGGGGTGTGGGGAGAGTGGAGAAGAAGGGGAAAGGCCCCTGAACAATTCTGGCCTAGGTGAATTTCATACAGGGCCTTCCCCTATTTATACTAAGTGGGTATTTTTCATAAAAACCACCAAAACTTAAGTATATCTTCCAACGTCCAAAAGACCATTTGCGTGTGACCCTCTAGGCCCATGTATCAGTCTAGTTAACGACTCCAGCGGCCCAATAACCTTTATTGGCCTTCCAAATTAATTAACTATATCATCATATAGAGTAATTAATGTCGGATTGATTTAACTCAATCGATAGGTCGAGACTCCGACACGTGGGGTACCAAGCTACACCTCGTGTCCTAGAAGATACAAAGGGGTGTGTATCGTCTCACTCATGGAACCTGTTCATCATCGGTTATCGTGTATGTATAATCCCTCATCCACTTGACGCTCCTTGGACGACTTAGGGTATGGTCAACTGTCAAACCCTAATAGATCATCCGAGTTATTACTGATGCATTCGAAAATCATCGGAGAACTCTTCTCCGATATTTCAATGCCTTGGCCAAGGACTTTGTTGCATCGTCTTCCTTGAGCTGTCACCTCTTATACCGAGGGTGGACGATCCCATCTTGACCACTCAATCGCCTTCGTGTACTTCTTGATGCACCCGAACTAAGACCGTTTAGAATCCCATGATTAGAGACTCGTTGGTCATAGCCAAAGTACAACCGTCCGTCCACAAGACGTCTTTGGTGTCTCAGGTCTAAGGACCACTTACACGACCATGACGTGAATCAACCTGATTGACAGTTCGGTATAATACCATTCAGGGATTCGTACGGATCAATTCAGTGAACTCTTTCCACTAAAGAGCACCCACTATCTATCCTTAGTGTCGCCACACTAATGGCTACGGGACCGGCCATACTCATCATATGAGTGAGGCTAGATAGTGCTATTCTATCCGGATACTTCGATGTCCTTCTCACGTATCCTTTGAATAGGAATGTTTAGAACACATGCTTAAAGACTAGTGATCTCCGTATTACGATCTCATCGTAATTCCCTAAGTCCGATCATGTATTCATGGACTATACGCAACACACGTGCACGATAATGAATATGTTCCATTAATGAATATGGAACGACATGTGGAATGTGTGATTGGCTTGCCGGCCACATATATTTCCATCAAAAACAACTACAAGTCCAAGTCAAATATAAACTAGAGATGAATTAGATAAATATTTGAAAGAGCCTTGCATTGGTCCTCATGATGACCCACTCAAATGGTGGTCTGAAGTTGGGTCTGCAAAATATCCACGGCTTGCATGGTCGCAAAGGAGTTCCTCTCTATTTGTGCTTCGAGTGCGCCATCAAAGCGTCTCTTTTCACTTTAAAAAGAGGACGGCTATCTGCAGAATCTATATCCATATTGAAGACTTTAAAGTGCTGGGCATATAAAGCCGATGAGGAGAACAAAGAGGAAGATGGTAAAGTGGAGGAAATTTCAGAGGATGACGATGAAGACTAAAAGTTTTGTGATCATTTTATGGTATAACTAATTTTCAAAATTTATATTGTATTTTCCAATTGCGTGTTGTTTAATCATGATGTATGTCTATGCTTCTTTTAGGTTTTAGCAGCAAGGTGGTGCCAAAGCAGTGTTACTTTGGAGGTTGTGCAGCGATCAAACTGAAGAGAGCGAGGAAGCATCATCTAAATGGTGTTTTTCACTTTTCAAGATGGATATTGTAAATTTCCTTATTATGCTATATTCTTTTAGGAAAAGTTCTTGCCAAATTTGCATCTTTGACTTTGTTTCTCACTATGACTTGTCAATTTGAGGGGACCGGGACCGGGACCGGACCAGGACTGGACCAAACTTCAAGTAAGGTTTAGGTCCATGCCAAAAAAACTGGACCAGGCCGGGACCGTCAAACCCTACCTGTACTTGCCACCTCTGCACCATATGCACTATTGGAGCACCATGTAAGTGTGCTTGCCTCATCAGCATGGCATGTCTGCCCGGTGGTATAAATGGGCCTTTTTTTGCTATTTTAATCCTGAAAATACTTTAGAGAATGTATTAAAAATTCCATAAATTCTCTAAAATTAAAATCTCAATACCTTCTACAATATAACTCCTTTTTACAAGAAAGTTTCGCCAAATTACTCCTAATTAAATCTTTTTTTCACTCAAATCAAATTTAAGCTCAAATGAAATTACTCCTGATTAAATCTTTTTTTCACTCAAATCAAATTTAAGCTCAAATGAGATTAATTTCATGCAGTTATTGTTTACGAGTCGAATGATACCATTATGCCAAAAATTGCATAAAAACATGATAACATGTACTATAATTAGATAATTTTTGGCATAAACACATAACTTACCATGAGATAACATGCATAAATTGCATGTTATCAGTGCCCTTCCCATTTGGTGTGATTGCAATGACAAAAAAGGTTTGTTCAAATATTTACTAGATTTAATTGAGAAAAAGGTGAGGATATCTGATATACTAAGGACTACATGTATATCTTATAGTTTAAACGCCTGCCGATCTGAGAGGACTCATTTAAGGAACCAAATAGTAGTGGATTTGAATCTGCACTAGGTGATTCAATCATCAATGTGTTTTATTTTTATTTTATAGGTCTATCTCGATTCATATTAATTCTAGTGTGAAAATTCTGTTTCAGATTTTTGATTGTGGCATGACTCAACGCTTCTCACCTAGTAGTTATTGTCCTTTAAGAATATATGGATTTTTTTCAAAAAAACCTCATGATTAAAGTACAACCTCGCTGTCCAATGAACCATGTCTGTGACTCTCTAAGCCCAAAACTCCTTACTTAGGACTATTTAAGAATAAATAGTATAATTAAGATGTTATTATCCCAATAACTCCATATTGGAGATCTTAATCAGTAGATCTAAGAAATAAATAAATAAATGAATGGTAGATTAATTCATCTAATTTGAGGAATTAATTCATTGTAAGCTGAGGTGCTATTTTTTCTGTCGCACCTACTTCCCTTATTTTTGACGCGCTTTGGATGGCAGCCTTAGTTCAGTGCTACGCAGCTGCTGCCAAGTGTCGCACCGAGAGACGTAGCGGATGCGATTAAGGATGCAGTGGACGGCAAACCGCCACACGTGAATACCGTGAACAATGACTCGTGATCAGGTCAAAACCCAAGAACCCAAGAAAGGAAAAAATGTGAATTTTAGATCCGAGAGATCTCCCACAAAACCAGGGCGATGGCCGGCAAGTGGGCGAGTCGAAACCACCTTCCTTAGAAAACTATGGCCGCTTTTGTTTTGTGAAACCTGGCGGTGGTAGCGGTTTCTCCCGGGCTGCTTTCCGTCCAGCGACAACGTCCTGCATCGTTATATATACTCCTCACTCGTTTAAGGCGCTTCACCAAGTCTATCTACAAATAGATTTATCAGCGCTCATACAGCAAAGTTCGAGACTAGAAGATCGCAGGACAGAAGAGAAGATGGCTAGCACAGCCGGTCAGGTTATCAAATGCAAAGGTTAATTACTCTTCTATCACTATCTCTTCTCTGTCCTTCGCTGTTATTTGGCCTCGATCTCAGTTTCCGCTCATCGAAAGATGGGATGCGAATTTGTTTCTTGATTGCGCAAGAAGGGGAGCGGAATTTCGTGGGTTTTGTTCTCTCGATCCATTCATTGCGCGTGTTTCTATCGTTCTTACGTTTATGGCATGATGCTGCAGCGGCGATTGCCTGGGAAGCGGGGAAACCGCTGTCGATCGAAGAGGTGGAGGTGGCTCCGCCGCAGGCCAACGAGGTCCGGGTGAAGATCCTCTTCACCTCCCTCTGCCACACCGATGTCTTCTTCTGGGAGGCCAAGGTACGGCATTATTCATCAATTCATACCAGATAGACGCGATAAGAGGCTCCGATCGAAGGTGGAATTCCTGATTTGATCTGGTTTTTGACGGCATTGCAGGGTCAGACTCCCGTATTCCCCAGGATCTTGGGACACGAGGCCTCTGGGTAAGCCGTCAAACGCGTTCCTTCCTCTCTTCTCCAATTTTCTACTCTCCAGTCTCGCTGTGTTGCTAATCTGGGATATCGTTCTTGGATTTGTTGGGATCAGGATTGTGGAGAGCGTGGGAGAAGGGGTGACGGATGTGCAGCCGGGAGACCACGTTCTGCCGGTGTTCACGGGGGAGTGCGGGGAGTGCGCGCACTGCAAGTCGGAGGAGAGCAACATGTGTAGCCTGCTGAGGATCGACCCCGACCGGGGCGTGATGCTCAACGACGGGAAGACGAGATTCTCCAAGGACGGCAAGCCCATCTACCACTTTCTGGGCACCTCCACCTTCAGCGAGTACACCGTCGTTCACGTCGGCTGTCTCGCCAAGATCAACCCCGCCGCTCCTCGACAAGGTCTGCGTCGTCAGCTGCGGTATCGCCACGGGTGCGTCTCCCATGAAACAACGATCTCAGCTTTCGATTCCTCGTCCTCGCGCGTTTCTGAATTTGGAACTACAATACCGATGTTCAAACGGGCGTGTCCTATGCAGGTTTCGGCGCGACGGTGAACGTGGCAAAGCCCAAGAAAGGCTCTACGGTCGCCGTGTTCGGATTGGGATCCGTCGGCCTTGCCGTGAGTGTCCCTCTATCACCGTCTAATTCGCTTTAATTATCCTGTACCTGCGTGGACTTGCCCTGGGCCGTCTTCTCCGGATTAGTCCTTTACATGATCTGATGAAAACAGGCCGCGGAGGGAGCCAGGGTGTCCGGAGCTTCAAGGATCATCGGCGTCGACCTGAACCCGGACAGATTCGAGCAAGGTCTGCGTCCAAACTCTTAGAAATAATAAGCTTTAGTCGTCTGAAGTGGACCAGAGAATTGAAGATATTCGGGGTATATTTGTTTTGTGTACAGCCAAGAAGTTCGGAGTGACGGAGTTTGTGAACCCAAAAGACTACGACAAGCCCGTTCAAGAGGTTGGGCGTCTCTTCTCTTTTCGATCTCACTTCTCAGAATCACTAGTATCCGTAAAGCCTTGTGCGGGCACCTTTTATTAATCCTTTGAAACGTGGTGTGACAGGTTATCGTAGAGATGACGGGCGGCGGAGTAGACCGCAGCATTGAGTGCATCGGCAACGTCAACGCCATGATTTCTGCATTCGAATGCGTCCACGATGTAATCTCGCTCGACACACCTCCGAGTTTTGCAGATCTTCTGTGCCGACTAGTGTCGCTGTTTTTACTTATCTTCTCTTAAATGCGGCGGTTGCAGGGCTGGGGCAAGGCGGTTTTGGTCGGAGTGCCTCCTAAAGATACGTACTTCAAGACTCTGCCGATCAATTTCCTGTGCGAGCGGACGCTGACGGGTACCTTCTACGGGAACTACAAACCCCGAACCGATATTCCCCCACTGGTGGAGCAGTATCTGAACAAGGTAAAGAAATATTTCTGATCCCCCCCCCCCCCCCCCCTAAGGTGAACTGGATGCAAACAAAGCAACCGTGGGAATCGAGTACCTCTTCAAGGGTCCTTTCGAACCCGTGGTTGATTCGGCTTGTCTTCATCCTGTAAAGCAAGTCCTACGACCGGAAAAGTCGCTCAACGGATTTTCAATAAATTCGTTGAGCATAAGAGCCAGTAGACTGACGTTTCTACTCGTCTGATTGTCCCTAGGCTTCCCACAGGCGTGATTTTGATTCTTGATTGATCTTTCAGGAGCTGGACTTTGACAAATTCGTCACCCATGAGTTGCCCTTTGCGGAGATTAACAAGGCCTTCGATCTCATGTTCCGAGGCGAAGGCCTTCGCTGCCTCATCCGCATGTAGAACAAAATGTGTTCCCCTAAGGCCGGGAGGCACCGCGATCCAGCGATGAAGTGTAATCTGCGAATAAAGGCGCTAGGCTGATGAGCTGTGAACGGTGCGGCTAGTACCATCTGTAATAAGTTATATCAGTACACGCGAGCGTGATATGTGTAAAGAGGACCTCTCTTTTGTCATAATCTCATGCAGCCACTCTTCCAATGTTAAAAAAGCATTCTGACCGCTTCAATTAATATTATATGTAGGTTTCTTCCCTTTGCCTCTTTTGCCAAATGTCATATCCTCTTTGGTCGTCAGCAGATAGCTGCCGCCTGTTTGCTCAAATACTATGTACATATAATTATCTTTTATCTATTTTGCTTACGTACCCTACTCGACTCAGTAGAAGTCAAGCAGTGGACTAATGTAAATATTTTTTTAGAAAAAAAATTATGTTTTTTGGAGGTTTAATCAATAATGGACCAAGATCTGTCTATATATTCACTTTGCCTTCATGTCCTGTTGAGCGAGGCATTTAGCAGATGCCGCGACGTTCAGTCTGTAGACCTCGTTACCTTGACAATACATTTCAATTATCATCATTTTAGCCATTTAACTGATTATAATAATGGATATTATCATTTCTTTTATAGCTATCTAAATTATTAATGCATAACCATGTTTATTCTTATTTTCATGACATTTAAGGTATTTTGTCAATAATATTACGTACGAAATGATACCCAAATTTATTCTAGAATTGTCCTTGAGTTTCAAGAAATTAAAATTTTTGAAATTTTATGTCAAAAATAAATCATCTAACTATTTCATATATAAATTAAATTATTGAGTTTGAAAATATATTTTTTGATTTTTGAAAAGGGATTTTCAAGGGGTTTTTATATTTGTTATGGGCGTTTTAGTGATTATATCACGATGCGACATGTTACAGGGGGGTGATTATTTAAGCCTGACATATCTTGCTTCCTGAGTATTTCCTCGTAAATGCTATCTTCTAATCATGGGATGATTTAAGACAAAGGATGTTATGTCTTTGTGACAATGGTCAAAGATCAAAATCTTTTCTCTGGGAACGCCAACAGGTGTTGGCAATATAACAGTTTGACGGTAAAAATAATTTGCTTTTTTTAGTCTGCACCTGAAGTGGTATAATGAAAAAAATACATATTTTCATGCATTTAATGCACTGCACCATACAAAAAAGCAACCGCATACGTAGCACTATAGGTGTCCTGTTTTTTTTACATTACCTTAACAATTGATAGCACATCAAGGACAAGGTGTTACATTCACCTATATCAAAATGATAATTTCACTTATAGCAATTAATCATATTCCATCATAGACATATAATGAAAACTCAACACAAGTGGCAATCTCAAGGACATAGGCTAGGTTCGGAGACGTGAAGATTACCTTTAGCCACCTCCGCTAAACATAAAGTGATATGATTTACATCATTTATAATGGGTTACTCCATGAAGCTTCTGCATGTTGGATATTAGGTCCTCATGAAGCTTCTGCATGTAGGATATTAGGTCCTTAAGCTTCTGCATCGATACAGATGCAGTCCTTATGCTCGAAAAACAAAGATACATTATCCCTCTACCATGACCTTATGCATCTTATTCACAAAATGTGTTCCTCCCAAATAAGTAGGTATAGAGGTAAGACAACAAACCCAAATTATTGTGATTTGGATCCTAGGTCTATATTGATGTGGCGCCATGCATTACGGTTGTGACCAATGCGCTTTACCTTGGGAGTTATTTGAGAAAAATTTTAATATTTTTTGTCTCTATTTAAAGGTAAATTATTTTCATATTAAAAAGTTTGCTCATAACAAACATGAGAAACTTCCTTGAAATCAGAAAGTATTCAATTACATTTTTTCAAAATGATAACAAGGGTTTATTTAAAAATGATCAATCTAAATGTTTAAAATATAGGTCCAAAATATAGATTCTTTATTTTCTCAAGATAATTCAAATTTTAAATCATTTAACTCAAGGCCAATTAAATATAAGGTGGTATGATTTTTTATTTAATATTAATTAAATATTTGAGCTTTAAAATTATTTAATTAGAATATCATAAATATTTATTTGATGATTTAATTTGCAAATTAATTGAAATCATATTATAGCATTAATTCATGATATCAAATTTTAAAATATTTATATTGAGGATTCCATCATATAGATCAAATATTTGCTAGATATTTTTGCCAGTCAATCATGCCTGATAAATCATCAAAGACCTCGATAAATATATATATACATATATATACATACATATGTATACATATATATACATATATATATGTATGTCAGTGTGTGCGTTTGTACCAGCCACTATCCACTGGTGAGAAAATCCATAGCCATAGCCCAAGTCCTGGGTTCCAACCAGCGTGCATAGTTCCAGGCTGAGTTTTGGATCCAGACCCAGGCCAAACCTGACACGCCGATTGACCGATACTCTTGGCATTGACTTTATTCAACGAATTTGGACGTGCCACTTGGCTTCTCCAGCTCCGTCCGTCGATTGAAGAAAATCTTAATGATATTTTATGCGTCATATTTTCCGGATAAAAGAAACGAAGCATGGACTTCGAGACAGCGTGAAACGGACGTTTCCATGGTCTTTGTTGTGTTTCATGCTCAATTCTTTACCGTGATGACAGCTGGCATCTTCGTTGAGAGCAGTCGGACTCTATCTAGACAAGAGCTTAAAAAGTCATCGACTTTCCACGCGCCGATGCCGGTTTTGGAAACTAAGCCGGCCCACCAGATCATCATTTTAAAACTGAGATTGGCAAACCTATCTCATCCCTTGACATTTTCCTGACCCTAATCATGCTGTGGGTAAGTCAAACTTATAAACCCACTTATCTTGAGGTAAGTTAAAAGTGATGGGCAGAAGCTCCATGAAACGGAAGGCCGGAACGGGATGTAATATCAAAGATCATACTTTTCAATCTCACTTTATACTCATCCCATCCTCTATAATTTACCACGCTCAAGAATTTTGAACCATTAATGTCGCGAAAGCAGCGACTGAGTTAAACAATCTGCTATATCCGTAGCCCGCAGCGGTAATAAGGATGAAATAAATAAAATAACCACCGGTAACGGAGAATCTTGCTGAAACCAAAACCGCTCCAGGAATACAGGATTCTAGAAATACAGCTGAGGTTGACGTATCAGTCAACCTGTCGACCCCTCACAGCTGTGAAAAGACATCAGACATTGCGAAGCCTAGAACCGAGCCACCGTATGAGACGTTTCTTCCAGCACAAACGGTTTTGGAGATGGAAGAAACCACGAATATCCAGGGCAGCTTCACCCCTTATATATTCCTGGACGGCCCTGTATTTCTTCGTATCCACTGCTGGTCATAAATCCTCATTAAGAGAAAGAGAGTGAGGAAAAGAGCGAAGAGAGAGCGAGGGAAAGAGCGAGAGAGAGCGAGGAAGAGAGAGATAGACGATGGCGAGTACGGCTGGTCAAGTCATCAGATGCAAAGGTACGACGCTCGCCCATTGTTGCAAAGTCTTTCACTCTGTTCCAGCCCGTATGGCAATGGTCTGAGCAGAGCTTTTTGGTCCCTCATCAACGAGGCGGCGATCTCTAATGTTGACGTTCTCTGGTACGACTGCTAATCCCCACCGAATTTCTTCGCTCATGTTGCAGCGGCGATTGCCTGGGAAGCGGGGAAACCGCTGTCGATCGAAGAGGTGGAGGTGGCTCCGCCGCAGGCCAACGAGGTCCGGGTGAAGATCCTCTTCACCTCCCTCTGCCACACCGATGTCTTCTTCTGGGAGGCCAAGGTACGGCATTATTCATCAATTCATACCAGATAGACGCGATAAGAGGCTCCGATCGAAGGTGGAATTCCTGATTTGATCTGGTTTTGACGGCATTGCAGGGTCAGACTCCCGTATTCCCCAGGATCTTGGGACACGAGGCCTCTGGGTAAGCCGTCAAACGCGTTCCTTCCTCTCTTCTCCAATTTTCTACTCTCCAGTCTCGCTGTGTTGCTAATCTGGGATATCGTTCTTGGATTTGTTGGGATCAGGATTGTGGAGAGCGTGGGAGAAGGGGTGACGGATGTGCAGCCGGGAGACCACGTTCTGCCGGTGTTCACGGGGGAGTGCGGGGAGTGCGCGCACTGCAAGTCGGAGGAGAGCAACATGTGTAGCCTGCTGAGGATCGACCCCGACCGGGGCGTGATGCTCAACGACGGGAAGACGAGATTCTCCAAGGACGGCAAGCCCATCTACCACTTTCTGGGCACCTCCACCTTCAGCGAGTACACCGTCGTTCACGTCGGCTGTCTCGCCAAGATCAACCCCGCCGCTCCCCTCGACAAGGTCTGCGTCGTCAGCTGCGGTATCGCCACGGGTGCGTCTCCCATGAAACAACGATCTCAGCTTTCGATTCCTCGTCCTCGCGCGTTTCTGAATTTGGAACTACAATACCGATGTTCAAACGGGCGTGTCCTATGCAGGTTTCGGCGCGACGGTGAACGTGGCAAAGCCCAAGAAAGGCTCTACGGTCGCCGTGTTCGGATTGGGATCCGTCGGCCTTGCCGTGAGTGTCCCTCTATCACCGTCTAATTCGCTTTAATTATCCTGTACCTGCGTGGACTTGCCTGGGCCGTCTTCTCCGGATTAGTCCTTTACATGATCTGATGAAAACAGGCCGCGGAGGGAGCCAGGGTGTCCGGAGCTTCAAGGATCATCGGCGTCGACCTGAACCCGGACAGATTCGAGCAAGGTCTGCGTCCAAACTCTTAGAAATAATAAGCTTTAGTCGTCTGAAGTGGACCAGAGAATTGAAGATATTCGGGGTATATTTGTTTTGTGTACAGCCAAGAAGTTCGGAGTGACGGAGTTTGTGAACCCAAAAGACTACGACAAGCCCGTTCAAGAGGTTGGGCGTCTCTTCTCTTTTCGATCTCACTTCTCAGAATCACTAGTATCCGTAAAGCCTTGTGCGGGCACCTTTTATTAATCCTTTGAAACGTGGTGTGACAGGTTATCGTAGAGATGACGGGCGGCGGAGTAGACCGCAGCATTGAGTGCATCGGCAACGTCAACGCCATGATTTCTGCATTCGAATGCGTCCACGATGTAATCTCGCTCGACACACCTCCGAGTTTTGCAGATCTTCTGTGCCGACTAGTGTCGCTGTTTTTACTTATCTTCTCTTAAATGCGGCGGTTGCAGGGCTGGGGCAAGGCGGTTTTGGTCGGAGTGCCTCCTAAAGATACGTACTTCAAGACTCTGCCGATCAATTTCCTGTGCGAGCGGACGCTGACGGGTACCTTCTACGGGAACTACAAACCCCGAACCGATATTCCCCCACTGGTGGAGCAGTATCTGAACAAGGTAAAGAAATATTTCTGACCCCCCCCCCCCCCCCCTAAGGTGAACTGGATGCAAACAAAGCAACCGTGGGAATCGAGTACCTCTTCAAGGGTCCTTTCGAACCCGTGGTTGATTCGGCTTGTCTTCATCCTGTAAAGCAAGTCCTACGACCGGAAAAGTCGCTCAACGGATTTTCAATAAATTCGTTGAGCATAAGAGCCAGTAGACTGACGTTTCTACTCGTCTGATTGTCCCTAGGCTTCCCACAGGCGTGATTTTGATTCTTGATTGATCTTTCAGGAGCTGGACTTTGACAAATTCGTCACCCATGAGTTGCCCTTTGCGGAGATTAACAAGGCCTTCGATCTCATGTTCCGAGGCGAAGGCCTTCGCTGCCTCATCCGCATGTAGAACAAAATGTGTTCCCCTAAGGCCGGGAGGCACCGCGATCCAGCGATGAAGTGTAATCTGCGAATAAAGGCGCTAGGCTGATGAGCTGTGAACGGTGCGGCTAGTACCATCTGTAATAAGTTATATCAGTACACGCGAGCGTGATATGTGTAAAGAGGACCTCTCTTTTGTCATAATCTCATGCAGCCACTCTTCCAATGTTAAAAAAGCATTCTGACCGCTTCAATTAATATTATATGTAGGTTTCTTCCCTTTGCCTCTTTTGCCAAATGTCATATCCTCTTTGGTCGTCAGCAGATAGCTGCCGCCTGTTTGCTCAAATACTATGTACATATAATTATCTTTTATCTATTTTGCTTACGTACCCTACTCGACTCAGTAGAAGTCAAGCAGTGGACTAATGTAAATATTTTTTTAGAAAAAAAATTATGTTTTTTGGAGGTTTAATCAATAATGGACCAAGATCTGTCTATATATTCACTTTGCCTTCATGTCCTGTTGAGCGAGGCATTTAGCAGATGCCGCGACGTTCAGTCTGTAGACCTCGTTACCTTGACAATACATTTCAATTATCATCATTTTAGCCATTTAACTGATTATAATAATGGATATTATCATTTCTTTTATAGCTATCTAAATTATTAATGCATAACCATGTTTATTCTTATTTTCATGACATTTAAGGTATTTTGTCAATAATATTACGTCTGAAATGATACCCAAATTTATTCTAGAATTGTCCTTGAGTTTCAAGAAATTAAAATTTTGAAATTTTATGTCAAAAATAAATCATCTAACTATTTCATATATAAATTAAATTATTGAGTTTGAAAATATATTTTTTGATTTTTGAAAAGGGATTTTCAAGGGGTTTTTATATTTGTTATGGGCGTTTTAGTGATTATATCACGATGCAACATGTTACACGGGAGTGATTATTTAAACCTGACATATCTTGCTTCCCCTGAGTATTTCCTCGTAAATGCTATCTTCTAATCATGGGATGATTTAAGACAAAGGATGTTATGTCTTTGTGACAATGGTCAAAGATCAAAATCTTTTCTCTGGGAACGCCAACAGGTGTTGGCAATATAACAGTTTGACGGTAAAAATAATTTGCTTTTTTTAGTCTGCACCTGAAGTGGTATAATGAAAAAAATACAT
This sequence comes from Wolffia australiana, assembly GCF_029677425.1. NCBI lineage: Eukaryota > Viridiplantae > Streptophyta > Magnoliopsida > Alismatales > Araceae > Wolffia > Wolffia australiana. Next base: position 14,634,809 of record NC_135841.1, on the reverse strand, counting down.
ATTTTCATGCATTTAATGCACTGCACCATACAAAAAAGCAACCGCATACGTAGCACTATAGGTGTCCTGTTTTTTTTACATTACCTTAACAATTGATAGCACATCAAGGACAAGGTGTTACATTCACCTATATCAAAATGATAATTTCACTTATAGCAATTAATCATATTCCATCATAGACATATAATGAAAACTCAACACAAGTGGCAATCTCAAGGACATAGGCTAGGTTCGGAGACGTGAAGATTACCTTTAGCCACCTCCGCTAAACATAAAGTGATATGATTTACATCATTTATAATGGGTTACTCCATGAAGCTTCTGCATGTTGGATATTAGGTCCTCATGAAGCTTCTGCATGTAGGATATTAGGTCCTTAAGCTTCTGCATCGATACAGATGCAGTCCTTATGCTCGAAAAACAAAGATACATTATCCCTCTACCATGACCTTATGCATCTTATTCACAAAATGTGTTCCTCCCAAATAAGTAGGTATAGAGGTAAGACAACAAACCCAAATTATTGTGATTTGGATCCTAGGTCTATATTGATGTGGCGCCATGCATTACGGTTGTGACCAATGCGCTTTACCTTGGGAGTTATTTGAGAAAAATTTTAATATTTTTTGTCTCTATTTAAAGGTAAATTATTTTCATATTAAAAAGTTTGCTCATAACAAACATGAGAAACTTCCTTGAAATCAGAAAGTATTCAATTACATTTTTTCAAAATGATAACAAGGGTTTATTTAAAAATGATCAATCTAAATGTTTAAAATATAGGTCCAAAATATAGATTCTTTATTTTCTCAAGATAATTCAAATTTTAAATCATTTAACTCAAGGCCAATTAAATATAAGGTGGTATGATTTTTTATTTAATATTAATTAAATATTTGAGCTTTAAAATTATTTAATTAGAATATCATAAATATTTATTTGATGATTTAATTTGCAAATTAATTGAAATCATATTATAGCATTAATTCATGATATCAAATTTTAAAATATTTATATTGAGGATTCCATCATATAGATCAAATATTTGCTAGATATTTTTGCCAGTCAATCATGCCTGATAAATCATCAAAGACCTCGATAAATATATATATACATATATATACATACATATGTATACATATATATACATATATATATGTATGTCAGTGTGTGCGTTTGTACCAGCCACTATCCACTGGTGAGAAAATCCATAGCCATAGCCCAAGTCCTGGGTTCCAACCAGCGTGCATAGTTCCAGGCTGAGTTTTGGATCCAGACCCAGGCCAAACCTGACACGCCGATTGACCGATACTCTTGGCATTGACTTTATTCAACGAATTTGGACGTGCCACTTGGCTTCTCCAGCTCCGTCCGTCGATTGAAGAAAATCTTAATGATATTTTATGCGTCATATTTTCCGGATAAAAGAAACGAAGCATGGACTTCGAGACAGCGTGAAACGGACGTTTCCATGGTCTTTGTTGTGTTTCATGCTCAATTCTTTACCGTGATGACAGCTGGCATCTTCGTTGAGAGCAGTCGGACTCTATCTAGACAAGAGCTTAAAAAGTCATCGACTTTCCACGCGCCGATGCCGGTTTTGGAAACTAAGCCGGCCCACCAGATCATCATTTTAAAACTGAGATTGGCAAACCTATCTCATCCCTTGACATTTTCCTGACCCTAATCATGCTGTGGGTAAGTCAAACTTATAAACCCACTTATCTTGAGGTAAGTTAAAAGTGATGGGCAGAAGCTCCATGAAACGGAAGGCCGGAACGGGATGTAATATCAAAGATCATACTTTTCAATCTCACTTTATACTCATCCCATCCTCTATAATTTACCACGCTCAAGAATTTTGAACCATTAATGTCGCGAAAGCAGCGACTGAGTTAAACAATCTGCTATATCCGTAGCCCGCAGCGGTAATAAGGATGAAATAAATAAAATAACCACCGGTAACGGAGAATCTTGCTGAAACCAAAACCGCTCCAGGAATACAGGATTCTAGAAATACAGCTGAGGTTGACGTATCAGTCAACCTGTCGACCCCTCACAGCTGTGAAAAGACATCAGACATTGCGAAGCCTAGAACCGAGCCACCGTATGAGACGTTTCTTCCAGCACAAACGGTTTTGGAGATGGAAGAAACCACGAATATCCAGGGCAGCTTCACCCCTTATATATTCCCTGGACGGCCCTGTATTTCTTCGTATCCACTGCTGGTCATAAATCCTCATTAAGAGAAAGAGAGTGAGGAAAAGAGCGAAAGAGAGAGCGAGGGAAAGAGCGAGAGAGAGCGAGGAAGAGAGAGAGATAGACGATGGCGAGTACGGCTGGTCAAGTCATCAGATGCAAAGGTACGACGCTCGCCCATTGTTGCAAAGTCTTTCACTCTGTTCCAGCCCGTATGGCAATGGTCTGAGCAGAGCTTTTTGGTCCCTCATCAACGAGGCGGCGATCTCTAATGTTGACGTTCTCTGGTACGACTGCTAATCCCCACCGAATTTCTTCGCTCATGTTGCAGCGGCGATTGCCTGGGAAGCGGGGAAACCGCTGTCGATCGAAGAGGTGGAGGTGGCTCCGCCGCAGGCCAACGAGGTCCGGGTGAAGATCCTCTTCACCTCCCTCTGCCACACCGATGTCTTCTTCTGGGAGGCCAAGGTACGGCATTATTCATCAATTCATACCAGATAGACGCGATAAGAGGCTCCGATCGAAGGTGGAATTCCTGATTTGATCTGGTTTTTGACGGCATTGCAGGGTCAGACTCCCGTATTCCCCAGGATCTTGGGACACGAGGCCTCTGGGTAAGCCGTCAAACGCGTTCCTTCCTCTCTTCTCCAATTTTCTACTCTCCAGTCTCGCTGTGTTGCTAATCTGGGATATCGTTCTTGGATTTGTTGGGATCAGGATTGTGGAGAGCGTGGGAGAAGGGGTGACGGATGTGCAGCCGGGAGACCACGTTCTGCCGGTGTTCACGGGGGAGTGCGGGGAGTGCGCGCACTGCAAGTCGGAGGAGAGCAACATGTGTAGCCTGCTGAGGATCGACCCCGACCGGGGCGTGATGCTCAACGACGGGAAGACGAGATTCTCCAAGGACGGCAAGCCCATCTACCACTTTCTGGGCACCTCCACCTTCAGCGAGTACACCGTCGTTCACGTCGGCTGTCTCGCCAAGATCAACCCCGCCGCTCCCCTCGACAAGGTCTGCGTCGTCAGCTGCGGTATCGCCACGGGTGCGTCTCCCATGAAACAACGATCTCAGCTTTCGATTCCTCGTCCTCGCGCGTTTCTGAATTTGGAACTACAATACCGATGTTCAAACGGGCGTGTCCTATGCAGGTTTCGGCGCGACGGTGAACGTGGCAAAGCCCAAGAAAGGCTCTACGGTCGCCGTGTTCGGATTGGGATCCGTCGGCCTTGCCGTGAGTGTCCCTCTATCACCGTCTAATTCGCTTTAATTATCCTGTACCTGCGTGGACTTGCCCTGGGCCGTCTTCTCCGGATTAGTCCTTTACATGATCTGATGAAAACAGGCCGCGGAGGGAGCCAGGGTGTCCGGAGCTTCAAGGATCATCGGCGTCGACCTGAACCCGGACAGATTCGAGCAAGGTCTGCGTCCAAACTCTTAGAAATAATAAGCTTTAGTCGTCTGAAGTGGACCAGAGAATTGAAGATATTCGGGGTATATTTGTTTTGTGTACAGCCAAGAAGTTCGGAGTGACGGAGTTTGTGAACCCAAAAGACTACGACAAGCCCGTTCAAGAGGTTGGGCGTCTCTTCTCTTTCGATCTCACTTCTCAGAATCACTAGTATCCGTAAAGCCTTGTGCGGGCACCTTTATTAATCCTTTGAAACGTGGTGTGACAGGTTATCGTAGAGATGACGGGCGGCGGAGTAGACCGCAGCATTGAGTGCATCGGCAACGTCAACGCCATGATTTCTGCATTCGAATGCGTCCACGATGTAATCTCGCTCGACACACCTCCGAGTTTTGCAGATCTTCTGTGCCGACTAGTGTCGCTGTTTTTACTTATCTTCTCTTAAATGCGGCGGTTGCAGGGCTGGGGCAAGGCGGTTTTGGTCGGAGTGCCTCCTAAAGATACGTACTTCAAGACTCTGCCGATCAATTTCCTGTGCGAGCGGACGCTGACGGGTACCTTCTACGGAACTACAACCCCGAACCGATATTCCCCACTGGTGGAGCGGTATCTGAAAAAGGAAAAGAAATATTTCTGCTCCCCCCCCCCCCCCCCCTAAGGTGAACTGGATGCAAACAAAGCAACCGTGGGAATCGAGTACCTCTTCAAGGGTCCTTTCGAACCCGTGGTTGATTCGGCTTGTCTTCATCCTGTAAAGCAAGTCCTACGACCGGAAAAGTCGCTCAACGGATTTTCAATAAATTCGTTGAGCATAAGAGCCAGTAGACTGACGTTTCTACTCGTCTGATTGTCCCTAGGCTTCCACAGGCGTGATTTTGATTCTTGATTGATCTTTCAGGAGCTGGACTTTGACAAATTCGTCACCCATGAGTTGCCCTTTGCGGAGATTAACAAGGCCTTCGATCTCATGTTCCGAGGCGAAGGCCTTCGCTGCCTCATCCGCATGTAGAACAAAATGTGTTCCCTAAGGCCGGGAGGCACCGCGATCCAGCGATGAAGTGTAATCTGCGAATAAAGGCGCTAGGCTGATGAGCTGTGAACGGTGCGGCTAGTACCATCTGTAATAAGTTATATCAGTACACGCGAGCGTGATATGTGTAAAGAGGACCTCTCTTTTGTCATAATCTCATGCAGCCACTCTTCCAATGTTAAAAAAGCATTCTGACCGCTTCAATTAATATTATATGTAGGTTTCTTCCTTTGCCTCTTTTGCCAAATGTCATATCCTCTTTGGTCGTCAGCAGATAGCTGCCGCCTGTTTGCTCAAATACTATGTACATATAATTATCTTTTATCTATTTTGCTTACGTACCCTACTCGACTCAGTAGAAGTCAAGCAGTGGACTAATGTAAATATTTTTTTAGAAAAAAAATTATGTTTTTTGGAGGTTTAATCAATAATGGACCAAGATCTGTCTATATATTCACTTTGCCTTCATGTCCTGTTGAGCGAGGCATTTAGCAGATGCCGCGACGTTCAGTCTGTAGACCTCGTTACCTTGACAATACATTTCAATTATCATCATTTTAGCCATTTAACTGATTATAATAATGGATATTATCATTTCTTTTATAGCTATCTAAATTATTAATGCATAACCATGTTTATTCTTATTTTCATGACATTTAAGGTATTTTGTCAATAATATTACGTACGAAATGATACCCAAATTTATTCTAGAATTGTCCTTGAGTTTCAAGAAATTAAAATTTTTGAAATTTTATGTCAAAAATAAATCATCTAACTATTTCATATATAAATTAAATTATTGAGTTTGAAAATATATTTTTTGATTTTTGAAAAGGGATTTTCAAGGGGTTTTTATATTTGTTATGGGCGTTTTAGTGATTATATCACGATGCAACATGTTACACGGGAGTGATTATTTAAACCTGACATATCTTGCTTCCCCTGAGTATTTCCTCGTAAATGCTATCTTCTAATCATGGGATGATTTAAGACAAAGGATGTTATGTCTTTGTGACAATGGTCAAAGATCAAAATCTTTTCTCTGGGAACGCCAACAGGTGTTGGCAATATAACAGTTTGACGGTAAAAATAATTTGCTTTTTTAGTCTGCACCTGAAGTGGTATAGTGAAAAAAATACATATTTTCATGCATTTAATGCACTGCACCATACAAAAAAGCAACCGCATACGTAGCACTATAGGTGTCCTGTTTTTTAATATTTTATTTAACATGTGAGACACCTGAAATGCAGTAAAAAATGATGATATTTGGTGATTGTATTTTCTGAACCAGTTATAGAAGGCGCATACTGCAAGTTAAAAAAAGGCTCAAAACTGTATGAGGACTGTTAATTAAAAGGCAAAAAGTTGACATTTCTTATCCTCAAGATATTTGTAAGCTCAAGATATTGAAGCTTCTCATACTTCTGGGTTTCCTGACTAAGTATGTCGCTTCTTGACTGTAATGTGGAGGCCCTGGATAGAGGCAACTATCACCCTCATCCAGGAACAAGGTTCACATAAATGGAGTTCCAAAAGAGGTCTAAATCACAACAAAAACTAGTTGGATTAAATCATACAGGGTAAGGTATATAAAGTTTCTTAGTTTATGGCGACCAAGCTTCCAACCCATAGGTAGCAGGATACTATGTGAGTAAACTACTATTTAGTATATACTTTTTTAATTCCACCAATCTACATTTTTTTTTATAATTCTTCACATAAAGATTAATAGAAAATCTGAAAATTAGTAAAAATAATATTATTTATTTGATATATTTTATTTTCTAAGGTTTGGAGTTTTTCTAGAAATTGAAGAATTGAATAAAAGAAGCAGCGGGAATTGAAAAAGTGTGGTGCTCAAGCAGGACAAAGCAGTGTTGGCAGCAGTTGGTGTGCATCTTGGTAGTTGAGTGGCATGAAAGTAGGTTTTGTTGTTCCCCTTCTTAACCATGTCTTGAACATTACCTAAAGTTTGGTCTGATTCTGGCATGGTCTTGTTGGTCCTAGTCTGGTCCAGTTGACTAATCAATGCCAAAGTCAAAGTAGAAAAATTCAAGTTGATGGTTTTGTTGACCATCAACATGACCAGCTTTAGAAGCACTAGTAATGAATGTGCCTTCCCTTCCATACCCATCTTTATCGTTCTCTCTATCTCCCTCGCTGGGTCATTCTTCCTCCAGACCTCTCTCTGTTCATAGAGAACATTCATAGTGAATAGACCAAAAAGAACCATCAGATAGAAGAATAGCTTGGAATGGGTTCTAGCCTTGTCCTCTAAAGAATCCTCTTCATCAACTTGGCACCCAGCGACAGTCAAATTTGTTCTGGCTATGACGAGCTTGATATGGGCCTCTCTAACAACTCAATGCATCCTCCAAGCCCAACTACACATCCCCATGCTGCCCACTGACCAAGAAATTGATGTCAGAATTTTATGAAGAAGTTATGGATTGAAATCTTATGAGTAGAGGATTCCAAAGTGTTCAAATCTCATATTAAAGTCTCACCCATATATTGCTTGATATTTGCATGTGTCCTTCTAACGGCTGTAAATAAGACCATTGTAATTATTGGGTTCGGATCTTAAGATCCATACCATAACGTACCTTGCATTAGGTGTTTTGCACTAATGAATTGATATGGGGTTTCTCTCTCCTCTATGTCTTCTCTTCCGCCTCTTCTCTTATGCCTCTTCTTCCACCTCTTCTTCTGATCAAAAAACATCTGGCATCAATCATCCTTAGGTGATTCTTGCTGAAGATAGAGCCTCTTAAGGAGATTCCAATATGAACGTATGAGAATGATGAAAATTTTAATATTTGAGGATTGATATATGGATATCACAATTCAATGATTAGAAATCATGACTCGACTTAGAATGCAGTGGTCCCACCAAGATTTGGAGTGTAAAATTTTTTAAAAGTTGAAATTATTATTTATCAAACTTTACTACAAGCACAAGATTTGGGAGAGTAATGAGTTAGAAAAAATGTGTTCACATTACCACAAATGATTTGAGGAAAAATGAAGAAATATGCAATCAAAATATCTAAGATGTACCTTTTATTCATATTTTAAATCTTAACATAATGTTAATATGATAGCATGTACTCAAAACTTATCATATTAGTATCACTATATTTATCATGCCGTCAGTTTGAGAACATCACGCTTCAAAATTAATCTCAAATGTATTTTATAGTAATTGATAACTATATTTGTCTATTTTTTTAAGAAACTAAATATTTTTTAGTATTCTAGCTTGTTGGAAACAATTTCCCCACTTTTTTTGATAGATTAACACGAATTTTGCTAAAATATGAGTGCCTTTGAATCAATAATGCAAATCCAAGTCATTCTATACTTGACAAGAAAATAGTACTACATGCGCGATTGTTCTTTGATTTCTGAGCTATCTTTCTTGAAAAAAAAGAGAAAAAAACTTATTTAAATGCACGTGAATGTGAGAAATATTTAGAATGAAATTTGATGGGCAAGATGATGCCACATGGCATCATGTGTGAGGCCATGTCTTACACATTGTGGGGTCCATAAATGGGTGCAAGTCTTGATCGTTAGATCACCATCTAATTACTCGCCTTCTTCAACATGTGTGTACATGGAACCTTGAAACAATGATCTCATATGAAAATATTTAAATTAATGGAAGATTATAAAATGTTATTTCTGAAATAAATTCTCTTGGGATCCTATGGGCCTCACTATGCCACATAGGCACTGCATCAGGCTCATGTGGTTGTGCTAGCTGGTTGGGATACCCCCACATTATAGCACCAACGTCAGCCCCCTACCTATAATTATTTTTACTTTTAGGCCCTGAAATAAATACTATAACATAGAAAATTCATATCTATTAATTTAACAGGTATTTTTTAATGAAATTTTCTTAATTTGATTCTTAATTTATCTTATTTTGAACCCATGGCACCTGAAATGAATGATTAGATAGGAAAATGATTAATTTACATTAATCACTAGTTTTACTTGAAAATCAAAACTATAACAGCTTTGATTCTTCTAATCTTCACCTTCTTTGTTTATCCACTATTTTCCTGAAAGAACTAAACTTAATAAATGTAGTTAATTTGAAATTATTTGACCTTGAGAAAGGTCCAACATGAATAAAATATGTAATTGAATTTAAATTAATATAAAAATTATGACTTAGTGGAATAGCATCAAAATAATGAAAATATTATAAAGTAATGATAACATGCATCATAATCATAAGAATTATGCATTAAATATAGTGAAGGATGATACAAATGAATGCACAAGATGGATGTTATCACCCACCCCCATAAACTATCCCACCACCAAGGCCCAAAGCAAAGTCAACCAACTTCAGTCATCAAGTTCAGCCAATCGATTCTCCTTTACAACAATCACATATTTTTTACCATTCCCACTTGCTCTTCAAGTCATGTGATACCTTCAGCATCAGAAAAACAATGTGGGATCATCCAACAAGTATATGAGTGGGAATGAGAAGTTGGGATAGGGAGGGGTGCTTGGGGGCCAGAGTAATGGAGAGGGAGAGGTTTGGCAAGATTGCATGGGGGTTGGAAACTGGAGTAAGGAGGGGGAGATAGGTGGGAAGGACAATCAATTATGAAGTTTATATTTTTATTAAAACATAAAAAGGATTTAATAACATGTGGTCTCGTTCAAGTTGACTCATGGACCAAATCACTGTAGATTGGCTTGTCCACCCTAAAATAGTAGACCTACAATCCTGGTTTGATCCGATCCAACCAGTCCCCAGTCCTATATGCCCAACCCAACATGAATGTTGGTATCTTGGAGTGCATGTGATAACATGACAAATGTACCCATAATTCCAAGCATTTTATATGAATTTAAGCATTTAAATACTTAGTTTATCATGTTATTAAATATATTCTTTCAATATTTATTACTTTCAAATAATATTTATCATTTTATGCATATTTTGGGCATTATAACTAACCTTTCTTGACTTTTATTTCAAGCATATTTATTATCGATACATGATTTCAACTCTGACATGTATAAAAATTTACAAGAATTAAATGTGCTAATGATCGATGGGCTTAAGCAATCCATATGATTTTTAAAGCTGTTTCTTTGAGATGTTGGGCCCAATTGGAGGAAATTTGGTTTTTAAATTGAAAGGATCAGTTAGATGGTTGGGGTCATGTTTTAAATCCCCTGAATTTTCTTCCTAGATACATCATGAAATTCAATTAATGGGTTTCTAAAGCAATACCAAAAGATAGAGCAAAAACATCAGAATAAAATAATAAATAAAACAGGGAATTATCCACACAGTCCTCATAAGTCAGATATCTTCATCTTGATGAGCCCGATTGTTGATCCACCATCGTCATTTTGTATTCTGATCACATTGATAGGGGAGCTCACTCAAGGAGAGAAGGCAGAAGTAGTATGACCACTGGGAAAATCTTTCCTGGTTGAATGTTTTTCACTGAGTTATCCTATTTATATTCAAAATAAAGTTTTCATAATGCTCCTAATATTAATGTATATCTTTTGATCTCCAAAATACCACTTAGGTGTGGCTATATAGGCCAATGTATAAAATTTAATTATTCACCCTAACAGACCGATGCTATTTATTGGACAACCTTATAAATTAATTATATAAATGACTATATTAATTAATCATGGATTGATTGAATAAAATTGATAGCTGGAGCTGCTACCCTTTTGTGTGCCAAAAGATACCTTGTGCTTGAGAAGATACAATGGATTATATTAAATCTTTCCCAAGGCCTTTGCCAATATCAGTTATTGTGTACATATAACTCCCTCTTAAGATGATTAAATGTATGGTGAAATGTTAAACCATAACTGGTCATCTCATTTAGTATTCATGGATTTGGAGAGTATCAAAGAAATATTCTTCTGCAGTCTAATATCTTAGCCAAAAACTTCATCACATTATGTTTTTTGAGCTGTCCCCTCTGATATCAAAGGTGTATGATCCCATCTTGAATATTCAATTATGTTTGTGAACTTCATGCTGTCGATGAGCTAAGATGGTTCAGAATTCACAGAATATGAACTCACAGATCATAGTGAAAACACAAACCTCCATCTACATGATGCCTTTGGTTGCTTAGCCCAAAGTATCAGATTCTATGGCCTTTATTTGGATGAAATGAATGAAATTTATGTAGTGGAAGACTCTGAATATAATAAAAAAACATTCAAAAGCTAATGATCAAATCATATGGACGCACATTTAATCCATGGTTTTTTGAATTCTTGAGTGAGACATGTTAAGCTGGTCAAGCCTACAAACTCTAGTTGTATCCACATGAACCCTAGCAATTAAAATTTATCCTTCATCCTAAAGAGCCTTGTTTATGCTCCACCGTCATCGGTATGATGCTTAGATCACATCAAGAATGGATATGAGTCAAGGGGAGATGGGAGAAGAAAGGGAAGGACCCTCAAAAAAATATGACTAAGGTAAATTTTTTTATGGCATTCCCCTATTTATACCAAGTAGTTATTTTGCATAAAACCCCTTTAAATTTAAGTATATCTTCTGACATCCAAAAAAATGCTTGTGTGTAGGGTATGATGGTCCCAGTCCAGTCCAGGTTTTTAGCAAAGACCTAAACCTTACCTAAACTTTGGTCCGGTTCTGGTTTGTTCTTTTTCGGTCCCGGTCTGATCCTTGTCTGTTCAGGTTAACTAGTCAATGTCAGAGTCAAATTAGAAAATTTATTTTTATAGTCATGTTAAATATTCTCTACATCAAGTGCCCATAGATCGTGAAATATATGGCGTGTACGTTGAGCTCAATAGAAACCTTTCCATTGAGTTGGATTTGATATTTTAGATTCTAATAAAAAATACTAAATAAATATCAAATAATATACTTTTGGTTTCGGTCCTGTTTGACCCTTGGACCTAAACCTGTTTGAAAAACTGATCCACTCTCAAATAGAGGTCCTACGGTCCCAGTCAGGTCCACTTAAGCCGGCACTCAGTCCTAAATGTCCAACCTTACTTATGTGAGACCCTCGAGGCACATATGTCGGTATAATTAATGAATCTAATGGCCCAATAAAATTTACTACTCTTCCAATTAAATTAACTTTATCATCAAATCGATTAGTTAATCATGGGTTGATTTAACCCAATAGATAGGTCAAGTTTCTAGTCTATGGGGGGGCCAAGCTATATCTTAGGCTCCAGAAGATACAATTGATTGTATTGACCCACTCATGGAACCTACCTAATGTCTGTTACCATATACCTATAGCCCCTTATCTGCTTGATACTCTTAGTATGACTTAGGGTATGGTCAACTATCAAACCCTAATCAGACATCAGAGTTAATACTGATGTGTTAGAAAATCATCAGAACTCTTCTATGATATTCTACATCCTTTGCCATGGACATCATCTTACCAACTTCCTTGAGCTTTCTCCTCTTATATCGAGGGTGTATCATCTCATCTTAATGACTTAATTGTCTTCATGAACGTTTTTGTACACCAAAAATATGAATGTTTAGAATTCCATGATTTAGAGTTCCATAATATAAATGCTTATAGTTCCATTAACTTTTAGGTCATGGTAAGAGTGAAATTGCCCTTCAGCAAGATGTTATTGGTGTCTTACATCTAAGGGCCATTTGCAAAACCATCACATGAATCAATTGAGTTATCTGATTGAGACTTTGGTATAATACCATTCAGGGATCTATATAGATTAATTAATTTATCTCTTTCTCCTAAAATGCACTCACTCTTCATTCTTAGTGTCTCCGAACTAATGGCTACGAGACTGGCCATATACATCATATGGGTGAGACTAGATAGTCCGAATCTATTCGGATACTTAAATTACCTTCTTGAGTATCCTTCAAGTTGGAATATTGAGAATAAATCATTGAATACTAGTGATCTATGTATTATGATCTTGTCATAATTCACTAACCCAAGTCATGTATTCATGGACTTCATTATAAATATCACACATGCACTATAATAAATAGATTGTATTAATTAAGATAGAATGAAGTATGGAATGTGTGACTGGCTTGAAAATCACTGATATTTACATAATTAAGGACCCCTTACATAATATTGGAAATAAAAAATGATATTAAACAAGCACTATCTATAAACAATATCCATAATACCAATTAGGGTTCATACTTGTTAATTACGTGAATTGTTCATACTCATCACATGAGTGGGACTAAATAGTGGTATTCTATCCAAAATTGAGTGTCCTTAAAAGGAATATTGGTAAAACATATTTCAATAGTATTTTATCATGTTCTCAAGAACTTCATTACAAATATCACAAATGATTTATATGCGTTTCTTGTATAAGTCAATATTAATCAATAAGACAATCTATTGTTGGTTTTCTAACAATATATATTTTTTACCCCTAAAATTAGATAAAGAAACCAAGGGCTCAAGACATGAGCTTTATCATTTCAATTACAAGGGCTCAAGGGCTAAAGAAACCATCATCCACGTCCATTTCCACCATTTTTCCTTCATTTTACACTAATTTATTATTTTATTTACCAATTTTCTACCAATTTCTCTCTTTGTAAATTTCCTTTTATCCAAAAATCATAAATAATAACTCAAATATATACATCTAAAATTTTAATATATAAAATCAACTCTTTTCCATTGTAATTTATCATTATATTTTTCTCAAATCTGATTTTTTAGGACTATATCATGGGCTATCCCAATTGTGGCTTAGATGCTTCTCTAGGGGGGCCAGCTCAAAAGATTATTCAAAAAATATTTTTGATAAGAATAAATATGATTCTATTTTTATTAAAACTTTCATGCATTTTATGTTCTTATTTTCATTTAAATGATCATAAATGCATACTATTAATTCTTAGAATGGTTTATTGCAGTTTTATATTTAATTTCTTATTTTATTCATTTTATGATATTTTAACTTAGCTTTCTAACATTAAAGTCATGAATAAATAAATTTAAAAGTCATTAATTATTTATTTAGATTCAATTAAGTATATTAAGGGGTTTATAATATTTTTAAAATAATTTTATGATTTTTCTGTATTTTTGTTGAATTTTCTGACATAAATTCATATAACGTAGAAATAAAATTTAGTTTATTATTTTTAAGAATTTTTTTAAAAAATTTCCACTCATAGAAGTGTGTGCTATTCTGGCAATCTGCCAATCAAATTAAAGGAGAGAAAAAATCAGATGGCTCAAATTGCTCCAAATTTAAAGGATGATATCTAATGATCTAGAAGGACTTTTGAGAACAATTTTCAAGGTCGTTCCATCTTTCCCTCCTCAAGCCATCCACCATCCTGGATCTAAAAATAGAGGATGTCATATTTGTAAAAAGGCACCTATAAATTGTGTTCCTAATTAGGATTAGTGGAGTGATTTGCTCATTCAAAATCTTGTTTAGGCCCGTTCCTCAGTCGTCCCCATGGTCGGCCCCATGGCTGGCCCCTCGTCCGCCCTGCAGTCGCCCCTCAACTGCCCCCGCAGCTGGTCCTCGGCCACCCCTTGGCTACACCTGTGGCCGCCCCTCAACTGTCTCGCGGTTTCCCCTTCGCCGGCCTCTGTGACCGCTCCTTGACCGCGCCTAGCATCCAGCCAGGCCTAAGCTTGGTGCCTATCGTACCTCTGTGCCTTGATGCTGCCGCACCCTGTCGCCGCTGCGCCCTGTTGGCACCACACCATTGCGCCACCGTACCCTACTACTGTTGCGCCCTACTGTTGTTGTGCCTTGTAGCTGTCGTGCCATATTGTGCTAACTGTTGTGCCCATTGTCGGGCCCAACGCTGCGTCTGTCGTCCGACCTGCCGCCGCTCCTACCTGCATCGTCATCGTGCCTACGTGTTGTTCGCTTTCCATAGCTGTTGATTCATACACCACACCCCCCTACTGCTTCTAGTGCGCTCATCAGTTTCCTCTCGGCGTTATATTGTTTCTTTCAGTGCCTCTGAACATTTTTTACACCGCCGGGGTTAGATTAGTGATAGATAGGAATATATTAGTGGGAATAGGTTTCCATCGGTACAATCTTGGTTGGTGCTTTGAACGTGCATGCACGAGCAACAATAGTCATACTCGCACTGTCTGCCCTTAACCCGTTGCCTAGGTCATTGGGAGTCTAGTGTCATTCTCAGGTCGCACTTACCGTAGCCTAGTAGTCGTTGGTGTCCGTTGACGCCAAATTTATACTTCTCAGTGATTTCATCGTTGCATTATCACTTGTATTACGTCCACATTAGTCGTCTCCACTACATGATATTACTACCCTTACCACCATGTGGTGTAACACGAGCCGTTCGATCCTGGCTCCGTCGTGTTACATCAAAGCAGTATTGATGTGATGGGATGGGTGAGATGACAGGAGAGGTACCAAATATTTAATGAAGATGTATCCATTAATAGGAGAAGAAGTAGGTTGGATGGTGTGAATAGAGTGAATGAAAATGAGAGGGAAAGATGGGCGAAGATGTAAGGGGAAGATGGTGGATGTATGAGATGATTTAGAAAGGAAAGAGAGGAAGGTAGAATTTTAGGGTTTATGATTTAAATACATGATAGTGAAACGATCGTGATCATGATGGTGTAGAAGATGTGCGATAATGAGGATGATGGATTGGAATGGAGGTGATGAGGAAGGTGTTATAGATCTTTCTAAAATATGTGATGGAGAATGTCAATGTAAGGGAATATACTAACCTTATATCACTATGTTCTTCTGATATCATGCAGCCTTCTTGATGTAGATCAACCTCTTCTTTTCTTCGTTGGACTTCTTTAAGCACTCAAGACATTGGAAAAACCTGGATGGATGAGGTGAGTTCAAAGATTTTTTTACAAAGATCTAGGATCAATTTAGCTATCCAATTATTCCAATGTACAGTGGGGATAAAGATAAAGTTGCCCTCCAAATTTCAGCTCATCTGCCTTATTGATCATCAGATATAGGGGCTTGAAGTTGCATGATTCCTAATTGTCAATTTAAATTAAATATTTATCTCTCCTCATGCTTGTCAACGCCGTCACATCATTTCTAGGGTTTTGTCTTTATCTCGACATTAAATATGATTATTGACCTTGATGTTTATGCATCATCCTCAGTCAACAGTTCATGTCGCACAACATGCCCTCCAGGAAAAGGTAAAAATGAAAGAGTATTGGTATGACGTGGTGTGGTGTCTGCATGCGCCAGGTCAATCTACTTTTTTAAAATGCCGTTATAATGATGGACACATCAGCACCGTGTGTACACATACATGTGCATGCAATATGTGCACATGGTGTGGTGTCTCTCATGAAACATCAGTGGATGCCAAAATTTTGGACAATCAAAGGATAAATAATAATACAATAATATTATTTTAATTCAGATTTCCTTGGTCTCCGCACCTCGTTTACTGAGAAAAAAAATTGTCCTTTTTTATTGGGCCATATCAATACCTTAGGTAAAAAATACTAAGAAAGGTATCTGAAATTAATGATCATGATGGAGCCATGATGCCATAGTAGTATCTTTTCAATGATTGAGTAAATCAAGATCCAATGATTAGTTGGTGCAAATAGTTAAAATATTTTTTTATTGGCCATCGTTAGACAAATCGAATGGTGACAGTTGGTGCGGCAAATTTTGAGCTTTTACATATTAAATAAATGATTCTTAAATAAATTAAAATTCCAAAAGATGAAAAGAAATATTTTTTATGACATTGAAAAATTGTAACTTCATGACTATGATGTCAAAAGTTGAGGAAAATTATAAAATGACTCAAATTTTTTTCTTTGAGAACATTGCATCGGAAAATCCCTAAAAAATACTTAAAATTCACAAATTCAATTTTTTTATGAAAGCAGATTTAACCATTTTAGGGTTGATAATCAATTTAATGAAACTAAATATCTAATTATTTAAATATTAATTTATTAAGAAAAAATGTTATCATAATTATCTCAAACATAATTATGCTATTTTATGCCATAAGCTTTCTAGGCTTGAAAGTATTTTCCACAATACAGAAGGGATTAGTAGCTGATGGTTAAAGTCAGAAAATCAATCAAAGTAGCTGATGGTTAATGTAACTGATGGTTAATGCTTTCGAGGAAGAACCATCAAATATAATGTGCCTGTGGTAAATAAATTTTGTCCAGTTTCCATGGGGCAAAATTTATTGATGGCGCACGCCATCAAGGATCGTCATCGACGTCATCCGCGCCCCGCGCCCACGACGTTGAAGATCGGGTGACCTTGCTCCGGTTATCTTCCTTGCTTTACATTCTCTTTCGTTCATGTTTTGTTTTACCCCGTCTCTTCTGACTGTTTTTGTCCTGTTTCGTCGCTCCCGCGACGGTCGTGTCTCGTTGTTTTTCCACCGAGGGGATGGATGTCTCCATCCACCCTTCTCCCCTCGTTTCTTCCCCCAAATTCCCCTCATTTCCCCTTTATTTTCTTCAGTTCTGTCTTGTATGTGTTACGGGAGCCCATTTAGAAGGGCCCCAAGTCGGACCCATGATGGCCCACTTAGGGCCCAACTCTTCTCCCCGTTATAAGGGAAGAGAGGGCGCCCTAGGTCAGTTAGACACATTTTCTTTCATTGAAGCATTTTATCGAACAGTTGGTGGGTCTCGTTCCTCGTTTTGAGAAGAACAGAAAGAAGAGGAAGAAGAGGGAAGGAGGAGGAAGAGGAAGGAAAGGGAAGGAGGAAGAGGAGGAGAGGAAGGAGGAGGGTCGCCGCCGCCACCGCTCGCGCCGCCCCTCACGCAGCCGCCGCTCGCGCCCGTCACTCTGAGCGCCGCCCGCGTGCCGCCACGAACGTGAGCGCCTGCGCGCCGTCGCCGTCCGCGCGCCGCTCGCGCACCTGGCGTCGCCGCGCGCGCCGCCAGCGCCGCCGCCGTCGCGCCTCCTGGGCACCGCCGCCGCGCCGCGCCGTTGTGCCGCCGCACCGCAATGCTGCCGCTCCGCTCGCGCCCACGCCGAGTCGTCGCCCGTGCTGCGCCAGCCGATACCGCCGACGTCCGACCGCGGCCACATCACCGCCGTGTTCGCGCCGTCGTCCCACCGCGCCGCTCGCTGACGACCGCGCTGCCCTGCACCGCTCCGCGTCATTCCCGTGTCACCACCACTCCGCTAGATAGGCGCTCCGACGCCTAGACCTCGACGACCGAACTTTGCCAGTCGCTCCGGCACCGTCGCTGCCCGTCGAGCCGCCGTGACGTCTCCGGCGCCCGTCACCCAACCCGCTCCGACATCGGCCGTCGTCGAATACTGCACTTCGAGCTCATCGTCGAGGTACACCGTACTCTCCGACGCTCGTTTATTTATTCCTTGCAGTATATTTTCGTCTCGACTCCACCGCGCTCGGGCTAGGTAGGTGAGTGTGGTAGAACGAGAGAAAAACTACGAATCTGAGTGTCTTACCGGTGCGGACGAATTCGTCCGTCACGTGCGAGCCCTACGGACTGAGTCCGTTCGGCCATAGTCGCCTACGTCCCTCCGACGAGGTCGAGTGGCCCCCGTTGCCGTCACCCGGCAACTCTCGTCCAAGCTAGGAGCTCGGCGCCACCCTCGAGTCGGGGCCTGCACGTACGACACGTAGGGCATTCATCCCGTAGTTACATACCCGTTAGGGTGTCGTCGGACGACAACATCGTCGCTCCCGATACATATTCTTTATCGTCGTCGAGCCATCATACTCAGTGACGACGGGACGACGTCCTGGGCGTACGTTCTGCATCAGTTATAAGGAGAAAACTTAATAGTGAAAGGTAGAAGGACACTTTGAGATACCAAAGAAATCAAGAGGAAAAGGCGATTCTCAAAGCTCATTAAAGGCCCCATAATGAAGCTTAGAAAAAAACTACTTGCACCATGATTTCATATTTTCTTCGAGCTGAAAATTAATTGGCAGTTTTAGATATTATTATCAAAATTACGTACAAGAACACAATTAACAACCATCTCCACATCTGAGGCAAAAATTATGCATCTGACTCCAAAAAATCTAAAAATAAATGGGTTAATATCACGGTTCAGCCTAAAGTTTTCCAAAAATTCGAGTTACAGCCCTATCTTTTTTTTCGCCGCGTCACAGCCCGAAATGCCTATTTGGTCCGCCGCCGCAGCCCGGGCGTGACGTGGACTTGACGTGGCTGCCAGGTGGAATTCTGGCGGCGTCCACGTAAGCGGAATCCACCTGGCAGACACGTGGAGTCCACGTCATAACGTGATTTGAAGAAAGTGTGAAATAGGAACGATTAGTCACCTGGGAGTGAGTCACCCGGGAGAGAGCGCAGAAGGGTGGTGAAGGAGAAGGAGATGTTGGAGAAGGAGGAAGAAAGGGCGTCGGGGAGAAGGGGCTTCCATTTTACGTGAGCTTCGTTGGAGAGGAGAGGAGAGCTCGTTGCGAGATTCTTCTTGTCTACGGGCGTTCCACGAGGTAGGGTTCTTGGCTCTATGTCCCTACTAAGGTTCTAATCAGGCAGATCGTTCCTTTCTGTTGCGTCACTTGGGCGATCTATAGGGCATTTAGTTTGAGGAAATACATTTCAGTCTTACCGTTTTATGCACATTCCACCTGCATATTCTTATTCCCAAATACATTGAGCCAGTTTTCTCTTCTTCCTTTCTCTCCCGAATAGAACACCTAGGTTCGTATCAGAGGCCACTTCAACTAAAACACTTTTCGTAGCCATTCAGGCCCACTGATCTGCTAATTAGAGGTCTAAGATATACCTATGTAACATTGATTTTTTTTTAACACAAACTCTGTAATGTTAAATTCCTCAAGGTGATATTGATCTGAGGAAAGTCGTATAGAACCAGAGCGAACATCTATTCAACAGAGTTTGAAGCTATCCTACCGTCTATTTCTTGATATCGCCGCCAATTTGTGGGCCAAATTGGTGAAATCTAATGAAAATTTAATGACGATGGATTAGCATTGAATGGTTTGAGTCATTCTTCCGCATGTTCATTCACTTAATCATGGGTCATCTCCTAGTTTTTTCTCGGATTTTTCATGTTTATTTTCGACGAATGAATCCTACTGCGTGTCGGTCGACAGTTCTTGCGTGTAAAAATTGTCCTAAAATTCTCTTGGCTATTTTTTTTATCACCGCTAATTTCTGGCCCATATTGCTGAAATGTTTTGCAAATTTAATGATGATGAGTAAGCATTGAATGGTTCGACTAATTCATCTGCATATTCATTTTCTGAGTCATCGTTCATCTCCTCGTTTTTTCTCAGATTTTTCATGTATATTTTCTAAGAATGTATCTTATTGCGCGTCGATTGACAGTACTGGCTATTGAAAATTCCTTAAACATTCATTGCCTGGGCTGTAGAAGCTATCCTACTGTCTATTTCTTGTTATTGCCGGCAATTTTTGGCCCATGTTGCTGAAATTTTATGAAAATTTAATGACGATGGATTAACATTGAATGGTTTGAGTCATTCATCCGCATGTTCATTCTGTGATAGGTTGATTTTAAATGATCTTTAGTTGGGATAGGTGGATTTTAAATGATCTTATAATTTTTTAGATATAACCATCTTTCTATCTGTGGACTGTTTCCTCGTGTGGTGACCTGCTGGTTTTTTTAAACCGCAGAGGATATCTGTGGACTGTATATCTCATTCTTTATGTCAGTTTATTAATGTGTTTTTTCTACATGATTTCTTACCTATCAATGTACATATCTACAGTCTTTCTGTCTAGCTACGTAGCTCTCTATCTTTGTACATATCTACCTTGATGCAAAATTCCTTTTAACTCCTCGGCTCAATGCGAACATCCTTTTGTTTTTTTGAGTTTTTAGGCGTTCTTCTATTCTTTGACGGTGGACGCTTGGCTTTAAGTAATGTAAGTTTTTATTATCTTTATTTTTCCCTTTGTACTTAAATATTGTATTTTTTATTATTTCCAATGTAATTTTAGATATCTGTTTGTCGTAGAAGAATGTAAGATCTCCTTGGTAATTTAAGTATTTTGCACGCATGATCAATTACTGTTTTCCATCTATCTCTTATACAAGGCTGATGACGAGTGTAAGGTGTTTGGTTCTGATTACGATAGCGATGATGACTCTGAATATGATATAGGTAGGGAAGAGGAGGAAAGTGAAGTGTACTTAAGTGCCCCCGACGAATATTCGAGTGACGAATGGGATGAGGAATTGGTAGACGGCCACAGACTTAGAAACGAACATGTCCAACAACAAACATTTGTTGCTGGATATCAAAGCGAGTATGATGATTCCGAGGGTGACATGTTAACCCCCAATGATACCGATGATGAGGATGAAAATGGAAGGTACATATACAGGCGGAAGACGTATGATCCAGGTGGTCGTAATGATTTGTCAAAACATTTCAAACCTCTGTTTATGATGTTGCTTTTAATGTGAATGGTTTTATCGACATAGATGTGTATCAATAATTCCTGTTAAAAACGTCATGAAATTTGTATGTGTTTGCTTCCTTAGGTGGCATAATTTCAAACATTTAGAAGACAATTTCATTAGGCACTAGATCAGCATTATAATGTAATTTGCTTAATTTCCTCAGGCCTGCTCAATTAATTCATTAACCAAAACGATAAACCAAACTAAACATTAAGTGCAATAACCAGAAGTCAGCATGTGAAAGTGGGGATACAACTTTAAATTCCTTCAGTTGCACAACAACATCAGTTATGGACGGCCTGTCATGGGGATACATATTCGCCTTATATCCTTGGGTCCACAATACTACATACATCTCCCTGTTCCAGTTTTGTTTGAGCTCTCTAAGTAATGTGGGTTCTGTCCACATCAATTGCTGGCCTTCCAGTAACGAGCTCAAGCAGAACGACCCCAAAACTGTAAATATCAGTTTTCTCAGACATTCTATTTGTTTGAACGCATCTGCACACGAAAATTTAAAGTTAGCAATTTACAGATTTCTTATATTTAGAGACACCTACAATTCTATAAATTTGACATTAAATTATGAAAAAAATTTAAGGTGGAAGATCATCTCCCACGCCAAGATTCTCGTGGAATGGGAAGTCGGCTGAACTGATTAACAAAAGCAAATATAATTATTGTCTAACAGAAATTGGTACTTATGAATGAACAAAAAAAAATGTCTTATTAAGAATAACGTTCATATTACAAAAAAAGAAATTATTGACTAGTGGATAGCTCACTTACCTGCACTGCCTGCGTCAGAGCCAAGAGCTCTCCACACTCTTCAGTAAGTGCTCGTTCTTCACATACCACCTCAGCAAGATCAGAAGCAACACTCTGCATTCCTTCAACCTGGTGAAAAATTATACACGGGCCTACTAAATTTCCAATTGGTGCTTCCCAGTAAATGATGAGATTTATATGGTGAAAAAGAAACCCTTTGGCAGAGACATAAGACTCGGAAAGCTAACGATTCAAGAACCTCAGTTGTAGATGAGGGTCTCCAATCTGATTGATAACAACCTGGGAAGGAATAATTTCTCAGATTTTTATCACAAAATTCAAGGTAGTTAAAAATTTACATTCCACTTGGGAAGTTAAATTTAGTAGAATTAAGATAGATTGAAATTGAGATAGATTGCGATATTTAGATTGCGATATCATACTTCCCAAATTAAAAATCAATCAAACCTGGAGCTCTGGTCGAATGCGCCGACGGTGCCACTGTGGCTATCAGCAGGCATGGGAGTCAGCCACTGAGAGTAATCACGATCGAAATACTCCCAATCCGGAAGCATAATCCCAGAGATTCCAAGGATACCGAAGATATAAGTGGCGATCATCTTCTTGACAGAGAAGGTCAAGAAAGCCACAGCAAGAACAACTGCTCCCAACATAACCAGGCACGTCCGTAGAACATCTTCTCTGCCCACATCCTCCTGTTCGAAGAACCCTAGAACAGCAAGCGCAAATGGGCAAATGGGTATGGAAGAGCATGAATTTAGCTTGCCCATCTCCGCTTTCTCCCAAAGCACCTCCATGGCCCGGGCCCAGGCGTTGATGACGGTGTTGCAGGTGAGGACCGTCGGTGCGACAGAGTCGAGTGGCCGCTTCAGCCGATCGAGGAGGGCGAGGGCGACGGCGAGAAGGAGGAAGAAAGGGCATGGTCGCCGCTGTGGCCAAAGTCCTTGATCAGCGCGAAAGCCCCTTCTCTCCGACGCCCTTTCTTCCTCCTCCACCGTCTCCTTCTCCTTCACCACCCTTCTACGCTCTCTCCCGGGTGACTCACTCCCAGGTGACTAATCGTTCCTATTTCTCACTTTCTTCAAATCGCGTTATGACGTGGACTCCACGTGTCTGCCAGGTGGATTCCGCTTACGTGGACGCCGCCAGAATTCCACCTGGCAGCCACGACGAGTCCACGTCACGCCCAGGCTGCGGCGGCAGACCAAATGGGCGTTTCGGGCTGTGACGCGGCGAAAAAAAAGATAGGGCTGTAACTCGAATTTTCGGAAAACTTTAGGCTGAACCGTGATATTAACCCCTATTTTAAATACAGATTCATATTATACAATATTCCTTCCTGTGGCAGAGTCAATTTTATGTGTCAGAACTTTTCCGTATAAAATTTGATCAGATATGGTAACAAGAAAAAGAGGAAGGAACAAATATTTAGTTTCTTAAAAAATAGACAAATATAGTTATCAATTACTATAAAATACATTTGAGATTAATTTTGAAGCGTGATGTTCTCAAACTGACGGCATGATAAATATAGTGATACTAATATGATAAGTTTTGAGTACATGCTATCATATTAACATTATGTTAAGATTTAAAATATGAATAAAAGGTACATCTTAGATATTTTGATTGCATATTTCATCATTTTTCCTCAAATCATTTGTGGTAATTTGAACACATTTTTTCTAACTCATTACTCTCCCAAATCTTGTGCTTGTAGTAAAGTTTGATAAATAATAATTTCAACTTTTAAAAAATTTTACACTCCAAATCTTGGTGGGACCACTGCATTCTAAGTCGAGTCATGATTTCTAATCATTGAATTGTGATATCCATATATCAATCCTCAAATATTAAAATTTTCATCATTCTCATACGTTCATATTGGAATCTCCTTAAGAGGCTCTATCTTCAGCAAGAATCACCTAAGGATGATTGATGCCAGATGTTTTTTGATCAGAAGAAGAGGTGGAAGAAGAGGCATAAGAGAAGAGGCGGAAGAGAAGACATAGAGGAGAGAGAAACCCCATATCAATTCATTAGTGCAAAACACCTAATGCAAGGTACGTTATGGTATGGATCTTAAGATCCGAACCCAATAATTACAATGGTCTTATTTACAGCCGTTAGAAGGACACATGCAAATATCAAGCAATATATGGGTGAGACTTTAATATGAGATTTGAACACTTTGGAATCCTCTACTCATAAGATTTCAATCCATAACTTCTTCATAAAATTCTGACATCAATTTCTTGGTCAGTGGGCAGCATGGGGATGTGTAGTTGGGCTTGGAGGATGCATTGAGTTGTTAGAGAGGCCCATATCAAGCTCGTCATAGCCAGAACAAATTTGACTGTCGCTGGGTGCCAAGTTGATGAAGAGGATTCTTTAGAGGACAAGGCTAGAACCCATTCCAAGCTATTCTTCTATCTGATGGTTCTTTTTGGTCTATTCACTATGAATGTTCTCTATGAACAGAGAGAGGTCTGGAGGAAGAATGACCCAGCGAGGGAGATAGAGAGAACGATAAAGATGGGTATGGAAGGGAAGGCACATTCATTACTAGTGCTTCTAAAGCTGGTCATGTTGATGGTCAACAAAACCATCAACTTGAATTTTTCTACTTTGACTTTGGCATTGATTAGTCAACTGGACCAGACTAGGACCGAACAAGACCATGCCAGAATCAGACCAAACTTTAGGTAATGTTCAAGACATGGTTAAGAAGGGGAACAACAAAACCTACTTTCATGCCACTCAACTACCAAGATGCACACCAACTGCTGCCAACACTGCTTTGTCCTGCTTGAGCACCACACTTTTTCAATTCCCGCTGCTTCTTTTATTCAATTCTTCAATTTCTAGAAAAACTCCAAACCTTAGAAAATAAAATATATCAAATAAATAATATTATTTTTACTAATTTTCAGATTTTCTATTAATCTTTATGTGAAGAATTATAAAAAAAAATGTAGATTGGTGGAATTAAAAAAGTATATACTAAATAGTAGTTTACTCACATAGTATCCTGCTACCTATGGGTTGGAAGCTTGGTCGCCATAAACTAAGAAACTTTATATACCTTACCCTGTATGATTTAATCCAACTAGTTTTTGTTGTGATTTAGACCTCTTTTGGAACTCCATTTATGTGAACCTTGTTCCTGGATGAGGGTGATAGTTGCCTCTATCCAGGGCCTCCACATTACAGTCAAGAAGCGACATACTTAGTCAGGAAACCCAGAAGTATGAGAAGCTTCAATATCTTGAGCTTACAAATATCTTGAGGATAAGAAATGTCAACTTTTTGCCTTTTAATTAACAGTCCTCATACAGTTTTGAGCCTTTTTTTAACTTGCAGTATGCGCCTTCTATAACTGGTTCAGAAAATACAATCACCAAATATCATCATTTTTACTGCATTTCAGGTGTCTCACATGTTAAATAAAATATTAAAAAACAGGACACCTATAGTGCTACGTATGCGGTTGCTTTTTTGTATGGTGCAGTGCATTAAATGCATGAAAATATGTATTTTTTTCACTATACCACTTCAGGTGCAGACTAAAAAAGCAAATTATTTTTACCGTCAAACTGTTATATTGCCAACACCTGTTGGCGTTCCCAGAGAAAAGATTTTGATCTTTGACCATTGTCACAAAGACATAACATCCTTTGTCTTAAATCATCCCATGATTAGAAGATAGCATTTACGAGGAAATACTCAGGGGAAGCAAGATATGTCAGGTTTAAATAATCACTCCCGTGTAACATGTTGCATCGTGATATAATCACTAAAACGCCCATAACAAATATAAAAGCCCCTTGAAAATCCCTTTTCAAAAATCAAAAAATATATTTTCAAACTCAATAATTTAATTTATCTATGAAATAATTAGATGATTTATTTTTCACATAAAATTTCAAAATTTTTAATTTCTTGAAACTCAAGGACAATTCTAGAATAAATTTGGGTATCATTTCGTACGTAATATTATTGACAAAATACCTTAAATGTCATGAAAATAAGAATAAACATGGTTATGCATTAATAATTTAGATAGCTATAAAAGAAATGATAATATCCATTATTATAATCAGTTAAATGGCTAAAATGATGATAATTGAAATGTATTGTCAAGGTAACGAGGTCTACAGACTGAACGTCGCGGCATCTACTAAATGCCTCGCTCAACAGGACATGAAGGCAAAGTGAATATATAGACAGATCTTGGTCCATTATTGATTAAACCTCCAAAAAACATAATTTTTTTTCTAAAAAAATATTTACATTAGTCCACTGCTTGACTTCTACTGAGTCGAGTAGGGTACGTAAGCAAAATAGATAAAAGATAATTATATGTACATAGTATTTGAGCAAACAGGCGGCAGCTATCTGCTGACGACCAAAGAGGATATGACATTTGGCAAAAGAGGCAAAGGGAAGAAACCTACATATAATATTAATTGAAGCGGTCAGAATGCTTTTTTAACATTGGAAGAGTGGCTGCATGAGATTATGACAAAAGAGAGGTCCTCTTTACATATCACGCTCGCGTGTACTGATATAACTTATTACAGATGGTACTAGCCACACCGTTCACAGCTCATCAGCCTAGCGCCTTTATTCGCAGATTACACTTCATCGCTGGATCGCGGTGCCTCCCGGCCTTAGGGGAACACATTTTGTTCTACATGCGGATGAGGCAGCGAAGGCCTTCGCCTCGGAACATGAGATCGAAGGCCTTGTTAATCTCCGCAAAGGGCAACTCATGGGTGACGAATTTGTCAAAGTCCAGCTCCTGAAAGATCAATCAAGAATCAAAATCACGCCTGTGGGAAGCCTAGGGACAATCAGACGAGTAGAAACGTCAGTCTACTGGCTCTTATGCTCAACGAATTTATTGAAAATCCGTTGAGCGACTTTTCCAGTCGTAGGACTTGCTTTACAGGATGAAGACAAGCCGAATCAACCACGGGTTCGAAAGGACCCTTGAAGAGGTACTCGATTCCCACGGTTGCTTTGTTTGCATCCAGTTCACCTTAGGGGGGGGGGGGGGGGTGAGCAGAAAAATTTCTTTACCTTGTTAAGATACTGCTCCACCAGTGGGGAATATCGGTTCGGGGTTGTAGTTCCCGTAGAAGGTACCCGTCAGCGTCCGCTCGCACAGGAAATTGATCGGCAGAGTCTTGAAGTACGTATCTTTAGGAGGCACTCCGACCAAAACCGCCTTGCCCCAGCCCTGCAACCGCCGCATTTAAGAGAAGATAAGTAAAAACAGCGACACTAGTCGGCACAGAAGATCTGCAAAACTCGGAGGTGTGTCGAGCGAGATTACATCGTGGACGCATTCGAATGCAGAAATCATGGCGTTGACGTTGCCGATGCACTCAATGCTGCGGTCTACTCCGCCGCCCGTCATCTCTACGATAACCTGTCACACCACGTTTCAAAGGATTAATAAAAGGTGCCCGCACAAGGCTTTACGGATACTAGTGATTCTGAGAAGTGAGATCGAAAAGAGAAGAGACGCCCAACCTCTTGAACGGGCTTGTCGTAGTCTTTTGGGTTCACAAACTCCGTCACTCCGAACTTCTTGGCTGTACACAAAACAAATATACCCCGAATATCTTCAATTCTCTGGTCCACTTCAGACGACTAAAGCTTATTATTTCTAAAAGTTTGGACGCAGACCTTGCTCGAATCTGTCCGGGTTCAGGTCGACGCCGATGATCCTTGAAGCTCCGGACACCCTGGCTCCCTCCGCGGCCTGTTTTCATCAGATCATGTCAAGGACTAATCCGGAGAAGACGGCCCAGGGCAAGTCCACGCAGGTACAGGATAATTAAAGCGAATTAGACGGAGATAGAGGGACACTCACGGCAAGGCCGACGGATCCCAATCCGAACACGGCGACCGTAGAGCCTTTCTTGGGCTTTGCCACGTTCACCGTCGCGCCGAAACCTGCATAGGACACGCCCGTTTGAACATCGGTATTGTAGTTCCAAATTCAGAAACGCGCGAGGACGAGGAATCGAAAGCTGAGATCGTTGTTTCATGGGAGACGCACCCGTGGCGATACCGCAGCTGACGACGCAGACCTTGTCGAGGGGAGCGGCGGGGTTGATCTTGGCGAGACAGCCGACGTGAACGACGGTGTACTCGCTGAAGGTGGAGGTGCCCAGAAAGTGGTAGATGGGCTTGCCGTCCTTGGAGAATCTCGTCTTCCCGTCGTTGAGCATCACGCCCCGGTCGGGGTCGATCCTCAGCAGGCTACACATGTTGCTCTCCTCCGACTTGCAGTGCGCACTCCCACTCCCCCGTGAACACCGGCAGAACGTGGTCTCCCGGCTGCACATCCGTCACCCCTTCTCCCACGCTCTCCACAATCCTGATCCCAACAAATCCAAGAACGATATCCCAGATTAGCAACACAGCGAGACTGGAGGGTAGAAAATTGGAGAAGAGAGGAAGGAACGCGTTTGACGGCTTACCCAGAGGCCTCGTGTCCCAAGATCCTGGGGAATACGGGAGTCTGACCCTGCAATGCCGTCAAAAACCAGATCAAATCAGGAATTCCACCTTCGATCGGAGCCTCTTATCGCGTCTATCTGGTATGAATTGATGAATAATGCCGTACCTTGGCCTCCCAGAAGAAGACATCGGTGTGGCAGAGGGAGGTGAAGAGGATCTTCACCCGGACCTCGTTGGCCTGCGGCGGAGCCACCTCCACCTCTTCGATCGACAGCGGTTTCCCCGCTTCCCAGGCAATCGCCGCTGCAACATGAGCGAAGAAATTCGGTGGGGATTAGCAGTCGTACCAGAGAACGTCAACATTAGAGATCGCCGCCTCGTTGATGAGGGACCAAAAAGCTCTGCTCAGACCATTGCCCTACGGGCTGGAACAGAGTGAAAGACTTTGCAACAATGGGCGAGCGTCGTACCTTTGCATCTGATGACTTGACCAGCCGTACTCGCCATCGTCTATCTCTCTCTCTTCCTCGCTCTGTCTCGCTCTTTCCCTCGCTCTCTCTTTCGCTCTTTTCCTCACTCTCTTTCTCTTAATGAGGATTTATGACCAGCAGTGGATACGAAGGAATACAGGGCCGTCCAGGGAATATATAAGGGGTGAAGCTGCCCTGGATATTCGTGGTTTCTTCCATCTCCAAAACCGTTTGTGCTGGAAGAAACGTCTCATACGGTGGCTCGGTTCTAGGCTTCGCAATGTC
The DNA here is from genome assembly GCF_029677425.1 of Wolffia australiana. Classification (NCBI taxonomy): domain Eukaryota; kingdom Viridiplantae; phylum Streptophyta; class Magnoliopsida; order Alismatales; family Araceae; genus Wolffia; species Wolffia australiana. The sequence goes on along the minus strand of NC_135841.1, from coordinate 14,605,692 downwards.
TGATGTCTTTTCACAGCTGTGAGGGGTCGACAGGTTGACTGATACGTCAACCTCAGCTGTATTTCTAGAATGTTGTATGCTTGCCGCGGTTTTGGTTTCCGCAAGATTCTTTGCTACCCGTGGTAATTTTAAATTGTTTAGACAAAAAGCCACGGCAAGAGCGCGATACTTCCATCTCTTTGCCTATAGTCATGTTCAATTTGTATCTGAAAGTATGTTACGTTAAATTTAACTTTTGTCAATCAATTCTTCCCGTTTAGGCGGCACTGCCAAGGTTTGATTCTTGGGTGGCCGCTAGTTGAAAATATCAGTATGATTCGGGTCCTCAAGAACATCAAGAACAGGGGTATATCCGCCAATCTAAGAGTTCTGGAGGGATGACCGAGAATGCCAGATGTCTTCACGGGAAAGAATTGAGCTTGCAACGCATGCAAAGACCATGGAGACGTCGATTTCAGGCTGTTACAATATCCATGCTTCAATCTTCCATTGGCGGTGCTAGAATCCAACGGAGCTCGAAATGCCAAGTGGCACGCTCATATTTTGCTTAATAAAGTCAATGACAGGAGCGTGGGATTTTTTTGCCTTCGTTGAACTCTAATTGAATCAAGAAAAAGGAAAGCGAGAATTAAAGAAATATTTTCTTCCTACAAGATATTATATCGGATAAACTTCCCATGCATACTACATGAGATAAGTCCGGATAAAATATATTAATATTACTCCGTTTAACAAAGAAGTATATTTTCAGGATTTACTTTAGTTTTAACCCCGCGACTCGTTGAGTTTCATTTTGTAGATTTCTAATCATACAACCGAGGAAATGTTTTCCATCAAAGCCGTGAGAAAAATTTCATCTGCCCGGCAATCTCCTAGTCTTAAACTTTGCTATAAAAGGGGTGATAAATCTCCGTGTAGTATTTCCATATGGGAGAAAATTATCGCGCTGCCAACTCCACGTTCATGAAAGGAAAACCCAACCCGCGGGCCGCGGCGACAGCCCCCCAGTTTCGACGGAAGACAGTTTTGCCGCCCATCGCCGTTTTTCCGGGGCTCTCTCAGATACAGAATTGCCCAGAACCAGCGGCTAAACGTAGAGGCGCATCCCATTTTTCTTTTCTCAGAGTTCTTGAATTTGACCGAGCCCTTATTCATGGCATTCACCTGTGGTGGTTTTTCGACCACAGTATAATTTATCCCATTTGTGACGTCTCCAGGTGGGACACTAGCAGAAGAAGATTGCGACCCGAAGTAGATACATCCATTAAATTCGATGTAGATATTTTTTGCATCACAGATCTGATAAATAAGACTGGTGGTGGTAGGGCTAGGGCCGGGGATTCAATCCAAGCACGTCAAAAAATCTCTATAAGCCCATAATCTGATTTGGAGCGGCTGGTTTGGATCACATTGAATCTAGAAAGTCAAACCTGTCGAGATTGTTAGGATTTCTCGAACTAAGAAGAAGAAGAAGAAAGAAAGAGAGAGAGAGAGAGAGAGAGAGAGAGAGAGAGAGAGAGAGAGAGAGGAGAAGGATAGCACAGAAGAACAAGAGAAATGACCGTTAAGATCGTTGTTATTCAAAATACATGATGGTTCTTATTTATGTTATAACAATATATGTTATAATTTGTTAGAACAATCCTAGCCGTTATAACAAGCTATAACGACTACATCGGATTATATCCTGACCGTGTATATGTTATCCTATCTATGTTGAGTCATAGCTGTCTATTTGTTCTCCTACTAATGACCGTTAAGATCGTTGTTATTCAAAATACATGTTGGTTCTTATTTATGTTATAACAATATATGTTATAATTTGTTAGAACAATCCTAGCCGTTATAACAAGCTATAACGGCTACATCGGATTATATCCTAACCGTGTATATGTTATCTTATTAATGTTGAATCCTAGCCGGCTATCTTTCCCTATATTTAATCCTATTTTCTAAATCTCTTAAACAGTATAGGGAGCATATCATTTTATTACTAGTCCAATCTTATAATGAATCATATTGGATGTCATTTCACTGACGTGGCATGACTGTGGCAAGTAAAACTCCTCAATAAAATACACTATCCCTAAAGAGCACTCATTATCATTAGTGTCTAATAGAGTCACATGACCAAACAAATTTATCACACCAATGGGAGCAGAGAGTGCCATTATGATGTTTAAATATCCCTAAAGAGCACTCACTATCTATCCTTAGTGTCTTATAGCTAGTAGAGTAACATGTTCAAGGATAAGTGATCAATGAGTTATGAAGTTATCAAAATCAATTAGAATTTTACTTATTCTTAGATACTATTGTGTATGTCACACGTCAATAATAATATTTATATATGTGGAGTGATGAATACTGCATCGGATATTGAATGTGCACTTGACCATATATAATTCCATTATACCATATATAATTCCATATACCATATATAATTCCATTAGTAAACACATTTCTGCCTTAATAGATCCAACATGGATAATCACTAGCAATGGGAAACCAACTACTCCATCATTAAGTAATAACAATTCCAATAAAGTTGACAAAGTTATATAATTCACTAAAAATTATGCTCTTCCATTTGTTATACTAATGAGTCCAGATATAGCCTTTTGTAATGTAGAAAGACTGCCAAAGATGTCTGATACACAAACTATTGTATTTTTATATGATATCGAATGTGTAGAAACATGAACAAGCATTTTATTCAGAATCAATATGGCCCTTTATTTTACCACAAAAATTACTTTTTTTGGGTTACCAATTTTTTATGTTAGCTAGAGTCAACCAACTTATTAAGACGGTAAAACCAAAATAAAAGCATTGTTAATTTCTATTGATCTCTATAACTTGGTGTTAGGCCCCTAACTAGGCGACTTCCCTGCCCAGAGGCCTCCGTGCTTATTGGGAGGGCTTGTTTGTGTTGGACTCACGATTTGTAATGACTGAGTTCTATTTAGTGTGCTACAACACACTAAGGGTGGTGACGCCCAACCTGATCTTTTAGGCCATCGCCCCCGTAGTAGTTATACACTTCGGATGGTGTGCATGCCCGTTCGTGCTTAGACAGGACGGATCAAAGGAGGCCCGCGCGTGCTCGGCACACGGGCTGAGAAGAGAGCGCACGGGGGCGTCAAGCGTTGTGCGCGAGCACCAAGCACCGCGCGCAAGCACAGGAGGTGCAGGCCGGGCAGTAGTGTCGCGGTGCAGCACTCAGAGTTGTGCGGGGAGCCGCGCAGCAATCGTGCGCGCATCGCGTGTGTGGAGGCTGCGCTCGGTTTGAGGTGCCAAATGCGGCGACATCGCACAGCCTGCATGCAATAGGTGTCAGCACGGGTGATGGTGTCGTGTGTGATCGCCATGCTCGTGGGCGTGCGGCGCTCGGCCCGGGGGCACATGTGTAGCGGTAGGGCAAGTAGGCACATGCGTGTGGAGAGGCAGACCTTAGGGCGCAAGGGCAATGCTACCACGGCGCAAGGCACCTCATCGTGTTACTTTGGTATCATCCCCAGTCTTTCCCTATGTAATGTTCATGACTACAATGTAACCTCGTACGATATTAATGCAATGAGACTATTCCCCCCAAGGAGCTGCGTCCCCTCCCTTTCCTCTAACCCCTTCTACGCATACTTAAGCTATTGCAAGAGACTTCCATTGCGAGAGATCAATATTGCTCAGTGTTCTGCTCCAAGCACTGAGGCTTGCACGCGCCAAATTCAAGCATTTGTCCTAGCTCGCGATTTGCCCGGGCGACACTTGATGGAAATATATGTGACCAGCAAGCCAATCACACATTCCATGTCTCATTCCATGATCATTAATACAACATATCCATTATGACGCATGTGTGATGCTTATAATGAAGTCCATGAATACATGATTGGACTTAGCGAATTATGATGAGATCATAATACGGAGATCGCTAGTCTTTAAGTATGTGTTCTAAACGTTCTTATTCGAAGGATAGGTGAGAAGGACATCGAAATATCCGAATAAAATAGCACTATCTAGCCTCACTCATATGATGAATATGGTCGGTCCCTTAGCCATCAGTGTGGAGACACTAAGGATAGATAGTGGGTGCTCTTTAGTGGAAAGAGGTCACTAAATTGATCCGTACAACTCCCTTAAATGGTATTATACCAAACTATTAATCAGGTTGATTTACGTCACAGTTGTGTAAGTGGTCCTTAGACCTGAGACACCAAAGACGCCTTGTGGACGGACGGTTGCACTTTGATTATGGTCAACGAGTTTTTAATCATGGAATTCTAAATGGTCTTAGTTCGGGTACATCAAGAAGTTTACGAAGACGATTGAGTGGTCAAGATGGGATCATCCACCCTCGGTATAAGAGGTGACAGCTCAAGGAAGACGATGCGATGAAGTCGTTGGCCAAGACAATAAAATATCAGAGAATAGTTCTCTAATGATTTGTGAATGCATCAGTACTAACTCAGATGACTGATTAGGGTTTGACAGTTGACCATACCCTAAGTCATCCAAGGAGCGCCAAGTGGATGAGGGATTATACGTACATGGTAACCAATGACGAACAGGTTCCATGAGTGAGTCGATACACACTCCTTTGTATCTTCTAGAACATGAGGTGTAGCTTGGCACCCCACGTGTTAGAGACTCACCTATCGATTGGGTTGAATTAATCCGACGTTAATTAATCTATATGATGAAATGTTTACTTAATTTGGAAGGCCAATAAAAGTTATTGGGCCACTAGAGTCATTAAGTAGACTGATACATAGGCCTAGAGGGTCACACACAAATGGTCTTTTGGATGTCGGAGGATATACTTAACTTTTGGGGGTTTTATGAAAAATACCCACTTAGTATAAATAGGGAAGGCCTTGAACGAAATTCACCCAGGCCAAAATTCTTCAGGAGCCTTTTCCCTTATTCACCCTCCTCTCCACTCCCGATGCAATCGAGACGACATAACGATGATGATGGAGAAAGAACGGGGCTTGTCAATGAGAAGGAGGAGATTCGACGTGCAGAGGACCGCGTGGATGCATCTAGAGGCTGCGCACTGAGCAGCTCAACTCGTCTCGCTCTAGGATCTAAGAAACCATGAATGTGATACGTGCCGAGGATCGTTTCATGATTTTATCGATGTTGTTTGATTCCGTTCAAGTATTTCGCTACGAAATATTTTGATTTATTCATCCATATCAAGGCCTCAAGAACCCAAAAACACTTGGAAACTTTGGAGTTGAGGGTCCTCTTAATTTGGGGTAGAACCTTACAATTACCATTATTCTCAGAAACAATATGACCTTACCCGCAATGCCTATATAAAGACATATTTGGCATGCACCCCAATTGAAAAGAGATATAAATGTAAATGTCTAGTAATATGCATTTATGTGGTGATACTGATAACTTATCTATTAATTTTATGCCCTAATTAAACTTATGAATATGCATGTTAGCACATATTTAATGCGATTTTTATATGTCACTACATATTATCCTAAGTCTTGATTAGTATGCAATGATTAAATTTATTGATTTTATCTTTATTAACTCCACTTTGCTTTGTACAAGGGGTTAATATCTAATGATAGTTTTTATTAAAATAATAATTAGAAGGTGATGATTAAAAATGCATAGATGGATCGACACTGGTCTATATTGGAGCTATAACATTAGCTAATGAGCCTAGGAAATGAAACAAATGAAACCCAAAAAAATTACTACAATTTGGCCTACTTCTGAACTTTAAAAAAACAAAAGGCAAATATCAGAGTGGAAAGGGGGAGCTGGATTCAACTAAAAAGGATTATGAATATGAGGGATAATGGACAAAGTACATGACTGGGTCATGGGCCCCAATGGCTTCATCATCATATAGGAGAATAACAATAGTCTTTGAAGCATGTGAATCCCTTGAAATAAGAGCTTCTAAGTCCTATCTTTCTCTCCATAGTTATGAACCTACTCTCAAGTTGTGGCTGGCAGAAGGGCAAAGGTTCTCTTCAAGTCAACAAGTTTTTGAGTCTTCACTTTGGTGAGTTTTCATCTTATAATTTGATCAATAATCTGTAGTGAAAGATTATAAGGGAATAAATGAATTCGTAAAAGGTGATTATGGGATGTATGGGATATATAATGAGGGGTGACACATAGAAATATGATGGTGAGATGAGAAGGTGATAAATATGATAATGGATATATTTGAAGAGATGGGAATATAGAGACAGCAGAGAGATGAAGGATAAAGTGCAAAAATGTGAAGGGATTTTAAGCACTGATAGATATTTATGTATTCATTCATTTATATAAATGTTTTTTTATTTAGAATATGAGGGCACATTAAATGTTCATGTATATAAATGTTTTTAATTTAGAATATGAGGGCACATTAAATTATGAGAAAGGGAGATTATGAAGGTTGAAATTGATAAGGATGGGTGTACATGAGTGTTCAGAAGAATAGGAACTCATCTTGGATGATTATGTTATGCCAAGATCATGTCTATTGTCTGCTACACTACTGCCCCAACACTCCTCTTTTTTATTAGGCTTTAGTCAATATTTTAAGAAAAACTTGATAGCTCTCAAACTCAGTTTTATTCAATAGCTCTACAGATATTGGATAAAATTAAATATGTTTTTCATACATAAAGAGGTCTATTTATTTATAGGTCGAAGGGTATGAATGGGAAAAGGAGAGAGATAAAATGTTTCCATCAAATTTTTTGCCTAAAATCATCTGAAATCGTTAAATATTGTGTTGTAAAGTTGCATCATTTGGAGACATTGATTTTCTTCTCTATTTCCTCAGACCATGTGTGAGATCACCAGCGTATCAGAATAATCATCATAATCCTAAAAATATTTTTCTTTAATTTCTGTGTTAATTGTTATCACCTGACATGTGTCAAAACAGTGTCATCGGATTCTCCCAAGTGTGTCAAAACAGTGTCACCTGACATGTGCCTTGATGTTTGCATTAAATTTCTTTTCATCAAACCAGATACCACCATGCATCTAGTGTTGATGGTACTCCTTTATTTGTACCGATTAAAATCATTTTTTCATTTTATGACATGTCTGGTAAACTACAAGTTAGGTTAATAATCTCATTTTAAGGTTTGGTTTGCTTACCAACTTTATAAAATTCCTTTGTGATGCGATAAGAAGCTTCAAACCATTGAGATCAGGCATTGAGATATTATTATTGAAACATATTATTATGTTTTATAAAAACATAATATTTTTTGAAGTGCATATTTATTTTATGTCTAATAATTCTAATATGTTGATAATATTTAAAGGAATTCTTAGGAAACTAAAAGATTTAAAAATAACTAATGTAAATTCATCCATGATATGCATGTGGCAGTTGTGCATAGCGGGATACGAAACGAGTGAAAGTTGTGGCAGTGGCATGCTGTGAGAAGCAGAATTGGGTGGAATCTTGTAGTAGACAAAAAATTATATTAATTTTCTATAATATTTTTTATGTGTGGTAGAAAGCACTCCAATTATGAAGATATAGGCTATCCACTGTAAAAACCTGTTAAAAATAGTTAAATAATCTGCCTTAAAATGCTGGAAGGCCACACAAACCTCCATAGGGGTAGTGTTAATCCTACTTTTAATGTTCGATTAATCTTAGTAAAAGGAGGCATTAAATCTAGACTTGTACAATAATAATATGTTTCTTCCTTTTTCGAGCTAGAAAAAGTGTAGAGTGAGAAGGGATCGATCCTTAGGGAGGAGAAGACATAAAATCTGAAATGTAATTTATGAATGTGAAAGGGAGAAATTTAACTCAAGAGTATATTTCTTAAGTAGAGGAAAAATAAGTGAGATAAGATGAGTAATTCAATCTGACCTGAACCTCTTCATGAGGATTTCAATCTTTTGAGGAAAGTATGTTAATGATAACCTAGAATTTGGTAATCCTTAAAATATTGAAAGCTAAGAGGGAAAAAAATAATGGATGATCGATTAGATCCTATTTATGTTTCTCTCCACTTGGAGGGTAAGATCCATAGTATCAAATGGGTTGGAATGGAAAAGAATAAATATGAATGATGAATTGGATCATTAAGTAATTAAAACCTTTTTTAGATTTTTCTATGCACCCTTGAAGTATGGTGATGCTCTACCATAATGATCTATCCTAGACCATGAATATTTTACTCATGCTTAGCATTTGGGAAACAAACAAGAAGAGAATTAAGAATGGATGAAGAAACTCACCAAATCAATCCAAGAACCGAAAGAAGTTTTGGCTTTTGAGACCTATTTAACCCTTTTGGCCAACTAGGCTAGGGGAAAGTTCAACCTCCCCCCCCCCCCCCCCCGCCCATGATGGAAAGAGGGTGAAAAGACAATCACCCTGAAAATTTCATGTCGATCAAATGGTTGGACCTTAAGATATCATGGTTTGAAAATAGGCCAATCCTAGCCATTCGATTGATCTTCTCTTCCCTTCATGCTGGCACTAGAGCATTAGGACTTTTACTCACACATTTTACCCAAAAATTGTTTCAGTGATGGGAGAATAAAGTATTTCATTTCCTGGATCATGCTGACAGAAATTGATGTGGGGTTCTTGTGTCATCATTGAATGATAAAAAAATACTTTTCTATGCAATGGATCAATTCGGTGAACTCTTTCTCCAAAGAGCACTCACCATCTGTCCTTAGTGTCTCCACACTAATGGCTACAAGATCAAACATATTGTATAAGTAGGATCAGATAATACTAATCTATCCATATAATTTGATGTCCATTTTGATTATCCATGGAATAAAAATATTTAGAATGTATGCTTAAAGACTAGCGATCTTTGTATTATGATATCATCATAATCCAATGGGTCATTGCTCATATATTCTTAGACTATAATGAATAAATATTTAATTCAATGAACTTAAATAAAAAACATGGTGGTGTGATTGGCTTGGCAACCACATAATATCCATCAATCTGGACGTCAACATGTTCCTTACACAATCAGATCAAGAACTAATGATCATAAGATAACAAAACTAGAAACCTTGTTATCAAATTAGGATGTGATATGGTTTGCATGGTGTCCTATTTAGGGTATCATTAAATGCTAAAATAATTGCCCAAATGTTTTCATTTGACCTCATCATCTCTATTTTGTGTGCATGTATTGCACCAAAAGTGTCAGAATTATTTTATCAGGACACATCCCTATTTGCTTTTATTTATTAAATGCAATTTTGGTTAAATGAACCTCTCTCCACCAAAAGTGTCACAATTTATATTTATTAAATGTCCATTAAAATTTTCAAATAAATTTATCATTATCATGTAATTATTCATATGAGCCATGCAAAGCACAACGGAAAATAACTTATTTCTCAATTATTGGGTAAAACCAATCATTGGCCAAAATAAGTCGCCAATTAAAATTTAATGCAAGGCAGAATTACTCAAAAGCATGGATTTTCTCTAAAAATTATTAAATGCTTAAACAGATCAAAATTTGAAGAGTTACTTTCTGCATTGATTTTTTTTTTTAAATTGTGCTATTGTTTTTAAAATTAAGTTAATATTTTTAAGCTAGATAACATGCATATATGATCGTTTAAAATAAATAAACCTGTAAAAATACATGATAATGCTATAATAACTGCTGTTTTATAAGTATCCCACCTATTAATTTATCCCACTTTCTTAATCCTCACACAATATTACAATAACTCACCAATATTATTACATCTGCTGACTTTTCCAAACCTATCTCCCAACACCTTTCATCCAACATATTTCCTAACCTAAGCTCAAAATTCTAGCCCGCCTTTCCATGGTTTGATCCTTCATCAGTTTATACGTTCTCCTAAGTGATTAAGACTGGATTTACAAATATTTATCTTTGGCAGAACATGACTCCAAATAGTGTATATATATTTTGAGCATTGATAAGTCTGTTAAAATTGTTGTTGTCAAAATTTAGACGCAATGCAATGTATCAATAAAGTAAAAAAATACGCATCTATTATATCGTTGTAATAAATTTATATAATTTTTCTCTAAGATGCAGCCCAAGGTTTCCACTCCAGCTTAGAATGTGAGTAAAATGGACTGGAGAGATCTTGAAAGGAAGTAATACGGATTCAAACTTTTCGCTATGAGATAATAATCCACAACTCCAAAACCCCAGCCTTAGGATTGAAAACATCAGAGACACATATGCACCATCAAGTATGGTGTTTTTTTTTAAATACCGATTACATTGAGATTCATTTGTAGCCTCGAGAGAGAAGGTGGTGGTAGGGAAACTGAAGGTCACTTTTTTTTTGCAAGCAAAAACCATCTCGAGGACAGAGAGAGTAGCAAAAGGTTTGTTTAAAAAATAGCAAAGGGTTAAATGTTCACAAAAAGTATTTGGACAGAAAGAATTAATTTTAATTCACTTAGATTAGTAAATAAATACTTGATCTTTTACTTTGGATGAAATTTCAGAAATGCGTTTTAACTATGAAAGCACTAAAACTTTCTAGGCTATATTCAGATATCGATATAGACAATTTAGCAGAAACAAGTTCAGGAATAATTTTATGAGCTAAATTCAGGCATCTGTAGTCAACATTACAGGAAAAAGTTCTTTTGCTTTAAATTCAGTTACATTATATGAGCTGAATTCAGAGACTCAGAGACTCACTATCTTACAGGAAGAGGCTTGATGGGTATTAGAGACCCACTATCTTTCAATCAGCCCGCATGAGTTGGAAGCACCTTTAAGGATGAATTTTACAACGATCGGCACCTCTATTTATAGATCAGAGTGTATGGATGGAAATAGGAGGTGAAGAAGAAGCATTCCTGAAAATTTCAGCTAAATCAAACCTCTAGATCATAAGATATCACACTTTCGAATTGGAATAATCCTAGTCATCCATTTTCTCTCTCTGTGTGTCATCAGCGCTGACACTTATTCTTCGTTGACGGGTGAAATGTCCGATCATCAATCATTTAATGATTGGGATGATCATCTCATGTATAGTGATTGTGCTCCAAGAGTGAAAAGTGTAACTATAATAAAAAAATAAGAGTACAGAAAAAACATGATATTTAATTCTTGTGACATGGTGGTGCGTCGCCTCACACCACATCACAAGATTCTCCCTTCTATCCTTTTTCTAGCTAATGACATGCTGATGCATGTCATTCACATCATAAAAGGGGGAATAATCTCTAATATTTGTTTGATGTGGCACACGTCTCTGTGTGCCACATGAGCAATTATCTCTCTTTTCACTTGTGTGCTGGTACACACGTGTGCCATGTGTACTGCCACAAATTTTGAATTTTCACTCTAACTTATTTATTATTTCTCCTTTTGATCTACTTGCAATTTAAATCCTATTTATGGGTCCACGTCTCCCCTGCAAATAAAAAAATTCAAACTACAAGTGTTTGGTGCATTATGCCATCCAGATTCATGATGCCAAAATTACATCAGTTATGATTGGTCGACATTTTGATTAGTGCATCGAATATATGTTTGGAGCACGATTAGTGCAACTAGTCCTTACGGACCTTTTTGATTGGTCAACGTTCGATGAATCGCATGGTGACATGTGGCTGGGCATAATTTTAAAGCTAAAATACATTAATGAATTCATTAAAAAATAATACTAAGTCACAAAAAATATAAATATATATTGACATATAAAATTCATATCTACATAAATACAAAATCAAAAAATTCATTAAAATATATTCAAATTCAGAAAACTAATTTCTTTAAGAATATCATGTCGTAAAAATCCACAAAAATACCATTAAATTCACAAAAATAAGACTGTCACTTTAAAAATAGATTTAATTATTTAAATATTGATAAAAAAACTCATAATTATGTTAATGTATAAATATGTGTAAATTTCACAAAAATAACCCAATATATTATCTGTTATCTCCATAAAACAAGGATTATTTTAATGGAATTTATCTGTCACATGAATGCATGTATTTAAGTTAACATTGTATATTTTTTTTCATTCGTTTGCATCACCACTAAGATTTTGAAATTTAAGATAAGCATCAGTCAACAATTGGCCGTTAGAGCATCATGATTTGTGATGCCATAAGGGTATTTTATCGCAATGTTTAGGTGCAATAATCATGGCATAAATGATTAGTTGTAATTGATTATAAATTCAAATGGTGACATGTAACAGGTAGAGAATATTTAATTCAAAAATAATTAATGAATTCATAAGTAATAATTAGTCATAAAACTAATTAAAAGACATTTTCTAAATTAGAAAATCAATATCTTTAAGAATCTAATGTCAGAAAAATAGATTCCTGAAAGAACTATAATCTATTTTCAAATACGATGTCGAAAAATCCCATGGATAATTCAAATTTAAAAGCTCAAATAATCATTCTAAAAATAAATTTTATCTTTTTAGGCTTGACAATATGCATATATAATCATTTTAATGCAATTCAACATGTAGATATGGTGATATTACCTATTAAATAGTGTGTTATGGGTAATGCAGTCACCGTGATATTTTTCCCAGAGACTTTGAATGCCCTTTAGAATTAGGAAAATGTTTTGTTGAAAAAATATCCTAAACTAATAGTGAAAAATTCTAATTAGGTTCAGAAACCAAGTCCATGTGAAACTTTTTGTCAAACAAGGAAGAAACACACCTGGTCATCAGAGAGAATGTAGATCACAATTGCATATCTCTTTCAAGCATATCTTTGAACACTGGAGCAGCATTGATGACCTTCATATCCCAGGCTTGGGCAGTAATAATTCCAAATTTAAGGCTATGGTCATTTTTTAAATCATAAAAAATGTTTAAATGAAACTTTTTGTCATGTGAAACCAAGTCCATGTGAAACTTTTTGTCAAACAAGGAAGAAACACACTTGGTCATCAGAGAGAATGTAGATCACAATTGCATATCTCTTTCAAGCATATCTTTGAACACTGAAGTAGCATTGATGACCTCCATATCCCAGGCTTGGGCAGTAATAATTCCACATTTAAGGTTATGGTCATTTTTTAAATCATAAAAAATGTTTAAATGATTTTTCACTTTAATTACTTTTAAATAAGTAGAGTAGAATAAAATTTATTTAGGTTTAATTTAATTTAATTTATTTATTTAGGTTTCCAAATAGTAGAACTTTTACAAATAGAATTTTTTTGTTTCTAGCATATTTTACACAAGTATATGAGTCAAATTCATAGGATGAAATAAATTACAGTATTTACATTAATTCCTAATATTATTTAATAATATTATAATGAATAATAGCAGTTGATGGAAGTCTACGTCCAAGGTGCCCCAAAATTACGTATGACTACGGCAGCATGTGTTATAAAAAATATATGTATCTGGTATCAATTATCCTCAAAAATATTACAGATATCTATATTGAATAGACTTATTAATATAACCTAAATTTAATGCATCATAATGATACCAGATATGAACATCTTTAAGTAGAAAATGATGATAAGAAATATGAGGATATCAATAACAGAATGTATAGCTGGTAACGTAAAACTGATTATTTGAAAATTTTCTACTTTGACTGAAACTAGAAAAATTATTTAAATGTGCCAACATATCATGAGACATAAATTAGCTAATATCTAAATTTATTGTAAGATAAAAAAATTAAATATTTTTTAAAATATCAAGTATAACTCCAATTCTGAATTTATGATTGATGTTCAAGTAATAAAACATTCTAACACTTCCCATTACAGGTATTTTTTAAGTAAGCTCGAAGAAACCTATCTTTATATAATATCATGAATTATCAACGTCATAGTGATGTTGCAACATGCAGATGGTCAGTGGTGAGAGACAAACTGATAAGGGAACAAAATTTAGGAGAGAATTATTGTAGAGTAAGATAGCATGTAGAGGTATTAAAAAGATAAGTGTGTTATCAAGTGGAGTGGGAAATTTAACCAAAAAATAATACTTATAAGGAAGGAATAACACAAGGCCATACCTGAAATGGGAAGTTTTATCAAAGCCATAGATTGGCTCATTCCATTTGTTGTTGTGATATATCAGGGGTAGTGGGGGCAGCCTACCACAAAGGATGCAGGTTACGTAACGTTGGGCCAGGGCACTCGTCAATAGGGAGAAAGTGTATCAGCTACAATATATGTGATCACTCCACATAGAGTCCCATATTATAGTTGACTGAGATATGGGGTTCAGTCATCGGGTACCTCAAAGCTGAATGCTTGGAAGATTTTGCTTTATACTCACCCAAATTAGTGTCATTTTCTCTAATGAGAAAAAATCTTTCCTTGTGGAGGTTTAAACTCTTTAGCCTCAGGTTTGAGGTGGTGTCATACTTTGCTATTGCCCCCCCCCCCATCATCATCATTTCAGAATTTGAGGAGCTGAATGATTAATTGGCCACACAATGTAGGAGTCGCACACTCTATCATGGTATTCATCAATGATGGAGTTCCACTTCCTTAGTTGGTGACGTGATGGCATCAACACCATCGGGTGGATTATCAGGATTGGTACCTTTAATATTTCATATTTCTTGTTCACAAAATTAAGAGTTGCAAAAAAAATATTTTGTTTTTATACATAAAAAACTCAACCGACCCAACTCAAAGCATAATAAATGTTCTAAAAAGTGAAATGAACAGAATTTTTTATTAAGGTGTTTTAGGGGTGATCATAAATCAAAATTGGAAATGATGATTTGTCTTCGACTAGAGTCTTCCCCAACTGATATGGATGTATCATTCCTGTCCAATATGACCATGGCTAACAATCCAATATGAGAGATGAAATTACTGTGAAGCAAAATAATAATATTGTATGGTAAGTTCTGTAGTATCTATACACCCAACACATGAAAATTAAAGATGAATAATACTTTATAATTATACTTGGGTGTGAATATCACCATCAAGGGTGATGCCATGCCCTTTTTTGGTTGCATCCTTGACATCAACCCTTCACACACATGAGCATGCCTCAAATATTAAGGCCTCTAGTCATGATTTATCATAGGTTACAACCACTCACCCAACCAAACAGAAATGTTCTACCGGAGCAATTGTTACAAACACCACTAGAAGTTTGTTTGTAATTGATAAGAATATATATTCTAGTCCACCATGTTAGTCTTATGGTGATGAAGAATGTCAATCATCATTTGATTATCCAAATTACTAAACCTACAATAATCACTGATTTTGTGCTCAACATTTGAGAGTATAATAGTAAACATTGCACAACATAAATAATATAAATAACCAACAAATAATTTTATCAATAATAAATGTCTCTTGACATAAAAATGAAAGTTCCATAAATATAGAAAATACAAGCCTCATAAGAAAATGATAGTTTCCCATGAAACCATCAATAATGGACTCCATTTTATCATGTTTATGAGACAATAATGACCATTTTTAGTGAGCTGATGGAAATATCTGTGACCTATCATATATTCCATATATTTTTCCATGATCATTAATTCAGTATATTCATATCATGGTTGTCCTTGTGTATAATACATGATTTGACTTAGTAAGTTATAATGAGAAATCACTAGTCTTTAGGCATGTGTTCTAAATACTCGTATTTGATGGATACGCAAGAAATACATCAAAATATCCAAATATAATATCACCGTCTAGTCTCACTTATATAATGAATATTACCCATCCCATTACAATTAGTGTTGAGACAATAAGAATAGATAGTGGGTCCTCTTTAGCGGAAAGAGTTCATTCAATTGATCTCTATGAATCCCCAATCATTTTAAGTAATGGCATGGTTGTGTAAATAAGCCATAGCCTTGAGACACCAAAGATATTTTGTGGATGGACGGTTGTACGTTGACTTAACCTACGAATTCCTATTTATGGAATTTCAAACCATCTTAGGTCGGGTGCAGCAAAAATTTTATGAAGATGATTGACTTATCAAGATGGGATTATCACCCTCGATATAATAGGATGCATATCAAGGAAGACGATGTGATAGAATACTTGGCCAAGGAAACTGAATAATTTTTTATCATTTTTTAACACATTAGTACTAACTTTGATGATCGATTAGTGTTTGATAGTTGATCATACCCTAAGTTCTCATTTCAAATAATTTGCCTCATTTTGCACATCACTTGAGGCACACCCCATGCTGATCTGTGAGTTCCCCGCTCAACTCACCCTCCACCATTATGATGTTGTGATTCACCTCTACCACTACAGTATTCTTGTCTCCATTACAGTAGTAGTGCTGTTGTTTTTAACCTAGGGTTAGGATGTTGTAAGACAGGTAGGTAGAGTAAATATTTTTCTTAATATAAGTCAAATGTTGATTTGACAAGAAAAAATATTTAGACATAGGAAGTAACCAATATTTAGATACAACAATTTGTATATCTGACATGTGTTTCCGATATCAGATATCAAAAAATGAAAAATAATAAAAATATGAAACAGATAATGGACCAAATAAATGATTATGTATGGAAATTTCATTTTATCCATTTTCCTTATTTGATATCAGATATCATTTATTAGTACATATTCCCTGATATTGAAAGAATTTTGACCAAAACCCTTCTCGATATTGATATCCAATATCTGGTTTCGATTCCAAGATCTAACTGATTGCACATTAGTAAGGATTTTTGGGGCCCAAGCAGGTTTGTAGGTGGGTATTGGGGTGAAGCATACAGCTGCACACATTTTGTGGGTTGAGCCAATCAAAGGTCTCACGCTTCATGTGCACCATCAATTGTGGGGGGCCTAGAAGGGGAGCAATTGAGGGAAGATTTTGAATACCAAGAAAGTGATAGAGGAGCGATAGTTTTTATTTTTTTGGGAATGAAACTAGAAATAAATGTGCGTTTTTTAGATAGATAAGTGGATAAGGTACAAGAGGAAGTGATAGAAATAGAATTCGAGATACATTGATAGTAAAATGGATCAAATGATCAGGATGGTGGAGATGGATGGTATTCTATAAATGGGTTCTAGGTCCCTCTAGTGTTGATCCCGAGTCTTTTCTCTTAGAGTCTCTCTTTCATTTTATCCCTATAGTTGGCAAGGGTAAAACATTTTTATTGCAAGGAGAGATGTAATAAAGATTAATCACTTCAGAATACTTGCATCATGTAGTGATACAAATGATTGTCCTCCTGGTCATTCTCTGGGATATCACATCCATGTTTAGGAGAGATATAGTAATAAAGAATATTTATGTGTATGATATTCCTAACATATTTGCTCGACCGTTCTTTTTTATCATTAGTAAAGAGATCAATGGTTTAAATTTCCAAACCCCCTTTATTAGGGGTTTATCTTTTGGTGGATGGATCCATATCCCTCTAACTTTTCCTTTGCAATCTGAATCCAAATTTTCCCATTTCTGCCCAATAGTCTAATGGATTAGCTTAAATCTCCCATATAGTGCTCCAGCCAACAAATGATTATCCCATCTTCTATTTTTTTACATCTGAGACAGAAAAAATTCATAGTAATAAAACTGCTTGACTTGATAGAAGTTAAGCAAGGTTAGTTAAAAAATGCCCAATAGTGCACATAATGGTATTTATAAGAAAAACAAGATACTCATGAAAGTGTGTAAATAACAAGATATAATCATGTTTTCAAGGCTTGAAATCATATAGAGATCATGTAATTAAGACCACATCAATCATGTAATCAAATGGCCCCCTCCCCTCTACTAAAACACAAATCGATCCCTTGATTCTATGGTTGAGCCTAAAGGACACTCTCATAGGCTGCTCACCTCTACATTAGAATTATATACCAAAATTAATGCGACCCACATACTTTTTTGCTATGTGTTCAGCCACACATAATGTGAGTAGTTTTGATCACATATGTTTCCAAATCCTATTCCTAAGGTCCTTCCATTTATGAATTCATGATAGCAGATGTATACTTGTTTTCTGGGGAGCCATATAAGCTTTTAAAATATATTTCATGTAACACTACGTTGAATAGAAATGGGGACCAAATCTATAGTTGACCTTGGAACCAAATCTATCGATTGGAAATACAATACACCTCATCCACCCTGCCACCAAAGATTGAGGAAACACTTGTAATGTGGTTGAGGCTTACAGGGCCACATCACTCCATGATACTCGTGCACATGGAAGACCTTGAGTTTCCAAGAATGACCGCCCGGCTAGACTTATCTATACATGAACAACCTGTCCACGCCTTTCTAATTTTTCAATCACTAATAAACCACAATTTGTGTTAAATAATCCATTTTAAGGCTCTGATTTATAAACAATATATATAAAACTTTGCTTACTACAATAGGGTACATAAGAGTTGAATCCTCAAGGATCAGGTAATGATAGTAAATTTCAAATAAAATATATTTCCAAATAATTTTAGGTGATTTATATTTTTATGGATTTTTCTACTATTCTATAAAGAGGAAATCAATGAAATAATGTAAAACTAGTCAAAAATATTTTAAATAAATGAAATAAATATTTATTTTTTTATAAGTTCTCATAATTTAATTTTCTTTTGGGAAATTTTTAGGACCTCCTAGGTCAAGAAATAAAAGTTAAGGTTAAATAGAAACTTTGGCCGCCCTTCTTGTGGCACAATTTGCAGGCAGTAGCACGCCGTCGGGCAAAAAATTGGGCACCAACCTGTAGTGGACAAAAAACACTAAAAATTTTACTATAGATGGAATTTTTGGTGTTGTTTGATCCATTAAAAAGCTTTAAGTCTAGGCTATTCACTACAGTGCCTACAGTAAATGTTCAGAAAATTTTTGCCAAGTGTTTAGGAGATCATAAAAACTTTGTTATCACTTACCCCAAGGGCCAAATGGTGTTTTTCTTCCAATAATCTTGTTCCCCGTTGAACTCTCTCTCCCACACTCTTGTTGAACAAGAATTCATATAAGAAATCTGATTCACTAGGCCTCCAATAACAATTTAGGAACATAAATCCAAGATGAGACACAAAGAGAGGGAAGAACAGATTAAATAACAGTGTCCTAACTCTTCAAGGCATTGGATTCAATTACAAGGATTTGGAGGGCTAGGATTACTTGATTTCCAGCATGAATCCGCATTTGCTTTTTCCCAGATTTGAAAATAGGTCTTCCAAATTCAAATCATGGGTTAGTTCCACAATTCTTGCCTGTAGTTTACACTATTATCAAAGAGGTTTGAAAGAGCTTCTAGAGTGGGATTCTTATAAATTGGGCCTCTTCTTATTATATATGAGATTGCTTGTATTTCTCATTTCCTCCCGTTTGCACCCCAAATTCACCATTTTATTTACTTAAGTCATGTTTTTCAAACAAAACTCCACGAAGATGTAACAAATCTTATGGATCCGAAAATCACTAAAAACATATAAAAATAGAGATTAGGAAAATAAACCATAAATTTCTGATTTTATCCTTAAATAGTGAATAATGCAAGTAAAATCTAAAAATAATAGGTAAAAAATTAGTATAAAGGCATGGTTTTATTGATCTAATTTGAAGTTATCATTGATAAACTCAAAACAAAGGTTTTAATTAATATTTCATTGGGATTTTATTTTAATTAATACTGGAGACTAACTGGTTAGTGATGGGTATGGACCCTTTCTATAAGGAACGTTGATCAGGAATCTAATATTCTTTTACAGAAACTTAATCTTTTTGGAGATGTAATAAGGTGATAAGTAAATCCTTTAAAAACTGTGAATATTAATATAAAATTTGGAAGGTATAGAGTTGATGTGGAGAAAGAAAGATAAGAAGAATGGAGTGAAGAATTCATTGGATGATGAGGGGGATAGGCAGACATGGATAGGTACATGCATAAATAGATGTAAAATATTTGTGTGAATTTTGTATGGTGGGATGATACTTAAAGGTGTTATGGAAAGTTTTCGGAAAGGAGATAATATTTTTGGACATGATTTGATGGATGAGATGAACGGATCTAATCTAGATAATGGTGATGAAAAGGAACAATGTAAGGCAAGGAGAAATCGATGATTATGTTATACCGGGACCATAAAGATGCAATTGAGCTCTTTCTCTTCTCTATTACTTCTATTCAATCATCCAACAACACTAAGACACCTTGATGGATCTCCCAACTCACTCTCTTTCACTCAGCCTACAAAGGTAAGAAGCAAGTTCATATATCAATTATAGAGTGCTCGGATTCTCTAATCTATCAGAGCGCATGGATGGATGGAGGTGAGAATGATAATTCCACCCTCAAAATTTCAGCTCAATCAGACTTCTAGAAGTCAAGGTTTAAATTTTGAGCAACCAGGGCCCTGATTGTGTAAATTCTCTCTCCCCATCTGTGTTTCCACTACATTACCTTAGAGTTTCTCATCCTTAAATACAAATAAAAAGATATCATTATTTACTATGTATTTAGATCGCCTTTGATTCTCTATCATGATTATCTTGGATTTATTGATCATTCTCAATGTACCTCCCAACGTGAGATATGTGTCCCTGCAATAAAAAGACAACATAATAGAATATTAATCATATATTTAATGTGTGATATCGCGACATGTATTGTGAGAGCCATATCAGTGCATCTACTCATTTCCACCAAGAATGTGATAATTTATATGGGCACATATTGTATGGATTTGCATCACATTTATGACATAAAAATTGATGCATTTTGCAGTGTCATCGCATGCCTTGCTTTTAAATTGTATACTATGCAATTTTAATTCCTTTTACATTGGGCCACATTAATAAATAACCACATTCCATCTAATGATTGGTCATTATGTCATCATTATTTGAGATGACATAATGGCACCATTTTGAAACGAATAGATGTGCTAATCATTAGCAAAACTCATTTATTGGTCCTCACTTAAGTAAGTCAAAGAGTGAAACGTAGAGGGGTGTTAAACAAAGCCAAAATAATTCACAAAAATACATTATAGTTCAAAATTTTAAAAAATATTACCATTATTGTAATGCCATAAAATTCTAGAAATATATTCCAACTTTCAAAACTACTTCCTTTAGGAATATATTGTAGTAAAAATCTATAAGTGCACCCAAAATTATGGATATCATTCTAAAAAATTTTCATCTCTTTATGATTCATAACATACATCTATTATCATATAACCCAATAGACATAAAATTCATAAGATCAATCTAATAATTAGTGTGTTATCAATGTTAGACCCTACTTTACGCAGACCTTGTGATAGATTACCCCACACTAATGTGCATTGTGTTCATTGGAAAGATGATACAAAATGCTTTCACCTAATTTGATTGCAGGTGAATTCATTTATTTTAGGCCAGAAATATAAAGCTTGAATCAAAGGCTTTACCATGTAGAGGAAATCATGTGACGTCAAGACTTGACATTTATCCACATAGGAGAAATCCATCAATTTTTCTGCCGCACCCAGCGTAGTATTCAATAAATAATTCATGAATCATCTCCTTGAAGTCATAGTTTAGATTAAAAACATATTACATTAGTACACTGAATAGTCATTTTCTGAAATTTTCCATTAATAATTTTTTGACAAATGGGAGATGAAAGGATGTTCAGTTTGGTCTGATAATATTTTTCACTCAATCACACATCTTTACAAATAAATACTTACATTTAAATAAAATAAGATTTGTTTAAATCCCTCCAAAACACCCTTAGGCTCATCATACAGAAAATTTAGCATTTTCAGATCGATTTCCCATTATATTTAAATTTATGATTAATTATATATATTATTTTACATTAAATAAATATTCTCCTTAAAAGAGTAAATCAATGGAAGGATTGGCACAGGTATCATTTGATGTTTTTCTTGACTTGAGACTTGTCTGACTCATGAATCATTGTAACAATCATCTGAAATTTCCTCTCTTGTGTACTCCAAAAAACAATGTACTAATGTAAATTAGAGTTAAAAAACACTCTGATATATTGATTCACTCTTTCACTCAAAGACTCGGATTAGATGACATTTATAGTGTCTTATGAGCATTCCAGATCTACCCTCATTTTGGCATATTTAGAATGGATGGCCATGATTATTTGATTACTCCTTCAGATCCAAATCCTGGATCACTTAGACAAAAATAGTTGTGAATTTTGGATTAAAGATTTACTTGGGCATAGGCCATTTGCTTTGACTAGTCTTTGGTTTTCATGTACTGAGTTATTAAGGAGACACACCTTCATCTACCCACCCCAATTTGATATCCAAGATGTCTATTACATGTTATGAAGACAGGAATTATAATATAATTTTGGATCTGCATTTATGTAACATTAATGCTACAAAGTTTGTTTTTTTCAAGACTTTATTTTAATACTCACTCATATTTTGCAATAATTATGGGAATTCACTATACATGCACCTTCTTCTTCTTCTTTTTGACATGATGAAATGTTCAAATTCATAGAATAAATGCATTTACACCCTTCAAGAATATCCTAAGCTCAATCCAACTAATTTTTTTATCAAGATGAACAACAAGATCAGAAGGATCAGCTACCTTCCGTTGAGAATACTGAGCCAGCCCAATAAATATGTCTATGTAACCTCAGATAGATAATATTTCCAGGTAAACTGCATTATTAATATACAAAAATCCCATCTTTATTTACATTACCTAAAGATCTCCCTAGCACAACAGACAGCATCGAATACACTTATTTGGACCCAAAACATATCAACATAAGGCCAATTATATATTCAAAGCTTTATAAGAATGAAGGGAAAGATTGACTGATGAGATGATGCCAACAAGGTCATTTAGTCTTATACTATTTCCTTTGATAGCCCAGTAATTATCAGTCACAGAAAATGAAGTGGTTGAAGGATGTCCTTATATTAGTTAGGGTTTTAATAAAATAAGTTTAGCACATAGAGATGTCATGTTGGCTTCCAAATGCCCCAAACTATTCAGCCCTTGATGAATATTTACTTACTTTTTCTGGTGTGTCCTTATGATATTTTGAGTTACGACCATAGCCATCAAGAGCAGAAGGATCACCAAACCCAGGTTTTCAAAATTCTTCATGATGATCAAATTCAAATCACCTTTAAAAAGTACCATTTTTCCAACATAGAGTTGAATCCTTAGGTGATTGGGTGTTTTTAACGAGTGGACATGAATGTTTCTAAGCTTGAGGGGATTTCTGGTCTTACTGGATAATATTGTAATTATTTTTATAGTATTACATATTTTCTTAAAGGTAAGTCCTTCAGGTTATATCAAGAAGCTGAAATTGCTTTCGATCCACTAAATAATGCCTTACTGTATGTGCTGGTGTAACGTCTTCTAATTTATTCTTTACCTTGTGGTGGAAACAAACAATAGTGTGTGTGGTACTTGTGAAACAGCCTAAACCAATTTCTTTCTCATTCAAGCACTATCTAATATTGCAAGGCTTTAAAATTACTTTCTATCCTCCCAAGCAGGGTTGGGGATCATATAAGAATCTCATCCAAATTAGTGCGAAACATATTCCCACGTAAGAATCTGAAGTTTCTCCCATATTTCACAATGGCTAAAAAAAGAGAGATTTTGTCCGGTTACTTTTCCAGAATGATCTGAATTCCTTCAGACTTTTTACAATGAAACTTGACAGAATCTCTACAATTTGCAGCCAAAAAAGGTTTTTCTTCTAGCACTGAAAGAGAGCCTTTCAGAGCCAGAAAAAAGAGTTAGTCCACCATGAGTGACATTCTTCCTCTACTCTCATCACCCAGAATCAAATGCCAGGAAATGTTTACTTGGAAAAGCTGTGTCCGCCATGTCTGCCCATGTTGGAAGATTGAGAAGGATGGATGAATATTGAGCCTGGGTAATTTGGTGGGTCTGAGATGCCGAGGGGTGTAAAATAAATTGGAATAGTTTTGATGGGAACAATGAATAATCAACGGGGATGATGACTTTTTAGCCATTGACCAGGCAATTATGGGCCCACGATGCTTATGTCCAATTTGTAAATCGTCAACTTGGACGATGTAGAAGATGAAGAAAGCACTGTCCAAAATATGAACACATTGACCAGGCAAAAAAGGGAGAAAAAACCCAAGAAGATATCAGCACTCAGAGTGAACTCGGACAAGGCGGAGAGAAACAAAGGGGGTTTGGAGGCGCCAGTCTCTCTGCTTCTTGCTCAACGGCCTGCCTTTGCCTGCTTTCTCCCTATTAATTCTCACGTCTGCCAAGCCCCAGGTGCAGTATTTGGCTTCCAAATCGAAGGAGATGAGCCTAAAAATCCCCTCACCTTGCTGGGTCGTTGACCCACCCTCGGCCAATGTGCCGGTATATTTTACATACATTGCCCTTTCCTTGAAGCGATCCAGCTCGTCTGGCACTCGGATTACTCGCTCCACGCCGGGGGATGAAACCTGGGCCAATCGTCGGTTTTTGAGAAGTCAATGATTCTGGTGAAGAAATTAGCAAAAAACAGCTATGCAACACAAAGTGGAGTAAAAAAGAATCAAGGATAAAGGTTCTTTGGACAGGAAGTTGAAGATTCACGATTAAGATTCTACAGAATAAACAAAATAAAAAGAGGCATCTTTAAATCGTCTACTGAGTATGAACAGAGGAGAATAGTATGAAACCAACGGTGGACATAACAATAATCCACATTTTTTCGAAGAGTTGTCAGTGTTAATTTAATAGATTATAATGTAATGAAAGGCTACTGGGTCTACTTATAGAGACACAGAAGAAAAAGATGTGGCTTTTTTTTCTGGTTGAAACAAAAATTTTGACTCATGTACAAAGAAAAAAGATTTCCCATTCCTAACGTGCTACGATGTCTAAGCATGAAAAAGAGATAAATGAAATATGAACAAGGACAATTTTTGGGTTTCAACTCTTAACCCCTTTTATAAGGATTGATCTCACATCAATTACCTGACTCCTTCAAAAGAGTTGTACTTTTTTGCCATGGAAAGGTGAACAACAAGTCTGTCTCGTCATACATTTCCGTTTCTTAGAGATAAATCAAGGATCATATTTTTCTTCCAATGATCTGAAAACTTACTTCGATTGAAACGTTTTCAGGGATGGTTCCAGCACGCTCAGCTTCATCCAGCCGTTCCCGAAAGGCAGTAGAGAAATTCTCAATGTCAGACATGCTGGGCGACCCGTACCTACCAAAATCATTTGGTTATTAAGCAGATAGATTTCATAATTCTCCAGAAATCAAACCAGACAGCCACTTTCTTCTAGATAAATAAAACGATGAAAATGCCGAAGTTCAGATGTTCATGGTAGAAAAGGATGAAAAACAGGGACAAATGAAAGCCAGTTTCGTAATATTGTAATGAGGGTGATAGTATCCTACAGCGAGCCACCAATTTCGTTGGCATTGCCAAAAAACAAGAACTCCAAATTGTGCTAAAAAGAAATAAATGAAAGAAAATGGTGCTTCAGAACATGACAAACAAAGAAAAGAATCATATTCCAAGAATGTTGATGTTCATGGAGGTTAGTGACCACCTCACTTACTTGGTGGAGAGTTTCTCTATGCGCACTCGAATTATAGAGTTTGCGCAGGTTTTAAAGGCGTATAGCTTCAAATCGCCGTCAAACGACTTGGATACCTCCTCGGCGATCGCCAAGGCTTCCTTGTCCCACGACATGCCTGCAAGTGAAACTCCGCCTCCAGCACCTCCATCTCCAACCTTTGAACAAAACCCAAATTCTAAATCAACATTTTAAAGATTCACAATGATAGAACTATCATATTTGATTGCAGAAAACATACGACGGGATTCGCGTCCTCAATTTCAAATTCGTCTTCAAAATCGTCCTCAACGTCTTCACCATCATCATCGAGGAATTCTGCGAATTTCAACACCCATAAAGATGAAGAAAAACGGGACGCATAATGCAATCTCAACTAACCAGTTGCCGTCGGACTGAATACAGTGCTTTGAAGTTCATCAACGGGAGAAAGGGAGCTAGGTTCTTGGAACATAGGGTAAAATTTCAGGATTATGCCAATGATTTCCTGATTGGGGATGAATGATGCGACTACCATGGAGGATTGCTCGAGGAGGAGCTCGGAGAAATCAATTACATCAAAACTGAATTCAACAAATCAACGCAGCCGCAACAAAAAGTCAAAAATGGGAGAAATAGAAACCTAAAAATCGATGAGTTCACAAAAAATAGATTGAAAATAGGCCGCCCACCGTCGTCTAACTCGTCGAAAGAAAGCTCATCTTCCTCGGCCAAGTCCGAAACCTCTTCTTCGCCCTCTTGGTATGATTCCTGTTCGAGAACAGGTTCGGCGGATGATTTCTTCTTCTTCGCGCGGCAAATGAGGGCGGAAATCTTCGTTGCCCGGGGAAGCGGACGAGCTCTAACTCTGACGAACGAACCTCCGAGTTTGTTGGCAGAAAAACTCGGGAAGATGGCCATGGTGGAACAAGAGGGTAAGGATATACCTACAGCAATGCCGCAGAGGGGAAGCATCTCGAATTTCCTTCGAAGAACTTCGCGCCAGGCAGACTGATACTTTCAAGGACTGCTGGTCTTGGGCTATTCTACTATCCCCCGGGGCCCGTTCCACGAAGGTCAACTGGGTCTGCAAATCCACTTCATAGAATCTTAAAAAGATTCAATCTTTCGACAATCCCATCGATCCTCGACGAAACCCAGAAGCGTCGTCGTACTAATAATCCTCTCCTGTCGGTATTTCGATCAAGAAACAGGGGAAAAGGTAGAAGACGAACACGCTCGCTTACGTTCACGAGGCGCAAGAATTCACCGACTGTAACCCTTTATTCATTAAATTATCTCCCAGCGTTGTTTTGAATACTCGGGGGGGACAAACAATGATTAAAAATAACAAGCAAGAGTACAAAGAAGCTCACGTCGAGGGTGGAGTGAGATCCAACGCCGCTAGTCAAACACGACGACGATGGAACCACCTCGTTAGGTCACGAGCTTTCGCAAGCCTCCGGTGAATTCCGATTAGGTAAACGGTAGATGCAATCGCTCGTAAGCTCCGTCTTGTAGCTCGCCGAAGCTCGCGGGAGCTGCCATGGCTGAGGAAGCGGCGGAGGCGCCGGGTTGTTGCTTCTTCTGAAGAATTTGCACCTGTCTTTTAAGATATTTGATGTAGCGGACGGCTTCGTCGAGCATGGAGGCGGTGTCGAGCTTGGTGCCGCCGGGGACGAGCCGCTGGAGAATTCTTATACGCTCGCTTATTCTCTCTCGTCGGCGGCGCGCCGCGGTGCTCTGCGGGTCGTCGCTGATGTGAACATTCCTCCTCTTTGGTCTTCTGATGGTGGCGGGGTCGATATCGACGGGTTGCATGGACGCGATTCTGTACATCATTTCCTTCACGGGTCCCAATCTCTCCTCCTCTTCTTCTTCTTCTTGTTCTTCTTGTGCTTCTTGTTCTTGTCGTCCTTGTTGGGGCGGGAGAGGAGGTGCCACGGGCAGCATCTCGAGAGGTAATTGGTCGAGGAGAAAGTGGGCTCCCATGACTTCGCCGATGTTCCATGGCCCAGTATCTGAGCTTGGGTATGTTAAGTAACTGGCAATGGAAGGATGTGGGCTCGAAGAGAGGGGAAGAGGAGGGGCAGAGAGGGGGAGAGAGCCAGGACAGGAAGCTTGGCTGTTGTTTTCCTCCATGGAATTCTCTCTGCCGCTGCCTTCGCTGGAGCCTTGAGCTTTAAATAAATGGCGCATCAGCAGGGGAGAAAAGAGAGGGGGACTTTAAGCTCTGGAACAGTAACTTTGTGTTTACATGGCGTAGGATTCTTATCTCCCCTGCTTAATTCTATCTCTCCCACTGCAAGTTCCCAGTAGAGGCTGTAGATTCCACCGCTCTCCTGTTCACATGCATACCGATGAATGTCACAGAGAGAGAAAGAGAGAGAGAGAGAGAGAGAGAGAGAGAGAGAGATGAACACTGATGGAGGATGCATCAATAGGAGAGAGGAGTGTTCCTTGCGATGGCGGTCGATCTATTGGTCAATCTAGATCAGTTATAGCAAAAAGAATGTAATTTTAATGCAGTTGAGCGACGGGCGTTCGGTTTGTTCTTGATGAAATCTCCTCCCACGCGAGCTGTGGAAGGTATTCCGATTCGGGATCGGCGATCCCCACGGAGGCAATCATGCCTTTCCATCTTCGATAGCACAATCGCGTTCTAAAACCGCGCGAAGAACTGACCGCCTTTCGGGCGCAGCTGCCCCCTTACGTCATCTCCGTAGCAGAGCTCTCTCTCTCTCTCTCTCTCTCAAAATATCCATCCCTTGGTCGCTCTCTCTCTCTCTCTTTCTCTCTGTCTACCCATCTATTTAGTTATCTATCTCTAAGTCGCTCTCTCTTTCTTTCGCTATCTATCGTTGGTTCTCGCTTTCTCTCTGCCTCTCTCTATCTGTCGGTCTATCTCTTCCATCTCTTTCCATCTATCTTTCCCTCTCTCTATATTTCCCCATTATAGCTGTCTCCCTCTCTCTCTCTCTCTCTCTCTCTCTCTCTCTCTCTTCATCGGTCAATATCTCTCTTTCTATCTCCGGGGTGGAGCTGCTCGAAGACATTCGCCATGCACGGGCAGGGCGATTTCCGAGGAGGATCAGCCCAAATATACGCGGAGATAGCGACGGCGAGAGAGAAGGAGAGAGAACGAAGTGGGCACTGAAACGAAGAAAAGAATAAGATAATCGGTGACGTATGGAAGAGGAGAGGCGGGTCACTCCCCCAAAAACGGAAAAGAGAGAGAGCAGCGTCGGGACAAAGAGTGTAAGAGCCCGTGGGCGGCGGCGATAATGACAGCTCCGGCGGTCTCCGGCGACTTCCGGCGAGCTTCTTTTAGAGCGGGTTAAGCTGCCGCGCTCCGATTGGCGGCGGCGGCGGCGGCGGCGGCGGCGGCCCCAGCGAACTTATGGCGAATGCGCAGTTCATCATCTCTGCTGAAGATTGAATCGGATGGAATATGAACAGTGGGCGTCGCTGCAGACCGCCCACGTGAGCAGATCGGTTTCGATGGAAGCTCGGATTAAATATTTTGAAATATCGTCATCCCGGAATCGTCGCTGTTTTCCGATGAAGCTCTACACTCCGGCGCTTCAAGAATCAAGACAACACGCTCTCTCTCTCTCTCTCTCTCTCTCTCTCTCTCTCTCTCTCTCTCTCTCTCTCTCTCTCTCTCTCTCTCTCTCTCTCTCTCTCTCTCTCTCTCTCTCTCTCTCTCTCTCTCTCTCTCTCTCTCTCTCTCTCTCTCTCATCCTGTGCGCGATGAGCACTCAGTGGCTTGAGCCGTTGACCGGTTTCGATCTGGATCATCCTCTCTCGTCGTAAGAAGGGACCAACTTGTGCGAACTGCGGAGAGAGAGATTGAGACATAGAGAGAGAGGACGCGCGCGCGCGAGAGAGAGAGAGGTACGTATAAGGAGGGCAAGCGAATTAGATGGGAATTGAGAGAGAGAGAGAGAGACGGAGAGAAATACGTAGAGCGAGAGAGACAGAGAAAGAGAGAAGAAGATCTGGCGACAGAGAGAAAGAGAGAGAAAGATCGAGAGAGACTGAGAGATAGAGAGAGGACGAGCGAGAGACAGAGAGAGAGGAAGAGTGAGCCAGAGAGACTGAGAAAGAGAGGAAGAGTGAGCGAGACTGCGAGAGAGAGAGATAGGAAGAGCAAGAAAGAGGTAAGAAGAGAGAGATATAAGAAGGGACAGAGATAGGAGGAGACAGATTGGAAGACAGATAAAGGAAGAGCGAGAGATGGATAAGTAGAGAGAGATAAGAAGAGAGAGAGAGAGAGATGGAGAAAGAGAGAGAGAGAGAGAGAGATAGGAAGAGCAAGAGAGACAGGTAGAATGAGATAGGAAGAGAGAGAAATAGGAAGAGCGAGAGAGATTGGTAGAGAGAGATAGGAAGAGCGAGAGAGATTGGTAAAGAGAGATGGGAAGAGCGAGAGGGATAGTTAGAGAGCGATAGAAAGAGAGAGAGAGGGAGAGATAGAAATAAGAGGACGGAGATTGGAGGAGCGAGCAAAATAGGTAGAGAAAGATAGGAAGAGAGAGAGATGGGAAGAGCGAGATAGGAAGACAAGAGATAGGAAGAGCGAGAGAGATAGAAAGAGAAAAATAGATGGAGAAAGAGAGAAAGATAGGAAGAGTGAGAAAGATAGGTAGAGAGAGAAAGATAGATGGAGAAAGAGAGAGATATGTAGAAAGAGAGAGAGAGATATGGAGAAAGATAGATGGAGAAAGAGAGAGATATGTAGAAAGAGAGAGAGAGATGGAGAAAGATAGATGGAGAAAGAGAGATGTATATAGAAAGAGAGAGAGAGGGATGGAGAAAGAGATATGTATATAGAAAGAGAGAGAGAGACATGGAGAAAGATAGATGAAGAATGAGAGATATATATATAGAAAGAGAGAGAGATGGAGAAAGATAGATGGAGAAAGATATATATATATATAGAAAGAGAGAGAGAGATGGAGAAAGATAGATGGAGAAAGATATATATATATATATATATATAGAAAGAGAGAGAGAGATGGAGAAAGATAGATGGAGAAAGATAGATGTTTATAGAAAGAGAGAGAGAGAGAGAGAGATGGAGAAAGATAGATGGAGAAAGAGATATATATATATAGAGAGAGAGAGAGATGGAGAAAGATATATATATATATATATAGAAAGATAGATGGAGAAAGATATATATAAATGTAAAGAGAGAGAGAGATGGAGAAAGAGATATATATTTATAGAAAGAGAGAGAGATGGAGAAAGATAGATGGAGAAAGAGATATATATATATATAGAAAGAGAGAGATGGAGAAAGATAGATGGAGAAAGAGATATATATAGAAAGAGAGAGAGATGGAGAAAGAGAGAGAGAGAGAGAGAGAGAGAGAGATGGAGTAAGATAGATGGAGAAAGAGCTAAATATATAGAAAGAGAGAGAGAGAGAGAGAGAGAGAGAGAGAGAGAGAGAGAGAGAGAGATATGGAGAAAGAGAGAGAGAGAGATATGGAGAAAGTGAGGGAGAAAGAGAGGGAGAGAGAGAGATGGAGAAAGAGAGAGAGAGAGAGAGAGAGATAGGAAGAGCGAGAGAGAGTGAGATGGAGAAAGAGAGGGAGAGAGAGAGAGATAGGAAGAGCGAGAGAGAGAGAGAGGAAGAGAGAGAAATGGAGAGAGAGGGAGAGAGATAGGAAGAGAGAGAGATGGAGACAGAGAGTAAGATAAGAAGACAGGGATAGGAAGAGAGAGAGAGAGAGAGAGAGATGGAGAGAGGGAGATTGGACGAGCGAGAGAGATATTGGAAGAGGGACAGATGAAGAAAGAGAGATGGGAAGAGAGAGTTAGGACGAGCGAGAGAGATATTGGAGAGAGAGAGATGAAGAAAGAGAGATATTGGAGAGAGAGAGAGAGAGATGAAGAAAGAGAGATATTGGAGAGAGAGAGAGAGAGATGAAGAAAGAGAGATATTGGAGAGAGAGAGAGAGAGATATTGGAGAGAGAGAGAGAGATGAAGAAAGAGAGATAGGAAGAGAGAGAGATGGAGAAAGAGAGAGATATTGGAAGAGAGAGAGATGGAGTAAGAGAGAGATTGGAAGAATCAAAGGGAGATAAGAAGAGAGATATGGCTAGAAAGAGAGAGATGAGGAGAGAGAGGAGAGACAGAGATAGGAGGAGAGAGATATGGAGAAAGCAAGAGAACAAGAGAGAGAGAGAGACAGACAGACAGAGAGATTTGTAGAGAAAGATAGAGATATAAGAAGAGAGACAGATCTAGGAAGCGAGAGATATGAACAAAGAGAGAGAAATTAGACGAGAGAAAGAAATAGGAAGAGCGAGAGATAAGAAGGGGACAGAGATAGGCAGAGAGAATAATATAAAAGAGAGAGAAATAAAAACTGCGAGAGAGATGTAAGAAGAATGAAAGAGAGATGATAGGAAGAGCGGGAGAGATATGGAGGGAAAGAGGAAGCGCGCGATAGATATAAGAAGAGATAGATATGGAGAAGGAGAGAGAGATAGGAAGACCCGGAGAGATACGGAGAAAGAGAGAGGAAGAGCGAGATAGATATAACCACAGAGAGAGAGAGAGAGAGGAAGAGAGAACCAGAGACGTGAAGAGAGACAGCGAGAGAGAGAGAGAGGAAAAAGTCCCAACGAAAGAATAAAACCAGGCCCGTGACGCATCCCCAAAGAAAAAGGTCCCCTCGTCCATCGTCCACCTCCGGCAAATCCCTGCAACTTTTGGACATTTCGTCAATCACCAGCCCTTCAGGGAACTCCAAATCCACCCTTGATCCAGATTTCAACAGCCGAGATCCCGCTGCCGAGCGATCCCGCACGATCCCCCCCCGCAGTGGGGATCGCTGTTCCGCGTGCACCTCCACCTCCATTATCATGCTCCCTCCCTCCTCCGCCCTTACAAATTCCCTTCACCGCAGAGCTCCCCCGACGCGGTGGCCAGCTCTTCTTCCTCTCGCCATGGCGGCGCTCCTCTCCCTCCTCTCCGTCCTCTCCCTTCTCCACCTCCTCTCCTTGCCCAATTCCTCCACCGCCGCGCTCTCCCCAGCGCAGATCCAGCGGGCCTGCAAAGCCACGCGATTCCCCGATTCTTGCGTCGCCACATTGTCCAACGCCTCGTCCCTTCCCTCGAACCCATCTCCCGTGGAGCTTATTCTATCGGCGGTCTCCGCCTCGTCGGAGAACTTGCCACCCGCCCAGGCCATGGCCCGAGCCATCCTGGCGTCCTCCGGCGCCAACCCGAACCGCTCCAACGCGGCCGGCAACTGCGTGGAGCACCTCGGCGCCTCCGCCCGGCGGCTCGCCGGCGTGGCCGCGGCGCTGCCGCAGGGCAGGGCGGAGGACGCGCGCGCCTGGCTGAGCGCCGCCCTCCTCTACCAGTACGACTGCTTCTCCGCCCTCAAGTACGTCAATGACACCGCCCAAGTGGACGACGCCATGCGCTTCCTCCTCTCCCTCACCGCCCTCACCAGCAACGCGCTCTCCATGCTCGCCGCCTTCCAGCGCTACGGCGCCGACAGCGCCGCCTGGGCGCCGCCGCAGACCGAGCGGGACGGCTACTGGGGCGCCGCCGCCGCCGCCGCCTCGGCCGCCGGACGGGCGCGGCCGGGCGGGTTCCCGTCGGAGGCCAGCACCGTCGTCTGCAAGGGCGGCGCCGCCGCCGGCTGCTACGCCACGGTGCAGGCGGCGGTGGACGCGGCGCCGGACTTTGGCGAGGACAAGTTCGTCATCCACATCAAGCAAGGGGTGTACGAGGAGACGGTGCGCGTCCCGTTCGAGAAGACCAACGTCGTCTTCCTCGGGGACGGGACGGGGAAGACCGTCATCACCGGCTCCGTCAACGCGCAGATGCCGGGCGTCTCCACGTACAACACCGCCACCCTGGGTGAGTCGTCGTCGTTATCGTCTTCGTCGTCGTCTGGTCTTAACGGGTGAGAGTGGCAGGGGTGAACGGCGACGGGTTCATGGCGAGGGGGCTGACGGTGCAGAACGCGGCGGGGCCGGGGGCGCACCAGGCGGTGGCGTTCCGGTCCGACAGCGACCGGTCGGTGGTGCAGGAGGTGGAGATTCTGGGCCACCAGGACACGCTCTACGCGCGGTCGCTGCGGCAGCTCTACCGGTCCTGCACCATCGCCGGGACGGTGGACTTCGTGTTCGGGAACGCGGCGGCGGTGTTCGAGGACTGCAGGGTCGTCGTCCGGCCCCGACAGGAGGGGCCGGAGAAGGGGGAGACGAACGCGGTCGCGGCGCAGGGCCGGACTGACCCGGCCCAGGCCACGGGGTTCGTCTTCCGCGGCTGCGTCGTCAACGGGACGGACGAGTACGTGGCGATATTCGACCGGCGGCCGGCGGCGCACCGGACCTATCTGGGGCGGCCGTGGAAGGAGTACTCGCGGACGGTGTTCGTGCGGTGCGTCCTGGAGCGCGTCGTCCGGCCCGAGGGGTGGCTGCCCTGGTCCGGCGACTTCGCCCTCGACACGCTCTTCTACGGCGAGTCGCAGAGCTCCGGCCCGGGGGGGGGGGCCGCGGGCCGCGTCCCGTGGAGCTCTCAGATCCCCCCCGAACGCGCCGTCCTCTACTCCCCTGAAACCTTCATCCAGGGAAACGACTGGATCCCTACCCCGTCCCCCAGCTGATCAATCGATCAATCAGTCAATCGACTAAACCAAATCAATGAAGAAGAGACTTACTACTTGGGTGTGGGGGGGCTCAGCGGGTGGAGTTGGGCTCGCCCCAGTGCCAGAGCATGCTCTCCCAGAAGCAGAACTTCTCGCGGCAGATGTTGAGGCGGGGGTCGGCGATGGGGCGGCGCCAGTGTTCGTCGGAGAAGTTGGCCTTCTGGGCCTGGCGGCGGTCCCACTCGAGCCCGGCCTTCTGCTTGGACCGGAGCAGGCAGAAGCTCTGGAGATGGCCGGGCATGGCGTCGTGCACCCGCCACCACCGCTGGTGCGCCACGTCGCTGGCGAACTCCCTCAGCAGACCCACGTTCCAGTTGCAGTCGTAGTCGCGGAAGCAGAACCAGGGCTTCAGCCCGAGATAGTGGAGAACGAAGAGCAAAGGAGGGTCGGCGCCGAACAGCCGGATCTTGGCCTGCTTCCTCTCCTCCTCGTCCCCCGCCCAGAAGTGCTTCAGAAAGTTCATCTTTCTCGGCAGGCGGTGCCACCAGGTGAAGATCTCGTTGAGGTAGCCCTGGTCGCCGCCGTTGTAGGACTCGAACTCCTCAACGTGAGCCATGAGCAGGTCGAAGGTGCAGTTGGACGGCTCCACCACCATCAACCCCGAGTTGAACAGAGTCGCGTTGTTCCCCGTCGCCGTGATCTCCGGAATGCCGAAGAGCGCGTCGATGTTCCGCAGGACCAGCAGATCCGCGTCCACGAAGATCACCTTATCGTAGTCCGTCAGCTGCCACAGCCGGAACTTGCTGTAGTTCCACTCGTTGTACGCGTCTTTCTCAGCTTTCGGGTTTCGGATCCTCTGAATCGTTCTCACTTGCCACCCCGCCGAAGCCAGCCCGGCTCTGTGCTCCTCGGAGATGGTCTCGTCCACCAGGATCACCAGATCTCTCGTCGACCCGCTCATTCGGATGCTCTGCGCCGCAACGATGGCCCCGCACACGTACTGCGGCGCCGAGTGCAGTATAGTCGCGTACGCCTCTCGTTGAGCACTCCTTGGACGTGCCTCCTCTGCTTCAGAACCCACAGCATTAGAGTTTGAGAGAGAATTACAGACTGATAGAGGGAGTGAGATGACGTGTATGAGAAAGAGAGAGATGAAGGGTATGAGACAGAAAAGAGAGAAAGAGAGAGAGGGAGAGAGAGATGGAGGATAAGGGAGACAGAAAGAAGGAGAGAGAGATGGACGAGGAGAAATAGAGAGAGAGAAAGAGAGATGAAAGGAATGAGAGACGGAGAGGGACAGAAAGAGAGAGAGATGAAGGTTACGAGAGACAGAGAGAGATGGAGGTTACACAGAGAGAGAGATATGAAGAGTATGAGAGACACACAGCGAGACATATGAAGGGTATGCGATACAGAGAGAGAAAGAGAGAGAGAGGGACGAAGGGTATGAGAGAGGGAGAGATGAAAGGTATGAGAGAGAGAGATGAAGGGTATGCGAGATAGAGAGAAAGAGAAAGATGAAGTGTATGAGAGAGAGAAAAGAGCGATTGAGAGAAAGAGAGAGATGAAGGGTATGAGAAAGAGAGAAAGAGAGAGAGATGAAGAGTATGAGAGGGAGAAAAGAGAGATTGTGAGCAAGAGACAGATGAAGGGTATGCGAAAGAGAGAAAGAGAGGAGAGATGAAGAGTATGAGAGGGAGAAAAGAGAGATTGCGCGAAAGAGACAGATGAAGAGTATGAGAGGGAGAAAAGAGAGACTGAGCAAGAGACAGATGAAGGGTATGCGAAAGAGAGAAAGAGAGAGAGATGAAGGGTATGCGAAAGAGAGAAAGAGAGAGAGATGAAGGGTATGCGAAAGAGAGAAAGAGAGAGAGATGAAGGGTATGAGAAAGAGAGAAAAAGAGAGAGATGAAGGGTATGCGAAAGAGAGAAAGAGAGAGAGATGAAGGGTATGAGAAAGAGAGAAAACGAGAGATAAAGGGTATGAGAGAAAGAGAGAGAGAGAGAGAGAGAGAGAGAGAAAGAGAGAGAGAGAGAGAGAGTAATAAAGGATCTGAGAGCTGACCTGTGGCACTCAGGGGGAGGGAGAGAGTGCAAGATCCGACAGGAAGATTAAGGCTTTCTCTCAGAGGCCGCAAGGCGGGTCTGTACAGCCAAAGGCTGCCACCATCGCGAGCGACCAGGTCCCTGCACTTGAAGAGGTTTGGGATGGGGAAACAGTCGGTGAGGAAGAGCACCAAAGGGCCTTGAAGGGCTTCCAGGGAAGAAGCCGCCCACGTGGCCAGCTTAGCTGCTGCCAGCTGGAGATGCAGCCGCGCCACGTCCCTCGTCCAGGGTCCGGACCGGTCGCAGGGAAGCTTGACCGCGATCAGGTCCAGCGGCGCACCCGGCACGGCCGCGGGTTCGGGGAGCGATGGGCATTTGGGGACTTCAAACTCTTCATCCTCGTCGATCCACTCCGGGTACAGATCTTCCCATCGGATCTTCGCGCTTACCGGGTTCAACTCTATCCCGACAAATTCGGATCCGGGCAGGAGATTCCGCCAGACGTTGATCTCTCCATGGTTGAAATTCATCAACCCGACCCTCAAATTATTCTTCAGCCCGCCTGATTCCCGGATGATCTTAGCCGTCGAAAGCCAGTCCACTTCCAGATTGGATATATAGCGCGGGTCAACGCTTCGCCTGCGGTCAACAATAAGCATCAGGAGAGCAAACAGTCGATGATGTACTGATGGGTCTTCTAATTACCGCAACGTGAGGCTCAGAGGTAGTTCGCCGGATATGCCTGCTGGGGAAATAAGTAGGCTGCCAACGCACCCGAAGACGATGATGATCGCTAGAACATACCACAAAGGCCTTGATTTACACGCCGAATGTCGTTTAGACATGGAGGAGGACCTTAATATTTCATCGCCCTCTCTGCCTCTCAGTCCGTTATTCTTCTCTTCTCCAGGGCTGTTCATTGAACGATGGACTCCGTTGTCAAGAACCCGTTCAAACAAAGAAAATTGAAAGGAAAGAAAGAAAACAATGGAGGGAAAGGAATTTTTTTAGAAGATTTTCTTCCTCATAATATCAATTGAAAGGAGGGAAACAAGCCGCAGAGGTGTTTCCTCCAGCCTAGAATGATACAGGTACAGCGATAAATGAAATCATCGATTGAAAGGAAAAGAAAGTAAAACTAAGCGCAATACCCTTGTGAGCACGAACAATGAAGAAAAAAAGATTGAAGTAAGTGAACTCACGTAGAAGCGGGAGATCTACACCTGGCGTCTGCAGCGCTCAAAGCTTCCCCTCGTCTGGGAATCTCCATCTTCATGCTTTGCATCAAGTTCTCTGAGACACACCTTACGGAGGCATTGCGCGCAGAGGTGATTCCCCCAAACCTTAAATAGAACCGCGATCATCAAATTCCCCACGCAATTATCTAAACAGTGACGAATTTCAGATAATCCGAGAGAAATCTAAACCAGTCCAGAGGCCGGCTCGCAAAAATCCAGACAAAGAAAAACAAGAAACAGAAGACTGGGGATCCAAGAAACGATGCGGTTGGTTATCTGCCGAATTCCTCAGTCTGCCTTGTCTCCTATTTGAAATATTACCAAAAAGAGATGGCCAATAGCTCACGTCAATAGTTCGTAGAACAACCAAAAAAAAACGACGGCAAGCGCGATGTCTGCGAGAACTAGAGCGAATCCATCACCAACCAAAATTGAAACGCAAACCGTCTAATCTGAGATGAGAAAACGGAGAGAGAAAGCAACGATCACCAATGCAAGATATCAAAAAAGGATTGATTACCTCTCTCGCCTTGGCAGCTGGTATGAAGAACGACGTTCTCTACCGACGAAAACGTCGATCGAGTGATATGAAGAGGCGTCAGCCACCGTACGGCTCGCTACTGCCGAGCTCAGAGAATCGGTCTACTGTCTTAATTAGTTAGTGGGGGGGGTGGGGGGAGAAACCTAGCCGCTGGATTTCAATCGGACGGACAACAGCGTTTGTAGTAAGGGACCCGCTTGACGGGCGACAGGCCACCCGACACGTTCGGGGTCGTCAAGTCCTCCTCTGCCGACTTTCTATTTTTTTTATTCTAATTTTTTCAGTTATTTAGTAAGCAATAATTGCGAATTATGACTGGGACCGCCGTTGGGACTGTACGCCGACGCCGTGTTCGTTTCGTACGATCACGAGTTGAGCGATTCAGGGACGGTTCTTTAACTTCTTTTTCGCTTGGGAAAATACTACGAGGAAGCCCGAACTTCCAGTTTTGTAAAGAAAGTAGCACAAACTTTCACATTTGTAAAAAAAATAGCCCGGACGAATGAGACGTCGCCACTTGGCGTCCATTTGTCCCCACCGCCGGTCAAAGGGTGACGTGGATGCCACCGTGGCGCCCAGGTGGACTCCACGGTGGCATCCACGTCACCGGGTGACGGCCAACGACGCCGGGCTCCGTCCGCCCACGCCGCCGCCCGTCTCCGTCTCCCGCCGCCGCCTGCCTCCGGCCGCCGCTCCGCCACCCCCTCCCCCATTCCCCGCCGCTCCGCCACCCCCTCTCCCTTCCCCGCCGCTCCGCCGGGAAGAGGGGAAGGGAGGGGGGGGTGGCGGAGCGGGGAAGAGAGGGGTGGCGGAGCGGCGGGAATGGGGAGGTGGCGGAGAGGGGCGGCGGAGGCGGCGGCGGCGGGGCGAGTCGAGCGGCGCGGCGGGAGACGGAGGCGGCGGCGGCGGGCGGACGGAGCCCGTCGTTGGCCGTCACCCGGTGACGTGGATGCCACCGTGGAGTCCACCTGGGCGCCACGGTGGCATCCACGTCACCCTTTGACCGGCGGTGGGGACAAATGGACGCCAAGTGGCGACGTCTCATTCGTCCGGGCTATTTTTTTTACAAATGTGAAAGTTTGTGCTACTTTCTTTACAAAACGGGAAGTTCGGGCTTCCTCGTAGTATTTTCCCTTTTCGCTTCTCTTTCGCTTTTCATCTCTCTCATCCTACTTTCTCTCTCATTCTCGTTTCTTGTCTCTCTCTTTCTCTTGCTTTGTTCATTCCTCGTCTCTCTCGAATGGTTTCGAGCTTTGCGCGGTTCAGATTTCCGCCCCGCGCGACTAACACAACTCTGTCGTCTGAAATTTTCCCATTCGTTAACTCCGTTAAAAAATAATTTAAAAAACATAAAATTAAAGAGGCGTGTGGCAATTTTCTTGGAGCACAGCTTTACAAGTCTTCGAATAAAAATCTCGCCAGGGCTGGCCACCGGCCCACGATTTTCGGCTCCCTACCTCTAATTTTTATATTTGTTTTATTGATGAGATGAGGTTCAATTATATTTGTCTTACAAAACAATTTCCACGTGTAGATGGCTGTCGTTGTGGAAGAAGGCGCAAGTGAGACGGCTCCTATTCGACAGTTGACACCATCGTGTAATCCAAGAACTATGAATTGCTCGACCTATCAAGTAGTAATTATAAGTTTAGCCTTCTATCATTTTGTTTTGTAGCTGTTCGGTGATCATGTTGGTTCTCGTTCTCTCTCTCTCTCTCTCTCTCTCTCTCTCTCTCTCTCTCTCTCTCTCTCTCTCCATCTCTCTCTCTCTCTCTCTCTCTCTCTCTCTCTCTCTCTCTCTCTCTCTCTCTCTCTCTCTCTCTCTCTCTCTCTCTCTCTCTCTCTCTCTCTCTCTCTCTCTCTCTCTCTCTCTCTCTCTCTCTCTCTCTCTCTCTCTCTCTCTCTCTCTCTCTCTCTCTCTCTCTCTCTCTCTCTCTCTCTCTCTCTCTCTCTCTCTCTCTCTCTCTCTCTCTCTCTCTCTCTCTCTCTCTCTCTCTCTCTCTCTCTCTCTCTCTCTCTCTCTCTCTCTCTCTCTCTCTCTCTCTCTCTCTCTCTCTCTCTCTCTCTCTCTCTCTCTCTCTCTCTCTCTCTCTCTCTCTCTCTCTCTCTCTCTCTCTCTCTCTCTCTCTCTCTCTCTCTCTCTCTCTCTCTCTCTCTCTCTCTCTCTCTCTCTCTCTCTCTCTCTCTCGGTTGAGCAACACGTGTCCATGATCTATCGGTGCTAATTGCGTGACACGTGTCAACGGTTTGCACTACACTGATGCCTCCCCCTATCCCGCCAGTCTGTCATAGTAAGCATAAAACAAATTTAAGCATATAGTGGACTTTAAGAATTGGATTTTGATCATCCAACTTGCTTCAGATTGACCGCGTAATCATCACTCAGGGCAGCAGCAATTTGTGAGACCAGCAATTAATAACTTTAATATAATAATAGTATATATTTGTCGGTGGCAAAAGTTCTGCTACTTCTGGGATGATGATTTCGATGTTCATAATTGGTTTTTGGTAAAATTTTAACCTATGTCTAAACTTTGGTACACTCTAGATTTGAACAGTACCAGTTTTGGTTCTGTAAAACCTATAAGTTTAGTGTATGAGTATTAAAAACATCAAATTCAAAGTCAAAATGTTCGTTAAAAGATTCACCACAAAATTAAACAAAATCTGGCATGGCATGTCTACATCGAAGGTTTGAGAGAAGAGAGTAGTATAGCCATTAAAAAAATATAAAACGCCCACTAACCTCATAAGGTCCCTGCATTAAATACATTTTTTGGTCCCTGCATTATTTTGATCCGTGGACCTTGAATCACAAACTGCCAATTATAAATTCTATACCCATTACAGAAATATAAAGAGCCTGGAAACCCTATCTGGTATGAAATGAAGCAGGTTTTTTTGCCCCAATTATGTTTTTAATCTAGTTAGAGGTTCGTACCAAAGTTGTACTGTACTTTCGGCACTCCTGTGAATTGCAAACCGACAACTATCAATTAAATCGATAAGTCACCGACTCATTTAAAACTAAATATTACACAATAAGAGTGTGTGTTTGATCTGAGGCCCACATTAATCAAGGGCTTGATGCCTTCTGATGGGTTAGCCTAAGTGTTGGAAGCTAAGAGGGGGGGTGAATTAGCTTATCTTCTTTTTGTTTACCTAGTTAGCTTTTAAGATTCCTTGATTTGACACTCACCTTCTTTCTCTCGAACACTTAGATTTACTTGGTTCCTCGATCCGCTTAGTGATCGAGTCAATCCAAGGCCCCCCTTCGAGTCCAAATTAGGACTCAGGATAATCTTACTAAGGATCCTCCCTTGTAAGGTACCCTAACCCAACTTACAGAGTTGCTTCTGCAGAGGAGTCTTCCGATGGCACGTCACGTTCTTTGGTGCACGAGCTTCAACCCCAAACCGCCTTCGGGTAGACCGTCACGAACTCTTCCTCGTACGTCCACTTCCCTCGTCACCGTCACGTCCTTGGTGCCACCAACATCGCCTCCCTGCCTTCTTGATCTTCGGCACCTGTTCAGATTAGTGGAAGAAACGATATACCGCTCCCCGTGATTGATCAAAGGTCAATCACCGCTCTCAATGATGTATGAATGATCAAACAAACTAAGATTCAAATGTAATATCAAGATAAATTCTGAAAACCTGTTTCATAAGTACTTTCAAGATCAACAAATCAATTCCTCTTAATCACTTTCAAAAATAATATCAATCCCTTCACTATCCTTCACAAAATCTCATAAAAATCACCACTAACTCAATGATTGTGGAAGAAACTATCACCCTATTCAGTAAATAAATGAATGATGAAAATTAAAAACCTCCCTTATCAATGGAGAAGCACAGCCACACTGATTGCAGGGGAGAAACTTCACAAGAAGCAGCACTTTCTTCTTCAAGAGTAGCACAAGAGAGATGTTTTTCAAAAGGGATACATCAACCCTTTCTCTGAAGGGGTATTTATAGGGGTAGAGGGGTAGATTATAATTTTCTGAGAATTTCAAAAAAAATTCGAGCTCAAAAGGAGCTGTAATTAATTTTTTATGATTTTTCAAAGTTTTATAGAAAGTTTCCTTAATTAAAAAATTAATTA
Source organism: Wolffia australiana (assembly GCF_029677425.1). Classification (NCBI taxonomy): domain Eukaryota; kingdom Viridiplantae; phylum Streptophyta; class Magnoliopsida; order Alismatales; family Araceae; genus Wolffia; species Wolffia australiana. The sequence continues at coordinate 14,563,603 of NC_135841.1, read as the reverse complement.
TAGTAATTAATGCTAATTAAAGAAGTTAGGTTTAATATAGCAATTTCAAAAGTTGGAAAAAATACGATTTTTAGAAATAAGAAATGATTTTGGAAAGTCAACAGTCGGACCCGACCTTTGGAATAAATCGAATTTCCTAATTCGATTTTTCGGGTCCAAAGTACATTATATATAAATAATTTATTTCTAAACTAAGAGATGACTTCTGGCGCAGTGGTAATTCGCTTCATTACTGGACGGAGATTTTGGGTTCAAATCTGGTTCTCCCATATATATATATTTTTTTAATTCAATCTTTAGTAGCGGACCCGACCTCGGATTTAACTGGTTAAATCCGCCCGTCGGGTCCGCCACTAAGGCTAATGGGCTCCGCCCATTTAGGCCTTATTGGGCCCTTCTTAAATAAACTAAAATGCCAGAAATTTATTTAGAAGTCAATTTTGCACTATTTAAAATACTTTTAATTATTTAAAAAATCAGAAATATATTTATAATATTTTTAAAGTATTTAAAAATATTTCTAAGGCTTCTGAAAATAATTTCAACATACGTTAAATATGAAATGACTTTTTAAAATATTTTAAAGTATTAAAATAACATTTTAATACTTTAAAACTATTTTCAGAAATTTTAAAAAACATTTTTCATTCTCCCAAGTACTTTATGATTATTCTAGTTTATTTTATAGTTTTAACACATTTAAAAAACATAATCTTAAAATATTTTAAGCTCTAATTATAAATTAGTTTCTTAATTATAAATTCATGATATTAATGTAATTTAGTGTACATTAAAACACAAAAACCTCAACACTAAGATTAGGGAGCATATGGGATATCATCTGCAGCATAAAAATGAAAACGATATTTCTGTAGCTCGGACTCACTAAAAGGGTATTTTGAACAGTCCAATCCAAAATATTATTTTCGGTAGTTATACTGTTTTGTTTTCCTATATATTCTATAGAAGTAGGCCTTCTTATCAAGTTAAGTCGTGATGTGTGGTCCATTTATTTGCACCACTTGTGCGAGTTTCAGTCACACCAAACCCCATGTGTGATGCCCTCAGTGAATTGGTTCAAAATTTTTCACCGAACATTCACACAAATTTGTACAAAGGATTGTGCATTAGTACTGTAAATATACTATTTTAAGTTTCAATCATACAAAAATATCAAAATGATACAAAATTTAAACAGTATTTTATCATCATCTAATATCCCCTCTAAATTCACTTTGAATAAAATATTTATAAGTTAAAATTAACTTTGAAATTCTGGACATTCTCTAGAAAGTGGCTGGCCTGCAGGACAATACATTTTTCAGAATCCAAGTTGATCAACCTGCTTAATGTGAATTTTTGAAGTTTTCTCTTAATCCCATCTCTTGTTTGCATTGAAAAATGCCTAATCCTGGAAAAATATAAGGATACATACTTGAGAGGAAACATTGAGGGCTCAGTAAACTTGCATTGAGGTTTTCGGAAATTCGATTTCCATTTTCCCCATCATAATCCATCTATTTACCCTAAAAATTCATCATTTTCTCACTCTAAAGACTCATTTTCTCTAATTTATCTCTCCAGAATCAATTATTTCTCTCTCTAGACACTCATCCACTCCCCTAAAAATTTCATAAAAGCTTCTTCATTTGCGCATTCAAATTCTATCTCAAACTCCTTCTACACTCTCTCTATCTCCTCATTTTGACCTTTTCTCTCCAGAAATGGTTCTTTCTCTCCTTAGACCACACATATCCTGAGTTAATTCCCTCATATTTTCATAAAAAGCATCTTCATTTACACCTTCAAATTCCCTCTCAAACTCTCTCTACACCATTTCTTTATTTTCTCTCTCTATCTCCTCATTTTCTCTCTCTATCTCCTCATTTCAAACTTTTCTCTCTCTATCACATTTATTTATCCCTCTAAAATCTGTCCCTATCTCTCTCCATCCTCAGGCATTCTCCATTTCGAATCCCAATAAATTTTGCATCTAAATATCAAATTTTATCCTTTCAAATTCATATTTCCCCCCCCCCATAGCCACCGCCATGCGCTGCTGTGCAGTGCTGTGCGGAGCTTGTGCAGCTGGAACACCCATCTGACCGCCGGTCTATGCAAGGGCAGCACACCCAATTCCAAGACATAGGATAGCCCTGTGGGTCAGCCCCAATAGGGCTTAGCCCATTAGGCTAAGTTTGGCCTTAGCCAAATTGGGTTGAACCTTAGTTGGCTTACCCAGTAAGGCCAGCCCTATACGAGCCACACCAGGACCGCCGGCCCCGGTCCGCCACCACTGCTGCGACCACTCCGCCGGCACCGCCGCCGACACACCGCCACAAAATCAAAAACATAAAAAACAAATCTAAAAAAATCTCTAACTCTTGTTTTTTAATATTTCTAGTGGTGTTTTGCATAAATTATTTTTGTTTCTGAAAATATTTAATTTTGATTTATGTTGCTAAGAAAAAATAGGAAAATTAGTGTAGAATATTTTTAGTGTTCCTTTGTATTTATGCTTCAATTTAAATAATATGAAATTATATAAACTACCTAAAAATCCAAAAAATTCCAGAAATTTTATTTTTCACTTTTAAAATCATTCTTCATCTCAAGCTTGAGGAAAATTCTGAAATTAAATTTACGCCTCTCTGTGAATCGACTCCTTACATTTTCCCTATATTAGTTATAGAGTATTTAAGTAGAAGTTTTTCATAAATATTGTTGGTTAAGTCTAAATAGAAATAACCATAAAACCCCTAAATTTGGACTTATCATGTATACATCTAGCTCGTGCCCCCGATCAATAGCTTATGTATGCTCACTGTCTAGCAACAACTCGTCCAATGCCTGGCCTAGACTACTCGGTTGATGACATGGATAACACCATGTGTCTTCTCCCACCAAATTGAGGGTTCGTCGACTTCAGTTCTTCCTATAGAATATACATCATTCTTTTCTGCTATTCGATGCATTGTATGTGTTCCCACACACACCCATGTAAAAACTATTTCATAGTGATGAGAAGAAACTGAGAAAAAACCTACTCATTAATAATGAAGACATGCATACATTCGACTTAAACTCAAACTCCTCCTAAAATTTGAATGATGTCATCAATGATGTGACCGATATATCTTCTTATGTAATGTAACATAAATGTCTTATGAAATACTTATCTCCAAAAATAGTCCACGATAAATCAGAAAGACATATAAAGTGCACCAGTTTTTCGTTGCTCTTCTTTGTCGTAAGACCAGTATAATTATGATTCATACTATCTGGCGGGGCAAAAAAGTATGTTATTTACATCTCTGTTGGAAGTGGAATCCCCTTCCCTTCCAAGGCAACCTACGCTTTATGATGGAACCTTTGCATATGCCTATAGATCCGGGACACGGACGAGACGGTTTTTTCGTCCCGGGATGAAAAAATCATCCCATCCGGTGGCACAGACGAATTCTGGGATGAAAATTCGTTTGAAGAACAGCCGAACAGGACATTTGTCGTCCCATAGGACGAAAAAACCGTCCGTTCGGAAGACTGAGATAATGGTGGGACGAAAGATGGACGAATTATTAATTAAATCTTGTGATAAATATCCCATTAAATTATTTCTTACATTTGAAAAAGTGGAAAATTTGAAATGTAATCCCTCATTAACTAGGAATAAAATTATCTTTCATACATGTAGTTATAATCGTATTGTAGTAGGTAATTGAGATAAATGAGTACTTTAACAGATAATTAGGGTAAATTTTGATTTTCACATACCCTTTATCCTTTGATTAATTTCCCGAAGAATGCAATAAATCTTTTGAGAGATGTAAAAATTTTATTATTGAAACCCCACCATTACAAAATCTTATTTATTACAGTGGTGTCTTTTTACAAGTTAGTTATTGAAATGTTTGTAATACTTATTTCACAAAATTTCAAATGATTTTTACATAGTAGAAATTTGAATTTAAAAATCAATAGTTAAATTCCAGATGAATGTAGATAGTTCATTATTTGATCCCCAACTTTGACAATCTAATGAATTAGTATTTGAAGAAGTCCTTTACAATTTAGAAAGAAGGGTATTCCATCATGGAATTTCCATGCTTAAATATGTCACATGGTGTGCATAATTGAGCAGATTTTTTATGTACTTTTATCTCCATCTTAAAATGAGATGGATATGTTGCAATAGAAAAGTTCATATATTTCTTACGACCACCCTTTGAAATGTCTATTGGAGTTAAAAGGATAGCACACTAACTAAAATGGAAAAAAATTCAGAGTAGGGCTAGACGTGGGCATGTGGCATTCATCCATCACATCAAAGGTGAACCAAAAAGTAGGCAGCATTTTTTCAGAATCTGAGACAGAGTACTGATGCAGAGTTCATGCAGCCATCCATCCAACTCGCCCAAAATCACCTTCACTTTGGTGTAGAATGACGGTGTTGAGATGGCCGTCTCACCTCTCATGTTTTTAGGCAGTCCACACTGAAATCAGATAATGTCATAAGGAGACAAACTAAAATCGTTAATGGAAAAAGGAATTCGAATGTGATCAATGGGTAACAAAGATTGATTGATGCAAATTGCAACCATTGGAAATGGTTGACTAGCCTTTTTTTAATGTCCCGAAGAAACTGTTTCTTCTCCGAGATACATTGACATTTTCCAACATGAATCGGTTATCGACCAAAAGGAGAAAAAAAAATTTCAAATCTGCAGCAATAACACAACATAGGAATGGCATCAGAGGAAGGGAGTGGAGAGTTGAGAAAGAAAGTTGAGAATGGAAATTTCAATCAAATGAGATGGTTTGAATAGCTTAATAAAATGTAGAATTAACAAACAGGCTGTTAGGCAGTAAGAGGAAACAAACAGTTGACTCCCAACAAGAAACCATAGATTTCATTCTAATCAGTCCAATTATTTACACTCAGCAGTTACTCAAGTTGTAAATGTCGATCAAGGATAAAATACTGCAAGTCAATGAAAAGTTATTTACAGAGAACCATTTTAGATAGCTGTTTTAGATATCTGAAATTAAAACTAAAGCTCAACCAATCTATATCCCATAATATAATAGACATCCAACCTAAAGGGACCCAATTTAAAATGTTCAATTGTTTCGGTTAAAAAATGAATGAATGGGTCTGTTAACACAGCCACATCCAAAGGGGAGATATATTTATAAATTGAAAATTAAATCTTTACCTCTGAAACTGGATACCTAGAACATTTGAAATCTTGGACTCAAGTTTGAGAATTCTTGAAAGTGAGATTTAAGAAGGAACTTGGCTTTATATCAGAAAAAATTATTTTCAAAGTACACAGCACAATGTAATTTTGAAACTCCAGGTAAAAAGAAGGCGAGTCAACCATTTTCCGTCAGAGAGGTCTACATTAATTTTCAGATAAGAAACAGGAGTTCCAGAATTTCATTTGGGAGACAAACATTTGACAAATGATTTCCTCAGAAAGAATCAAAATCTCAGAGTGAAAACAAACTCTAAATTAGGAAAGTGAAGATGAGAGACAAATTCCAAATTGTGGATTTAAAATGGAAATTTCTAAATTCACATTAGAAACAGAATTTTGAGAAATTAAGGTCAGAGCGAGATTCTTTGGGGCACAAAGAGAGATTCTTTGCATTGCAGGTGGAAGACAAATATCTGCATTCACAGATGGGGAAAGGTGGAAAAAGCTACAAGGATGGGGTACTAGCAAGACTTATAGTAAGCATTACAATGTAGCAGCATTGTAAACCCGTCCACCGCCTTCCGGCTTTTTTCCTCTTACGCTGTTATGTGGAAAGGAGAGAGTTAAGAAAAAGAAGCATGCTCAAGCAAAGGTCAAAAAGCGATATAACATAACTCACCATCACAGGAGCTGTCGTCGTTGATAGAGTCATCATCAGAGTCACACAAGTACTGGTCTACGTGATGGAACCATGCACGAAGCATCATCAGCATCTCAGTGCTCTCTGCATCTAGGTGTGATCTTAGATACTTGGTGATGCCTTGGCCAACTGAAAAAAGCTGCTCCACCAGTGCACTAGTTGGGCTTACGGCAAGAAATTGGGATGCAATTTTTGTCAAGCTTGGAAAGTATCGAGTTCCGACGTCCTTCAACCAGCTTAGGGGATTATCTTCCTCCTCACTGCACGGGATGTTTAGATACTTATCGAGCTACTATATAGGTATTGAGCGTGGTTGCTGACTCTTGCACGGACGTGTATATTGCCGCTTGGAGGACACATATTGTTGCGGACGGCATCTTTCAGATGGGTCGCCTGTTGCGAATCACGTCTAGTTGTATTTGTATTACACACGCAGTCTAAAAGACCGCCAAGATAGGAAAGCACGTCTTGGAGAATGGATCCAATGTCCCTGCCTTTCGCCACAGTGTGATTGCCCCAAGGTACCGTTACATAATGCATCAACTTGTTATGCATAGCACTACACGTCGAGCGCAACGCATCCCTCCACTCAGCATCTAAGGCTGCCCCAGCACTGTACATAGCCTGCTCAAGTTGAGTACTAAGCTCCGTGATCAATGATGTTACCTCAGTGATTGGCAATTTCTTCGCGGAACACACATAGTCGGAACCCTGGCACAGTGGGCTGAGGATACATAGATATTCATCAATCAACTCCCAGTCCTCTTGACATAGGGCATAATCTTTAGTTGACGTCGAAAGGAACCTCACGGCCATATGGTCCAGTACCTCTCTCTTGATAAGAGCGCTCTCTTATATAATGAAAGTGGAGTTCTAATGCCTTGGGCAGTCAACCTTTATCTTGATCGAGTTCGGGAGCTCAAACATTTTGCGCATATCAACATATTTCTCCATTTGTTGCGTGGAACCCTGAATAGCGTTGACGATGGCTCTCACACATGAAAAGGCTATTCCCAAAGGTGTAGTTGTCGTTGTAGTATATTCATTGACTGGTGATTCAGTTGGTTCATCTGTGTCGAATGCTGCATATGTGTGAAACTCTCAAACTCGTAGCATATTACTTTGTGGGGCCTCAGGCTGACGAATGATCTTCAGTCAGGCATAGACTACGAGGTTGAGTACATGAGCAACGCATTGTATGTGTCGATCCATAGTGAATTGTGGGTTTACAGTCTTTAGTTGGTCTACAATAGAGGCCATCATCGTTCTGTTGTTAGACGCATTGTCCGTGGTTGATAAGCTCAAAAATACACATTTATATGTCGTTATTTAGGGGTTTTTTGAACTTAATCACTACAATTTTTTTTTCCCTTAATGCTTGAGTAAGGGGTCGAACCCTAGGGAGGCGATAGGAAATATTCAATTTTCTTTCCAATTAGGGCTTTGAATTTGAAACCTAGATGAAATGATGTTTTAATTTCTTATTTAAGTGCTACTACTTGTCAATTTTAACTAAAATTCTATTCTTTTGGACTTAAATGATCTTAATGATTCTCTGTTATTAAATAACAGAGATATGAAACCGCTTAAGTTTATCTTTATATTTGATTTAAAATCTTTAGTGGTTTTGAATTATATTTTTAAGTTTGTTTAGTGAATTTGAAATCTATATATAAAAGTGATTTAATTCTAAGTGTTTTGTATTTGGTTTGATTTATTTCACTATTGTTATCAGAAGATGTTTTACTATATTTTTAAAGAATAAACGAACTAATGTTTATGCTATTTTTAGACCAATGTTTTATTGCGTTTTTATTTTACCCAAATTCATTGGAAATTGTTAAAATATCCCAAATTAGCAAATCGTGAATATGATTCACGATTTGCCAACTTAAGAGTTCCTGAATCGTGAATACGAATCAACAATTTTGTGTGATTCAAATGGCAGATAAGATTCGAAATAGGAATTTTATACTGAACAAATACTAAATGATTTTAAAATGAACTGAAATTTACGAATTAAGACAACTAAAATCGGAAATTAAAAAGAACGGCGAACATGAACGGAAATGCAAACTTGAGAAATTTGAGTGCGAAATATGGTGCAAAAATCAAACACTGATAAACCTAGAGGTACCAGAAAGAGCAGAGAATTGATCCAGGCGAGCTTCGAGCAACGAACGCCGAAGATTTTCCTCCGATTTTGGCTTGAAATTCCGGAAATTTGCGGCAACGGATCTGCGAATTTCGTCCACGAATCGAGCTTCAAACTCTTCTTGGGTGATCCTTGAGACTTCAAGGAGGCTAGGGGATCCTTCCTTGAGCTTTAAAAATCAAGAACGCTCAATAATTTCTCGATTTCTCCCTTTTATCACCGCGGAATCGGAAGAACAAGTTCTTCTGATTCTGTTAGAACTATAATCTTTTTTTGCGTTGTACGTTGGGCGTACAACGCGACACGATTGGCTCTTAGAGTCTTCGTGTGTCTCCCGTTCGTGCGCGACACGCACGAAATCGCGTGCGTGCATGTCGCGCACCGAAGGCGCTAGCGGCATTTCTGATACGCTTACGCACCGCTGCATGCGGTGCGCTCTTTCGTGCGTTCTGCGGGTTTTGTTAGCACTCAAACCGGCCCACTAAGGGCCGGTTTTAATAAAAAAAGTTTTTTATATATTTTTTATTAAAAGAACACATAAAATAAATTGTAAAAATCATTTCTTAATGCACAAAAAATAGTTTATTCATTTCAAAAAGACCTTTAATTTTTAAATTCTTTTTATTAATAGAAATAGGTCAATTAAAATCATTTAAATTGTTCTAATCATCATTTTAAACCATTTAAATGTGTAAATTGACCTAAATATTGATTAAAGGTATTATTTAACTTGAAATTCAAGGAATTTATTATTTTAACCTAAAATCATGATAACAGGCACTTAAAATAAATGTTTAATGCATTAAATGCCCAAAAAATATGATGAAATTAACACTTTATCAACTCTTATTAGCATGTTATTAGTGGTGAAGGCACAAAGCTTCGACTCGATGCCATATTCATATGCAACTTCCACGACGATCCTCGCCAAGTTGGTGCCGCAATGGGATCCCTTGTTCCACCGAATAGCAATGAGTAGCTCACAGAGCTTCCAGTCGGTGTCAATCCAGTGGGTAGTGACACCTAAAAGGGTGAGGTTATTTTGTGATGTCCAAGCATCCACGGTAAGAGAGACACTATGAACGTCAGCAAACATCTCTATTAATTTCCCTTGGACTTCTCTATACATGTTAGAAGCCGTTGCTTTGATCGCATCCGGACCAGGGATGTCCCCAACCCCTTGTGTCCCGTAGAACCATAGTTTTTGGAACGACTTGTTCTTCTCAAGTTGCCAAGGAAGATCGTAGTCACAGATGAACTTGATGAAGTCCTCCTTCGTACGCTCTGCGTTGATGCCGCATGAGTACAACTTATGGGATAGTAATTCGTAATATGTTATACTTCTCTACTTCATCTGGACTCCCTTGGGTTCATCATGAAATTTACGATGTACTTTCTCTAGATGTCTCCAAAATACATTTGTGCTTTTATCTTAATTCTACTTGATGATTACCTTATGGGTGGGGTTCTGCTCTTGACAAAGCGTACACTAGTACTCGTCTAGGCCAACTTCAACAAATCAATCTAAAACTATAGACTGATTGCGTCTTACGCTTTGAGATAACACATTATCGTCAACCTCTATGGGATAGCACTCTGCGGACACTAACGGCGTAGCCTTAGCCGTTGATTTTGGAGTGGTAACAAATGTGGAGTCCATATCTCTATCAAAATTATTCACAATATGCAGTCATTCGTACGAAGTGTGTGACGTGCAATTTGCACGTCGTATTAGAGTGATATTCAAATATAAAAAAATTAATGGAGACTTAAATAGTTGTTTTCAACACTCTAGGTTCATAAAAAACAAAAAATGCAGAAAATAATGCTGCTCTATTATAGTAAGTCAATCGAAGGACACTTATACCAATCAGAACAAATAATCCATCAATCATATTTACTCCGTCGACTGATCGAATCGTAGTCCACTTAGTATAATGAACTGAAGGATCCATTACAGTAGTCCATATGCGAAGGAGGATTGGGTGGAAAGAACCCATTTCTTCTTCTTCATTTTGTCAAATCCTTTTGGAGATGACCATCGATATTAATCACAAATCTTTAACCATCTGAACTAATAATAGTTCGACAGATCGATAAACATTATGGCTAAAATAACACTATCTAGCCTCACTCGTATGATGAGTATGGCCGGTCCCATAGCTATTAGTGTGGAGACACTAAGGATAGATAGTGGGTGCTCTTTAGTGGAAAGAGTTTACTGAATTGATCCGTACGAATGCTTGAATGGTATTACATTGAATTGTCAATCAGGTCGATTCATGTCACGGTTGTGTAAGTGGTCCTTAGACTTGAGACACCAAAGACGACTTGTGGATGGATGGTTGCACTTTGACTATGACCAACGAGTCTCTAATCATGGGATTCTAAATGTTCTTACTTTGGGTACATTAAGAAGTTCACGAAGACGATTGAGTGACCAAGATGGGACCGTCCACCCTCGGTATAAGAGGTGACAACTCAAGGAAGACGATGCGATGAAGTCCTTGGTCAAGACATTGAAATAACAATAATTCTGAATTCATCAGTTCTGACTCGGATGACTGATTAGGGTTCGACAGTTGACCATACCTTAAGTTGTCCAAGGAGCGTCAAGTGGATGAGTGATTATATGTACACGATAATTGATGACAAATAGGTTCCATGAGTGAGTCGATATACTCTCCTTTGTATCTTCTAGAGCATGAGGTATAGCTTGGCACCCCACTTGTGGAGACTCGACCTATCCATTGGGTTAAATCGATCCGACATTAATTAATCTATATGTTGATATAGTTAATTAATTTGAAAGTTCAATAAAGGTTATTGGGCCGCTGGAGTCGTTAAGTAGACTGATACATGGGCCTAGTGGGTCACACGCCAATGGTCTTTTGGACGTCGAAAGATATACTTAAGTTTTGGGGATTTTTATGAAAAAATACCCACATAGTATAAATAGGAGAAGGCCCTGAACAAAATTCACCCAGGCCAGAATTGTTCAGGGGGCCTTCCCCTTCTTCTCCACTCTCCCCACACCCCTCTCCATGCCTGATGTGATCGGAATGACGTAGTGACGACGATGGAGGTAGAACGGGGCTCGTCAAGGAGAAGGAGGAGATTAGACGTCCTGAGGATCACGTGGATATGTATAGAGACTGGACACGTGAGCAGCTTACTCATCTAACTCCGGGATCCAAGAAATCACGGATGCAATCCCTGAAAATATACATTGTTTCAATGATTTTAATGATATCGTTCGATTCGTTCAAGTTTTCCGCTGCAAATTGTTTCGATTCAATGATCCATATCTAGGCCTCTAGAACCCAACAACTACATACCGATACCTTCAGAATACTTATATGTTGAATATCATATGCGATATGATATTATATGATATTTAAAGCAATGAAGATCATGGTATGTGTGTAGAATAGTTTTGATAAATTATGAGTGACATGGGGACAAAATGTGAGCCCACTCACCGGGTGAGAAGGAAATGGCAGAGGAGAGGAGGTAACAAATTGTGGAGTAGGCAGAGATCAACAAGCATAATGCAAAGGAAGGGAACCCACACGAGAGGGAGAGATAAACAGAAATTTGAAGAGAGAGAGAGAGAGACAGAGTGGGATATACAGATAGATACTGATACAGAGAGATAGAGAGGTAGATAGATAGACAGTGAGATAGATAGATTGATAGATAGATAGATAGATAGATAGATTGATTGATTGATAGCTAGATAGATAGTGAGATAGATAGATCGATAGTGAGATAGATAGATAGATAGACAGTGAGATAGATATGTAGACATTGAGATTGATAGATTGACAGTCAGTTAGATAGGTAGACGGTGAGATAGATGGATGGATAGACAGTGAGATAGATAGATAGATACACTGTGAGATAAATAGAAAATGAGATAGATAGATAGACAGACATTGACATAGATAGGTAGACAGTGAGATAGATAGGTAGACAGTGAGATAGATAGATCGACAGTAAGATAGATAGATAGAGAGTTTGACAGCGAGATAGATAGATAGATACAGAGAGATAGATATATAGACAGATTAGAGAGATAGAGAGATAGAGCATTTTCCAGCATTCAAAATTAGCATAGGCTTGGCAAATTTTACAATGATATTGACATAGTAAATTTTTAACAGTGAGATAGATAGGTAGACGGTGAGATAGACAGATGGATAGACAGTGAGATAGATAGATAGATACATAGATAGATAGATAGACAGTGAGATAGATAGGTAGACAGTGATAAAAGAGGGACAAAAACATTGACGGATGGATAGATGCTAAACCGGATGGATATATTGATTGGGGGGGGGGGGGGGGGAGGAGGGTGGTGCGCCGGAAGGGGGAGGTCCTCTTCTTCCGTGTTCAAAAGGGACATATTGAAATAAAAAATTATTTAAAACATAAATTTTCGTCCGGGAAGAGGGACAGGACAGTTTTTTTCCCAGACGGTACAAAAAACCGTCCCGAAATTATTGGACAGGACAATTTTTTAATCTTCGGACGAAAAGCCGTCCCGTCCTTCGTCATGGGGAAAACTATGGACGTCAGACAGGATGAAATTCGTCCCGTCCAGTCCATCATCCCAGTCACCATAGCTAGTGTTCGCCGTCCCGAAATCCGTCCGGTATCCGGTATCAGACAACTAATATCCGATATCCAGAAAAAAATGGGACGGTTCCGGATATCGGATATCGGGCGATATCCGTCTATCAGGGGTTAGACGAATATCGCTACCGGATATCGGGGGGTGAGGACGAAGACGGTATTGGATACCGGATATCAGATAACCGATATCTGATACCGACCGATAAAATATTCATCCATCACACATTATATTAGTTAGTTTAAATCACATTAGTAGATTTTGATATGTATTCAATGCCCGTTATTATATAGTGTGCATTTTTCTTTTTTTCTTCCATATAGGATAACAAGATTCAAAGTTAACGTAAATTCTGGATCCAGTTATCCCACACAGGAGATTTTAGAAACTTTTATTAGTATATATTAAATGAGGTCGATATATATTAAATATTAAAATAATAGCTATGCCTATAATCGTTAATTTATGAGCGTAATATGTGTATATTAATTTAATTATTGCTGTACGCATTCGAATAAATAGTAACAATTTTTTTTTATCTTCCCATATGGGATAAAAGGATTCCGAGTTTAAAACAAAACCAGAATCCCTTTATCCCATATGGAACAAATAAAAAAAGTAACCTGTATATAATAACTTAGTTGTATGACTAAATAATAATTTCTTATGGTGCCCCCTTGCCAACGTTACCCCTGCAAAATATGAAATGTCAGCCGACCATAATTTTAGGAGAGAGAACACATGGTTTCATGTGCTTCTCATATTTTTAGAGAGCGAGGCATGAAAAGCTAGAGAGACAACGAGAGAGAGAGAGAGAGGGATAGAGCGAGAACGAGAGAGAGAGAGAGAGGGAGAGGGATAGAGCGAGAACGAGAGAGGAAGAGAGAGAATAGAGTGAGAACGAGAGAGAGAGAGAGGGAGAGAGAGAGTGAGAACGAGAGAGAGAGGGAGAGGGATAGAGCGAGAACAAGAGAGAGAGAGAGAGAGAGAGAGAGAGAGAGAGAGAGGGAGAGAGACTGAACGAGAGAGAGATAAATAATTCGATTCGAATATCGAAAACCGATATCCGCATCCAATATCCGGTACCGTCATCTGTCCCCCTGAGACGGAGACAGGATGCCGGTATCGGACGGATACTGGTATCGGATATCGGCACTGTAGCAACAGATATCCGATACGGATATCGGAAAAAACGGATACCGGAAAATTCATTTCCGGTATCCGTTTCAGCATCCGTCCCGATACCGGTATCCGATACCGACATCGGGCGGGCGAACACTAGGTCCATAGCAGTGAAAAAGATATTTCTGTAATTCGGACTCAAGTGAAGGGTATTTTGGACAGTCCGGATATTTTTGATACTTCAATTTCTTTTGTTTCGCTATATATATTCTCTAGAACACAACTTGTTTATGGGTTGGTGTTAGGTCATCGAGTGCGTCGTTCTTCCGGTTTTCCTTTTCGACATCGGATGGGAAGTGAGATGATCTCTTTGTTACTTGATTGTTGATAGCCGATAGTTGATTATTGATGTAAAGGCTGTGATGGATCCAAATGTCATGCACCACACTGAGGATATCTTCTGTGCTGATACTCGACACTACCCATTTTTGAATCTGAGCCTCTCTCTCCGCATCATTGTGATTTTTTTGTCTTTGATCGTTTTGCTGATTTGAATGCCGTGGCCCCCCTTCGTGAGCCGTGATTTCCAACAACTGGTTCATTTATCCGCAGGAAATCTGAGGCTTTTGCCTTGCATTTGCTATTAATCTATCGATTTTATTTCTCTCTGATTATTGGGAGAAAACCAATGATGCGGCTTTCTACGAGAGCCTACCATGATGCGGACTGATGAGGCACTACAAGTGCCCTGCGGATTGTAACATAATTTCTGATGGTTTGTTCTCCTAAGAACAGGTTTGGAATCGTATCTCATGCCCTCTACATAAAGTCTATAATTTTTCGTTAAGGCCTTGAATCTTAGTGACTTTTCGCTCGTTGGGGCTTCGATTATTCGCGATTACGATCTTCTCGCCCGTTTGCGTGTCAAGAAATTAGTGAGATAGCTTGTTACAACTGAGATTCAGAGAAGAAGAAATCCCCCGAACATTATTATGCTTGCTACAACTGGCTGATGTCTGAGCTCTACAGTCTTGTACGAACTAGTTGTAATTACATTTTAATACGTAATAATTTTAATACGGAAAATTTTCTGATTGAGAAGTGTTATTGTAACTTTTGTAGTATGACAACGTTTATTCACAAGTTATGGTTATTGTCAAGCCGCCGCCGATGCCGATGAAAGGTTATTATCGCCATCTTACTGAGGAACCAAAATTGTAGTTTGAATGAATGAATCCCTTCTAACCCTTTGTTAGTCAACGTTTAAATTCTATAAATTCTATAATAAACCCTCTTATTATTTCAATTACTTCAATTCTCCCAAAACTGCAAGTCTGGCTCCCTATTAAGAAACTAGTCTCTAGGAAAAGGAGGTAGATTCAGAATAAACCAAGGCATTTAGTGGGCTCTTGTACGAATGGAAGGAATTTCAAGGTAGAATGAACATGAACAGAAAAGAAACTCGAAACTGTGAGGCAAAATTACATGAAAGAAGTGAAATAAGGATCAACAGGGGAGGCACACGCCATGGCTTCAGCAGAATTAGAGATTACTTGGGGGTTTGAAGGATGCAGCCCGGAATGTTGGCTCCTCCAGTTTCTTGACTGGTATCAAACTCAGACCCACATGAGTGCACTTCAGTCTCCGACTTACTTCCAAGATGTTCAATATAATGGGCCGTTGACGGCTGTTTTCCCAATAATGAATTCAAATACATTCTACACATACTTGCCCCGGTATTTGGGCTTTAGCAGGTCTGGCACATTGCTCCCCTCAGCAGGCTTGAATACAGCAGAATGCAAGTTCCCCTCCTCCAGCCACTTCACATGATTTTCCTTAAACTCAAGGTGCATCAGCCTCGCCGCCTCCGCCACCTCCTCGGAGTACGCCGCCGTCTTCACCATCGTCAGCAGGTGGCGGCTGTACCTCCAACTCAGTATCTGCTCACACGCCGCTACCATGGCGAAGCACGGGTGCTGCGGGTAATTGGGCTGGCCCAAAACCTCGTCTCGGACCACTGGGAAGAAAAAGACGAGCCGCCCTCCCACCACGAGCATCTTCGCGGCGAGGTCGAGGAGATCGTGCACACACTCTACCAGGCTATATGGCGCTGTTGACGGTATGTGGTCGCCCTTCTTGTCCTCCGGGACAGTGTATGGTTGGACCGTGCCCTTCAGGAGTTTGCGCCCGCCTGACTTGCGGCCGCCGGCTCGCACCCCGTATGGAGGATCACAGATTATTGCGTCAAACACCTTGTATGATTTAATCATCAGAATTCTAACTTGATTCAAAGTTCTCGGATATGGTTGGATCTTCGTCAACGTCATCGTCAACCTCATCAATCCTTGTTGACATTAGACATGACATTGGCACCTTCCAGGATGGTTTACCTAGGTTCTGAGCTTTGATCCGATTGACTGGATCCTTAATCGAACAATTTGCTGATGACCAGTCAATCAAACCAATGATTAAAGCATCAGACTGATCATCCGAAATTGGCCGATACTCATTGGTCTATAATTGATGGGATAGCTGTATCCCTATGGTTGACTATGAGGCTGACGGGTGCCTTAAACGGTTAATGGTTGGCAACTGCGTCAATATCTTGACAACCATCGTCCTCCCGTTGACAGTTGACCATTGTTTGTTGGTTGACAATGACGTCGACGTCATAGACAAACAGTCAACCAGTCATCAACGTCCCACATCAACAGCCATGTCAACCGTCAACATTATTAGGTTGACCTCTCTTGTTGAGTTGTCATCGTCATCATCATACCGTCAACTCGCCGTTAACGTCAAAGTCAACCGACGTGCTTAAAAGGATAGAAGTACCTCGCCGAGCCCGGGTCGCCAAGGAGGGAGATTATTGTCTGCCCTCAGGAGACCAACAGGGGAATGCAAGCCATACTGAGACGAAACAAACCGCAAAATGCGAATTTCATTAACTATTTTTATTTTTATTTGTTCTCCAGTAAAAAGAAAAAAGAAAAAAGAATCACCTGCTGGAAATTGCTCCAGATGTTGCAGTTGGGTCCACGGCCATCGCGAACAACTCGAATGTCAATGTCTGCACCCTGTTTTTTATACACAAAAGAAATATAAGATCCAAATCTTAGGAATTGGGCATGATGTTTGATCGACTAACCATGGTGAAGGCTCCAAAATGCGCCGCAGCGACCAAGATACTTCCGGTGCCGACAAAAGGGTCGTAGACCAGCTTCCCCGGCCGGACCTGGGCTTGATTGGCCATGAGAAAAGCCATCTCCGCGTCCATGGCGGTCGGCCCAAGATACCTGCGGCTTTTCAACTGGTAAGTAGGCAGAAGCTTCCTCTCTGCCCCCCCAATCTCTCTTCCAAAAAAGACCCTCTTCTCAACAACTGGAGGCAGCCCGTTGTTCGTTCCACAGCCATCAGTCACCATTAGCCAGAACTTGTGCTCCGGATTCTTCAGATGAACTCGGCCCTGTCGATGAAACCCAATTTCCACCTCAACATCTGCCCTAGAATCAGCTCAAACAACGGTTCAGTTAATTGTTACCATGAATGGGATGTAAGACAAGCCCTCGATGAGATTAGTTTGCTCCTCGAAGGTGATCACCTTACCAAAACTATCCACCACAACTCGAAACGTGCTGCCCTCGGTCAAGTAGGGCGTTTTCCTCTCATCCGGAAACGATTTAATCGCTTCCTCCAGCTCTTTTTGATCGCTTCCTTCGCCCCAGAGCTCATAGATTCCCTTCACAAGTATGCCTGTATCGCTCAAAGTTATAGATTATAGCATGAATGGTTTGGTTAGAGAGTTACTCACTTCGTTTGGCGATCTTTCGAGCAATCTCTTCGGAGGGGAGGTCGACGAAATGGAAGGGAGAATCGGCGTGGTAGTTCAAGGGGAGTTTCCATTGCAGGCGTTTTCCTCCTTCGCCTTGGTCGAATACACCGAAGAGCTCGGCTAGAGACTCTACCTCTGGTCTACGGTAATCCAGAAGCCTGTGGAAGAAGACGCAGAGGAACCACATCTCACCGTCGTCGCTCCTCTCTCGCCTTCCGCTTCTTCTTCGAAGTTCGAACTGAGGCAGCGGCGAGCGGAAAACCCTGAAAGAAGACTTTTGATTTCTTCTGCGCTTCCCTGTAAATGGGCCTAATTGTAACGATGTAGGCCCATTCAAAATGGGTACAGCTAAGGTTGTATATCGGACAATTAACCAATGACAAATGGCCTAAATATATGTTTCAGACCGATTCGACCCTATATTACTACTATATTTCTATTTACATATCTGATATCAGAAAAATGTTTATCAGATATCGCAATGAATAACGGAATGGGGTATCAGTATTGTAGCAACTGATATCTCGAAATGGGTTTTCCCTTTTTCCATTCTGGCACATCATCCATCCCAATATCGTCATCCAATATCAAGATCCGGGCCGAGTGAACACTATTGGGCAGTCCCCATCTAGGGTTTTAGCAAAGACCAAACCTTTACATACTAGGAGTATGATTTTATGATTTGATGAAATAGATTATAATAATTTGTATTTTAGCATATTCAATATAACTGGTTCTTCGACGAAACCATACCATCTGATCTGCCCTAAAATCTAAGACTGGAGCCATCTTCTAAGTCATCAGCCTCCCATTTAGACAGAAGGCCGTTCAGTCTAGGGATCGGCAATCGTCATTCGTCACATCACGGGTCACCGTGACAGTCACGTGACGGATGACGTGACGGTGACGGTGACAAATCAGAGGGCCCATGACGGTGACGGCGACGGATCGCCCGTGACGGTGACGTGACGGTGATGTGACGGTGATGTGACGGTGATGTGACGGTGACGGGGTGGTCCGGACGAGTGACGTGACGAATAATCCGTCGCGGATGATTTCCGTGACGGAATTTTAATAAGTCTCTCTCTCTCTCACTTGTTCTCTCCCTCTCTCGTTCTCTCTTTCTCTCTCTCTCTCTTTCGTTCTCTCTTTTGTTCTCTCTCTCTCTCTCTTCCGTTCTCTCCCTCTCTCGTTCTCTCTTTCTCTCTCGCTCTCTCTATTCCGTTCTCTCTTTTGTTCTCTCTCTCTCTCTCTCTCTCTCTCTCTCTCTCTCTCTTTCTCTCGTGCTCTCCCTCTCTCGCTCTCTCTTTCTCTCTCGCTCTCTCTCTTTCGTTCTCTCTCTCTCTCTATTTCTATCTCTTTCGTTCTCTCCCTCTCTCGTTCTCTCTTTCTCTCTCGCTCTCTCTTTCGTTCTCTCCCTCTCTCGTTCTCTCTTTCTCTCTCTCTCTCTCTCTCTCTTTCGTTCTCTCTCTCTCTCTTTCGTTCTCTCTCTCTCTCTCTCTCTCTCTCTCTCTCTCTCCCTCTCTCTCTCTCTCTCTCTTTCCCAATCTCTCTCCCTCTCTCTCTCTCCCGATCTCTCTCTCTCAGACCCTCTCTCTCAATCCCCTCTCTCTAGCTCTATTATGGGAATTTTCCGTCACCAGTGACGGTGACGCCGTCACTGTGACAATGACGTGACGAAACGAGAAGCGGAGGACGAGTGACGTGATGGTGACGGATTTTTTGAAAATCCTCGGACGAGTGACGTGACGGTGATGTGACGAACATTTCATCACGTCACCGTTCGTCACAACCCGTCACCGTCCCGTCACGTCTGGGGCGCGGACATGCCGTTCCCTAGTTCAGTCCCATTCCGTCTGTCCGAAACCATTAGTCGTCGTTCGTCCCCGTTCCTTAGTGCCCACTCAGGCATGTGGACAAATGACTTCTCCCTATATCTCTTCACTTCTCCACATCTCATATTTTTTATGTAATTCTCCTCTTCCCATATTTTTGGTTGTTAACTTATGTTCCTATCTTTATATACCCATTAAAGAATAAAATTTCCCCAATTATTCTTCTGACACATATCAGTGTTACTTTCTCAACTTTCTATTATATTTATACAATGGGAAAATACTACGAAAGAGCATCAACTATGGATTTTGTCTAAAAAATAGCATGATCTTTCTAAGAAATAGCAAGAACGAATAAGAAGACGCCAAGTGGCGTCTTCTTTTTTTCTCCAGCGGCAGTCAAATGCTGACATGGTAGCCACCGTGGCAGCCAGGTGGACTCCACGGTGGCATCCCGCCGCCGACGCCGCCCGTCTGCGTCCGCCGACGACGCCCTTCTCCGGCCACCGCCGCCGCGCGCCTCCGGTCGCCGCCGACGCCACCGGTCTCCGGCCGCGGATGCCGCCCCTCTCCGGCCGCCGCCACCGCCGGCCCTCTTCTTCTTCTTCCTCCTCTTCTTCTCCTTCCTCTCCTTCTTCTTCTTCTCCTTCCTCTTCTTCTTCTTCTTCTTCTCCGGCGGCCAGAGACGGCGGCGGCGTCGGCGGCCGGAGAGGGGCGGAGTCCGCGGCCGGAGACGGGCGGCGTCGGCAGACGGAGACGGGCGGCGGCGGGGGACAGAGACGGGCGGCGGCGTGGGTGGACGGAGACGGGCGGCGTCGGCGGCGGCCGGAGACGTGGATGCCACCGTGGAGTCTACCTGGCTGCCATGGTGGCTACCAAGTCAGCATTTGACCGCTGCTGGGAAAAAGAAGACGCCACTTGGCGTCTTCTTATTCGTGCTTGCTATTTCTTAGACAAGCATAAAAGTTCATGCTATTTTTTGGACAAAATCCGAAGTTGATGCTCTTTCGTAGTATTTTCCCTTATACAATAGTTGTTAATAACATCACTTCCTGCAATAAACGTAATTAGTTAAACAATATAAGTATCATTTAGATTAACAAAAATAAATTTAAAAGGACCAAAATACCATAATTCCGCTTCTTCCCCAACAGTTTCTCCATGACAATATTTCGCACTGGATGAACCAGATCTCATCAGAGCTACAGCGGCTGCACTGGGTCAGGCTCCTTCTCAAGGGGAGCATCGACGCCGCCGACGTCTCCGCCGGCGCCGCTATCCATGGATTCCTGCTCAAGTCCCGGCTCAGCGCGTCGGCCTACTTGGCCAACCATCTGGTACACCTCTACGTCAAAACCAGGCAAACCCGTCACGCCCGCAAAATGTTCGACGAAATTCCCCACCCAAACATCTTCTCCTACAACGCCCTTCTCGCCGGCTACGCGCACAACGCCGAGCCCGGCCTCGCGGCCGACCTCTTCTCCCGCATTCCCAGCCCAGACCTCGTCTCCTTCAACACTCTCCTCGCGGCCTACGCGAGCGATTCAGCATCGGCCCTTCGTCTCTTCCGCCGGATGCGGGTCACCGGCGCCGGCGCCGACGGCTTCACTCTCTCCACCGTCGTCTCCGCCGTCGCCGGCGGCGGTGCCGCCGCCATCGCCGCCGTCCACGGGCTCGTTCAATCGGCGGGCTTTGCGGGCTTCGTCTCCGTCAACAACGCGCTCATCTCGGGCTACAGCCGCGCGAGGCTCCTGCCCGAGGCCGAGAAGGTCTTCCTCGAGCTGGGTCTCGGCCGGAACCTCGTCTCCTGGAACAGCATGATCATGGGCTACGGCCTCCATGGCCAGACCCGCCGAGCTCTGGCCCTGCTCCCGGCCCAGGAGACGGACCCCTTCACCATGGCCAGCGTTCTCGCCGCGATCACCGCCTCGAGGGAGCTCTCCGGCGGCGCCCAGTTCCACGCCCGGCTCGCCAAGCTCGGCTGCAATTCGAGCCCCCGCGTGGGCAGCGCGCTGGTCGATCTCTACGCCAAGTGCCAGCGCCTCGAAGAATCAGAGAAGGCCTTCCGCGAAGTCCCCGAGCCGGACCAGGTCCTCTGGAACACCATGATCTCGGCCTTCTCCATGGACGAGAGCTTCTCCGAGGCAGCGCTGAGGTGCTTCAGACAGATGCAGCGAGAAGGGTTCCGCCCGGACGAGGCCGGCTTCGTCTGCGCGGCCAGCGCCGGCTCCAACCTCTCCTCCCCTTTCCAGGCCCGCCAGCTCCACGCCATCGCCGTGAAACTCGACCTCCAGAGCAAGCACGTCGCGGCCGGGAACGCGGTCGTCGCGGTCTACGCCAAGGCCGGCGAGATGGCGGACGCTTGCCGGGTTTTCAACCGGATGCCGGAGAAGAACGCCGTCTCCTTCAACGCGATGATCGCCGGGCTGGCGCAGCACGGGCGGGGGGAAGAAGGGCTGGCCTTGTTCGCGGGGATGGTTCGAGCCGGCGCGCGGCCCACCGGACCCACGCTCGTGTCCGCGCTCACGGCCTGCGCCCACACGGGCCGGGTGGCCAAGGGTTGGGCTCTGTTCAACGCCATGGAAGCCCGGCTCGGGGTCCGGCGCGAGGAGGAGCACTATTCCTGCATGGTGGACCTCCTGGCGAGAGCCGGGCGGTTCGCGGAGGCCGAGGAGGTGGTAAAGACGATGCCTTTCGAGCTGGGGAAGCCAGGGTGGGCCGCGCTGCTCGGCGCGTGCCGGACCCATGGCTACGTCCGGCTCGGGGAGACGGCCGCGGAGATGGTCCGCCGGCTCGAGCCGGGGAACGCGTCGGCGTACGTGGCTCTGTCCGCGATCTACGCCGGCGCGGGCAGGCCCGAGGAGGCGGCTCGGGTCCGCGGTCTGATGCGAGCCATGGCGGTGCGGAAGAGCCCCGGCTGTAGCTGGATCGAGCTGAAGAAGGAGGTGCACGTGTTCGTGGCTGGGGACGGCGCGCACCCGAGGGCGGCGGAGATACGGCGAGTGCTGGCGGCGCTACGGCGGAGGATGGAGGAGAGGGGGTACGTGGCGGACGAGGGGGCGGTGCACCACAGCGAGAAGCTGGCCGTGGCGCTGGGGCTGATGAGCACCGGCCGGGGGGCGCCCATCTTGGTGGTGAAGAATCTGAGGATCTGCGGGGACTGCCATTCTGCCATCAAACTCTTGGCGGCCATGACGGAGAGGGAGATCACCGTCAGGGATGCTCACCGGTTCCATCATTTCCGTGGAGGAGAATGCTCCTGCGGAGATTATTGGTGAAGTTCCAGGCGTTTTAGGTGGATGCTATACTGGGTCTTTCAATCAGTGATCCATCATAACCTTGGAATGGAAAACATAAGAGAACTTCCTGCTAGGATTTGAGGAAAGAGTCTCGATTATAGGGGTTCAAAAGATTCTAGAGTAGAGTCTAGGGTAGTGTTCTCCCGTCCTGATACCAGTACCGGATGCTGGTATCGGGGGACGGATGCTGTATCGGATACTGAAAGGGAATTTCCGGTATCCGTTTCTTTCGATATTCGGATATCGGTATTGGATATCAGTTGCTACAGTGCTGATATCTGATACCGATATCCGTCTCGATGTCGGCATCCATCTCCGTCTCAGGGATATCGGATATCAGGTATGTGGATATCGGTTTTCGATATCCACATAGAATTTCATTAACTTAAGAATTTTCGTGTATTTTTTATTCGAAACTTTGAATAAAAAATACTCGAAAGATGGGAAGAGAGCTGAAGGCGGCGGACGATGGAATCGGCGGACGACAGACGGCAGAATCGGCGGACGGTGGCGTCGGCGTCGGCGTCTGCGGAATCGGTGGACGGCGGACTCGCAGGTACGTTCCAGCATTTTCGTCGATTTAATCTTTGTATTTTTCGTCGGTTTATTATTATTATATGCCGATTAATATTTCTAATTTTTTTTGTTTTCTGTTCCTAATTCTTTCACTGATTCTTACTTCTGCAGTTAAATTGACTATAGCATTGCATCCCAATGCTATAGTGAAATTAAAAGATGTTCTTTGTTTATTCATTCGCTGATTCTTCTTCAATTTTTTACCTCTAATTCAAATCCATCTCATCTCGCTAATTCTCACTTCTGCAGTTAAATTGATTATAGCATTGCATCCCAATGCTATAGTGAAATTAAAAGATGTTATTTGTAGAGATCCTTAAAGATGTTCTTTGTTTATTCATTCGCTGATTCTTCTTCAATTTTTTACCTCTAATTCAAATCCATCTCATCTCGCTAATTCTCCTTCTCTCCTCTCATTCTCTCTTACTCTCTGGTTCTTTTTCACTGTTTTACCTCTAAGTCTCCCTCTCTCCTCTCATTCTCTCTTACACTCCAATTCTCCCTCGCCCCTCTCTTCTCTCTCTCTCATTCTCCCTTACTCTATAATTCTCCCTCTCCCTCTCTCAGTCTCTCTTACAATCTAATTCTCTCTCTCTCTCATTCTCTCTCATGCTCTGTAAATTTTTAACTTATAGTTCTAACTCTCCCTCTCTTCTCTCGCCCTCTATTACTCTCTAATTCTCCATCGCCCCTCTCTTCTCTCTCGTTCATTCTCCCTTACTCTATAATTCTACCTCTCCCTCTCTCTGTCTCTCTTACAATCTAATTCTCCCTCTCTCTCTCATTCTCTGTAAATTTTTAACTTATAGTTCTAACTCTCCCTCTCTTCTCTCACCCTCTATTACTCTCTAGTTCTCCCTCGCCCTTATCTTCTCTCTCGTTCATTCTCCCTTGCTCTATAATTCTACCTCTCCCTCTCTCTGTCTCTCTTACAATCTAATTATCTCTCTCTCTCTTATTTTCTCTCACGCTCTGTAACATTTTCCTATTTTTACCTCTAATTCTCCTTCATTCTCTCTCACCCTCGCTTACTCAATAAATCTCCCACTCCTCTCTTCTCTCTCTCTCTCATTCTCCCTTACTCTATAATTCTCCCACTCCCTCTCTCAGTCTCTCTTACAATCTAATTCTCCCTCTTTGTCTCTCTCATTCTCTCTCATGATCTGTATATTTTTTAGCTTATAGTTCTAACTCTCCCTCTCTTCTCTCACCCTCTATTACTCTCTAATTCTCCCTCGCCCCTCTCTTCTCTCTCGTTCATTCTCCCTTACTCTATAATTCTCCCCCTCCCTCTCTCAGTCTCTCTTACAATCTAATTCTCCCTCTCTGTCTCTCTCATTCTCTCTCATGATCTGTATATTTTTTAGCTTATAGTTCTAACTCTCCCTCTCTTCTCTCACCCTCTATTACTCTCTAATTCTCCCTCGCCCCTTTCCTCTCTATCTCATTCTCCCTTACTCTATAATTCTCTCACTCCCTCTCTCAATCTCTCTTAAAATCTAATTCTCCCTCTCTGTCTCTCTCATTCTCTCTCATGATCTGTATATTTTTTAGCTTATAGTTCTAACTCTCCCTCTCTTCTCTCACCCTCTATTACTCTCTAATTCTTCCTCGCCCCTTTCCTCTCTATCTCATTCTCCCTTACTCTATAATTCTCTCACTCCCTCTCTCAATCTCTCTTAAAATCTAATTCTCCCTCTCTTCTCTTGCCCTCTCTTATTCTCTATTTCTTCCTCTCTCCTCTCATTCTTTCTCACGCTATGGTTTTTTTAACTCTTACTTATAACTCTCCCTATCCTCTCTCACCCTCTCTTACTCTAGAATTCTATCGTATTCACTAACTCTCCCTCTCTCATATCCTCTCTTTTCTCGCTCTCTCTTCTTGTTTACATTTTTACCACTAATTCTCTCTCTCTCTCTCTCTCTCCTCTCAATCTCTCCCACTCTCTAATTCTGAATCTCTACTCTCATTCTCCCCCACTCTCTAAATCTGTCTCATTCTCCCTGACCCTCTCTTACTCTCTATTTCTTCCTCTCTCCTCTCATTCTCCGCTACTCTCCTCTATCGCTCTCTCTTCTTTTTAAATTTTTTACCTCTAATTCTCCCTCCCCACTCTCATTCTCTCCCACTCTCAAATTCTGACTCTCTCCTCGCATTCTCTCCCACTCTCCAATTCTCCCTCATCATCTCATTTTATAACACTATCTAATTCTCCTTTGCCCTCCTCTACTGTCTATATCGCTCTCCCATCTTTTTAAATTTTTAACATCTAGTTCTCCTCCCTACTCTCATTCTCCCTTACTCTCCAATTCTGCCTATCCCCTCTCATTCTCCCCCACTCTCTAATTCTACTTCGTTCCTCTCATTATCTCCTACTCCCTAATTACCCCTCATTCTCTCTTACCCTTTGTTACTCTCTAATTCTCCTTCCCCACTCATTCTCTTTTACTCATTAACTCTACATTTTTCCTCTCGAATTCACCCATCTGTCATTCTCTCTCAGTGAATTCTATGCTTCTGTCATTCTACCTCAGTGATCGGTTTATTTATTGGTTATATTCATTGTATCCCTTACTTTCTTCAGAGTTTAAAACATAGTTCAACATCATGCGATGCCGTATTAATCAATCATTGCTTACCAAATTTTGCCTTTAGAAACATGAACCCACCCGGAGGCAGTGGCCCAACCCAAGACAGATCTGGATGGGGAGCTATAGGTCCTAAACATACGGACACAAGAACTTCTCGTGCCGTACAGAGTCACCTTCATTCGAATCGTTCAGTCATCATTGACTACTTCGAACACATGAAAGATGGATACTATGCATGCTTAGTGTGCCGGGAGATGAACCCGTACAATAAGAGAAAAGCGATAAAGCGGTAGGCCGACAAAAGCACCGACGTATTTTGGCGACATTTCAAAGTGATGCAGGACGATGTCGGGGACGTCGTCTGGTCGACATCGAATATGATTGTTCAGTGCCGATAAAGGATGTAGTATCGGATGACGGCGGTGTCGTCGTCCGACGATTAGCCAAACGGCTATGTAACTACGATGCGAGATGAGGGTCCTTCGTGTCGTACTTGCAGACTCTGACTCAAGGGAGGCGCTGAGCTCCTAGCTTGGACGGGTCATCGAGTGACGGTGACAATGGCCTCTCGAACCTCGTCGGAGCGACGAAGGCGTCTACGACCGAACGAATTCAATCCATTGGGCTCGCACGTAACGGACGTACTCGTCCGTACCGGTAAGACACTCGAATACATAGTTTTCTCTTGTTTAACCTCACTCACCTACCTAGCCCGAGCACGGTGGAGTCAGAACGAAAATGCACTGCAAGGAGTAAATAAACAAGCGACGGGAGTACGGCGTATCTCGACGGCGGGGCTCGTAGTGCGGTGATTCGTCGACGATCGGCGGTCGGAGCAGGTTCGATGAAGGGCGCCAGACAGACCACGGCAGCTCGATGGTAGTGGAGGGAGTTCGAGCTTCTCGTAAAGATGGGACGTTGAGGAGGGCGCCGGTGGCGGCCGCATCGGCAGTCAAGCCAGTGGGCGGAAGCGCCGGACAATCGAGCGGTGCGACATCAACAAAGGGGGGCCAGATTGGTCGATTAGATGGAGCGGATCGTTTAGACTGGGTAATCCGATCGACAGGGGTCGGTCGGACCGGTCGGCTCAATCGGACGATTCGGGTGGAACTGGGTGGTCGATCGTTTGGCTACCTTGAGGGGGAAGGGGGGGGGGGTTAGATCGGTTGCATGGTCGATCGACCACAAACGAATGGGACAGTCGACCAGTAGAAGGTCAACCCATCCACAGGTAGGTCTGGTTGCGGATCCCAGGCGGCGGCCAGACGAAGCGATCAACGGGATCGCGGGCTCGAGCGGCGACGAGTCTGGAGGGGTGTAGACGCCAGAGTCAGGGTCCTCCGGCGTCAGCGAACGTGGGTGACGGGCGCGGCCGCACGGGCCGACGACGTGGCGGCAGATAGCAGCGGTCGCAGCTGAGCACACATACGGCGGCATCGTCGGCTTTCGTAGGGGGGACGGTGACGTCGAGCTGCACCAGAGAGGGGTCATTTCCCTCTTCTTCCTGCTTCTTCCTCTTCCCTTCTCCTTCTTCTTCTCCTCTTCTTCCTTCTCTTTATGTTCTTGTCAAACGAGGAAGGAGAACAGTCGCGTGTTCGACGAAATGCCTGAATGAAAATACTGGTCTGAGAATATTAGGGCGCCCACCCTTTCCCTTATAAGATTGGGGGGGGGGGGGGGGGGGGGGGGGCCCCCAATTGGCCAAACGGGGTCCTTTGGGAAGCCCTTATAAATGGGCTCCCCTTTACAAAACAAGACGAGAATGATGGGGAATAAGGGGAAATAAAGAAGAAGATAGGGGAAGAACAAGGGGAAGAGGGGGAAAAAAGAGAGACCCATCCCCCCCCATGGTAAATCAACAAAAAGACAAACGTCGCGGGTGCGACGAAACACGACGAAACGGCGAATGAGAACGGGATAAAAGCAAAACACGAAAGAAAGATACACGAAAAGTGGGAAAGATAACCGGAGCAAAATTACCCGGCCTTCAACGTCGCGGGCGCGGGGCGCGAATGACATCGATGCATTCCTCGATGGCGTGCGCCATCACAAAGCTTGCCATCCAGCTCGTCACATGGAGCTTAAGGGCGAGGTGTCGGAAGACATCGGACAAATTGCAAAGCAAACAACAGGGATAACCAAGCCAACGAAGGCCGATGAGGGGGCATATGTCGGAGGAAACGAAGAATGCCATTGCACGGTTTATATGCATGACTGACTCACCGTGGAGCATTGTTCAGAATCTCGCCTTTAAGGAGATGTGGCGTTACGCGACACTTCTCGACTTGGATCCTCCAAGTGCGAAGGTCTTTAAGCAGTGGACCATCTAAATGCATGGTCGCATGAAACAATATGTGAAGCTGTGGGAGAACGTGGACTGAGTGTCACACATCGTAGATGCATGGACGGCTGAGAACAGAACTGGACTACTAGGCATCACCGTCCATTGGGTGGACGACAAATGGGTGTACAGAGAGTGGGTACTTGCTATCTAAGAGATCGTCGGCAAGCACGATGGGGAAAACATGGCGTCCATCATTCTCCAGGCCCTAGAAGAATTATGTCTACGTCCGAAGGTCAGCATTCAGCGTCAAATTTATCTTATTAATTAAACTTGTGATTTTACATGTGGCCAGTACCTATGTAGTTCTACGATGTGACTATTGACAATGCCACGGTGAATAAGAGGATGTTAGCATTGATGGCGAGAAAGATAAAGATCGTTAACCCGACGTTTAGCACCAGAAGGCATGTCCTATGTGTTGCACACATTCTGAACATTGTTGTGCAAGCGACAATAAAAAGCTTATGTATTCCTTCGGCCCAAGCAGTAGAGCCCGAAGAAGGCGACGTGACCAGGACAGCAGACCACAATGACATCGATCAGGATAACGAATTTGGAGATATGTTCTCAGCATCTGACGACAATGAGGGAGCATGCCGTCTGTTATGTTTGGGTGATGAAGTTGTAGAGGTGCAGACACTAGTGCGCACTCTTCAGAGCTCTATGCAACGTAGAGAACATTATAAAAAGGCATGTGAAGACGACCCCGAAGTTGAGGACTCCAACATGGTCGTCTTAAACTGTCCGACCCAATGGAACAACACGTACGCTATGTTAGCAACCGCCGTGAAGAAGCGTGACATAATTGATGAAGTGTCGAAGGCTTTTGGCAGGAAGGGGATGGCGACACAGATGTCAAAGGACGAGTGGAGTTGGTGAAAGAGTTTTGTCGCATCCTTGGACGTTTTGCCGTATCCACTGATCATGTTTGCAAGATAGTGACGCCGGCGATATGTGATGTATTATATCTCATAAACGGTCTGATAGAACACATGAAGGAAGTGGTCTAGCAAATCGAAAATGGCAATTTCTTCACGCGCGTACGACGGTTGCATGAAGGAGATCGTTCCAACATAGCGCAAGTATGTAAGGCGATGCATTGCAAACTTGCACAGTATGCAGAGATCTTGTGGGCGAATGAGGCAATCACCGCCGCGTCATTGATGGATCCATTCCACAAAGGGTCAATGCTCTGCCCGAGCGTCCGAGAAGCAATCATCGCATACGTACGGTCCTTATTACTATGTGACTCGACGAGGCATGAACCGAGAGGGGACGCTGATGAGGGGCACTCAAGAGGTAAAGAATTAGACTCCTTGCTTCAAACCATTATGCAGAAAGTCCAACTGGCACGTGCGTTAATGATAACATGCAAATTAATATACTTAATTACTGAATTATACATTCTATTTATGTGTTTTAATGGTCATATTTGCATGTTATCATGATAAAATACATTGAAATCAGTTAACATGTCGTTTTTCTATTATTTCATATTTTTTTATCATTTTTTACATGGAATTTGACATTGTTTCAGTGAAGAAATATTTTTACATGATTTTATTTGCTTGGTTTAAGGTCAGTAAATCATCTCCTGATTTTTCTGAAAATTTCCCATATTTTTATGAATTTTTCTGAATTTTTCTGACCATTATTTAGGCAAGAAATGATTTTTATTTAATTAAATAATATATTGATTATTTATTTTGCATTTTAAATGCATTTAAAATGAATGTCCACGTCATTCGCCGAAATTGAGTGAATGAAGGGATATATTAATTAAATAAAAAAGGAGAGAAGAGAGGAGAGAGATAGGAAAAGTCAAATAGAGTGATTAAAAGAGAGAGAGAGAGAAAAGCGGAAGAGAGAGGAGAGAGAGTAGAGCGGCTAGAGAGGAGAGAGAAGAAAAGATATTTAATAGGAGGAGAGAGATTTGAAAAGTCAGAAAGTGCGGCCGACGCGGACAACGAGGGTGCACGTGTCCCGAAACACGGAAAGCGAGAAAATCAAGCCCAGCCAATAGGAAATTCCGATTTTTTAGAGAAAATAAAAGAGATCCAACGGCCCACATTTGATCTCACTAAAACTGCGATATCTTGAAATCTACAACTCCGATTGGGCTGAAATTTTGAGGGCAGGTTCGTCTTTTCCTCCTCTACAATCTGGACGGTTGGATCTTTAAATAGAGGTCAGAAAAAAGGCAAAATTCACTTTTGGAGGCTCTCCCCAAGAAATTGGCCAGGAAGGACACAGGAGGCATTCTGGAAGTCGTCAGATCTGGATCTCTTTATCAAATTTGTAAGTTTCTGAATTGTATTTGATCATCTTCTAGAACGATTCGAAAATGCCTTGGCATGGGCGAAATGTACATGCCCTAGATTCATGTTTTGAATGCATCAGCACTTCTTTTTGATTTGGATTTGAGATCTGACTTTTGATAATTAATTCTTAATCATTTTAGGACATTTCTGCTTCATTACATTTTTAATTTAGGGTCGAAATTGGGGCTTTCCCCAATTTCTTCACTTTCTCTCTCTAGGTTAATTTGATTTGTTTCTCTCTCTATATTTTGGTTTTTATTTTTTAGGAATTTAATTTAATATATAAAAAACCCAAAAATAAAATTTGAACCGAAAATTCATCCATTTTGAACTCCAATTCAAAAATCACTTTCTTGATTATTAATTTCCCAATTTTAATTCTGAAAATTATTATAAATTTTATTAAATTGGGAAATTAATAATTTATATTTTTATGAGCTTAAAATAATAATAATATTCTTATCTGGAATTATCTGACCGAAATCAAAATTAAGTTTTACTTAATTTTGATTATTTTAAGAATATTATTTAATATTAATTGAATTAAATATTGCAAAATTCAAAATTACTTGACTTGATTCATAAAAATTGTTTGAAAATTCTGAATTGTTGCCTCCTTGCGGATCGACCCCTTGCTTGCTCTATATTCTTATTTAGTAATTAAGGGAATTATAAATTTATTGCATAAGTCTAAAAAGTGCAACGACCACGTAATTTTACGTGATTTTTCGGCTTATCAGTTAACGAGGTCGACGTGGGACGAGTTCAACCAATACCTAACGGAGGTCGTGCCTTATGAGGGTGTGTTCACTCAACTATCTTGGCGGGCCAACACAGGGGTGAAGCGTTTCCCCTTACTTGCAACCATTACGAGGGAGTTGTTGTCTGTATGTGCGACAAGCGCTCCTGCCGAGCGCATGTTCTCGGTTGATAACGCTACTGTCACGTATAAGAGATCACGTCTGTCACTGATAAACATCGAAACACTCATCACTGTGAAGTGTTGGCTCCGTGCGGACAACAAACGATGGTACACTGACGTTGAACTGGATTCGGATGGTGATGATGGACAAGATGGTGTGGTGACATGTGCTCGAGGTACACATCAATTAAATGAACTACATTTTTTCCATTTTTTCGTAATCATCGTTATTTTATTTCTTATCTTTTTTCTACACAGGTGATGACCAAGTAAGCACAAACCTCTGACAGAGGCGTGGGGATATTCCTAGGGGAAGGGTGTTTTTTAACAGAGCCAATGTCCTATATATTTAGTGAATTTTGCTAAAACTTTAGACTTAACCATGTATATAAATTTATAATTTTATTTACTGAATTTTGTAACATTTTCCTCAAAATTTTTGAATCCCCCTAAATTACTATGAAGATTCAAATTAGAAATTAAATGTAACAATTCATATAAAAATAAATACACCTCTTCACTATTTTCTAAATCTTTATATCTGTCATTACTATATTTCTCTATCCTATCCCATATATAATCTTAATATCACTCAAAATAAAGAATCATTATAATTAAATATCATGCTAAGTTTAGTACACTTACAACTATGGTTAAAAGTCGACATCTGGTCTGAGTTGACCTACAGATGATTCTAATAAGAGGTCAACTTTGATTAGAGTCAATTCATGATAAGTGTCGAATCTGGTTGGAGTTATCTTTGATTTAACAAAATAAATAAAAAGTTGGTGGATGGGAAAATCTTTGATCAGACCTTTTAATCACATTGTTTGAACACTGGCAATTGGCTCACGTGCCTCTTGCTTTTGTCTCTCACCCCCTTGCTCAACTCTCATCTGCTACTAATAGCTCATTGCTTATCACCTCACTTGACTATCATTCATTGTCTCCAGTCCTCTGCATGAAACCATTCCCGCTAATGGTTTGTCACTTGCTGCTTATTGGATGATGCCCATGGCTTATCATATGAGAGATATTCTAAGGGAAACAATCTTAGTAATCAACCTAATTAGATGACTAAGTAATGTTATTACCTATAAAGTTCACTTACCTAATAATAAATAATTTTATGGCCAATTATGCAGTGTGCCATTATACTGATCATAAAAAAAATTCTATTCATTCTATAACCACATATTATAGTAAAAATTTAAGTATTTTTATTTACTGTACTTGTATAAAAATAGTGTATTTATTCATATATTTTAGTTTTTTGTACTCAATGGAGAAAATATTTGAAATATATCAAAAATATTATAGACATAGAGAAAACCTAGATGTGATATTACTATCTGATATTTGTGTCTGAACCCAATATGAAGGCAGATGCGGATATCCATAATCATATAGATATTGGATATATGTTATGTTTGAGTGATATCAGACCCATCATTAAAATTTAT
This sequence comes from Wolffia australiana, assembly GCF_029677425.1. Taxonomy (NCBI): domain Eukaryota; kingdom Viridiplantae; phylum Streptophyta; class Magnoliopsida; order Alismatales; family Araceae; genus Wolffia; species Wolffia australiana. The sequence continues at coordinate 14,530,605 of NC_135841.1, read as the reverse complement.
ATTTAAGTGGAGGAGACTATTGAATTTTTAGGTATTTTGAGGAATTTTTTGGCTTTATATTCTAAAATAATATTTTTTTGAGTCAGAGTATGAATTTTCTTAAAATGTCTTACATTATACTCACATAGATACGGTTTTCTAAGTCAAAATAACTTATATTGCATTTTATATTAATTAATAAATGATTTTTGTGGTTAATTGTCACCCATACCACGTGTCATAATCTGAATTGTCGAAAGGTGAAAAATCGTCATTTTCCATAATGATTAGATCACTAATCATATCCAAAAAGTGGCATTATTTTTTCCATCGCAGAAACAATGTGGGCCAATAGAAAAAGCCCTGACTTTATTCGCAATAATTATGAAATCAAAAGTGGATACATGGAAAATAAATATTTCACTCTTTATTAATTAGAAAGCCAACGATGACGAGCCATGCCGCCTGCAACACACGAGCAAAACCACAAATACATGGGGTTATTGGTATAGTGATAAAAAAGGTGGGTGTGGCCTGTGTTGTGATGAACTGAAATTAGAGTTAAATATGTTGTTTAAGGCATCTGGTTTTTACAACAATAATTATTATTGTCCTTACAAGCATAAAGCAAGTAGGGGTCAAATCTATAAGGAGAAAGTATTGAATACTTGAAATTTAGCTTTAATTTCTATTTATTATTTTTTGTATTGATTTTATGTATTAAATCTAACTTTACAAAAGCTAACAGGAGAAATTTATTAAAAATGATTATAAAAGGAGAGAAAATATTTATCACATGATTAGAGGCTCGTAAGTCGTAGTCAAAATATAATCGTCCATCCATGAGATGTCCTTGGTGTCTCAGGTTGATGGATCACTTATACAACTGTGACATGAATCAATCTGATTGATGTTTATGTATAATATCATTCATCGATTCATGCATTCAGTGAACTCTTTCTCCAAAGAGCACCCACTATATGTCGCTAGTGTCGCCAGACGAATAGCCACATAATCAACTATACTTATCATATAAGTAGGATTAGATAATGTTGCTCTATCAGGATAATTCGATTTCCATCTGATTGAGATAAAGATAGAGATAGATACAGAAAAAGAAATCTGTATCCATATGGAAATTGAGACACAGATAGACGTAGGCATAGAGATAGAAGTAAAGATAGAGACAAAGATACAGATCGAGATCGAGATCGATATAGAGATAAAGGTAGTGATAGATATAGAGAGAAAGGTAGAAATAGAGATAAAGATAGAGATATATAGTGATAGATACAGATATAGAGATAGAGATACAGATATATATATATATAGATATATATAGACATAGATAAATATAAAGATGATGGCTCTCCTTCGCCCACAAGTTTTGCCTGATATTCTATTTGAATAGTACCCCGCAAGATTAAATATTTATCTCTCCATTGGGGACGGCAGGAAACATACCTGCGGGGTTTTTGGCGACAAAGGGCTTTTCCCAAGAGTTTTGCCCCTCTATGATTTTTCTATAGTTTGTTTTTTTTTTGGCGCCATTTTTCCGACAGCTAGTGGTACGTTCTTTTTCAAGAGTATCTAAACCCTTATATGTGTTCCTTGTGGAGACAACACTTGCTCATCACTAACTAGTAAAATTGTTTTATGAATAAAGGTTTATAAATGACTAATTATTATCAACAAGTTAACAGCCTAAATTTGTGTTCATGAGGCATCATGTTGATAAATTTACAATAAAAATAATAATTAATTCTAAATAGATACATTTGAAGGGACTTTAGTAGTGTCAGGTGACGGTGGTAGACGTGAGTGTAGAGCACCATATGAAAGAGACACTGCCACTGATGGTGGATACATTCCAATGGACGGCAGAGCAGGGGGTGAGTAATGATGATTTTACTGTCATCCGTAAGATGGAGTTGGAGGAGGATATGTGTATATGCGTGGCGGAGTTAAATGTGGCATGCGTGATGGTGGAAATCTAGATTATCTAGGATGATAACATCTGAAAAGGGATGAAGATATGAGTCATAGAAAGACAAAGATTACACTAGCATTGTCATCATGTGCCTACTGGGCTGAGGTGGTGCTTTCTCTTTTTGAGTCTTTATTCAAACATGACCCCTTCAGTCGTCTCTTGTAATGCAATAATGAACCCAAAGAGATTTTGAATGGGCAACCGAACTGACTAACCTAATCATATCTTGGAACAAAACCCAGGGGTACATTTTTTATGATGGTGGGGGATCTATTTATAAATCTAAGATTGTGGATGGATAGATGGAGCAAATATGGGACTACCATAAAATTTTAGCTCAAAACTCCTCGTGGATTGTTAGATATCATCATTTGAATTTGGAGAAATCTGAACCATCCAATTTTCTCTCATTTCCTATTTGTGTGATGAATTTACAGCATGTAACTCTAGGAGTGGGAAAAAGTCAACAAATTTGTTTTAAATAATTAGATAGATAATTATATTTTATTTTCTGTCTTGAAACATCATAATCTTCATAAGTTCAATGATATATAAATACCAGAAAATCTAGAAAACTATAATTACCCTTAGAACAAATTTAATTAAATCAAAAAAATTATGTTATAAAATTATGATAAGATACCAAAAAATAATACACAATTTGAAATTCATTAAAATGCAATAAATCAATTTAATCCTTAATATCATGGATTTATGACCATTTCAATAAAAGTAAACAAACAAAACACATGAAATTACTAGTGTAAATAATATCTTATTTATGATTAAGATGTTAAAGCGGTGCCACATCACATGTACCTTATTTATTTGCTATTTTTCATCTTTTGTCTTTTCCTTATAGAGATACGTGGCAAAAGCGGATACGTTGATAGAGAATGATGTGGGAAAATCCTGGCCAATCATTCTATTTAATGTTGAATATAGTAACAAAAACCATAAAAATAATGTGGGAGCGACAAGGATGAGGAGAGAAAAATCTTTGGTTTAAATTAACGAGTGGAAATTGTCCAATTTTGAAGGCTTCATACCCAACAATCCAGAAGGCCGATAGAGGTGAGATTTTGAAGGTAGCTTCATCTTTCTTTCCTCTATCCATTTATATGGTTATATAAAGTGAGCCTCCGATCTATGTAAAAATTCATCTTTGAACTTGCTTCCTCCTAGAGATGGTGACTGAAAGAGAGTGCAGTTTTGGAATATCCATCAAGGCTTCCTTGTATCCTAAGCATTTTAAGAGCGTCAATATAGGAGTGGGAAGGCTGATTTGCATTTCGAAATTGAGTTGATCTCAACGGAACATAAGGATCTAAGGTTGGTCTCTTACCTTATAATGCCGATTCTTCAACACATCGACTACTTAGAGTCTTATCATCTCATCATTTCCAGTGTAGTATATCATCTCCCATCATCATTGTCATAAAGCCCATACATCATCGATATCACGTCACTAAGTCTATTCTCCTTTAAATTACAGAACCCTAAATCATTAATTTAGTCACCTTCCCTTTGTACTCATTTTCTACATCCGCCATCTTCCACTTATGTTTTAATTTATCTCACTTCCTCATTTCCATTCATCCCATTCACGTATCCCTACACACTTATCTTCTTACCAACCATCAGATCCTCGTTAAATAATTAGTACATCACTACTCCTCTCATCTCACCACTTTCAGCACATCACTACCTTCACATTATACGTAGTCCTCATCCCAACCAAATCAATATCAGATAGTTTAATTCCCAGAGATGAATCTACTCACTTTTTAAAATTCTATCAGTTAAACTCATAATTAAGAAAATGACCTAATTTTAGTTTATCAAACATAAGATTTATTTCTTAGGTGTGAATTTGGAAAGTTCTCAAATGCCGAAGAGAAATGGTCTGAATGAAGTTATGCGTGCTGGAATCATCCCAAAAGGGATTACTATTGCAGTCAGTTATCCAGTATATGAACAATGAGATCCTTCCTATATCATTGAGAATGACAAAATTTCAATAGTTATATTTCATATTCTACCGGTGCATGGGTCAATGGATCCACAAGCGGGGTTCCAATTATAAACCCAAAAATGATTCCCATACTAAGCTCCGACTTTGTATTTCATAGCCTCTAATATTTGATGATTTATGCTAATTAGATACATACTTATGTTTCTTACACCTCGAATGTTAACTTATTTTAAATCTATTTTGTTTTGGATTATTCTCTTTTGTTAGTGCTCAGGTAACATGAATTATATGCGTTCTTTTATTTGTCAGTCATGTAGCACAATCTAATAGGGAATAGACTCCGATTGGTGATCTAGAGTGTGACATTTAGTTAGCCATGTCTCTCGACCCGTCACACTGCCATGACTTTGACAAAACATGTCATAATTTTGTTATGCGTCACCATACACCGTCCCTGTCACATAGGACGAAAGGGTAGACGAACAATTTTTAATTTAAAGGTGTCTTTCTCTCTTGGTCTCTCTCGATGTCCGTCTCTCTTTCTCTCTCTCTGGATCTCTATTTATCTCCACTCTTTCTCGGCTTCTCCAGCTTTCTCTCATCTCCATGTCTCTCTATCTTTCTCTTATCTCTCTGTCTCTCTCTCCTTCTCTTATCTCTTATCTCTTTGGTCTCTCCCTCATGGCCTTGCTCTCTCCCACCCTTTTATTCCTATTTCATTATTTAACAATTTGTGATTACCATCCTGTATGACGACTGTCCAGTCACGTTACCCCTCCAAGACCCTATTTCACCGTCACATCATCCATCACTAGGATTTTGTCATGTGACCCATCAGGCCTCCTTTCGTGTGATGAATAACGTGTGATGAATTTTGTCATGACAAGTGACTTTCCCTACATGCTTGTCTAAGCATCCATAGAGGCACATTGGGGATTACACCATGAGTAGAAAAAGGCATGCTTGGCAGTTTTTGCTGAGTTTTCTCATGGGAAAATTACACCATTTTGCTCACTAAAAGACATGCTTCTTCCAATCACAGTAAAAGTGTGTCTGGCAGTTTCGTCCTCTAGTATTCATCTACTTCTGTTCGATTCTCAAAACTTTTCTTTCACTTCTGTTCTGGAAACTCAGACTTCTAAAGAATATGGAAGAATACCGCAGATAACGTGTGGACTGGTGGGGGCCTGAAGCCATTCAAAGATTAGGTGGAAGAAACTGAGCGAGGACAACCCGTTGACCAATGAGCAGATAAAGTCAGTGGCTCCTTCAGACTCCCTTTCGCTACCTCCGCATCGTTTTGTACCCCCAACTTCTTATCTCTTCCTGGTTTTTCTCTCTTTCCTTCTCTATTGGGCTACCCCACTTGACAAGACGCAGATTTTTAATACGATTCCCGAACCCCCATTCCCCTCGAGGCCTAGAACCCACCTCAATTCGTCAACAAAAGATACCATTACTTCATCCTTCTCTCCTCCAAGATAAATTTATCAAGACCCAGATTTCGAATATCATTCCTCAACCCTACAGAACCCACCTCAAATTTTCGACAGACGTATCCAACTTGATCCTAGCCCACTGCCGAGGCCCGCTGCCGGCTAGTTGGAGACAGCTGCCGAATGCCGAGGCCTGTTCAAGGAATAACAGAAAGACAAGCCGAGTGCGAGATCTTTGCGGAAGATGCTCGGGCACTTGGCTCTAAAGAGCTTCTTCCTCGAGGGCACGCCATCATTGCCCTTTCCACTGAGCACCCCCCCTTCTTTTGCCGTCTTTCACAGGGAAAGGCCGTCCCATCGCTCTCACACAGTCTCCCTCTCTCCGTAGCCATATCCATACCGCCGACGAGGCGTGACAGGTCATAACTGCGCTCGTTCAAACTTCAAACGAGAAAAAAATAAAAAAAGATAGTTTCTTTTCGGGTCCGGGGAATCCCCCGCTTCACGTGCCCCCCCACCTTCGAACAGAGCTGTTCACGTAACTATGGAAGCGACAGCGGTGGAGTGGGGTAGATGGGTCAGGATTATGTAACCGCCGAACAGTAGTCCAAGACCTCTTCTGCACTCTTCTCCGGGCGTCGAGAATTCGAGATCTGGGTTGGGTCGTCGTTCTCTCACCAAATGGGTACCTTCTACGGCGGCGTTATCGCCGCCGCGGCAGCGGCGATTATCATGGCGGTGGTCGCCAACTGTTATCCGACAGAGGACTTGGTCGAACGCCTCCCAGGTCAGCCCTCAGTAGGGTTTCGTCAGTACGCTGGATACGTCGATGTGGACAGGAAAGCAGGCCGAAGCCTCTTCTACTACTTCGTCGAGGCTGAAGGAGACCCTCAGGAGAAGCCTCTCACTCTCTGGCTCAACGGAGGTTCTTCTCTTTCTTTTTAATACCTTTTCCTCTTCGTCTCTTCTCACAGTGGTTGTCAGTGTTGGCCAGGTCCGGGCTGTTCTTCGATCGGCGGTGGGGCTTTTACTGAACTGGGGCCTTTCTTCCCCACAGGCGATGGCCGCGGCCTACGGATCAATTCCCAGTCGTGGAACAAAGGTCGGCGCCATCTCAAATCCTTCATTCGATTTCTGTCCAAACCGTAATTTCAGATGCCCTGAAGACCCAGTTTTTGTTTTTCAACTTCCGTAGTTACGAATATCCTGTTCGTCGAGTCCCCGGCCGGAGTCGGATGGTCATACTCGAACAGAACCTCCGACTACACCACCGGAGACAACTCCACTGGTGACGATATCCTCTCCTTTCTCGGTATCTCCGTAAGATCAGTTCTCTCACACAGATAACTCACGCAGCCCACGACATGCTACTCTTCCTGCTCAAATGGTTTGACAAGTTCCCCGAGCTCAGATCCCGCGAGCTGTTCCTCACCGGCGAAAGCTACGCAGGTATTACGACCCGCCTAAAGCTGGGTACTTCAAACTCTAAAAGAATATTCTTATCGGGTTTTTGGGTCTCTCCCAGGGCACTACATTCCTCAGCTGGCAGAGTTTCTCCTCCGCTTCAATAAGAACTCGCGGGGCTTCAAGTTCAACATCAAAGGACTCGCCGTAAGTACAACACACAGATAAATAGATAGATAGAGAAATCTTAGTTGTGTTATCATCCTTTAGTTGGGGAATCCGCTCCTGAACCTCGACCGGGACGTGCCGGCGACGTACGAGTACTTTTGGTCGCACGGGATGATCTCCGACGAGCTGGGGCTGAAGATCACCAACGACTGCGATTTCGAAGACTACGTCTTCGAGGGCCGCCACAACGTCAGCCAGTCCTGTTATAACGCCATCAACGCCGCGAACCGCATCGTCGGCGACTACATCAACAACTACGACGTCATCCTCGACGTCTGCTACCCTTCCATCGTCGAACAAGAACTCCGTCTTCGGAAATACGTACCCCCCATCTCTCTCTCCCTCTCTCTATCTTCCTACCAAATCTACCCTCTTTCCTCCTTCCAAATCTATCTATCTATCATCCTACCAAATCTATCTATATATCATCCGTCCAAATCTATATATCTATCCTCCTTCCAAATCTATCTATATATCATCCTTTCCAATCTATATATCTATCCTCACTTCCAAAACTATCTATTTATCCTCCTACCAAATCTCTCTCTCTCTATCTATCTTCTTACCAAATCCATCTATCCATTTATCTATCTCCCTACCAAATCAATCCGTCTATCTTCCTACTAAATCACTCTATCTATTTGTCTGTCTTCCTACCAAATCTATGTATCTGTCTTCTCACTAAATCTATCAATCTATCTTTTTCTTCCTATGTATAATAATCTCCTCTAATCTGCCGTTTTGCTTCTGCCCAGGTGACGAAGATAAGCGTCGACGTCGACGTCTGCATGTCTTACGAGCGGCGATTCTACTTCAACTTGCCGGAGGTACAGCGCGCGTTGCACGCCAACCGGACGAATCTCCCCTACAGTTGGAGCATGTGTAGCGAGTAAGTTTACCCATGGCCTTGATTCTCTCTTCCGAGAGCTGAGTTTTTGTTCTCTTCGAGCAGCGTTCTCAACTACAGCGTCGCGGACGGGAACATCAACATGCTTCCCGCGATCCGCCGCATCATCCAGCATCGCATCCCCGTGTGGATCTTCAGGTGAGAGAGATGAAATAGTGTAGAGAGAGAGATATAGATGGATGAATGGATGGATGGATGGAGAACAACCCATGACTCGGGTCTATGCTGTCAGTGGTGACCAGGATTCGGTCGTTCCTCTGCTGGGCTCGCGGACCCTGGTGCGAGAGCTGGCTCACGAGCTCAGGCTCAAGGTCACTGTTCCCTATGGCGCCTGGTTCCATAGTGGCCAGGTATGGTCTTAGTTCTACCTATGAATTCATACTATATCTACGATTATGAATTCATAATCTTTCTATGTCTCTCTCCAGGTGGGGGGATGGGCTACAGAATATGGCAATATTTTGACCTTCGCGACGGTGCGGGGGGCGTCTCATATGGTGCCCTACGCTCAGCCGGCGAGGGCGTTGACTCTCTTCAATTCCTTCGTTAAGGGGAGGCCGCCACCCAACAGCACTCATCCCCCAATTTCTGGCTAAGTGTTTTTTTTAACTAGTTAGGCTTGGAATTGGAATCCCCTTTCTCCCGTTCTCCTAAAAAACAGCGAATTTCGCCATGTTGAGAAAAAATCTGAACAAATATTGCACGCGACGATTACGATTAGCATCTTATGGAAAACGAGTCATGAAAACGTAAAAGACCATACGAAGGAAAATAAGCGCTTGGCGATTATAGGAAAACAAGGAAGTCGCATGTAAAAACGAGATCTTTAAGCATAAGCCTGTACAGTGAAGGGAAATAAAGCAATGACGAATCAGAGAAGAGGGTACTACGCAAGGCGATCTCTGATTGATAGAATCAAATAAAAAATGAGGATCTTACAGTCAAAGCCTGTACAGTAAAGTAAAAGACCCGTTGACAGGATTAGAAAAGAATCATAGTGGTGGAGAAGATTTACTTAGCTTTGAGAGTTCAAAGATGTGAATCTGCCATTAGCAAGAAGGAAGAAGACGATCTCATTCCAGGCATCGGGCACGCCAGGGAGGCACCAGTGGCTGCAGTCGACCATAGGCCGGAGGTCACCCCAAGGCCCAATGTGCGCATCGCTACGCACCTCTCCCATCATGGTCACGTTGAGGATGGTCACTGGTGCCCTCATCCTTGCCACTACCTCATTTATAATGCCCAAAAACTCAGGTTCATTTGGCACCTTAGGCCCAGGATCCGCCTCTCGCTTTGCCTGGCAGCCCTCCCCAAGCGGGTCACTAGAGAGGCAAATCCAGGAATATTAGTGTTAGAGTCAAGTGCTTACCAATTGTGCAAAAAGCTATAACTAAAATTCATCTTTAAGCAGGATGTTATACTTCAGCAATCCCCCACAACACCTGCCTCTGGCTTTAGTTCCAGATCGTCCCGGACGTGGACGATGGACGGGACGGGACGAATTGTGTCCCGTCCGACGTCTGGATTCAGTGCAGGGACGAAGGACGGGACGAATTTTCGTTTGATAGTAAGAAAACCGTCCCGTCCAGTTCTCCCGGGACGAATTTTCGTCCCGGACAAAAACCCATTTTATATTTTTTAATATATTAATATAGATTTTTCTAAGTTTTTAGGGAATTACCGAGGAGAGAGAATGCGAAGGGCTATATGTACAATTATTTCTGCGCGGCGTCCGTTTGCACGCATAAAAAAACAGGGACTTTGATGCAAATTGTCATCGCGAGGCCACTACATCTCAACCATTGGATGTGAATCCGGTGGTTTTCTGTCCAGATTCGTCTGTCCAACGTCCGAGACCTCCGGACGGACGGTTTTTTTGTCCCATGGGACAAAAATCGTCCAGTCCGGCAGTCCCCGGGGTGAATTTTCGTCCCGAAATTCGTCCGTATCTTTGGACGGGACGTTTTTTTCATCCTGGAACGTAAAAATCGTCCCATCGGTGTCCCTGCATTATATCTCTGGCTTATTTATGGTCCAAGCATGCAGTGTGTTACTTCTAGGATTTGAATCTGCCACCTGGCTCGGTTCTGATACCATGTTAGATTCAATTGCTAACCAACTGTGTTAAAAGCTATAGCTGATAGCAAGGGTATTACTTTTCATCTTCAAGCAGGATGTTGTGCTTCAACAATTATTATAAGTGAGTGTGCATTATTTTTCTAAGGTTTTGTAAATTTTGTGTGAAGATGTTCTTGTGGAATACCTCCAGTGAGAAGGCTCGAAGGTCCGGAAGAAGATGCGGGTCCGACCCGTGTCCACAGCCGTCTCAACCCATGACGCCCAAGTCTCCAAGGCGATCTTGAAGGCAGCGGGGATCGTCATGCCCAATTTCACCGACCCGCCTACTTGGAAGTAGCAGCCCCTGTTCAGGCAGAACCCAGAATCAAGATCAGAGGCATAGAATTCATTGGTCGCAATTATAATTATTCAAAAAATAAGATATTTTTTGAGCCTCAGGAAAGAATACTTTTCTTGAAAAATAAAGAATGAAATCTAATGATCCATGGTATTCATTTTACCTGCATAAAAAGTATGTGATCATACATCGCGGATCCAGAATTCAATAAATATTCCAGAGGGGAAAACCCAATGAATTCCCATCGATGAATTTTACCGCAATCAGCGAGCAGTTGGAGTAAGAAAAGATATGCAGAAAATACTTACAAATCAAAAAGCTTCACTGGATTCCACCAATGCCCAGAATTGAAAACCAGCACGTCGGAATCCACCCATTTCGCGCTGATATCATCCATCTTGTCCAACTTGAGCGTGGATTTGACTCTTCTCGGCCCGTGTCTCGGGGGCGAACCCGGCTGTACCAGGAACACCGACCGGAAGAACTCAACGGTGAAATTGAACGAACCAAAACGCACGCCAAGAAACCGGATGGTTTTCGAAATTTTATTCCCGTTCACTTCATATACGGAGCTCTGATCAGGGACCCCCGCCATGAGCATGCAAATGAAAGATTCCCACTGCGTTCGGCTCATTGAATCTCCAACGAAGACGACTCGCTTGCCCCTCAGACTCTCAAGCGTCTTGTTGACGTCAAATCTTGGAATCTGACATTGCCGAGGTTTCCATTTCCACTTCAAATACTCCGCGTCTTTCCTCCCGTTTGCCAAGCAGTTGAATCCTCCTTCCACAAAGGGACAAGTCGAGCTGTTGTACAGTGGATCGGAGCCGTCTCTAATCCAGTTTCCCTCGAACAGATTGCAGCTGCTATTGCGGTCGATGAAATCAAAGGTAACATCTTCCTCGGCAAGCAAAGTCGGGAACAGGAGCAGGTAGAGAACACAACCCAGCGCCAAGAACAACGATAGAATGAGGAATGTGGCGGTCAAGGCGAAGATCGAAGAGGTCGACCGGTGCTTGCGAGGGTTGATCATCTTTGGGCTGCCAAAATACGAGCTGCTTCGCGAATTCGATGTAGCCCGGTTAAACCTAGCGCTCCCCATCTCATCGCAACCATCTCAAAATTTCAAAGCCGGAGATCAGGAAGAGCGCTTTCCTTGAAAAACCCCAAATCGCGCCAGATCTAGCCCACGAGAATTGAAGATCGAAACGAAGAACAAGACTCGCATTGCAAACGAGGGCAAGATGAGATTTCAGGGAGAACCGCTGGAAATTCAACAGAGCGATTACCAGGGAGATAGACTAGGACGGTTGAATCAGTCGAGATTCTTCGAAGCTGCGCCGCCCGCGAGATCAAAGCGTCGACTCGGGGAGGAGGAGATCGTCCGAGGAATTTGCGATGTCGGCGAGATCTTCTCTATATACTTCGAGTGAGAAGGTAAGGGAAGAACAAAGAACGTACAGTGGAGAGTCTTCTCGTCTTCGTTTATCGATCGTCACTCAAATGGTGCCACGTGTAATATCCCTGGCCATTCGATTCATGTCTCTTCGGTAGTTTCCGATTAAATACCTACAATACCCCTAATTTCAGAATAGTATTATGAGAATGCCACTCACCTACTACATAGCGCGTAACGTTCACACGTGCGTCGTCGCGTGTCAGGTAGGATCTTCTAGCCATTTCTGGCACGTGGCAACTATCGATCTGGATCGTCCGAAGTTTCTATACTGGGGTTGTCCTAAGATTTGATCTGACGTCAGTACCGTACGAAACACGTGGAGGCGAGGAATCCCCTCTAGATAGGATTCCTTTTTTTATACTGAATGAGCGGATGGGGCAAAAAGTTGAAACTTTTGGATCAAGTCCAATTTAAGGTCATGATATTTGAAATTTGAATGAATTTGTTTGGCTTACTTTTGGATGAATGTTTCCTGCAAACTAAGTGAAAGTTAATCTTAAATTTTGCCAAAATGTAAGAGACAGAGAACTATAGACGACACCTTTCTGTATTCCAGGTTCGTTTTTTAACTGCGGCCGATAACTTAATGTTTAGCCATATTTTGGCTTCATTGAGAAGTCTATTATTGTTTAGCCGATAACTTAATTCTTTGCATGCACAGCGGAAAATTTAATCCTCAAATGGCCGAATGGCTAACTTATTGCTTATTCTTAATTGAAAAGTACGTTAAGAAATCTGATAATTTTCTCATTAATCAATGTAAGATCATTCGGTTTTCTGTATTTTACTTATTTAAATATAGCTGTACTTTTTGTTGACTTCATAGGCCTTTCGATAAATTTCGATAATGAAGATGTATGCGTCATGGTACATTCTCGAACTTTTCATTCCCTTGACGTCAATGAGGTTCTTCCTCCACCTCATTGTCATATTTATAACAAAAAAATGTGTTTTATTAACCTTTGTAAGCATAACCGAGTAAGTTGACACTCAAATAAGAAATGAAAGGAATGCGTTTGTTGAAATCATCTCAAATGTCCAAATTGGCTAATATTCGTTGATGATTTATCTAATATTCGTTGGAGTCGAAATAGGCTAATAAGAAAGTTGGTTGGTAATTTTGACCATTCTACATCTGTTATTTTTTTATATCTAATCTGAAATTGTAAAATGAGCGTCGTTATATCTCCCTGTTTATGACTTCATCTCGTGGTAGTCCATCACTAACTCCATATTTGGTAATATCAACAAATTATTTTGTAGTTCGAGTTATTATGGGTTGCATAAATTATAACTATATGATTTCATGCATTAGTAACAAGAAATGGAACATAATGATGTGTTTATAAGCCTGAAGTTACGTGTCATTTCATTGGACACTGAGAGGGAGGATGATGGGGGCTTTTAGAAGTTTTTGTATTACCTCTAGGATTATAAGAGCAAAATGGGTTCTGTAAAAGCAGGAGCAATAGGGACAACTAAGGGTAAATAGATCTAATGTGCTAATCTTTCTATTATTTGCAAAGGGCTAGACCTCTAGATGTTCACATTTAATTTCCATCATGTGCTTTTTTGGCTATGGTATTAACCAAGTACCACCAAGGATGGGGTTACCTTTTGGGTTTTGGGTACCTTACTATTTGGGAATCAACAACCTTCCCATCAATCAGTCGTACGTTATGATGCGATGATCTCCCTTTATGTGATTAAGCTACATGATGGCGATTATTCTCCATTTTTATCTGGATCAGTCATAACATAATATTTGTCAGAGTAGTGTCATGAATTTTCCATGTTTCATAACACTAAATTAATCATATGTACCCGATATCATGCTTTAAATTGTTGGATTTGTTTTTAGAATGATATTATAATTCTTTTTTGTATTTTTTTGGTATTTTGGTGCAATTTCCAGTATCATGTTAGTTGGAAGTTTTTTTAATGTCAGAGTATTTTTAAGAATATTCTGCCATTTTATTCGCAGAGATACTTATTTTCAATTCAGATTATCTATGGAAATTTGACGCGTAAGAGTGAATGTTTTTAAAATTATATGATGGGTTTCCTTCAACACTGCCATGTGTCGCAATCCAGTTTATTGGATAGTGACCAATATTTCAACATGTTTATTCAATTTATTGAAGTGATTAGCTATGAAATTAATTTTAAGTCAATCATTGCCAATATGTGCTATTATAATGGTCTAATCATCAGATGACACATTATGTTTTTAATGCACAAGGATACATGAGCTCATAAAAAGATGCCATTAAAATTGTACCAAATGCCACAAGAGGCCAAGAAATGTGTCGGCACGAGAAATTTGGAAAGTAAATCACAATGAATTTGCCATGAAATAAACAACTGGGCAGGATACAAATTACTCAGTAAAGATTGAAAACATGATTTTTGGTGATGGGTGCAAATCAACATGTGATTTAAAAATGCAGAAAAATGAAGCAGAATCTTCAGAAAATCTAAGGATTATGTGACACATTGATGACCAGCAGGAAGGTCAGTGAGGAGAGAGTAACATCTGAGATATTCCAACTTCAAATCAGTAATACCTGCCAATCTAGGAGTTTCAGATATAAATTTTGAGGGAAACGTTTTTTCTCTCTCATCTATCCATCCTACGGTCTAATATAAATAAACAAATTTATCCATTTACAAATCATCTTAGAAAATACTGTGCATTTTTAGCACTAGTAAAAGAAATTAAAATTTGACCCCTCAACTTTTATTGGTGTTATTTTTTATCAAAGTTATAAGATAAAATACAAGAGGTACAACTCTACATCTGGATATAAATAGCAATAACGAGTCTCCTTCCACTCACATCCTCATATTAATTTACACATTGATCCATATAAATCCATCTATCCACATATTAATTTATTCTTCACCACAGTTTGTCGTATCCTCATTCCATTTTGTCAAATCTTTACGTTCACTGATTATCACACATATATGTCATTATTATCATTGTCATCTCATCACATTTCTTATATTTTAAAATATTGATTCTCCAACATTATTTAACACTTAAAATTATTTCAAAACCCTAATATTTGTTTCATGCGGAGATGACCTTGGCTAATTACTATCTAGTCATATTCTTTTATGAGTAAATGACTTATACATTTGATTCATTACCTCAAATATTAATGATAAATTATGACCAAATTTGAGTTCATCAATCAACTTGACTGCTTCATCATCCATCAATGTGATTCATGATAGTTCACTATAAAAGTTATATTAAATGTAGCCATCACTATGAACTAGTCCCTACTTAAGATTCTAAACATTCATTATTTGGCACCCTGTCCTGTAGGTGTTTATAAAAATCTTTGATCTTATCCACAAATTGATAGAGACATATGTGACTGACAAACCAATCATTTTCAATGTTATTAAAAGTAATATATTCATTATGGTGCACTTGTGATGCTTTTAGTGATGTCCATGAATATATGATTCGACTGACTGAACCCCGGAGGAGATCTTAATATGAAGATCACTAGTGTTAAAGCATCTTTTATGAATATTTAAATTAAAAAAATACTTGAGAAGGACATTAATGTATCCTAATTGAAATGCATTATCTAGTCTCACTCATAGGGTGAGTACAACTGATCCCATAGCCATTGGTGTGGAGACATTAAGGATATATAGTGGGTGTTATTGATCACATAGAACTCACTTAATTAATCTCTATGTATCCATGAATGGTATCGTATAAATTGTAAATCAGGTTGATTCATGCCATATTTGTGCAAGTGGTCCTCAAACCTGAGATACCAAAGATGTTTTAAGGATGTACGGTTGTACATAAAGATGATTGAGTTCCTATTCATGGAATTTCAAGTTGTCTTAGCTCGGGTACAAAAAGCAGAACATGGAGATAATTGAGTTCTCAAGATGGGTTCATCTACCCCTGGTATAATAGGAGAAGCTAAAGAAAAAGGTTTTGATGATGTCTTGGCCAATGTAGTAGAATACTAAAGAAGAATTCTTTGATGATTTTAGAATGCATCAATACTAACTAGGATGACCACTTGGGGTTTGATAGTTGACCATATCCTAAGTCATCGTAGGAAAATCAAGCATATGAGGGAATATACATTTGCAAAACCCAATGGCAAAAGTGTCGGGTTTTGTGCTTTGGATCAACCATGAAAACATGGTTTGTATGATCCAAAAGTGTATGAATCGATTCAAAATTGATCTTCAAAATCAATACATCAAATTGACCTTTTGGGAAAAAAATTCCACCCTAGACCTTTCTCGTTGAGATCTTTCTGAAGCCATTCATGTGCCTGGCCTCTAGAAGTATCCATGTGACTACTTAGGGCTTGGATCTCTACTTCTTCTTCTTCAACTCTCTTTGAAAATCTTGAAGATCTTCTCACCATGAAGACACTCTCCTTAGTTGGGTGGAGAAAGGGGGGACTCTCAAATCTGGCTTGCCTATGTGCTTGAAATGAGCTCCCCTTCCATATTTATATTTTATTTCTAAAAAAATCCATAAAGTAAAACATATTTACCAATGCCCTTATGATCTTATGTGTGTGACCCTCTAAGCTTTTGTATCATTTTAGTTAATAGCTTCAGTGGCCCAATAACAAGTATTGGCTAACCTTACAGATTAACTATATCAACATATAAATTAATTAACTAAGGATCGATTTAATCGAATCGATAGGTCAAGTTTCCAGCCCATGGGTTACCAAGCTACACCTCGTGCTCTAGAAGATACCAATTACTATTTGAACTCTCTCAAGGAACTGTTACCATCATCCGTTACCGTACATTTATAATTCATAATCTACGCGAGACTCTTAAACAACTTAGGGTATGGTTTATCATCAAACCCTAATATGTCATTCGATTAGTGCTAATGCATAATGGGAATCATTAGAGAACTCCTCCAATATCCTCACTACCATAGCCATGGATTTTATACATCGTCTTTTTTGAGTCAATTTTCTCTTATGCGGAGGGCGGATGATCCCGTCTTGACCACTCAATCATCTCCTTGAGCTTCTTATTAAATCCGAGCTCTATGATAATCTCAAATTATGAGTTTTTTACTGGTTTCTTTACTAATTAGTCGTGTGAGTATTTGAGATAGTCAACAATAAAATTAACCTCACAGCCTTAGGGCGAGTAAGGTGTCGAACCACAAGGAGCAGGTAATCCGATGGTATTCCTCTTTCAGTTTGATTTATGTTATCAAATTCCTATAATTTATCCTAACAATCAATTCAAAGATCTTCAGTAATATGATCCTACAGCAAAGTGTCTTTAGAATCTCAACTTAGTTCAGTAAGCAACTTATATAAGAACAATCAAGAAGAAGGGAGTAGGATAATCTTGAGTAAAACTCTGTAGAATATTCTTCAGTAAGAGTTATGCTGATATTCCAAAGTAGAGATTCTCCAGTAGATATTCTTCAGATAATTTCTGGAAAGTTCTTCAGTAATTAACTTATAGAAATCTCTTAGTAAAATCAGTTTAGAAGGATCTTCAGTAGATAAAATTTATTTTAAACTGATCTTCACTAGCTTCAATTAGGGATTTTCTTCAGAAGATTAGATTTAGAAAATCTAATCTTCAGAATAATCGTTTTAACTTTTAGAATCCTGCTCAGTTACAGGCTCTCGCCTGTGACCTTGAGCGAGAGCAGGCCAAGCGCGCAGCCTCTTTGGCTGCGCATGGCTCTCTGTGCGTGGCCTCTTGGATGAGCGCGACGCTCTGTGTGCGGGAGCTGCGCACGGCTTCTTGGCTGTGCGCGGCTCTCTCTGTGCACGGGGCCGTGCGCGGCCTTGGCTGCGCTTGGCTCTAGCTGGGCGCAGCCTTGGCTGCGCGTGGCTCTCTGCGCACATGGGGGCTGTCTGCGACCTCTTGGCTGCGCGCGACGCTCTGTGTACGGGAGCTGCACGCGGCCTCTTGGCTGCCCACGGCTCTCTCTCTTTGCACGGGGTCGTGCGCGGCCTTGGCTGTGCTTGCACAGGAACTGCTGTTGAGCTTGAAATCCTTGGCGAAGGTGAAATGGATTGAGAAATGGATGAAAGTCGGATGGATGGATGGATTGAGAAATGGACGAGATGAGAACACTTTTGAACAAACACACTTGAAATTAACCTAGAACAATGAACAATTTCAGTTGGAAATGTTGGAAAGACACTGCTTTGTGCTTTCCAGCCCAACCTAGATTGTCTTAGAGGGAGAATTACATAATCACCAAAACTTAAGCAATCACGCCAACCTTGTGTCACGATCCTTGAGGCAAGGTGGTGGTCGTCTTGCTCAGGCTACTCCTCAGCTTGCTTCTTCTCCCCAATTCCAATGCTCATCAGCTCTTGGAAGGTCTAACCTGTTTTGGCAGAAATTCCAGACAACCTCAAATGACTCTTTGAAAGAGTATTCATAGGATTCCTCTCTTCGGCACACTTCTTGGGCTTCTTGGGCTTCTTGGGCTTTTAGGGCTGGCCCCAGTAAGTGACTTTCAGTCCTTTGAGAAATTAGCCTTCATCTTGTAGATCTTGTGAGTCTGTCTTGCTTAATCAGGTGCCTTCTTTGTTGGATTTCATCTACATCTGTACTCATTTAAATGAAAGATAAGATCTGAATCAAGTGGGGTTAGTAAAAAATCATGCTTTGAATGGTAAATATGGAAATAATGCATGCAAATAATGATTTGATTAATGAAAATTACCTGATTATTTTATGACATAATTTTGGCCATCACTCTGCCTTTTTGAATCCCATGATTAAAAGCTTGTAAGTTGTAGTCAAAATGTAGTCATCCATCCATGGGATGTCCTTGGTGTCTCAAGTTAATGGATCACTTATACAACTGTGTATGAATTAACCTGATAAACGTTTAGGTACAATGCCGTTTAGAGATTCATACAAATCAATTCAGTGAAATATTTCTCCAAAGAGCACCGACTATTTGTCCTTAGTGTTGCCGCACGAATAGCCACAAGATCAGCTATATTTGTCGTGTAAGTAGGATCA
The DNA here is from genome assembly GCF_029677425.1 of Wolffia australiana. NCBI lineage: Eukaryota > Viridiplantae > Streptophyta > Magnoliopsida > Alismatales > Araceae > Wolffia > Wolffia australiana. The sequence goes on along the minus strand of NC_135841.1, from coordinate 14,511,782 downwards.
ATTAGTGCTATTCTATCCTGATAATTTGATGTTCCTCTCAACTATCCATCGACAAGGAATATTTAGAATACATGTTTAAAGATTAGTGATCTATGTATTATAATCTCATCATAATTCACTATGTCATTGCACATATTCATGGACTTCATTATAAACATCACACCACAATAATATTGAAAGTAATATTTTATTCAATGAAATTAAATAAACATAGTGGTGTGATTGGCTTGACGGCCACATAATATCCATCAAAAAGGTTCTATGAGAGACACATTATACTCTTGTGTTTCTTTTAGAGTTCGAGGTATATCTTACAATTTTATTAACTCAAAAATGAAACTATTAATTGTTTTAAATAGATATGTGATTAATTGATTTTATGGAGTTATAAATAATTAATTTATAAGGTCAATGAAGGTTATTGGTCACTAGGGTCATTAACTATATTGATACATGGGCCTAAAGGGTCACATACAAGTGATATCCTTAAAATTTAGGGCCTAGAGGACCTAGACATTAGAAGTTTTATTCAATATTCTCACTTATTATAAATAGGGGAATGCCTTGAAATAAAATTTCACCCAAGACAGAATGTTTCAGGTATCCCACCCCTTTCTTCCTTCTCTCCTCGTGCCCTCTTTACTCTCTATATGATTTGGATGGTGTAATCATGATATAGGAGCGACAACGGGGCTCGTCAAGATGAATGAGAGATTCAACATTCCAAAGATTGTATGGACACATCTAGAGGCTAGAAACATGAACAACTTATGCCCTCTTGCTCAAGGAATCAATCAAACTTGGATCTGATCCACACACATGTGATTTGATCATAGGTTTTTGAATGTGGTTAGGATTCTGTTCACACTCTTTTGTTGCATGAAACATTTATGGTTAATTTCAGTAAATGACATATAACCCAACTCACATCAGTAAAGGCCTTGCTTGATCATGTGTGAAATTTCAAAAGACTTGGAATAAATATTTCATCTTAACTACTCATGTTGATTTTAAATAATTAAACTCTTGAGCCAAGTTCCTAATTCACTCAAAGGTCATATTCTTGAGAATGGACAATTATCATATGCAAATATCCAAGGGATGTTTTATTATATCCATTCAACTCACTCGCCAAAGAAATTGATTTTAAATGGCCCTTGGGCGGTGAACCATGAAATATAGATGAAATTATATTTTATTGTTCTCTCCCTGGTCCAAAGGCACATTAAGCAGGTCACTAATATATACAAAAAAATAATTAATTCAAGATTAATATCATATTTTTCGTATTTATAACAAAAATTTGAATTCCCTTAGAGAAATCATGTTTTGGTTAATAATGAAGAGAGGCTGTTCACAAAACATTTGATCATTTTATAAACCATTTTGATGAAAGTTTTCAGGGAATTATGGATATCTATGACAAGAGGGGATCTAAACCATTTTAATTGAAAAAATCTGGGTGAGTAAATATTTTTATTCATATATCTCATCTTAGTGTTACCCAAAAATAAAGCTATTATCTTTTTGGCTCCCTCTATCTTACCGTTAGTTTTTCATCCTCCATGATGGTTGTTAGTAATGAAGGAGAACTAAGAATTAAGGCTATTCACCACATTGCTTTTTTAGTATCATGACACTATGCTTAGGCCTCATTTTCTTCAGTTTTAACAAACATGATGCACAGGTATAACCCTGAATCATTCTTTGCCCGCATTTTTAGATATCTTTCCATTCGTAAAATTACACAAGAGGACAATATAGGGCATTTTAATTAGTTTTTGATTTTTGTGATAGTGGTTCGTTCTATATTCTGCACATAACTATTTCTATCCATATAGTATGTGTATTTTAATAGTTATGGTATTTAACTAAAATTTTTTAGTACCAAAAAATTCTAATCATTAAAAAAAATTATCAATTAAGTTTCAAGGTTTTATATTTTTGGGTTACATGCAGTGATAACTAAATTAAGAATACAAAGATAAATTACGGGGATAGTTGGGTAAAGGAGTGAAGCCTGGTGTAAAAATACGTGTCAATCATGTGATCCCCATTTGCGTAGGAGGACAATAATCATGAATTTAAAATTTGAAGGGTCATCTATTTATTTACCTTATGTACCGTTTATGAAGGGTATTGAAATTAAACTCAAAAGTTTGAATCTATTTATTTACCTTGTTGTAAAATATTATTCATGAACTTATTTTCCTACATTCTTCATAAAAATCAACTTAATACTTCACACTTATATATTTATTTCCCCCACTGTTATTTATGTATCATTTATGAAGTACGCTTACATAGTATACAACATCACATATCGTAACTGTTTACACCCTACAAAATATACATTTTGGAAGACAACTAATTTTTGGTCATTTGATGAAATTTTTTATGACCATAAGTTAGTTCTTTATATGTGGGTAAAGTTGAAGGAAGAGTTTAGATAATCATACTTCTATTCACATTTATATGCAATATTCAATAAATTCAAGAATGATTAAAAATTTGTATTTAGTACTGAAAATGAAGACATCTCTGTATTTTTATGTTGATATAATAAAATAATCCAATATTTATGATTTTATCGATATGTCTTATGATAAATATCTGGATTTAGGGTTTTTAATTCCATTGATTGTCATAATGTGAGGCATCATCCATTATCCGAATTCTATGTCATCATTCAAAGGTTCTAGTCTTTTCTCTTGTGATATAGGTCATCCTTCATAAAATCCTGTAATGGTTGTCCTGTCATTCGGTTCCAATTTTTATTCAATGTTCACATTTCTGTCTGGATGCTATATAAATATTTTTCAGAAAATACTGTGAATTATCATCCATCCCCAAATCTCAATGCAGAACAAGTTTCACTTACCCATTATACTCTTCATTTCATTGGGCGGCAATTAGGTGTATAGGTAATTGTCTTTTTACTTTGAACATGGTGACAAATTGATCAATCCTAATTTGGGTAAAAATATGTCATTGTTATTTAGTTATCTTTTTTTCAGTTTGGTTGGGTGCAGCAGACCAAGTTGACTTGCAATCTGCGTACATGATATTGTTGAATTAGGCATTCCATTGATGTCAACGAGTCAAATTGGTCAGAAAATGGGTAAGCCAATAGCTGTGGACATTACAAGCTGGCTGAGAGGTAGCTGCCAGTGGTGAGCCATGGTGATACTAAATAGTTTAGAATTTCCATTGCATGAGCTACATATCTAATTTGTTAATGTGGTTTGAAGCATTAAAATATTGATGTCTAGACTATACTTTACAATGATTTATCAAACAATGAGTAATTCTAAGACATCAAATGGGACATATAGGATATCAAATTATTCTCATTATCACTTCCCCAAAGACCGAATGGTTCTTTTTATCCTGTACTCAAAAGTAAATGATAGTTTCCAAATTTTAGTTTTTAATTTTATTGTAACCCGTTGACTTTTTCATGATGAAACATAGCTTATTTGAAGATCTAGTTCAACCCAACATAGAGTTGTGCAAGGGTTTCCCGGAGACAACACGGTGCCCTTGGATTGTCTTACACTTTAGCCTTCAACGTATGATTTAATATTTGCCAGCATAATAGAAAAAGAGGACTTGAAAATTGAAGATGTCAATGGAAACATGAAGTCATTGCCTTATTCAATGTGATAGCAAATGGAATTGAATAATGTGCTTTTAATGATCATGAGTTAAAAAATTCTTTAATTTGGAGGGAAACATAGTTTTGTAACCGTAGACCTCCATCTGCAGCCTTTGTGTAACAATAATAAGTTTTAAGAATACATGATATCTCTCACTCACAACCATGGCTTCTCCATTCTGGTCCTTGTTGATGCCTTCTTGAAGTTGTGCTTCATTAATCCAATATCCTAAACTGATGTAATTTTGTAATTTAAACTTCTATTTGACATCTCTGATAATGTTGATAGTAATATAATTGCAGAAATTGATAGGACCATTTGATCACTTAATGCCTTTTTTATAGGAGTGATTACTATGTCAACTGCATCATTTAACACAAATGTGTGTCATATATCTCTCCATCAAACTAGTCATATTTGTAGGTTCCATCATGCAAAAGGGATTGAATCATTGCATTAGAGGAAGAGGACTTGACATCCCTCATATCTATAACTTGTAAATATTGGAAAATTCATTTTTTATAATCCTAATATGTGTCATTTTGATACCTTCATAATATTACAAATTTTAACCTTTAATCGATGACCTTTATCATCTAATATTTAACCTTTAAGAAGTAAGAATGACATCAAAATTTTTGCATTTAATATTTATTTAAATAATCAATTCATAATATTTTAAATAACTATTTATATAATAAATAATTAAACAACCGATTACACCAATTGAAATCCCATTTTGGGAATCCCTGATGTAGGATGACTAGAGGAGACGGGACGGGATGACTACGTGTGTAGGATATTGGCTGACTAAGGAATGGGTAGGATAAAACCAGACCACAAATCACATGATTGATTCCGAAGAATTAAATCTGATGAAATAGTGATGGTGCAGCCCCTTTCCTCGTTGAGGGTGGGAGTACTGTCTTCAACCACCGCGGTGATACCAAGCACCAAAATCAATAAGTTTGAACGATCATCCGCTTAAAGATTCAAAAACCTATTCAACTAGTCGCTTGAAAATTCAAAATCCAAAGCAAACCGACATCGGTGGATGAACTCTCTAGGAACACTGGATGACGAACACGGGACACCAAAGAGTGTAGAAGTACCTCAACACTAGATTAGTGTGTGACGATGTTGCGAGAGATTCTTGACGCGTTGTTGGTGCTGGCGATTGATGTGCATTTCTACATGGTGTCGCGGATTCAATTGCGCGGTCAGTTGGCGGTGGGTCAAGAGGGAAGTCGCCCCCTTGTGGGGTTCGAGGCAACATCCCAAAACCTAAACGGTACGCGTGGCGTCAAGTGGCTGTGAGGGCGGCCGGGGGTGCGGCGAGCACAGGCAGCGGGGCGCGGCAGGCACAAGCGGTCGGGTACGCGATGGGCGCGGGCAGCCGAGTGCGCTGTGGGCATGGGCAGTTTGGGGCGCGGGCGGCGGTCGACGAATGGGCGGTGGCCTGCGCGGGGGCGATGGCTAGCGCGCTGGCAGTTGGCTGGCGTGGGCGGTGGCCTGCGCATGGGTGGGTCTGCGTGGGCGGCTGCCCACATGGGCAGTGGTTGGCGCACGGCCGGGCCTACGTGGGTGGTGGTCCACGCGGGCGGCTTGCCTGCATGGACTAGCATCCTGCGCAGGCGGCTTGTCTGCACGAGCGGCTGGCCTGCGTGGGCGGCGATCCATGTAGGCAGCTTGCCTGCGCGAGGTGGTCTGCGCGAAGAGGGGCGACGGTGGCGACGACGAGCGTTGGTAGCGGCGACCCGAGAGGGGGGCATAGTTAGGGCAAATCTTCCAAGAAGAATAAAACTTCAATTCTTGAAAATGGATTTACCAAGTGTACCGTGCAACATTGGCCTACATATAGGCCTTGGAGGAAAGAGAAAATATGAGAAATAAGATAAAATAGACGACATGCTATTGTGTCACGTCAAAGGGCAGTTCTAAATCTGGCGTTGACACCGTGTCATGATGCTTGACGTGTCGTGCGTAGATGGAGACGCGACTGATGCCGGTGCGTTGACTTGGTCGTTGTCATGGTGGTTCTGCAGTTGATGTTGGTGACGAGTCATGATGCATGACGTCTCAGATGATGGTGGCGGCACGTCCGAAGGTGGTGCATTGACGTCGTCGCCACCAATCCCCTTTAAGTAAATTCAATTTATAACCTTTTTGAACTCCCCTAGAATGTCATAGAGTTTTTATTTTCTCAATCCTTTTTATCACCTTATGATGAACACCAGTCAAGTTAGGGAAAAAATAACTTTTATAATTATTATTTATATAATAGTCTTTAGATATTTTAAATTGTAATTATTTAAATTAATAAACAATATAACCTATTATTATTTAACCACAAGACTTTCACATCTCACGACAAACAAGGGTGAAAATTTGTTTGCTAGATGTCGGTCAGGACTGGACTGATGTATGCAAATTTTCATTTTATATTTTTTAATCACATTTTAAAACTTTTATGGGTTAGAATTTCTATCATTTTCTATTCTCGATGTCATACGTAATAGGATCTCTAGGGGTGCATTTTTTCCAATGGTGCAGTTTTGGACAAGATGGTTCTAAATGGGACTGTTTCCATGCGCGAAGGTTATGGACAAGATGGTTTTGGATGACCCAAAAAAAGGGATGCCGAAGGGGATAAGACAAAAACCACCCAGTTCATTCAGAGTTCCTGTCCTTAGAGTTCACCATTTTGGACCGAGTACCAGTCAGACATCCATTTCAGGGTGGAGCAACTGGTCGTTCTGGTTCCAGTCTAAGGGTAAAACTGGAGTAGTGCCAGATTTAGTAAAAACCACCCCCACCCAACTCTTTCTTCTTGGCATCATGCCCGTATCCCCCTCTTTTCCTTCCCTGTTTGCACACCCCCATCTCTTCCCTTTGTTGTGTGCAATTCCCCCTCTTTTCCATTCGTGCTCCCCTCTCCTCACCCCATCTTCCCTTTGCCATTCATGATTCCCCTTTCCCCCATTACCCTTCTCTTATTTCCTTCAGTGTTTGGCACACCCTCTTCTCTCCTTCACTATTTGCCACACCCTCCACACTCTCTTCACTTTTTCTCCTTCACCATTTGCCACACACCTATCCCCTTTCTTTCCCTTCGCTCCTCCACTGTTCTGCACTCCCCCTGTCCACCCTGCTCCCTCTTTTCTCCTTCATTGTTGGCACACCCCCACCCCCACTTTCTTCCCCTTCTCTCCTTCACCGTTCAGCACACCCTCCCTCCACTCTCTCTTCCCATTTTCTCCTTTAACTTTTTGTACATCCCCAACCCCTTTCTTCTTAGCGATGGGAAAAAAGTTTAGTTCGTTTGTGAGCATGCAAATGAGCATGAATGAACACAAACATGAACGGGAGAAGCCCTTCTGAACAAGTTTGCAAGTCGATTATGAATGGTTGGCGTTCCTAAGGAATTTTTTATTTTTTACATATCTCTCTCTTTCTCTCCCTCTCTCTCTCCCCCTATCTTCAGCTCTCTCTTGTACAAAATTGATGCAGCTGGAGAGAAGAGTAGAAGAGGAGGAGAGAAGAATGATAATTCATATAGTATATTTTCCTTAAGTTGTTTACAGTAATAAAAAATATTTATAGTTGTGAAATTAGTACAAATATATAGCTGTTGTAACGTCTAGGTTAGGGGAATAATCCTGGCCATTGAGTGTTTATCGTAAGAGATGGAGTTTTGATGGGAAACATTACAATCCGACAAGGTAAGTGTTCAGTCGGGATTTGCTGAGTAAAGTTGAACCTGATTGGTCTATTTTAATATCTGATAGGGATGGGGAGTTGGATGGCTTGTTTACACCCCCCAGCAAGTGCAGCATTGGGGGCAGAGCAGAGACGTTAAGCTCGGACAATGGCAGAGTGGAGCAGGCTTTAGGAAGAGGCTTGGTTAGTACGTCTGCTAGCTGATCTTCATTGGGCACAAATTTGATGGATAGAATCTTGCTCGAGACTTTATCGCAAACAAAATGATAATCTATCTTGATGTGCTTGGCGTGAGCGTGGAAGACTGGATTTGCTGCCAGGTACATAGCTCCAAGATAATCACACTAGAGGATTGGTGGTGACGATGGAAGAAGATGAAGTTACTTGAGAAGGGATTGAATCAAGAGCACTTAGGCAGCACAATTGACCATAGATTTATACTCAGCTTCTGTACTAGAGCGTGCTACTGTAGGTTGCTTTTTAGAGCTCCATGATACAAAATTGTTTCCAAGGTATACGAGGAAGGCATTGGTAGAATGACGATCAGAAGAGTCACTGGCCCAATTTGCATCGCTGAAGGCGTTAATAATTAAATCAGAGTTTGGGTGAAGAACTATCCCAGAGGAGATGCTTCCCTTGAGGTAGCTAACCAAGTGTTTTAAGAGCCTGCATGTCAGCAGTACTAGGGGTATGCATTTTCTTTCAGGCCCGATTGACGGCACACGCAATATCGGGGTGTGTAAAAGTGAGATACTGAAGCGAACCAAATAATCGGCGATAAAGAGTGACATCAACAAATGGAGAGGATAAAGAAGATGAGGACGATTGATCACAAGGCATCGGCAGAGGTTTGCAAGTGGTCATGTTAGAATGGTCTAAGAGAGAGCAATGTAGGTGGATTGAGATAGCGTGCACCGATGAGCATGAGGGGTGAGTCAGATGCCGACGAAAAGATGAGCAGGGCCTAAGTCTTTAATAGCGATATCAGAGTGTAGCTGATGAACCAATTGGGAAATTATAGATGTGCTAGGGGAAAGAAAAAATATATCATTTACATAAATAATAATGAAAATGGGCACGTGATCAAGCTGAAAGAATAAGGAAGTATCAGTCTTGGAACCAAGAAATCCGAGATGCAAAAGAGAAGAGGTGAGTTTCTGGAACCAAGATTGGGGGGATTGTTTAAGGCTGTCGAGAGATTTTCGAAGCTTACATACATGAGTTGGATGACTCAAGCTGCGGAAACCTTGAGGCTGATCCATGTAGAGGGTTTCATGTAAGTCACCGGAGAGAAAGGCACTAGAGACATCTAATTGGTGAATCTGTTAACGACAGACAATGGCAACAGGGTGCAAACGGCAGATCGTGGTATGCTTGATGACAGGGCTGAACGAGCTTTGTATCAATGAAGTTGAAGCCCTCTTGCTGGTTGTAGCCTTTGGCAACTAAGCGAGCTTTGTACTTCTCAATGGATCCAATATAATTATATTTCACTAGACACCCATTTGCAACCAATGGCGTGAAAATTTGGATTTCGAGGGACAAGAGTCCATGTGCCATTCAGCATCAAGGCACAATACTCAGCGGACATAGCGGCCAGCTTTGAGAGATGTGGGCTCAATGGAATGGGGGAGTTGAGCCAGGAGAGCATGGGAAAGAGGATGTTTGACCGAGGAAAAGTATAAGCGTTGACTGAAGTGAGGGAGGGGGAAGAACACAATTCAAAAGCGAGAGGAGGCAAAGTGTAGAGAGAGTGAAGAGGTTTAATTTTTAGAGGAACTCCAGATTTGGGTGTGTGATTAGGGGTGAGTAAAATATTAGAATAAGAATATGAGAATGGAGAAGAACATGGCAGAACATCAATCGCAGGAGAAGAGGGTTAGTGTGTGGTGAGTGAAGAAGTAGAGGGGCCAGAGAGGGGGAACTCAGGTGATGGAAAAGAAGGGGGTGCTGGAGACGGAGAGGTGAAGGGAAGAGAAGCAAAAGACGGATTGATTTGGGGATGAACCAAGAAGGCTAGGAGCAGGGGAGTGCTGAATAGTGGAAAAAGGAAACACAAATTCATAAAGAATAACATGGCGGGCAATAAAAATCTTACCTGAGATGAGTGAGAGGCATCAATAACCCAGGTAAAGAGAATTGTAGCCCAAAAGGACGCACTTCTCATACAGGGAATCCAGTTTGTGACGAGAATAAGGACATAAATAAGGGTAGCATAGATAGCCAAACATGCGTAAGAAAGAATAGTCAGGTGGAGTAGTAAATAAACATTCAAAAGGAGATTTATTATGAAGAACAGAAGTAGTCAAGCGATTGATAAGAAAGGCAGCTGTGGCGACAACTTCATCCCAAAATTTTTTAGGCATATGAGCAGTATGAAAAAAATAAAGAGCAGTTTCAATTATACGACGATGTTTGCATTCGACAGTCCCGTTATGTTAGGGAGTATGAGAAAAAGACACTTGATTGAACAATGCCGTTCGACTAAATATAAGTGTGGAGAGCTTGATACTCTCCACCCCAATCAGATTGAAAATATTTGATGTGAGTATCAAATTGTTTTTCAACTCAGTGTTGGAAAGCTATGAAGGTAGTGAGTAAACCATTTTTTTTGTTTAAGAGGATAAAGCCAAGTAAATTTACTAAAATCATCAATAAAGATAACATAATAAGAGAAGCCAGAATGAGAGACAAGTGGGTAAGGTCCCCAAAGATCAGAGTGAACAATCTCTAAATGTGTTGTAGACGGATGACTCGTGGGGAGAAAGGTAGCTTATGAGATTCTGAAATATTGCATGAATCACACAAAGTTTTGCGCTGAAGATGAGTAATAGGTAAACCAAAACGATTGATAATGTGCCGCAAAGTGCGAAATTGAGGATGCCCAAGCCGGGCGTGCCAGATTTCTGCTGTCGTCTTCTCACCGAGGAACCAAAATGATTGATAATAGTATAAACCATTCTTAATTGTTCCTCGAAGAAGAACTTGGTGGGTGAATTTGTCCTTCTTAAGGCAACAAGAGTTGTGAAGCTCAACATAAACGTTGTTGTCGTTAGTAAAATTGTGAATAGACAATAAATTTTTGGTAATGTTTGGCACATGAAGAATATCTTTTAAATAGAGAGTTTTACTGAGGTGGAAATTGTGGAGGAGCTAATGGATAGGATTTTCAAACCTGAGCCGTTATCAATGTGCAGTTGATCATTGCCATGATATTCCCACGGATGTGCTAAATTCAGTTGATTACCAGTAATGTGATCGGTGAAACTACTGCCAGGATACCAGGCCACGTTTTCCGTAGATGCAACAACGTAAGCTTGAGGAGATGAATCTCGATGGTGAGATCTCCAAGTCGGATACTTCTGCTGCAATTTGGGTCATTCGCTTGAACGATGCCCAAATTGAGAGCATAGTTGGCATCTGGATTGGAATTGTTGATTTTGATCCCATCTTCGTCCTCGAGTTTGGAAATTGCCGCCTCGACTGTAATCGAAGTTTCGTCGTTGAAATGAGGTCGAGGGCAGCTGATGGAGAACGGGTGGTCGACGAGATGATGATTACATTGGAGGAATGTGGACATTGTTTGCAGCAAGAGAAAAAGAGATAATCTCTTCCTCTTGCATAAACATAAGGAAGACTTTATGGGCCTTGAGATTGGTCATGATCTGGTTGAAGGTTAAATGGCCAAGATTTGCATTGATGCTGCCTGATAACTGAGTATAGGCACGGCCAAGTCCGCACAAGAAGGTGAATGCATTTGAGGTTTTGTTTGTGGGTTGTCCAACAAGCGCCAAACATTCAGTTATAGCCTTGACGTGCTTCATGTATTCATCGATGCTCATGGAACCTTTCTTCATATCGTGATATTGCCATTGAAGCTCCATTAGTAAATTTGATTCCAACCAGCAAATACATTCTCCAGTTTTTTCTTAGCTTCGTGTGTAGATCTTGCTTTGCTGATATAATGACAGATTCAGAGATAGTTTGGTGGAGAAATTCCAATATCTGATTATCAGTCTTCCTCCATTTCTTGTATTCGGATTGGAAATTATATTGCCTTGATCATCAGAAATAGAAATTGGGGGGAGGAAATTCTTCTATGAAGGGCATTAAATCGTACTCATTGAGGAACGACTACATTGCTCTCTTCCATGTTTGATAGCTCTTGCTGTTGAGCTTCTTATACACCATAGATCCTGTAGGAATTACAGCTGGGACTTGTCCCAAATTTGCCATGCAGACCTCGTTGTTGAGACTTGGAGAAGGCGCCGTGGTGGAAGAAGAAGATGCCGCATCAGAGAAAGTGCTCCTGTCTTGGCTATGATACCATGTAGAAAATTGATCCAACAGGATAACAGAGTAGAAAAGGAGGAGAGAAGAACGAGAATTTGTATTGTATATTTTCCTTAAGTTGTTTGCAGTAATCACAACTATTTATGGTTGTGAAATTAGTAAGAATATATAGCCATTGTAAGGGCTAGTTTAGGGGAATAGTCTTGGCCATTGAGTGTTTCCCGTACGAGATGCAATTTGGAGGGGAAACATTATAATCCGACGAGGTATGTGTTCAGTCGGGATTCACTGAGAGCAAAGTTGAACATGATTGGTCTATTTGGATCTGATGGGGGATGCCGAGTTGGATGACTTGTTTACATCTCCCTCTTTCTAGCTCCCTTTCTCTCTCTGTCAATCTCTCTCTCTCTCTCTCTCAATCCACCTCTCTCTTATTCAATCTCTCTCTCTCTCCCTCTCTCTCTCAATCTACCTCTCTCTTAGTCAATCTCTCTTTCTCCCTCTCTCTCTCAATCTACCTCTCTCTTAGTCAATCTCTCAATCTACCTCTCTCTTAGTCAATCTCTTTCTCTCTCAATCTACCTCTCTCTTAGTCAATCTCTCTCTCTCTCAATCTACCTCTCTCTTAGTCAATCTCTCTCTCTCTCAATCTCCCTCTCTCTTAGTCAATCTCTCTCTCTCTCTCTCTCCCTCTCTCTTAGTCAATCTCTCTCTCTCTCTCTCTCTCTCTCTCTCAATCTACCTCTCTCTTAGTCAATCTCAATCTTTCTCTTAGACAATCTCTCTCTCTCTCCTGTGGCCCTTTCCCCTCTTGCCCCTGTGTCCCTCCCAAACCTTCGACGAACCCTCTCTCCCCCCCCCCTCTCTCTCTCTCTCTCTCTCTCTCTCTCTCTCTCTCCCCAACGTTCGATGAACCCCTCCCCCCGACGGGCTCTTCTCGTCCCCTCTCCACTCTCTCTACCTCTCTCTTTCTAATAGTACAGGACTTTCAAAATGTAGCCCGTTCACGAACGAACCAAACACAAACATAGATTTTCACCTCTTTTCTTCTTTTGGTGACACTCTTCGTTTGGTGACAAACCACGAATTTCCAATCCATATTTCTTCCCCTTCTCTCCATCGCCGTCCACCCCTCTTCCCCCTTCCCTCCCCCTCCTTCCCCCTCTCATTTCTTTCTTCTTTTTTTCCTTCCTCCTCTTCTTATTTTATTATTTGTTTCTTTTCTCCATCTACTTGGATTCTTTTTTTCATCTTCCTTTCTTATTCAATTCTTGCTCTTTAATTAATTTTTTTATCTTCCTTCATAGTTCTTATTTTTTCTTTCTTATCCTCTTCTTTTTTGTTATTAATCTTTTCATCTTCCTCTCTTCTTCTTCTCCTCTTCTTTTTATCTTCCTCTCTTCTTCTTCTCCTCTTCTTCCTTTTTGTTATTAATCTTTTCATCTCCCTTTCTTCTTAATTTCTTGTTCGTCTCTCCTAGTTTTTATTCTTCATTTTCGTTTTGTTTTCTTCTTCTTCTTCTCTTCTTCTTCTTTTTTTATTCTTCTCATCTTATATCCTTATCATTTTCTTCTTCTCCTATTCTTCCTCTCTTCTATTCTTTCTTTCTTCTTCTTACCTTTTGTTTTCCTTCTTCTACCTCATTTTCTCTCCTTTTTCGATGGCTTTTCTTTTCTCCTCCTAATTTGACTTTGACATTGACCAGTCAAAAATACTGGCGGGACCTGATCGGAATCAGAGAGAAGGTTATAAAAGTTATAAGACCTTGCTAAAACCCTGACCGGACCGAGACCGTCAAACCTACTTGTCCTGGTAGACCTATTTAAAATTTAATTCTCAACTCAAACTGCCCATCAGCCAGGGAGGTTAGAGTTATAAAATCTTTACCCCATCGAGGGAAAATTTCACGTCTGATGGGAAAATCTGACAGCTGCTCCATAGCACTTAACAAGTCATGGCACGCACTGCTCTCCCCCATGCTAATTCGAAAGGTAGACTGCGAAATTGATGTATTTTAAGTAAAGGGCCGCAGGATTAGGATGAAGAGATCGGATCGCTCATTGATTGTGATCGATGCGGATGGGCCCTGATAGATTACCCCAGTACGATCTGAAAAAATGACCATCAATGGACGATAAGATTATCAATGTTAAAATGACTGACTAATCACCATGAATGACTGGCTGCATCCCCTTTTTTCCGTGGACAAGGAAAGTGCAGGTGAAACTCTCCCCTCTTTTCAAACTCCGCCACCCGTGCTGTCCTTTCTGCTCTCATAACGGGGGCAATGTGAAGCAGTCCATGCAGCCGGCAAAGGTGGAGATGTTTAAGTTGCTGGTGCCGAGGTTGCTCATTCACTGTTGTCGCTCCTCAAAACCCACCGACAAGCGTTGCCAACCACAGTTCGACTTCGAAGAGGAGGTCAGACAGCAACGAACCCGTGCCGCGCGGCAACCCGACTAGCAATCTGTCGCGCTAGTAGATGATGACATGATCGCAAAGGTGGCGCTTCCGAGTTGAAACGACCCTGACAATGATGAGATTATAACCACGAAACTTTCAAAAAAAATCTCGCTTGCTTCACGGTTTCTCACAAGTCCACTGTTTTGAGCTTGTACTGTAACCAGAAACGTTAATATCAATCCGAGTAGCATACGGTGTATGGTAGCCGTAAAGATACCTCGCTTGCAGACCCGTCTCGCTTTAAAAGCTAAGAAGGAAGAGGAGAAAAGGTGACGTTTTTGGAGCTCAGATCTTAAATTCCTGCCCGGCACATGTGACTCTGTTGCAGATCGAAGGACGCCATGATCTTCAAAAGTCTGCCGGCCTAAGAACTTAGCACCGATAGAAAAATTTTCCACGGTGATATCACACGAATCCTCATACTGATATTTTTTTCATCGTGAGTTGACATAAGCTTAGAGTCATGTACTTCACGTTGGACCAATGTTCACTAAATCCAAGCAACCTTTCTCGATACTTGGGGACGCCAGGCACCAATTTATCACTTCATCGGAACGGCTTCCTCTTTCCGTGATTGTCTCTTTGCCGTTTCAAGGGCTCCTTTCTCTAGAAAAAGGAGGCTTTTACCTTCTACGGTCCCCGCCCATATCGTAGCCTTCCAACGGAGATAATAACCTCATGAAGCTTTCCGGACTTCGAGGAAAAAGCGAGATCTTCTTCAAAGACACCGTGACACATGCCAAACAGTCACTCATAGCAAGATTTCTAAGCTGCCCGAGCACACAGTAACTAAAACCTCTCGCTACAGTAGCAGACATTAAATGTGGGAAGGCGAGAAGACGGATTAGCCGAGAAGGGAGATGATATCGGAGGCTATGGCACAGAGCCGAACCAGCGCCTTCTCCCCGGTCGCGAGCGCCGGCGGATAATCCAGCTCGGGACTTAGCCTGAAAAGACTATGGCACATATCAGCGTACGCCGCCGCCGCGCTGACGTGCAGAGAAGCGAAGTCGTATTCGTCCATGGTCAGTGCGTCAAGCGCGGACCGCAGCGCGACGCGCGCGTCGGCGTAGCGGGCGGCGCAGCCCTGAAGCGCGGACCCAAGCGCGGCGTCCCGCTTCCTCTTCACCAGCCGAGAAGAGAAGGATGACGTCCTGGTGGCGTTGGAAATGCCGAGCTTGATGACGATGACGGACAGTCCTTTAACGTCGGACTTGAAGCTCCTCGGATCGGACTGGAGAGACGACACGCAGAGATCGAAGAAGGTTGTGCTGTTGCAGGTCCTTCGTATGAGATCCGCGTCTCCAGCTGTGCCCACGGCGAGACCCTGTACAAGAACTACGCCCAAGAAGAGAATGATCAAGAGATTTAGGATCTTCGCCATTAGAAAGAGCTAAGGGAGACAAAGAGGAAGAGGATGAGAGGGGAGAGGAGGTTTGGGGCGAGGCTCCGCCGCCGCGATGAGAGAGTCGGTGCCGTTTTAACGTAGCTTTTCGCTTGTCGTCGTCTGCTGGGTCACGGGCCTGTGACATATCGCCGACGGACGGAACCCGACGGGGCGCCAGAATAATGGACCCCACGGTGGACGACAGGACTTATGGCAGCGGATTTTCATGCTTTGTATTTAATTTGAACCTCTGCTTAACCAAGTCACAGCACAGTATGCAGATATCGACGCATAAAGATTTTATTCTAGCGTCCCCTTCGACGAAATTGAATGTTTTTATTATCAATACCTCTTTTATTTTGTTCAACTCTACGAGCGGCTTCAATGAGAGCGGGCAAAAGTCCTCTTGATGTCTTGTAGTTTTTATGATATCGTTTTTGCTTCCCTCTTCATTTGAACAGAAAAGCGACTGACGTAGCTCAATAGTAATGGAAAGGATCCGGTTTGATTCCACAAACCTTTGCTCTGCTAGAATAAGGAGTGTCCAGAATCTACAAAACCATCAAGTTCTCAGAATCCACGAGTGAAGCACTCGAATCTACAAGCGCAGAGAGCTTTTTCATTAGGAATGAGTACTATAACGCAGAATTTCTTTAAATCAAGAAATTTATTCTAATGTTCCTTTATGCAGTAAATGACGGGTTTATACATGCCACTAGAAGAAGAAACTCAAAATTAAGGTATGGAACTAAACAAGGATCTCTCTTTTGCACAGTTTACAAAATAGAAGATGTTAGAGTACAATTAATAATTGTGGCAAGTTTGAAAGTATGCAACTCACACAAAAGATGTCTCACAGATTTGACAACTCTAAAAGTTGATTGTTCGAATATATGATTAAACATCATTCCAATGAAGGTTGAAACATTTATCAACTTGTTAATTCAAAATCTAGTTTTTATAACATCGTTCCAATAAAGTTTTTATATTGCCACATTTTAACCATTATCTATCATATTTTCTAGTTTTTTTTGTATAATTTCATCCCTCACTCATCCACAAAAATTCCATGTAAGAACGTCAATAACCCAATAACCCAGTTTCCAACTAAATCAATCCAAATTATGCTGGATTCATGTATTTATAGGATTCTTCTGAAACAACAAAGCCCTTGGTTTTGATAGTAACTTATTTCTTAATTATTTAATTCACGTGCTTTTGGATTTAGATGATAGTTTTGGATTACTGATTTTTTATGCAGTCCTGGACAATCAGATTCTAACTCCATATGAAGAGGATAGATATATTAGATAAATAGAAATGAGGCTTGCCATCCAGTTTTAACAGAACAGTTATTCCCCAAGCTTTTGAGAACTCTGTATTGACTTGACCAACAACCACTAGCCAAGTTATGCACAATCCTATTTTGTATCTGGGTTGACTTGATCACAGCTGAGTCAACCCGTATGCTTACATCCTCAAAATCCACTGTCTTAGCATCATACTCTCGTGAGTCGTGACCCACTAGCTCTATCTTGTGATAGGTGAAATCTCAATTGGATTGCTTGTCCTGCTTTTGTCAATTCGATAAGCCTACAACCTCATCAAGAATAGTATACTTTAGAAATATATGTTGTAGCCTAAATAAAATCATTTCCTTGTGAGCTAAAGTCTATGAATTATAAACAAAATATTAACAATACAGACATACATGAAGACTCTTGGAAATCCTGAAATAGTTTTGGGATTCGTTTCAAACACACAAAATAATTTTAAAACATAATAATATAGATATGTAAAAATAAATGATAACATGCACTATTAAAATCAATGAACTGATGATAAATAACATGTAAATAAATATGACAAATGTGTATTTCAAATAGTCAAATATAACCTAATTATTTGGGCAATGAGGGACAGTTATATTAAATCTACACAAGCATCGAATAGACTACGCATTTGAGATTCCCGTGATCATTGTAGCTTCTTCCTGAGATTAATTTTCCTGTGCTTTTCATATTACACACTTGATAACACAAAGACTTCCACATCAAGGTTTAGGCATGATGTTAATAATAAAAAATTGAATGGGATATGCACATATACTTAAACGTCATGCTGTGTATTCTTATTTCAACTTTTTTCCTAATATAAAGGAGATAGATATGCATACAATGTATGATTGGTATTTTTGGCAGTGTAGAGATTTTTGTTCAATGGAGTCACTAAAAATTATCTCAGCATAAAAATCATAAAAAAATATGTTGCTTGCATTAAGGAACATACTTTCCATTGCTGCATACCTGTTTCCGATATGATGTTTCTCCTTCATCAAATTTCTAGAAAATCAAAACCAAATAATATATTGAGGTATGAAAAGTATGCTACATTGATGTTGCATCATAATTGTACATAGACTTGAGTAGGAAGATATAAACTGAACAAGTCCCTTGGCTTCAAATGAACCATAAATATGTATTTTAATAAAATTCATCTGATTCAGATATAAATACTATAATTTCTTATTTATGGAATCATAAATGAAAGACATACAGTCTAACTGAGTGAAGAAAAAATAGACAAAAAATTGCTTAAGATTTCGATGTTTATATAAATGGTATCTTTTTAGGACATGCCTGTCAAAATGTCATGCTCACAGTTGCAGAAAGTTTTCAAAAAAATAAATAAATGGAATATGTTATGCATTTAAATGTTGGATAAATTTATGTATGGAAAATTATCAATTAGAGAAATATGTTCAGTTTCATAGAACTTAAGGATCCCTTTTTATATTTACAGTTTATTATATTTAAAAAATCATAAATAGATGCATATGCTGTAAATATGTACTTAATAATATGTATTAAATAATGAATCATAACAAAAACCGATTTTAAAAGTCTTAAATTCCACGAGATTAAATTTTATTTTCCATAATGAGATGGAGACCATTCATACTAATGATATGAAATATTATTATACCTACGTAAAATTTAATCATTATTCTTGAAACTTTGTTTATAGACATACTTTTCATTCCATAAAAAAAACTACTTTTCATGATGCATTTTTTTAATCCAAGTGTTTCTAAAACCTTTAAATATTGGTAGCATAGAGACAAATATTTTACATGCATTTATATAGGCCACAATAGATAATGCACTCAAAAGAAGTAATATAGAACCAAATAAAGATATATCTTTTACCAATCATTCAAAAGGAAAATGTAATAGTATAATTGATAGTTATCGATAATTGTGACACATGGTAGTCGTAAAAAGATGTAATAAATAAATTCAAGTGCCAAACAGATATTGTAGAAAGAGTATATATCTTAAAACAGTCAAATCAAAATATATTGAGCCAAAAACAAAGACAAAAAATATTCAGTTATGAAGGCCAAGTTGACGAATTATAGTTTGTACCAGTTATATATGGTATTTTTAATGGATGTCATTGAGATATCACCTTCCATGAAGATATTCATAAGATTAAATATTATTTAAGAGCTGAGAAGAAAAATAGAGGTAAGCCATTTTACACGGGTAGTGCAGGTTATATGCATATAGTTATGGTCTTTAGTTCAAATATTTAAGCAATTTTTAAAAAATTGTCTGCAACCATTAATTTTCAGCATCCTTGCTTATTTTGAATACATTTAGTTATTTATCTTCAATATGTATATTTGCATTAATTCCCATTTAATATATAAATAATACTTAAATTTAACATTATCCTATGGTTGCATAACCTCCTATTAAAAAATAGAAGAGATTATTGTGTACTACAACCCATGACACTAAAAGTGATATAATTATATGGACTGAAAGGAAGTATCATATTCCATATCACGTTCAATATTCATTAATGCACATGGGATGCATATAATGCACCTATCCAAAGATATGTGCAAAGATGAAGCCATAATATTGTAATTACTCATATTTAAGAATTCACCATGTACATTACGTTTTTAGGATATTTTAGAACATAACATATCCAGATAGAATATCACTATATAATCTTTCTCATACAATGAGAATGGTTGATACCATAAACACTTTTGAAGTTACTCTATATAGAGATAGTGGCCGGTCTCTAGAAAAAGAGTTCACCTAATTGATTCAGATAAATATTTTGATGGTTTATACCTAATATCAACCAGTTTTCATACCACTATTGTGCAAGTGGTCCTAAACTTGATACACCAAGGCATCTTGATAGCTGTATCATTATTTATAGGCTACAACATACACTCCCTTTATCATGAGATTACACACATCCTTAGCTAGGATGCAGAAAGAATTCTACAAAGGTGATTGCATGGTAAATGTTAGACTGCGTGGATTAAGAAGAAACTGACTAAAGGGTTATGTTGTGATGAAATCATTGACCAAGATAGTGAAACTATCAGGATCATATTGTTTTAATGATTTCATAATACATTAGCTCTAATTAGGATGATCTCTTATGTTTGACAGTTGACCTTATCGTTAATCATTTTTTAAAAGTAATGGTAATGAAGGATTATTGCTACATAGTAATGACAAAAGGGTTCCATGAAAGAGTTGATGAAATCTTGTGTACCTTTGGACCACATGGTGTATGTTGGGACCTCACGAGTTGGTGACTTGACCTATGGATTGGTATTAATGATTAATATATTAATTAATCCATACATTGGATATAGGTTACACACTAAGGAGTTATTGAGCTAATGAAGTTTTTCACTAAACTGGCACATTAACCTAGAAGGTCTCATACGTAAGGTTTATTGGATGTTGTAGGGTATTCTTAAAATTGAGGGTTTTCTTGAAATTTCTTATTAACTATACAATGATACAAAGACTAGAGCTGGAGGACGAAAAATGGATGACATTTTCTAACGGGCGAAACAGAATGGAATGGACTTCTGTTCCATTATCTGTCCGACAACATTTTTTTGTCATTTTCTTCATTTGTCACTGTTTCATCATCTTCATGAGTACGCCATTCGTCTGTTCCGTCAATCATCAATTGAAGTAAACAGAACAGAATGGACATCCCGGTGACAGAACGGATGTCCTTGGCCCTCCCCCCCTCTTCTAGCCATTTTCCCTCTTCGTCTGTCACCTCTCTCCCCCTCTTCATATGTAGCCGCTCTCCCCCTCTTCGTCTGTCGCTGCTCTCCCTCTCACCTTCTCTCACCTCTCTCCCTCCCTCCGTCTCGCGCCTCTCTCCCCCTCTTCGTCTATTGCCTCTCCCCTCTTCGGCTGTCACCTCTCTCCCCCTCTGCGACTGTGGCATCTCTCCCTCTCTCCGTCTCTCACCCCTCTCCCTCTCTCTGTCTGTCGTCTCTCTCCCTCTCTCCGTCTGTCGCCTCTCTCCCTCTCTCCTTCTCTCGCCTCTCTCCCTCTTCCTGGGCCTGCACCTCTCTTCCTCTTCCTGTAAGTAATTGTTCAAGAAACTGATTTTTTGCAATGGTTCTGTTACTTCTGTTGAGAAAAACATTCACTGATTTCTCAGTTGGTTTGTCTTTGCCTACTGTTTCTAATTCTGTTGAAATTTCTTTAGAAGGTACATTAATTAAGAGATTAATTTTATGCAAGTGATTGCTAGATATTTGCCATCGGTAAAAAATTTTTTAAGGGTAAAAGTCATCCTTCTTTACTGTCGTTTCATTCGTCATTTTCATTGTCCATCATTCATCAAGAATGACGGATGACTAATGCCATATGACGGAAATCCAACCGTTCAGTTATCTGTCCGTCGCTATACATGATGACAGATGATGAAATTTAAACGGACGGATGCTGAAACGTCATCCGTCCTCCAGCTCTTAAAGACCCATGAAATTTTTCTCTTGTGTGTTGCTCATTATCACTCTCTCGTTGGGTGTCCTCTTCCAATGAGAGATAACGATGAGAAGATCATCCCAGATGATGGGCATGCTTATCAAATAGAATACTAGAAGATTGGATGTGCCAAGAACCACATGGATATGTCTATATGCCACACATCTTTGAGGTTTGTAATAACTCGTTCAAGAAACAAATAGTAGCGGAATCAATTCATTGTACGTTGATTCATCAATTGATATGTTTTTTATGTTTTCAAGGTCCATTTGGATATATATTTTTTCATTTTATGAATCCTATTTGGATTCTCATTTCATGGCCATGATGTCCTATAAAGAGGTCTCACAAATTTCTTTTTTTTCTACCCTTGGAAGAGGTGACCATTAGATTATGCATCAACTAATTTTATGAATATCTTTCAATGTAAACTCAATCGTTGAGCTGTGAAAGCCAGAGTGTTAAGCTAACCTTACATTCAGAGCTGGGCTAAACTTAAGCATTGGTTCACTGGACTAACAATTGTTAATGAAAACATGAAGCTCGAATATTTCTTAACATAAGTGGTTAGTAGTTATTGACATCACATTTAGTGGTGACAAGGAATCAAAATAAAGCACTGTTAAAAAAAGTCTTATATATGGCATGAGTAGCACATAGTGGAACAGTGCCACGGGGGTGAAGCCAATCATATGAAATGGGTTCCATGTTCAATTATTTAAACAAGGAGACGATGAATCAATAGCGGTAGGTTCTGAAACCTACCTTCCTTCTTTCTTTTAGATGATGAATCTCCCAGGTTATGTTTACATAACTAACATACCCAGCCACTCAACATTCTTTTAAAACAATCGAATCGAGCGATAACATTCTTTTAATAATTTTTTTCCTCCTTTTTTGGCTTACAAAGAAAGATTTTGACTGGAAGTTTGGACATACTATGAATAACTAAGGTAAATACATTAATATGTTTTAGTATCAAAAGAGTTTTGATTTAGACTTTAAAGATTTACTTAGTTATACACATACATATGTTGTGTTGGTACCTTTTAGGATATTCAATTGCATGTAGAAAAAACACTTCACAAATCCGCCAGGCTTGCCAATATGGGTACCAACAGTAGGGAACTCCAATGTTAAAACTTGATGGGGTGAAGAAATATGGGGTGGGGGACCCTCTAGAAGATCCTTCTGCATGAATGTCCAAAGCATGATAGCTTGCATAATGCAGTAACCAGAAACTTAATCAAAGGGCATAAAAAAAGAATTCATGGAATAAGAAAATCTAAGAGGGGTAGGAGGCGCCGTATGAGTGAGTACTTATAAACTCCCAATTGGCATGATATTTGTGGATTAGCTCAACTAGCTCTATGTTACAGCAAGGGTACGGAAGAGAAGGACACTGAAATTGTAGACCATTACTGTGGAGTATCTCAAAGGAAGAAGTGTCCTAAACTTGGTAGCACATGATGGATATACCTCAGCTGGCTCAATCTGAAGGCATGGAGCACATGATGCAAAGTTTCTGTGGTGGAAAATATTTCTTTGCCTGGGAAAAATCTAAGATGGATGTTTATCTCAAGTTGTGTTTGAAGGTGTTGACCACACAAAACACGACATACATTACAAGACAACTAATGGAGAGGTCCAGGGCCTTTGAATCAACATCGACCCAAACTCTAAATTCAAGGCTATCAGTAGTACAAAAAAGGATGGCTGGTGAGCTTCACACATGTCTATGTTATAGGGTAAACCAAGGTACACGACTAGATTAGCCAACAAGGCGGAGATCCTCAGCATAATCTTGTAAATTGTGTTTGAAAATTTGTTTTTTAAAACGTAGTAGGATTGTCCCTATGCAGAGAATATGTTTTAGTCATATATTTCAAACACAAATTTTAAATTGTGTTTGAGAATATGTTTTAGTTATCATGTGATATTGTTCATTAATTGACAGAGAAAATTCTTTTTTTTTGGGTTAAGTTAGTGTCTATTATACCCAATGCAACAGAGCTTATGGCTCAAGCGAAGTTTAAGTTATATGACTGTGGGAGTAAATTTACCCAATGGGTAAGGACACTGTTTGTACATTGAAAAAATTAACTCATCATTTAGAACAGTCACTGAAAGTACGGTTTTAGTGTAATTTGGATGATTTGTTAGTGAATTTCTTCATCGTTCTTCTTGATCTTTGTCTGAATTTGTAAATCACTAGGCTTGAGCACAATGTACAAGCCCTTACTGAGAGGAGAGATTGTGAAGTTTACCTAGCTATTTCATTTGCACATTAAAAAGTTTGTCAAAAAAGTTTAATTTGTAGGAGATATAAGATTGTCTTTAAGATCTAATAGTTAGTAAATTGTGATACCAAATTCCCCCAAAATCAAATTAAAACCAAATCAGATTTCCTTCTTATCCCCTGTAATTGACCACTTTGATCCTTTTTATTGGATCAAAGAAGTCAATCTAGAGCTTTTTACTTCTCCTATTCTTCTCATCTCTTCTACCACCCTTTCTAAACTTTTCATATAATTAGGGTGATTTGATCTTCATTGAAGATTAAATTAACTCTAATTAGGGTAAAATTATTCAAGCAGATCACTAATTGAATTCCTTACTAGCTTCCCTTGGACGATACCCATACTTATCACTATACATCTTAAGTTGGATTTTATAAATTTATTGTATAAGCTAAAATCAACAACGATAAGGGAATATAAAATTACAAAATTCACCCCTATTTTTTGGCTTATCAGTTGTATCATTTGATTATTTAAGGCCATTGATACTTCTAGAAAGAAAGTGACTTCTTGTAACGAGGTTTCTATGTTGTTGCCTATAAAAGTGGTACTTTGAGTCTGTGACACTCATTTATATTGTCGGATTCCTTTGGTATTCTATAAAAAATTGATTAGGTGTGAGAGATCTTTTAAAATAAAAAAAATTCTGAAGTGTATGTTTGATGATGCCTGTTAGGCTGCTCTTTGCAAGGTATCATGCCATTTGACATCCTCAGTACTGGGTATACCCTACAGATTTACAGTCCTGGACACTTTTTCTCATTTCAGAGTTGATACATTTACAGTCTCATCATCTCAAGATAAGCCCTTTATGCAATGACCCTCATTTGTCATTATCTGTCATCATCATTGTTTATTTGTGACATTTTCAGCATCATGTTAGGAATGATAGTCTCCTTGCTCACCTCACTTCTCTATTATATTGTTCTTGGGCTTTGATGAAACATATTATGAAGAAAAGATGACGCAACCTCGTGGTCCAAAGATGGTTCTAAACCTTGGAAAATTTGCAGACCTAAGGGAATCTTTTGGTCATACCAAAAAGCATTGTGCGGTGTCCAGTAAAAAATTATGAGGAATTTTGCACAAATGATTACGAGAGAGAAATATGGGAGAGTGACAAATAAAGAAAGAGAGCGAGAGAACAAAGAGAGAAGAGCTAGCAAGAGAGAGAAGAGCAATAGAAAGAGAGAGGGAGAGGAACAAGTGACATAAAAACAGAGAGAAGAGAGGGAGGGAGAGGAATGTTTGACCTAGAGACAGGGAAGAGAGACATAGAGAAAGAAAGGAGCGAGCAAGAGAAAAGAGCAGTAGAGAGAAAGAGGGAGAGAGGGGTAAGCAAGAGAGAATAGTGGTAGAGAGGAGAGAGCAAGAGAGTAAAGGAGAGAGTGAGAATAGTGGTACAGAGGAGAGAGCAAGAGAGAAAAGAGTTGAGGAGAGAGAGATGATCGTGATAAAGATACATGTTAGAGAGAGAGGGAGAGATAGGAGTGAGTGAGAGAGATGAAATTGGAGAGAGAGGGAGAGAGAGGAGCAATGGAGAGAGAGGAGAGAGTAAGAGAGACGAGCATTAGAGAGAGAAGGAGAGAGTAAGAGAGACGAGCATTAGAGAGAGAAGGAGAGAGAGGATCCAACAAGAGAGAGGAGTGATAGAGAGAGAAAGATAGGCTGAGTGAAGAGCAAGCAGGAGAGGGAGGGATAGAGAGAGAGGATCAAGCAAGAGGGGAAAAAAATGAATTCGCATCGCACAAGGCTCTATGCAATGTGTGGTGTGATTTACCTGCCAGGTGTTCGATGTGCAGTCTCATTGCATGGTTGTTGGTCTGCTCGCATGAAAGGACCTACCCTAACCTCCTCCATGCCTTCAAGGCTGCCAGCTGACTTCAAAAGATCATCAATTCAAGTAGTAAAATATTATATTTTTTCATGATGAAATGGTTAGTTTGAATTGTAAGTGTAGAGATTACAATAGTTCCACAACGAGTTCCCTTCACATTCAGAATTTTTTTTTTCATTCCAAGAGATTCCTGACCAACTCCCTGTCTACAGGGGTAAGATCCATCATTGCATGTGGCTTCCTTGAAGATAAAAGATGTTTTTACCTTGTTATTTTATTTATCTTAATACTGATGGTTGAATCAAGAGAGAAGGCTCCTTTACACTTATCCTTTTCTCGCAACGTAGATTCCACCAAATCCCAAAGGTTTTATTTTCATGGAATAAAAAGAGGTTTTATTTCGAGCATCACAGTCGTCAAACAATCTCATATTTTGCAATTTTTGACCCTTTTGGGGCGATTCCTTCCATAGAGCATTGTACTTTGAGGATATTCAAGATTTTTATTTTTATCTTCCATTTCCTTTATGCTTCTACTCTAATGAAAATAATTTATTCACTTTGGCAAACCAGTTTTTACTACATAAATTTCCTCAATTTCCAGTGCCTAAAGATTCCTCTAAAAATATCGTAGACAAAAAGAAAATTCTTCTCAAACATTATAATGTTTTATTAGATGTAATAGGGTGTAATATGGTGTGTATTACTTATACAATAAGTTTCATCACTCGAATCACCTTTTATGATTGATGTCGTGTCCACTTAAAAATTCAAACAAAAGACATTATCTTTATTATTTTAAAAAAACTAATTATAATTGATTTTTTTAATAAATCCATTTTAACTCACAATATAACATAGTGCTCACACTCAAGTATACCAATTTCCACTTTACATTTTATATCCATCATATTTTAAATTTATTATTATTATTATTTCAATTTTTTTGAAATGATAGCGATATAAATAATAATGAAAATTTTATTTATAGGTTATAATACAAGAAATGAATTTAAAAAACTCATCTCTATTTAATATGTAAGTAATAATATTTTTTTAAATTCAGAAATTCATAATATAATCTGTCACACATTTTTTTAAAAAAAATTACATAAATGATTGGTTATTCACTTTTGTATATGACCTACCTTAAATTTTATAAATATTGGAACAAATAGAAGCTAACGCATCATTTTAATTCTAAGTTACATTTTAGAATCATATAGCTAAATTATGCTCATGTATTATATAAAGAATAACATGTTTTTCTGTTATTTTCATTGCATCATAAAATTTCAAGTAATTACTAAAATTAAATAAATTAATAAAATTTATGCACTCTAAAATGAATAATATTTTAACATTAATTTTCCAAATGCCATATTACACATTTGTTATTAAGTTTTTTTCAAATCAGCATCTATGACTATAAATAGCGAATTAGATCATTAAAACTATTATAAGAATTGTGTTGAAAATTCATGACTGAAATCAAAGCATTATTAGTTTGAAAATGCATGTGTTATCTTTGTAATTTTCATACAAGAATGAAGTTTTTATTAGTTTATAAATTAAGTTATATCATTATACATCGTAGCTGTGATTTTAAACTGTATTAGTTACTACACATTAAGAAATTAATGATACAATTACAATTATACATTAAAAAAATTTGGATAGAACCATTTTGAATGATACTTTTATTATTTCTAGTTATATACTAAAATATTTGAAGAAATCGAAATAAAATACATCTATTTAAGAAATAAATATTTCAAACCATATTTATTTATTACCTAAGTCATTTTTCACTTGTTTCAAAGTTCTTCTAAATCATAAAATTATTTATACAAGTTTCAATATTTCAATGTATAAGAATTAAGAGTTGAATAACAGTCAAATATTTATGGGTTTAAAATTTTATTGACAGAGATTTGTCCATAAAACATACACTTTTTATACAATATTATAAATTGGCCCTCATGGGCCAAATAAAAGGTGCAAAACCTTTTTTAACACATATTTTTCAATGGGCTTATTTGGATGATTGGGTTGGGTAATCAGATATGACACATTGACTTGACCTCAACCCCCACCTTTTTGATTGGCCAGATGGTTCAGATCTGTCAACCCACTATCATTTTTGACAATCCCAACCTGACCAACGTGCTGCGTTATACTTCTAGCTCCACCCCTCTACTAATTCTATTACCCTCTCTCCTATTATCATTAAATTCTCTCTATCATCCATGTTATATATGTGGTATCAAGCACAAGCATAAGGAAAGGCCAATAATTTTGTACAAAAATGATTAGAGTTTGGGATGTCCTGCCAATGTCGATGCAAAATATTAATGTTCATGGATGGTTTGCCCATACTCTGATGATGACATAAACATGAAAACATATGAACATCAATGTCACATCACCTATCCATTAGTAAGTTTTTTGGTCACCCGATTTTACATCATGTGATTGGATAATTTTTTATCACCTTGATAAACCAGAAATTTGGATTAAATAATTTTTTTTAGCCTTCTGATTGATGCAATAATAGTTTTAACTTCCTCACAATCATAAAGCAAATAAGGGCCAAATCCACTAGGAGGAAGTATTGAACACATATATTTTAAAATGTAATTTATTTTAAAACAATTTTTATATACTCTAAATAATTAAATATAATTTAATAAAATATAATAGTGAAAATGAATTGAAAATTATTCTAAAATAATGAAAGAATAGTTTCCAAATCAACCTATTTATTCAATTGTTATAAAATAAAACTGAAAATGTTAGTTTAATTCTATAGTATAAACTACTATTATTTAGAAATAATTACATTTGGTAGCACTTGGTTTGATGGTGGTGTCATGATTGGAGCTAGAAAATGACTGTGGATACGTGAGTTAGTGACAAGCAACAGAGTAGGGCAATTAAAGTATATTTTACTGTCAGTGGTGTGTCCAACAGTGAAAACCAAGGTTATAAATGATGATAACCTAAGAAAAAGGATGAAGATGTGAGTCCAAAAAAGAGTGACACCTTTTGCTCATGTGTCTTGATAGGTTCATTGGTCATTTAATCCTTCGGCTTGAAAACACAAGAACATGCCCAAATAAAATTAGGAAGATTATACAAAGGTATCCTTTTTACAAGGATAGGGGTCTGTTTGTAGATCAGAAACTGTCGCTGGGTACAGGAAAATTATGAATGTATCTGAGATTACTAATGTATGGTCCTTTTGTACCCAATATCAGATGTCAATATAAAAAATTCTAATGAACCAGATATCAGATATGAAATTTCTGATGTCTCTACTGGTATCTAGATTTTGGATGACAAAATTGGATATTGGTTTCTAAATGACTGATATCCAATATGGCCATACGTCTCGATATTGACATCTGTTTCTATCTTGATGGATGGATGACAATACCCTATATTTATATTGGATATGGGTCTTTTGGGTATCCAACATGATACCCATATATCATGTTATCCTAAGCTACTTAAGATGTATAATATATTACATATTAGATATAGTTCTCATAGGTCATTCATAAAAAAAATGAAAACTAAAAACGGTGACTTGCAATGGGTCAAGGCACCAGCCATAAGCTGAAGAGACAACTACGCCAATGGTTTTTGGCAGCTTGAGAACCTCGGCAGCAGGGTCTTCTTCTTCTTCCCCTTCCCCTCCTCATCCTTCTTCCTTCTTCTTCTCCTCCTCCTCCTCCATCATCCCCCTTCTCGTCCATGTTTTTTTTTCTTTTTATTCTTTGTTCTGTTTCTCCTTTTCCTTTTTATCCTTATCCTTCTTGTCCTTCTCATTCTCCTTCCTCGTCACCTTCTCATTCTTCCTCTTCTTATCTTTCTCCTCCCTCCTCCTTCCTTTTCTTCTCCCTCACCACCTCCTCCCTTATTCTTCTCCTCCCTTATTCTCCTCCTCCTCCTTCTCCTTCCTTTCTTTATTCTTCCCCTTCTTATCCATCTTTTTCATCTCCAACTTCGTCTGATCCTTATTTTTCTCCTTCTTCCTCTTCTTCTCCATTTCTTTTTCATCTTCTGCTTCTTCTCATATTCTCATTCTTATTCTTCTCCTTATTTCTCTTCTTCTCCATCTTTTTCATCTCCTGCTTCTTCTCATCCTCTTATCCTTATTCTTCTCTAATGGAGTGTGCCACCTTACTCCATCAAAGACGTCATTGGAGCCACCATCATCATCGTCAACAGCCCTCTGGTTCGCGTCCAGCAGACCGGCATGAAAAGGCATCAGTGAAGACACGGGTTCGAGTATCTCCGGTGAAATCACGTCCGTATCTTTCTCGCGTTTTGATTTCTTTTCACCTTCTTCATTTAGTCATGTTTTTGTTTTCATTCACATCGTGTTGGTGTTTGTAGTATTGTGTTCATGTTTGTGTCATCGCATGTTGTGTTGATTCGTGTTGTTGAACATGAGTCAGATCAATTGTATTTTTTGTGTTAAAGTGGGGGAGGTCCTATGTATAAGACTTCCCCCCCCCTTAGTAAGGGTCATCATGCCCCTATAAAAGGGGCCACGATGGTGCCCTAGATTTTCAGACCAGGAATTATCAATTTGAGGTTTGTCCTTCACTTCTTGGTTTCATGAGGGAAAGGAGAAAGGAGAGAAAGGGAGGAGGAGGAAGAGGAGAAGGAAGAAAAGGGGAAGAAGGGGAAGGAAGGAAGCTGGCAGGCCCGAGTTGCTCTCATGGGTATCTCGGCAGAATCAAATGTCAGACTGCCCGTAGCCATCATCCAAGCATGAGGATTTCCCGCACGTGGACAAGTCGTGACAAAGTTCTCAGAGACCGTCGTCGCCACCTCGAACCTGCGGGCCACACAACCCCTGCGTGCAATGTGTGTGTGGGTCTTCACTCACGTGCCTGCCACACCAAACGTGGCTGCATCCAATCAATGCATTATGCGTTGCGCCGTTCGACGAAGGCACAATACGTCCAGCGCTGACGTTCTAAACAGGGATGATGGCCGCGCGATGCACGGACTGATGCCAAGATGGGCCGACGAGGGGACGAGCACATCCGTGGAACTTACCGCCAGAAAACGTGACGACCGCCTCTGCCCGTGTGAATCGCTATAGACACTTTGCCCATGCTCGCACCCATCATGGTGCCTCGCACCGTCGCAGTTGACGTCTCTGCCGCATGTGCCCCTTTGCTACCTTCTCACACACAGCACCCTCACATCGTCACCCTTGTGCCGCCACTCCGACATTGTCATTGTCCTCACACGGCGTTGTTGAGCCTGGCTACCGCTCGCATTAGTCTCTCAACCCGGCTGTGCCAATCTTTCTTAGGATACACTCTCCGGGTTGGTCGAATGCTTGAGCTGACTCGCGTCCAACTGCACCTCCTCCTCATCCTCGACTACCTCCCGCACCCTACTCCGCCGACGGATCCCGCTGCTTGTTGAGCAACGCTGTGCTCGCCTCCGGCACACCTTGACCATCCTTTCCCGCATCGGCTCGCACCGATGAAGACATCGACGACGAAGGCCACCATCGACGAGGTACGCCGTTCCCCTTGCTCGTCAGTTATATTACGTCTTTCAGTATATCTTGACTGCACTCCACTGCGCTCGGGTTAGAATTCGGTGAGAGTTTACCAAGAAAACTATGAGTCGAGTGTCTTCCTAGGTACGGGTCGAGCCCGTCTGTTACGTGTGCAC
The DNA here is from genome assembly GCF_029677425.1 of Wolffia australiana. Taxonomy (NCBI): domain Eukaryota; kingdom Viridiplantae; phylum Streptophyta; class Magnoliopsida; order Alismatales; family Araceae; genus Wolffia; species Wolffia australiana. Next base: position 14,480,578 of record NC_135841.1, on the reverse strand, counting down.
GCCCACGGGAATATTCCATCGGCTCCATAGCTGCCATCATCGCTCCGACGAGGGTCAGAAGGTCACCATCATCGTCACCGGTCGCCCACCCTATAGCTCGGAGTTTGGTGAATTCCCACGGGTTGGAGCGTACACGTACGTTCGCCTAGGTCACAAGACCTCACATAGTACATTCCTCATATGGAATTTAGCCGTTGGGCGATGTCATTAACAACGTACGACATTATCTAGGTATCCGAGCATTGCCTCGGGTACCCACGAGACGACGTCACCGACGTCATCCTACATCATTCTCCTTCCTGTCCATATTCTTCTCTTCTCCTCTTCTCCTTATTCTTCTTTTTGTCATTCTCCTTTTCCTTGTTCTTCAAATTCTTCTCCTCCCTCCTATTGTTCTCCTTCTTCTCATTTTTCGTTATCTTCTCTTTTTCTCCTCCCCTTTTATCTTCTTCTCCTTCTCATTAATAATTCCTCTTCTCCTTGTCCTCCTTCTCATTCCTCCTCTTTACTCTTCTTCTTGTTCTCCTTCTCATTCCTCCTCTTGACTCTTCTTTTAGTCCTCTTTCTCATTCCTCCTCTTTACTCTTCTTCTTGTCCTCCTTCTCATTCCTCCTCTTTACTCTTCTTTTTTGTCTCCTTATTGTCTTTACTCTCCTTTGCCTCCTCCTTTTTCTTTCCTCTTCTCTACGGCTTTTTTGTTCATATTTAATAATATTTCTAGTTTTTCTATCATATATAAATATTTAATGAAAAACAAACCATTTAAATTTATTTTTTTCATCCAATCTTCTCTTGAGTAAATATTGTAATATTCTATGTGTAGGTTTTTCTAAAACTGTTAATAGCTGTGTCTTCTTTTGTTTTAACATTTAAGTTGATTATATTACTATTCTATACGTTGTTTTAGTTGTATTACACACATAGACACTCTACGCACAATTGATCATCCTGTTATGATGTTAAGAATTATGGCTGCATGTGGTAGTAATGTCCTGCCCCAAGTAACCTTTAGGGCAGAGGGGGAGAAGAATCATAGAAATAAGGGGCAGATGAAGACAATTAAGAGATTAGATTGAATTAGCTGTATTATGGTGAAACATAATCGTTACATGTAAGTTATATTTATCTATATAGCTGTTGTAATGACTATGTCTAATCTAATGGCTATGATTGAACTTGTGACTTTGAATCTTGGCCATCAATAACAGCTGATAATTAGGGAACATTTTTTATTGTTATAATTTACTCATTAAGTTAGATTATATTGGTTTAAGGGTTGGTTTATGTGGTTATTGAGTCAAAATTCTCTTAACAATGCAGACCCAATGACATCACCAGCATCTCATGAGGCCCAAAATCATCCAAAGTCAACATATTTTTCATCATAAACTAACTTCACGCCAATTGGTGATGGGTACTATGCTTGCCTATTCTGTGAGGAGAAGAACCCAATCAATAAGAAGAAAACTATCAAGCGGAAAATATGCATGGGTACTAATATATTTTGAAGACATTTTATGTTTTGTCATCTTTCAAAAAGTGATAAGCTGAAAGGTGTTTCCACAAGCAGCAGCTAGCAGTTTTTTTTGAAATTGTTTGAATGACGATCACATGCCCATGCTGTGGTCACCAACGAGGACTTCCCAGGTGGTTACCCATCAGGGTACTGCTCTCACCAAAGCGCGCTTAACTTCAGAGTTCTAAAGGGATCCGATACACTAGTGTGTTGATACTTGTGTAGCAGCAGCTATCAATGACCCAAACTATGGGTAGAAAATCACACTTACTTCGATGTCTACCTTAAAAGGTCCATACACTTAACTAAAATTTTCATTTTCTAATTGGATTTTCCTTTAAACATCATTCGTAATGCAAGATTCAAGGAGCTTTAGCATCTTCAGTATAGGTCAACTTAGACTCCCCAAGTATAGAGGTCATTTTGTGATGCACGATCTTGATGCATGTCAGCATTATAGAAGTGCTGAAGTTATTTTAGGATGATGCCTATTGAACGTCACTCCCTATAGATGCATGTATAATATAAATATTACTGGACTTTTAGGCACCACAATTCATTGGGTAAACAAGAACTAGGTGCAACAAAAGTGAGTACTCACCGTTCGAGGGCATGTCAGCATGGCACGAGTATGCCATCTATCATTGGCTAGATTCTGGAAGAGTTTGGAAAACATTTTAAAGTCAACATCTGAATTTTTTCTGCCTTCCAAGTTAAATCTATTATTTTATAGCTACCATCAATTTTGGCAGGTCTATGCCAATAAGAATATGCTAGCAGTCATCACGAAGATGATAAAGAGTGCCGATCCGATGTTTAGCAACACACATCACAACCCACATGTCACACACATCTTTGAGGTGACAATTAAAACTATTTCCATTCCTTCGACCCACACAGGTGTCGGAAGAAGGCCACGTGAGGGCAACTTATGAGTTTGATAGTGGTGAGGATAACTTGGATGGAGAGGTATTATTAATGCCTGATGACAATGATGTAAGACGATGTTTACTATTTTTTGGAGATGTAGTCATGAAGATGAGGATGTTTGTGCATGTCATCCAAAGCTTTGCCCAATGACAGGAGGAGTATGTGAAAGTGCGATCATATCCTTCCACTTCTTGTCCCTTCTCCCTTTTTGGCCCTATCCATTCCAATTACAATCTGCCTAGGGAGAAGAAGGGGAAAGTCTTGAATCATTCTGGCCAAAGTGAATTTCATTTAGGACCTTCCCTTATTTATATTAAGTGGGAATTTTACATAAAACCTCTACAATTTATGTATATCTTTTTGATGTCCAAAATACCATTTTTGTGCAACCCTTAAGGCTCATGTATCATTCTAGTTCATGATTCCAACAGTCCAATAGCCTTTTTTTAGCCTTCCAAAATTAATCAGTTATATGATCATGTAGATTAACTAATAACATTTCAACTTCACCCAATAGATAGGTCTTGTCTCCAGCTCATGGGATGCCAAGACACACCCTGAGCTATAGAAGATACGAAGGAGTGTTTATCAACACACTCATGTAGCCTATTTCTCATCGATTACTATGTATGTATAGTCGCTCATTTCCTTGACACTCGTTGGGTGACTTAGGGGCATGGTAAACTATCAAAGCCTAATTGGTCATCCTAGTTTGTACAAATTATTTCAAAAATCATTGGAGAACCCATCTCCAATAGTCCACCACCTTGGCCAAGGACTTCATTGCATCATTTCCTTGTTGTCTTTTCTTATAACAAGGGAGAACAATGCCATCTTGACAACTTAATCATATTTTTGAACTTCTTACTGAATACATACTAAGACTATTTGGAATAACATGATTTGAATCTCAAAGTTCATTGCCAAAGTGCAACTAGTTGACTAAAAGATGTCTTTGATGTCTCATGTCTAAGGACAACCTACATAACCATGGTATAAATGGGTTTGATTGATACTTTGGTACAATATCATTCATGGTTTGATATCCATCAATTCAATGAACTCTTTCTGCTAAAGGGCACCCACTACCTATCCTTACTGTCTCCACAATAATGGGTATGAAACTGGCTATACTAGTCCTTGGAGTTCTGCCCGATCGTGCTATTATATCTAGATATGGAGAAATATTTTATTTGAAGTTAGAGAAATCTAAGCTGTCAATTTTTTCTATCTCCTCATCATTGGCGTTGTTGCTTCTTAATTTTTGATCGGGAATTGAAAGTGATGTAGACTAGTACAAGAACATGACTTGAATACACAAGCCTTGCTCTACTTGAAGGAGCCAAGTCATGAATCCACAATACTAGCTTCTGGAACCCTTGAGTCCACAAGGGGTTGTGCTTGAATCCAAAAGCACAAAAACACTCTCTAGCGAAGAGAACACTCATAGGGGAGAAATAAGAGTTTCAAAAAAATAATAGACTTCAATAATAGTCCTTTAAGGGTACATGGGGGCCTTAGATAGGCCACAACAAGTGCAGGGTCGTCCATAATGACTGTACCCATGAAAGGACAACTCAAAACGTTGAGAAAAATAACTATGGCAAGCTAAAACAGAGGATAAGCAGCCTGGCCGGCCTAAGCAGAGATATCCTACAAATTCTTGGACCTATAGAAGCTGTTAGGAGATATTTGTGCAGCTCCAGAAGATCCTCATGGGACAAAACATAAGATATGTAGCTCTGACAAGTTAGAGTAGAGATCTTGGAAAAAGAAGAATTTGTTAGAGGATTATGTCAAACATGAATCTGTTAGAGAATCTTGTTAGAGAAAATCTGTCAAAGGATCTTGTTAGAGAATATCTGTTAGAAGATCTTGTAAGAGAAAATCTGCCAAAGGTCCTATCAGAGAAAATTTGTCAGAGGATCTTGTCTGTGAAAATCTATCAGAGGCTTTTGAGGAGCTCTAGGTACTTTTTTGCAGATTCTGTCAGTTCTAGAAGAATCTTCTTCTTGGTCCACAAGTTGCTAATGGGCTTTATAAAATATGCTTCTGGGCTACATCAGAAAGTCCTAAAATATTAATTTTTGATGATTGGTAGAATCTTCTTGTCTTTTACACATGATAACTTTGAGAATGACATTTGTCCATGTGTAGATGATGAAGATAAAATGTAGTATTTATTGTTATTATTATTTACTCCTAATATCCTGGCACTCATCGCTATGTGAGACATTATCGTTTTATTTTTTTTCTATTAAATGACATGTTGATGTGTCATTCTCATCAGAACACATAAAATAGATCTAATAATTGGATGACATGGTGATGATTTTCTGTAGTCCATGTTAGACTCGGTTATGCTTTGACCAATGGCAAATTCACACATGATACTGATAGTCTCAAATTTTGGGGTTAAATAATGATTTTCTAATGACTTTCACTAACCGTATCATGTGAGGATTTGAGATAGCCAACAAATTTATTAACCTCACAAGCCTAGGGCAAGTAAGGGGTCGAACCACAAGGAGCAGGTAACTCTCTGAATACTTCTTTCAATTCAATCCTTTTTTTCTAAATTTTTATAATTTAATTTAATATTTTTTGTAAAGATTTTAATTAAGAAAATATTAATACAAATTATATTAGTCTAAATGAACCTTTCTCCACACAGCTTTTACCTTGCACAAGCAGTAGTTGTGTGGAACTGAAGGTCTACTGGGTGTAGGTCAGCCCACGGATGGGTAGGAGCTCAGCCCGGCACTTAGCCAAAATTTGGCTAAGTATTGAGCCTCCTTGTGTGTGTGGGGGGGTGCGCAAATTGCACGCGGCTGATTTTCGCGGGGCGGGCTGGCGATACCTGTCGTGTGCGGCTATCGGGCCGGATCTGGACTTAGTCTAAATTTGGCTAAGTCCTAGATCTGCCCTAGGGGTGCGGCGGTGTGCGGGTGTGCGCGGAAATTGCGCACGACTGCGCACTAGCGGTGGGACACCGTGGGCGGTCTACTGCGGCGATGGGGCCAAATGGAAATACCTCTAACTTGGCCTACATAGATGCTAAACAGATCCGGTTGGATGCGTTGGAAAACTACAGATCTGTACTTTCCAACCGCCTGTCTTAAAGAGTGATTGAGCAATTGCTGAAAATCTGATCAATCACACATGCCTTGTGTCACTCCCCTTCACGGCTAGGATGTGATCTTCTTTCTCAGATTTCCTCTCAGCTTTGCTCTATCACTCAACTCAATTTTTCCTCAACAAAGGAGGGTCTACAGAACTTCTCCGCATTCAAGGCATCAACTTCATTCAAGAAGAAAATTCTAGATGACCTAAAAAATTCTTAAGAGAGTATTTATAGGGCCGGTTCTCTCTCCTCTACCCTTGGATCTCTTGGACGGCCATGATTGATCCAAGTGTCTGATTGTCAGAAATTGAGAATATGGGCTTCATTAGACTCCTAATGGGCCATCTGCTTGATCCAGGCGCCCTCCTTATTGGGTCTTCATCCATGTTCATCACTTCTCCTTATCTTGATGTCTGTACTCATTTAAATAAAGATGATATCCAATCCACTTGATTCAATGAATCAAGTGGGGTTAGTAAAAATTCATACTTAGAATAGTAAATATAGAACTCATCCTTATTTTCATAATTTAGTGGTATTATATATGCTAAATGATGATATGATTAATGCCAAATGCCTGGTTAACTTACCACAAAATTATGTTTATCAGATACAATGTGTAATGCCTATGATGTTGACTTTTTAAAGCTCTAAGGATTTATTTTTTTCATTCTTTCTTCCCTTGATCATCACATCACATTTATTTTGATTGAAATCCATTCTTTCTTTATTGGTCCATATCATTTCTGTACTTAAAAAAGAAAAAATCTTAGTCAATGATTAGGTATTATGCCATTATGATATCTTTTCATAATGATTAGTTGGATTAATCATCGCCAAAACTCTTGATTGGTTATTATTCGATCGAATTGAATGGCGACACATGGTTATTTTTTTAAGACCTAAAATAGCTTGGGAATGGAATATTTCGATTAGCGAGCAGCTTTAAGACAAGAGATTTACTGTCTCTAGGAATGGAGTATCTAGTGGTTTAGAGAAGGTGATAGAAGTACATGATTCTTTCATGCATTGATTAGGCATAGATCTTGACCTAACTAAACGAACCTACTAGGAACGTAAAATCAAGATCGAGAACAGTTGGCGATAGCTGGCATTACCTACGTTTGTTCCCTTCTTACCTCCCAATCGATAGAGATGACCGTGGATATACTCACTTCCATCCTACACCTGGTGACTGACCAGGAAAACACCATAGTCACAGCCCTTCCTACACACAAATCAAGGAGGTGGTCTTCTCACTTAGTAGGTATAAGGCCATAGGGGGTTGTGGCTTTTCTGCTGAATTTTACATAACTTGTTTGGATATCATAGGCGTAGACTTAGTAGAGTCTATCAAGGAGATCTTCATACACAAAGTCTTTCCTAGAACCAGGACATCCACTTTCCTTGCGCTTATTCCAAATGTGGATAATCCAGTTTATTTTAAAGAATTTTGACCCATTAGTATTTGTAATGTATGCTACAAGGTTATATCTAAAATTATTACAAACTAACTTGGGACCTTCCTTGATTAACTCATATCTCGTCAATAGTGTGGTTTTTCAAGGGCTGACAGATCCATGACAATATCATGCTAGTTCATGATGCTAGCTCAAACATCATTATCAAACTCGATATGGAGAGAGACTTTGACAAAGTCTAATGGACTTTCCTTACCATAAGCATTCATCTATCTTGTTGATGCTTGTATTAGAGAGAAATATCATTTCTCTCTATTGGTGGATGGAGACTCCACTCATTTTTTCACTGCTATGTGTGGTCTACATCAAGGTGACCCTATCTCAGCCACCCTTTTCATATAGATGGAAGATGTCTTCAGCTCATCCATCAGGCGGGCAATAACCCAAGGTCCCATCCAACCATATTTTTTAAAAATAGGGTGCAAGATCATCTTGCATTCTCTATTTATAGATCATGCGATCTTTTTCCTTAATGGATCTAAAAACTACATTGAGGGGGCTTATGAGTATGCTTACTGGGTATGAGAGAGCCTCGGGCTAGCTCGTTAATGCCTCGAAGAGAAGGTTTAGGGTAGGATCTTCTACAACCATAAAATCCTTTGAGATCATCCATCATTACACTTTATACTCACGAGGATGCCTTCATTTTGACTATCTTGGATGTCCCATGTTTCTTGGTCATGCACGACATGATTATTTTGATGCCTTATTGGCCAAGCTGAGAAAGAAACTCATAGAATGGAAACTTCATTTTCTATCCCCTAGATCGTGCATTCAACTCATACGTCACATCCTCATTAGCATTTTTCTGCATACCTTAGCAGTACACTTTGTATCTCTCACTATTCTTCGATCCGTTAGGTCACTTAGAGGGAGGCCACCATTATCATTGGGTGTCTCAGTAGAAGGCATTTCAAGTAATGAACGAGGGGGTTTTAGGGATCAGGCACCCTCAAGGGATCCAAGACATGCTTAAAAAGAAACTTGTGGCGTATTCATACCATGAGCTCACCCTTTGGGTACCTAATATCGACTTAGTACAGCGAGTGAGCTTGTCATAAGTTTGATATCAAAGGCCCCAATCGGTGGTGTACTTGGCAACACCACTAGCTAGAGATATTGACGGTGACCTTATGGCTTGTTGACCAATGCAGAATTAGTCCTGGTACGATACTTATCTTGCGGATACTGCCTTAGCTGGCTACCCTACTTTTCTACACAACCGACTCCAGATGACCGTTGCCCAATTGTTAATAGGGATATGAGAATCCTATATGAGTAACATGGACTTCGTCAGACTTCTTAACCATAGATATGTCCATTGAGATATGGACCTCTCCTGATCGTCCTATCTGGCATCCTCATACTACACTAACACCAATAGAGTGTTTTAACAAGATCTTTATCTCATCAACACGATCGAAACTTAGCCCTTATCTACACATTACCATACCATACGTACCATGGGAGATAAGACTCTTCTCATTTTGTAGGGTCCACCATGAGCGCACATGATGTTATGAGCTCATCAAGCAATGGCTACATCGAACCCATCGCCTCACATCACCTATCGCTCGACGTTCACTACGTACATGTGATGCACTCTGCGCATGGGGAAACCAGGTCGCTTTGACCCGCATCACCACCCTACTATAGGTTGGCTACTAGCACCCACCGCCAATGAGTTCTCTCAAGCTCAACGTGAATGGTGCGGCCAAAAGGAACCCAGGGCCAGCTAGTGGAGGTGGTCTCCTTCGAGACCACACAAGGAGTATTATTTTTGGTTTCTCACATTTCAATGGAGTTCAGACTAACACATCAACCAAGGCTATGGTGATATGTGGTAGGTTGCTCCTTTGTGAGGAGTGAAACTTTCAGCGTATCATCATAGAATCAGACTCACATTTCTTAGTCGATATGCTCCATGCAGGCTCATACTCCCACTGGCATATCTAGGGTGTATGATGAGACATCACATGGTATCACACACGCCTCACCAGCATTCACCATCATCTGCAAGAAAGGAATCAAACAACAAATGCCCTCACCAATTATGTCGTACACTCTCGCACCCATTCCCTTTATACTACTTGGCAGGATCTTCCCTAGGAAGCATGAGGCAACCATCGTATTGAGAGACTCGGCCTGCCAGATCTTTGCGCAGGCTGGATTCTTGTGCCTAACGATTCCCAACGTTGGACGCGGGAATGCACAACGTCCCGCCTAGACATTGTACCCTTCGCAGAGTTCTAACATGATAACGGATGAGAGTGGACATAACACCTGCTACACGCATCACCAACTCAAGGGGGACAGCTAGCACTTGAAGTCTCTCACTATTGTATCTTTTTCCTTTTTATCATGTGCATGGGCAAGTGGGATCCATGTATAATTGGGATATTTATGCTCACTCCACGCCTTTAAAATATTCTAAACATTCAACCTTACATATATAAAACCCCCTTGCGTGGCATCTAGGACACGACTGGATTGGTCTGTGATCCCAACCCTTGGGTTGTTGTACTTGGCATCGTGTTTTTGTCAATAAAAAAAGACATTAAATATATCGGTTAGTCTTTATAAAAAAAATCCTAAATCATACAAAAGTCATTTTATATATATTAATTTCATGAAGAGTATGATGTAAGAAAATCACTTAAAAAATTTAATCATTTAAGCATGATTACAAACATAAAGACATAATTTTAATGAATAAAATATGTAAATTTGATAAAATAACCCAGGAATATGCATTTTATCATGGGATGCTTTGGTCATGAAATTTTAGAAATATTACAATCAAAAGTAGATAGAAAGAGTGTCAAAATGTTTGTTTTAAATCCATGCAATTTAATTGAGGTATTTTTGCATCTCAGGTTTTGAGAATAATGAGTGGAGATTGGTGGGTCTAAGGCTGAGGGATTCTATTGGATTGTTATCCCTAAAACCTAATCAACTCAAAATTAGGTTAAAATTACATTATTTTCTAGATTCAAGTTTAATCAATAAAATTCAGAAACTAATACACATATAATTGTACTAGATAGTGGATAAGTACGAGTCCTCTCCACGAAGAACAGGTCTTAGGGAATAACTCAGTTGATATGTTGATTTTAAGATGACGAGAAGGGATACATATAGGATAACATATATTAAGAAGATAAAGATGGTGAGATGAGATCTGGCTAATAATGATCTAATGACAATAAAACTATGGTTCTTATGAGTGGTAGATAGTGGAAAGTGAACAAAGCTGGTGAGAATGAGGGCGTGGGATAAATGAAGACATGAAAAGGTGATTATAAGAAAAGATGATGGATAGTGGGAAATGCTAATAAGAAATATTTAAATTAGGGTTTATGATTTAACTGAGGGTTTGAAGACAAGACGTGATGGAGATGATGGGACGAGACATAGTGACGAAGGTGATGGTAGTAAGAGATGAGTGAGGAATGAGATGGTGAAAAGTAGTGGTTTATGGTTTATAAGGCAAATAAAGAGGGAAACATGTGATGATATCATGACATTGTAGATGATACGTCATGTAGGTGGTATACGATACATCTCACAAGTGGTAGACAATGATGGATGGTGATGGATGATGGTGGATAATGATGATGAAATGAATAAGATCTACCCAAGTGAATGTGTTGAGGATGAATCAATGTCAAGCAAGAGAGTAACCTCAAATCATTATGTTTCGTCAGGATCAAGACATTTTCCTCATGCCGATAAGCCTCCCAACATCTCTATTGATCAACATAACACTTAAGACACCAACAACACCCTTGATAGACCTTCTAACCTCACACTTTTTCAATCTTCCCCTCTAGGAGCTATTGAATTTAAAATTTGGAGCTCCACGAGTTAAAAAATATGCCCCTCTAGGAGGCTGAATGTATAGATCCAGTATTACAGATGGATAAAACAGAAAGGTAAGCTACCCTCAAAATTTTAGCTCCATCAACCTTCTAGATTGTCTGATATGAAGCCTTGAAGTTGGACAATCCACATCCATTAATTCAATCTAAATATTTCTTTCTGCCCGTCCCCATCATCACGATCATCTCGTTTTTATGGTTTTATTGTCATCATGGCATTAATGCAATCACTGGTACAGATTGGGCAGCATCATCCACGATCAGGAGATGCCACATGCCGCCTCCAAAAAAAAACAATAAATTTTAACAGTATATTAATATAATAATAATATTGAAAAGAAGAGGGTGTGTTATGTGGTGGTGTGTGAGCCCGCCCCACGGCAACACATTTTATTTAAAAAACCAATAAAATAATGACATGTGTCTGCCACGTGTCTTATGACACATCAGTTGCATTGTTATTTTTAACCAGTCAAAGAATCGAAAAGATATTTATTTGAAAATTCCTAGCCTTGGTCCATGCGCAGATTTACTGCGAAAAAAGAGCACATTTTTTTTGACTAGGCTACATTCTGTGATTTTAAAAAATAGTTGAAATTTTTTTAGAAATAAATTTCATAATGTCATTGCTAATTGCAATGCCATACTGGTTTTACCTTCCATGATTGGCTGATGCTAATCATTAATGTGGTTTAATGTTTGGCTGTCACCAATAATTAATGGTAATCATTGGTTGGCTGTCATTTGGTAAATTGAATGACTACACGTAGTATAATGGAAATAAGACCCCACAAATATCTTATAATTCACCTATAACTAAATATAACTTCAGAATATATATATAAATATTAACTTGTAAAAATCATATCGTTATGTAAAAAATGTTGAAACATTCACAAAAAATCATATTATGGCTCTCAAAATTATTTCTTTTAGAATATGATGTGAGAAAAAAATCTGAAATAATTAGAAATTCAAAAAAATTGAAGCATCATTTAAAACATAGATTTAATTATTTTAGGTTTGATATAGCAAATATATAGCCAATTTAATGCAGATAGACATGCAAATATCATCATATTAACCTATTAACACTGTGTGTTATTAAATCCCATAATCCACTTTAGGCATAGTCCAACTATTGGGTCGGACGACATTGAAATGGGAAAGTGCAAACCCTTTATCCCTAAAGAGCTTTGACTATCTCTTCCTAGTGTCCCCTTCATGAATGGTATACGATCAACCATAGTCATTATAGGAGTGGGGTAGAAAATGCTATTACATATGAATTTCCTATGAGTAGGAATATTTACAATATTGTTTTAACGATGTGTGATCACCAAATTATGATGATATCATAAATTTGTTGATAATTTTATGTATTATTGGAATTCATTATAAATGACACATTATTTATAATTTGTTTATATTTACATGGATGAATATTGCATAAGATATGAAATGTGAAATTCGCCCTAAGATCATATATAATGGTTTTAGTAAATACATTTATGCATTCATACATCCAACATGGATAATCACTTTCCATTGGAAACTGACTATTCTGCACCATCATAAAGTAATAGAAGTCCCTAAACTTTATAAAGTTCTATTCTCACTTTACTTTATGCTCTTCCTTATGTTACACAACGTGTCTAGATATAGCCTTTGAAATGTAGGAAGACTTCCATAAGATGCATGATACATGAACTATCAAATAGATATTTATGTGAGATTTAAAGATTAGTAACCTAAACAAGTAACTTAACTATCATCAGTATGACCTTTTTATTTTACCATAAAAATTAATGTTCATTGGCCTACCTATTTTGGTGGGTAAGCCCAAGCCAACCAACTTAGTAAGATAGTGAAACCAAACTTAAATCATTCTTAAATTTTAGTTGCCTTTATAACTTTTCTGGAGTTTAGGGTCATCTTATTTTGAGGTATCTCATTAGGATTTTCATTATTCTCAGCATCAATACAACATTTCTCTCAACGACTATATGAGAATATACTTGTGATGCTCCCCTAGTTATAAAAGATCTAAAAATAAATACCTGGTAACATGCATTTATATGATGATATATATAATTGATCTATTATTTCAATTCCCTATTAAAAATATTAACATCCATGTTAGGACGGATTTGAATAACTTTTTATGCCTCAATGATTAGATTTATAGAGTTCATTTTTATCAATCCTACTTTTTTTTGTATGAGTAAAGTGTTTAATATATAATTATATTTTTAAGGTAAACTACTAATTAGAAGTGGATGATAATTTTTTCAGAAGGACATATGTTAGCCCAAACTGGATCTAGAAAATTGGCTAATAAGGAGCATAGAAGAAGCAGCCAGATCTGCAGCACATGAAACCTAGAAATTCTACTTCCATCTGTCCTAGATCTGACCCAAATTGTGAAAGCAACCCTAGTTTATCCTGCGTCACTATCTCATATTCAAAGTGGAATCCAAGGGTAACAAAAGCAGATACAGCAAACATACTTGAAAAAACAAAAAGTAAATGAACTCCTTGATATAAGTGGTTGTAAGCCTTCTCTCTCCTCACTTCTGGCATAAAGACACATGCTCTCTTGAGGTCAAATAGGGTTTTGATATATCAAGTTACTGAGTTTTCATCTTAAACTTTTGATTTTTGCTTTTTTTTGTTTAGAAGCACATGCTTCGGGCAGAATATACATACCCTTATTAGAGTAATTTGATCAAGACCATGATTAGATAGGTCAATCAGCCACTAATAATAATATACATTCATCTCTTTGTCATCCATATTATGGATAATAGTAGACGATTGTTTGTGATAATATTTCAAGGTTTCAAGGATGGATGAAAACTCACCACTTAAATTGGCTTGAATTAGGAAAAATTGTGTTAGCTACAGACCCCTAGATTTCCTATATTTAGCATATCTCCTATGTTTTTCTCTTATTTTACCTTCCTTATTTGCACTTGTTTCCTTTAAATATTGTACAGCCCAATTAGCATACTATATAGATCTGGGTGCGTGGTTGTCATTGAAATAGAATAGTTTGATTCTGGCGTCCATCCTATTGGACAGCTAGAGTTTGAGGTGGTCCAACTTGACATGGTATCAGAGCATTGGATGTTCATCTTGTCGGAGCTGGAGGCGTAACATTGTAGAGCGTCGCATGACGCTGTGTGGAGCCGAAGTGTCGTGAAGCTAAAGCGCTGCTAGCCATTGTCTGTGGTCAGTGGTCTTGGAACTTAAGCGTTGTGGAGCGTTGCGTGACGCTGTTGTTACCAAGGAGCTATTGTCGACAAAGATAGCTACCATCATGATGTCAGACTTCGTCGGGGACATCATCCGGTCGACACCAAGTATGATGGCTCGGTACTGATAAAGGTGGTGGTATCGAACGTCGACAGTGTCGTCGGACAAAGGATAAACCCTAACAGGTCGATGTGACTATGATGCAATGAATGAGTGCCCTAGGAGTCGTACGTGCAGGCTCCAACTTGAGGGAGGCGTTGAGCTCTGAGTTTGGACGGGGTCACCGGGTGACGGCGATGGCTGCCTCTCGAACCTTGTCAGAGGGATGAAGGTGTCTATGGCCTAAATAGTCAATCCGTAGGGCTCGCACGTAGCGGACGGTCTTGTCCGTACTGGTAAGACACTCAAATATGCCGTAGTTTCTCTCAAAACCTCTCTCACCTACCTAGCTAGAGAGCTGTGGAGTCAAGATGAAAATTTACTACATGAGATAAATAAATAAGCGATAGGAGAGGACGACGTACCTCGTTGGCATGGCTCGTGGTGCAGAGTTCATCGACGGTTAACACTGGTCAAAGCAAGTGGGCCGGAGAGGTGCCAGAGAGCAGATGGTGGCTCGACGAGCGATTGATGATGCCGGAGCTATAAGTAAAGGTCAGAGGAGGAGGACGAGGTGTAGGATCTCGCTGAACGCTCGGTTGTCCCATAGCATAGGCTTTGAGTAGACCGGCTCGGGGCGGAGTCTGGGTAGGAACCGTGTAGGAAACGATGACTCGAGGTAGCGTGGCACTGGCATGATCGCCCAATGCAAGGGGCAGCCATGTGTCCGCTACGGCTTGACAATACATGGACTGGCTTCGGAAACAACCAGGGGCATTGATGTCGTCCCCACAAAGGTGGGCTGGTCGTGCACGTAGCGATCGTGGGGACAAACAGAGCTTACAGTCATCCTAGGCGGCATGGCTCACATCGTCTGTGGAGAGTCATCACCAAGATCTATTACCGAGACGTCAACACCATCGCGTGGAACAACGGTGGTCACTAGTCGTGCTGTAGCAAATAGAATGCACTCGGCCAAGGTCGTCCATTGTCAATTCCCAATTTGGGTGAGTATGCCCCCTCAAGTGAATTATTCGTGCGGTGAAAACCTGAGTTCAGCAACAGGGGGGATTCAACCAGACGGGAATGACACCAGTCGGCGTCGGTATTCTCCGTCAAGTTTTGGTGTTCTGATAGCCTGAAGACGGCGGAATCGGTGCCCAAAATTGAGGGAACCACCAAAATTATGCTTCTAGCCGATATTCATTGTAATACTGAGATTCACGAACAAACGCGTGACCAGTCCGCGTGGAAATATACCACAGAAGGTGCCCCCCCCTATTGAGGAATTTCGCCGACGGCCGTGGCGCTGATCCAGCGGTTGGGCGGGTGTCCCTTGAGGTGAGAGGAGGAATCCAAGGAAGAGGGGGAAGAATGTTTGCAAATCAGGGGAGAGAGATTGTCTTCCCCTTCGCTGCCCGCATCACCCCCGACCTTCCCTTCTTTCTTTTGCTCCGTTGATCCTCTCCTCCCTCTGTTTTCTTCTCTGAGCGAGGAAGGGAGACCAGAAATTAACATGACGATTTCTTTGTTTCTTTGTTCTTCCTGGACTATGGGGGCTAGGGTGCCCCCCTCTTCCCTTATAAAGGGGAAGAGGTCAATGGGCCCTCCCCCCTTAGTGGGTCAACAAAAGAACCAAAGAGGGTCCATTAGGGGGCCCTTATATAAATTGGCCCCCTCATTACAAAATAAAATGGAAACTAAAATGCAAAGAAAAGGAGAAGGAAAACAAGGGGGCACAGGGGGAGGGGATCTGAAATGACTAAGGACCCCTTCTCAAAGACGACCAAACACAGACATGGGCTCGTCGTCGTGCGACGAAACCAGGACGAATTCGAAGAAAACACAAGACACGACTAGGAAAATGACGAAAAAAACAAAATGCGATAATCGAGCTTCTTCATTCGGCTTTTGATGTCGGTGGCCGGCGGTGCGGACGGCTGATAAGCCTAAACATGGTGTGTAAATATGTCGTTGATTGAGCGTTTGGACTTATACAATAAAATTTATAAATACCCTTAATCACTAAAGACAGAGTATAGAGCAAGCAAGGGATCAAACCTCAGGGAGGCAGCAAGCAAGAATTTTATCTAATTTTTAATAAATTAATTCAAGAATGAATTAATTTTGCAATTAATAGATCTTAATTATACTTAATGATGTTTTTAATTAATCAAAATTAAGCTAAAAACTTAATTTTGATTTAAAATATTTTCGGTCAAAACACTCAAGATAGGATAATTTCAATTATAAGATCAGATTAATTCAAATTATTAATTTCCCAATTATTATAAAAATTTTAAGACAATTTTTATGAATTAAAATTAGAAATTAATAATCAAGAAAGGGGTTTTGAAATTGGACTTCAAGATGGATGAATTTTTGGATGAAATTTTATATTTAGGTTTTCTATATATTGAATTAAATTTACAAACAATCGATTTTGAAATGTGGAGAGAGAAAATAGACAAATTAACCTAGAGAGAGAAAGTGAAGAATGTGGGAAAAGGTAAACTCTGATCCTAAATAAAAAATCTAAAAATGCAGAATTGTTCAGATCTATTTAAAACTAAAGATTAAAAATCAGATCTCGAATCAGACTCAAAATGAAATGCTAATTTCATTCAAAACAACTTCTAGGGCATGTACATTTCACCCATGCCAAGGCGTTATAGAATCTCTCAAGGAGAAATTCAAAATACAAATCAGAAACTTACAACTTTGAATGTAGAATCAAGATCTGTCGACTTCCCAAGCAACTCTTGTGTCCTTCCTCGCCAAATCCTTGGGGAGATCTTCAAAAATTGAATTTCACCCTTTTACAGATCTCTATTTAAAGATCCAACCATCTGGATTGTAGAGGGGGAAAAGACAAACATGCCCTCAAAATTTCAGCCCAATTGGACATCTAGATCTCAAGATATCAAAGGTTTACTGAGGATTAATCCTAGCTGTTGGATTAATTTATCTCTCCTCCAAGAAGCTAGGAAATGGCATTTTCTGATTGTTTGCCACAATTTTTCTCATTTTCCCCCTTCTCGGATCGCGTTCTGACACGTCGTTGTTCGCTTCCGTAGTGTGTAATCATTGGAGAAATTATGCTATGTTTAAACAGCTAAAAAGAAGCCACGTCGCCGTGTATTTTTAAAAAATAAAAAAGGCAAAAACCACTTTTCGTTAATCATTAGTGCACACATCTTTTGTCCGCAGCGTGCATCAAATGCACGCGGCGAATCAATTACGTGTGCCAAAAAGAATGTTTTTAAAATATACGTGTGTCGGTAGCCATGTGCATTTAATGCAGGCGGCTAACCAACCATGTACGAGGTAGATTATTGTTTAATAAATGCACGCGGAGATCGATTCTCTGCGTGCATTTATTGCATAAAAAAATTAAAGAAAAGAAAACATACCTTTTCTCGCCGACCGCACCACGTCATAAGTACTTTGATCTAATGATTTGCTCATTATGGCATCGCGATTTGCGATGCCATAATGAGCAAATAATGCTCAATATTATTTAAATAATATCCATCTACTTATTCCCCCAAATTTTGGGCGAATGACGTGGATGCCCCTTGATATATTTATATACATGTATTAGAAAATGCCAAATAAATAGAATATGTATTATTTCAATATGAAAAAATTATTTCTTAACTTAATATTGGTCAGAAAATTATATAAAAATATGAAAAAATTCCATAAAAATTAGAAAGCCCTTACCAACCTTTAGTCAAGTATTTAAGGCCCTGTAAAAAATATTTCTTCAATGAAATGAGGTTAAATACCATGCAAAGAATGATAAAAATTAGAAATAATAGTAAAATCAAAGTGTAAGTCATTTATCTTCATTTCTAAAAGATAACATGCAAATATGGTCATTAAAACACATAAATATAATGTAAAATTCATCAATTAATCATGTTAATTTGCAAGTTATCATACCGCCCACTTAAATCATTGCTAGTCCCTTAGCAATGTACCATTATTACTTTAGTTACTTCTTCATCCATCAACCCTCATTCATCTGTATGAAGTGTTAGAGATATCAATAACATGCATAAGAAGAACTCCCCTCGACAATTTGGATTCCACCTTGTCAGGAATATGGGTGCCATTCCTCTTGGTTTTGGGTAGAGCTAATGAAATGAGAGAGAAAGATGTACTCCTCTCCAGATATTACTATGATCCAAAAGGTTCCTCACTGCACTCTTCAAGTGTTGGACCTCCCCTCTCATATCAAGGTCACTCTCTTCCGGGTAGTGGCTACTTTATGTTAAAAATTCTCCACTAAGTTTCCTCCTACTATACGATAAAAGCTAGACATTCTCCGCCTACCAGTTAGCACAGAATATCAAATGTTGTGCTGGCATGGGTAGAGAATAAGAGCGAACGAAAGATAGAATGCTCAAAGGGAAAGAGATGGATTTCGAATGAAAGGTTTCGTCAAGGATATATCATTTCAGGTTGCCTTCTCCCAAGACTTAGACGAATGAGAAAGAAATAGAAAGAAAGAAATCATGTATGATGCCCTCACTAGATTCAATAAATAATAATTTGTACCAAAATTGATGTACTAACAATGCCTACCACAAAATCCCCATGTTTTTTTTAATTCCTCAGATTTTGCTTGAACTTGAGGACTTTCTCTTTTTTTTTTTAAGGGGTAAAGAACATACTAAAACATTGTGAAAGAGAAAAGAGAAGATAATTATCATTGACTCTAAGAGGGCATTATGTAAAATCATTGAAGAGAAGAAGAGGTAATAACAAATTGAAGAACGAAATCAGACAGAAATGGTGATAGAGATGTGATATAGGTGATCCCATGGAAAGGGAGATAGAATGGCTTGAGAGATGGCTACCATCCATGAAAGGCTGTAGGCTAGAGAAAGGTTCAAGGAAGTGGATAGGTATATGGCATATGGTATAACAAATGGAATGGTAAGGTGGATGGAAATCAAGAAAAAGAAAATTCTGTGCTTAAAGACTTGGATAAATGCCTATCTTCCACCCTAAAGTAAGATTGACTCAATGAAAGAATAAAAACATTCAAGTAGGATCGGCTCAGTGAATGGTGGCGCGGTGGGGGTCCTCAAACTCTCTACCTTTTTGAGTCATAGTGCTTCAATCCTTTGATTTTCCTATCCCCTACACACCCAATAGATACCCTAGCCATTTGGAAATCGACTCCCACATTATCCAAAATCAAGGTTTGTTTTTTTTTTGCACGATCATGATCAGCTAAATAAAACCAAACTTCCCTACTCATGTAATTCGAATTCATGGATGAAGAAGGTCTCCTAAAGGTGGGTTTTCAATTGTAAATGGAATTTATATGAGAAAAACCCAAAAAAGGTTTGCAATCCTAAGCACATGAAATGTTCTCCCCCCCACTAAATTACGCAATGTCCTCAATGTATGGGAATGGATCATAAATATAATCCAGAAGTTCAGAATTGTAAACCTGATTAGGCGTGATCTTTGAATTTCTTTGAAGAACTTATTAATGATGAGCTGACATCTCGTTATGTGTGCGAATTATACTTCTTCTTCTTCTTCTTTATTCTTGGAAAAAATAAAAACTGAAAACAAAACAAACAAAAATGAAAGCTAGGGAATTGAGTTATTTCCCATTAAGGTGGGTGCAATTGGGTTTACCAATATTGTTGTTGTAGGTTGTGGTATATTTTTGCTTCCAAATATGGCTTTAATCGCATGCCATTTACTATGAACTCCTTCCCTGTCTTAGGATCAAAAATCAAAACTGCTCCATTATCATATATGTCAGTAATTATAAATGGTCCATCCCATCTTGATTTTAACTTCCCTGGAAAAAGTTTCAACCTTGAATTATAAAGCCATACCTTTTGATGTTTCTGAAAATGTTTGCGATCAATGTTCTTGTCATGAAAATGCTTCATCCTGGCTTTATAAATTCTTGAATTTTCATAAGCTTCATTCCTCAGCTCCTGGAGTTCGTGCATCTGCAATAAACGTTGTTTTCCTGCTGCATCTAAAGAAAGATTAAGTTTTTTAATAGCCCAATAAGCTCTATGTTCTATTTCCATCGGAAGATGACATGCCTTATCGAAAACAACCCTATAAGGAGACATCCCTATGGGTGTTTTGTAAGCAGTTCTATATGCCCAAAGAGCATCATATAACCTACTTAACCAATATTTCCCATCAGGTCGAATAATCTTTTTAATAATTTTCTTAATCTCTCTATTTGAATTCTAAATTCGACCATTGGCTTGTGGATGATATGGGGTAGTGATTCTATGTTGAACCCCATATTTCTGTAACATGGTCCTGAATTATTGAAATGACTTCCTCCATCGCTAATAATTGCTCTAGGACAACAAAACCTGCAAAATATATGTTTTTGAATGAATTTGGGAATGGTCCCATAAAATCAATCCCTCATAGGTCAAAGATTTCCACTTCAATTATGGGTTGTAGTGGCATTCTATCTTTCTTTTTGATATTTACCACAGCTTGACACTTTAAACAACTAGAGAAGAATTTAAAAGCATCCGAAAGTAAGCTTGGCCAAAAGAATCCACAATTTAAAAATTTAAATGCAGTTAATTTTGGAGAATAATGTCCACAACATAAAGAAGAATGACAAGCATCTAATATGCTCCATTGTTTTTCCTCGGGTACACATCTTCTAAACACATGGTCAACACCTAATTTAAAAATTTCAGGTTCATCATAGTAATAATAATTAATATCTTTATAAAACTTCTTTCTATCATTAAGATCCCAATCATTAGGTAATAACCCTGTGACAAGAAAATTTACAATATGGGCATACCATGGAAGCTTTTTACGTTGAATCTCTAAAATATATTCATCAGGAACCTCATTGTGGATAGGCATAGATAATTATGTAGATAATCTAGAAAGATGATCTGCAACTGTATTATCTATTCCACGTTTATCCTTGATTTCTAAATTAAACTCTTGTAAAAGTAAAATCCACTGTATTAATCTAGGATTGGATTCTTTTTTATTTAATAAAAACTTTAAAGCTGCATGATCTGAAAATACAATTATTTTACTACCTAACAGATAAGAACAAATTTTTTCTAAAGCAAAAATAATTGCAAGCAATTCTTTTTCAGTTGTTAAGTAATTTTCCTATGCTCCTCCTAAAGTATTGCTTGCGTAGTAGATGGCAACTGGCTTCTTGTCAATTCTTTGTCGTAAAATAGCTCCTACTGCACAGTCAGAGGCATCACACATGATTTCAAAAGGTTTACTCCAATCTGGAGCTTGTAAGATTGGTGCTTGAATTAAAGCCTATTTAATCTGCAAGAAGGATGCTTTAGCATTTTCATTAAAAACAAACAATGTATCTTTAGAAAGTAAATTAGTTGAATGAATGAGGAGAGCCGTCGACAAAAACTAGTCCTAGGAGCCTCTAAGGAGGAGAATGGAGCTGGGTTGATGGTGAAGTCAAAGGAGCATAAGAATATGGCTGGGCAGAGTTTGAGTGGTGCTGTTTGAAACAACACTCAAGGAAACTTTGATTCAAATCACAAGGAGAAGTCATATCTAGGAAAAGGCTATCAAAAAAATATACTATGCAATTATTTCAAGAGAATATGTCATACGAAGGAGAACTGTTGGGACTTACATAGACGACCTCCGAGGACTCAGGCTCACTATGTGTCAGCTCAGGAGGATCATCAAGGCGAAAAAGAGACATGTGAATCCCGCTCAAGAGGGTCCAATGGTGCTAGTGTTGAGTTCAAGCTAGACAAGGACGAAGTTAATATTCTTAAAGAAGAACTAGAGAAGTTGAAAGCTCTAGTTACTTCTACATCCATGGCTAAATCCAACTACCGGCCTGGTAAACATATATATACTGATGGACATCTTTAGTTTGACTTGATTTTAGACTATGGAGATAATGATCATATGACACCATATCGATTAAAGTTCCACTCTCATACTCTGTATGAAAGGGGCAGAAATGTTTTGACTACTGGGGGTGAAGTTCTTCCTGTGACTGGCATTGGTGATGTAAATATAGAAACCTTGGGAGTCCTTAAAATGTTTAACAACTGCCTAATCTAAAGGCTTAGTTAGTATCTCCTCAACGTCTAGAGTAAGATGTCAAATGCTCACTAACTATTGATTGTGCTGGTTGTTTTGCATATGTTAAGGCAAGGAACTTGAAGATTTCACTCTTTAAAGAGAGGAATGGCCAGATTTATGTGATGGATGAAGCAAAGGCGAGAATGGTGGTGAATGCTCAATTGCCCGTGGAAAACCATGACAAGCAAATAGAAGAATTTAAAATTTTATATTTTCATTGGGCACATCCAGCTTTTGGGTTCATGAAATAAATATTTCCGTCATATGAGATGAATCTTGATATTTCAGAGTTAACTTGTAAATCATGTCAATGTGCAAAACATAAGAAAGCCTCTTATAGTGGGAATGTGGAAAGAAGTAGAATTCCCTTTGTGCTTGTCCATGGAGATGTGTGGGGACCAGCACCCATGACTTCACTCACTAGTGCATGGTTGATTCTCATTCTGGTAGATAATTTTACTAGGTTGACCTGTGTACACTTGCTTAAACACAAATTTTAAGTGACAAGTGTGCTACAAGATTTCTGTGCCAGGGTTAAGAATCAATTCAATGTTTCTGTTAAAAGTGATAACACCCTAAATTCTGTGCTTAATTCAAGTAATTATCCCAATTTTAACCATTTATAGAGTTTAAATAGGGTTATTATCATATATTTACATGTTAATTAATATTCCAAGTGAATTCTGATTTTTACCCTAATTTTATGTTAATTTATGAGTTTTATGGAATTTGTTTAATCTTGACATAAATCTATTTAAATGGAAATAGAAGGTTTAAAAATTAAATCTATGGTTACTTAATGTGGGGATGAATTACTAAATTTTATAGAATTTTATGGAATTTTATGGGAATTTATTTGAGGAAGAAATGAATTTTTAAACAGAAAGGATATTTTTTAAAGGAAAATAGGAGTTTAAAGTAATTTCTAAAGTCGGCGGGACTATTTTTAAATTTTGGTTTCAAGTATACCCTTAAAAAAATTCTCCTTGCAGGTGTAAAAATCCAATAAATATTTTTACAGGGTCTTATATAATTAATCTAGATTTTATATTTTTTTAGAGAAATATGGAGGAGAGAGAAAGCAGAGGGGCATATGTACAATTACTTTTGGGCAGCGTTGGGTTGCACGCCGGAATAAAACCATGGGCTTTTGTGCAAAAGAATTTCGCGGGGACAGGGGGACACATGGGGATGTGGCATGATCTCGTCGTCGTAAAAGAATTTGACGGATAGAATACGTCGTTAGAAATATTGCTTTTGGGTGGTAAGTGCACTGCCCGTGCTGCGCATACAAAGTGCACGCATGGGAGGTGAGATGGCAGCTTTTGAGTGGGTGGCGCTAGTAAAAATGCATAGATAAGTGCATTTTAAAATGTATTTCCTTTTTTTCTTTCTCTTAATTTCAGGACAGGGATCCGTTGTCCGCCAAGAGAGAAGGCGCCAAAACGACTTGGATCAACTGCATTTGGTAGTTCTATTTCACACCTGCAATACAGAGAGGAGAACCATCATGGATCAACTGCATTTGGTTTTTTTTACTTCATTGTAATTGTATTTTTTTTGTTAGAAAAACACACGATGTTGGGTACGTCCAACCCTGGGGTTGTGCCCGTTGACCGATCCAGCCATGCCCTAGATGCCACACAAGAGGGATTTTATATATGAAATGGATTTTTAGCAGCGTTTATAGGTGTGGAGCGAGCATAGATATCCCAATTACCCTTGGATCCTACTCGTCCACGCCCATGGTGCAGGAAAGGAAAAAATACAAGAGTGTACTTGTGTACCTAGGAGGTGCTAAGAGAAGGTTGCTCGTGGTGGCGTTGCGTAGGGGCCCCTGCAGCGATGATGGTGCATGAAGTGTCTGGAGCTCTTCCCGCCTTCAACACGTGTCATCGTTGAGGTTGTGGCTAGTACATCGCTCAAGCGAGAGAGCAAGCGATCTTGCCTTTAGTGCTTCATGCAATATGCCAGTCGCAGGTGCGATGCGTGCGAAGAGGCGGCAAGCCAAGTCTGATGGAGCACGCCAGCTTGCTCCCTTGGAGACGACTTCAGCGCCATCCTTCTCGTCATCGACGGTCTGCCGGTTAGCAGTCTGCCCGACCGGTACGCCAAGGCGCCAATGAAGACACCTGGCTTCAAACATCTCGGGTGGAAATATCACTTGTATCTTTTTCGTGTTTTGATTTCTTTCACCCCTTCGTCTAGTCGCTGTCATCATATCGTGTTTGTTGTTTTTTTGTGTGTCTTTATTGTTATTTTGGAAGGGGTCCTTAGTTATTTTTACGCCCTCCCTTTCCCCTTTTTATGTTTTTATTTTCTTCTATTTTGTTGTAATGGGGGCCTATTATTTAAGGGCCCCTCTTGTTGGACTCCCCCCCCCCACCCACCCCCCCATCCACCCCCCCTTGTTGGACTCATTGCAAGAGGCCCATCATGGTCCTATATAAGGCCATGATGGGCAACACATTAAAGCAGATCTGGGATTTGTGTGTTGCAATTGCGTTTTTTTTATTCTCAGATCTCAACGAGAGAAAGGAGAGGAAGAGAAGGAGGAAGAGGAAGAAGAGAGCGAACGGGAAGGGGAAGCACGAATTCCCCTCTCAAATTGGGCATTGGATAGATGC
Source organism: Wolffia australiana (assembly GCF_029677425.1). Taxonomy (NCBI): domain Eukaryota; kingdom Viridiplantae; phylum Streptophyta; class Magnoliopsida; order Alismatales; family Araceae; genus Wolffia; species Wolffia australiana. Next base: position 14,455,547 of record NC_135841.1, on the reverse strand, counting down.
AATCCTGGGTTTGCAATCGTCTTGATTGCACTCTCCGTTCGCCTGTCCGTGCTTCAACAGTGGGTGCCTGTCAAGTGCCGCCCCGGCTCGTTGACACCACCCCAAGGCATCGAAGGTTGAGCGACCACTGAGATATACCCCTCCGGCGTGGATTCCACTGCTTCCAATGGAGTTGTGGGTTACTCTGTTGTTTAGCTCAATCACGACGACAATCGCCGACCGACCAGTTCACCCAACGTGGACTTTCCGTAATACGGATTGATGTCCTTTGGATCTATGTCGGGATCTATATGGATGTTTGGTTCCCGCAGCGGCACTGAACTTCAGTGTCAACGTCGACCTTGTTTCCCTCAGTGAAATGATCTAGTCGGGAATTGCCATGACCGCCCTATTTCCCTCAGCGGAACGGCCTAATTGTTGGCCACACTTAGCAACTAAATCGCATGTTGATTGCCGGCCTACAATTGCTCGCACAATATCCTTCATCACCTTTAGTCGCTCCCATTGTGTGAGCACCCTCGGCACTATCGATTGGCAACCTGAAATTGCGCCCCCCTTGAGTGCTACGACTGTGGCATCTATCGATTCATTGCAGAAATTTCCGCCCAGATATAGGCACACATCCCCGATGTCTATTTGGTCGCGCCAACCCATAAGCTTGGACGTGCCGTCGAGCCCTTGCCACCACACACGCCGATGCAAGCATCATCGCGTTCTTCAACGTAGCATTCCAGAACTCGTACCTTGCACCGATAGTCGATTGAGGCCCCTCCCATGCGTAGTTCATTTCATTGTAAGATGCATCATTTCATCATAGTTACCTACCTGTTAGGGTTTTATCCGTTGGACGACGACACCGTGGACATCCGACATCACTATTTAGGTATCAGAGCATCGTCTCGATACCGACCGAACGATGTTCGTGACGTCGTCCTGCATCAAAGGCGCTCAATGTGGTGGCAACCACAAGCTGCCAGAGGGAGTTCCTACCAGGAGTAGTGAAGAGTAAAAGAGGCTCGAGTTCATACCGTATGGCTGAGGAAGGGCATCCATAGTCTGGTTACCCTCGCGCAACTTGTGACGGATGTTGATAAAGTGCTGGTGGCACCATATGATGCCCTGACATACTTGCTGCAGCCGCCACTAGGTGTAGGTACCTGCACAAAGCATGTTTACTAACACCTGTGAGTTTGATTCTACGATGACATTATGGAGGTTTTGTACCTTGCAGAGGAGAAAACCATTCCAAATTGCCATAGCCTCGGCTTTTGTGTTAGTTTGGATACCATAAAAAGATGAAAAGGCAAAGAGAATACTCCCTGTGTGATCGCGTAGGATATCGCCCCCTCCGACTGGTCCCCGGTTCCCTTTGGCCGCACAATCTACATTCAACTTGAGGAGACCACTTGGTGGTGGGTGCCAATGGACAAGCTGTAGCCCAATGGTGATGGGGGTGAGGGTCACCAAAATGCCCCAAGTGCGAATAAGATCGGATGTGAGGGCTGAGCTGCAGGCGAGGGGCGGTATGAGATGGTGGGTGTGTCATATCCATTGCTCGACTCATCGCATGGTATCCAGTGCTCGAATGGGGGTCCCTACAAAAGGAGAAGAATTTTGCCCTTTCCAAATCTCCTATAGTAAGTAAGCTATGGTGATGTGAAGGAATGGGCACCGCTTAGACCGTGTTGGCAAGATGAAAATCTTGCCAAAACACTCTAACTATATTAGAGTAGAAGGGGTACACAATTGCGGGTGTCAATGATGTGTAATTTGGCACCAACATGGTAGGGCTGTCTCACTATGAAAAAAAGGTGCTCCATAGTCTCAGCCTGGGGAGATGTGGGGCTACAATGGAAATGCAAACTGAAGGAGTGACTGATACGAGTCACCCGATCATCAGTCGGGAGGCCAAAATGCATGATTCTTCAAAGGAAGAAGGAGACGTGAGTAATGATCATCGGATGCTAGATGTGGCAACCCTAGTGCTCAGTGGGGGATTTCTCGCAGAAATGCTCCCAAGAAGATCGACAGGAGAAGGACCCATCAAGGGTAAGCATCCAAATAGGATGGTCATAAGTGCTCCCGATGAGAGTACTCTGGGCTTGGGATAATGTGTCTAAGGGGAGTCCATGCTGCTCCTAAAGGTGGTGCGTGTTGCCTGTGAGCAAATGGGCCATGGTCAGTCAAAGGCATGAGGCTCGAAGTGTGGATGATGGGCTAAGGGTGCGTCAGCTAGCTATGTATCATACTAGGCGCTAATTTCGTCGCGGTTGACATGCCAACATGTGACCTTGGCTATCGCTAGCCAATGTTGTTGCCAAGTCTGCCATATGCGATGACCCCGAATATTCATCTCTCTATGAGTCCATTTGTCGTACTTGGCCTTGGCTGAGATGAAACTCCCCAATGGGGAGTGCGTAGTACGCATACGCCACATGGCCTTCTTCTGAAGCATGTCTTTGACGTCCTGAAGGCGTCTGATCCCTAGACTCCCCTCGTCCATCGGGTGACAAGCTTTCTCCCAAGAAACTCAATGGTGGCGACTCTCTTCCTTGAGGTGACCGGACCATAAGAAACATGTGCACAGTCGCTCCACCGAGTGGAAGACTGTGAGCAATAGTGAGTGGACCGCGAGGGTATGTAGTGGGATGCTCATGAGGACATGTCATATAACTTGGATGCGTCCTTTGGGGGATAGAAAACAAAGTTTCTATCCATCTAGTTTCTTTTTTAACATAGCCAACAAAGCATCAAAATAATGATGCCTAGCAATCCGAGAAAGATAGGGCATCCGAGATAATCAAAAGGTAGGTATCCTCGTGAGTACCTGGTATAGTGTTGGATAATCTGAGAGTTCTTTATAGTGGTGGATAGACCAACCATAAAGCTGCTCTTCGAGGTATTGACGAGCTGGCGAGAAGCCCATTTGTACGTAGTGAGGACACTCATAAGTTCCTTAATGGATTTTTAAAATCCATTGAGGAAAAGAATGACATCATCTGTAAATAGAGCGTGTGAGAGCATGATGCATCCCCTTTTCGTAAAATATAGTTGGGTGAGGCCGCGGGCGATCGATCGTGTGAGCAATCGGCTAAAGACCTCCATCAATATAAAAAGGGTGGGTGAGATGTGATCACCTTGCCATAGATCTCTCGTGGCTGTGACAAGGCCTGTGGAGTTTTTGTCCACTAAAATGATTCTCTCTAATGCAGGCATCCACAAGAGAGATGAATGCATCGGTGAACCCAAAGCAACGTAACACTTTGGTAAGAAAACTCCACTCGACTCGATCAAAAGCCTTCTCTATATCTAGTTTGATGATGATATTTGAGCCCCAAATATGAGTGTCTAGTGACAAGGCAAACACGTGAACGAGCATGATACTATCTTGGTTCTATCAACCCTTGAAAAAACCGCACTGTTCAGGTGAGATAAGTCTATCAAGGAAGGTCCTGAGTCAATTTGTAATGATCTTGGATCCAACTTTATAGCATACATTACAAAGACTAATAGGGCGAAAGTATCTAAAAGAAGCTGGAGTGTCCACTTTTGGAATAAGCGCCAAAAGTGGATTTCCAACTTCTAGGTAGGACTTTATGCGTAAAGATCTCCTTGATAACAAACACCAAGTTTGTGCCTACTATATCCCAACATGCTATGTAGAACTCCGCAGAAAACCAATCCGGTCCCAGGGGCTTGTCCCGGGGCCTAAGGGCCGTAAGTAGGGCATTTTCCTAGTTGGTCACCAAGTGGGAGATGGAATCTAGTAAATCCTCACTCACAGAAGTCGGCTGTGAAGCAAGGAGTGCACACCGACTGTTGCTAGCTAGGCGAGGTCCTGATTATGCATCCCTAATAGGGTCGTATAATTAGGACAAGCTCTGCGACGAATCGAGGCATGAAAGAAACGTGTGTTTATGTCGCCTTCTCACAGCCATTGGATATGCGATTTCTAGAGATAAAAAATTTATTATTGGTGCATGGAATCCTCAAGCTGTTCACTAAGCCTAAGCTTGCACTCCCCCGTTTTGTCTATCCAAGCATCCTGTAGTTGTTACTCGATAGCTGCCAGCTCTGCCTTGAGCTCTTCGACCAGTGCATGCACGTCCCAAAATACATGTCTATTCCACCATTTTAGGTGGAACTTGAGGTTCCTTAGTCTATAACCGGGGTTCTTCATGGGTGATGTAGAGATCACGCCATGCCAGTGGTGAGGCACAAAGCTTTGAAAAGCTTCATGTTCCAGCCACATAGCTTGGAATTGGAAAGGCAGCCTGCGAACATGAATACCCATGTCCTAGAGAAGGAGAATTGGTGAATGATCAGAAAGATATCGTGGTAAAAGATGGATAATAATAGTGCACTACAATAGTGCAATACTGTTTGTGAAGCAGCGGATCAATTCATTCATACATACGCGCGTCTGGTTGGCGCTCATTGCACCACATCCATCTCTCGCCTATAGTGGGGGCTCCACTAGTGAAGCATGATGAAGAAAGTCGTTGAATGCTTGCAGGGATCTCAACCTAGGCGGCCGACCTCCCTAGCGTTCATGAACTGCTTGTATGCTGTTGAAATCCCCCGCTATAAACCAAGGGAGGCTCATGTGGATGCATGTGTATATGCTGGACAAGTTCCTCCCATAGGGCCTTTCACTCAAGGTATATATGCGATGCATAGACTACCGTGAGCGTGTAAGGCACCATGGAGGGCTGAACGATGAAGGTGACATACTAGGTCCCTTCGTTAAGGAGCTCCAACGAATAATCTCATGTCCAAAATGGTCGGAGCTTATTCGAGGAGTGGCAATAGACGTGATCCATTCTGAGTTTCCTCATAATGGAGTGTGTCCTATCCAGGTAGTCATTAGTTCAATAAGCCCAACTATTCCAAGTTTGTGTTTATTGATGAGTGACAAGAGGTGAGACTAGGTAAGAGGGTTGCCTATCCCTCAACAATTCCAAATGAGACTTAGAATCATTGTGAATATTAAGATGAAGGCACGAATTTACAAGCATGAATTAAGATGAAGGTGCAAGTTTACGAGTGTTCAGATGAAGATGAAGGCGCGAGTTTACGAGCGTGAATATATTAAGATTCAGGCGCCCCTTGATGGGGTGTTATAAATGCGACGAGTGTGAGTTGTATCTGAGTGAGCCCAAGAAGTGGTAGGGTGTCCGTATCTGAGTCCTCAGATATGGCGACATCGTCCTCCTCGCTCGTGGAAGCAAGTCCACTAGTGTCCCCGCATGTGTGATCGCTAGGGAGAGAGGCTTAATGTTTAGTCAAGCATTCCCCCATAGCAAGTGGTATATCGGGTGTGTGGGGATCAGGTAGAGTGGGTGGGTCAGGTGGGTGGGGAAAGGGCATGGTAGGTATGTCGGGTGGGTGGGCAATGGGTATGTCGGGAGGGTGGGGATGTGGATCAATGATTGGGCGTGAGTGGGAAGGTGGGTGATGGGAATGGCAAGCGTTGAGGGAGGTTAGGTCGCCAGAGGAAGGAGTTGGTTGGTTGGGAGATGGGTGATGAGGGGTGCGTGTGGTGGACGATGGCGGGCGTTAGGGAGAGGGATGAAAAAGTGGGAAAGGTGTCAGAAGGGAATGGCTAGCGACAATAGATGATGGGGGTAGAGGGTAGGGGGATGGATGATGAATAGAGAGGGTGGTGTGGAGCGTGAGGATATCGGCCGAGAGGAACTAGGGGGAGAGGAGATCGGAGCAGCATGTGGGGTACTAATGTGAGTCACTCCTACCTCAGTGCGGCCTCGAGTATCAGATCCATTTTCTACCTCTAAATGGGCAAATACATTCGAGGTTGGTGTAGGTGACCTAACCTCTTTCCCTTTGCCTGATTAGTGGCTAGTAGATGGGGCCTCTCTAGCCCAAGGTGGGGTTGTGGGATGCTTATCAGCACCCTTCTTCATCCACTATGCAGCTGTAGGTGTAGGCCAAACCAAAGTAGGTTTGACTGACACGGGTCCCCGGCCTGTGGAGGGCGGTCGGCACACACGACACACCCTGCGGTGTGGGGGCAATGCCCTTGGGTAATGGATTTTTCTCTACGATATAATCATCGTAGGACAATGGGGGAAGGTACTCCGTCTAGGGGGCTGAGGTGGCATGTATCGCCTTTAGCGACACATGTGGATGGCATGTCCCAAAAGTGTGTAGTGTGTAAAGAATTGTGGGAGATTCTCATACACTATTGACTGGTGAATCATCTCGTCCCCATTCCTAATAAGTATAATGGGATGAATAGGGGCTAGCAGATCAAGCTCCACACAAACCCGCACATATCCAGGGCGGTTGAACTAATGTACATCTTTGTTAAGACCTATAAATATGCCTACATTGCTTGGTAGTGATTCCAGGGCTGTGGACGTGAGAAGATGGGCCACAGTCCTAGGAAGCCTATCCACATTGGGACAGAGTGAAGGGAATGATCACGTGAGGTGCTCGTCTGCTCCGGTGTCCATCGGTACGTATGCATAATGGAACCACTAATATTTCAGGTGGTATGTCTCCAAGCTTTCTTGAAATCGGCTTCCAGTTGGAAGCAGATATAGACACTCCAATGGTTGCGCACGCTGATGACCACCGATCCGAGGAAGTGTCCTGGTGCTAAATATATCAATGTGATATCATCTATAAGGGGGGCGCTTGGTAGCAAACCGCCCTATCAGGGTGTTGGCAAATAGTGCTGCCATTTTCGTGACCTCCTCTTTGTAAAATGTAACAAGCCGCACTCCCTCAGATTTAATATAACCTCGCTTTGGGGTCCTGTCATCATAATGAGGGGGAAATATAGACTTCGGGACTGGTTGTGTAGTAGTAATTTGTGCAGGTCCAACAACCCTCACCGCCCATGTCAACGGTGCTATCGGTCTGTCTGTCTGTCTCTCCCTATCCCAACATGTGCGGGTTTAGGTTGTGAAGCCTGTTCACTCATAGTCTGCCCAGGTCTACTCATCTAGCTGATCAGATCAGTAGAGGCAACAACTGAATCGTTCTCAGGATGGGCGGGTCGACACGATCGTGATTAACTAGTGCGACCGGAGCAGACCTAGTTAGGGGGGTTGGGATGACATAGGTAGGGTTAACTAGTTTGGCTAGGTCGGACCTAGCCGAGTCGGCCAAGTTGGTCCGGTCGGGGTTTTTCAGTTCAATCGGATTAAGCCTGATGAGATCTACTAGTGCGATCAAGAAGAGGTCAGCCGGGGCAGCCAGGTCTACCCGCTCAAGAGCTCTTGGTTCGGTTGTACCGGAGCTGAGCAGGTCGGCTAGGACGCCCAAGTCTGATTCGGTCGAGAAGTCTATCAGGTCAATCTGGCTTATAACGACTGGTACAACCAAGTCGACCTTGACTAGGTAGGTCTGGTCGACTGGGTCAAACCTGTATGGTCTGACCAAATTGACCCAGTGTAGATTGGCCAGTTCAATCAGGTCAAACCCGGCCGGTTCAACCAGGTTGATTCGGTCTAGGTCGGCTGGGTTGACCTGGTCAAAATGGCCAGGTTGATCGTGTCAGACCTGACCGAATCGATTGGGTCGGACCCGGCAGAATCAGCTGGGTTGATGTGGTTAGAGCTGGCCGAGTCGACTCAGCCACACTCAAACGAGTTAGTTGAGTCAACTCAGATTGCTGAGTTTGCAAGTAGTGCATGCTGAGCTGGCTCTTGCGTGGACATATCGTTACCGTCTAATCGGTGATCCTCGAGGGCATCTACAGCGTTGGTGAGTTGGAAAAATCAATAAAAGCGGGCGGCGCATTGAACTAGGCGTCCAACAATGCATTTCATGTATTCAGCATTTGTATAGTTGAGATAGGCGGTGGCGGACGTGGCAGATCGAACAGTGAAGGGCGGATCTATCAACCATTTGGGTTGAATCTCAACAGTCGGATCTATGTGTCTAGATTGTCGGTCCCTAGATAAAAAGGTGGATTTATTGAATGCGAATGACTCAGTTTTTTGAACGAGGGGGCGGGGGTCCACAGGTCCATCATCTGGACCGTCGCAATCACTACACATATGTGGGGTGACGATCTAGATGGGCCATTGACAGCTTCAGTCCTGACAGCATTTAATGTTGTCAGGGGCATGGCAGGTGAGGCTTGTTTTTTGCTGTGTTTTGTTTTCTTGTTTTCATTAATTATACGGCATTGGATTCATCCAGGCTATCATATTCGTCGGCCTGGATGAATCCTAAGGTGGACATGGCCGAGCAGCCTTCTTCTAACATGGGCAACACGTCAGAAGGCTGGGGTGCCGAATCGGCCACATCAACAAAGATGCTCCCCTAGCCCGTTGACATGTTTGACACATCAACCACCTAGTTGGGAGGTTCCTCCACTTCAGCGGCCTGCATCGGATTGCGGGCTGCTGAATTTTTTACATTAATAGGGATTTTAAATCATCAAAATCTCAAATAAATGAAAAGGAAATGATGAAAAAATTGATACAAATAAACACACCTTGCCGAGACGAACAGATTAAGCCTAGTTTTGAGATGCTCTCGTTCTCTAAATCGAGAGATATCGCAAATTAAAATTTCAAAATGTAAAGCTTACTGTCGAACTTCAATTCCTTTGATTTGGAGATATACTGCTCCGTTTCCATCAATTTTGTAGTCGATTCCTATAGCTTAACGTCTTCCAAATCCAATGCGACAAAAAATCAGCGGAATCGGAGTTCTGTATCAGAAGTTCTGATGAAATTGCCGATTGTAGAGGAGAGAGAAGCTCTGTAGAGTTTTTTTCTTGACTCTTTTTCCCAATATGATGTAACAGGATGTGCTGAGATTGGGCAGCTCGGGCTACACCACAGGGAGCAATAATTGTATTTGACTGTTAGTGTAGTTTGGATTATGTGTTAGTGAATTTCTTGGTTGTTTTTCTTGATCTTAGTCTGAAACTCTAAATCGATTGGCTTGAGTGGCATATACAAGCTCTTACGAGGATTAAGAGGAGTGATTATTGAATTTATCTAGCCATTCCAGTTGCAAAAAATAGTAGAAGAAAAAAAAAGGAGTTTAATATCTAGGAAAGATTAGATTGTGTTTATGCGATAGTAATTAGTAAATTTGGATACCCAATCCCCCCAAAACAAACTAAAACCAAATCTCCTTATTAACCCCTTTACTTGAATCCTTTGGTCCTTTTTATTGGATCAAAGAAGTCAACTTAGAGATCCCTAATTCTTGTACTCTTTCCATCTCTTCTACCCTCCTTTCTAAAGTCTTCATCTAATTAGGGTGATTTGATCTTCATTGAAGATGAAATTAACCCTAATTAGGGTTAAATTATTCAAGTAGATCACTAATTGATTTGCCTTACTAACTTCCCTTGGACGATACCCATACTTATCACGATACATCTTGAGTTAGGGTTTTATAAATTTTATTTTACAAGCTAAAATTAATAACGATAAGGGATTTTAATTGGATAATTAACCCCTATTTTGGCTTATCAAAAAAGTTCCGGTCTGACAATGCTAAAGATTTTTTTAATGAGAAGTTTGCCTCATATTTTGTGGTGAATAGAATTGTGCAAGAGTATCGTGTGTATATTCAGCCAGGACACTTGTTCATCATCAGAAGGTTCCCAAGTATTTATGGGGAGCAGCGGTACTAACCGCAGTTCTCCTAATCAATCGAACGCCATCAAAGATATTGAACTATGAGAGCCCAGTGGATATCATCTCAAAATTATTTCCTCTGATTAATCCGAGGACTCATTAAAAGCCAAGAACATTCGGGTTTACGACATTTGTCGATGAGCAAGGATCTGTACATAAACTTAGTCGAAGAGGAATTAAATGTGTGTTCATGGGCTACTCAGAAGGGTAGAAGGGATACAAGTGTTATGATCCCAAGTCAAATAAAATGTTCATATTTGTTGATGTGAAGTTTCATGAAAAAGAACAGTTCTTATAAGATGAGACAGAAGACCGAATACAATTATATGCTAGAGAGAGTATATTTGATGATGAAGGTGCCTATGGTGTATCTATACCTGTTAATGGTGAAGTTGTGCTGGAAAATTGTCACCAGGTGAAAGATGTGAAACAATGTGAGACACTTATTATATTAACAAAAAGAAGAAGAAGAAAAAAGGGTGGGTTTTGATGTGTCCGAATTTCTTATGTTAATATTCCATGCATGGTCATATTGATATGCATTAATGTATCATCATATTGGGCACATCTTTTCTATCTCCCCCACTTCTTCTAAAATCTTGGGAGTAGGTTATCTTAGATAGCACTGGATCTCTTTGACCATAAAACCATCCAATTGTCAACACTCACCTTATCCCATTCAAGAGACTTCCATATTTCCAATCAAAATCCCGGCAATTCGATTGTATAGTATTGTGGTTATCTTCCATATTCTGCGCTTGAAAGAGGAGGAAATTGGCTTCTTCTATTCATGGATAGGAGGAAAGTTGATGGAGAGACAAGTATTAAGTGGCCGGCGCCACGAGAGAGAGTGATCTTGCTTGTGAGAGATGTGAGGCGAGTATCAAATGAGTGCAGTGAGACTACCCTAGGAGTATAGCGTCATACTGAGCAACAAGCATACTCCTTTTTCATCTACCTAGGCATCCAAACCAAGGAGAGGGGAACCCCACATTCCTGAAAAGGTTAACGCTCAAATTGTCATGTAGTGTTTCACCTCAGCTTGTGATTGATATGTCTACCACTTCCAATACTTGTTTTCTTTGACCACATGATGAAAAATGAGAATTTGGCAAAATACCTAGATTTTTCTAAGGGACAAGCAATGTCTAAGTAGGGGGGTATATGATAACACCCTAAATTCTGTATTTAATTCAAGTAATTTGGAAAATTTTATCCATTTAAAGAGTTAAAATAGGGTTGTTATCATATATTTACAGCCTGGATCAAATATAAATGATTATCCTCTATCACTAACTATTTTTTCTATAAATAAGAGATGTTTCCTAAAGTGTGATACAATTAATCCTTTCAACTCCTTGATCTTTCCTAATTTTACCTCGCAAAATACAAAAGTAACGAGTCTACCGACCATAATTACCTTGCATGACAAACTAAATTCAAGAAACAGTTTTCCTCGGGAAACATGATCTGTTCCCCAGAATCCACAGTTCATTAAATCTGATTAATTTTAGAGAAATTTTCTGCCTCAACTGAATTCACCAATGATGTATAACTTTGTATGACATGACTTTGATTCTCACACTCCAGTTTTCCTAATACACCTGACTACCCTGGGATATTTTCAACTGTCATCTTCTCTTTTTCTAAGAGATAGCAGCGATGCTTTCTTTGGTTCCAGTTGGTTTTCACAGACAGACCTCCAGAAGGTCTCCATGAATCTTCTCTTTTTTCAATATTCAATCCAAGACCTTGAGTTCCCCCATATTAGATCTTTTTACCAAGACTTTCTTTGAGCGGACATGGCCTTGCTTCCCTTTTCACAAATACAGCAGAATTGTACATATGTGCTTTCAGTGTAAACTGTAGGTGGTCCTCATCTTCCATCATCCAGTGTCCTCTTAAATGTGGGTATCTTTTCCTAGTGATGAAGTTGACTTGTGAAATTTTCATACAGGTGCATCATGATGAAAATGAGTCACTACTTGAGTATATACTCCTTTCCACCATGTTGGCATGCCCAAAGATAGTCAGTTTCCCTTTAGATGCCCTTTAACTTGCAGGAGTACACCATGATACTGGCGTCTCTTTGCCTGGCTTGTGAAAACTTAGCATTCAGCTCATAGAGAAGCCACAAATGATGCTTTTTTTCACTATAATTAAGAAAAAATTCCAAAAATCCTTGATAGTCTCTAGTTAGAAAAAATATTTAAACATGTCAGGGATCAAAGGACCCAATACCCTTGTTTATTTTCTTTATGATGTGACACTTTAGGAGCAGAGGAATGAATCAAAATTTGTCTAAACACTTTTCGATGTTTGATGTGGGTCGAGACCCTAAATGTGGGGTAGAGGTCAAAGTTTTATGCGACGAATATCCTTTGGAAATCAGTCTATTGGTCAAGTGATTCCCTAATTCATTAGAAAAGTTCACCCTATTAAATTTTATCTGAATATCTGTCAACACCATTGGGGTCTCATTACAATCACTACCAGAATCATCAACGTCCAAAATCTGTCACTCATCCTTGATCTTTGTCATGATTGATTCATCTACACCTTCTGACCTTTCATAGAGAGGCAAACACTCAAGTAGATGACAAACAGACAAGTTATGGAGGATCATGAATGTCGCCTTAGAAATATGTGATTCAAGATTGTGGCGGATGCATAGGATGCAAATCTCACAAGACGATGCTCATGCTGATTGGCTCTGATATGCATCCCTTCTTACTGATTTGCGTCCCTTCTTACTGCGGCCTTCAGCCATCTGCCCAGTTAGGGTTAGACACAACCTTGACGAAAACACAAACCTTCTGATTGGATTTCTTTCAACAACTTATAGACTGGTTTACACAAATCAAATCTCGACTTAACTAAATTAAGCCTCTTATTGCATATATTATTCAGGAAGGGCTTTAAATGCAGATAGACAAAGATAGGAGAAAGGTTCACAATTTTTTACAGAAATTCGGTAAAATCAGACTGAACTGATACAGTCAGTTCAGGAATATCGGTTCACTGAACGTTTGGTACCAGGTTCAGTTTCACGAGCGAACCGAACCAAAAATCCATTCGAAAATTATTAAGGGAAAAAATATTAAGGACAATGTGGACAAATGGAATGGGCATAGGTTGGACACACCTGAATGAGCACTTTGTGCTAACTGCGCTACCCATGTTAAATATTGAATAATGTTAAATTAAAGTATTACACACTCATAAGTATGAAAAAGATAAATATGCAAATAAGATATACAATTTTTTTTATAAATTTGATGGTAACATCCATAGGAAAATAATATAAATATCCAAATAACATTTACAAAATATTTCATACATATGAAAGTAACATCAATGGGAAATAGTATAAGTATGAAAATATCATCAATATGCATATAATGTAAATATGCAAATTACATGTATAAAAAAAATCATAAATATGAAAATAACATCAATGTACATATAATATAAATATGCAAATATCATTTGAATTTTTTTTCATAAATATGAAAATAACACCAATAGGCAAATAATGTAAATATGCGAATAACATTTACATAAAATATAAAATTATGAAAATAAGATAGATACACAAATAACATATATAAAAAAAACATAAATATGAAAATAACATAAATATGCAGATAGCATAAATATGTAAATAACAAATACATAAACATGTAAGCAAGATAAATACATGAATAACATATATAAAAATATATAAATATGAAATTAACATACATGTAAATCTATGACTATGTAAATATATAAAATGTAAATACATGAAATCACAGATAAATATATTAAAATGTACACAAATACAGTTTTGCCTTTGATTCTGTAGTGAATCAATGACAAAATGAAATCTTTACCTACTACAGTTGTTTATTTAACTATTTTGATTACTATTTCTACCTGAATTTTAATTTTAATTTTAAAATTTTAACATAATCTTTTTCAGAGGCATGTGACAGAAGTTATAAGTTTCACTGAACCAAAACCAAACTCTGACCGAACTGAGACCTATCTAAGTTTTGGTATAGGTATATGTAGGGTTTGACATTTTGGACCAGGGACCGGTCGGACCGGACGGAAATCGAGACCGCTGGTCCACTATTTTAGGGTGGAACGGCTGCTCAGGCTGGATTAAACAAAAGATAAAAAAATATCAAAACCCCGCTTCCGCCTCCCCCACCGATCGTGTTCCCCTCTCCCCCACCCCTGCCTGGTCGCGTCCCCCCACCTCTCTCTCACTTTCTCTCTCGTTCTCTTCCTCGCACGCTCTCTCTCCGTTCTCTCTCTCTTTCGCATGCTCTCTCTCTCTCTCTCCCATTCTCTCTCTCTCTCTCTCTCTCTCGCACACGCTCTCTCTCTCTCTCTCGCACACACTCTCTCTCTCCCACGCTCTCTCTCTCTCACGCTCTCGCTCTCCCGTTCTCTCTCCCTCGCACGCTCTCTCTCTCTCTCTCTCCTGTTCTCTCTCTCCCTGGCACACACTCTCTCTCTCCGTTTCTCTCTCTCTCTCTCTCTCACGCTCTCTCTCTCTCTCTCTCTCTCTCTCCCGCTCTCTCTCTCTCCCATTCTCTCTCTCGCATGCTCTCTCTCTCTCTCTCTCCCGTTCTCTCTCGCTCTCTTGCACGCTCTCTTCTCTCTCTCGCATTCTCTCTTGCGTGCACGCTTGCTCTCCCTCTCACGTTCTCTGTCTCTCCCACTCTCTGAGTCCCTCTTTCTTGCTCTCAAACTTGAGAGTGTTTAGTTTATCCTTGTTTATTTCTCTCCTCCAACTCTGTCAAGTTTGTTTCATTGTATTTCAAGCTATGTTAGGTTTTCCCATTCCACACTCTACTCTGTCAAGTTTTCTCCATTTCTTTTAGTCTTCTTCTCTTTTTATTTTATTCTTCTTTTCATCATACGTTCTTTATTTTATTTTTCTCCTCTTTATTATTCTTTCCTTCTTATTTTATTCTTCTTTATTTGTCTTTCCATTTTGTTTTCTTCTTATTTTATTCTTCTTCTTTTTCTTCTTCTTCTTCTTCTCCTTTTCTAGTCTTCTTTTACTATTTCTAGTCTTCTTTTACCTTTTTCCTACTATTCTCTTTCTTCCTCTTTCTCTTGATTTTCTTATTTCTCTTATGTTTCTTTACCTTCTTCCGTTTCATCTTCTTTTCTTCTTCTTTAAAACTTCTTTTATTGTTCAATTATTTTACAAATGATTTTGAAATAAATTTTCCCTTTGAGAAGTCCTTAGGTAAGGTTTAGGTCCTTAGAGAAGTCCTTAGGACGGACCGGGACCGTCAAACCCTAGGTATATGTATTTGCCAAAAACTGATACGGAGACAGAAACTGTCGTTCCCTAGATAGAGGTAAGTCAAAAATAAACAAACAAACAATCATTTTCAAATATAAACTTCTCCAATGTTTGAATATTTTTTGAAGTCAAGCTATCGTGCGAAGGGATGGGATCGTGGGAGAAGTCAAGGTCGAAAGAGAAAACACTTTATACTAGTTTGAGTGGCCTTATTCCTGAAACCATCTCCTTGAAGCACGTATGAGCATTTTCTCCCTCTTGGCCCATCAAACTCCAGTAAGATCTTTCTCCAAGCCCAATATCCCTTCAAAATTTATGATAATTCTTGCACACATAATTCTTAAACTACCAGACCTTTATGAAGTCTGGCAGTGTTAGTTGTAAAAAGAAGCTGCACTGAATCGCATGTGATGCTTGAAATAGAACAAATTGCATGGCGGAGGCTCTTCTTTATAATTATGCAACAAATATGATATTTGAGCTAATTGTATTAATGTTCTATTTATGCGGGTAATATCATGACATTATCATCATTACGACACTTAAAATTTTAACAATGGTTTTATCCTGTTATCAGAGATCATGAGCTTAGATGCAGTAAAAACCAAGAGCAAGAGCTAATTTGATCTACTTCTCTGCATACCCTTGTCTTCTCTGCATACCCTTGTCTTCGCCTTTTTCATGTGGCTGCGTGGGAGTGGTTCCCAAAGACTTTAAGCAGTCAATGTCGAGTTAGGTGGCCGAATCCCTCATAAAACATACTAGGTCTAACATTTGTTTATAGGACTTTGTTGAAATACATGGGCTAAGGTGCGCGGGTGAAAGAGAGAGGTAGAGGAGGAGAACCTGTTCTATGGAAATCAACTTTTATGAGAAATCAAGTGGGAAAGTAATGTCGTATACATGAAGTTCAACTAATATGGATCCTGAAGATTATCAACATTGAATTGTACGTCCCATTCGAGATGATTACCCAACCCCTCAGCCGAGTAGGTAAGGAAAATACATCAGCTTTCCTCTCGGGTCTCCTCTATATCGACCGGAAACGAAGGTGGACGATCACCAACCAGGCCAGCTCGGACGCGACGTCCTAAAAATACTTTAATCTTCTTCTTCTGGCGAGCAATTCTCAAGCTTTCTAATCTTGAGAGTTCTTTCAACCCCGTATGATGTATCTTTCGTTCACGAGAATCTCATGTTTTTTCTCACATAAAATGTTGCATGGTGAACAGCCAACTGCCAAAGTTGAAGGTCAAGATTAAAAGAGAGAAGTCAAAAGCTGGAGAAAGGTGTATAAGATAATAAGAAGAAACCTAATCTCGTAGTTTGATATTTAACATAATCTGAAATTTGATATGATATTCTGCTTTAGAATATGGGACAACTAGAAAATAGTGATAATAAGAATACTTAGAGAATATATTATGTATAGAGAATCAATCATTTGGGTTAGCTCATTCTAAGTTTCGGAAATTGAATGTGTGGGATATTATGTTTTGGAAGAAAAATTAAAAAATGCTTTGTTAATGAGTAATAGGAGACTAAAAGAACACGTTTTGAATTTACTTTGAGAGTAATATAAATATTTCTTTTTATGAGGACATACATAAGACTGAAAATGGTTTATCGGAATTAAAATGAGAGAAATATTTAATGAAATTAGCTGACTTGATATCTGGATTATATAGATATTGGTGATAAGAGATGGTAAGGGAGTTCAATTGAAGTCACATTTAATTTACTCAAAGTTTATTGACATCAAATAAAGTTATTGAGTAGAAATGTAATATCTGTTTCAGTTTGAAATAACAGTATGGACATCGGAATAGATATAAATGAGAATATTTTTTTGGAGTAGCCTTTCATGATTTGACATATATGATTAACTTACACAACTTACAATACATAAATGAAAAATAAATTTATATAGATTAAAAATAATTCACTTTATTTAACGTTGTACAGACTTATTTGAGAACAATAATGTAGAAATACATTCATACAAAAATTGAGGTGCGGAGAAAGCTATGAATGATCCAGAAACTAACACAAAATTTAATCTTGTCTAGTTTATCTATGTTAATAATAGGATTTGCAATTTTGAGGAGGAAGAATGGAGAGAAGATCCAGGACATGAGAAGCCCCTTTATGAGCTCCCCAACTAGAGGACACAACTACTAAATACTTTTATAGATCAATGAAAAAGTATTGAGATCTCTTTCACATGAATAGAGTGTTACTGCAACATCAATTGAAGAATCCATGACATGTGTGAGACAATAAATGGTTCAGTAAGATCATCAAGTATGAAAAAGGAGAAAATGAGAATAAGGTAGCTTTTAAGTTAGGATAGAATCATCCCCCCAAGGTTAAAGAATACGGAGAACGACAATGAAAACTGAGCTCTCCACTAATAAGGTAGAGCAAAGTGCATATTTCCCCTACCTCTGAACAATCATAATAAAAAAACTAATTTTAAAATGATAACGATGTGTTCGCATTATAGGAAGATTAATCTCTAATATCTAAATGTTGAGATATTAATAAATAACAAAATAATGAAGGAAAGAGGAAAATGGGCTAGACGTATAAACGACAAAGCAAATACAAGATGATAGCATTTCAGGAAATGCGGAACAAATAGAAGTAATACACTTTTATTAGTGAGATGGAACATCACCACTCAATAATTAGGTAATTTTTCAACAGACCATATGAACCTCGAATAAAAATACTAATGTCTCTGGTTTTGATTTAGATTGGTATGATAATAATGTAATTTAGATAATAATGCCCTTTTGATTTATCTATAATATATCATTACATATATATTCCATAAAAACAACAAATTTTTTTAAAAACAAACTAATGATTTTATATATAGGAAACTTCACATTACGAATAATAATATCAATTTAGAATCATAACATGGATATTAAACACTGAGATCGATTGATAAGTCCAAATTTAGGGCTATTATGTCACTGTTTTAATTCAGAATTAACCAACAATATTTTTGAAAATTTCCACTTAAATACTCTATAATTAATATAGGGCGAGTAAGGGGTCGATCCATAGTGTAGCAGAAGTTTAATTTCAGAAATTTTCGTAAGCTGGGAATGAAGGAAATAAGTTTAAAAGTGAGAAATATAATTTCTGGGATTTTATGAATTTTTAGTTAATTTATATAATTTACTATGATTTAATTGAAGCAGAAATACTAGAAATAGTTCACACTAATTTTCCTAATTCAAATTAACACCAGAAATTAAAAATAAATATTTTAGAATTTTCTGAAATTTAATTTACACAAAAAACCACCAGAAATATTAAAAATGGGAGTTAGAGATTTTTTAATAATTTTATTAGAATTTTCAAATCACTAGAAATTGGTTATATTAATTTTAGGGATTTTTCCTGATTTTCTTCCGAATTTTTAAATGTAGAAAATAAATTTTCCTAAATTAACCTGATTGTTCTTGATTTTTAAAAATAATTTTTAAATGCTCAAAAAAGGGAGAAACTACCTGCTCTGGCAATCTCCAGTGGCGGTAGTGAAGGTGGTGGCTGCAGTGGCGCGGATGAGCCGTTCGGGTCGGTAGGCATGATGTGGCCCGCATAGGGCTGGCTATTTGGTCAGGCAACACGGCTTGGCCCAATAGGTTCAGGACTTAGTGGATTTGGCTAAGTCCTGAACAGAGGCCTCTTCTTCGCGGCAGGTATGCGTACTACTGCATGCAGAGTTGCAGGCGGACGAGTGCACCTGCATCCCCTGGTGCCACTATGCAGCGCACACCACTACACGACCATGGTGGTGAGGGGAGAAACTTGGGTTTTGGAAGTTGAAAATTGATTTTTTCGTCAATTTTTGGGATTTTAGATAGGCAATGATGGGGAATCAAGAGAAAGAATTTAGAGAGAGAAACAGGTTTAGAGAGAGAAACAGGTTTAGAGAGAGAAAAGGTTGAAATGAGGAGATAGAGAGAGAAAATAAAGAAATAATAAAGAGAGAGTTTGACATGGAATTCGAAGGTGCAAATGAATGAAAATTAAATGCAATTTTGAGGGGATGAACTCGGAATATCTCTGAAAGTCTATAGAGAGAAAAACCCAATTCTAGACAATGAAAGTAGGGAAAATGAGTACTTAAAGTGAGAAAATGATGGATTTTAAGGGTAAATGGATGGATAATGATTGGGAACATGTAAATATTGGTTCCTAAAAACTCAATTAAATTCTGGTGAGCTTTCAATGCATCCTATCGAGTATGGGTCCTTATATTTTACCAAGATCAGGCATTTCTTCAATGCAAACGAGAGATGAGATCGAATGAAAATCCATTAATTTCTCGCTCTAAGCACTCATTCTCCCTACTTTCACTCTCTACAATTAGCTTATTGTTTCTAGAGACCATCAGACATATATCAAGTTCATCCCCTCAAAATTTCATATAATTATCCAAAAAATTCAAGTTCCTAAAAATTCAAGTTCCTAAAACCTCTATGAAAGTCTGGTGAGCTCTCAATGCTTCGTATCAACTACGGATCCTTATATGTTACCAAGATCAGGCATTTTTTCAATGCAAACAAGAGACTAGAATGAATGAAAATCCATCCCTTTCTCACTCTAAGCACTCATTTTCCCTACTTTCACTCTCTACAATTAGCTTATTGTTTCTAGAGACCATCAGACATATATCAAGTTCATCCCCTCAAACTTTAATATAATTATCCAAAAAATTCAAGTTCCTAAAAATTCAAGTTCCTAAAACCTCTATGAAAGTCTGGTGAGCTCTCAATGCTTCGTATCAACTACGCATCCTTATATGTTACCAAGATCAGGCATTTTTTCAATGCAAACAAGAGACTAGAATGAATGAATCCATCCCTTTCTCACTCTAAGCACTCATTTTCCCTACTTTCACTCTCTACAATTAGCTTATTGTTTCTAGAGACCATCAGACATATATCAAGTTCATCCCCTCAAACTTTAATATAATTATCCAAAAAATTCAAGTTCCTAAAAATTCAAGTTCCTAAAACCTCTATGAAAGTCTGGTGAGCTCTCAATGCTTCCTATGAAGTATGGATCCTTATATTCTACCAAGATCACGCATTTTTTTAATGCAAAGAAGAGATCAGATTGAATGAAAATCCATCAGTTTCGCTCTCTAAGAACTCATTTTCCCTACTTTCACTCTCTAGAGTTGGCTTTTTCTCTCTATAAACTTGCATTAAACAGGTTGAACATTGTGGATTCTAAAATATTCGGTGTCCTGCTGGGCAGCCACTTGCTAGAGCACATCCAGAATGGGGGGAAATGAGGGAGAAAAAGAGTATTTGTACATTGGTAGAATTACGAAAATACCCTTTTGGGGATTTTCTTTTCTCTTTTGTTTCCATTTTGCCTCTTTTTTCTCCATTGGTTGAGAGGTTCCCCTTGTAATCTTTAGCTTATTTCTTTGTAAGGCTTTTGAGAGCCCCAGGGGCATGCCAGGCTATGGCCCATCTCTGTCAGACCTCTCTTTTGAAGGCCCACAAGATCCTTTGCTCCTTTTAAGTCACTTTTGAGAACCACTTAACTCTAAAAAATTCTCCAACTCTTTAAGAATTATCATCTTCTCATCCCTGTAAATTTATGCACATGTGAAACAATAGAATACTCATCAGTACTAAAACTGCTTGACTTAAAAGAATAACCATAATGTGCAAAAATTAGAATTTATAGCTTATGCATAAATATTTAGATAATTCAAATAATAACATGGTAAATTCTGAATTAATAATACCATAGTCATTTAAAAGGTATCTAAATATTCGTGCATTTATCATGTTATCATAGACAAATGAAATGTTTTTTCAATTTTACATTATTTATATTTCAGGATTTCTTTGAATTAGGAAACCTTTAATCACCAAGGCTTTATCTAAAATTTTGGATTATCTTTTGCTCTCACCGCATATTATTTTTAATGATAATATATATGTTTGGAAAGCCAATTACGCACTTCATATATTGTTCCATGTTCATTAATATAATGCATTCATTATACTATGCGTGCAATATTTCTAGTCCATGATCCAACTAAGTGAACTATGATGATATCATAATACTGGGATCACTAGTACTCCTTTCGTACTATATTTCTGTACCACCCATTCTCTCTGTCTCTATAGTTTTATCTCCCGACTTTTGGTTTTAACCTTGTGGAATAGCCATGAGTGAGTGTACTATCATATTTTCCACAGTTGGCGATTGCATATTAGTGTAACTTACATTAAGCTGGTATTCTTGTTCACCCCATATAAATTTCATTAAGGCTCCCCACATTCAGTTTGTGTGGCTACTAGTCTTTCTAGAGCCATTTCACCACAACCAGAGATGGTCCAATGGGCAAGTTGATCATATTCTTCTGTCATGAAATCTAGAAGTACACTTCTTGATCCATAACATCCATCTCACTTAGGGTTGACTATTTTCAAACTTCACATTGCAAAATTTGCCAAGCACGCACCCTGCACACTAGCAGGCCTTTAGTTGTAGAGGGTTGCCTATATTTTAAAAGAAGTAAAAAATGCAGCTAGCTGCCTCTGCCACCATCTTTCCCTACAATGTTCTCCTTCCTATCTCTTATCTATCTTTCACCTCTCTCTCTTTTGGTTCTCTCACACTCTCTCATTCTTGTTTTTCATTGGTTTCATCTGTCTACTGCTGTTTGTCATTTCTTATTTCTCTCTCTATTATTCTCATATATCTCTAGTTTCTTATCGCTCTCTTTTATCTCATCTTTCTCATCTCTCTTGTGTCTTATGTTTCTCATATCTCTTGTCTCTTTCAATTCTCTCATTTCTCTCATGTTGCTCATGTCTCAGTCATCTTTATCTTTCTCTCTCATTTATCACCTCACTCTCTTTATCTTTCTTGTCTCTTTCAACTTTCTCATTTCTTTGTCAAATGTCTTCTCTCTTATCTCTCTTTCATTCCTCACCTCAGTCTTATCACTCTCATTTCTAGTCTCTATCTCTCTCTCTTGTCTCTCATGTTTCTCTTGTCTCCCCCTCTCTGCATTTTCTCTATCTCTCGCGTCTCTCTCTCTCTCTCTCTCTCTCTCTCTCTCTCTCTCTCTTATCTCCATCTTTCTCTCTTATTCTTTCTCTCTCTCTCTCTCTCTCTCTCTTATCTCCATCTTTCTCTCTTATTCTCTCTCTCTCTCTTTCATATCTATAGGATTGGATACTTCAGATTCAGGATCAGTCAGGCTAGACTCAATTAGGACCAGAGGTCCTCTATTTTAGGCGGACTAGTTTGTTGGGTAGGTTTAAGTCCAAAAAGGCAAAAACAGTCTCCTCTCTCTCTCTCTTATCTCCCATCTCTCTCTCTCTTATTCTCTCTCTCTCTCTTTCATATCTATAGGATTGGATACTTCAGATTCAGGATCAGTCAGGCTAGACTCAATTAGGACCAGAGGTCCTCTATTTTAGGCGGACTAGTTTGTTGGGTAGGTTTAAGTCCAAGGGTCAAACTTGATCAAGATCATAAATAAATGGTTAAATATTTATTTAATAACTCTAAATATTATTAAAAAAATATTAATATTATTCGAGAGATGTTTTCTACTGAGCTCAGCATAGTCGTCGCATATTATTTTTTATTTATACGACACTTGATGAAGAGGAGCTCTTCATTGAAGGCGGGCTGCAAGAACCCACCACAACCTCTTCCTATATTGGAGGTTTCTTCCTTCTCCATGAACAAAGAGAGGTGTGAGGAAGAAATACCCATATAGGGAGATAGAGGGAGACTAGAGAGAGAAGGGAAGGGAGGAAAATGGGCATTTGTTACCAGTGGTTCTAATGGTGGATATGTTTATAGTCAACAAAATCATCATCATGAAATTTCCACTCTGACTTTGATATTGATTAGTCAACCTGCCCAGACCAGGACCAGACCGAGCTGAACAAAATGGACTGGAACCAGACAAAACATTAGGTGAGGTTTAGGTCTTTGCTAAAACCCGGGACCATCAAACCCTACTTATCTCCCTCATTATCTATCATTTTCTCTCATTCTGTCTCTCTCTCACTGTAATCTCTCTCTCTCTCTGTGTATCTTATCTCCCTCTTTCTCTCTCATTTATCATCCTCTCTCTCTTATCTCTCTCTTTCTCGCTCCATTTAATCTCTCTCATTTCTTGTCCCTCTCTCTCTTATCTCTCTCTTTCTCTCTCTATTTAATCTCTCTCATTTCTTGTCCCTCTCTCTTTCTTGTCTCTCTCATTTCTCTATCTTCTCTTCTCTCTCTCTCTCTCTATCTCTCTCATTCTTCTCTCTCTCTCTTCTCTCTCCTCTCTCTTCCTCTCTCTTCTCTCTCTCTCTTTATTTTCTCTCTTCTCTCTCTCTCTCTCTCTCTCTTCTCCTCTCTCTCTCTCTCTCTTTCTCTCTCTCCTCTCTCTCTCTCTCCTTCTTCTCTTCTCCTCTCTCTCCTTTCTCTCTCTTCTTCTTCTCTTCTCTCTTTCTCTCTCTATTTCTCTCTCTTCTCTCTCTTCTCTCTCTCTCTCTCTCATCTCTCTCTTTCTCTTCTCTCTTCTTCTCTCTCTCTTCTCTCTCTCTTATCTATCTCTCTATCTCTCTCTTATCTTATCCATCTCTGTCTCATTGATATCTTTCTTTCTATATTCACTCTTATTTCTTGTCCCTCTCTCTCTTATCTCATTTATATATGTCTTATTGATATCTTTCTTTCTCATTCCGTCTTCCTCTTTATTATCTCGCGCTTCTCGTCTCTCTATCTCTCCCTCTCTCTCACTTGTTTTTCATCTCTATCTAATTTCTAAACACTCTTTTATTTCTTATATTATATTCTAATAATATATATATATATCACTTTCTTTTCTCCCTCTTTTTTATTTTCTCTCTTCTCATATCTCTCTATTCTCATATCATCTCTTTCTCTCTCAATGATCATCGTTCTCTCTCTATCTCTGTGTATGCCCCTCTCTCCCATTTCTCATCTTTCTAGATTCACCTCTCTCTATCTCTATGTTCTCTTGATTATCATCTCTCTCTCTCTCTCTCCTCTCTCTAGTTTTTCTCTTTCTTTCTCTATCATCATCTCATCTAAAAAAATCAATTTTTCTGTGTCATCTCTAGTCTCTTGATCTCAAAATAAATAATAAATATTTGATATTAATTTTTTAAAAAATATGTTCGTAATATATACATTCAATAGCTAAAATATATATTTATTAATTGAAAAAGATTTAGAATATTAATAAGTTATTTCTTTGCATGATTTTGTATGGCGCACGGTGCACATCCCCCTCCCTCTCAAACTGCTTTGCACACTGTGCAGGAGTCTGATATGGTCTGACATATTCAAATAATGTGGGAATCTCCTCACTGCAACCTACTATAACTCACTCCCTCTTTCCAACTCTATATCTCTCACCCTCATTATCTTTCTCTAAGTTTACCTCTCTATCACTCATTCCCTCTCCTATCTTTATACTGGATCTGTGTCGTTTTCACTTTCAATCACATAATCTCTATAATTATATATTACTTCCTTCTTGTTGTCTCTCTCTAGTTATATCTTTCTTGCTCTCATTCCCTCACCTATTTTTTTACACCCCTTGCACTTCATCCCTCTCTGTTGTCTCTCTTCTTTCCTCATCTTAATTTTTTTTTTCCAATCTCTCTCTCCATCCTCTCTCTAGGTTTATATCCTTCCCTCTTACAATCTCACATGTTAAATATATATACTTTTGAGTTGCTTGAGATACATCATCAGCTTGAGAGGTAGAATGATTATGTTTTGAAATTTATTTTTAGTTCTTTATTTTATTTACTAAGTTCCAATGAGTTTAAAATTTATACTTTGACTTGAAAATTGACCAGCAGATCTGAATGGATAAAAATTGTATCGAATGATCCTTGAACAGATTCCTTATTTTTAGTAGGCATGAAGATATTAGAATTAACTTGGTGGGACAAAGAAAAACAAAACATAGGACTTCACATATTAATAATAATGATAGGGTATCTAAGAACATACATCATGAAAGGAACAAGATATGATCCTTCAATGGATAAAATATACAATTTTTTGTGCAAAAAATTATGAATAGAATTAATGAGTAAAACTAAAACCATATTCACCAATAGAAACACAACTTCTAATGAAGATCCCAAACTAGATTGACTCATGGGAGGGCCAATTTGAAAATATGTGACAAAATGTATTATCATATTTTTATTTCAACCGAAAAGGATGTGATCAATATAAAAAGAAAAAAAATCGATCAGATCTTTTGTTGAATTAAATTATATTGCAATTAGGGGGAAGTTGAATAAACTTGAGAAAAATTCAAAAAACTTGGAACACAATTTATGGGGTTAAAAAAAGGCTTCTTGTCTAATTAGAGTGAGATGCATTAAAGTGTTGCCATATTAAGACCATGTAGATGTTTGAGAACCACGTTTGTAGCACATGTGCATAAAGTTATTGATTTCATATACCACTTATCATATGCATTAAGCACTTTTCATGGATCATTCAGGTATAAGGTAACTCTTATCTATTCTGATTTTTACTTAAATTATTAAGTCAGGTTTTTTCTCGTGATGGTTAATTAGGTGCATGGAAAATTATGGAAAATGGTTGACATAAGAAATATGATTGATATATGATTTATATATACAGCAACATGACAGTCTAGCACACATGTCATCTAGCCACATGCAACTATACCTGTGCCACTATGAGTGAAGTGCTGCCAGCTAGTGCTTGTTTTGTTAGTTAAGTGCTTTTTCTAAGTGCTGATTTAAAAGATAGGGATGAATTTGAATGATTGTGTAAGTATTGATTTATAAGCCCTTCATGTGTCAGGCCTCTAGAATTATCCAAGGCCTCTAGAATTATCAGTTTCTGCTCATGACCTAGACCTTCTTGAAACTCTTCTTTACCTGACATACACCATGAATACACTGCATGAGAATGAAAGAAGGATGAAAGGAGAGGGAGGAAAGGAGGAGGGAGGAGGGCTCTGGCAGCTGGCTAAAAAACTTCCTATTCATATTTTACTCAATAATTTCCATACAAATTCAATAATAAAAAGTAAAAACCAATTAAAATTTCCTTTAATCTTATTTCTTATTATACCAATATTTAATATTTTTATTTATTTAACTACTATATTATATAGATTAACTAACTAAAGAATCATTCTACTATCAAATAATTTATCAATAGATTCCAGCTTGTGCTTACTGGCTACTACTCCTATCTCTCTAGGAAGACTATAAAGTAGTGCTCTCAGCTCTGGCCACCACCATTATTGGTTACTGTATATGTATAAGCCTTCATTCATGCAAGACTCCTAAAAAAATTAGTGTATTGTTAATCGTCGAACCCTAGTCCGTCATTTTATTAGTATTGATGCATACCATGGATCATTGGAGAACATCTTCCACAATATCCTCACTACCCTGACCAGTGATTCAGTTGCGTCATGTTCTTGATAATCCCAAATTTTTGGTGTTTTAAATAATGATTTTTAGACTTTGTTTATCTTATCAATGTGTGAGGATTTTGAGATTATTCAACAAATAAAATTACCCCCTCAACCTAGGTAAGTAAAGGGCCTAAACCACAAGGAGCAGGTATTTCAGTTTAATTTATATTTCACTTCAATAAATAATTGTTTTAAGATCGATTTAAGATTTCAAGTTTTGAAATAAGAGTAAAGAATTAACTATCTTAACTTTGATTTTTTTAATTTAAGTTTTATTAATTCAGAATTAGATTCGTAAATGGTAAAAGGCTACACTATGACTCTGGTCAGAATCCACGTCGGTTGCGCGCCGCGCCTATGTGCGGTGCGTATGTGTGTGTGTGCGCTACGGCGCTGATGCGCTGTGCGCTACGGTTGTGCGCTGCGCTCGGGCTGCGGCGTGGCAGCGCGTGGCGTCAGCGCTGTGGGGGCAGCCGGCTGCGCGCTGTGGGCTGTGCCGTGCTGCGGCTGTGTAGGCTGTGCACGCGAGCGGCCCGTGGCGCGCTGGCGGGTCACTGGCAGCCGCGGTCAGTGGGCGTGCTATGTTGCACTGTGTACGGGCGCACGCTCACTGCTGCGCGCGCTGTGGTGCGGCGGTAGTGCACCGACGCAGATGCTCACTTACACTCACATAGTGCATTGCACTGAAATAAGAAAGTGAAATTAAAAATTAACAGGAAATGTTGGATACTTTGGAAGTAACTTTCTTCCAATCAAACTAACCTGTCTAAAAGTGATTTTTTAACAGAAACTGGATTCAGTCATCACATATTGGTGTCACGCTTCTCCTGGCTAGGGTGATCCTTCTTCTCCATCTCTCTTCTCAGCTTTGTCTCCTCACTTGGCTGGCTTGCTTGCTCATCAACAGGGTAAGAACTTTTTGATTGAAAATACACTCCTCCTCTCTCCAAAAAAAATTCTTGAACACTGCTTTTGACTGCTTGAGAAGTATTTATAGGATTTCTTCTCTAAACGCTGGATCATTTGAGTGGTCCCAGCTGATTTATGATCGCCATTTGACTTGGTTCATGTTTGCATATACGCCATTTGACGCCATCCATTTCATTCCATTCCATAACTTTGACTGACTTGGTCAGGCTCTTCTTGATCCATAACTGATCTTTGACTTGGTCCAGGCACCTTCTTTGATCCATGTGCATTATCTTCAACTAAATATCTGTACTTATTTAAACAAAGATGAGATCTAATCCACTTGATTCATAGAATCATGTGGGGTTAGTCATATAGTAATACATAAAAAACTCATCATTATATATGCTTAAATGATAACAAAATTAAATTTATCGGTGTGGCTGTTAGTGTCTCCACACTAACAGCCACATGATCAACCATACTTAGAGCCTCCAAACTTATTTTTCACATAGGATCAAATAATGATATTTTATCTAGATAATTTGGTCTCCATCTTGACAATAGGTCAAATATGAATATTTAGAATACATGTTTAAATACTAGTGATCACTGCATTATGATATTTCATAATTCACTAGATCATTGCAGATATTGATGGACTTAACTATAAACACTAAATGGGAATAATAATAAATAAATGTATTATTCAATCAAATTAGATATAAAAAATATGGTGGTGCGATTGACTTGAAGGCCACATAATAATCATGCACACGATCTAACATTAAGAAGTGTTTACTTGATCATCACATCATTTAAATTAATCTAAATATTTGACCACTTATAGATGACATGTTTCCCAATATTTGACACATATTTTCATAATGATATGATTTTATCTTTTAACCATAAAGTCAAAATTCAGTTATGCTTGTATCTTTTTTTAATAACTCTAGAATTCTTCTAATCTGTGTTTGTGTTTCATAATTTAATCAATTTAATGTTATGTCAATCATTTGAGATGACGGACCATGAGATATTTTATCTCAAACTCTTTGAATAAGAATTGGCGTGGCATAACCCACTGCAAACATTGATCACACGATAATTATATGCGTAATATCATAACTTTTATGTGTTTATTTTCATTCAAATGAGAATATATCAGCTCTCATGATTCAAGTGATTAAGCATAAACACATGATTTTCTGAGTTATTGGATATTTTATGGAACTCGATTTCATATTTTTAAAGAAATTGATGGAGGACCATCCGTAAAATCAAGCCCAAGCTCGTCAACAGCCGCGCCGTGGAGCACGAGTCGACATGAAGAACCCGAGTTTCAGATATCAGGTGTGATGACTGGTTCCTAGTGCTCGTTTATTTCCTGCACGTGTCCTGTTATTTCATAGATTGTATGGAGGCCCATCTTCATGTTAGGGGCCTCCCTTGTTTTAGTATTGTGTTTGTTTTTGTTCAGACCATTAAGGGAGAGTCCTTGTTTGGATATCTTCCCTAAGGTTGCCCATTAGGGCAACCACCTACCTCCCCCTACTGTATAATTGGGCGGGTGATTGCATATTCTTTTTTGAGATCATTTGGAAAAAAAAAACCATCGATGTTACACAAGATGGGTCTCCACCTTCCCCAAGAGGAGTTGTCTCACTTTTCTTAGGTCATCATTGAGGTAGAAGTTCCCGATCACTGCTGCCAACAAGCCGTCGCCGACCAGAGCCGCATGCCACCGTCGACTTGCACCATCAGCGTTCCAGCGCGCTGCCAGCGTCAACCATGCTGCCACGTGCGACCTCCTTTAGCCCTTGCGGCCTCGTTCTAGCCAACTACAGCCTCTGTCGCGGCTCCCTCAGCCACATCTGTGCCGCACGTGGCCTTCTCCGCCATCTGCTGCCTCTGTCGCGGCTCCCAAGCCACACTAGGGCTGCCCGTGGCCTTCCTCGCACACTACACGACCTCGCCCTGCCATCTGCGGCCCCTGTCGTGACTCCCACGGCCACATCTGCGCCACCCATGGCCATTCATCCACACGCTGTGTGGCCTCGCCCCGCCATCTGCGGCCTCTAATGTGGCTCCCAAGACCACACATGTGCTACACCGTGACCTTCCCCGCGTGCTGCGCGGTCTTGCCCCACCACATGTGGTCTTCTACTACGGCCCCTCGGTCTCAGCCACGATGCCCACAACTTCCCCTCTGCTTCCCCGCGGCCTCGCCTAGCCTCTGACAGCCTTTCATAGTGGCACCCCATAGTCTCAGCCACGGCGCCCGCATTTTCCTCTGTGCTCCCAGTCGCTAGTGGCCCTTTTCTTAGTCTTCCCTACGGCCTCAGCCGTTTTGCCCGCGTCCAATGCCGCGTAGTCCAAAGTCCACTGTTGCACTCTCTGTAGCCCACCCCGGTCGTTGATGGTTGTCAACCCACCCATTGTCATCTATAACACATCCCTGTCATGGTCATTCACGCTTGCAACCTGTGTACGTGGTCGTGATCGCGGGCTCCCTTCCATCACCGAAGATGGCCGACCCACTGCGTTGTCTCCGTCTGCGCCTGAGATTTCTCTCGCCCCCAAGGGTTCCTCGTCAACCTGACGGTCGCGATTCACCTTGAATGTCCAGACTAGAGCCCATAGGTCACATCATCTCTCCTCTCTTTATAGTATTACTATCTTCCTCAGTGTTGATTTCTTCTAGTCCTCTGCCGAGAGATTTCAAGTCGTAGGAATAGCTATTGAACTTTGTGTCAAGGATTCTTATTGTTGGTGTCAGATCCACATTGTTCTCGGTGATGGTTGTGGACGCTCACGGACAATGATTGTCCTGTTGGATAGAACTCCAGATGACAACACAAGAGCCCCTTCTCACTCACACAGAAAAAGAAAGGAAAACACTTGTTGCTGTATTTGATCTTTGATCCACACAGGTATTTATACAACTCAGGGGGCTACCACCTTGGTAGGACACTTAACTACCATTCAGTTAGAGTCACATACCTGTGATTATCTCAGCCATCCATTCAGAAACAGAAAACCTATCTTGAAACAGAAACAACAACAAAAACAAACTGTTCTTGTAACAGATTCCTTCTAGATTACCTCCTTCATGTCCCTCACCCCGTCGGCCTTTGAGCTGATCATTTGGGTCATTGGGAGCTTGCCTGTGGCTAAAAGCCCTCTTGTTGACTCTCCGGACTACCATCCCAGGCCAGTAGGTTTTCTGTTGTACTTCTTGTTGAATTTCTCTAAACGAACGCCTCATCCTTCCATTGCATCATGCATATCGCCCTCCCCCATGGTGTGACATGAGCTGTTCGATTATGGAACTTCGTGTTACACCAGAAATAAATGTTAAGTCATCATATATATTCATATTTTTCTAACATTATGTGTGTACAGATAATTGTTAAAGCTGGAATATATATTATATTTTTATTACATTATTTTAAATTTATTTTTGGGAATTTTGTATAGTTTTTATGCTTTATTTTTTTCTGCCATGTTGTTGTCTTATTTATTGACTAATTACCAGTAACTGGGTTTTGCTAAGTTTTAGCTGTGGTAATCATCACAAAAAGGTGCCATAATGCCATAAAAAGTTACAATGATGTAACGAAAATTATGAGCTGATATGTACCTAGTTTTTAATATAGGGACATGTGATCCCAAGAAAAAGGACTGATTACAATTGCAATGGATGCAATTTAAATAGAAGACTCATAGAAACACTATAAAATCTTTCCATTTTTTGAAATAAATACTCTACAATGCCCAAAATTTGTGCCCACGCGTCTTAAGATCCTTAGTCGAGAAAGAGAAATATGTCCATATCTCATTCAAAAAATGTGCCATCATGGCATGCAATAAGTGCCAATGTAACATAAGGGTTTGTATATCCTGCAGAGACGTTTATTATATGGTGAAAATATGATTAATAATGATGTAAGAAATATATACCAATCTTTGGCGGGGAATTTTCAGAGAAAATGAGGATTCAGCACTCTTTGATGATGTAGTGAAAATAACAAGCAGTGAGCTATAATGAAGGAAAGGAATGGTCCAGATTGTGCCGACTTCAAACCATTTATATCTGATGATCCAAAAGGCTGATTGAACTAAATTTTATAGATAAGCTTTTGATCTCTCCTGTCTATACATCCATCTCCTCTGATTGTTAAAGGAAATGCCTAAGCAGTGTAAAAGAGAGTGAATTCAATCAAGGTATTCTAGATTTTCTTAGCTGACTTTAGAGAAGTTACAGAGAAGAGGATGATCTCAATTGCATTTTCAAATCACATAAAAATTTCCCCTTATCCTGAACCATTCCATATCATATTTCTGCATTATTACACCATTACCAAACATAAATACCTATTTTGAGCTCTATATAAACATATTCTAAGCTATGTCCTCTACTTTCCATATTTCATATTATTAATTCATGGTCTCCTGAAATTCAATCTATCACCTTCTTACCTCATCAATTTGATCTTTTCTATAGCTCTTACCAAATCATTATCGCGTCTCACAACCTAAATCACCACGTTTAGAATATTAAATTCCTGATCACTATTCCTTATTCATCAATAACAGTGAATTAAGTTATATAAACATTACTGATTAAACTCAAGTAAGTGCGACATAATAATACCCTTAACTTAGTTAACATTCATCAAAACACAAACTCAGCAATTGCCATGGAACTGCATTGACTTAATATTCAACCCTTGGGGTAAGCTCTCATCTCTAATGTCATTTTTTGGGAAACAATTTACCCAACTGCCTGATAACACGTAAACTTTTTGTTTTAATCATGGGAAATTTACGGTTGTTTATGCATAAAAATGAACCAAAATTTGTGTTATAATGATTTAATAACCTTTAAATGATGTAACCTATTTTTAGATTGATATTCTGATTTTTTATTGAATTAATTTTTTAAGGAAATTTCTGACATCGTATCCTTAAGGAACTTAATTATCTGTTTTTGGATATATTTATTACAATGTTTTGAACTTATATTCAGAGAAGAATGGTTTTTTTAAGTCGAGATATATAATTATTATATTTTTTGACCTAGTAATTATTCTATAATGATTTATTAATTTTTTTCTGTTTTGATATGTGCCTGGCACATATTGCTATTCAATCCATCAAATGCGACCAATCACAAAAAGGCACAATTATGGCATTGTGAATCGCAATACCATAATGTGCCACTCGTTAGCTGACATCTGATGCCCTTTTTAACAAGCGGCAATAAAAAAAGAGAGGATTTAAATTGCAATAAATGTGATTCATAAATTAATAAAAAGAAAAAATTAAAAACAAAAAACATAAGTCAAAAGTTGCGGCAGTACACATGATGCCAAACTAATGATTAAAGGGAAGAGAATGCTAACACGGCACACGGTAACGCATGCTACATCAATCAATAAAGGAAAATTCTTTCATTTTTATTCTGACGTGAATTACACATGTCAGCATGCCATTCAAGAAAAAAAGGGACTATTGTGGCATGGTGTACGGCAACGCGCTGCCACGTCACAATATTCATGACAAGATTTAAAGTTGGTTTTTGTCTTTTTCTCATGCAAGTACACGTGGCAATTTTGAAGTGCGCAATCGCCAAAGACAAGGGGATCGTGTAATGATTAAAGTATATGACGATTTGACTCTTTAAGAAATAATGGAAAAAGAGGAAGAGTCAACGCCAATGATGAGGAGAAAGAAATTCAAAGCATGATATCTGACAATTGAGAGCTCTGATTGAGCGGAACTGTTAAGCGATGTTTTGGCTTCCCCTCTTTCCGTCCGTATCCCTCCGATCTATAAATAGATGTGTGGATCATTGTCTAATCATCCTTAAACTGTGTTCCTACTCATGTAAGTTAATTGAAATATAGTGAACCTTTTAGATCAATCAAGTATGTTCTTGGTGCTCTAGATGTGTCGGAAGAAGAAACAGAGAAGAGGAGAGCTTACTTGCACTTGCAAATTGCCATGATCCTATAGGAACGTAAGGATCTATGGGAAGCATATCCACCTTACATTGTTCTTTTCAGACATCGTCGGTAGCTTAGTTCCCATTCACTACACATCTCACCATCACGCCAACTCCATACGGTCTCTGAATCATGTCTTCCCACCTTCACCTCATCATTTTATTTTTAATGTTAACTTACTCATCAATTATCATATTTGACTCGTTCTCTGCCCCATTCCCATCACTCTGTGAGTCATCATTATTTCATTCTCACATTCATTCACTTTTCTCAAGCCTTAATTATGACTATCTAACTATCCTACTCAACTTAATATCACTATCTCGCATTGTATTTTATCGTCACTTGATTTCATATTTAGTAATTATCTCTTCTCATCTCAATAATCACCATATTAAGAATATTAAATTCTTAATGAACACTCTCTGTGGAGACGATCCGTACTCATCACTAACTAATATTACAAAGTGAGTACAGGTTTATATTTTTACTGAATAATCTTAAGAATACCAACAATAAGTTAAAGCCCTAAAATTCAGATTATCACTGCCAAATATGTCTTCAAATATTAATCCCTCAATTTCCTAAAAACATATTTAGTAAACTTCTATTGGTATGAGTTATTTAACAAATTATTTACATCAGGATATCACTAAATTAGTGGGATATTTTTTCAACAGCTCTAGTTATTTGAAAGGGTAATAACTATATTGTTCTTAATAGAAAATATTACCAATAAAACACAAGAGTCTGAAATTTAGAAAATATTAAAACACAAGACTCTGCAATTTTTGTCATGACCAATAAAGTACAAGATAGAAAACACATGTTGGTCGTTGTCATGACCTAAAATAAATAAATATTCATATTTTAAGAGAGAATGAGTGTTACCTCGCTTTCAGTTTTTAACAACTGGAACCACTGCTTGGTCGGGTATTTTTGCCTTTTAATATTATGTAAAATTATTATCCATTATAATTTTTATGAAACTTCACTCTGTAAAATCTCTCTCCTATATTTGCTTCATAAAATAGAGAAATATATTATGTACATGACCATTCGAATCATGAAAATATTTAATATCATCAATATTCATATTGGTATTGAATAGAAATGAAGAATATTTATTTTTGTTTTATTTCAAAGAAATGCATAATGGACTCACAATGGGATAAATTAATGAATTATTTAATGCATGAAATAGAATTTTTTACAAAAATAGAAGTACCAGAGTTTAGGTTCCAGACTTGAAAGAACCTTAAAAGTACATTAAATTTCACGCATGAAACATATTTAATGGCCAAGGACATAATTACAGGAATGTAATTCAGATAACGCAACATATAGAATACATTTATATAGTCCACGCTATAAGCGTACCTATAGCCCCTTGCCACTGGTAGTGCTTTTTGATGACCCGAAGAGTCAGGATGGTGCTTGAGAATAAATACACATTTGAAATTAATAATACGAACACGCAAACGAATAGAAAAAAACCCAAGGTGCGTAACATGGATATAGGAAATGGCATATGCCTTGGGAAATCTAGAAACATGGGATACTTATATCAGAGAAAATTGGATATTATAGATTATTCAGAGAAAATTGGACATGTGCCTATTGAATCCACTTGCTTATGTGGGGTTTTAGGGCCTCGATCTGGATGAAAGCTAAGAATGATTCATAGTGGAAGACTAAAAATGGAATCATAATTGTATGATTAAAACCACAGAATCACCTAGGCACAGATCGCATCCATGATTCCTTTGATCCTTAAATAATTCATGTGGAGTTGCTCATGTGTGGAGCCTCTATAAGTATCTTGGAATCCTTGTCGTGTTGAATCTCCTCCTTTGCCTTGGCAAGCCCCGTTCACCCTCTATTGTCATTGTTACGTCGTCCTAATAGCATTGAGAATGGAGAGGAGCTAGGGAAGAAGAGAGAAGGCCTCTAAAAATTCTGTCTTGGGTTAATTTTATTCATTGTCTTCCCTTATTTATATGAATGGGATATTTTTCTTATCAAAACCCTATAAATTTAAGTATATGTTCCCATGTCCAAAATACCACTTGTGTGTGACCCTCTATGCCCTCGTATCAGTCTAGTTAATGAATCCACTGGCCCAATAACTTCCATTGGCCTTCCAAATTAATTAACTATTTCATCCTACATATTAATTGATGTCAGATCAATTTAACATAATCAATAGGTCGAGTCTCCAGCTTGTAGGGTTCCAAGGAATACCTCATGCTCTATAAGATACAAATGAGTGTGTATCGACCCACTCATGGAACTTGTCCATCATCAGTTATCATTTACGTATAATCTGTCATCCTCGTGACCTTCCTAAG
Source organism: Wolffia australiana (assembly GCF_029677425.1). Taxonomy (NCBI): domain Eukaryota; kingdom Viridiplantae; phylum Streptophyta; class Magnoliopsida; order Alismatales; family Araceae; genus Wolffia; species Wolffia australiana. The sequence goes on along the minus strand of NC_135841.1, from coordinate 14,419,815 downwards.
ATGACTTAGGGTATGTTCAACTATCAAACTCTAATCTATAATCTGAGTTAGTATTGATGCATTCAGAAATCATTGTGCAAGTCTTCTCTGATATTTCCCTACCTTGGCCAAGGACTTCATCACATCATCTTTCTTGAGCTGTCTCATCTTATACCGAGGGCAGACAATCACATATTGACCACTTCATCATCTTCATGAAATTCTTGATGCACCCGAACTAAGCCTATTTAGAATCCCACAATAAAGAACTCATAAGTTAGAATCAAAGTTCAACTGTCTGTCCAGAATACATCTTTGCATCTCAAGTCTAAGGACCACTTAGAAACTGCGATGTGAATCAATCTGATTCATAGTTTGGTATAATACCACTCAGGGATTCATACATATCAATTTAGTGAACTATTTTCACTAAAGAACACCCAATATCTATTCTTAGTGTCTTCGCACTAATGGCTATAGGAACGACCATAGTCATCATATGAGTGAGGCTAGATACAATTATTCCATCTGGATACTTCAATATCCTTCTTGAGTATCATTTGAATAAGAATATTTAGAACATATGCTTAAAGACTAGTGATCTATGTATTATGATCTCATCGTAATTCACTTAGTCTAATCATGTATTCTTGGACTTCATTATAAGCATCATACTTGCACTATAATGAATATGTTATATTAATAACATGGGTGTTTTTTAAAACACATCATTAATTTTAAATAACTGAATAATCACGTCATTCTTTGTCTGTTTTCTGCATATTAGATTAAATTAGTCAAGATTATGTCTTGGACGTCAATTGATGATTATTATTATTATTATTATTATTGGATAAACTACCTTTCATATTTTTTTAGTTTGCTCTTTCTAAGGTGATACATGTTACAATTTTTTGCAGAGATTTATTACATTTCAGTTGGTGATTACTAGTACAAGGCGCGAGTAAAGCTCCTTTGTCACATTCATAAAGCGACCGCCTCCATTCTTTCTTACACCATTTGGTTGGCAGCTCTGCTCCAACGTACACAACGTATCTTGTCATGTTCGGTGACATCACGATAACCAAAAAAATAGTTGGTCTCTACCCCAAAGTATCCTTAAAATAGATAACCTTTTTAAAGTAAGAAGTCACTCTCACTTAAGAACGTGATGGAGAAAAGAGATGAGGGGAGGAGTGATAGAGAGAGAAGGCATAGGAGCTATATTAGTATAATATGTATTCCTTAAATTAAATTGTCGTAATTGGTTCGTATTTATAATAGATATAATAGATGTTAAACATAACAAGTTTCTGTTTTAATCATAACCGTTATTATTAAATATAACTGCTATGTTAAAATAGACCTAAGTGTCGGATCTGTTTCCTGTTTAGATTTAATCATAGCCATTGTAACTAAATATAACTGCTATGCTCGATCTAATCTCAACTGTTGATATTTTTCCTATCTATTATTTATTACTTTGACTGAATCCTAACTAGTTTTTTTTTAAGGCTACGTGTTCAATTATTACTAGCAATTATGTTTTAAGTATCCTAGTGGACCAGCTGGCTGGCTGGCTCCACACTTAATGGCCATGGACTTGTATGTCCTGGATGATGTTTAGAATGGCAGTGCACAATAGAGTTTGCCTGTCTCGATAACGGTATCAAATTAAGGTATCAGGGCGGATGCTGTACCGAAAATCAAATTTTCAGTATCCATTTTTTCCGATATCCTGATATCGGATAACAATATCAGATATTGGTTGCTATAGTGCCGATATCTGATATCGGTATCTGTCTCAATGTCACCATACGCCTCTGTCTGACGGGGAGGATGACAACATCATATATCGGTGTTGGATATCGTATTCTGATATCCAAGTTAGAAGGGTTGTATACAAAATTAATTTAATCATTATCAAGCAGCTGTTAAACGAGTCAACATGTGGAAGAGGTTTGTTGGGAGATTTTTATTTTAATGAGGGGCACGTTTAATATATACAGCTCGAACTTTTTTTTCTTCCATATGGGATAACAGCAGGGTTCTGAGTTTAACATCAAACTCTGAATCCTTTATCCCATATGGAAGAAAACAGACAATTCGGGCTGTATTTATTGGACGAAGTATTAACATATTAAATATATTATATATATAATCGGCTTAAAATATACAATATATTTATAAATATATTACTATATCATTTGATGAATATTATACCTTGTTTAATATATACATAGCACATTTTTTGCTTTCTTCTATATGGGATAATGGGATTCAGAGTCTAATGTAAACTCTGAATCCCGTTATCCCATATGGAAGAAAATAAAAAACTTGCACCGTATCAATTAACCGGGGTTGAAAATATGACAAAATCGTATGGCCTTGGATATTTAAATCATTGAAAATGATGATTAAGATTATTTTTTAATGTCCATACCGGATATCGATATCCGTATGCCGGTTGCGATATCCGGATATCAAAATCGGATATCTGGTATCCGATATCCAGATCGTGCTTACCTCTTTGATATCCGTCACCAATATCCATCCACATCTAAAAGATGGATACTGATCGATATTCGATATCCGATATCAGACACCGTCCCAGTCTTCTTGTTGGTATCGGATATTGGTTGTCCGATATCAGATATCCGACGGATATCGGTTGGACAAACACTAGCGCACATACCCTCTTGGGGGAGGACAGTGTCTTGTCCAGCTACATCCTTTTCCCCGCATCTACGCGTTCTCCAGGCCTCATTCGTTCAAACATTGAAATTCAAAGCCATGGAGATGCCATCGTAAAATACGACGTCTACATCCTCCATTACACACGCGCTGACCACCTCTTTCTCCTCCTTGTTTTGTCCTCCAACTTGCAATTACTGTTCTTTCATCGCAGGTTCTAGTCCTGCAAAGGTATTGTAGGTCGACAAATCAGACTTTCCGCATTGGCTTCTCTTATCATTCCCTCACCTAACTTCTCAAAAAAGGATTTTATTTTGTTGACTCCGCCAACATGTTAAATAGAATGGTACCGCAACCCTTCTCCGTTCTAGAAAAGAGTCTGGCTCGTAAAAATACGTGTCCAGAGAGGTTCACTTTACATTGGCGTCGTGTCTTTCTGAGTTTCCATCAATGGCGTCTTCCTTGCTCTATGCCTCCTGTGTCGGCGTCTTCCTCTTTGCAGCTGCTGTTAACAGCCATGATAGCTTCGATCTGGGGGAGGAGAAGAGGACCCACCTGCACTTCTTCTTCCATGACCTCGTCAACAGTTCAAACACCACGACCATCCCCATCATACGAGTGCCGACAGTGAGCTCCATAGCTGGCAATTTCGGCCTTGTGGTTTTAGTTGACAATGCGTTGATAGAATGGCCCAACACGTTGTCCAAGCTCGTCAGCAGGATCTTGCGTTGTTGATGACGATGAACTTCTATTTCACCGATGGAGTCTTCAGGGGAAGTTCACTCGGTGTGCTGGCGAGAAATGCGATAACGGAGGAAAGAAGAGAGCTAGTCGGCAGCACTGGGTACTGCAGATTTGCGAAGGGTTACACCATTGCCAAGACGACCTCCTTGAACACCACTATGGGAGACGCCATCGTTCAGTACGACATCTATGTCATCCATCGCGGCGCAATGTAGGAGACAGCGTAGATGAGTGCTCCTCTTTCCTTTAATAGTTATATTTTTCTTGAGAGTTGTTCCACCTCCATGTGATGTACATTTTGTCCGTGAAGAATAAATTACCATTTTTCCTTTTAAACTTTATTATTCGTCTTCGTCCGGATGAATTTTTTATTCGTCATGTAAACATCACAGAGGAATTTTCGTATGGTCAACCACAGTTTTTGATTGTTTTATGCTCAACCTTGAACAGCCAAAGGAAGAGTGCGCATCAGTTTTTTGGCCTTTGATTACCTGAGTTATCGATGATATACAGGAAATGACCAGGAGGGTCTTGGCAATTCTTTGATACGACCTAAAGTCAGCGGTCAAAAAGGTCCGCATCTGAATAATTTTTTTAGTTCATTGGTCATCATCAACGATTTTATTCTTCTCGATACATTAGAGCTTTGGTATCTGTTTCTAATTACATCTTGATGGGTCATTGGGAATATCCGATATCACTATTACTCATCCAAATATAATGGGACTTGAAAACATCTTCTGTACTCGGTCAATACCTTGAAGGAATAGGAAATGTCTAATAACATTGGGTTTAACTATATTGGGTGAAAGGATCTGACTTTTATTATACTATACTATTTTCTTATGAATCATATTAGATAACCAAAATCTTGAAAACATCTTCTGTACTCGGTCAATACCTTGAAGGAATAGGAAATGTCTAATAACATTGGGTTTAACTCTATAGGGTGAAAGGATCTGACTTTTATTATACTATACTATTTTCTTATGAATCATATTAGATAACCAAAACTTAGTGGTGCAACTTATTCAACACTATGTCCCTATGAATAAATGAAGCCGAATTTCTGCATTATGAAATAAATAGGCTGAAGTCTCCATTTGATACAGGGATATACGTGTTGGCAGTGCCTTGGTTCGGCCATGGAAAGCACCTTCCATGGATGCGAAAATGTGTAGACCAATTCACACTCGATCTTTAAAACAAAATAGTGAGTGTAACTTTTGGGGAACTTGTTCCACCCTTGACTTTGCCACTCTGAGATTGTTCAGTGACCGTTCACGTGTTTGACCTCTAGAAGTATCCACGCGATCACTCGGCGCTTGGATCTCCACATCTTCTTCGACTCTTCTTGAAAATCTTGAAGATCTCATCACCATGAAGACACTCTTCCTTGGATGAGTGTAGAAGAGAGTGAAGAAAGGGAGGGACTCTCAATTCAGGCTTGCATGGGTGCTTAAAATGAGACCCCTTTCCCTCTTTATATTGTACTTAAGGTTTTTCTCAAAAATCCTACAAAGTAAAATATATCCACCAATGCCCTTATGACCTTGTGCATGTGACCCTCTAGGCCCATGTATCATTCTAGTTAATAACTTTAATGGCCCGATAACATTTATTACCCTACCTTATTAATTAACTATATCAACATATAGAATAATTAAATGAGGATCAATTGAACCCAATTGATAGGTTAAGTTTCCAGCCCGTGGGGTGCCAAACTACACCTCGTGCTGTAGAAGATATCGAGTAGTCTCGAACTCTCTCATGGAACCTTTACCATCATCGGTTACCGTATATGTATAATTCATCATCGGTGCAAGGCTCTCGGACGACTTAGGGTATGGTTTATCGTCAAACCCTTATCTATCATCCGATTAGTACTGATGCGTAACGGGGATCATTGGTGAATGCCTTCTCCAATATCCTCACTACCCTGGACAGAGCTTTTTCTGCATCGTTTTCCTCGAGTCAATCTCCTCTTATACCGAGGGCAGATGATCCCATCTTGACCACTCAATCATCTTCACTAAGTCATTGCATATATTCATGGACTTCATTATAAACATCACACGGAATAATAATGAATGCAAATATTTTATTCAATGAACTTAACTAAACATGGTCGTGTGATTGGCTTGATGGCCACATAATATCCGTCAATACAAACGTCTTACTAACTAATAAGTCATTATGGAAATCACACTTATATTCAAAATTTAAATAAATTGGATATATATATATATATATTTAAACTGGGAAGAATATATTTGTATCATTTGACAATTAACTCACTCGATGGACAAATGAAAGGTTATTATAAATATTTTTTATTAAATCAAAACCTTAAAAAGACAAGTAAGCATCAATGGTCTTTTATCAATACAACACAAATTTCTCTTGTGATGGCTCCTTATACTTCATGTTACTTGTTTTCAAAGTGGAACCACCAGAAAACTTCTATGATAATGATTTTTTGTGATCATAATATAGCAAAAACATCAGAATCACTAGGAAAGTAAAGTGAAGATAAAATCCTAATAACTTTAATAGAATTGGGTTCAAATTTTTTCGTCAAAATAATAGAATATATGACACTACCAGTGGCTTCAAATATAAACCAAGTCACAGCCAACCCTCTAAACATAATTTTATTGATTAGATAAAGTTAAAGAATGATGAATTGGAGACATAATTAACCTATGTTGTTTTTTGTTTCAAGCTTTTTCATGAATGCATTATTGTAAAACAGAAATGGGTGTGGTGTCATCTAAAACTTGAATCACAATCTTTTTGCCTTCACTCTATATGGATGAAAAATAGAAGATTTGGTAATTAACACTATTTTAGAGATAAAACCATAAATAACATTTTGATGAAATCTTCATGCCCGAGGTCAACATGTTGGCCTGTTGCCAACATATAAAAACTTTAATCCTAACATATATTAAATACTCAATCAAACAGTACTCCAAATGTCATCATTTAGTGTTTGAATTTTTAGGAAAAAATACCAATAATGTATTAATAAAATTACTTAGTCATCGCACATATGTATGCTACTGTCAACCCTATACAAATTAATTAAGCGTTAAATATCCCAGACCTTTGTTTATTTGTTGCTTTTAAAATACGAGTGGTAAAGCTTTGTTTCTTTTAAAGTAAATATCACTATATCTTATATATCCCAGACGTTTTCATGACATTATAAGACTCAATTTGGGTAGTGATGGAGATAATCATTTGTGTATTTTCTATAACAAGTATAATGGAAATGTGTAGATGATCTAGTTTACCTGGTCTAGTTTCAGAATTATTTTTTATTCATCTTGTGACTAAAGAACACCTTCAAGTGGAATTAATTAACATCTAAACATGCAAGAGCATGATAGTCACTACTAAGAATTATATTATAATAGAAAGGGAAATAAGGTTGAGATAATCAGAAATGATTCTGAATGTTGATAGGGCAGTAAGTGATGATCAAGCTAAAAGATATTACACGACATTCTGATTTAAATGTCTCACATATCTATTTCAATAAAAACGACATGAGAGAAAGTTTTGATTTCTAATTCCTCATGAAACTATTATCTGAGTATATTGTGATTGATTTTCTGTTCTAATGTTTTAAAATCGGGAAAAATGTGAGAACCAGAAGTGCACAGGTTGGAGGAGATGTGAAAGAACAACATCATCTCTCTAATCATACTTTACATCAGAAATCATTATTTTTATCTTCATCATAGTTCTGAGAAACATGAACCACTCACATATCAAAATCTCATATATAAGATCTTTATATATGTGTAAACACGAAAATCACTAGAAAGCTTTGTATTAAGAAGGGATGCGAATGAGAGATCAATGCGCATACTTCATTTACTTGCATAGGTAACTACCTTCAAGGGGTGCCTTTGTCATCGACTTATAAGAGACATGAATAAATACAAGAAGAGAAAAAATCAGTTTAGAATAAAAAAGAATGATATGAATTCAAAGAAAAAGAGGAACAAGATTAAAATGAAAAAGAATGACAGGAATTAGAATAAAAATAGGAAGAAGCTTAGAGTAAAAAAAGGACAGGAGTTAAAAGAAAAAGAGGTTTGGAATGAAAAAGAAGGATAGGAATTACAATAAAAAAGAGGAAAAATTTTAGAAAAAAAGAAGGGTAGGAGTTAGAAGAAAAAGAGGAGCAAGTTTAAGATGAAAAAGGACAGGAATTAGAAGAAAAAGAGGAAGAAGTTTAGGTAAATATATATGGACATGAATTAGAAGAAAACAAGGAAGAATTTTAGAATGAAATAGAAGGATAGAATTTAGAAGAAAAAGTGGAAGAAGTTAATAATAAAAAGGATACGAATTAGAAGAAAAAGAGGATAAAGTTTAGAAAAAAAGAAGGATAGGAATTAGAAGAAAAAAATAAAATATGTTTAGTATGAAAAAGAAGGACATGAATTAGAAAAATAAGGAAGAAGTCCAGAATGAAAAAGAAGGATAGGAATTAGAAGGAAAAGAGGAAGAATTTTTAGAATAAAAAATGATATGAATTAGAGGAAAATAGAATGAAAAAGAAGAATATGGGTTAGAAGAAAAAGAGGAAAATTAATAGAAAAAAATAAGGAAATGAATTTGAAGAAAAAAGGAATAATACAAATAAGAAGAAAAAGAAAAAGGAAGAAGAAATAATAAGGTTGCTTAATTAACAAAATTTCATCACAAACAATGTTTGTTCCATAAGTCCAAAAACTATGTTAATTATCCATTTGTTTTCAGAATTTTTTTTTAAATTAATATATGAATTTTTGTTTTTTTAATATTTTAACTTTTAGTACCACATTCGTTGTACCCATCATATGAAGGGCATTATCTTTTATAAAGTTCAGTTTAATGCATGCTAAGATCTCATATTCAAATCCTTGACATCTGGGAAAATGATATTCTACCTTAATTGGCATTTACCAAATATGTTTGTAAAGCTCCATAGTAGCTGAATGCCATGTCATAGAAGATACCAACTTATGATCTCCTATTGATGATAACCCATGAAGATGATGATAAGAGGAACAAAAAAAAATTCATAGCATATCGTTTGAGGGTGACACACGATGTACCAAATTCTTGAGATGTTGGCTTTTGGCAGCAATTCATATCAAATAGTTGACCTAGAACCCTTACCATTGGCCGTTTATCATTGATAAATGTAGGTTACCAAGGCCCCTATCATTGACCCACTCTCAACCGTCGACTGTCAAAGTTTAAAACTCAAGCGTTGAATTGACTTCTGTGCCCCAAGCATTGACATTCGAGTCATTGGACTCGGACATTCACAAAGAAGGATGATGAAATATTTGCCGAAGTCTCTTGGGGGTAATCTGTGTCTCGTTGAGTACCGCGTGACACGATCTCTTTACTTTTCACATCCTTAAAGCTAGATATTGTATGAGATAGAATATATCTTCCCACAGTTCCCATTAAAGTAATCCAAGTCAAGATAGGTATGTCAAAAGTTGATTGTATAAGTATTAAATAGATATAAATTATGCATGATGATGTTAAATGTACTCATAATTCCCTTAAATACCATCTTAATGAATTATAATAATATATGTTATACAAGTATAAAATCTGAAATAACAACCCTTGAGTTTACTTAAGGTTATAGCAACTCGATGGGCACTAATAACTTTCTGATAAGTTATAACTTGAAAATATGTATATATATAAATTGGATGAAGAGATGTACAAAAATATGTATTGAAATTACTATTAATGACTTCACTTACACTACATAAAATAAAGCCCAAGAATTTTAACAGTGGGACTAAATATTGTCTCTCTAATTTATGAAAAAACAGAAAAATATCTAAAGACTTATAAAGTGAAACTGGTATAACACAAAGCAAGACACGATAAGTATTTGAAAAACATGAAAAATATGTGAGGATGTAGCTATGAAAGGGTATTCCCACTAAAACATTCAGGCATCATATGAATAATGTAATTTATTGTAACAAGGAGAAGTGAGAGTTTTTTCTTAGTTTCATTAGTTTTTTCCTTGCTTCTTGCTAAATGTTTATCGGATATATAAATATCCTAATTTTTTATTGGGCTTTAGTTTTTTCATTTTAGACGCATAAAACGTACTTTGAGAATTATATAAGCCAAATGACATATATCATGCCTTCCCAGGTACTTCCTTATGTGTTTATGTATGTTTTTTAGCATTGATTACTTGGATGTATGTAGTAAGATAGGTCTATGACACATTTGAGATATTTTTGTCTATAACCATCATAATTTTATTTCGTGACTTTTCACATAACATAATCAACATGTTTATTTTATTTTTATGAGCTTGAGAGCTATAACTAGGACCCTAGTATCAAAAATGAGGAAAACCTTCTACAATAGTGGATGGACACCGGTGTGCAATGCTATCCAAATTTGACGTTGGAAATTCTATTTAAAAAATTTGGAAGATGAAAATCATGGATACAGGCCATATAAAAATTTAAATCAGATATTCTAAGAATTAAATCCAAGAGCTTGAAGAGTCAAGGCCTCTATTTAATCTCTTTTCGCCTCACTTTCATCTTAGATTTTTGCCTTCAACATGTTGTTCCCAGCCTTTCACTAAATTTATTTGATGCAAGTCATGTTATACAATAGTCACAGAGAGAGAGAGTTCATGTTTGGTCAATATTCTTGGAGAAAAAGAACCACTCCACCTTGGGGCAAGTGACAATGAGGTGTGCACTTATCTCTGGAATGTCTGATTTAAGTTTTCATATAATTTACTTTAGTAAACTTTAAAATTCCACCAACCATGTTAAAAACTTCCTCGTTTAGAAAATGCTAAAGCATTTTCTAGTCTACCACTGGCCATTGCCCTAGTCTCTCACCCATGGCGTTACTGCCCAGAATCTCCACCTTAGTCACCACGACCACCAACGGTTCCTGAATTCGTATGAGATCCTGAAGAGCTACCAGCCGAGGACAAGCATTCTAGACTTCACTGACTGCCCTTAATATGGGGAGGCCAAAGCTACAACAAGCTCCAGCTGATGGGTAAGAACAGGAAGCTCCTCGGTTACCCTTCTATCAGCACTGTCTGTGATCTCAAAACATCCAACTTCTCCCATGAACCGGAGCTTCGACGGTGCAGAGACGACTCTATCATCTTCACGGAAGAGGTAGAAACTTTCTTCTTGTCCCTGATCAAAATTGAGCGACGATTGATGGAGTTTCATCGTTGCAGCTCGATGGGCCGGTGTTCTTCGCCGGGCAGTGGCTGGCGACCTTCGTCGTGGAGCTTGTAGGTGAGGCTGCGATTCGCGCTAGTATATTTGTTTCTTTGTTCACCTCTGCCTGATCTCTCTCTGGTTTCTATCTGTTAAAGTCAACAATGACGACAGATCGGCAGTCACGTGCTCTCCTGGATCGAAGACTCCAACGGTCATAACCTAACCCAACCATGGTTATGTTAACTTTACCATGGTCAGGTTAAGTCCTACTCCGGTAGTCTATAAATAGACAATGATGTACTGAACGAGTCACGGGTTTTTCAATATATTTATCAAGTGTGTTTTCTATTCTAGCAAACATCTTTCTTTCTTTGCTCATCCAGGGCTCGACCCTGAACTTCAACACTATCGTTTGCGCTGTTCGTCAGATGCTGGAGGATGCAGGAGCAAAGGAGGAAGCGGAGCAAAGCTCCCGTGGCCATTCGATTGGCGAATGTGGTCTAGCGAGGTGAAAAACAAAGAGAAAGAGGGAAATCGAAGAGAGTTGACAATCTGGGGTTCTTCGCCTTCGGCGAAGAATTCCTTCTTGGGAGATTCGACAACGCTGTTAATGGAATCCAATTTACTGTCTTTCTCTTTTCCAGGATGATCTTCTTCCGCTAAGGATAAATCTTCTTCGCAGGGCAAACCCTCGTCTTCGTAGTTGCCATTGTTCTCGTCATTGCGATGGTGATGCGGGACATGGAGTTCGGGAACGGCAATCGTCATCCGTCACGCCACACGTCACCGTGATGGAAAAGTGACCGTGACAGCGAAGGAATTCAGAGGTGGTGACGGTGATTTTGGTTAATTTTTATATGATCTATGAAAATAGTACAATATATTTTAAAATTCAGATCCTTTCACCCAAATACAGTTAAATCCAATGTTATCAGACATTTCCCATTCTTTCAATGTATTGACCGGCCAAGGAATATGTTTTCAAATGCCTATGGTAGTTGAAATATTTTTTATTCTATTTTCATATTCTTTTTTTTTATTTTAGTCCTTCAAAAGGTATACAAAAATTAAAATGAGATGTATTTTCTTGTTGCATATTTTGTGACCCCTGAGAGAGAACCTAAATAGCCACCTCTTGAGAGAGAACCTTGATAAAAATAATAGTAAAGCCAAAATTGTACGTTGAGGTAACTAATTTTTTCACTTCTATAGTATCATGCCAAGAAAATATTAGCTCTGCCCCACAATTTCTGTACTCATTGTTGAACCATCCGCTGACTTACGAGCAAGGATTTTGTATGTAACTTTATTGTTAAATCAATAATTAGAGGCGTGGTATTGTCTTTATACATATCATATGCATAGAATAAAAGTCTTAAAGTAGGTAGATGATCTTAGGAAATCTAGGACCAATTCTACGAGAGCAACGCTTCTTCACGTAGAACTAATCCTAACGAATGACTAGCATATATTTAAACAAATCGAACAGACTAGACCGTTCGACCCACAAACCGTTATACTAGTTATAACGACTACAAAGTTTAAACAACCTTTCTATATTTTAGCACAACTCAGTTTAACTAAATACCAACCAATGCTAAGATCAAATTGTGGGGAATAAAGAGATCTTAATCATCTTGTGTCCCGTGTTCTCTTCACTCTCCTTCTCTCCTCTCATCCCCCTTTCTTTCTCTCTTCTCAACCTCTTCTTCTCAACACGACGATCGACTTTTACATGGTATCATAGCCAACTTCGGCGATCAAGAAAGCTCAAGAAATTGCTTTGGCGCAAGAAAGCGCAACGGCCAGTTCTTCCATGATGGCAATTGGAGAAGTTTGTGCGGCAACCATTGGACAAGTCCAGGTTGCAGTTCCCCCTGGAATCATGATCAATCCACGACTGAACAGTGAAACTTTTCAGATGTGGAAGAGCTCAATACTACCAGTATTGTACGGGTATGATTTAATGAAATTCATAGATGGTATATCTCCACCCGTTCTTACTGTAGATGCTCAAGGAAACATGATCGAAATGGTAGAGAATCGATCTACAGGACCTGGGATTCCTGCATCAAAACATTACAGATTCGGTACGGCCTTACATCAGGAAAGAAAAATCCTCATGTGAAGACTGGTAAAGCTTGGAAAATACCTTCGTAAGCTGGAATCAATTCCGTGTCATGGAGCTTCAAAGGAAATTTCACAATATGAAGAAAGGTACTATCAATGTTGAAGATTAAATAAAGTATTTTAAAGAAGTGGTAGAATCCTTAGAAGGAATGGGGAATCCAGTGGATGAGTCTTCTATCATCTACACATTCTTAAGATGACTGGGGTCAGCATATTCCCAATTTGTAGTAAGCACCAATGCGAATCTATATCATCTTAAATTTGATGAAATAGTGGCACATCTTAAGTCGCATGATGCCTTTCTTGTCTATGAACAAGAAGTGAGAGGAACTCCTTTACACCTATAGCTAACAACTTGCAGATCTAAAGAAACCAGCAAGGTGTCAACTATCAAAGGAAGAATTTCGATTTTGGAGGACAGAACAGATATACATCTCAATACGAAGGACTTGGAAGAGGAAGAAATCAGATATTTCAACCTAGATGCCAAATCTGCTTCCAGTTAGGCCATAGAGCAAAGGAGTGCTTAGAGTTTCAGACCTCAAGATCAAATGCACAAGCCTTCCTATCCATAGCTACAGGAAGTCAAGAGTGGTACCCGGACAATGGGGCAACACATCAAGTCACGGCAGACGAGAATTCTCTGTCTCAACTAAAGCCTTACCCACAAAATGATCAACTTCATATAGGTAATGGCTCAGGTTTGAAGATTTTATCCATTGGCTTTTCAAAAATTACTACCTTGAATCGAATTTTACATTTAAAAGATATTCTTCATGTTTTGGACATTACTAAGATTCTACTATCAGTTCATAAGTTCCCTAAAGATAAAATGTGTTTATTGAATTTCATGACTTGTTTTGGCTTGTGAAGGACAAGGAAACCCATCAAGTTCTACTCTACAGGGAAGTTAGAAATGGAATATATCATATAGATAGCCAAGATTATTCAAAATATGCTTTTGTTGCAGAAAAGGCATCATTAGAAACCTGGCACTGTTGCCTTGGTCATCCAAAGTTCTGAATTTTAAACTCAATTTTGAAAAAATTTGGTCTGCCTGTTGTTTCAAAGAATTCAAATTTTATATATAAACCTTGCAATTTAGCTAAATCTCACAAGTTACCTTTTGCATATACTGGTCATACTTCGAATAAAATTTTAGAAGTTATTCATTCGGATTTGTGGGGTCTTCTCCAGTGATATCTCGATTGGGGTTTTCTTATTATATTGTTTTTATTGACGACTTTATCAAATATACTTCAATTTATCCTCTTAAAAAGAAAAGTGATCTTCTCAATGTCTTTATTGAATTTCATAATTAAGTAGAAAATCAATTAAATGCCAAAATCAAGTATGTACAATCTGATTGGGGTAGAGAATTTCAATCACTGAATACTTATTTGAAATCACATGGTATAATACACAGAGTATCCTTCCTCATACACCCGAAAACAATGGTACTACTAAGAGAAAACATCGTCATATAATTAAAGCATCGCTTGCATTGTTAAAACATGCCAACATGCCTAAGTATTTCTGGGATGAGGCAGTAGCCACTGCAGTTTTCCTTATTAATCGACTTGTTACACCAGTTCTTAAAAATAAATCTCCATTTGAAGTTTTATTTCAAAATCTGCCTGACTATACTGTCTTAAGAACGTTTAGTTGTCTTTGTTATCCGTATTTAAGACCATATTCTCATAATAAACTCGAAGACAGATCAGAAACATGTATCTTTTTGGGATACAACTCAATGCATCTTGGATACTGGTGTCTATCTCTCCAAACAGGTAAACTTTACATTTCCAGACATGTTTTTTATGAAGAATCATTTACATTTAAAATTTATCGAATTGATCAGAATGTTCAGTACAACGGAGTTTTGAAGAATTTCTCTGCATCTACTAATTCTTCGAAAAACACTGATATACCAATTTCAGCTTCTGATTGTTTAAGTAACCAAATGTGATCTAAATCACTTCAACATCTAAACACAATAAAAGGCACTCAGTTAAATACTTCATCAAGATCCAGCTTGCCATCGGATCCTGTCTTAAATCAACAAGAAGAGAACTAAACAAATCGGTTAGTCCTTCAGCTGATACAACTAGTAAATACTATCTGGATATTCTTAGTAAAAAATATCCAGGTATTTTTTCAACATTTGATCAAACCCCCAAAACAAATGTTGAATTAAAAACAAGAACACTTACAAATCTATACAATGATCCATGCAGTCATCCTAAGAAATTATTTTCATGCTCTATTAGATATCCAATACCATCATGTTTTCATGTTAAAAAAACTAATGTCCCTGAGCCTACTTTGTTTTCCACTGCCATTAAAAACATAAATTGGATGCAAGCCATGACATCTGAATTTCATGCACTCATGAAAAACAATACATGGTCTCTTGTACCTCGAAATCCAAATTTACATGTCATTGGTTGCAAATGGGTTTATAAATTAAAATATAAACCATCCAGAGAAATAGAAAGATACAAGGCTCGGTTGGTTGCAAAAGCCTACAACCAACAGGAAGGCTTTGATTTTAATGAGACATTTAGTCCAATGGTCAAACATACTACAATTAGACTTATGTTGTCTCTAGCAGTTAGTCAGAATTGGCAGATACATCAATTAGATGTATCCAATGCCTTTCTACATGGGGATTTACACGAAATTAATTACATGGAACAACCACCAGGGTTTAGAAATAAACTTTTTCCTGAACATGTCTGTCGCTTAAACAAGTTCATATATGGTCTAAAACAGTCTCCATGTGTCTGGTTTACTAAACTTACCACCAAATTATTCACACTTGGTTTCGTTGGTTCCAAAACAGACACTTCTTTATTTATCAAAATTGGTCCTAATCCTCTTTTTATTTCGATTTATGTTGACAATATTTTAGTACTAAGTCCTAATTCTTTGCATCATAAATATTGTTCAACAATTACGCTTTGAATTTTCTATTAAAGACTTGAGACCTGCTTGGTTTTTCCCAGGTATTGAATTTTTAAAACATGAAAACGATTATTTTCTGACACAATCGAAATACATTCTATCTATTCTTGAGAGAACCAACATGGAAAACTGTAAACCACTTGCTACCCCCTGCACAATTGCAGACTCTGTTGATTTAGATGCTCCAATGAATGATGGAACTATCTATAGACAAACAATCGGTGCATTGCAATATCTCACTTTAAGTGGACCAGATATTGCCTTTGCCGTAAATAAAGCTTGTCAGAAAATGCGCTCACCCACAATGGGTGATTGGCAATTTCTTAAACATCTACTTAGATATTTGAAAGGAACCGTATATCATGGATTACACATTTTTTAATGATCCAAGTTTAACTACAAACGCCTTTAGTAATGCTGATTGGGCAGGTAGTAAAATAGATAGACGATCCACCAGAACTTGGTAAAAATATTATTTCGTGGAGTTCAAAGAAACAACAAACAGTTGCCCGATCAAGTACTGAAGCTGAATACAAGGCGTTAGCAAACTGTGCTGCCAAAATTCTTTGGGTCCAATCCCTTGTTAAGGAAATTCAAATTTGGCAAGATCATAGTCCAATTTTATGGTGTGACAACATTGGAGCAATGGATTTAGCTGCAAATCCGGTATTTCATGCACAAACTAAACATGTAGAAATAGATTTTCACTTTTTTCATAAGCAGGTTGCCTCCAAAAACATCCTAGTCAAGTTCGTGAAAGGAGAAGACCAGCTAGCAGATGCATTAACAAAGCCTCTTCAACAACGGCAGTTTCTACATCAACAATCCAAGCTCAACGTCCTAGAATGGCCGTTGTGCTTGAAGGGGGGTGAAGACGGAGGAAGCTCACCATCGGATTAATAGGAAACTTCACAAAGATTATATAGTAATGATGCACGTATTCTATACTCCTTAGAGATTAGATAAAATAGGAAACATATAAGTTTAAACATAGATCAGGATTAAAGATAGATAGGATTAAAGATAGGTAGGATAAAACATAGATAGGAATTTTAACGGCTAGGATTAGATTGGGACATACCCGTTATACCAGTAATAACGGCTATGATTTAATCAGATCGAATGGACTAGACCATTCAATCCATAGCCGTTATACTAGTTATAACAGCTAGGATTTAAACAGATCAAACGGACCAGACCGTTCGACCCACAAACCATTATACAAGTTATAACGACTACAAAGTTTAAACAACCTTTCTATATTTTAGTACAACTCAGTTTAACTAAATACCAACCAATGCTAAGACCAAATTGTGGGGAATAAAGAGATCTTAATCATCTTGTGTCCCGTGTTCTCTCTACTCTCCTTCTCTCTTCTCATCCCCCTTCTTTCTCTCTTCTCAACCTCTTCTTCTCAACGCGAGGACCGAGTTTTACAGTTTCCGCCATGTTTTCTCGAATGATTCCCCCACCTAACCTTTCAAAAAAAAACTAGTTATTTTGTTGGTTTCACCTACTCCGTCCAAGAAAACCTCATTGACCATGTCTTCATTCAGAAACAAGTCTGGCTCCTACAAATACATGTCTGGACAGGTTCGGGTTGTAAAGACTCAAACTTTGCTTGAGAGAAATTCGGGAAGAGAGAGAGAGAGAGAGAGAGAGAGAGAAAAGACCAAGGAAGAGAAGGAGAGGAGACACCCGTGATAACATGCAAATAGGAGCTGATAAACTGTTAATTTCATCATATATTTAGGCTTTTAATACTTAAAAACATTATTTTTTAATGCATGTTATCATGATTTTAGGTTAAAAGGAGAATTTCTCTAAATTTCAAGATAAATAATACATTTGATGAATATTTAGGTCAACATATACATTTTAAAGATTTTAAATGATTTTTTAAAAGAAATTAAATGTTTAATTGACCATTTCTATAAATAAAAAGAAATTAAACAATAAAAATGGATTTTAGAAATCAATAAACTTTTTTTTTCATTAATAAACAATTTTGTGACTTATTCCATTCGTTTTTCAATTAAAAATGTTTTTTTAAAATTAAACTGGCCCTTATTGGGCAAGTTTTGGCACTCACAAGTGGGTAAGGGGCACAACACATAGGAAACTCGTGCTCCGCATGCAGCGCCACAGATACGCATCAGAAGGGGCGCTCAGTTCCTCAGTCCGGGATATGCACGTACACAATTCCGTGCGTGTCGCGCACGGAATGGAGCCACGTAGAGGTGGAAACGACGAATGGCGCTGCGTTGTATGCTCTGCGTACAACGCGAAAAAGAAAAAGAAAATAACGGAATCAGAAGAAGCTGTTTTTTCCGATTCCGCGGCAATAAAAGGGGGGGAATGAAAATTTAGCAGCTGTTCTTGATTTTTTAAGCTCGAGGAGAGTAGGCCTGGCTGTCTCGAAGGCTCAAGGACAGTTCGGAGTGATTTTAAGCCTCAATTTGAAGAGAAACTCGACGATCCAGCGTCGCAAGTATTTTCAAGATTCAAGCATTATATCATGGAAATTCGGTCGTTCGTGCACGGATTTTTCTCAAGTTGGATGCTAGATCATCCCGGGTACTCCTAGGCTCAACCCAAAGTTATTTTGCACTTGATTTTTACGTTTAATTTTAGCAATCTTCATACATCCTTCATCCCCGCCATTTTTTTCTTAATTTCTACTTTTAATCATCTTAATTCGTAGATTTCAGTTCGTTTTCAAATCAATTAGTATTGATTGATTATCAAATTCCTAATTCAAATCCTAGCTGTCCCTTAAATTGCATAAAAATCGTGAATCGTATTCATGATCTCTTACCTCTTAAATTAGCAAATCGTGAATCGTATTCACGATTTGTTATTTTAGGACATTTTTACAATTTTGAATTAATTAGGATAAAATAAAAATATAATAAAAATGCTCTTAAAAATAGCATAAAAATTAGTTTTCTGATTCTTTAAAAATAGTAAAACATCCTCTGATAAATAAAACAAATTAAAGAAATACAAAAAAAAAAAACTTAAGAGTTAAACCCATTTTAGAAATAGATTTCAAATCCATTAAAAAGGACGTTACAAAAAAAATATATAATTCAAAACAATTAAATATTTTAAATCAAATATAAAGATAAATTTAAGTGATTTTAGATCCATGTTATTAAATAACAGAGAACTATTAAAATCATTTAAGTTCAAAAAGATAGAATTTTAGTTGCAATTTACAAAGATTAGCATTTAAATAAATAGATAAAACATCATTTCATATAGTTTTCGAATTCTAAATCCTCATTAGAGAGAAAATTGAATATCACCACCGCCTCCCTAGGGTTCGACCCCTTACTTAAACACTAAGGGATAAAATAAATATTATTGCTTAAGTTTGAAAAACCCTTAAATAACGACATATAAACACGTACATTTCGAGCTTATCAACCGGCTTAAGTCTAGTAATTAGGAACTCTTATTCTCCATAAAATCAAAGACTACATTCGTTCGTATTATATACTGAGCGATGTTACTTAAAATAGGAGGTGTTTAAAACTGCAAGCCGTTATATGAATTATAACGGCTATGGATAGAATGGTTTAGATTGTTAGATCCATTTTTATCATAGCTGTTATAACAAGTATAACGGCTATATCTTGATTTAATCATAACCGTTAGATCCTATCTATATTTGATCTATCTATATTTAATTCTAGTCTATGTTTAAACTTATATTTTCCTATTTCTATTCTCTAACGAGTATAGGATACTTCTTATTAAGGGTCCTATTGGCTGGCGTTGTCACTCTGTGTTCTTCGTCTCCACGGTTGGCATTGGCGTCGTCTCTTTCAAAGTTTCCATCAATGGCGTCTTCCTTGCTCTACGCCTCCTGAGTCTGCGTCTTCCTCTTCGCGGCCGCTGTCAACGGCCAGGATAGCTTCGATCTGGGGGAGGAGAAGAAGACCCACCCGCACTTCTTCTTCCACGACCTCGTCAGCGGCCCAAATGCCACGGCCATTCCCATCGTGCGGTCGCCGACGATGAACTCCACCGTCGGCAACTTCGGCCTTGTGGCGGTGTTCGATAACGCGCCGACAGAAGGGCCCAACCGCTCGTCCAAGGTCGTCGACCGGGCTCAGGGCTTGTACGCCACCGCGTCGCAGCAGGATCTCGCTCTGTTGATGACGATGAACTTCTATTTCACCGATGGATTCTTCAGGGGAAGTTCACTCGTTGTGCTGGCCAAAAACGCGGTGGCGGAGGAGACAAGGGAGTTATCCTGCTGTGAGGCCGTGGCGATAAAGCCCTGAGTCCGGCCGACGAGCTTGGACGACGGTTTCGGCCCTTCTCTCGGCACGTTGTCGAACAAGGCCACAAGGCCGAAGTTGCCTGAGGTGCAGTTCAGCGTCGGCAACCGCACGATAGGGATGGCCGTCGTCAACGACAAGGATGGCTTTGTTCTGGGGAAAGAGAAGAAGACCCACCTACACTTCTTCCGGGACGAAGACGGTGGATACACAGGAGACGAGAAGGAAGCAAGAGGCATTTGGAAAACTCTGAAAGAGACTACAGCAGTGCCGACCAAACCGCTTCGGACACAGTAGAAAGAATCTGCTTCTTTCCCAGGACCGAGACACGGTGCACCACCTTTTTCTTCTATATAGTAGGTAAACTCACTAGAGACTGATTTACGGGGTTACAAACACTGATACACACCTAGAATCGGCGACGAAGGAACGATAATGGCGACTCAAGGATGGAGGACGTAGGCATCGTACTCCACGATGGCGTCGCCGGTTGTGTTGAATGAATAGGTTTTAGCGATGGCGTAGCCGCGGGCGAAACGGAAGTAGCCGGAGCCTCCAACGATGGCCATCTCCCTCGTGGCGGACAGGACGCTGTTCCTCCCCAAGAGCGCAAGCGTGCTGCCGTTGTAGACGCCGTCCACGAAGTACAAGTTCATGGTCATTAAGAGGGCTATCTCCTCCTGAGAAGCTGCAGCGTAGAAACCCTGGGCGCGGCCGATGAGCTTCGAGGCGCCGTCGGCCGTCTCTGTTAGGGCGTTGTCCGTCATCGTAACGTCACCGAACGCGCTCAGAGACGGCACCCTGCCCGGGGCGCCGACGATGCGGATGGCGGTGGGAGTGGAGCCGCTGATCACATCGTGGAAGAAAAAGTGCAGATGAGTTTTCTTCTCTTGTCCAACGTTGAACTCGTTGGCAGCACCGGCGCCGAGCAGAAGGGCGAAGAGGAGGAGAGCCCTGTAGAAGAAGGCCATTAGAAAGCTTGAGAATTGCTCGACAGAAGAAGAAGATTAAAGTATTTGTAGGACGTCGTGTCCGAACTGGCCTGGTTGGTGATCGTCCACCTTCGTTTACGGTCGATATAGAGGAGACCCGAGAGGAAAGCTGATGTATTTTCCTTACCAACTCGGTGGAGGGAGTAGGTAACCATCTCGAATGAGACGTACAATTCAAGGTCGATAATCTTCAGGATCCATATCAGTTGAGCTTCATATATCCGACATTACTTTCCTACTTGATTTCTCATAAAAATTGATTTCCATAGTACACATTCTTCTCCTCCACCTCCCTCTTTCACCGTCGCGCCTTATTTATCCCATGTATTTCGATTAACTCCTATATACAAATGTTAGACCTAATATCTTTATGGGGGATTCAGCCCCTTAACTCGTCATTGGTTGCTTAATGACTCTATGGAACCACTCCCACGAGGCCACATGAACAACGGCGAAGACACGGGTCTGCAGAGATGGCAGAGGAGAAGTAGATCATATTAGCTGTTGCTTTTAGTTTTAATTGCATCTAAGCTCATGATCTCTGATGACAGGATAAAACCATCGTTAATATGTTATGTGTCTTAATGAAGATAATGTCATGATATTACCCGCATAAATAGAGCATTAATACAATTACCTCAAATATCATGTTTGTTGCATAATTATAAAGAAGATCCTACTATTGAGGAGTTTTACTCGCCACATCAGCTTGCCACTTTAGCTTGATATATCAGCACGACACATCAGCGTTTTTCACAAGATGTGGACCAATAGGAAACTTAATAAAGACTAGCTAGTAAGAAAAGAACACGTGCCCCTCTTACACTCGTTATGAGATTAGATAGGATTCAATATAAGTTGAAACATAGATATAGGATAAAACATATATAGGATTTCACATAGTTATAGGAATAACACGTAGATAGGATCAATTGCTCAGATTAATCTTGATATAGCTGTTATTAAATGTTATAACAGCTACGATCATAGCAGACATATATACGTTATAGCCAACACATGTAACCACAAAACTTGGGGGTTAATACAACGATCCTGATCTACATTTGTGTCTTCTTGCCCTCTTCTTCTCTTCTCTTTTCTACATTTTGTTCTTTCGCTTCCGGTTACAATCAATTGCGGAGATCAATCAAGCTCAACACCTACGCCATCTGATTTGTTCTATTTCATGCATCACATATGATTCAATGTAGCTTCTTTTTACAACTAACACTGCCAGACTTCATAGAGGTCTGGTAGTTTAATAATTATGTGTGCAAGAATTGTCATGAAGCTTGAAGGGAGATTGGGCTTGGAGAAAGATCTTGATGAAGTGTGATGGACCAAGAGGGAGAAAGTGCTCACATGTGCTTCAAGGAGATGGTTTAAGGAATAAGGCCACTTGAACTACTACAGAATGTTTTCTCTTTCGATCTTCACTTCTCCCACGATTCATTGACTTCAAAAAATATTTAAACCTTGGAAAATTTTATATTTGAAAATGTTTGTTTGTTTATTTTTGAATTATTCTATCTAGGGAATGAGAGTTTTGATCTCGGTATCCGTTTTTTGGCAAATACATATACTTATACCTAAACTTCAATACGTCTCAGTTTGGTCCAAGTTCGGTTTTGTTTCAGTAAAACCTGCACATTTGGTCACATGCCTCTGAAAATATTAAATTAAATTTATAAAAATCAAAGTCAATATTCAGGTAGAAATAGTAATTAAAAGAGCTAAATAAACCACTGTAATAGGTAGTGTCCTTTTTGTCATGGATTCACTACAGAATCAAAGGCAAAACTGTAGTTGTGCACATTTTCATTTATTTATATTTGATATTATGTATTTATATGTTTATATATGTACATGTTCAAATATTTACATATTTATATATTTAATTATTTAGGTATTCACACAATCACATATCTAAATGTTTACATTTCAGTGTAGTTCTGTACTTGGATATTTACATATTCAGGTCATTTGTGTATTTATATTATTTGTATTTGTATATTTATGTTATTTTGATATTTTTTTGTGTATTTATGTTGCTTTCATATTTATGCTTTTTTATATACGTTATTCATGTATTTATCTCATTTACGTATTTATGTATTTTTTATATATCACATTTACATATTTATGTTATCTGCATATTTATCTTATTTTCATATAAATGTATTTTTTCTATATGTTATTTGTGTATCTATCTTATTTTTGTATTTTTATATTTTATGTAAATGTTATTTACACATTTATATTATTTGCCTAGTGGTGTTATTTTCATGTTTATAAAAAAAAGTATTGGTGTTATTTGCATATTTATAGTATATGCCTGTTAATGATATTTTCATATTGATGATCTTTTTATATGGTATTACCATATTTATACTATTTTCCCATTGATGTTATTTTCACATGTACGAAATATTTTGTAAATATTTGGGTATTTATATTATTTTCCTATGGATGTTATTTTCATATTTATGAAAAAAATTGTATATCTTATTTGCATATTTATCTTTTTCATATTTATGAGTGTGTAGTAATTAATTTAACATTCTTCGATAGTTAACAGGGTTAGCACAGTTAGCACAAAGTGCCTGTTCAGGTATGTAAGACCTAGGCCAATTCCGTCTGTCCACATTGTCCTTAATATTTTTTTCTTAATAATTTTTAGTTGGATTTTCAATTCTGTTTTCTCATAAAACTGAACCCGATACCAACCTTTCAGTGAATCGATATCGCTGAACCGATACTATCCGTTCGGTCTGGTTTTACCGAGTTTCTGTATAAAATGGTGAACCCTTCTCCTATCTTTGTCTTCCTTCATTTAAAGCCCTTTCAGAATAACTTACGCAATAAGTTGCTAAGTTAATCAAATCAAGATTTGATTTATATAAACCAGTCAAGAATTTTTTGAGAGGAATACGATCATAAGGTTTGTGTGTTGTTCAGGGTTGTGTCTAACCTTAACAGGGCAGGTGGCTGGAGGCAGCAGTAAGAAGGGGCAAATCATAAATAACATGGTATCAGAGCAAATCACCATGAGCATCATCTCGTGAGTTTTGCATCCTACGCATCCATCACGATCTTGAATCACATGTTTGTAAGGCGACATTCATGGTCCTCCATAACTTGTCCATTTGTCATATGTTTGAGTGTTTGCCTCCCTATGAAAGGTCAGAAGGTGTATATGAATCAGTTATGACAAAGATCAATGATGAGTGACAGATTTTGGTGAACTTTTTTAATGAAAAAAATGGCTGATTTAGCATAAAACTGATTTCAAAAGACTGATTTCAAAAGACTGATTTCAAAAGATTAGGGAATAAAAATTAGGGAATCACTAGACCAATAGACTGATTTCAAAAGGAGATTCTTTACATAAAACTTTGACCTCTACCCACATTTAGGGTCTTGACCCACATCAAACATGAAAAAGTGTTTAGAAAATTTTTATTCATTCCTCTGCTCCTAAAGTGACACATATACAAAGTAAACAAGGCCATTAGTTCCTTTGATCCCTAACATGTTGAAATATTTTTATAACTAGAGACTGTCAAGGAGTTTTGGGATTTATTTCTTAATTATAGTGGAAAACATCATTTGTGGCTTCTCTATGAGTTTAATTCTAAGTTTTCACAAGCCAGGCAAACAGATGCCAGTATCATGGTGTACTCCTGCAAGTTGAAGGGCATCTAAAGGGAAGCCGACTATCTTTGGCCATGTCAACATGGTGGAAAGGAGTGTATACTGAAGAAGAGACTCATTTTCATCCTAATGCACCTGTAAGAAAAATCTCATTCGTCAAGTTCTTCATTAGGAAAAAATACCCACACTTACGAGGCCACTAGATGAAAGAAGATGAGGACCATCTATTGTTGACACTAAAAGCACATAAGTACAATTCTGCTATATTTGTGAAAAGGGAAGCGAGGACTAGTCCGCCCAAGGAAAATCTTGGTAGAAAATATCTAATCGGGGGAACTCAAGGCTTTGGGTTGCATATTGAGAAAGGAGAAGCTTCATGGAGACCTTCTAGAGTTCAGTCCGCGAAAACCAACTGGGACCAAAGAAAGCATCGCTGCTATCTCCCAGTGTTATGCGGTCAAATCCTGATGTACGAACAATGGTTGAATATGACACGTGCATGCCTCGATGCTTTTAGAATATCAATAAGCAACGTTGCTTTGTTGCGGCGGAAGTCTTCACAATAGCCGAAGAATGCTTAGAAAGGGTTAGGAGAGAAGGTGGGGACGCAACCCTACACAGGAATTGCATTATTTATCAAGGAGGTTACATTGTAGTCATGTACATTACATGGGGGAAGACAAGGGAAGATACCAAGGTAAAGAGATGAGGCATCGTGTGCCTTGGTAGTGTTACTCCTACGCCTTGAGGCCCATCACTCTCCTACGCCTTGAGGCCCATCGCTCTGCACGCGACTGCTGGTGCCACCGCTACACAGTGTCCGTGGGCCAAGCGCCGCATGCCCACGAGCATGGAGCTTAACCATCTGTCGGCCCATCCCAACCTTGACGCTGTGCGCGCCACCAGCACCTATGCTAACACATACGCACACAGTCCACACAACGCAGGCGTGCTCAGTGCCTGAAACTGGGCGTAGGGCGTCCAGCACTATCCGTAGGGGCGCCAAGTGCTTGCAACCGTCTAGGCGTTCTCTGTGCGGCAATGCCTTAGTCTCCTGGCAGAATGTCTCCCGCCCTATGCCCCGCACATGTAGTGTGTGTCGCGCAGACACGCAGCTTACCTGCACAACTTCACATGCAGCATTGTGGCACTACCACCCAGCGTGCATGTTCAGCATGCGCGCGGTGCTAGGTGCCCACGCGTGCGCGCTCTCGGCGACACGTGGGCCGAGCACGTGGCGAACACGCACTCATAGACCTTTTAAGGCTATTTGGATGTCATAATGTCCAAAGTGTTTTCATTTTAATGTAAATTACATTTGGTTGATCAATTGGTCCATCATGTTATTTTTAGATTTTTATTATGCATTTTTCATGATTGAAAGGTTCAATATTTTTTCATAATTACTTTAAGAGGAAGAATAGGATTTTGGACTTAATTATTTATTTCAGGGATCGATTGAAATAAATAAAGGAGAGAAAATGATAAAAATGAATATCCAAGTACAAATTAAAATAAACTATAATGGAGACAAAACATAATAGATAAGGGTAGAAAATGTTTATGTCAAACTTTTAAATTTAAGTGTCATGGAGTAAAGCTTTGTAACTCTTCGGAATGTGCATTATTTTTTCCAAACCTTTTATAAAGACATAAAACATAGAAAATAATTCATAAGAGTATATCTTAGAAGAGAGATGTACTCTTATGAATTATTTTCTTATTAAACTATGCCTTGCCAAGCCTTAAGAAAATAATAGAGATAATATATAAATGCTTGTTATTGTAAGGATGAGAGATGAGAAAATTCACGTAGGATGAGAAACAAGGTAAGGGAGGCTCAATCCTAGACTAAAATATATTTGATCGGTCCTTATATGCACAATTATTTATTCTAAGAATAAATATTTTACCCTTGTGAAAGTAAACTACAGGAGGACTAATAGAATCAAAGGGGAGACCAATGTCATCAATGACGTATTGTAATGCACCATTTGTAAGGGGGAAGTAATAAAAACAGTTGATATGTTTGATGAATTAATATTACCATTAATTTATGACATTATTATTTATTGCATCAATTATTTAAGTAATGCATGTATTATTTTATTCCTGCATATTTATATGATTCATGCTTTGACACAAATTATTTTATTTCATATCATAGGTAGAAATAAAATAGCAATATGATACCATAAAATAATATTAAGAAATAATATTACACCCTAATGATTGGAGTCTTCTTTACCTTGTCTGACACAAATGATACGTGTCATTGTGTCATTTAATACATAAAGGAAAACTAAAAAAGAGGTAGATGTGGTGCTCAACGATGTGCCACCATGTCAAAATGATTTCAAATAATATTAAAATGCTTTTTTTTATTTTACCTCTAGGCAGGGACATGTGGCGTTCTTAGAGTGATCAATCACGAAAGACGAGGTGATCATGCCAATAATCTAAAATAAATGATAATTGAATATTATGACCGCCAACATAAAATGAAGAGGAAACAATGCCGACGACTACGAGAAAGGAAAAATCAATGACCAAGATTTCTGCAACTTCAAAGCTTAATAGATGACAATCCAAAAGCTGAATTGAGCTGAAACTTTTAGGGTCACTTTGCCTTCAACCTCTCTTTCCATATATGCCCTCCGATCTATCAATAGAGCTATGATTATTTGTGATATTCATCCTTAAACTTGCTTTCTACACTCGAGGGCTGGTTGAAAGCTAGTGAGTTTCTGAGATCCATCAAGCTTGTTCTTGGTGTCCAAGGTATTTGGGAGGATGCAAAAGAGGAGGGAAGCTTACATGCACTCTCAAATCAAGGTGATCCTGACTTAGCATGAGGATCTATGGTACATATCCCCTCTATACATTGAATCTTTTCAAAATCATCATTTGCATAGATCAATTTCACAATCACGTAACACCATTTCCTTACATCTCTATTCTCTTCGCTCTTGTCTCATACATCATCGTCGCATCATCACCTCACTCATCATCCCCCTTACACAACTTGTCCTTTTCTTCATGTTGCCCACGCGTACATTCTCACTATCCCTCGTCCTTCTAAAATTCAGTTGTTACTATCAATTTTAACCATCTCAATTATATTATTGATTATCATTGTCTTGCCTTGCAGTATCTCATTGTTCTACTTTGTATTTTTTATGCTTCTCATCTTCTCACTAATCACTATTTAAAGAATAATGAATCCATAATAATTGCTCCCTGTGGAGTTGATCCATACTCATTGATACCAAAATTTAATTAATTGATTAAAATTTTATATTTCTATTAATTCAACTCAAAAACAGCAACACAATCCTAAACCTTTGTTTTTGGAGCTTATCACATATCATCCTACTTAGCTTATGGGCCCTACCTATGTGTACAAGCCAAACTCTTACTTCAACCCATACTTAGAAATGAGCTTTCTAGTGTTAAAATTTATAATATTTTTCTAAATAATATAATTATGTTCCTTTGAAGGTTATGATATAAATTTATTTAAGAAAGGGCCTGCCTGAATGATTCATAATAGCTTGGGATCATGGAGCCCATAGTGTTAGGTCAAATCATAAAACTATTGGGGAAAATCCCATTTTCTATAAGGATTTATTTGTTTGCTCACAAGAGATATTAACCAGCATGAAATTTGAAGTGGGGATATGTGTAATTTTATGTGGACTTTGATAGCAAATGTACAACGATAACACAAGCAATCAATCTCATCACATCTACATCAGAAGACAATCCCTATTTATATTTAATGATTTTTTAGTATATCTTGATTTTTCTATTACTGACTCTAGAAAAATCAGGATACTCAAAACCTTTATACCATTACAGATTTTGACAGTTTTTTTTTAAAAATAAATACCACAAATTGTGCATTGATTATGTAATTCTCATGTAAATTGATTGAGGTTGGAGGTATAGATCATCACCTAACTAAGAGCCTCTAATATTCAATATAATTTATGTAAAATGTTGAGTAAGATGTCAATAAAATATTTCCTGATTAAAGCCAATTTAGGGGGTGATTTTTCATCCATCCTTGAAACTTTGAAATATTATCACAAAAAATTGCCTACCATTATCCATAAGATGGACAACAAAAGGATGAATGTATATTCTTATTATTGGCTGATTGACCTGTCTAACGATGCTCTTGATCAAATTACTCTAATTAGGGTCAGTACATTATACCCGAACCATGTGCTTTTAAACAAAAAAAAAAGCAAAAATCAAAAGTTTAAGATGAAAAATCAGTAACTTGATAAATCAAAAACCTATTTGACCTCAAGAGAGAATGTGTCTTTTTTCCAGAGAGGAGGAGAGAGGGCTTACAACCTCTTATATCAAGGAATTTGCATGCTTAAAACACCCATCTTACTCCCACATTTGATGATTAAAGCGATTGGGCCCATGTCACGTTCATTTACTTTTGTTTTACAAGTATGTAAGCCATAACTGTTTTGGTTACCCTTGGATTCCACTTTTAATATGAGACAGTGGCCCAGGAAAAACCATGGTTTCTTGCGTCAATTTGGATCAGATGTAGGACAGATGGAAGTAGAATTTCTAGGTTTCATGTGCTGCAGATCCAGCTGCTTCTCCTATGATCCTCATTAGCCGTTTTGCTAGCTCAAATTTGGGCTAACACATGTCCTTCTGAAAAAAAGTTATCATCCACTTCTGATAAGAATTTTACCTCAAAATATAATTATATACTAACCACTTTACTCATACAAAAAAAAGTAGGATAAATAAAAATAAACTCTATAAATCTAATAATTGAGGCATAAAAACTGGGTCAAATCCGTCCTATCATGGATGTTAAATATTTTTAATAGGGCATTAAAATAATAGATAAATTATATATATCATCATATAAGTTCATGTTAGCAGGTATTTATTTGTATATCTTTTATAACTAGGGGAGCATGACAAGTACTTTCTCATACAGTCTTTGAGAGTAAGGTTGTATTGATGCTTAGAATAATGAAAATCCTAAGGGGGTACCTCAAAATAAGATGACCCTAAACTCCACAGGAAGTTATAAAGGAAACTAGAAATTAACAATGCTTTAAGTCCGGTTTGACCATCTTACTAAGTTGGTTGGCTTGGCCTTACTTACAAAAATAGGTAAGCCAACGAACATTAATTTTTATTGTAAAATAAAAAGGCCATATTGATGCTAATTAAGATACTTGTTTAGGTTACTAACCTTTAAAGTCACGTAAATATATATTTGATAGTTTATGTATCATGAATCTTATGGCAGTCTTTATACATTTCGAAGGAAATATCTAGACACGTTGTGTGACATATGGAAGAGCATAAAGTAAAGTGAGATATAGAACTTAATAAACTTTAGGGATTTGTATTAATTTATGATGGTGTAGAATAGTCAGTTTCCAATGGAAAGTGATCATCCATGTTGGATTTGTGAATGCAAAAATGTATTTATTAAAACCATTATATATGATCTTAGAGCCAATTGCACCTTCATATCGCATGCCATATTCATTAATGTAAATATAAATAAATTATAAATTATGTGTTATTTTATAATGAATTCTAAGAATACAGTAAATTATTAGTAATTTATGATAATATCATAACTTGTTGATCACACATCTTTAAAAAAATAATGTAAACATTCCTACTCATAGGAATATCATATATAATAGCATTCTTTGCCCCACTCCTATAGTGAGTATGATTGATCGTATAACCATTCATGAAGGGGCACTGGGAAGAGATAGTCGGACCTCTTTAAGGACAAAGGGTTTGTCTTTCCCAATTCGACCATCATGGTGAATTGTACTTTCACAATTCAATGTCGTCCGACCCAATAGTTGAACGGTGGCTCACAATTGGATTATGGGATTTAATAACAAACATTATTACTAGGTTAATATGATGATATTTACATGTTTATCTGCATTAAATTGGATGTATATTTGTTTTATCAAGCCTAGAATAATTAAAGATGTTTTATAATGATATTTTTGAATTTTATGAATTTTATTTCATATATTTGTTTTTTAACTTCCCCTAGAGTTTAGGGTCATCTTATTTTGAGGTACCCCTTAGGATTGTCATTATTATAAGCATAAAAAAATCATATTATGGCTCAAAAAATATTTTTATTTTCTAGCAAAATGATACAAAAAAATCATTTTTTAAAAGTAATTTAGAAATGTTTCTTACATCATATAATTTTTTGAGCCATAATATGATTTTTCTGAACATTTCAACATTTTACACATAATAATATGATTTTTATAAGTCAATATATATTTTACGTATATATTTAGTTTTAGATGGATTATAAAATATTTATGGGGTCTTATTTCCATTTTGCTACGTATAGGCAATTGATTTGCCAAATGAAGACAAACCAATTATTACCATTAACCATTGGTGACAGCCAATCAGTCAACCAAATTAATGATTAGCATCAGCCAATCATTAAAGGTGAAACCATTATGGCATGACAATTATGATATTTATTGCTAAAACATTCTCTCCTTTTTTTTAAAATCACATAATGTGGCCTAGTCAGAAAAACCAATGCACTTTTTTGCACTAAATGTGCGCATTGACCAAGGCTAGCATTTTCAAATAAACATCTTTTAAATTCTTTGACTGGTCAAAAATAACAACGCGACTGACGTGTCATGACACATGTGGCAGATACATATCATTATTTTGTTTGCTTTTAAATAAAATGTGTTGATGTGGAGCGGGCTCACACACCGCCCCATCACACACCCTCTTCTTTTCAATCAGTATATTATTATTACATTAATATACTGTTAAGATTTATTGTGCCTTTTTTGGGAGGCAGCATCTGACATCATGTGATCATGGATGATCCGGGCCAATCTTAACCAATGATTGCATTTAATGCAATGATGACAAGAAAACCCTTAAAATGAGATGATGGTGATGATGAGGACGAGTACAAAATAATCCTTACATCAAATCAATGGCTGGGTATTGTCCAACTTCAAGGCTTGATATTGGATGATCTAGAGGGCCGATGGAGCTAAAATTTTGAGGGTAGTTCATCTTTCTATTCTCTCCATATGTATGATTCTACTGTAAATTCAGCCTCCTCAAGGGCATATTTTTTCACTCCTAGAGCAAAAATTTTTAAACTCACTTTCTCCTAGAGGGGCATATTGAAAAAGAGTAGGGTTTGAAGGTCTATTAAGGGTGTTCTTGGTGTCTTAAGTCCTTGGAGAAGGTCAATAGAGAAGTGAGGAGGCTTATCTGCACGAGGGAAATACCTTGATTCTGACGGAACATAGTGATATGAGGTTAGTCTCTTGCCTAACATTGATCAATCCTCAACACATTTACTTAGATATATCTTATTCATCATCATCATTTTTCACCATTATCCATTACCATCCATCATTTTCTACCACTTGCGACATGTATCATATACCACCTAAATGACGCATCATCTACAATGTCATGATATCATCACATCTTTCACTCTGTATCTGCATTATAAACCCT
Organism: Wolffia australiana; assembly: GCF_029677425.1. Taxonomy (NCBI): domain Eukaryota; kingdom Viridiplantae; phylum Streptophyta; class Magnoliopsida; order Alismatales; family Araceae; genus Wolffia; species Wolffia australiana. The sequence goes on along the minus strand of NC_135841.1, from coordinate 14,387,562 downwards.
AAACCACTATTTTCTACCCTATCATTCCTCACTCATTCTTTGCTTCCACCACCTTCATCACAATGTCTTGCCCCATCATCTCCATCATGTTTTGTCTTCACACCATTAGTTCATTCGTAAACCCTAATTTAAATATTTCTTGTTAGAATTTCCCCCTACATCATCGTTTCCTATTATCATCTCTTCATGTCTTCATGTATCCCACACTCTCATTTTCACCCGCTTCGTTCACGTTCCACTATTTACCATTCATAGTAATCTTAGTCTTATCCTCATTCGATCATTATTGTCCTGATCTCATCACTCCATTTTCATCTTAAAATCACCATATGAACTGAGTTATTTCCCTAAGTTATGTTCCCGTGGAGAGGACTCGTACCTATCCACTATCTAGTATATTTACATAAGTATTGGTTTCTAAATTTTATTGATTAAACTCGAATCTGACAACATAATGTAATTTTACCCTAATTTTGAGTTAATTAGGTTTTAGAGATAACAATCCAATATAATCCCTCAGCCCTAGACTAACATCTAGGTAGGACGTCGTCCAGAGGATACACCACTCGTGGGTATCATCAGGCACAAGAGTCCGGCATGTGCAATCAGCAAGTAGAGCGAGTCTCTCGATGTGATGGCTGCCTCGGGCTTCCCAAGGAAGATATTGCCAAGTAGTAGAAAGGGAATGGGTGCGAGAGAGTGTACCGCATAATTAATGAGGGCATTTGTCATTTGATTCCCCTCTCGCAGCTAATGGAAAATTTTGGTGAAGTGTGTGCGACACCACATGATGTCTCGCCATACACCCTGGAGATGCCACTAGAACATGAGCATGCACAAAACATATTGACTAAGAATTGTCAGTCTGATTCTATGATGATACACTGAAGGTTTCGCTCCACATAGAGGAGCAAGCCATCACGTATCTCCATAGCCTCAGCTGATGTGTTAGTCTGAACTCAATGAAAATGTGAGAACCCCAAAGTACTCCTCTTCCTGCTGGTCTCAAAGGAGACCACCTCCACCAGATGGCCCAAAATTCCCTTTGGCCACACCATCCACGTTGGGCTTGAGAGAACACATTGGCAGTGGGTGTCAATAGACTATCTATAGCTAGGTGGTGATGAGGGTCAAAGCGACCAAGATGCCCCAGGTGCAGAGCACATCAAACATAGGTAGTAAGCATCAGGCGATAGGTGGTACGAGGTGATAGTTTTATAGTAGCTATTGCTTGATGTAGCTCATGACATCTTGTACGCTCATGGTGGACCCTAGAAAACAAGAAAAGTTGTGCCCTTTCTATATCTCCCATCTTAAGTATGATATGGTAATGTGTAGGGAAGGACTAAGCTTAGAGTGTGTTGAAAACATAAAAATCTTGTTTAAACACTCTATCGGTGTTAGTGTAGTATGGGAACAGAAAATCAGATGCCAATGATGAGTAAAATTTGCTCCAACATTACATAGCAATCTCACGATGGGAGAAGAGGTGTTCCAAAGTCTCAACCTGAGAAGATATGGGTCAACAATGGCAGCGCAAATTAATGGAGTGACCAATACGAGTCACCTAATCATCAGTAGGTAGGCCACGGTGCATGCATGTCCAAAGGAAGAATATGACACGGGTGATGATTGCTGGATGCCAAATGAATTGACCTAAGTTTGAGTAGGAAATCTCTCTCAGAAGTTACTCCAAGAGGAATGACAAAAAAACTCCAATCAGGTGAGTGTCTAAATAGGGCAATCAGGGGAGGTCAATCAAGCCCCTTCATATCATGGTTGTGTAGGTTTTTCTTAAACATGCGACATCAAAGACATATTTTAGACAACTAGTTGCACTTTGGCGATGAACTTTGAGATTCAAATCATATTATTCCAAATAGTTTTAGTATGTTTTCAGTAGGAATTTCAAAAATATGATTGAGTTGTAAAGATGGCATCATTCTCACTTGGTATAAGAAGAGACAACAAGGAAATGATGCAATGAAGTCCTTGGCCAAGGCAGTTGAATATTGGAGATGGGTTCTCCAATGATTTTAAAAAGCATTAATAACAACTAGGATGACCAATTAGTGCTTGGTAGTTTACCATACCCCCCTAAGTCATGCTACGAGTGTCAAGTAGATGAGTGACTCTACATACACGATAATCGATCACAAATAGGTTACATGAGTGTGACGATAAACACTCCTTTGTATCTTCTATAGCTCAAGGTGTGTTTGGAACCCCATGAGGTAGAGACAAGACCTATCCATTCGGTGAAGTTGAAATGTCATTAATTAATCTATATGAGCATATAATTAATTAATTAGTAAGGCTAATAAAGGTTATTGGATCGTTGGAGTCATGAGCTAGACTGACACATGAGCTTTCAGGGTTGCAGGAAAATGGTCTTCTGTACATCAAAAAGATATACTTAAAATTTAGACGTTCTATGTAAAATTCCCACTTGATATAAATAAGGGAAGGTCCTAAATGAAATCCACTTAGGCCAAAATCAATGGTAGATTTAATTTTAGAGTATGACATTTATAAAATCTCAGATTTAACTTAGAAGCCAGAAAAAAGTTCAGATCTTGATTTTAAAATGTTGTCCAAATTCTTCGATACCGCAGCCACCCAATAAATTGTGATGCCTGAAAGCATATAGTGAGTGATGTTCAATGGACATCATCCTAAAACAACTTCAGCACTTCTATCATGCTGACGTGCATCAAGATCGTGCGTCACAAAATGACTTCTATGCTTTCTGAGTCAAATTTGACCTGTATTGAAGATGCCAAAGCTCCGTGAATCCTGCATTATGAATGATACTTAAAGGAAAATCCCATTAGAAAATGAAAATTTCAGTTACCAATTTTGTCTCCTTAGGTGTATGGCCCTTTTAAGGTGGACATCAAAGTATGTGTGATTTTCTAGCCATAGCTTAGGTAATAGATATCTACTGCTTGTGGATAACACCTTTCAGCTCATCATTTTGTCAAAGATGACAAGACTTAAAATGTCTCCAAAATACATTAGTACACATGCATATTTTCCACTTGATGGTTTTGTTCTTTTTGATTTGGTTCTTCTCCTCACAGATTACGCATGCATAGTAACCATCACCAATTGGTGTGAAGTTAGTCGATGATGAAAAATATGTTTTGAATGTGGATGACTTTGGGCCTCCTGAGATGCTCTGAATGGCATTGGGTCTGCACTGTTAAGAGAAGTTTGACTCAACAACCACATACACCAACCCCACAACAAATATAATCTAACTTAATGAATAAATAATAACAATCAAACATGTACCCTAATATTCTGCTGTTAGTGATGGCCAAGATTCAAAGTAACAACTTCAACCGTAGCCGTTAGATTAGACATAGACATTACAACAGCTTATACTTACATATAACGATTAAATATACTCTCTTAATTGTCTTCATCTTCCCCCTATTTCTATTAGTGTTCTCTCCCTCCACCCTAAAGGTGACTTGGGGCAGGACATTACTACCACATGCGGTCATAATTATTAACATCATAAGAGGATGATCAGTCTTATCCTTAAAAAGTTATGTGTAGAGTGTATGTGTGTGTACTACAACTAAAACAACATATACAATAATAATATAATCAATTCAAGTTTCTAAACAAAACACTATTACTGTCAGGTTTAGGAAAATATAAACATAGCATATTATAATATTAACTCAAAATAAGATTAGATGACCAAAATAAATTTAAATGGATTTTTTTTCATTAAATATTTATACGTGATAGAAAACCTAGAAATATTATTAAATATGAACAAAAACTCTTAGAGACGAGGAAGGAAAAGGATGAGGCGAAGGAGAGTAAACACAATCAGGAAACAAAGAAGAAGAGTAAAGAGGATGAATGAGAAGGAAGAAAAGAAGAAGAAGAATGATTAATGAGAAGAAGGAGAAGAATATAAGAGGGGGAGAAAAAGAGAATAAGATGAAAAAGGAGAAGAAGAAGGAGAAAAAAGAGGGAGGAGGATAAGAAGGAGAAAAAGAGGGAGGAAAATAATTGGAAGAACAAGGAGAAGAATGAGAAAAAGAGGAAGGAGAAGAAGAATTGGAAGAACAAAGAGAAGACGAAGAAAAAGAGGAAGGAGGAGAAGAATTGGAAGGACAAGGAGAAGAAGGAGAATAAGATGAAGGACAAATGGAAGAATAAGGAAAAGAGGAGAAGAGGAGAAGAAGAAGAATATGGCCAGGAAGGAGAATAATAAGGATAAGATGATGAGAAGAAGCATGAGATGAGAAGGATGGAGAAGAAGAGGAAGAAGGAGAACAATAAGGATCAGAAGAAATAGAAGATGAAAAAAAGGAGAAAAAGGGGAAGAATAAGGAGAGGACATGATGGAGGACTATCCAGAAAATCAAGCCCAGACTTGTCAAAAGCCGCATTGCGGAGCCTGAGCCGGCATGAAGAACCCAAATTTCTGATATCAGGTTTGACCTCGGCTTCCTATTTTCATTATTTATCGCATCATTGTTTATTTTGTGTTGGTACCATTTTCCTTTGACTATAGGGAGGTCCCCCTGCGTGTGTACGGGCTTCCTCCACGAATGTCATTTTTGTTGGTTTTGTGTTGTTTGTTTTGTTTTGATCCTTAGGGGAGAGTCCCTTTTTGGACCCCTCCCATAAGGTGGCCCATTAGGGCACCCCACAACCCCCCCCTCCCCACTATATAAAGGGGAGGGTGATCATACAATGGTCCGGGCAATTCTTTGTTTATCATGAGCGTTTTTATTCTTCTCAATACATTAGAGGTTTGGTATCTCTTATTAATTACATCTTAACAGGTCATCATGCATATGCAATATAACTTGATGGAGCACGCCCAAATGACACTGAGAATACATCATCGGAGCCACCCTCGCCGTCATCAGCATCACCGCTGGTCCGTGTCCAGCCCGACTGGCACGCCAAAGCGTCCGTGAAGTCGCCCGGGTTTAAATACCCGGGTAAAGCACGTCCGCGCACGAGCTCATGTTTTAATTTTTCATTTTTGTTTGTCTAATTCATATTTCGTGGAAGACCTTGTGGAGTCTCCTCAAGACAAAGCTCAAGTTCTCGACCGCTTACCACCCTCAGGCTGACGGTCAGACGGAGGTAGTCAATCAGAGCATAGGTAACCTACTCCGGTCCCTAGTAGGCGAGCACCTTATAATTTTGGATTTGATAATTCCCATGTCGAGTTCGCCTACAACTCCTCGGTGAATCGAACCACCGGGTTGAGTCCTTTCGAGATCGCTAATGGCCAGGTTCCTCGTCGACCCCTCGACTAAGCACTCGTAGATCCTCATGTTAGGGTTTCTGAGGATTGTCTTGCATTCGTCCAGCATGTTTCTTCGATGCATAAGAATATTCATGATAGAATCACGAGTCAAAATTCATTGTACAAGCAGGCTGCCGACTTGCATCATTGACCCCAAGTGTTTGACATAGGAGACCACGTGATGGTGAGACTTATACCAGAGAGATATTCTCTTGAGATGGCAACCAAGCTACATGCTTGTAGCGTTGGCCTGTTCTCGATCCTCCGAAGAGTGGGCGATAACGCCTACGTCATCAAAATACTTCCTATGTGGGGGATTAGCTCCAAGTTTAACATGGCGGACCTAGCTCTGTACCGAGCCCCTTCTCCCCCCTCTGACCCACCCTTTCTAGACCCCTTTAGTGTGAGTGAGTTTGATGCGACCACTCCCCCGATCATTTCAACCGATTGGCACAAGTTAGTCAATTGTATACTGTAGGAGGTAATTAACTATGCAGGGTATGAGGTATCGTGGAGGTTTTTGGTGCGTTGGCAGGGACGCACAAGTGTGGATGACTCGTGGATCACAGAGAACGATTTACAACGACTGTGGTTGGATCTCCTTCAGCCATTGTCGTTCGCCACTACCAACTCGTATGAGCCGAGTTCTTCCGACCTTGAGAGGATTGATGGAGCGACCAAAATGCTAAAGCATTCATGAACGACATCGAGAATACATCATCGGGGCAGCCCTCGCCGTCATCAACATCACCGCTAGTCCGTATCCTGCCCGACCAAAATGCCAAAGCATTCGTGAAGACGCCCGTCTTTAAATACCCTGGGTAAAGCACATCTGCGCACGTGCTAGTGTTTTAATTTTCCATTTTTGTTTGTCTAATTCGTGTTTCATGTTCATCACGATGAGTTCACCGTACTCATGATGACGCGTCCATATCGTTGCATTTTATCCGTCATTTTATTTTGAAATGTTATTTTAGTTTTCCATGTGTTTTTTTCATTTTAAGTATTGTAAAAGGGGTCCCTTGTTGAGCCTTTTATGTGAACCATTGTAATCAGCCCATCAAGGCCCTATATAAGGCCATGATGGGCATGTCCTAGAGACCAGATCTGGTTTATTTTGTGGCAGTTATTTTCTGAAAACCAGGTCTCATCGAGAGAAGGAAGAAGAGGAAGGAAGAAGAGGAAGAGAGGAGAGAAGAAGAAGGGGGGAAGAGAGGGCTCTCATCTGATCCGTGACGCATCACCCCTTTCTTTCTTCCCTCCATTCTGGTGAGTAAGCTCGCTCCCATGCCAGTCTGTACCCTTCTCGTGCGGTGTCCCACCACGCAAGACCAACCGTTGCATATGTGCTCGTGCAATACCAAGTCGTTGACCGCTGCGTCGACCGCATTGGTCAACGCGAGTTGCATTGCACTTTGAGTGTGCTCGAAGACTTACACCCTCGGTGGAATCATGCGTGATCGCCTTTGCACAACCATCCATGGTGAAGACTTGCTCCGTTAGTAGAATCGCGCACGGAAATTCCTTGTGCAACTGTAAAGGCTTGCCCGTCGAGGGAATCACGCGCGGACGTCCTTGCACAACCATCCACGGTGGAGATTCGCCCATCAGTGGAACAGTGCGGATATTCTTGCACAATCATCAATGGCATGCGACTGTTGACAGAAACCTTCTCTCTCCAAGCATGGTCGCGAGTTGTACCCCACGTTCTAGGTGTTTAGTGAACCCCCAGTATTGAACATCGTATTCACGTTCTGCTGATCACGAAAAGGGAAGTCGACGGTGCACCGCTCAAATGCTACCTTTTCCGTTCATGTGTCGAGCACGTTGACTGTGCCTCGGACGTCGCGCGACTAGCCAATGCAACCCCAACATCGTTGTTTGTCTGTTGGTGGATCTGTTGATGACATAGGTGGCTTCTGCTCAGTCTCCTCGACTACACAGCCGAGCATGCTGCCTTGTCTCCCTAACCGTGTTGCAATAGGGTGTGTATACGCTTCTTGTCCTACCTTGGGACCGACACTGCTGCACTGCTGTTTGCTCCGCGCCCGCGTTGCTCTCGGTAAGCGTGCCCTAGCCTATATGACTCGCTATTGCTCACGACCACCACACCAGATTCGGTCGACTGCTTGAGTTGTTTCCCTCTCATATGACTCTACTCTCTCTTCCTTGCCTCCTCTTTTCGACAATCACTCCAGAGCCACAAATTCCAGTCGCCAGTCGAGCCCCACCGTGTCGTCTCCAGGACGTCCAGCCTATCTGCTTGCACCTCCCCCTGCATTGACGAAGACATCCACGACGAACGCCGCCCCCGACGAGGTACGCTGTTCCCCTTGCTCGTCTGTTATATTACGTCTTACAGTATATTTTTGTCTGCAGTCCATCCCGCTCGGGTTAGAATAGGTGAGAGTTTATATATCAAGAAAACTACGTCAAGAGTGAAACTCCTAGGTACAAGTCGAGCTGTATGTTACGTGCGAGCTCCAACGGAATTTATTCTGTTCGATGCCGTACTCGTCGTTGTTGCTCCGATGAGGGTCAGAAGGTCACCGCCATTGTCATCGTCCGTCCACTCAGATCTCAGAGCTCGGCGAATCCCCACGATTCGGGGCCTGCACGTACATCCACCTTGGATTCACGTCATCACCTAGTTACATCTTCTAGTGAATTACCCATTGGATGATAACATTGACGACGTCCAACATCATAACTATTGCCCATCTAACTACCATAGGCATTTGAAAACGTATTCCGTAGCCGTTCAATACATTGAAAGAATGAAAAATGTCTAATAACATTGGATTTAACTCTATGTGGGTGAAAAGATCTGACTTTTAAAATATATTGTACTATTTTCTTATGAATCATATTAAATTAACCAAAACATAGTGGTCCAACTTATCCACCACTATATCCCTACGAATAAATGAACCCTGAGAATCCGCCTAATGAAATAAATAGGCTGAAGTCTCCATTTGATACAGGGATATACAAACGTCTTACTAAACAATAAGTCATAACCGGAATGACAGTTATATTCTAAATTTAAATAAAACTGGGAAAATATATAAATATATATTTATTTTTAACTGAGAAACATATATTCGTATACACTGACACTTAACTCACTCAATGCACAAATAAAAGCTATTATAAGTATTTTTTATTAAATCAAAGCCTTAAAAATACTAGTAAACATAAATGGTCTTTTATAAATACAACACAAATTTCTCTCTTGATGGCTCCTTATTTTTCATGTATTTGTTTTCAAATTGGAACCACCAAAAAACTTCTCTGATTATGATTTATTGTGATCATAATATAGCAAAAACATCACAATCACCAGGAAAATAAAGTGAAGGTAAAATCCTAATAACTTTAATGAAATTAGGTTCAAATTTTGTAGTGAAAATTATAGAATATATGACAATAACAATGGCTTCAAATATAAACCAAGTTACAGCCAACCTTCTCAACATAATATTATCGATTAGCTCAAATGATACGTTGTATATTAAGTTCAGGAATGATGAATTAGAGACAGAATTAATAAATCTATGTTGTTGTTTGTTTCAAGCTTTTTCGTGAAGAGATAATTGTAAAACAGAAAAGCTGTGGTGTCATCCAAAACTTGAATCACGGTCTTTTTTCTTTGCTCCATATGGATGAAAAACAAGGGAGTTTGTAAATGACACTATTTTTGAGATAAAAACATAAATAACAATCTAATGAAATCTTCAGGCCCGAGGTCAACATCTTGGCCTGTTGCAAACATACTAAAGATTGACTACCTTCATAAAATTGAAGACTTTACTCCTAACTTATCCTAAACACTCAATTAAACAGTATTTAAATGTCATCATTTAGTGGTTGAATTTTTACGAGAAATTACAAATAATGTATTAATAAATTTACATAGTCATCGCATATATGTATGCTACTGTCAACCCTATACAAATTAATTTAGTGTTATCATTAATGGAAACTGCGAGAGGACAAAGCTTTGTTGCTTTTAAAGTAAATATCACTATCTCTTATTTATCCTAGACTTTTTCATGACCTTATAAGACTCGATTTGGTTAGTGATGGAGAGAAGCATTTATGTATTTCCTATAAAAAGTATAGTGGAAAGGTGTAGATGATATATGTTACCTGATCTAGTTTCAGAATTATTTTTTATTCATCTGGTGACTAAAGAACACCTTCGAGTGGAATTATTTATTTTCTAAACATGCAAGAGCATAATAGTCACTACTAAGATTTAGATTATAATAGAAAGGGAAATAAGTTGAGATAATCAGAAATGATTCAGAATGTTGACAGGGTAATAACTGGTGAAGCTAAAAGATATTACACGACATTATGAACCATGATGAGCAAAAGAGATCGACACAAAAATGATTTAAATATCTCTTACATATTTATTTCAATAAAAAATACACGCGAGAGAGTTTTGGTTTCCAAATCCTCATGAAAAGATTATCTAAGTGCATTTTGATCGATTTTATGTTCTAATATTTTAAAATTGGGCAAAATGTGAGAACCAGAAGTGCACAAGTTGGAGGAGATGTGAAAGAACAATATCATCTCCCTAATCACACTTTACATGAGAAATCGTTATTTTTATCTTCATCATAGTTCTGAGAAAATGAACCACTCACATATCAAAATCTCATATATGATATGTATATTAATGTGTAAACATGAAAATCACTAAAAAGCTTTTTATTAAGAATGGATGTGAATGAGATATCAATGTGCAGGTTTCACTTTATAAGTCTATAGATATGTTCTAACTTTTCATATATTAGAGAGACAATATTTAGTCCCACTGTTAAAATATTTGGGCTTTATTTGGGCTTCATGTAGCATATATGAAGTCATTGATAGTAGTTTCAATACATCATTTTTCACGTCTCATTATCCAATTTTTTTATATATTTGCGAGTTATATCTTATCAGAAAGTTATTAGTGCCCATCGAGTTGTTTAAAATCTCAATTAAACTCGAGGGCCTGAATAGTAGATTCTATAGGCTGATACCTTATATTATTCTAATTCATTAAGCTGAGATTTAAAGGCATTATGAGTAAATTTAACATCATTATGCATAATTTATATCTATTTTAATATTTATACAATCAGTTTTTGACATACTTATCTTTACTTGTATTATTTTAATGGGATCTGTGAGAAGTTATTTTTATCCTATGAGGCATCTTGCTAAGGATGTGAAAAATAAAGAGATATATATCATTAACGTAATATACACAATACCTAGATTTGATATTATCATCCTCCATTATTTCTAAACCACCACAAATTTATATCTTCTAATCATTTAACTCCTGATTAAAAGTTAGGCATACATTACTTATTCATGTTTCTGTTTTAATGTACCTGAATAAATATGATTTTTTCAATGCATAACTTTGCCCATCATTTTATTTTCCACTATCTCTCTCTAACGCCTTTATGATATGTTCTTGAGCCATCTATTCAATTCCTCTTGCTTTATTTTTTATGTTTTGATAACTCTTCATACTTTCTCTTATAACACTCTTCAATGAAGGTTTTCTAAAATTTATCTCTTGAAAAGCCAAAAAAATCTGCTATCTATATAGATGTCTTCCCTTCAATAATTCTTCCAAATTCTTATTTTTTGTTATTAGAAATACGAATAGTGAGTATCTATTAGTATATTTTCACCGCAACCCTTACGCCGAGCTAATTTACTTTATTAACTCAACTTTTATTTTATTTTAATATCTTTTTTTGTTTTAGTCTTCCAAAAAGGGTATAAAAGTTAAAACGAGATATATTCTTCTTGTGGCATATTTTGTGACCCTTGAGGGAGAACCTAAACATCCACCCCTTGAGAGAAAACCTAGACAAAAACAGTAGGAAGGCCGAATTTTACGTTAAGATAACTAATGGTTTTTATTGATTTAGTATCATGCCAAGACAATATTAGGTATGCTCCACAATTTCTGTAGTCATTTATAAACCACAAGCTGACTTACAAGCAAAGAAGATGTCTGTAACTACATTGGTAATCCACATTTAGAGGCATGGCATGATATTGCCTTTAAACATGTCACATGCATAGAATAAAAGTCTTAAAATATTAGACTGTTCCAAGGAAAATATAGGGGCAATTCTTCGAGAGCAACAATTATTCATGTAGACCTAATCCTAGCTAATGATAATCGTATATTAGAAGGATGATAAATTTGTTTTTTTTCAGGATAGCGATAGACCCTTAGTCCTGTCCAAGGGATATCCTAACCCAGCTTTCTGCTCAATCCCTTACCGATGTCTTGAGGCCCATCGAGCAAAACACTGGTTTTTGCTAAAGATAATAATAGGGCAAAATATCATATATCAAATAAAAACCATGGATTGAGCTGAAAGGGACCCATAGACGAAACCAAAAGTTATTTATAAAGAATAAATAATATTGTCTACAAAATACAACAAGTTATTTATAAAGAATAAATAATATTGTCTACAAAATACCACAAGTCATTTATAAAGAATGTCTTCTTCTAGATGATTTTTCTAGACAACTTCCGCCGACACCTACGATCTCCAATGCTCACGCGCCGAAGACCTCTTTCCGTGTTTTCACCACGGAAGTCGCCATTATCGCTCCTTCGTCGTGGACTCGTGGGTTCCAATCGAATATACAATGTTTGTAGACAGGAAATTAGGCTTCGTTTCCGCCAGTTTTCTCTAATGATTCCCCCACCTAACCTTTCGAAAAAAAATGAGTTCTTTTGTTGATTCCACGGACTCCGAAGAAAAGGGTCATCGACCATGTCTCCATTCTAGAAAAAAGTCTGGCTCCTACAAATACGTGTCCGGAGAGGTTCGGTTGCCATTGGCTTCGTGTCTTTCTGAGTTTCCATCAATGGCGTCTTCCTTGCTCTACACCTCCTGTGTCTGCGTCTTCCTCTTCGCGGCCGCCGTCAACGGCCAGGATAGCTTCGATCTGGGGGAGGAGAAGAAGACCCACCTGCACTTCTTCTTCCACGACCTCGTCAGCGGCCAAAACGCCACGGCCATCCCCATCATACGGGCGCCAACGATGAACTCTACTGCCGGCAACTTCGGCCTCGTGGTCTTGGTTGACAACGCGCTGACAGAAGGGCCCAACCCGTCGTCCAAGCTCGTCGGTCGGGCTCAGGGCTTGTACGCTACGGCGTCACAGCAGGAACTAGCGCTGTTGATGACGATGAACTTCTATTTCACCGATGGAGTCTTCAGGGGAAGTTCACTCGCTGTGCTGGCGAGAAACGCGGTGATGGAGGAGAGACGGGAGTTATCCATCGTCGGAGGCACCGGCTACTTCAGATTTGCGAAGGGTTACGCCATTGCCAAGACGACCTCCTTCAACATCGGTACGGGAGACGCCATCGTTGAGTATGACGTCTACGTCGTCCGTCGCGGCGCAGCGTAGGAGACAGCGTAGATGAGTGCTCCTCTTTCATTTAATAGTTATATTTTTCTTGAGAGTTCTTCCGCCTCCCTGTGATGTACCTTTTGTCCGTGAAGAATTATCATAGTCTCAAAACAATTATCATAGTCTTGGCCTGGATGATGTAGTCTCGAGTGAATCTATAATATGGTCAACAGAAAGTTGTGTATTTCTGATGACCAATCGTCAACAGCGAAAGGAGGAATCCGCGTCAGTTATGGCGTGTTTGATTGCCTGAGTTGGCGACGATAAACGGGAAATGATCGGGGGTTCCAGGCAATTGTTTGATACGTTCTGATGTCAGCAGTCAAAAGGTCCACATCTCAATAATTTTCTAGCAGATTGGTTATCATCAATGTTTTTATTCTTCTCAATACATTAGAGCTTTGGTATCTCTTACTAATTACATCTTAACGGGTCATCGTGAATATGCAATATCACTAGTGCCCATCGAACTACAATAGGCATTTGAAAACATATTATGTACTCGGTCAATACATTGAAGGAATAGGAAATGTCGAATTAAATTGGATTAAACTATATTTGGGTGAAAGGATCTGGATTTTAAGATATACTATACGACTTTATTATGAATCATATTAACTGAATGCCACGACTTATCCACCTCCCTATCCCTATGAATAAATGAATCCCGAGAATCCGCATTACGGTATAATAGGCTGAACTCTCAATTTGATACGGATACAAAAACGTCATACTAAAACTAAGTAATTACAAAAATAAAAGTTATATTCCAAATTCAAATAAAACTGGGAACTAAATATATTTTTTGATAATTACTTCGTATCCATTGACACTTATCTCACTCGGTGCACTAATAAAAGGTTATTACAAATATTGTTTTTTTAAATCAAGGCGTTAAAAGGAGTAGTAAACGTAAATGGTCTTTTATCAATATGGCACGAATTTCTCTCTTGAGGGCTCCTTATTCTTCATGTTATTTCTTTTAAAACTGGAACCACCAAAAAACTTCTCTGATTGTGATTTTCTGTGATCATAATATAGCAAGAACATCATAATCTCTCAGAAAATAAAGCGAAGATGAAATCCTAATAAATTTAATGGATTTTTGTTCACATTTCGTTGCCAAATTATAGAATATATGACACTAACAGTTCTTAAACATAATTTTATTGATTAGATCAAATGATATATTGTATGTAAAATTCAGGAATGATGAATTGGAGTCATAATTAATAAAACTATCTTGGTGTTTGTTTCAAGCTTTTTCATGAAGAGATAATTGTAAAACAGAAAAGTCTGTGGAGTCATCCAAAACTTGAATCACGATCTTTTTGCCTTCACTCTATATGGATGAAAAATAAGAGAGTTGGTAAATGACAATATTTTAGAGATAAAAGAATAACTAATTTTCTGATGAAATCTTCATGACCGAGGTCAACATGTTGGCCTGTTGCCAACATATTCAAGATTGACTACCTTCATAAAATTAAACACTTTACTCCTAACTTATCCTAAACACTCAATCAAACAGTACACCATGTGTCATCATTTAGTGGTTGAATTTTCAGGAGAAATTACCAACAATATATGGATAAAATTACATAGTCATCGCACATATGTACGTTACAGTCAACCCTATACAAATTAATTAGGTGTTATCATTACTGGAAACTATGAGAGGATAAAGTTTTGACTTCTGTCCACCAAGCATTGACATTTGAGTCATTGGACTAGGGCATTTACAAAGAAGGATGATGAAATATTTGCGGGGGTCTCTTGGGCCCACGTGTATAGTGCAGGGACGTGGACGGGACGGTTTTTCATCATGGGATGAAAAATTCGTCCCGTCCAAAGGGTGTGGACGAATTTGTGGACGAAAATTCATCCACTGGACAGTGGGACGGGACGGTTTTTGTCCTGCCGGACGAAAAATTCGCCCGTCCGACAGTCGTGGACGGTGGACGGACAAATGTGGGACGAAAAAAAATGGTAAAATTCGTATTCAATTCTCAAAAGATAGTATGGATTTGCAATAAAATATGTAAAAGTCATTATTAAATCTCTAATTAATAAAGTATATAATAAATCTTCATACATCTTAAATAAATGTATTAAATTGCGAGATTTATGTGTGGATTTACAATAAAAGTTGGAAAGGGCAATATTTAATCCCTACTTAGTAAAGCTTATAATCAATTTCTATTCAAATTATTCTCACCATATTAAATTATATCTATTTTTTAATTTCATTGGGTTAAAATAATAGTTTAAAGTCTAATTAGGGTAAATTAAAATTTCCAGAATGACATCTTTATTTGGATTATATTCTGAAATAATGCAAAAAATAACAGCAAAATGGAAAATGCCATTACCTCCCTCCTGCAGTGTAAGTATTTATTTATTACAGTTGAGTCCCTTTGCTATTTAATTAATTGAATTTAGTTGTGAAGTTTAATAAATCAAAATTAACTATAGATATGGACAAATTTCTTTACAATCAGCACGTATTTTCTAGCATCCCCCAAGGTAACAAGAATTTTCTGGTCTTATTACTTATTAATATATTTCGCTAGTAAAATATTATGTTTATGGGTTCAATTTTGATTTCTTAAATCAATGAATAGGGAAGACCGAAACATAAAAAATTGGTTCCCTCTTTAAGAAATTGAATATTACTTTTCTAGAGGTTAATTACTCGATCTGAGTATTCACTTTGATTTTTTGTCCATTTCTTAGTCTATCAATGTAAAATTTTGATTAGATATTCAAGTACAGCTTTTTACAGAATATAGAGTTTGTTACTTTGCTCCATTTAAGAGTAAGGAACTTCTTCCACGAAATGACAAGACTAACAAAAGGCGCTTAACACCCTGTGAAACAAGTATTTTCAGTAAGAGGAAATTAAAAGACTAATACGACAGAAAAGGGAACAGAAAATCCTGATGAGGAAGCAAATATTAATCATCTTCAGAGGGCAAAAATAAACGGAATAAGCGGGAAAAAACCTGTTACTCAAAAGAGGATGAACTGGGAGGCCGGTAAGCACCGTAGCCGCCTCCGTCATGCCCAAAGGCCGGCCTTTCCCCGCCCTGCAATATTAACCAGAAATATAATTATATATTGCAGATTAAAGATAGGAATAAATTAAATTCATAATATTATTTGAAAAACTAATGATCAATTCCTAAAAAGATTTAAAGGAACCAGCTCAGCCTTATTTAAACGTAAATGAACGAGAAGTTCAGAAATGTAGTGAACTCTAAAAATTGTTAAGATCAGGAACAAAGGCATTAGAATTCGAATTGAGAGCAAATAAGTCCAAATTTTCCAAAAACCAACGAACCAAAGCGCAATTTGTGATATATTTTGAAGACTTTGAACAGAAAATGGGGGAGCAAATCAAATGTAATTTGCATACTTGGCCTAAGTACCCAGAAATAAGATTTGAATATAATAAATTACATCAAAATCTGAAAAAATACATTGGCCACTTTCTGAAAGTAAATAGAGTGATCCAGGTGAGCCTTAATTATCAATCTACTTAGTTTTATCCTGCAAATAATTGAAAGTAACTATAGAATGAAACAAACTATGAACTTTGTGAAGACCACAAAGCCATAAATAGTCGATGAAAGTAAATATTAATCTTCACAATCAAAAGCAGATGACATAGTAATGAGAACTCCAATTCGTAAATCCCAGTTAAATGAAGACCAAGACATAGAAATTTTAGCCTGACAATCAGAGTTCGAAGAACAAAATCCGAACAAAGTGAAGAACTTGAACGACTAACTTTGTGAAGACAAGAAAGACATAAAATATTCAATGAAAGTAAATATTAATCCTTACAATCAAGAGCAGATTATTAATTAGTAGCATTAAATCATGAAAAGTTGTTATCTGTGAGTTTCTACAAAAAAATAGATCTGCTCTAAAATCATATTCATGATTACAATATATTAGTAATAATATGCATCTTTTATGCGATCATCTAAGAAATCAGCCGTGCAATCAAGTCTGTTTTTGTCATGCTCTTTGATCGATATGTGTCAAGAGTGAAAGATACAAAATAAAGATACCATTTCATGGAATGAAATTAAGATACCGTTTATACATTACATGAATTTGGAGATCTGTCAAGCATGGGGGATATGAAGAAAAATACCATTTATGCGTTAAATGAATATGGAGTGCTTACAGGTCAGTTTCATGTGTAGAACTTTAAAACGATAAATTTATGGTAAAATAGATCATGTCTGTCTGCAATCATCTAAAAAGAAAAGATAAAACGGGACTCTGTTACATGGAATGAATCAGCAAATGAAATCGAGAGAGTAACGAAGAGGCATCACTTACATTACTCTACACCTTTTCGTGTCGAGTGTATCAGAGAATGAAACCCCTCCATTGTGATCATGTTGTTCCCCCTTACTCTGTAACATGTAATAGAGAGAGTCAGTAAAAAGAAATACGAATACAAAAAGGTGGAAAGTGATAGAGCATAACGCACCAGCACACGAGCTGTCATCGTTGTTAGAGTCATCATCGGAGTCAGACGAGTCCCGCTCTACACGATGGAACCATGCGTGAAGCATCATCAACATCTCAAAGCTCTGTGCATCCAAGTGTGATCTTCGAAATGTTGTGATGCCTCGGCCGATTGAAAAGAGCCGCTCCACTAGTGTGCTGGTCAGACTCACAGCCAGAAATTGGCAAGCAATTTTTGTCAAATTTGGAAAGTACCGCGTCCCAACATCCTTCCACTAACTTAGAGGATTATCCTCCTCCTCGTTGCATGGGATGTTAAGATACTTATCCAGCTCTTGCCTCGACGTTTACGGTGGTCGATGAAAGATTACACGGATGCGTATATTGCCACTTGGACGAAACATACCTAGGCGAACGGTGACTTTCTGACAACTCTCCCTGTTGTGAGTCACATTCACCTGCTTTTGTCATAGATGCATAATCCAAGAGACTACTGAGATAGGAAAGTAAACTTTGGCGACATGACGGATGGACAACCTCTAATTAAGAGAATGGATCCAATGTCGCCGCTGTAGCGATAGTATTATTGCCCCAAAGTACCAGTGCATACTGCATCAACTTGTTATGCATAGCACCACACGGATACCATAGGGCATTCCATCGCTCAACATCTAATGATGCCCCTGTATCATTCATAGCATGCTCAAGGTGATTCTTCAGCTCTACGACCAATGACATTACTTCAATCATTGGCAATTTCGTCGTCGAACACACAAAATCAGTTCCCTGGCACAATGGGCCGATGATGCACACGTATTCATTAATCCACACCCAGTCCTCCTAACATAGGCTGTAATCTCTAGTGGATGTCAATGGGAACCTCAAAGCCATATGGCCCAAAACCTCTTTCTTAGCAAGAGCACGCTCTAACATGGCGAAAATGGAGTTCCATCGCGTTGGGTAGTCCACCTTTATCTTGTTAGAATCTAGAAGCTCAAACATTTTGCACATACCAACATATCTCTCCATACACTGTGTGGATCCATCAATGGCATTGACAATGGCTCTCACGCATGAAACTGCTTGTCCCAAAGGTGCAACTATCGCCGTAGTTTCTTCGTCGACCTGTGAATCGGTTGGGTCATCCGTGTCCAACGGTGTATTTGGGCAAAGATCTCTGACACGTAGCGTTTTACTTACAAGAGGTTCTGGATTGTGAATGACCTTGAGTCCGGCCTGGACTACGAGGTTTAGTACATGGGCAACACATGGTACATGTCGGTACATAGTAAATTAGGGGTTTATAGTCTCTAGTTAATCTACAATGGAGGCCATCATCGTTCTATTGTTGGATGCATGTAGCTTCGACTCGATGCCATATTCATATGCAACTTCCACGACGATCCGCGCTAAGTTTGTGCCGCAATGGAGTCCCTTGATCTGTCGCTGACCGAGAAGAAGCTCAAAGAGCTTCCAGTCGGGATCGATCTAGTGGGCAGTGACACCTATAAGGGGAAGGTTGTTTTGGAATGTCCAAGCATCCACGATAAGTGGGACGCTGGAGACGTCGGTGAACATCTCCACCAGCTTCCCTTGGACTTCTCTGTGCACTCTTTCAGTCATAGCCTTGACCGCATCAGGACCAGGGATGTCCCCGACCACTTGTGTCCCGTAGAACCATAGTCTTTGGAAGGACTTCTTCATGAGATGCCAAGGAAGATTGTTGTCGCAGATGAAACTAGTATTTCGTAGTAGAGAATGGTTCTCTGCTTCATCTTGAGTCCCTTAATTTCATCATAAAATTTATGGTGCGCCTTCTCCAGATGTCTCCAAAATACGTTTGTGCTTTTATCTTTATTCCTCTTGATGATGGCCTTGAGGGTGGAGTTTTCTACTTGACACAGCGTGTACTGGTACTCATCCGGGGAAACTTCAACAAATCGATCTAAAACTTTAGACCGATTGCACCTTCCGCTATGAGTTGCGATGTTGTCACCAACCTCTACTGGGATGCACTCCGTGGACATTGACGGCGTAGCCCTAGCCGTCGATTTTGGGGTGGTAGCAGATATAGACTCCATTACTCTACCACGGTAATTCACAAGACATAATCATTTGTAAAATACATGTGACTTACATTTACAATTAAAATCCATCCAACTAGAATCTCAGAAACAAATTTAAATCACAGGAAATAATGCTGCTGTATTACTCTTAGAAACTTATATATACAATTACCATGGTTGGTTCACTAACATTTTCACAAATCCTGGAAAATCATAAAATTTCAAAAAAAGGCAATCACCGCAATCAATAACAACACTAATAGGACCAAAATTAAACAAAAAAATTCTCCAAAGAAATTAAATCCACCAAAATTAGCTCAGGCAACATTTTTTGCTTTAAAATTATTTGAATAATTTTTTCATTATATCGTTATCTCAACAAATAACTAATTTTTAACAAACAAAACTCACCCAACATACGAACCACCATAGAACATACAGACCATCAAAGAACGCGAAGAAGAATGCACGTACCTGATTATAAAACAATGTCAGTCCCTAAAGAGGCCACAAGAATAGGGAGCCAACAACACTTAGCTTGCTAAAGAGCGTGACCAAGACCCAGCTGTACCCGCTGAAGGGGAAGACTGCATAAGTTACAATTAATTAATAAATTGAATTGCCACATCATCATTGTAAAACAAGTACAATCTTGATAACACATGGAGAAAGATGGGCAAAGCAAATATTTTCAATATATTATGAAACTTTGAAAGACAAAGAAGACAAAGTGAAGAACTTCAAGACAAGCCAATAAAACAATTAACAGAAAATAAAAAGAAAAAACAAATGAAAGCTAAATAAATGAATACAATTAAAAGTGAAGAAGCAAAACAATATTATAAGAAAAGAAGAAGAATGGAAGACGAAAAGAGAGAAAAAAATTGAAACAAGAAGACAATATAATCGATTTGTAAAGAAAAAAAATAAAAAAGCGAAAGAAGAGA
The DNA here is from genome assembly GCF_029677425.1 of Wolffia australiana. Lineage (NCBI taxonomy): Eukaryota > Viridiplantae > Streptophyta > Magnoliopsida > Alismatales > Araceae > Wolffia > Wolffia australiana. Next base: position 14,367,304 of record NC_135841.1, on the reverse strand, counting down.
AAGAAGAAAGGGAGAACAGAAAACAGAACGAAGACTAAGATAAAAAGAAACAAATAAAGAATAGAAAATTAAAATAAAAGAATAAGAAAAGATGAAGAAAATAAGAACGCCAAAAGAATAGAGGAATACATGAAGAGAAGAAGAAATGACAAGAAAGAGAAGAGGGTAGAAAAAAACAAGAGGAAAATTAGAAGAATAGAAAAAAAAATAGAAGAAAAAAAAAGAGAAGAAAAAAAAAGAGAAGAAAAAGAACACAGATGAAAAGACAAGACAGAAAAGAATATGAACTGAAGGAGAAAACAAGCAAAGATGAAATGAAAAAAAAAATATAAAGGTTCATCGAAGAGAAAGAAAGGAATAAAAAATAATCAGAATAAAAGACTGAATTAAAAGGACATAGTAAAAGGTGAAGAACTTCAAAACAAGCCAAGAAGAAATTAAACAGAAAATAAAAAGCAAAAAACGAATGGAAGCTAAATAAATGAATACAATTAAAAGTGAAGAAGCAAAAAAAATATTAAATGAAAAGAAGAAGAATGGAAGACGAAAAGAGAAAGAAAAACAAAAATTAAAGAAGAAGACAAAATAATCGATTTGTAAAGAAAAGAATTAAAAAAGGGAAAGAAGAGAAAGAAGATAGGGAGAACAGAAAATAGAACGAAGACTAAGATAAAAAGAAACAAATAAGGAATAGAAAATAAGAAATAAAGGGTTAAGAAAAGATGAAGAAAATAAGAACGCAAAAAGAATAAAGGAATACAAAAAGAGAAGAAGAAATGACAAGAAAGAGAAGAAGGCAGAAGAAAACAAGAGGAAAATAAGAATAATAGAAAAAAAAGAAAACAAGAAGAACACAGATGAAAAAAGAAGACAGAAAAGAATATGAACAGAAGGAGAAAACAAGCAAGGACGAACATGGAAAGAAAGGCCCAATGAGAACGATTGATCAAAGAACTGAGTATCTTTTTGTTTGTTTTCTCATTGTTTACTGAGGATGATACACCGGCAACACACCCAAAACGGCTTTTCAGAACATACCTGGACGTCGAAGAAGTGGTGGTCCTGGTGGAAGATCGCCCAGCGCCGGAAGTGAATGGTCTTGTCCCTCCTTCAGAGAAGCAGAAATTGCCCCAAATCTATCAAGCGTTGGAGCACTTATGAAATATTGAAGTTGTTTATATTATTATATTATATTTTTTTGGTCCGGGACAAAGGACGGGACGATTTTACGCCTGGACGGGACGAAAAACTGTCCGGAGATTATTGGAGGGGACGTAGGACGAGACGAATTTCGTCCCGTCCCGTCCTTGTCCACGTCCTGGACGATTCGGAACTATACCGGCGTGACACGAGGTAGGGACAAGGGAAAAGATACTCCATTCTTCATCATGTAAAAAGTGAATCACGATGAGATAAAATTACACTCAACAGTCAAGAGAAACGAAACATGAATATTAATATGAAACATAGCATGATAATGAAACATATCATAATAATGAAAACTCAAAGCCCAAGGAGCACCATAGATAAGTACGCCCCCAGGAGGAGCACCGCCGGGCGGAAAACAGCGCTATGGGAGGCGGCAGACATCGCCGGAGAAGCAGCAGCAGCGCCTGGGCCCGGCGCGGTTCCCTCAGCTGGGCCTCGGTGGACGACGTAAACGTCGTACTCGACGACGGCATCTCCCGTAGTGGTGTTCCAAGAGCTCGTCCTCGCAACGGCGTACCCCTGCGCAAATCTGAAGTAGCCGGTGCCGCCGACGACGGATAACTCCCTAGTCTCCTCCGCCACCGCGTTTCTCGCCAGCACAGCGAGTGAACTTCCCCTGAAGACTCCATCGGTGAAATAGAAGTTCATCGTCATCAACAGAGCGAGATCCTGCTGCGACGCGGTGGCGTACAAGCCCTGAGCCCGGCCGACGAGCTTGGACGAGCGGTTGGGCCCTTCTGTCAGCGCGTTATCGAACAAGGCCACAAGGCCGAAGTTGCCGGCGGTGGAGTTCATCGTCGGCGACCGCACGATGGGGATGGCCGTGGCGTTTGGGCCGCTGACGAGGTCGTGGAAGAAGAAGTTCAGGTGGGTCTTCTTCTCCTCCCCCAGATCGAAGCTATCCTGGCCGTTGACAGCGGCCGCGAAGAAGAAGAAACAGACACAGGAGGTGTAGAGCAAGGAAGACGCCATTGATGGAAACTCAGAAAGACACGACGCCAATGGCAACCGGACCTCTCCGGACACGTATTTGTAGGAGCCAGACTCGTTTCTGGAATGAAGACATGGTCTATGAGCTTTTCTTCGACGGAGTAGGTGGAATCAACAAAAGAACTATTTTTTTTTGGAAAGGTTAGGTGGGGGAATCATTCGAGAAAACATGGCGGAAACAAAGTCTAATTTGCTGGGCTACAAAAACTGATGTACGATTAAAATGAACCCACGACGAAGGAGCGATATTGGCGCGTACGGTGAAGAAAACACGGTAAGCGGTCGTCGGCGCGTCAGCAGTGGAGATCCTAGGCGTCAACGAAATTAGAGAGAGGAAGAAATAGAATTAGAGAGAGAAATTTGATATTCTGAATTAGAGAGAGGGAGAAATTTGTTGAAAGCGAAGATAGAGAGAGAAATTGGGAAAAAATAGCGGAAAATGGAGGAAAGTAATGCGGATGATGCAGAAAATATGGATATAAGTTCCCGGGATGTTGATAATTGTGTCTTGAGCCTGAATGCCTCTTTCTCAAATTCGATATAATATTTCACAAGGCTCAGGCATTTAAAAAGAGGATGAACACTTCAAAACACTTGCGTCAAACAGGTTGAGCAACCCGGATCCAGAGTAGTGTTGTCCTATTGGCTAGCCACTACTAGGGGACATCTAAGATGAGAGAAAGAAAGAGAGGAATACAATAGTTTCACATGCTAATGATTGTGAACATTCCCTTCAATCATTTCCCAGTTTCTCTCCATGTCCTTTCTTCCTGTTTCCTAATAAGTTGAGAGGCCCGTAACTTGAATTTGGTGAAAATAGACGGGTTACTGAACGGATCCTGTATGTGAACTGCACTTCTCTAACTTCCCTTCGAAGCCCAAAACAGAAAGGATCCTTTTAAGCCTAATATCAAAATGTTTTGACTTCAAGATCCCATAAAGTGTTATTGCTGATTCATATTACCCTTATTTAATTCCTATAATTTTATGCATGGACGGTACTAGGAAGTATTCTTCAGTGTTATAACTTATTGAATCACTAGAAGTTAAGTAGTTTTATTTTCAATGAGGTTAACATGAAATTTTCAACGAAAACTCATTGAAGATATGTAGGTATACGTCTCAATCCCATTTTTTCATATAATATACAATGCAATATCTCGACTCAATCAATATGTCTCCATATGCATGAATTTCAATTTCAACCTCAGATCTACTCCATTTCGTTCCTATATTGATGGCGAGGACGCCAACACTTCAGCGTCAAACACGTCATCGCGGTCAATGGAAGTCAACCCACCACGGTCAACGGGAGTCAACACAGGAGTCAACACGCCGCAACCGTCGACCACCACGTCTCCACCCGTGCACGTCCCCACGCGCGTCATGACACGACGCCAAAGGCAGATCCACAACTGCCCTTTGGCGTGACACGGCGCACGTCTTTATTTTCTTGTCATTTTCTCTTTCCTCCAAGGCCTATATAAAGGCCATTGTTTTCTAGAAACTCTTAGGCAGTAATAATTCAAGAATCGAGTTTTTGTTTAACTCTTCTTGGAGGATTGCCCAGCCTCCCCTCTCTTCCACCTTCAAACCCCAGCCGCTGTCGCCGCCGCCGCTGCCGTCACCTACGTGGCCTTGCGACGTCAGCCTCCCCTCTTCTCTCTCTTTCTCTCACCCTCTCCCTCTCTCGCCCAAGGCTGCAAGGGTAGCCCCGCCAAGGAGACACTCAGGCCGCCCGCGCGCCGCCCGCGCACGTCTGCACGCCGCCCGCGCATGCCCGCGCTCACCCGCGCGCCGCCCGCACACGCCCGCGTGCCCGTGGCGCTGCCTGGCACCCCGAGCACCGCCCGCCCGCCCTCGTGAGCCACCGCGCGCGCCCGCTAGCCCTCGCGCCACCCGCGCCGTCCGCGCCCTCGCCGCGCCGCACCATCCGTCGCCTCCGTCCGCCATCCGCTTCGAGCCATCCAAGCGCCATCCGCGCGGGTGTTTGCCCACGCTTGACACTTCGCCCACGACAACCGCACTCAGCCAGGGCCGTTCAACGCCCGGAACGTCCAGCCACATCCTCGTCCAGTGGGCACTTCAACGCCCGGATTCGCCCAGCTTCGTCACGATCAGAATTCCCCGCAACCTCTTCACGCACTATGGTGCCGAGGTACGCCTAAACTCTTTGGTGTCGAAGTGTTCTCCGTCCAGTGTTTTCTCGGGAAGTTTCACCGCCGTCGGAATCTGAATTGGGTTGGATTCTCTGCTTCTTCTACCTCCCTCTCGAGTGTTTCCTCACGACGCGAATCCGACTTATTGATTTCGGTGCTTAGGCATCGTCGCGGTGGGGGAAGACAGTACTCCCGCCCTTGATAAGGGTCAGAGCTGCACCACCAGATTTTTCATCGGTTTTAAAGTCCGAAGCCGACCGTGAATTTCTGTGGATTGTTTTATCCCTCACGCCCATCCTACCCTTAGTCCTGTCGTCCCGCCCTTCCTCGCCTACCCGTAGTCGTCCTACGTCCTACCCATATGCATGAATTTCAATTTCAACCTCAGATCTACTCCATTTCGTTCCTATATCCTCTTATATTTTCATGAGGTCTTAATATTTACCTATCAAAAAAATTTGGACTCTCCCATTTTTTTACACCAAGTTATTAAAATAAAATCAAATCAAATATGTATCTATTTATATCCTTAAAATCTCACATTTTCCTTTTTCTGCTTCGCTAAAATGACAGTTATTTGTCAAAATTTCACAACCCATAATATTATAGATGTCAACGTATCCTTAAGATAATTCAAATAAATGATTAGTTCATTCTAGTATTTATTTTAATTATCAGCTCATGGATTCCCTAAATACTTGTTCAAGATGTTCCCTTCAAAACTGAAAAAATATGTTTTTAAATTTCTCCGATCTTAACTATTTTATTCAAAGCACAACTTTGAATTATATTCAGTTAAAACTAGAGAGGATAAAATAACTTCAAAACATTAAAATTAAGGTACCACGGAATTTATAGAAGCATCTTATGTCAATATTTTTCACTTCATCTCTTATAGGTATGTAACAAAGGCATCCCTTCAAATTTGTTATATATGCCAGCAAATAGAATCTGCACTTTGATCTCTCCTTTCCTGCTCTCAATAGGAAGCTTTTTACTGATCGTCTTGTTTACACACATATATACATCTCATATATGGCATGTTTGTAGCAGCTGAAAAGACATCTCCTTTTGGAAATGATTACGGCCTGCGGAAGTGTGGAACAACGTGTCAGAATGCGTTTTGAGGGTAAAAAAATCAAGACAACAAATAAAAAAGAAATTTTTCATATTTCCTTGGAGGAGAGATAAAATATCGAATGACCATGATTAGTCGTTAGTAAAATGGCGATGTCTTGCGATCTAGCCGTCCGATTGAGCTCAAATTTTGAGGGAAGGTTTGTCCTTTCACCCTCTATGATCCAAACGGGGATTTTTAAATGGAGGTCAAGAAGAAGGGAAATTTGTCTTTTGAAAGCTCTCCCTAAGGATTTGGCCAGGAAGGACATAGGCGATGCTTTAGAAGTCGAGAGATCTTGATTTATCATTGAAAGTTGTAAAATTCTAATTTTCTTTTTGAACTTCTTCTTGAACGATACTAAAACATCTTGGCATGGGCGAAATGTACATGCCCTTAATGTTGATTTGAATGATGATTAGCATTGAATTTTGATTTTATTCTAGATCTCACTCTGAGTCATTAGTTCTACATTGATTATCATCCAATTTGTCATCGTAGATCTTTAGATTAGGGTCGAATTTCACCTTTAATTCATTTTCCCCCAAATTCCTCTACTTTATCTCTCTAGGTTAATTAGTCTACTTTCTCTCTCTAGATTAGAAATTGATTTTTTGAAAATTCAATTGAATATATAAAAAACCTAAATCCTAAAGTCTGTCCATCTTCAAGTCGAATTTTAAAAATCCCTTTCTTGGTTATTAATTCCCAAATTTCAATGCATAAATATTATCTTCATAATTATCTTGATTTGAATATTAGTAATCCAAATTAAATTGATGTCGGATCCAAAATTATCATATCTAGAGTGTCTTGACCAAAAATATTAAGATCAAAATTAAGCTTTGCATAACTTTGATTAATCATAAACAAAATTAAACACAATTAAGGCCTATTAAATGCAAAATTAATTCATTCTTGAATTAATTAATTTGAAATAGGATAAAAAATCTTGCAGAGTGTCTCCCTGTGATTCGACCCCTTGCTAGCTCTATACATAGTATTTGGTGATTTAGTGTTCTTATAAATTGTATTGCATAAGTCTAAAAGCGAAAATAGCGACATACTTTATACACCAAATTTAGGCTTATCATTCTGATTGTCAGAGTTTTCTGGATTTAAAAATATTAGAACAAAAAATCAATCACAATGCGCTTAGATCATCTTTGCATAAGGATATAGAATTCAAAATTTTCTCTTTTAGATAAATAAATACACAAGAGCTGTTTTAAATACATTTTGGGTGTCATTTGATATATTTCAGCTGGATGATTATTTATTACCCAATCAACATTCAGATTCATTTCTTATTGTCTCAACATTATGTTTCTTTCTATTTTAATCTAAATATTCCGTATCTAAATAATAAATAATTCCACTCTAAGGTGTTTTTTAGTCAATAAATGAACAAAAACATAATTCTGAAACTATATCAGCTAACTTAGATCATCTACACCGTTCTAATATACATTTCATAGAAAATATGTAAATGCTTATCTCCATCCTTACTCAAATAGATGCTTAATAGTTCCTGAAAAAGTATGTGATAAATAAGAGATAGTTATATTTACTTTAAAACCAACAATGCATATCTCGTAGTTTCCAATAAAGTTAAATGTTAATTCATTTGGATAGTATTGACTGTAGCATATATGTGCGATGACTATGTAATTTTATTAATACAGTATTGGTAGTTTCTCCTGAAAATTCAATGAAAAAATGAGGGCATATGGAGTACTGTTTGATTGAGTGTTTCAGATAAATTAGGATTAAAGTATTCAATTTTATGAAGGTAGTCAATCTTGAATATGTTGGCAACAGGACAACACTTTGATCTTGTGCATGAACATTTTCTCAAAACGTTAATTATGGTTTTATCTATAAACTAGTGTCTTTAACCAACTCTCTTACTTTCATTCATATAGAATGAAAGCCAAAAGACCTTAATTCAAGTTTTGGATGATGCCACAGCTTTTCCTGTTTACAATCATCTCTTCATGAAAAAGCATGAAACAAATACCAACATAATTTTATTAATTATGACTCCAATTCATCATTTCTACTTTATATACAATATATCATTCGAGCTAATCAATAATAATATGTTGAGAAGGTTGGATGTGACTTGATTTATATTTTAAGCCACTGTTAGTGTCACATATTCTACTATTTTGACAACAAAATTTGAACTTAATTCCATGAAATTTATTATGAAATTTGAACTTAAGCCACTGTTAGTGTCACATGTTCTATTATTTTGGCAACAAAATTTGAACCCAGTTCCATTAAGGTATTATGATTTTATCTTCACTTTATTTTCCTAGTGATTCTGATGTTTTTGCTATATTATGATCATAAAAAATCATAATTAGCGAAGATTTTTTGTGGTTCCAATTTTAAAAGAAATAAAGTGCAGAATAAGGAGCCCTCAAAAGATAAATTTGTGTCGTATTGATAAAAGACTATTTATGTTTAATAATCCTTTTAAGGCTTTGATCTAATAAATATATATATATATATATATATATATATATATATATATATATAATAACCTTTTGCTCGTGCAACAAATGAGTTGTTAATGGATACGAAGTAGTTATCAAAAAATATATTTTTTCCCAGTTTTATTTAAATTTAAAATATGACTGTCATTTTCATAATGTCTTATTCTTTATAATAAGACGTTTGTGTATCCCCGTATCAATTGGAGAGTTCAGCCTATTATATCATTATGTGGGTTATCGGGGTTCATTTATTCATAGGGATATAGTAGTGGATAAATCGCAGCATTATGTTTTAATTAATTTAAATATGATTCATAAGAAAATAGTACAGTATATTTTAAAATTCAGATCCTATTACCCTAAATGCTGTTTAATCCAATGTAATTCGACATTTCATATGCCTTCAATGTATTGACCGAGTACAGAATATGTTTTAAATGCCTGTTGTAGTTAAATGGGGAATAGTGATATTGCATATTCACGATGACCCGTGAAGGTATAATCAGTAAGAGATACTAAAACTCTAATGTACTAAGAAAAATAAAAACCAATCTGCTAGAAAATTATTGAGATGTGGACCTTTTGACTGCTGACAATTGCCTGGAAACCCCGATCATTTCCCGTTTATCGTCGACAACTCAGGCAATCAAAGACGCCATAACTGACGCGGATTCCTCCTTTCGCTGTTGACGATTGATAAAAAAAATCCACAAATTACAGTTGACCATATAATAGATTCACACGAGACTGCATCATCCAGGCCAAGACGAATAACAATTGTTTTGAGAAAACTCGGTACTTTATTCTTCACGGACAAAAGGTACATCACAGGGAGGCGGAAGAACTCTCAAGAAAAATATAACTATTAAATGAAAGAGGAGCACTCATCTACGCTGTCTCCTACGCTGCGCCGCGATGGACGACGTAGACGTCATACTCAACGATGGCGTCTGCCGTACCGAGATTCAAGGAGGTCGTCTTAGCAATGGCGTAACCCTGCGCAAATCTGAAGTAGCCAGTGCCGCCTACGATGGATAACTCCCTTCTCTCCTCCATCACCGCGTTTCTCGCCAGCATAGCGAGTGAACTTCCCCTGAAGACTCCATCGGTGAAATAGAAGTTCATCGTCATCAACAACGCGATATCCTGCTGCGACGCCGTGGCGTACAAGCCCTGAGCCCGGCCGATGAGCTTGGACGAGCGGTTGGGCCCTTCTGTCAGCGCGTTGTCAACCAAAACCACAATGCCAAAGTTGCCGGGAAAGGAGTTTATCGTTGGCACCCGTATGATGGGGATGGCCGTCGCGTTTGGACCGCTGACGAGGTCGTGGAAGAAGAAGTGCAGGTGGGTCTTCTTCTCCTTCCCCAGATCGAAGCTATCCTGGCCGTTGACAGCGGCCGTGAAGAGGAAGACGCAGACACTGGAGGCAAAGAGCAAGGAAGACGCCATTGATGGAAACTCAGAAAGACACGACGCTAGTGCCAACCGATCATCTCCCTACACGTATTTGTAGGAGAAGGGTTGGGGTACCGTTCTATTCAACATTTTGGTGGAGTCAACAAAATAAAATCCTTTTTTGAGAAGTTAGGTGAGGGAATGACAAGAGAAGCCAACGCGGAAACTGTAATTTGTCGATCTACAAGACTTTTGCAGGACTAGAACCCGCGACGAATGAAAGATAATTGCGTGTTGGAGGAGAAAACAAGGTAGAGAAAGAGGCGGTCAGCGCGTGTGCGATGGAGGACGTAGACGTCCTGCTCTACGATGGCATTCGAAGATCGTAGATCTTTTCCAAGTAACAAGAACAAAAAACAATACGTAGAGAAGAAGAGAAGGAGAAGTAAGAAGAGAGACGACAAGAAGTGGATCAGAGATTGTCTTGTCCGCAAAAGTGTTGTTACAATTGGTTCAGTATTTATAATAATAAACTAATAGTTAATTATTCCAAGTTTCTTAAACAGATCTTAGCCGTTATAACTAAATATAACGTCTATACTACGTTTAATCCTAGCCGCTAGATGTGCCCTATCTATCTTTAATCCTAACCGCTAGATGAGCCCTGTCTATCTTTAATCCTAGCCACTAGATTTTCCTATGTTGAATCCTATCAACTAATATCCCATACTGGGTATATATATTTCCTTTTCTCATTAACTAATCTTATTTAAGTGTCCTATGTGGCTTCTCAGCTGGAGCTTGATGTGGCGTCAAATGCTGACATGGCGCCGAGTTTTTCAACTCCTCTATCAGGCATCTCCATGGCTTTGAACAAATGAGGCCTGGAGAATGCTTAGAAGCGGTGAAAAGGATGCAGCCGGAGCCTTCAAAGATGGATCATTGTGAAATTCATCTTGAACGTGCTTCCTACTTGTGTGGGCTGATTGAAAGATGGTGAGTTTTGAGATTTATCGAGTGTGTTCTTGGTATCCTGGGTGTGTTGGGAGAAGCATTGGAGAAGAGGAGTTTACCGGCACTCGTAAATCTCCGTGATCTTGGCAGAACGTCAGGGTCTAAGGTAAATATCTTTGCCTTACATTTCTCTTTTTTTGACACCATTGTTAGCTCTATTAGGGTTTATTATTCTCTTGTTCACTACTCTTTCACTCCCTTACGTGATCCCTATCTAGTCTTTATCCTTTCCATCACATTGTTCTACATTCAACCACTATCATATTATTTGCATCCTCTTATCTCATCCACATATGTCGGAGCTAAGACCATCCACCTATTTTATGGGTTCAAGTGTCTATCCTTACCTTGAATATAAACAAATTTATCACCTTTCTAATATATGATTATCATTAGTTAGGATTTGTCCTTCATGAATAATCTTTGTCATCGTAGAATTGCCCCAAGATTTTTCTAAGACCATCCACCTTTTTTAAGACTTTTATTATATGCATATGATATGTTTAAAGACAAAATCATGCCTCTAAATGTGGATCAATCTTCATAGTTATAGACAACTTCTTTGCTTGTAAGTAAGCTTATGGTTTATAAATGACTACAGAAATTGTTGGGCAGAGCTAATATTGTCTTGTCATGATACTATAAAATGAAGAACATTAGTTGCCTCAACATACAATGTCAGCCTTACCACTCTTTTTATCAAGGTTCTCTCTCAAGGGTTGGACATTTAGGTTCTCTCTCAAGGTTCACAAATTATGCCACAAGAAAAATATGTCTCATTTTAATTTTTATATACTTTTTGGAAGATTAAAACAGAAGGATATTAAAATACAGTAAACGTTGAGTTAATAAAGGAAATTAGCTCGGCATAAAGATTGGGGTGAAAATATACATATGAATACTCACCATTCATATTCATAATTATAAAAAATAAGAATCCTGAAAAATTAATCAAGGGTAGGACACCTATATAGATAGCAGATGGTTTTTGTTTTTTGAAGAGATAAATTTTACAAAATCATTCCTGGGAGAGTGTTATCAGAGAAAGTATGGAGAGTTATTGAAACATAAAAAATAAAGCAAGAGTGATTAAATAGATGACTCAAAAATATATCAATAAGGCATTAGACAGAGATAGTGAAAAATAAAATGAAGGATAAAATTGTGCATAGAAAAAACCATCTTTAATTAGTGACATTGAAACAGGAACATGAATAAGTAATGGATGCCTAAATTTTTTAATCAGAAGTTAAATGATTAGAAATAATAGAGGATGATAATATCAAATATAGGTATTGTGTATACTTTAAGGATCTCTCTCTCTCTCTCTCTCTCTCTCTCTCTCTCTCTCTCTCTTTTTCTCTTTGTCTCTCTCTCTTTCTCTCTCTCTCTCTCTTTCTCTCTCTCTCTTTCTCTCTTTGTCTCTCTCTCTTTCTCTCTCTCTTTCTCTCTCTCTTTCTCTCTCTCTTTCTTTATTTCTCTCTCTCTTTCTTCATTGGTATTGGATGTATCGTTAGGTTGTGCCGAGTCAAATCTGCTCTGTGTTTTTTCTGTTGCAGAAAAAAGATCCCTTACCCGCGCTTTCAAAAATTATGAATATTAAATCCGGGAGGCTGCAGGTACTATGGATCCTCTGACTCCCAATCGGGTTGCCTTCCTGAGTCTCGCCGGTGTTACCTGTAGGTCGTTCTTTCAGAACCTCGAGATGGCCGTCTCCTGTCCCCCTGTGGGGAATCCGCTCCCGGGTCGTCGCTCTGCAGCGTCTGGCCCGTCCTCTAGGCACCTTTGGAAGGCAGGGAGTGTGACTTCTCCCGCTTCTCTCTCTATTTATCTCTCTCTTTCTCTCTCTCCCTCTCTTTCTCTCTCTCCTCCACTCTATATATATATTTCACATCCTTGAAGCTAATTGTATTATAAGATAAAACATATCTTCCCACATTTCCCATTAAAATAATCCAAGTGAAGATAGGTATGTCACAAGTTGATTATCAAAATATTAAAACAGATATAAATTATGCAGAATGATATTAAATTTACTCATAATGCCTTTAAATCTCAGGTTAATGGATTATAATAATATAGGTTATGAGCCTATAGAATCTACTATTAAACCCTTTGAGTTTACTTAAGTTTTTTAATGATTCTATGAGCGCTAATAACTTTCACATAATGTATAAATTGCAAATATATAATTTATTTTGGATGAAGATATGTACAAAAGTATATCTTGAATCACTATAAATTACTTCATGTGCACTACATAAAATGAAGCCCGACTATTGTCACAGTGGGACTAAATATTGTCTCTCTAGAAAATGAAAAAGTAGAACATATCTACAGACTTATAAACTGAAACTAGTATAACACAAAGTATTTGAAAAGCACAAAAAATATATGCAGATGTAGCTATGAAAGTGTATTCCCACTAAAATATTCATGCATTGTATGAATAATCTTATTTATTTTAATCGGGGGAAGTGAGAGATTTTTCTTAGTTTCAGTAGTTTTTTTCTTGCTTCTTGCTACATGTTTATTGGATGAATACAAGTATTATGTATTAGGTTTTATTTTTTATTTTAGGCGCACAAAAGGTACTTAGATAATTATATAATTCAGATCTCAAATATTATGCAAGTACCTTTGTACCAACTTATGTGTGTTTTTTAGCATTGATTACTTGAATGTATGTGGTTAAATGAGTCTACTAGAAATTTGAGATATTTGTATCTGTAATCATCATAATTTTAAAAACTAAATCAACATTTTTTTTTTTAAAGCTTGAGAGCTATATAGTGGTGCCTGATATAAAAACCGAGAAAGACCCTCTATGGTGGTGGATGGACATTGGTGTGAAATGCTATCCAAATTTGATTTTAGAAAGTATATCTAAAAAAATTGGCAGAGGAACGATATGGATAAAAACTGGTTATCAAGATGCCCTAGACCTCGAAACCTTTAGAATTAAATCCAAGGGCTTGGAAAGTCAGGTAGAGAGAAAATTCATGTTTGATCAATATTTTTGGAAAAAAGAACCACTCCACCCTGGGGCAAGTGACAATGAGATTTTCTTTAGAATGTTGGATTTAAATTTTGGTACAATTTTCTTTAGGAAACTTCCAAATCTACCAACCATGTTAAAAACTTATTTAGAAAGTGCTAAAGCATTTTTTGGCTACCACACGCCATTTCCCAAGTCTCTCATCCATGGTATTATTGCCCAACATTACCACCTTAGTCACCATGACTACCAACAGAAATTACTATCAGATAGCCGACCACCTAAAATTCCTGCAAAGTATAGCATTAGTAGAATCTATCAAAACTAAAATAAAGATTTTTGTATTAAAATCAGTTTTCACAAATGGGATGCCTTTTAATGAAATCAAATTATTATAAAATATATAAAATCCCACAAATATAAAAGGCATCTAAAATACTCTATTAACTGTGTTGATTATTAAAGATAGGGGAAAAAAATGAGCTTAATTATATTGCCCCTGAAGAATACACTAGTAGATATAGGTGGAAGAGAGAGGGGGGAAATGAGATAGATAAACAGAGAGCCGTGGGCCGTAATGGGAAGTAGGAATTTATTTGAATCTGAAGGCCAAATATTCACCCATTAGATGGAGTCCATACATCAAATACCCTTATATTGGTGCATTAAACATTATAAGAAATCTTAGAGAGGCTTTTGACAAAGTTTGTGAGTTGTTTTTCAGTGACATCATGTGATGTGGAGTTTAAACCCTAAACAAATGCATCCCAAATGTAGTTGATCAGAATATATGTGGCTGGAAAGTCAATCACACATTCTATATTGCATTGTGTGTTTCTTAATACAACGTATTCATTATAATTCACATGTGATGCTTATGGTAAATTTCATGATTGTATGAACTGACTTATTGAATTATGAATGTATGATCTAGATATTCACATTTGAAAGATACATATTAAGTACATCAAATATCCTTAAAGAATATCACAATGTAGTCCCACTCATATAATGGACATGATTGATCCTATAGCCATCAGCCATTAAAGATATATAATGGGTGCTCTTTTGAAAAATAACTTTATTAGATTGATCAACATGGATCCCTGATGTCAATCAAGTAGATTACATCAAGGATGTGTAAGTGGTCCTTAAACCTGAGACACCAAGTATTATGGATTGACGATTGTACTTAAAATACGACCTACTAGTTACTATTCATGGAACTCCAAAAAACTCAAGCTCAAATGAAGCTAAAATTTTAGGAAGATGATTGAGCAGTTAAGAAGGAATAGTTTGACCTAAATATACAGGGAGAAAGCTCAAGGAACACTATTTGATGAAATCCTTGGCCAATATAGTGGAATAACAAAAGGAGAGTTCATTAATAATTTAAAAATATATTAGTTCTTCCTCAGATTACTGATTAGGGTTTCACATTAAAACATACATTTTAAGGTTTCAACAGAATGCCATTAAATTATTTCTTATATTCTAGATGACTTTTCTATGCAGCAAAGGAGGGCCATCAATATATGGTTAGTGATTTAAAGACATTTCAATGCAGCATAAGAGGCAATCAATTCATGGTTGATCTATATAACAATGTAAACTCATATTACCTCCTGGAGAACTTTTTATGCCCTTGACATGCTTATTGTAAGAGAGTTTGATCGTGGATGGCACACAAATGCGAGTTGACAGTCTAAGGTCAATGGGTTGTGAGCATCGAATATTGCTATTTGGATGACCGTTGACTTATCCTTAAGTTGACTTTTGACTTGTCCTTGAGTTCATTATTAACTAGTTCAGTAAAGGGGGATGTGTGTGATGAGGGAGAGACTAGAAATGGAGAGAGAGGTTTAAAAGGGCGAGAGAGAGAGAGAGAGCACATGAGGGGGAAGAGTGTGGTGGAGGGAGAGTGCAGTAATAGAGAGAGAGAGAGAGAGTGCACTAAAGAGAAAGAAACAACGGAGAAGGAGAATGAGAGGGAGAGGTGGCGAGAGAGAATGCAGCAAAGATAGAGAAAGCGATTTGAGAGAGTGAACTGGAAAGAGAGATCAATGAGAGGGAGAACAGGAAAGAGAGAGAGTGATTGCGAGATAACTGGAGAGAGATGATTGAGAGTAATGGGGAAAGAGAGAGAAAGAGAGAGTGGGGGGAGAACTGGAAAGAGAGTTAATCACAAGAGAAAACAGGAAAGAGAGAACAATTGAGAGGGAGGGTACGATAGAGAGAAAGAACAATGGAGAGAGGGAAGGGAGTGTGTGATAGAGAAAGAAGAGAGTGTGATAAATCGAGGAGTTGCCTAGGGGAGAGAGAGAGAGAGAGAGAGAGAGAGAGAGAGTTTTACTGAGAGAGAGAGAGAGGGGAGACAGAGATAAAGAGGGGAAAGGGGACTGGTTGACTGAAGGGAGATTGAGTGTGATTGAAGGCAGCAGGAGGGCTTGCCCACAACAGTGGCAGTAACTTCCAGTGCTGGTGGTTGAAGAGAAACCTATGAGCAAAATCCCTCAAAGGGATCTATTCTTCAAAGCAAATTCATCATCGAAAACAAGGAGAGTATCGGATCTTATAAATCCATGGTGGGAGAGAAAGAAAGTGGGAAGAGTGAGGGAGGAAGGTGGCAGCGGTTGCTACTTCAACGACATTGATCCTCCACAAATACGTATGTGGATCATTCATGTCGCACTCTTGGGTGGGTTTACTGTGGAATCTCCACCAGTGTCTTCTAGTTGTTCACATACCCACCCGTTAGAAGTATGCACGTGTTTCAGTGATTAGTGATAGTAACAATTTATTTAACGTTCATTAATTTGGGGATGAATTTATGAATTTTCTAAATTTTTCTAGCATTTTATTGAACTTTTTAAGAATTTTTTGTGATGACTTGCAAATTAACATGTTTAATTGGTGAATATAACATTATATTTATGTGTTTTAATGATCATATTTGCATATTATCATATATAAATAGAGATAAATGATATACATTTTGATTTTATTATTGTTTCTAATTTTTTAGTATTTTTTATATGGTATTTAACCCCATTGCATCGAAGAAATATTTTTTACAGTGCTTAAAATACTTGGCTAAGGTTGGTAAGTGTTTTCCTAATTTTTCTGTAATTTTTCCACATTTTTTTGTAATTTTCTGACCAATATTGAGCCAAGAAATGATTTTACAAATTTAAATAAAACATATTCTATTTATTTTACATTTTAAGAAGGCATTTTTACAATTTATTTGCATATATACCATGTGGCATCCATGTCATTCGCCCAAAATTGGGGCACATAATTGGATGATTTTTTTTAATAATAATTATAAGAGGAGAGAGAGCATTATTTGTTCATTATGGCATCACAATGCGTGATGCCATAATGAGCGAATGATTTGCTCAAAAGACAACGTGGCACTGACGGCTAAGTAAAGGTAAGATTCGTTTTTTTAGTTAGATTTTCGTGCAATAAATGCACGCAGCGAATTGATCTCTGCATGCATTTATTAAATGATGATCTACCTCACACCGTAGTCGGTAAACCGCGTGCATTAAATGCATGCATTAAATGGACGAATTTTTGGATGCAATTTTACATTAAGGTTTTTTTATTATACGCCCGTTGTCGATTCGCAGCGTGCATTAAATGCATGCGGAAATCGACTGCGTACTATTAATTCTAACGAAAAGAAAAAAGGTATCTTTTGTCATTTATTCTTTTTTAAATATAGGGTGACGTCGCATTTTTCTAGCCGTTGGAACACAGCAATCATTCTCCAATGATTTCGTGCTGCGGACGCGCACAACGCCATGTCACAACGCAATCCGAGAAGGGGGGAAACGAGAAAAAAAATGCGCCAACCAATCAGAAATGCCATTTTCTACCTTCTTGGAGGAGAGATAGAATTAATCCAACGGCTACGATTAATCCTCAGTAATACGATGATATCTTGGGATCTTCCCATCCGATTGAGCTGAAATTTTGAGGGCATGTTCGTCTCTTACCCCTTTCCAATCCAGATGGTTGGATCTTAAAATAGAGGTCTGGAAGAAGGTGAAATTCACTTTTTGAAGCTCTCACCAAGGATTTGGCCACGAAGGACACATGAGTTGCTTTGGAAGTTGACAGATCTTGATTCTGCATTCAATGTTGTAAGTTTCTCATTTTTTTATAATGAAATTAGCATTTCAATTTGAGTCTGATTTGAGGTCTGATTTTTAATACTTAGTTTTAAATAGATTTGGAACAGGCCTGCATTTTTAGAATTTAAATTAGGGTCGGATTTCACTTTTTTCCCCAAATTCTTCACTTTATCTCTCTACGTTAATTCATCTATTTTATCTCTCTATATTTCAAAATTAATTTTTTGGAAATTTAACTCAATATATAAAAAACCTTAATGTAAAATTGCATCCAAAAATTCGTCCATCTTGAAGTCCAATGTCAAAAACCCCTTCTTGATTATTAATTCCCAATTTTAATTCATAAAATTGTCTTAAAATTTTATAATAATTGGGAAATTAGTAATTCGACTTAATCTGATCTTATAATTAAAACTATCCTATCTTGAGGGTTTTTACCAAAAATATTTCAAATCAAATTTAAGTTTTAACTTAATTTTTATTAATTAAAAACATAATTAACTATAATTAAGGTTTGTCAATTTCAAAATTAATTCATTCTTGAATTAATTTATTAAAAATTTTATAAAAATTCTTGCTTGTTGCCCCCCAGTGGTTCGACCCCTTGCTTGCTCTATACACTGTATTTAGTGATTAAGGGTATTTATAAATTTTATTGCATAAGTGTAAAAGCCCAATCAACGACGTATTTACACATCATTCTTAGGCTTATCAGTTTGACAAATAAATGACTCTTTAAATAAAAAAAGGTATAAATAAAAGGAAAATAGGAGTTTCAAGCAATTTCTAAAATCGGAGGTACTTTTTTATAATTTGGATGCAAATATACCCATAAAATAGCTCTTGATAAGTGATGTAGTCGTAAATATCCAATAAACAATAATTTAAAATTATTATTGAATTAGTATGGCTTTTTCTATGGGTATTTTTACAATTTTCATGAAAATATGAGGAGAGGGAGCAGAGGGACATACTGACAACTATTTTGGGCTGGCATCGATTTGCATATGCAACTAAAAGTAGGGACTTTTGCACAAATTTTCACGAAAGTGAGATTGTGGCGCCACGTGGCAAGATCTAGTCCATCATAAGAGAATTTGAGAAATATAATGCGGTTGGCAGCATCAAATCTTGAGGGTGGTAAGTGCACCACCCATGATATGCATATAAATATGCTCGCAAGGGAGGTGACATGGCAACAATTGAGTGGGTGTCGTTGGTAAAAAAACACAGGTAGGTGCAAATTTAAATATATTTCTTATTATCTTATTTCCTGAAAGGGGGTACATGGCACGCTG
This sequence comes from Wolffia australiana, assembly GCF_029677425.1. Lineage (NCBI taxonomy): Eukaryota > Viridiplantae > Streptophyta > Magnoliopsida > Alismatales > Araceae > Wolffia > Wolffia australiana. Next base: position 14,348,475 of record NC_135841.1, on the reverse strand, counting down.
ATAGAGAAGCCAGAAAACTTCTGTACAAATGGCACCGTCCAATGAGAAATCAACATGACATTTGAGTAAAACAAAATTTATTTAAATCAATAAAATATTGATCCAACCGTTAGGATTGGTCAATATTTGCTTATTAATTATCCTTTCCTGAAGTAAGATTAAACTCAAATTTTATGGGCTTGCTCATCTTGACCTCCTCTTTCTATCTATATGGTTAGATCAATCAGATCAAGGCTACACTGATGGATAAAAATTAATTAATTTTGGGGGGTAAAATGGTAAGTTTTACCATTTAACTTAAGTATAAGAATCAAAATTTGATCTGCGGAGGTCATTCTAGAGGGAGCTCTTTGATAGCTGCAAGACAGCAAGGAGAACCTGACTAGATCAACTATATTTGGTTTCTCTACTTCATTGTATTTGAATTCTAGTGTATTTGAGATTTTTTTTAGTGAAATTCTTGATTGTTCTTCCTTGTCTTAGTCTGAAATTCTAAATCCCCTTGCTTGAGTGGCATGTACAAGCCCGTACTATGATTAATAAGAGTGATAATTGAATTGAGCTAAGAGCTCCAATTGCACATTAAGAACAAAAAAAATAACAAAAAAGAAGAGTTTATTGCTAGGCAAGAATAGATTGTGTTTGTGAGATAATTGTGAGCTAGTTTGGACCCAGTTCCCCCAAAAACAAATTAACACGAAATTTACTTATTAACCCCTCTACTTGACTCATGTGATCCTTTTTATTAGATAAAAGAAGTCAATTTAAAGAATCCTTAATTCTTCTACCCCCTTCAGAATTTGATGGAGTGTGCCAGCTCGCTCCACCAGAGACATCTTCGGAACCACCATCATCTTCATCGACAGCCCCGCCGGTTCGCATCCAGCCCAATTGGCACACCAAGGCACAAGTAAAGGCGCCTGGGTGCAAATACCTCGGTGAAAGTGTATCCGTATTTTTCTGGAGTTGATGTTGTATCGCTTTCCTCGATTTTATCATGTTGGTGCTCGTGTCGTTTTCAAGTCATTTTATATTTGTTTCATGTGTCAAGTGTTTTCTCAAAATTCTATTTTTATTTTATTTCAAAATGGGGCCCTAAATCATAAGGGTCCCATAATGGATCCTTTGTAAAGGCCCATCATGGCCCTACATAAAGCCATGATGGGCGCCAGAATGGTTAGAGATCTGGTTGTGCTTCATTTAGAAGGTACGTTCAATTTGGATCTCTCTCAAGAAGAAGGGTGAAGAGGAAGAGGAAGGAAGAGAGGAGGAAGAAGAGGGAGAAGGGAGGGGAACCTACATATGCAGTCCATTTCTGCTCAAGCACGGCAGACCGCGAGCGTCTTCCCTAGCTGTTCTGTAGATGCACCTCCCTCAAACGACACCGAGCCACGCGACTGGTGCTAGACGCGATCAATGTCTGCCCCTCATGCGCGGTGTCCTACCGTGCCTATGGCCTCATGTCAACGCGTAGCAAACCCCAGACTAAGCCAACGATCGCCTGTCTCCCCTCCTAGGTGGTCTCGCTGTCCACCGGATTGCTATCACTGTGCATCCATGTGTATCCCTGACTGCGCACGACCCCAAAAAGTCAAAGCTTACTGGTCCCATGTGGAATCGAGACGCCTACCAGGTAACGTGACCACTGTTCCTATTCAACGCATCGGGCGCATATGCTTGGCCGTCATTCCTCGAACGGGATCCGGTGCACCTCCGTGATGGGTCAACGTGATGTAGCCGTTGCCACGATGGGTCACCCCAGGTTGTTGCCGCTAGGTTTCACCATAGCTAACTGCGCACGGCTGCGAAATGTCGACACCTCCCACAACAAAGAAACCCCACGTGGACCCTAACTGTCCTCCAGGTAACGCGAACATTGTTCATGTTCGCCGCTTTGGGCGTGGACGACTAGTCGTCGCTTGCCCATCGTTGGCACCTATATCGTTACCACTGGCACCTGCGCCTTGACTGGACTCGTCACACTACACGCCCATCGTCTGATCAATGGTGTGCCTTCTCGACCTCGCAGTTGCCACTTCCCCGAGGTCGTCATGCTACATGTTATCACTCGTGTCTACCGTCAAACTCCATAGCGCCGAATCTCGTTGGATCATGCTCGCCGGACTTGATCATCCGCTTGAGCTGACTCGCCACCGCACACCTCGCTCTGCCTCCCGCTCCAACGTTACACCGCAATCGTTTGTTGAGCTACCCCGTGCTCATTTCTGGCACCACTCCTCTCCCGTACTTGCCCGTATTGTCCCTAGCACACACAAAGACACTAACAACGAATGACACCATCGACGAGGTACATCGTTCCCCTTGCTCATCAGTTATATTACATCTTTTAGTATACATTCAGTTGCGCTCCACCTCGCTCAGGTTAGTTAGGCAAGAGATTATTTTGACAAAACTACGTCACGACTGAATTTCCAGTAACGGGTCAAGCCCCTCCATTATGTGCAAGCATCAACGGAATTGTTCCATTCAACGCTGTGGTCGACGTCGTCACTCCGACGAGGGTCAGAAGGTCACCATTACTGGTCGCCTGCCCGGAGCTGGAAAGTTTGCAAATCCCTACGAGTCGAACCTGAATGTACACTCCACCTAGGACAATGCACTCACGCACTTACATCCCCGTCGGTTATTACCCGTTGGATGACGTCACCGACGTCGTCCGACATCAGAATTCTTCATATAATTAGAGTAATTTGATATTCATTGAATATTAAATTAACCCTAATTATGGCCAGATCACTCAATTGGATCAATAATTACGTTGCTCTACTAGCCTCCCTTGGGCGACCACTATACTCATCATCATACATCTTAAGTTTATGGTTTTACTAATTTTATTGAATAAGCTGAAACTGACAACAATAAGGGATTAAAAATAAATAATGCACCCCTTATTTCTGGCTTATCAATTGGATCGCCTCTTCATCTTCATCAAATCTTCTTAAAGATCTATTTTATCTTCTCACCATAAATACCTTCTAGTGGAATGAGTGGAGCGTGAGATAAAAGAAGAAAAGGGAGCTGGCCAGGTCTGGCTAGTGAGTAAAACTAAAATGGGTACCCTCAATTTAAACTTTTTAAATAAATTTTCATAGAAGTTCTTAAAAATAAAGCAAAACCTCCAGGGTCCTTTAATCTCACGCATATGACCCTCCAGGCCCATGTATCAATGTAGTAAATACATTTAGTGACCCACAAACACTTAAATGCCAACCTTATCAATTAAATTGACATATTTATTAATTAATCAACGATCAATTTAACCTAACTAATTGGTTAAGTTTCCATTTTTTAGGGTGGGAAGATACATCTCATTATCTAGAAGATATAAATTAGTATTTGAAGTCTCTAATGAAACACTTGTAGTCATCGGTCACTGTATATTTATAATATTTTGTCCATGTGAAACTCCAGAATGACTGAAGGCATGGCTAGTCATTAAACCTTAATCTGTCATTCAATTGTTACTAGTGCATAAAGATAATCATTAGGGAATGCCTTCTCCATTATTCCTACTACCTTTGATAGGGATATAATGCATATTCTTGCTAAAGTTAGTCCCCTCGTATTCCACATGCAGATAAATCCCATATTGACCACTCAAGCGCCTTCGTGTATCTCTTACTATAGCTGAGCTGAGACATGTCTTTATGCCATGGTTGGAGAGTATGGTTTAGTTAAAACAAGACCATCCATGCACACGATGTCCTTGGTGTCGTAGGTCAAAAGACACATCATACAACTGTGACATGATTCAACATAATAGATTTTTAGGTATAATATCATTAAGGGATTCATTCATAGCACTTAAGTGAACTCTTTATTTAAAGATCACCCATCGTATGTCCATAGTGTCTATTTAGATAACTTAATGGTCGTTTCGAGTCTTCAGCTGATAGGAATATTCTAGAATATACTAAGGAGGGAATATGTCAACCAAGGGAGGAGAAGCATGGGCAGATCCATTAAGAGAGGGTGATGAACTAGCAGATTCAACATCATATTGAGAAATAATAGAAGTCAACATTTCATTAAACTTCACACGTCCAAACAAACACATAGCTTTTATACCACTTGTTTGGGAATAAACACTTGCACAAGCGGATTTGGACGTGAGTCCAGAAGTAAATGAAGGTGATTAATGAATTAATGCAAGGAGAACACCCAAGGCAGCTCCATCAACCTTGTCATGTCCCTCGTGAAGAGAAAATCCTTTGCACAAATGGGGAGTTAGAAAGAGAAGAGATAGAGACCCCTAGTTTAAAGAACCTTGAAAGGAACCCAATATCAGGGATGAAAAACAATAGTTATCACAGCCTATAAGAACCCACAAACCAAGGCCGTAGTTGCCCCCTAGAAAACAGACATGTTCCAATGCTCAAGGATCTACAATATAATAATTGACGTTGCTTAGTCAACCCCTCAATCTTGTAATATTGGCTGGTGTTTTGACACATTCCAATACTCATTTGTAGTAGCTTGCAGTCTCACCCTCTCCCCAAGATAGAATAGCTCAAGATAGAATACTCAGTGAGGATAGATTCATAATCCAATAGAAGAATGAACCCCAGCCAGCTCTGATTCTAGAAAGTAATCAAGAACAATGTAACTGTACAACGATGCAATAATAAAGACTCTGACAAGGAGGAAGAGTGTGGGATGTAGTAGTGAAAATACAATGGAGACATTGGATCAGTGAATCCCACTATGGATGAGAGGATCTCTCAGCTCCATCCTAATATGAGTAACTGATAAGCCAAAAATAAGGGTGAATTTTACAATTTTTTAACCCCTTGTCGTTGTTAATTTTAGCTTATACAATAAAATTTATAAAACATTAACTTAAGATGTATAATGATAAGTAGAGGTATCATCTAAGGGAAACTAGTAAGGAATCCAATTGATGATTTGCTTGAATAATTTGATTAAAGATCAAATCACCCTAATTAGAGGAGGAATCTAGAAAGGGAGGTAGAAAAGATGAGAGGGATAGAAGAAATAGGGAGCTCTAGATTGAATTCTTTGATCCAATGAAAAGGATCAAAGGAATCAAGTAGAGGGAATAAGAAGAAATTTTGATTTTAATTGTTTTGGGGCAATAGCATATCCAAATTTACTATCTATTAGATCATAAAGGGCAATTTAATATCTCCTAGAAATTAAACTTTTTATAAGTTTTTTTCTCAATGTGCAAATGGAATAGCTACATCACTTTCATAATTTATCCTCTCAATCCTAGTATGAGCTTGTACATTCTGCTCAAGCCAAATGATTTAGAAAATGCAGACCAAGATCAAGAAGAACAATCACAAAATTTACCTACACATAATCCAAATTACACTCAAAATCTAATACAATGAAACAAGAAATCCCAAATAGGGTTTATCCAGGCTGAAGCTCCTCTTTGTCTAGCAGCTGTGATAGAGCCACCTCCAGAATGACCTCCTCCTCTTGAAATTTGGCTTTTATGCTTAGGTTACATGATAAAAATTACCATTTTAACCCCATTTAGTAATTAATTTTTATCCATCAATGTAGTCTTGATCTGAATGATCTAAACATACAGATGGAAAGAGAAGGTTTAGACGAACAAATCCATAAAAAAATCACCTCAAACAGACGTCAAGATCAAAAGTTATTGATAAATGAATTTCGACCAATCATACTCGTTGGATCAAAAATTATTTATTTAATAATTTTTTTCTTCACACGAAACGATGTGTCAATGTCCCATTGGCTGGAGAAATTTGAATTCCAATTTTCAGGTTGCTTCCGTGAGCGCCACGTACCCCTAGCGGAAATAAGAATGAAGAAGGAAAAAAAACCAACAGATGAAAATTCAAAATGCACTCAGCTGTGCGCTTTTCATAGCGTGACCCAATCGGAAAGAGCATGTGTGCACTTTGTATGAGAAGCGGGCAGTGAACTTACAACCTAGAGAGAGATGCCTTAAGCGCCGTCGTATTCTCATCCCACTACAACGATTTTGCCACGTGGGTCACCCCAAAATCCCCCTTGTCATTTTGCATTTAGGTCCTTTCTAAAACATTTCTTTGCCGCTTGATGCCACCCAAAAATATTTGAGTATACTCCCTTCCACATTCTCTCTCCTCTAATTTTTCTTCTGAAATCGTTAAAAAAAATCTGGTTGAATTGCAATTAAACCTTGTACTTGTTTAAATCGTATCTTTACGCTTGCCGTCATGATAGTGATGGAAATATATGTGGCCGGCAAGCCAATCACACAATCCACATCTCGTGCCATATTCATTAATAGAACATATTCATTATAGTGCACGTGTGATGCGTATAATGAAGTCCATGAATACATGATCGGACTTAGTGAATTACGATGAGATCGTAATACAGAAATTACTCGTCTTTAAGCATGTGTTCTAAACATTCCTATTCAAAGGATACACGAGAAGGACATCGAAGTATCCGGATAGAATAGCACTATCTAGCCTCACTCATATGATGAGTATGGCCGGTCCCGTAGCCATTAGTGTGCCAACACTACGGATAGATAGTGGGTGCTCTTTAGTGGAAAGAGTTCACTGAATTGATCCGTACGAATCCCTGAATGGTATTATACCGAACTGTCGATCAGGTTGATTCACGTCACGATTGTGTAAGTGGTCCTTAGACCTGAGACACCAAAGACGTCTTGTGTATAGACGGTTGTACTTTGGCTATGGCCAACGAGTCTCTAATCATGGGATTCTAAACGGTCTTAGTTCGAGTGCATCAAGAAGTACACGAAGGCGATTGAGTGGTCAAGATGGGATCGTCCACCCTCGGTATAAGAGGTGACAGCTCAAGGAAGATGATGCGATGAAGTCCTTGGCCAAGGCAGTGAAATATCGGAGAAGAGTTCTCCGATGATTTCCGAATGCATCATTACTAACTCGGATGATCGATTAGGGTTTGACAGTTGACCATACCCTAAGTCGTTCAAGGAGCGTCAAGTGGATGAGGGATTATACATACACGGTAACCGATGACGAACAGTTTCCATGAGTGAGTTGATAGACACTCCTTTGTATCTTCTAGGACACGAGGTGTAACTTGGCACCCCACGTGTCGGAGTCTCGACCTATCGATTGGGTTAAATCAATCCGACATTAATTAATCTATATGATGATATAGTTAATTAATTTGGAAGGCCAATAAAGGTTATTGGGCCGCTGGAGTCGTTAACTAGACTGATACATGGGCCTAGAGGGTCACACGCAAATGGTCTTTTGGACGTTGGAAGATATACTTAAGTTTTGGGGGTTTTTATGAAAAATACACACTTAGTATAAATAGGGGAAGGCCCTGAACGAAATTCACCCAGGCCAGATTTGTTCAGGGGCCTTCCCCTTCTTCTCCACTCTCCCCACACCCCCTCTCCACCCCTGATGTGATCGGGACGACGTAACGACGCCGACGGAGATCGAACAGGGCTCGTCTACGAGAAGGAGGAGATCCGACGTGCCGAGGATCGCGTGGATACGTCTAGAGGCTACACACTTGAGCAGCTTGACTCGTCTTGCTCCGGGATCGAAGAAATCACGAATCGGATTCGTGCAAAGGTACACCGTTTTAATGGTTTTGTTGATGCTGTTCGATTCGCAATTACGTTTTCCACTGCGCATCGTTTTGTGTTGCTCATCCATCTCAAGACCACTAGAACCCAACAGATAGAGAGCTTTTTTAAAGGCCTTATTGCAACAAAACATTAAGAAAAACCCCTCAAAGTTTAGAAATTACTGTTAAACTCATATTCCCCTTATAAATATATCCTTTTCCTCTTTAAAAATTCATTTCTTCCTCGAATAAATTTCCCACAAATCTAATAAAATCCTACAAAATTCAAGAAAATTCAGTAATTCGTCCCCACATGCATTAAGATTAAAATTAACTTTTAAACCTGCCATTTTCATTTTAAACAGAATTATTCCAAGCTTACATAAATTCCAGAAAATTCATAAATTATTAGAAAATTAGGGGAAAATCAGAATTCACTTGGAAAAATTAATTAACATGTAATATATGACAAGGACCCTATTTAAAGCTCTTTCGATGCATAAAACTATGATAATTGCTTAAAATAAATACTGAAATTTGGGTGTTACCAGTAACCATTTTTTGGAGGTTCAAAAAATGGCGTCCACCTTGAGCTTTATTTATAGGCTCTATAGTGGCCAGTCAGCCATTTAATTTGACCTGTTCATGAGTGATTAAGATTCTTGTAGTTGGTGGCTTCGTCTCAACCTTTTGGAGTGATAAGCCATGGGAAGGACCTTGTAATACCGGGGCCGGGGGTTTTGACCCATTCCAATACTCACTCAAACCAAGTTACTATGAGTGAGTGTTGGAATGTGTCAAACCCCCCAGCCCGGTATTAGAAGATTGAGGGGTCAACTAAGCAATGCCATCATAAGCTCCTACCCAGGACATATCACGCCAAAAGGGAGAGCATAAGCTGCCAACCCAGTGCATCTTAATCACACAAACAGTTCAAAATAAATGGGGAGCTGGCCACTATATGGCCTTTAAATACGGCACGGGTTAGACATTCCTGATTTGGCACGGGTTTTGAGCAAGGACTTAAACCTTATCTAAACTTATATCAGGTTGTCAGGCCCTTGTCTTGTCTTGTCAGGCCCTTGTCCAATCAGGTTGACAAGTCAATGTCAAACTCAAAAAAGAAGAAAAGTCAAAAAACGTTCCTCTCTTCTTCCATGCGTACATATAACCAACAAACGGTGCCAGGGAAGAAGAAATTCAAAGGCTTCCTGCGCTGATCAAGATAGAAGATGCAGGTCTGGAAGACTGCGCTCTCCCTCCAGAGGCCATCAACGAAGCCTTCGCCAAAGCCGCTCCCCAGCGGAAGAAGATCATCCTGGAAAAGAGAAAGACGGTAAAATGGATTCCATTAACGACGTTCTTGAATCTCCCGAGAAGGAATTCCCCGCCGAAGGCGAAGAACCCTAGATTTCAATCGAATGACATTGTCAACTCCCCTCGATTTCCCTATTTCTCTCTGTTTTTCACCTCGCCGATCGAACGGTAAATTAAATGACAACGGACGAGCGGTAATCACGGTCATCTCATCGCAAATTTATATACATAGGCCACAAAAAATGGCGGGCTATACAGAGGCGGACATGCAACCCGCGTATCTAACAACCCTACGCAGACTTCATCCTGTCCAAGCGAGACTCCCCCTGCGGCCATTAAAGCTCTGCGATAAAGCTCAAGAAGAGAAGGCAGAAGCAGAAGGCCAGAGAGAACTTACCAAGAGGGCATGGATCTCGTCGAGAAGAGGGCGCAGCAGGGCAACCAAGTCCCGTATCCCTCCCTCGAAGGAATCGCCCGTCTCCCCTTCGCCCAGAACCATCTCCACAAGCTTTCTTCTATGGGGAATCATCTTCAGAGCCACCTGCGACGAAGCAACGTCAATTAAACGCCTTTCAAGGAGATAATTCTTGAGATAAAGAGGGGCGTAACTCGATAGGCGGCGGTGGATATCCAGCCGTGCCAGGGCTTGAGAGTGGCTTCGTAGGCGGCCTCTACCAGGTGCTCAAGGCTCGCTTCGGCGTCGCCTTCTAGACCCGCGACGAGGGCCACGGCAAAGTCCATGGATCTGGAGAAGATTGGCCGGTGAAGACGAAGTCAGACAAAGAAGAGGTGATAATCTAAGTAATAATCTAAGTAGAGGGCGAGGAAGACCTGGCGAGCCAAAGAAGGGCTCGGGAGCAGCTCTCGGCGGACCTCGCCGTGGCCGCGTCCATCTCCTTCTTAATCATGCCGGAGAGGCAAGAATTGGTCGATGGGTCGGCCGCGTACGCGCACTCCACTCTCTGCCGGGGCGGGAGAGTAGATAGATAAGGGAGAGGGGAGAGAGTGGGGGAGAGGAATAGAGGAGTGAGAGAAGCGAGAAGGGAGAGAGACTGAAAAGAGAGAGAGGAGAGAGAAAGAGAGGAGTGCAACAGGGGGAAGAGGAGAGAAGAGAGAGAGAGGGAAGAGGACAGATGAGAGAGAGAGAGTAGAGAGATGAGAGAAGGAAGGGAGGAGAGAGAGAGTTACGAGATGAGAGAGGAACGAGAAGGGAAGGAGAGAGGAGAGAGAGGGTAGCGAGAAGAGAGAGGCAAGAGAAGGAGAGGAGAGAGGGGAGGGAGAGAAGAGAAAAGAGAGAGGGAAGAGAAAGGGAGGAGAGAGAGAGAGAGAGAGCGAGTAGATAGAAGAGAGAGGCAAGAGAAGGAGAGGAAAGAGGAGAGGGAGCGTAGAGATAAGAGAGAGAAAAGGAGAGGGGAGAGGAGAGGGAGCGTAGAGAGAAGAGAGATAGAAGAGAAAGGGAAGTAGAGCAGAGAGGAGAGAGGAGGAGAGTGGAGAGAAGGGAGATAGAAGAGAGGTGGAAGTGGAGCAGAGAGGAGAGAGGAGAGTAGAGAGAGAGGGAAGAGAAGGGAAGTGGAGGAGAGAGGAGAGAGAGAAGGGGAGGAGAGCCAGAGGAAACCTGAGGAGAGAGAGAGGCAACAGTATAGATAGAGAGGGGGAAGAAGGGAGAGGGAGAGGGAGAGAGAGAGAGATAAGAAGATAGAGAGGGGGAAGAAGGGAGAGGGAGAGAGAGAGAGATAAGAAGATAGAGAGGGGGAAGAAGGGAGAGGGAGAGAGAGATAAGAAGATAGAGAGGGGGAAGAAGGGAGAGAGAGAGATAAGAAGAGAGAGAGGGGAAAGAAGGGAGACAGAGAGATAAGAAGATAGAGAGTGGGACGAAGGGCGAGAGAGAGAGATAAGAAGATAGAGAGGGGGATCAAGGAAGAGGAGAGAGAGAAGGCAGAGGAGTAAGAGAGAGAGAGAAGGGTGAGAGAGGAAGAGAGAGCAGGAGAAGAGGATGAAAGGTCCAGTCGAATACCAGGTGATCACCAATTCACCATAAGAATTAAGGAGGAGAGAGAGATGTAGGAGAGGGAAGGATATAGAGGAGAGGAGAGAGAGAGAGAGAGAGAGAGAGAGAGAGAGAGAGAGAGAGAGAGAGAGAGAGAGAGAGAGAGAGAGAGAGTGGCCTTCATGATGAGAGGAATTTAGGGAGGACGAGTGCGAAACCTCGATGTTGCGGCGGACGTCTTCGCGAAGAACCGCCATGGTCGGTCCAATCCTATCTGCCCAAGCCCCACACACCCGAGGAGAACGTGTAAGCCACGCGAAGAACACCCAAACCGTCCGTTTCCCCACGGCAATCAATCGATCGAATTAAAACCACATCAGACACGAAAAAAAAACCCCAAAACGATGGCCCAAAATTTTCAAAATCGCAAGGCTGAAGATGAATCGGCAAAGAAATCGAGGCCGCGACGGATGATCGAACAAGAGATGGAGCTCGAAGAAGAGATTCAGAGAGAGACACGAACCCACGACATGGAGGTGAAGTCGAGAGGCGCAGAGGAAGGCCGCGGTAGGAATCCCGCCGCCCGGCTTCCTCCGAGAGAGCTGATCGACCACGAAAGCCATATCGGGAGCCCCGTTCTCCTCCTCCTTCCATCTCTTCTTCAATCGGAGCCAATCCTCTTCATCGTCGTCGCTTCTCCGCTTCTTCTCCACCTGCAACTCCTTCATCTTGCCCCCCCCCTAATCCTCCCGCCGGCCTTCTTCTCCCCTCTTCCGACAGGGTCAACGCCCGCAGCGGCCAAGGCATAGCAGAGGATCAACTTCCGTGGCAATAATATTACATATAATCTAGCTCCTTTATTTCATCCTCGGTCATCTAATTGCCAACAAGCCCATATTCTTTTCTGAAATTGACTTTCCTTCATCAAAATAAAATCTATATGTCGTACTCTTCCTTATCTGGGTTAATATGAAGTAGACCGGTTTGGCGGCTATTAAATAGCCGAGGATGATCGATTTGGATTTTCGGGTAAATGGGCCAAGCCCAATAAGTTTTGTTAATGGGCCTGAGAATGCCGGGTTATCCTACGTGATCGAGAGGTGGAGGGGTATGGCGTCGGCAAGAGTTCTTTGCTCAGCGGTCGTCCATGCCGCTTGTGGAGCGAGCTCGCTACGCCGGCTGAGTTCTTTGGAAGCGACAACGACGCTCTTTCCTCGCTCAAGGACCGCCAATTGTCTACGTCGCGGGAGATCGACTCCTGCGAGGAAATTGCAGGTCCGAGCGGCGAGAATGGAGTCAACCGGCGTCGATCTCGGTTTTAGAGCTCCTTATTTCGAGGTAATTCGAGCAGTTCTTGCGATTGGAGAACTTGTTTTTGTCAAAAATTTTGAGTTGGCGCTACTCTTCCGCAGCTTCCGGAGCCTTTAAGCGGGAAAACATGGACTCTGGATGATTTCGAGGGTTACCCTGGTCTCCTGGTTGTGATCTGCTTCTGTTGTCTCTCTTGTGGTTATGATCTGATTTATTTTCGTACTGAATTTTATTTGGTTCCTCGTCAATCGGTCGATGAAGGTTATGTTTATCTGCAATCATTGTCCGTTCGTCGTACACTTGAAGAAGGACATCGTGAAGCTCGCGAATTTCTACATGAAAGTGAGTTTGAATCTTTCTATTTTACCAGAGTCTCGTGGGCTGTCAAACCTGGAAATTTGAGGTTCTCATTTGCGAATTTTCATCGTAGAAAGGACTAGCCGTCGTTGCGATCTCGTCTAATTCCACTGCCACTCATCCTCAGGTTGTAATCGACCGCACGGTTGATGATCTCGCATGTTTCGCTCATTTTAAAAATTCCTTTATCATTCATTAATATGTTTCTTTTCGATGATGATAACTTGTTCGACAAAATCCCACAGGATGGGCCGAATTTCATGGCAGAAGAAGCCAAATCTCTGGATTATCCTTTCCCTTACCTTTTCGACGAGGTAGATCTCTATGTCTTCAATTCTTTCATGACGCCGAATCAAAGAGAAATTGGGCAGCGTCTCTCTTCTGTACAGTCATAGATCAAAATTCTAAACTCGTGTTATTCAAAAAAAAAAAAAATTTCTGGACTCGCGTTTCATCTGAGATGCAGACTCAAGATGTTGCCCGAGCGTTTGGGGCCGTCTGCACGCCAGAGTTCTTTCTCTTTAAGAAGGTCTCTTCACACCAAAATTCCCTCTTTAATCCTTGTGTTTTCATCAAACGAAGGAGAAGGGTTGACAATTTTTTTGAAAAACACTTGTCTCTTTTCTGCAGGATGGCCGGAGGCCATTTGAATTGTTCTACCATGGCCAATTCGACGACTCCCGGCCGAGAAACGGCGTTCCGGTGACAGGAAGGTGGAACCCATTTCTAATCTGAATTGATTTCGTAACATGAAGATGCATCTGACTTGACTTCATAACTTACGAATTTGGTTTAATGTGTGATGAGATCACTGGAAATTTGGAACCCTATTTTGTTTCTAAACACTCCCATCTAAATTAACCTACCAAAAAGCGTCATAAAAGAAGTCATCATGACATTTTAGCTGGTTGCGATGGGACGAATGATTCTTCCCTCAAAGTTTATAAGAGCAAGTTAGATCACTCATCTTTATTTCACCATCTTTATGTTCTTGCTCAAACGACTGATTCATTGAGAAGTGCTTCTAATCATGGATGATTTTCCAAAGCAGGGACTTGAGCGCGGCCATTGACGCATGCCTGAGCGGCCAGCAGCCTCCCTCGAAGCAAAAACCTAGGTGGGTTTTCACAATTAGCGCCATTTCTCTATTATAATCTCTTCTCTGACGCCGATGGTTCCTCTTCAGTATTGGCTGTAGCATCAAATGGCACCCCGAGAGGAGCTCTTAACCGCTTCCGCGAGAAAAGTCAACGGGAGAACTCTGGGCCCACCGAAAGTCAACTCTCGGTCAACATTTTTGTTGTTTGTGGGTCAACTTGTCTATCACACGGTTCCTGCCTCAGTATCTATCGACCGACGTATTAAATTCTTCGATGATGTGGGCCGGGCCGAACTTCGTGGGCCAGGGCAGTGTTAAACGTTGGTACGGCAGCGCTTGCGCTGGTCCTGCGGAATAGAATGTCCGTGAAAATAAAGAGCGAAACTGATCGCGTGTGTAGTGTACGAGGACGACGCGGCATCCCGGCAGAGTTGTACCGCGGGTACAGGTGACCGACCGGCCGGTCTGTTGTGTACATTGACTCTTCGTTTAAAATCTCTCTTCCTCAGCGGGCGGCCGCGTGGTTGGTCACTGCGCGCCACCCTTTCTTCGTTCGCAAGTCTTGTGAGCTCTCGCCGTCGTTCTTCTCCGCTTCAACAATGCAGGGTGGGCGGATGTTGATGGAGGAGTCCGTTCGGCTCTCTACTGTGCTCACGCCTTCGAAACTTGTAGATTCTCATCCTTCAACTCCCTTCTTTCTGGCTTTGTTTTTGATCTGAAAGTGTTTTGTGTTGTCTTTTAGGAGTTAATTTGTAGTTTTTCCGGCAGAATGTATGTTGTTTCATGCGTCGTGATTATCTGGAGCCACTTGGCATCCGCACTGAGATTTTCCCGAAGTGTTGTCGCTGTTTTCTCCAAAGCCTTCTCTTATCCTTAGATAGAGATTCGGCATTCGCGTATTGTTATCCTTGATGCTTTTTTTGCGTCATTAGAAGTGGCGATTTTAGAGTGAAATCTTGAGCTGTGGACTTGAGTCTAGTATAGCTTTGGGGGTGGTCATTTTACTTTTATCGAGGATCTTGCTGAGGTTTGGGGATTATTATATTCTGTATCGACTCGCTTTCGACTCAAGGGTTTTCCAGGGTTGTGCCTGAAGTCTGATTTAAGACGCTCATGATGCGCAGAGAGTTTTCTCATCGCTGACCAAAATCATTGCGACGCTTGGACCAAAGTCTCGTTCGGTCGAAGTTATTGAATCATGCCTGAATGCTGGAATGTCAGGTAATCTTTTCAAGTTTGACATTAAGTATATTTACATGCAAATACATAATTTTCTGATGACGCCTTTTTCTTTTGCCAGTTGCACGATTTGACTTCTCTTGGTTGGATACTGACTATCACCAGGAAACCCTTGAGAATCTGAGGAAGGCTGTGAAAAATGTGAAAAAACTATGTGCCGTAAGTTCAAGAGATTCACCTTGTCTTTCTAATCGAGTCTTTCTCCTTTCTGGCTTCGTTCTGGTTTCCTTCCATGCTATTCGCGAAATTAGTGGTCTGATCTTCTCGAATATCCCTTATTTTCTCATTTACTCATTAATCTTTCCTCATAAGGCGTTAATGTACCGAGGAGGAGCTTAATTGTTCGTTATATATGACTGCTAGCCTGCCTTATATGTTAGATATGCTTTTTTTCACCTTACTCTAAAATATTGTTGTTGTCTTTTTGTTAATTTTTGTATGCGATTTCTCTCACTTCCATAGTTGATTTTTTTTAAATCTATTCCCTCCGTCTCCGATCTCGTTTTATTTGGAACATGTAGGCATATGTTCGTTTTTTTTTTTTTGAAGAAGCCAACTTGTGGAGTATTTTTCCAGGTTATGGTCGACACGGTTGGCCCTGAAATCCAGATTTGCAACGATAAGGGATTGCCGATTGAGTTGAAGACAGATGATCGCGTTACCATTACACCCGATCTGTCTAAAGATTCGTCATCAGATGTGTTACTAGTAAACTACACTGGGTTAGCAAAGGTTTGTTGAGCGAGATACCAACAACTATGATCTATTCTTTCTATTGAATATCTACAGATTCACTATTCTAATTCCCTCATCTGAGTATCTACAGATTCACTATTCTAATTCGCATCTTAACTGAGCTTCGCTCTCTGGGCCAATTAATATTTTATTCTAATTTCTTTTGAATCCGTTATTGCCTGAGATAAAACTTCGTTTCGTGAGGCATAAAAAATTTACTCTTACACTGAATTGCAGGCTGTTGAAAAGGGTGATACGATTTTTGTTGGCCAGTATCTCTTCACAGGAAGTGAGACGACATCAGTTTGGCTTGAGGTGACATTATGGTGTTGATAATCATAGCCTTGTGGAATGTTGTGGTACCTTTCAATATCATTAATTTAGTTGTGTTTCTTTTTCAGGTTATCGAGACAAATGGTGAGGATGTCATCTGTCTCGTGAAGAACACGGCCACACTCACTGGCCTTCATTTAGTCATGCATGTGGCGAAACTTGACATTAACGTGCCTTCTTTGACCGATGCTGATAAGAAGGTCAGTCTTCTCGGCTATGGATGGTGTATTCGAGAAAAAAATATAATTTCCTGAAGATGCTTCAGATTGCCCAGATTATATTAGGATTTGGCCCCTTATTTGTGTAGATCCCTGTGGTTCATCTATAAACTTTATCAATGTGAATCGTGTTTTATTTGCTGTGGATTTACTATCTGTAAACTATAAACTTGAATATCAATGTGAGTCGTATTTTATTTGCTGTGGACTTACTATCAGCGGTTTGATTTTGCAATTTCGTTCTTAGGCTTTATAACTCCGAGATTAATGCTGAGCTGATTTGTGCTAGGTTATTTCTACGTTTGGTAGCCGCAACAGTGTTGACATATTAGCGCTCTCCTACACAAGAAAGGCGCAAGACGTACAAGAAGTGAGTAATGTGAAATCTATTCATTCAAAAAATAATTTTGAAGTCTATTCAAATTCTGGTCCCAAATATTATTGAATGAGATGATTGCCTTACTCAAGCCAAGTTCATTAGTCTTTGTCTCGTCTCTCCTGAAGGCTTTAGCCCACCCATAGATAGAGAGATAACAGAGACATTGATATCTTTTTCTGGGCAGCTCTTTTTGCAGAATATGGAAAAATCATTGTGGAAGTTAATTAACCTTTCAAACTCATCTTTTTACTCGTGATCTTGGATTGCTACCACTATCTTTCGTTGTACCTTTTACCTCCATCAAAAGCTTTTCACATCCTCTCTATGTGGAGTTCTCTGACTCCTTATCATTATAGTATTCTGTTAGATTCAAGCACTTGCCAATTGTGGTAGAAGATATAGCGGATAGCAAGGGCACTACTTATCATTTTTAAGCAGGATGTTGTATTTCAATAGTTTCCTTGATTTCTAATTTAAAGCTGCATTTCGTAAAGATCACAATATAAAAGTTTTGCACTCTCTGTTTCAAGTAAACATATAACTTACGAAAATATAACTCGCTTCATCTTTTCTTCTTTAATCAGTGAATCTATTGAACGCGAATAATTCAGCTATAGAAAACCTGCCATCATGTTTGCTTCACTTCGTTCTAGGGACATAATTTATTTAATAAAGTATGACATTGGCATACAAAGATTTCCTCCAAATCCCTTTTTTTTTACTCATTGGATGACCTCGTGTGCTCTTTGTCGGTCGTAGCTTCGGGCATTTCTAGATGCGCATAATCTCTCCGACACTCAGATATATGCAAAGATTGAAACTATCGAGGTAAGCGAATGTTCAGCACGTGATCATGTACAATTTTTCATCGCGTGGCAATTTCTTCTTTTTCAAATGGGTAAGTCATGTACTTCATCACGAGCTACTGTACTCAATTCTCTTTAAACTGCAGGGTCTGAAGCATTTTGATGATATCCTACGCGAAGCGGATGGCATTATACTCTCTCGTGGCAGTTTAGGCATCGACCTTCCCCCAGAAAAGGTTATGTTCATATCTGTCAAACTCTAGCGGTTGGACATTTCTAGTTTGATAAATGGTTCAACCTTCCATCAGAAATTACTCCGCCATTCTCCAAACTTCTATAGTATAAACGTCCGCGCTGTCTAGTTTTCTTTATTCATCCTGGAACAAAGTCATGTGACCTTCTCTCTTCACTCTCAAGATATTGAAGACTTTGATTCATGGTGTTTGCAGGTGTTCTTGTTTCAAAAGGCTGCTCTTCACAAGTGCAACATGATGGGGAAAACTGCCATAGTTACCAGAGTTGTGGATACCATGACCGACAACTTACGCCCAACCCGGGCTGAGGCAACTGACGTCGCAAACGCCGTCCTTGATGGTATCTCCCTACTGCACGATTATCTTTCCGAATTCAAAAGAATCAAGTTGGAAGTATACGATCAACCAACATATATCGAATTTGTAATAGAGTCAGAAGAAATGGTTTGATCCTCCTTTCTTAGGAACTAAGAGATGATTTAGTCGTGATGCTGATGCCTTTAAATACAGATGGCCCAATAGGAACAATAATTTCTATGTTTTTATAGATTCTCTCATCTTCAGGGGCTGATGGGATCTTACTGGGCGCGGAAACGCTGCGGGGTCTTTACCCTGTTGAAGCCGTCAGAACTGTTGGAAGGATCTGCGCAGAGGCATTCGATCCGCCTCAATTTAATTTAAAACCACTTAATGCTGAAACTTATGACATCCGACTGATCGCCCTTCTTCAATCTCGCAGGCTGAAATTGTCTACGACCACTCCGCCCACTTCAAAAGCGTGGTGAAACACGTCGGCGAGCCCATGACACACTTGGAATCCGTCGCCTCCTCCGCGGTAACAAAGAATACCTCAATTAAACAGTGTCCGATAAACCGCTTTTTTCTACCTTTTTTAACCCTCTCTTCCGCCGCTGACAGGTGCGCGCAGCTTTTAAAGTAAAGGCCGCCGTTATTGTAGTCTTAACCATGTCCGGCAGAGCGGCAAGGTAACTTTGCACACACACTTATATTATAGTAAACACGCGGCTACGTTGTCAATGGGGATGATAATCGTACGCTTTGCAGGCTCATCGCCAAGTACCGACCCACCATGCCCGTGCTGGCCGTGGTCGTTCCGCGGCTGCGCTCCAACTCCCTCAAATGGAGTTTCTCCGGTGCCATGCAGGTCCAATACAAATCCATTTACACCCACCATCAAGGGTTTCTCTTCATGATTCATTCATCTGGTGTGATGCGCAGGCCCGGCAGTGCCTCGTCGTTCGAGGAGTCTACCCCGTCCTGGCAAGCCCGAGCATGGTAAAATTAAGCCTTATTAATGTTAGAGGAAAGAGCTTTGATTAATTCCGAGTTTCTTTCTGCGGGGTAGGTCACTCCGGGGGAGTCGGAGTTGGGGCTGGCCCTGAACTACGCCAAGTCCTCGGGCCTGGTGAAGGCCCACGACCGGGTGGTCGTCTTCCAGAAGGTCGGCGACTCGTCCGTGGTCGAGATCAGGGAGCTACTCGACGCCTGACCAAGGAGAAGTAGAATTTGCAGTACCGGGACACCCGCAATCTTTTTTTTTTTTTTGCTTTATAATTTAAGAAATTCAGTACTGTTCCTTGAAGAGGACGACGTAGGCGACGCAGGCGAAGGCGAAGAGGATGATGGCGACGTCGATGGTGAGGGCGGTCAAGGCCTGGTCGCTGAGCGGCATGTTCTTCCCGGCGAGGCGGTCCACGGTGTCGGGCACGGACTCCCAGTTGCGCACGTCCTGCTTGCGCGGGTCCTCGAGCCGCGCCCGCATCCGCCGGCTCGCCGCCTCCTGAGCCAGGGTCCAGTCGTAGAACCGCCGGCGGTCCTCGTCGCCCAGCACCTTGTACGCCTCCCTCAGCCGTATGAACTTGACCGAGGCCGCGGCTAAGGGGAGCTCCGTGGTGTCGGGGTGGTACTCCTTGGAGAGCCGCCGGTAGGCCGCCTTGATCTCCTCCGCGTCGGCCTCCGCCGCCACGCCGAGGAAGTCGTAGTGGGAGACGTCGGCGGAGTCGGCGCCCTGGTCGGCGAACAGCCGGTCGGGCTGCTTCTGTTTGGGAGCCGCGGGCTCGGGAGCCCGCGGCTTGGCCCCGAGCCAGCCCTCGTCGGGGCTGCTCCAGTGGATCCGCGTGTCCACGCCAGGGGACCCCTTGGCCCGCCGCCCCCCGCCGCCGTCCGACCCCGCGGCGCGCGGCCCCCGCCGCACCGGCGCTCTGAGCAGCGGCAGCGCCGACGAAGCCGCCATTCCCTCTCCTCCAATTAGTGGTCGGGAGCGGACTCCGGAATATTAGTGGCGGGGAGAAAGGTAGGCCCCCCCTTCCTTATTGGGCCGCCTTATTGGGGGCCCAAATGTCCGCTCCGTTGCTACGCGCGATCTGCTCCGCCCCCAGCCGCGGCACCAGGCACAACCCCCGCTCTCTCAGGTCTCCCCTTCCCTCCAGATACGGCCTGCTCAGCACCTGCCAACCCTCCAGACATAATCTAAAATATAAATATATGTTGTATGTTTGGTTATATTATGAATTAGAGAGAGACCTGGAGTTGGGCGTGGAGGAAAGTTATGTAGTCGGCCGCCTCCTGGAGAACGGAAGCGGTGTCGGTCTGCAGTTGTGAGGGAGTGAGATTGTGGAGGGGGGTTGGTGGAGAGAGAGAAGAGGAAGCTTCGTTCTCACCTTCCCGAATGGACAGACCAACTGCTGCAGCGCTGCCACTCGTCTAGTGACCCCGCCTTTTCCCTCCTGTTCAAGTCAAAAGACGCGGTTCTAGTCAAAAGACTTGGAAAACCCAGTTTTTTTTTTCTAGTTTACGAACGATTATTTCTGGGTTTTTTGTTTACCTTGACGCAGGAGGAGCCCTCGCCGGCCGAGGACTTTACTCTCTTGCCGCAGTCGCGGAACCCTTCTCTCTTCCTCTTCTGTTCCGCCATCTCCATCGTCATCGCGGCCGCCCGACCGCCCTCTCCTCGCCCTTCCACCTTGCCTTCGACTAACTTCAACAAAACCTACTCCTGCTATAAATCTCAAACCACTGTGACATTACATCTCCCGTGATATTCTAAAGTCGAACAATCTCTCACCTTGAACAAGCTCTGGAACCGGGCTCTTCTCTCCTGAAGATTACGTCGAAAAATCTATCTAGAAAAAAAAACAACCCATGAGTCTTGGTTCGTGAGTTTAAGAGAGGAGAGAGACTAACCCAGAGAGGAGTTATCGGAGGCGTTCACGTGGATTATCCTTCACCCCGAAGAAGAAGACGAAGGAGGAGCACGCAAAAGAGAAGAGAAGAGAGAAGGGAGAAGGGGAAAAGCAAGAGAACATTTTAAAGGCAGGTGCTGACAGTGAACTGTGCGGGGAACAACTTAACAGCTCGAATCCAAACGAGGAAGGCCCATTGCGACGCCGCCCTCCGTCTCGAATCCACGGGCCTGGCACGGACTCTTATTAGGCGCTGCACCTGCACCTTCTCCTGTCTCTTTCTGGCCCTGTGAGACTCTCTCTGCCTATTTCTTTACTGACATTAAGTGCCAAGTTTGAACAGCCAACCCGCACGCTGCATGCGGCCTTTAAGTCCTCTTATCGGCGTCTCTCCAGCCAAGTCTTGCCCATCTCTCTGGCGGTGATAACATCGCCATACGCAAAGACGCGGAGGAAGAACTGCGCTTGGGTTCATCTTACATCGCCGAGGTGAGTCAGAATGAACCTTCCCCGCTGGTTGCCATTCTACGCGACTAGTTTTGACGCGAAGCAGAAGAAAAATCAGAGTTTTTTGTCTTTTATCTTGCGCTTTGAGCTATTTGTAGCGATCCAAAGAATGCGACGGAATTCATTTCGTATAATAGATGTATAATCGTCGAGAGCGACGTTCGGAGTACGTCAGAAACTGGGATCATAGGAGGGCTGATTTTTATCTGTTATTGGGTTGTTTTGGAAGCATGGGTCTTCTCTCTGACCATTTTGTTCAGTTGGGTATCCAGGACAACGTGGGGTTGTGAATATAACTAGGACTTGAGGTAGGTGGTAGTTGCAGACAAACTGACATGTGGGATATCTGAGATTTAAAAGAGACGACCGTTCCGGATAGCAATCTGACCGAACGAAGGCAGAAATCCCCCATTTCTGTATCCGAACCGACGGAGAAAGCGCGCAATCCAGCTCAAAGAAACGCTACTCCTTGAACCACGTGGAAGATACTCCAGGATGACAGAACAATAAATGCAAAAGAAAATGGCGCTTGAGTCGCGCGTGCCTTTTGCTATAGAGAAATAGTGAAAACCAGGGCTTGCTCAAAGTCTCTAATAAACAGTTGCATTTAAAGCTTAGTAACGCGTGGCGGGTCTGAATCTCACCAAAAATATTTTGTGGTACGAATCTTATGAATGATCCTACTGATGGAATATGAGCTTATCTGATGGTACAAAGCTTAAGCACCACGTTACTCATTAGACCTGAGAACTGAGACACCAAAGACGTATTGATGTGGGACATGAAAATGGAATTCATGAAATTATTAAATTAACACAAATATATATGTATAATCTCGTGTTTATTGAGAGTGATCCGAATTCGGTTTAATCCTATGGAAGGGGACTAAGTCAATGGAGCAAGGATTTAACAAAGACAATTTGGCAATACCTTTGATATTCCTAACTTAATGGAAATAGGAGATTTGAAGTGGACGACCAAAGTTTAGCACACGATAACTTCGAAGTAAACAATCACTCAGAGCAAATTAACCATTATCATGAACCAAAATTATCTCAAAGCTAAGGTGACACAAGGTACTTTAAAGATGGAGCTAATAGCTTGAATGCTCTGAGGTTGAATGGCCTTGATTGACGTTGGTCTGCAACTCCACGAGCGGGTGCGAATAAATAAAGGGAAAGGCGTGGGAAAACAGATAAAAGGAAGTGTGAGATATGATATGCACGAGAGGATGTTGATATGTTATGTGAAAGGGGTGCAGATGGTGTGAAAAATGATTTACAAGTTGGATGGGACCAGGCATGGGAATTGATGAAGCTACGAAGAAGGGTGATAATGAGAACTAGATGGGGATGATGAGGTGAGATGAAGGGGTGGTTCAATGATGGGGATAAGATGGTAGGAAAATGATGGAGATGACAAATTATGGAGAAAGGGAAAGGAGGAACCCAAGAGGAGTTGATGATGTTGAAGAAAAAAAGCTACCGTAGTCGTTCCATTTACGCTCTACTGCCGTTATCACCAGAAAATCACCAAGGAATCATTCTTTTCTTGCAAAAAACGTCACAATAATTCTCAAGAAAAAGTGTCCATACAAGCAAGGCTTATGGCCCTTTTAAAATTAAAGAAACGTGCAGTTATAAAGAAAATAAACCCTCAATTCAAAATGGTGGTTTAAGAGAAAGTGGTGGATAGAATGGTGGTTCACATAGAGAAAGTTGTGGGGAAAGGTGAGGGAGAAAGGTTATGAGAACAGTCAACTTGGAAATGATAGGAGAAGATAAAAGAAATAAAATTAGAGAGGAAAGAGAAAGGTGGAATAGTCAATAATAGTAGGCGGTTAAGAGGATGAGAGAACGTACACAAAGAAAGAGAACAAGTGGAGAAGAAAAGTCAAAGAAAGGAGTTGAGTGAGGAGAGAGAGAGAGATAAAAAGAATGTGACCAAGAGGGAGGAGAAAAGTCAAAGAAGGGGGCTAAGGGAGGAGAGAGACAAAGAACATGATAGAAAGAGAGAGAAAAAAGAGAGGGAACACGGTTAAGCATTTCCCATCACATATACTGCATAGACAGCTATGTTTTGACTATAATTTACAAGTCCCTAAATATTAGATTTAAACTAGTCTTAGCTCAGGTATAGAAAGAAATAGATAAATGTAACTGAGTGGTCAAGACAGATTCATCTATCCTCGGTATAAGAGGATATTGACTCGAGCAAGAAGATTCTTGGCCAATGCAGTGAAGATATTGGATAACATATTCTTTGATTGTTCCCAGTGCATTCCTACTAACCGGGATGTGTTAGATTTTGGGGGCTTTGATTTATATTTAAAATCATATTTCATGCAGCATTATATATAAAGTAGAGAACAATAGATCAAAAATTCCTGTTATCCAATAAAAACCTAAAATTCCTAATAACAAACCAAAATCCCCTACACGATTGGTTATAAAACAATAGAAGATCTCATCACTTTGAGTGGAACTTCTTTCACCCTTGACTTTCTCCCAATCAGAGTTTTCTAAAGCCATTCACATGTGCAGTCATTGGACAAATCCACCCAACCAATGGATGCCGTCTTCTCCTCCAACTTTCATTAGAGATCTAGTAGATAATCTCACCATTAAGTCTCACTAAAGGAGGGAATGGATTGAAAAGAAAATAAAAAAAGGAGGGCATCTAGTTCTGGCTGGTATGGACACCTAAAATGGTTATATTTTCTATTTATACTTATTTTTAAAATTTCCTTAAAAAGCCTACTAACATAAGTGTATCCACCAATGTTCATTAATATTATATGTGTGACATACTAAGACCATTAGTCAGTATAGTCAATAACTTTAATGCACCAATATATTTATTGGCCAACATTATTAATTAACTATATTGGCATATGGATTAATTAATCAGGGATAAAGTTAACCTAATCAATAAATAAAGTTTTCAGCTTGTCGGGTGCCATGCAATACCTCGTGCTCTAAAACATATATGGTATTAATTGAATTCTCTCGGGAACCTTTACCTTCATCATTTGTCATACATGAAGAATACTTCTTCCGCATTATATTCCCAAATGACTTAGGGTATGGTTTACCGTCAATAGCTAATTCAACGTTCCTATTAATACTGATGTATGATGATAATCATTGGATAATATCTTCTTTAATATCGTTACAACCTGATAACACAAAAATTATGGGGTTAATTCTGGTCAAATACACTTTAATGCATTAAAATGAATATAAATGTGTCATCGATATTTTAATGATTAAAACTATTTTTAAATTAATATTCTGATTTTTAAGAATCTGTTTGGATTTTAAATAATTTTTCAACATTTAATCCACTTCATTTTCTATTTCAGAATATATTTGTTGTGAATTTTTAATACTTCTATTCATAAATATATTAATTTTCTAAGTCATACATATATAATTATCCATAATGGGCCAATACTTATATGACATTATCTCTCTTTTCGTCCCCAGGAGTGACGTAGACCAATAAAAAAGAAGTGATTTAAATCATAATAAATGTGATACGAGAATCGCGCGAGAGCGGAACAAAAAAAGAGGGAAAAAGGAATCAACAATTGCGGCTATATGATGAAAGAAAATTGTGCAAGTAATTTTAGTGTCATTTTAAGTTAAATTTGCCTAAATCAGATAAATGTTTAAAATAGAAAACTCGTTTTGATGTAAAGTGAGAGTGTGGTTGTCTCCACAAGGACTAGTTTTTAGAGTTGAATTTAATAGTTGAGTTGTAATTAATGAGACGTAATAACAAACATAATAAATATAGTAAATGATAAGTAACTAGTGTTGGGTTTTAGAAGCCTAGATCTGGATGAAGAAATTAAACGACACGCAACGGAAGATTTTTGTAAAATCGTACGACATCGATAAAGACATGAAATAAATTACCTTTTCACATAGCGCATCTGTAATTTCTTGGATCCCTGAGTGAGACGAGTCGAGCTGCTCATTTGCAGCCTCTAGACGTATCCACGTGATCCTCGGCAATTCATATCTCCTCCTTCTCGTTGACGAGCCCCGTTCAATCTCTGTCGTCGTCATTACATCTTCCTAATCACACCGAGGATGGAGATGGGTTGTTGGGAGAAGGGAGAAGAAGGGGAAAAGCTCCTGAAAAATTATGGTCTGGGTGATATCCTTTCAGGGCCTTCCCCTATTTTTATTAAGTGAATATTTTCATAAAAATCCCCAAAAGTTAAATATATTTTCCTACGTCCAAAAGACTATTTGCGTGTGACCCTCTTGGCCCTTGTATCAGTCTAGTTAACAATTCCAGTGGCCCCATAACCTTTATTGGCCTTCCAAATTAATTAACTATATCATCATATAGATTAATTAATGTCTGGTCAATTTAATCCAATCGATAGGTTGAATCTCCAACACGTGGGGTTCCAAGCTCCACCTCGTGCTCTAGAAGATACAAAGGAGTATGTATCAACTCACTTATGGAACATGTTCGTCATCAGTTATCGTGTATGTATAGTCCCTCATCCACTTGACACTCCTATGAAGAATTAGGGTACAGTCAATTGTCAAATCCTAATTGGTCATTCGAGTTAGTATTAGTTGATAAGTCCAAATTTAGGGGTTTTATGTCATTGTTTTGATTCAGACTTAACCAACAATATTTATGAAAATTTTTCGCTTAAATACTCTATAATTAATATAGGGAAAGTAAGGGGCCGATCCACAGAGAGGCAGAAATTTAATTTCAGAATTTTTCTCAAGCTTGGAATGAAGGAAGTGATTTTAAAAGTGAGATATATAATTTTTGAGATTTTATGGATATTTAGTCAACTTATATAAATTCCTATGATCTAAATGAAATCATAATTATAAATAAAAACACTAAAAAAATTTTAGACTGATTTTTAAAATGTTAATTAACAGTAGAAATAGGAAATAAATATTTTTTAATTTTATTTAATTTAATTACAACCAAAAATACTAGAAATATTAAAAACGAGAGTTAAATATTTTTTGGAATTTTTGTAGATGTTACAAAATATTGAATATTGATTATATTAATTATAGGGATTTTATGATTTTTTTGGAATTTTTAAATATATAAAAAAGAAAAATACTTTTTCCGGCTACCGCCGGCGGTAGCAACGGCAGAGCGGTGACAGAGCGGCAGCTGCAGTGGCCGTGGCGGTGGCCGGAGCGGTGGACAAGATGAGCTGGTAGTCCTTGTGTAGCCCTTATAGGGCTGGCCTTAGTGGGTCACCCCACTAAGGTTCAGCCTAATTCGGCTAAGTCAAGACTTAGCCAAATGGGCTAAGCCCTAATGGGCTTGACCGAATATGGCTAGGACTTACTCAATTTGACTAAGTCCTCCACTGTCCACTTTTTTTGCCCTAAATGATGGAATTCAAATATGAATATTTTTTTGAAATTTGAAAGGAGTGAAGGATGATCTAGAGAGAGACTGGAATGGATTGTAGAGAGAGAAAAAAATAGTTTTAGACAGAGAAAATGACTGAAATGAAGAGATAAAGAGAGAAAATGAAGAGTGTAGAAGAAGTTTGAGATAGAATTTGAAGGTGAAAATGAAGGATACTTTTGATGAAATTTCGAAAAGATGAACTAGAGATATGAATGAAGATCTAGAGAGAGAATGAAATGATTCTAGAGAGATAAATTAGGGAAATATGTATTTAGAGTTAGAAAATGATGGATTTTAATGGTAAATGGATGGATGATGATGTGAAAATGGAAATCTAGGTTCCGAAAACCTCAATGCAAGACTTTTGAGCCCTTAATGCTTCCTCTTAAGTTTAAATCCTTATATTTCGCCAGGATCAGGCGTTTTTCAATGCAAACAAGGGACGAGATTGAATGAAAACTTCAACAAACTTACATTAAGCAGGTTGAACCTGGATTATGAAATATGCCTTGTCTTGCTGGCCAGCCACTTGCTAGAGCACGTCCAGAATGAGGGGAAATGAGGGAGAAAAGATTATTTATAAATTGGAAGAATTACTAAAATACCCCTTTGGGTATTTTCTATTTTATTTTCTTGCCATTTTTGCGTCTTTTTCTGCATGGGTTGAGAGTTTTCCCTTATAATCTTTACCTTCTTTCTTTGGAAGGCTTTTGAGAGCCCAATGTACAGGTCAGGTAGTGGCCCATCTTCTGATTTTTCATTTGACGGCCTAAACACCCTTTTTCTCCTTTCAAGCCCCCTTTTGAGAATCATTAAACTCTCAAAAATTCTCCAACTCGTGAAGAATTGTATCTTCTTATTCCTGTGAATTTCTACACATGTGAAAATAAAGAATACTCATAAGTACTAAAACTGCTTGACTTCAAAGAAGTCAAGAAGGTTAGTCAAAAATAACCATAACGTGCAAAAATTAGAATTTATAGCTTATGCATAAAATATTTAGTTGATTCAAATAATAACATGATAAATTCTGATTTAATAATACCATAATCATTTAAAATGTATCTAAATATGCATTAAGTTATCATGTTATCAACACCCCCCAACTTGATTCATTGCTAGTCCCTTAGCAATGTGCTTTAGGTTATCCTTTGAGAAGTCCATCCATCCCTTGGAACAAAAGACTCAAATATGAAGTGTTATGAGTTGGTACTGCATCTCTAAGTATACATATCCATAAAATACTAAAGCACAGGTGAACAAGTTCTTTGTGGTGATGGAAAGAGCTAATGGTCATGGAGAGGGAAGCTTACTTCTCTCTAGGTATGGTAGTACCATTATGAAAAGCTCTCACCCTCTCAAGAAAGGTGGCCCTCATCACTCAAGAAAAAAGTGGCCCTCATCTCATCCTCGCAATACCTCTTTTCCACCTTAAATTTGAAATCAGCTATGCTTCTCATCCAAGTTCTAGCAATGAATATCAAGAGTGTACCACAGAAATAAGGTGAGGTGAGGTTTAATTCAAATGTAGGTACCTATAGGTAGGAAAGAGAGAGAGAGAGAGAGAGGTGAGTGGCATGTAAGGAGTTTTGGGTGAAGGGAAAATGATGGATGAAAGATGGGTGAATGTTACTTAAAATAGCCCACTTCCAATGATGGACGAATGAAAAGAATACACAAGAGGAATGTGAACAAAAATGAGGATGTGGAGACTCATCAAGGGTGTGGATGAGATAGGCATATATCCACATAAGCAAGGATAATAACAATGACCAACAAAATCATGGGAAAAGATAAATCTTAATGAAGAATTAAACAAAAGAAACCCCATAATATTTATTTGTTTTCTTTTTTCTTTTTCCTGTTTTTCTTCATTTTTTTCAAATATTTTTCTTTGTTTTTTTCTTCTTTTTTTTCCTTCTTTTTTTTTTTCAAAGGGGTGAAAGACCAAATACATATGAGATCATATTCTCCAACAGAAGAAATGAAATGTTGATCTAGCTACATGGTCTTGATATGTAGGGGGCATGTGCAACAATTGTATAAAATTTGGACCATTAAATTTCCCTTTCCTTGCTAATTTGAGTCTCCCACAAGAAAGGAAGTGAAAAAACACAAACCCATAGGATGAACTTCTTGCGATTGAAGGTAAAACAAGTCATCCCATGCTAGTGAGAATGAGACAAAGTAAGATGAGAATATGTAGAAGAACAAAGAGGAAGATAACAATGAAGATATATCATCAATAGATTATATCACAAAGGGAAAGAAGAGAAGAACAATTTAGGAGTTGGGCATCTTCTAAGTAACATGGATAATATCTAAAATGATAAAATCTAAGTTCACAAATATATAGATGGGGAAATTAGTAAACATGGTTTTCAAATTGGCTTTAGGTGGTTCAAGGGCAGGTAATTCCGTGCTTAAGACTTGAAGAAATGACTATCTCTTTTTCCAGATGAAATTCTTTATGATGCATATCATTGACCAAAGAGTGGGATACAATTAATTCACTCATCACTCCTTTTCACAATGATAGTACTTCTACCCTTTTATTTTTCATGTCTGCTCCTCACCCTAATAGATATCCTAACCACTTAGGAACTGACCAAGAGTGTCTAGATTCATGTGTTATACCATCAAGATATTCTTTTGATCCGCTACAAGAGCCTAACTTCTCGACTCATGCTTTTGGGATCATGGTTTGGACAACTTCTCAAGGTGGGTTTGATTATATGGGATGTATGCACTCAAGAATAATGACATTAATATATAATAATAATAATAATCCATTCATGCATAAAACCTAATGCATTTTCAGTCGCACACCTAAATTAGCCCCCCCCCAAACAAATATATGCATTGACCCAATGCAAATAATAGTAAACCAAGGAAAGGAAGATAAAAAAATGCAAACCGAAATGGAGTAGATGTTGATCATCCCATGAGAGTTGGCTGCCATTGGACTAGTTGATGGTGCTTTAGTTGTCATCTTGCTTGATGGAAAACCTAAATGAGGGAAATAAAGCATGAAGAAAAACAAATGGCCACTATGGCCTTAGTTCAAGTAAAAACAAGCAAAATTAAAATGTCTTTGGATGAAATTAAGCTAAGAAAAGGAGAGCTTGTAAAAATTTAAAAACTAGGAGATGGTGGAAGACTCAGGAAATGGTGGTAGAGCTGGGATGTCTTGAAGGATGGTGACCATAGGTTGCTCTATTTGATCTGCTTCAGGATATGGCTTCAACCTTTGACCATTGACTGTAAAAGACTTTCCGGTCTTTGGACCAGAATCAAAAATTTCATTAATAACATAAGGTCCATCCCATCGTGATTTCAATTTCCCTGGAAATAACTTCAAACGAGAGTTATAAAGCCAAACTATTTCATTCTCATGCAAATTCCTCCTCTTCAAGACCTTGTCATGAAAGTGCTTCATCTTTGACTTGTAGATGAGAGAATTCTCATAGGCTTCATTCCTCAACTCTTGAAGTTCATGTAGCTGCAAAAGGCAATTTTTCCCTGCATCATCTAGAGAGAGATTAAGTTTCTTAATAGCCCAATATGCCTTATGTTCAATTTTAACAGGAAGGTGGCAAGCTTTCCCATAAACTACTCTATAAGGGGACATTCCTAAGGGTGTTTTATAGGCAGTCCTATATGCCCATAAAGCATAATAAATTCTACTTGCCCAATATTTCCCATCAGCCTTATTATTTTCATCAAAATCTTTTTAATCTCTCTATTACTAACTTCTACTTCCCCATTAGCCTGAGGATGGTATGGGGTAGGCATCTTATGATAGACTCCATATCTTTTCAAAAAATTCCTAAAGTGGGAATTGTTGAAATGACTACCATCATCACTAATGATTGCTACTGGCTCCAAACCTGCTAACAATATTCTGTAAAATAAATTTAAGCACCACTTTGTGATCATTTGATATAGTGGGAATGGCTTCCAACCATTTGAAAACGTAATCAACTCCCATTAGGATATATTCATATCCCTCAGAAATTGGAAATGGTCCCATGAATTCAATTCCCCATAGATCAAATACCTCAACTTCTATAATTGGTTGCAAGGGCATGAGATCTTGCTTGCGCAAATTCACTGCAGCTTGGCATACTAAACAAAATTTACATAATTCAAAACAATCTCTGTGCAAGGTAGGCCATTAGAAGCCAGCTCGTAAGATCTTGGAAGCTGTAATTTTAGGAGAGTAATGTCCTCCATATGGACAAGAATGGCAAAACTCTAAAATTTTCCATTGTTCTTCATAGGGTACACACCTCCTAAGTATATTGTCAACCCCTTGATGCAATAATTCAGTTTCTTCCCATAAATAATGCCTAATTTATTTTTAGAACCTCTTTCTCGCATTAACATCCCAGTCATCAGGAGGTTGACCTGAAACCAAATAATTAACAATATGTGCAGACCATGGGATCTTTGTTGATTGCACTTCCAAGATCTGCTCATCATGACAATGATAAAAAATGGGTGAGGGTGAGTCAAAATTTGATCTAGAAAGATGATCTGCAACAGGATTATCACACCTCTGCCTATCTTTAATTTCTAGATCAAATTCCTGCATTAATAGAATCCATCTCATGAGTCTAGGTTTAGCTTCCTTTTTACTTAGCAAAAATTTCAAAGCTGCATGATCAGAAAAAACAACTATTTTACTACCTAATAAATAAGAACAGAATTTTTCTAAAGCAAAAATAACTGTGAACAATTCCTTTTCTGTGGTTGAGTAGTTGACTTGTTCTTCTCCTAAGTCCTTGCTAGCGTAGTAGATGGCCACTGGCTTCTTTTCAACCCTTTGGCCCAAAACTGCCCCTGCTACAAAATCAAAAGCATCACACATTAGTTCAAATGGTTCATCCTAATTAGGGGCTTGTAAAATTGGAGATTGGATTAAAGCTTCTTTGATCTGCAAAAAGGCAGTTTCAGATTGAGAATCAAAAATAAAATCTACATTTTTGGAAAGCAAATTAGTTAAGGGTTTGGAGATTTTAGCAAAATCCTTGATGAATCTCCTATAGAAGCCTGCATGGCCAAGGAAACCTCTAAGTTGCTTGAGGTTTGTAGGAGGAGGAAGGCCCTTGATCACTTCTATTTTGGCCTTGTCTACCTCCAGCCCACGTTTGCTGACTTCTCTACCTCCAGCAAAACACTATCCCCTCTTGCACCATGAAGTGGGACTTCTCCCAACTTAGAGCTAGCTTGTTCTTCACACATATCTGCAACACCTTAAATAAGTTGGACAAACATATATCAAATGAAGAACCAAAAACAGAGAAGTCATCCATAAATCTCTCTAAACAATCTCCCACTAATTCAGAAAACATGGCACTCATGCATCTTTGAAAGGTGGCTGGTGCATTACACAAACCAAAAGTCATCTTCCTAAAAGCAAAAGTTCCTACGGGACAAGTAAATGCGGTTTTTTCCTGATCATCTTCATGTATGGCAATTTGGTTATAACCTGAATAACCATCAAGAAAACAAAAATATTCTTGTCCTGAAAGTTTTTCTAAAATTTGGTCAATAAATGGAAGGTCTAAATTCAATTTTCTATAATCTTTGCAAACTCTCCATCCTGTGGAAAGTCTAGTTTGGAGTTCTTCTCCCTGCTCAGTCCTCTGCACAGTTATTGCAGATTTCTTGGGCACAACATGAACAGGGCTCACCCATTGGCTGTCAGAAATTTCATAAATAAAACTAGCTTTCAACCATTTAATAATTTCATTTTTAACCACTTCTAACATATGAGGATTTAGGAGCCTCTGGGCTTCTCTAGATGGTTTGATGTTATCTTCAATAAAAATTATATGTTCATCGACTTCTCTACTAATGCCATGAATATCATCAATAGACCATCCTATAGCTGATTTATGCAAAGTTAAAACTTTTAACAATGATTCTTCTTGCTTGTGAGATAAATGAGAATAAATAATAACTGGGTAAGTTCTATGAGGTCCTAAAACTGCATACTTGAGAGAGCTAGGTAGAGGTTTGATTTCTAATTCAGATGTACACATATTAGGTGGAATATCAATATCTAGATCATTTGTTTCCTTCTCATCTTCATACGGAGTAATTGAATTCAAGGGGATGCATGCAACTCAAAATAAGATTGCAGACACATGCATCCTCTCCAGAATTTTCAGGGAATTTTAGAAGCTTAGAAATCTGAATTTCTATTTCTCTTGGACAACTTTGAGTTCAACTATCCCCTTGCCCCAATCAGTGGTTGCTTGGGCTGTTGCTAAAAAAGGTCTACCAAGGATTATAGGTGCATGGCTCATATTTTCTGTAACCTTCATATCTGCTACAATAAAATCAACAGGAAAACAGCAATTCTCTACTCTCACAATCACATCCTCTAGCTTCCCATATGGTTGTCTAATTGATCCATCAGCTAGCTGCAATTCTATCAAAATTGGCTCTAATTCTCCAAATTTAAACTTATCATAAATAGCTTTGGGCATAATATTCACACTTGCCCCTGTATCCAAAAGTGATCTACTAAATAAAATAGAACTAATACTCTCAGATAATTGAATCCTCTTTTGCCTCCTAGATGGAGTGCAAAGATTTTTCAAAAACTTCGAGTATGAAGGAATATTCTGAATTGCATCTACCAAAGGAATAGTGATAGTGGCTTCCTTAAAATTTTTAAGTAATGACAATCACAAGGAGGAACTTTGGAAGGTTTTATATCTTGGGGAAAAGGAATTGGGGGCACATAGTCTTTTGGGTTAGGTTCTAGTGTGATTTTTTTCTCTAGAGATTCTTTCATATCTTCTCCCAAATCATCAACAACCCTATCATCCTCCTCCATATCTGGTTCCTCACAAGGTTTTTTCTTAAGCGCATATGCTAGTTCCTTCCCATTCCTTAATCAAGAAATTCCACTTAGATGCACATGTTCATGATAAGATTCATGAGATTCAAATGTTTCACTACATGGATCATGTTCTGAATCATCAATATCATGTTCAATAAAATAAATATTTTTTGGGTAAACACTAGGTTGGGTTGGAATTCGACCTGAATTTTGGCAGTGGTGCCAAAGTCATCCATTTTACCTTCATTCTTGTCACCTATGAAGTTCCCTCAAGAATTTTGCCCTCCTTGTCCAGAATTCCTCCTCTCCAAATTCTCCATTCTGGCCTCCATTCTTCTTTGATTCTCAAAGAATTCATCTTGCTTCAGCATCATCTGCTTCAACATGTCTATCATGGAGTTAGAAGATGAATCTTGAGAATTTGAAATAAAATAAAATTAGGACGAGGGTTAGAAGCAAAATTCTTATAAATTTGGTTGTTCTGCTGATGATATGGACGTGGCTGGAAGTTACTTTTGCCTTCCCTGTTCCATCCCTGATTCCCATAATTTTGGTTTTTCTGCCTTGGGGTGCTTGAAATGAGTGCCCCTATCCTGGTTAAGGTTTTCTCAAAACTTCATAAAGTAAAATATATTCACCAATGCCCCTATGATCTTATGCGTGTGACCCTATAGGCCCATGTATCATTCTATAACTTTAGTGGCCCAATAATAATTATTGACCAACCTTATTAATTAACTATATCAGCATGTAGATTAATTAACAAAGTATCGATTTAACCCAGCCGATAGGTTAAGTTTCCAGCCCATGAAATGCCAAGCTAAACCTCATACTTTAGAAGATACCAAGTAGTGTTTGAACTCTCTCATGGAACCTTTACTGTCATTGATTACCCTATATGTATAATCTATCATCCGTGTGAGACTCTCAAACGACATAGAGTATGGTTGATTGTCAAACCCTAATCCATCATTTGATTAGTATTGATGTGTAACAGGGATCATTGGAGAACGCCTTCTTCAATATGCTCACTATCCTGGCCAGGAACTTTTAGTATCATTTTACATGAGTCAATCTCCTCTTATACTGCGGGTGGATGATCCCGTCTTGACAACTCAATCAACTCCGCGAGCTTCTAACTACATTCAAGCTACAACTTGTTTGAATCACATGATTAGAGGCTTGTAAGTTACACTCCAAATATAATCGTCTATTCACGAGATGTCCTTGGTGTCTCAAGTTAGTGGATCACTTATACAACTATAACATGATCAACCTGATTAACAATTAGGTATAATATCGTTCAGGGATTCACACATATCAATTCAGTGAACCCTTTTTCTAAAGAGCACCCACTATCTATCTTTAGTGTCACCACACTACTAGCTACATGATCAACTAGATTTGTTGTATGAATATGATCATTTATTCTTATCGTATTCCGATAATTTGATGTCCATCTTGACTATCCACCAAATTAGAATATTTCAAATACATATTTAAAGAATAATGATCATTGTATTATGATTCCATCATAATTCATTAACTCATTGCAAGTATTCATGGACCTCATTATAAATATCACATTAAAATAATAACGAACATAAGATTGTATTCAACGCACTTAAATAAATATTGTGGTGTGATTGGCTTGATTGACGCATAATATCCATCAGTATTAAGCTATGCCTCAAGGTGTAAAATATATTGAATATTAATTAAACTGTTTTATGGAACCATTGTCGTCATGTGTTACCATATGTGTATAACCTTTTGGTTGAACAAGACTCTTGAATGACTTAGGATATGGCTATAAGTCAAGGCCAAATCCGTGATTTACTTAATATTGACTCATAACAAGGATCATTGAAGAGACTTCTCCAATATCCTCATTATTGTGGTAAAGGATGTGATATTTTGCCTTGATCCAATATGCTCCTATACCGATGATGGATTCTCCCATATTGGCTACTCATTTTTCTTCTTTTCTTCTCACTATATTAAAGAAAATGTATGTTTGAATCTCATGATTAAAAG
Organism: Wolffia australiana; assembly: GCF_029677425.1. NCBI lineage: Eukaryota > Viridiplantae > Streptophyta > Magnoliopsida > Alismatales > Araceae > Wolffia > Wolffia australiana. The sequence goes on along the minus strand of NC_135841.1, from coordinate 14,312,823 downwards.
CATGTATATATTAGTCAAAAAATATAAATCCATGGAAGAGATGTCCCTAGTGTCTTACATTCACAAGCAACATATAAAACCATGACATGAATCCAATTGATTGATTTTTTTGGATAATGCTATTCAGGGATTCATACAGATCAATTCAATAAAATCTTTCTCTAAAGACAACACACCATATGTCCTTAGTGTCTCCACATTAATGGCCATATGATCTCTCATAATCATCAAATATGATCAAATAGTTTTATTCGATATGGATAGCCTTGTGTCCATCTCGAATATCCATAAAATAGAATATTTAGAATACAAGCTTTAAGGCTAGTCCGCACTTTGTTATGATATCATCATAATCCATAAAGTCATTGCATATATTGAAGGACTTCATTATAAATATGACATGAGAATAACAATGAATAAATATTTATTAAATAAAACATGAATGCCTAATTGGCTTGATGGCCATATAATATCCATCAATCTCTCACTTAGACTTTAGACAATCACCCTTACTAAAAAACTCCATTATTTTCAGTGACACTAAAGAACTTATGAGTGAAGGACTTCATTAATTGGTCTGCTATGTTGTCAGTCGATGGAACCCTTTCTATCACTTTCTCCTTGAACAATGATGTTCATAATCAAGTGAAGCCTCATACATTATTTTAATTTATTTTGAGAAAGTGGCTCGTTCACTTGTGCTATCCTTCCATTGTTGTCACACAATAATGGAATAGGTTTCGAGATCAAAGGAAGAACAAAAAGTTCAATGATGAATTTCTTCAACCACACTACTTCTTAATACATGTCGGTTCTTGCAATGTAGTCAGCTTTTGTTGTTCGAGTCTATAGTAGTGCTCATGTAATTTTCTTCAATATACTCTATTTCGTTTAATGTGAACATAATTTTAAATGTTGATTTACTATCATATAGGTTTGGAGACTCGAGTGATGGAGTGCAACCGTCCGAGATCGCCGCCACATCTTCAAAGCCTTCGTCATCATCTTCATCGACCCCTGCCAGTTCAGGCCCTGCCTAACCGGCACGCCAAGGTGAGTAGCATGACCATGAGCGAGTAGCATGACAACGCAACCGTCGTATCTTGAATTCGGCTTACGATGAAGAAATATAGGTTTAACATCCCGAGTGAGTAGCACAACCACACCACCGACTAACTCGAATTTCTCGCCGACTCGTGATCCTTTCATTCGCCAATTTATCATGTTTTTGTTTTCATCATTTGTTTCGCCATGTTTTTGTGTCCATATCTTCATAGCCATCCATAACATTTTACTTTCATGTTGGTTAATTTCTCTAGTTTCTTTTAATTACGTTGTAAATGGGGTCCCTTATTGGTATCTTGTAAAGGGCCCATCATGGCCCTATATAAGGCCATGATGGACACCATCACGTTTTCAGATCTGGAGTTTTTTCATTTGGCAGTTACACCCACATCCTCACCGTAAGCTGAAGAAGAGGGGAAAGGAGAGGAAGGAGGGGAAGGAAGAAGAGGAAGGAAAGTAGAAAGGAGCACCGCCACTTGCCTGTGCCACTAGCCAGTCTGCCACCGTGCTCTCTCTCTCTCTCTCTCTCTCTCTCTCTCTCTCTCTCTCTCTCTCTCTCTCTCTCTCTATTGGTCCCCCGCACACCGATCACAGTATGCGTGCATGCTCTAGCGCACGATCGAACGCCATCAAACACTATTGTTATTTTGGTCAAAATGCCAGGCTGCACCATCCGTCTCCGCGTACTCCAACCCGACGTTTTGCACGCAACCTGCACGTGAAGTTCTGCATGGTTTGTGGGCCACACCAGCTACGATTCTGCCTCTAGAATTGATCTACGTATCACCACGACAATCCGTGTCATGGCTGTCTCCACCAAGTGACGACGCGTACTGGGCCATCATCCAGAACTGCACCACCACTCTATATAGCGTTGCACGTGCAAATCCAAATGAAGTCAATCATCACGGTGCCCCGTGCCTACGCAAACCATCGCGTCGGACGATCGCCCTTGCTACTGGTCATGTTGATTGTTCTATTTGGCCATCGTTGGACATGTGCATTCAGTATTCTGCTGGTTGCTCCGTCGGGAGCTTGAGTGACATCCCGCCGACAATCGTCAAACGGCATCGGCCATCCATTGCTGCACCACCCACTGTACGCCCTGAGATTGGCATCGCCTACCGCTCGTTGACTCGCCAAATGCGCTGATTACCAGACCGTTCGCCGGTCGTGTGGCAGCGGGATGAGCCAGGATGATCGTCGGTCACTCTTTGGGCAAATGAAAGCTCTGTTCATTCCGCAACTCCACTCTCGTGGATGCCAATCGGCTTGAGACACCAACACCGATGTGTGCACCTTGCATTGTGACCCCATTGTTGCCATATCTGCGTGTTGTTTCTACCGTGCGTCATGCCGCTAGATCCATGTTGTTACAACGGTCTAGGTGCCAAGTCACGTATCTCTGTCGCCTGTCCAGCTATACCGTGCTCCTCTCCGGCACGTCTCTATCGTACTTGCCCGCATCGGCTGCTGCACTAACGAAGACATTTGATGGCGATCGACATCACCGATGAGGTATGGCATTCCCCTCGCTTGCTAGTTATATTACGTCTTTTAGTATATTACACTCCACCATGCTCGGGTTAGATTAGGTGAGAGAATTTATCGTGAAAATTACAAATTGAGTGAATTCTATGGTACGGGTCGAGCATGTCCATTACGTGTGAGTGTCGACATAATTAGTTATGTTTGACGTCGTACTTGTCGTCGTCGCTTTGACGAAGGTTAGAAGGTCACCATCATCATCATCGACCGTCCACTTGGATCTCGCAACCCGTCAAATTTCCCTCAAGTTGGGGCATGCACGTACATCCACCTTGGAATCACATCATCACATAGTTACATCTCCTTAGTGACTTAGCCATCAGACGATGCCATCGACGATGTCTGGCATCATAAAGTATAACCATGAAGTTTCATTTCTTTTCCTCCATAAATAAGACTTAAACCATGTAATTATGAAGTAATGAAGCATGTATTTCAATTCTATCCGGCTTTCCTTCCATTGGATTTGCCTATAATATGATGGTCACACTTAGGGAAAAGGCAACATCAAGCCTAGTACACAGTGTTTTGTACATGAAGGATCCAATAGATGAAGCATATGCAACTTTATACATAGGTGGTGATGGATAATATGTGGCCGTCAAGCCAATCACACTACCATGTTTATTTAAGTTCATTGAATAAAATAAAATATTTACTTTCATTATTATTCCGTGTAATGTTTATAATGAATTCCATGAATACGTGCAATGACTTAGTGAATTATGATGAGATCATAATACAGTGATCACTAGTCTTTAAACATGTATTCTAAATATTCCTATTCAATGTATAGTCAAGACGGACATCGAATTATCCGGATAGATAGCACTAGCTGATCCTACTTATTTGATAAGTATAGCTGATCATGTGGCTATCAATGTGGCGACATTAAGGACGGATAGTGGGTGCTCTTTGAAGAAAGAGTTCACTGAATTGATCCGTATGAATCCCTGAATGATATGATACCTAAACGTCAATCAGGGCGATTCAAGTCATGGTTGTATGAGTGATCAACTGACCTGAGACACCAAGGGGATCTCGTGAATGGACGACTACGTTTTGACTATGACTTACGAGCCTCTAATCAAGGGATTCAAATAAGTTATAGATTGGATGTAGTAAGAAGCTTACGGCGATGATTGAGTGGTCAAGATGGGATCATCCACCCTTGGTATAAGAGGAGATTGACTCTAGGAAGACAATGCAGAAAAATCCCTTGTCAGGGTAGTGAGGAAATTGGAGAAGGCATTCTCCAATGATCCCCATTACACATCTGTACTAATCAAATGACAGATTAGGGTTTGACGGCAAACCATACCCTAAGTCATTCAAGAGTCTCATGCGTATGATGGATTATACATATACTGTAACCGATGACAGTAAAGGTTTCATGAGAGAGTTTTGAGACTACTCGGTATCTTCTAGAGCACGAGGTGTAGCTTGGCACCCCACGGGCCGGCAACTTAACCTATAGATTGGGTTAAATCTATTTGTATTTAATTAATCTATATGTTGATATAGTTAATTAATAAGGTTGATCAATAAAGGTTATTTGGCCATTAAAGTTATTGACTAGAATGATACATGGGCCTAGAGGGTCACACGCACAACGTCATAATAGCATTGGTGGAGATATTTTACTTTGGAGGGTTTTTGAGAAAAACCTTAAGTGAGATATAAAGAGGGAAAGGGGTCTCATTTTAAGCACCGATGCAAGCCTGATTTGAGAGCCCTCTTCTTTATTCATTCTCTACTTCAACTAAGGAGAGAGTCTCCAAGGAGAGTTGAACAAGAAGTGGTGGAGATCCTAGCGCCGAGTGATCGCATGGATAATTCTAGAGGCCAGACGTGTGAGCGGCTTTGGAACGATCTCAAAGTGAGCATGTCAAGGGTGGAATAAGTTCCCCAAAAGGTACACTCAATATTTTGTTTTAAAGATCGATTGAGAATCAATCGACCACGCTTATGCATCCATGGAATCATGATTTCCATGGACGAACCAAGGCACCGAACCCAACAGGTGGATCCAAGTTGAAAGAGATAAACTGAACAAGTATGGTTGCCCTCTATTAGGATGTACCGTTAGACAAAAATTGGGATTATCTGCAAAAAGCTACAGTAGAACAGTTTATGAATGTCTACATGGTGGACTTGATTTTACCAAGGACAATGAAAATGTAAACTCACAACCATTTATGTGTCGGAGAGACCATTTCTTATTCTACACTGAAGCAATTTATGAAGTGAAAGCTGAAACTGGTGAAATTAAAGGGCATTACCTAAATGTTCCTGCCGGTACTTGTGAAGAAATAATCAAGAGAGTTATAGTTTCTAGATGTTTGATGTCCCTATTGTTATGTGATAAGTCCAAATTTAGGGTTTGAGTGTCTTTGTTTTAGTTCAGACATAACGAACAATATTTATGAAAATTTATACTTGAATACTCTATAATTAATATAGGGCAAGTAAGCAGTAGATCCACAGAGAGACATAAATGTAATTTCAACTCTTTTTCTCAAGCTTGGAATGAAGGATATGCCATTAAAAGTGAAAATATAATTTCTGGTATTTTATGGATTTTTAGTTAATTTATTTAATTTCCTATGATTCAAATTGAAGCAGAAATACAAAAAAACACAAAATATTTTCCACTATTTTTTCTAATTTTAATTACCATCAGAAATCAAAAATAAAATTTTTAAATAATTTTGTAGAATTTAATTTACACCAAAAACCACTAGAAATGTTAAAAACAAGAGTTAGAGATCTTTTACAATATTTTAGATGTTAAAATCACTAGAAATTGATTATATTAATTTGGGGATTTCCCTATTTTTTAGGAAATTTTAAATGTAGAAAATATTTTTTCCTAATTATTTTATTTTTCCAAATTTTATATTTTTATAATTTTTAAATGCTAAAATTTAGGAATTTACCTGCTCCGACGATCGCCTTCGCTAGCAGCGGCAGTGGAGGGGCACACCGGGGGCAAAACGGTGGCAATAGTGATGGCGGACTGGATGGGCCGGTGGGCCTGGTGTGGCCCATATAGGGCTGGCCTGAGTGGGTCACCTGTTGTGCTTGGCCCAACAAAACAAACATATATTTTTTTTTTTGTTTTTTTTTTGTTTTTTTAAGGCTGGTTGACCCGGTTCAGACCAGTTCGAACTAGTCGAACTCTTTGGACTTAGCCGCAAATCGGCTAGGTCCTCAAGACTGGCGCCTTTGTGCCCAGAAGACACAGCTGCAACATGCGCGCAACCAGTGGGCAAGTGCGTTAGCTGGTGCACGCACTGTAGTGCACCGCACACCACTGCACAAGGAGGGCACAAATGGAGGAAATCTGAATATGAAAGGTTAAAAAATGAAATTTTTAATGAAAATTTTCCTAGGGATGAGTTGAAAAGATGAAGCAGAGTCTAAAGAGAGATAAAATGGATGTAGAGAGAGAAATAAACAGTTTTAGAGAGGGAAAGTATCAAAATGAAGAGATAGAGAGAGAAAATGAAGAAGGGGATAGAGGGAGTTTGAGATGGAATTTGAAGGTGCAAATGAAAGAGACTTTTTATGAAATTTTGAGGGGATGAACTTGGGTTATGGATGAAGGTCTAGAGAGATAAAGGGTGTATTATTGAGAAGAAATATTTTGGAAAATGAGAGATTAGAGTGAGAAAGTGATGGAATTTAAGGGAAAATGGATAGATAATGATGTGAAAATGGAAGTCTATGTTCCTAAAACTTCAATGCAAGTTTACTGAGCCCTCAATGCTTCCTTTCAAGTCTGTATACTTTTATTTTTCCAGGATCAGGCATTTTTCAATGCAAACATGGGATTGAGATTAAGAGAAAACTTCAATAAACTTACATCAAGCATGTTGAAAAACCTGGATTCTGAAAAATGTCTTGTCCTGCTTGCTGGCCAATTGCTAGAGCATGTCCATAATGAGGGAGAAAAATTGTATTCATACATTGAGAGAGTTGCTAAAATACCCCTCTGTGCATTTTCTATTCTCTTTTATTGCCATTTTGTCTCTTTTTCTCCATTGCTTGAGAGCTTCCCCTTGTAATCTTTAGCTTCTTTCTTTTTAAGGTTTTTGAGAGGCCAATGGGCTTGCCAGGTTGTGGCCCATCTCCCTCAGACCTCTCTCTTGAAGGCCCTCTACAACTTTCGCTCCTTTCAAGTCCCTTTTGAGAATCACTTAATTATAAAAAAAATTCTCCAACTCTTTAAGAATTACCATCTTCTCATTCCAGTAAATTTCTGCACAAGTGAAATTATAGAATACTCATCAGTACTACAATTGCTCAAACCTTAGAGAAGTCAAGGAGTTTAGTCAATAATAACCCTAATGTGCAAAAATTAGAGTTTATAGCTAGTGCATAAATATTCAGTTAATTCAAGTGATAATATGATAAATTGTAAATTAGTAATTACCAAAATCATCTAAAATGTATGAAAATATACATGCATTTATCATGTTATCATTACGGATGACTACTTAACTGGTGTGATTCACTGCAAATACTAGTTTAGCGCATTATTGCCAAGACAATGTCTTACTTCTTCACATTCACAATGCACTGCATATGGTTATTGATAGACATAAGAACCGTTGTATACATTTCCATGTACTAGCTAAAGCATTATGTATGTCTGGTGGGGACCATATTTACTCTGGTAGTATTATATGTAAGCTAGAAGTGAGTGTAATATAACTTTAGGTTTTGTTAATTTATTGTATGATGATTTCATTAAAAAAGATAGAAGTTGTGGTATTTTATTCACTCAAAATTTGGTATCTATGCATGGTGTTATCCATGTAGCTTCAATACCTGGCTGGGGTTATCTATGTAGCTTCAGGTGGTATTCATGTTTGGCATATGCCTGCTCTGTATGAGATCTTTGAAAGATGATTCCCTACTAGATTTTAGTGACGAAACTTAAGGACAACCTTGGGGTAATGCACCTGGTCCAGTATCTAACAATGTAGCTTTAGAAGTGTGTGCGCAAACTTGTAATGAGGGATGTGACAATGCTTATGAAGTTTGAAAATGGAGTCCTAAAGTAGCTGCTGTTTGTGAAGTTTGGAAAGAGATTAAATTTGAGTTCAAACTAATAGATAAGCTAGATGTTAAATAAAAGCTAAGCTTTTCTAATTCAGTAATTCCTATTTGTTCTACTAAATGCAATTAAACTCAGCTCAATCCTTTCTTAATAAAAGATTGGGCAGAAAAAATGAGGATCTTTTATATTTGCATATAACTTATAAAGTGGAAAATCAATGTTATCCCATGACTTTTGTCTTTTTCAAAATTTGAATTCTAGGGCTCCCTCTCCCTTCTCTCTCATTCTCTCTCTGTCTCTCTCTCCCCTTCCTTTTTCCTCTCTCCTCTCTCGCGACATATCTTTATCTTTATCTCCCACACTCTATCTTCCCCCCTCTCGTTATATAGAAATCTATATACTTCTCTCTTTTGTCTCCCACGTCCTCCTGCTGTCCTCTCTAGCTTCGTGTCTGTAACTCTATCTCCCTCTCTCTATATATCTCTCTCAGTACCTCTCTCTCTCTCTCTCTCTCTCTCTCTCTCCCTCCCTCCCTCCCTCCCTCCCTCCCTCTCTCTCCCTCCTTGTGCCGCTTTCTCTCCCTCTCCCTCTCTCTGTCAGGCTCTCTCTCTCTATGTTTCTCTCACTATGTTTCTCTATGTTTCTCTCCCTCTCCGTTGCTCTGTATTTTATAAATATTTTATAAAATTCTGCATGCCCACGTTGAACCTAATATTTCTAAAATGTTAATATATAAGATTAGTGAGTTTGGATGATTCTATTGTTATTATCAACATTGAGGTGAAATCCAGTGAGCCTAAATTTAATTTGTGACAAATATCATGTAAAATATTGCACGCCCACAGTAAAACTAATGTTTCTAAAAAACATTAACCACAATGTTACTAAGTTTGCATAATATTCAATAATTATTATCTAGGTAGTGATGAAATTCAGTAATTATGAAATTAAACCTATAAAATATTTATTTAATTTAACTATCGTGGTGGCTGACTATGGTTATTTAAATGCTTTTATTCCTAACTGTTTTTGTAAGCAAAAAAAGACAATCAGTTGTGTGAATTTGTGTAATGCAAATTTCCGCACAAATTCACACTGGACATCACACAAGGGCTTTGGTGTGAATGAAAAATTCTCACAGGTGTACGGATTTTCACAACACACGGCCTGCCTCCCGTACTCTCTATCTTAATATTTACCACTAAACTTGAAAATATAATAATAAGAAGAATATTATTACTAATATATCTGATTATTGAAAACCTTTTTTTTTCGGTCCCACGTGCGAACCGACGGTTCCGTTCTTTCCGGTCTTTCCTAAATTTTTGTCCTAAAATTCCGTACCCGGGTGATTATACAATACCCTGACGCTTGAGAGTTGGGCAGACTCGTACGTGTCCTGCGCTCGTTCTTATTCGCCTGTAATTCTTACTGGCCGGCGATCGCCGAAGCTTTCTGCAGAAAAATCGCACGATTCCTCTTTTTTTTTCCTTTGTTCGTGTGGAGATGCTCGAGGACGTAGCTCCAGATATTAAACGCTACGTACCTCCTCCCTTCAGGCAAGCGGTTCTGTCTCTGATTTTTCTTTCTTTTGCTGGGCTGAAATTTTCGGGGTAAAATCTACTGGGTTGTGCGAGTGGAAAATTTCTGGGTAATTTTTCAAATGGGTTTCAGGGTCATACGAATCGTGGGTCGCTGAAAGTTTTTGATTTTCTGATTTGCCGAGGACTTACTTCAGACTATGTTCTACCTGTTGACATTCTTCATCTTGTTGTAGGAAGCATGTGCCCAACCGGCGGAAATCTGGAGGTGGGTTTCTTCTTTCTCTCCCTTCCTCCCTCTATCTTCCACTCTCTCTCTCTCTCTCTCTATGTGTGTATATCTCTCTCGTTCTCCCTCTGTTCTCTCGAACTCTGCTCTCTTTCCAGAGTTCTCTCTTTTTCTCTGTCATTCTCTCTCTCTCTCTTTCTCTTTCTCTTTCTCTCTCTCTCTCTCTCTCTCTCTCACTCTCTCTCTCTCTCTGTATTTATCTTTATCTCCCAGCCCCCATCTTCCCCCTTCTTTATATATAAATCGATATATTTCTCTCTACTCTCTCTCTCTCTCTTGTTTTTGTCTGTATCTCTCTGTCCCTCTCTTTCTGTATCTCTCTCTCTCCCTCTCTGTCCCGTTTTCTATCTCTTTCCCTCTTTCTGTCACGCTCTCTCTCTCCTATCTGTCTCGCTCTGTCTCTCTTCTCTCTCCTCTACCTCTCTGTTTCTCTCTTTATTTCCCACTCCCTATCTTCCCAACACTCTCTCTATATAAATCTATCAATTTCTATCTATTTTCTCTCTAAATCTAACATCTTTGGAGTCTCCGGGTTTTCTGTTCTATTCTTCTAACATGTTGTGTTCTTGTTAAACGAACAGAGCGGGTCGACAGGATAAGCAGCTCCCATGGCCCGTCTGGCAACAAGAGTTGGGACAATTCTACATCGCGTCCTTCAACCTCTTCTTCCGCGCACTGCGTTGATAAGATTTTCAGAGAAAGAAATTCTCATTCCGGATTAATCCCCTTAGCGGGATGCCATGGCAGCGAGGCTGCAAAATTTCTGGATCAGAGTAAGCTTAAAATTGGAATCATACCTCAAAAAAACGTTTCATCTGAATTTGTCTGTATTAATCTGTACCTGGGTTTCATGAATGCTTTATACGGTTTGGAAAATCAGTAACTATAACTTAGGTTCATTCGACTTGATCTGTCCCTGGGTGTAGATTAATTTGTTCGCATTAATATGTCCCTGGTTGTCATGAATGCTTCATACGATTTGGAAAATAACTTACTATAACTTAGGTTCATGCGAGTTAGCTGATCTCCATTAATCTACCACGGAAATAAGTAATGCGTTATTCATGTACATGTAGCAGTTTTCTGTTCTTTCTGATGTTTCAATAAATGACTGGTTAGAACTTAGGTTCATTTAAGGTCACATTGCTCCGATCTGTAGACCGAGTCTAAAGAATTAAAAAATAATATAGCGTGATTTTGATTTAAATTACTTTAAAGCAGATCTATCAAAAATCATAGCCTCAACTCAGAGTATTGAAATCCTAGGTAAGGGGTTGGTCACCGATTTTGGGTGAGCTTCCCTCTTTTTCTTCAATAAAAATATGAAATGCTAGGTACCCTTTGGTGCCTTGTGATTTTTAGATCATTCAACAGCGTTGCCATGTCTGAGAAGTCTAGATGAGCTCTATAACAGCTAGAGTTCTGCCAGACTGACTTGATATCTGTCATTCAATTTTTTATATAACACGATTCTTGCGTTCGCTTGAATGTATTTATAATGACAGAAAACTGAAATAAAGATTGTCCAGTGGATAAATGATGAAAGTTTCTGAAATAACTCTGGATAAATTTGATGTAAAGACACTAACCATGCATCTTTTGCTGCAAAACTCAGGATGGGCAGCGGCTGTCAATTCCTACAAAAAAAATACTGATCTGCCTGGGGGTAAGCAAGTGGAAGCAAGTTAATTATTTACTAAATTTCCTTCCTCTTGTATCCTCAGCTTTGTTCCTCTGAACAGGGCGGCCCATTACTTATTTTGGAGGAAGTGACACGTCTTGTGCACCACAGCTTAAATTTCCTCATCAGGTGGGCATCATCCCCATTATTTGTCAGTGCCAGAATGATGACGGATGATTATGATGATGATGATGATGATGACAAAGTCATCATTGTGTCGTGTCCACTGATAGGATGAAGATTATGTCTCATCATCACCTCTCGTCACTCTCCCTCAGCCAATATCTCTCAAATGACAAAAGATGATTGCAAGTCATTATTGGTCTATGCCTAGGATGACAATAAAAAAAGCATCATCATATCTCAATCTACCAGAGAGGATGATGATGATGATGATGAGGATTTTCATCATCCTAGTTTCCTCCTTCCATCTGTTCTCACCATCTGAGACAGGCTCTTATTTGTTTTTATTTTTCCTTTTTTAATGAGGCAGATGAACCTTCTGGCAGAACTCAGGCGCGCCAGTCAGAGCACTGGTACTTGAAATGGACTGCACAGCTGGCGCTCCATTCTTCTCAGTTGACTGCCTTTTATCTTACTGATATCCATGCACTAATTTTCGAAAAATGTACTGCACTGTCTGCTTTTTTAGAGAAGGAAATCAATACAAGGATGTATATCTGTATAATCCTGAATTAATCATGCCAAATACTGAGCTTGCTACAGAGACGTCTCAGGCATTATTGCAACACAACTTGCAATCAGAAACTTTTAGTTTATTATTACTGCTTCTATGGATGGATTCCCAACGTTGTGGCCGTTCAACCTCAAATATGGATTCACAACTTGCAACCTTATAGTTGGCTCCTACGGCAGGTTGGTGAAGGCCAAGTAAAGGGCCCAACTGAGTCCCAAGGAGGCCTGGCGTCGGCCCGGAAGAAGGCCCAGGCCCATATAAGGCCCATTAAGAACCAGCTCAAGCCCACATGGCTCCAAAACCAACTCCTTAGCATTGCCATCCGAGGCTTAGTGGCAGCTAGAGGTTAAGGTCCGTTTGAAATCCTTATCATGAATTGGATGGATAAGACTATGTCGTTATCAATAAATTTTTGGATCACTTCTCCATCAGGCAGTCATGATCGATCTGTTTGGATCGATCATCATCCACTTGAAACAAAGAGGGTGCAGAATTTCTTGCAATGGCCGCTTGGTTAGGACAATGATTTAGCATAAAATTATCAAGACATTGACTGATTTCGAATTCAAAATAGGGAGACGCAAACCAAACGTACTTTTTCTCATAATTCTTGTTAAAAAATAAGCAAGTCATTTCATGGCCCCAAGCAAGATTTTGGGAAAATTTGATTCACGCTTCAGCAGATATGGGCTCTGATGCTTCGGTCTCTACCTCTAACTCTAGAATGGCATTGAACCCGAACGTTGATCCGGGGGAAAATTCAGACTCCAGTTCTTCAGCTGACTGGATGGTAGTGCATTTGTTCCCAACTTTGAGATTTTCCTGGTTCGAAATAAGCAGCAAAATTAGTACTCATTTCCGTAACTGTTTACTAATCCAGTGGTTAATCTGCAGAAAAACTTACTTTGGTGACGTGATTTCTTATCGTCGTGCTGACTATTTCTTGGATGATGAACTTGTAAACACGGTCTCGCCCGAGCATCTGCAGCAGAAAGCTCTTCGGAATCTGCACGGATAATGAGTCAGAAAATCCTATGAAAAAATCGACGGTCAACTTCTGGTAGATTTCAACTTACGTTGGATGTTTTTCCTGCAACGCAACCGGGGAAAATGAAAAAAAGGTAAAGGTTAGTAATAAAGAAATTGGAGAAGAAATCACTAAATTGACACAGCAAATCCGAAAATATCCTTAGTATGAACTTGTGATCTGACCTCCTTTCCTTTTGCGAAATCCAGGGACAGGCGGCGCAGTGCGAGCCAGATTTTTTAGCACCTCGTCAAACGTTCTTTGTGTCTGCTCTCCCGTCAAGTTTATTCTCAACTGATATAGGAATATCAGAAATCATTAGAGAAACTTTATTTCTGCTCTTCCAGAAAAAGAACCAAAGTTCTGTCTGATACTCTCACATCAGAGTAACGAATCGAAGATACATTCCAAATTTTGGAACAGCAAACGCTGTTCTAAAATTTGAAACTGCTAATCTCACATAAGATAACAACATCGGAGCTTCTGGTTGAAAATTTCAGATATTTTTGCACCACGATGCAAAGCTTCAGTGACACGGCAAAGGCTAGAAATGAAAATTCCAGGTTACATGCTCACTTGAATTTTACCATCATCACTGGATTCAACCACTGTTTCAACATCTCCCAGGGAAATGTCGTCTTTGCTGGAATCGGTAAATGACGCTTCAACACCTACGAATTAAGTAATTAACGTCGTTTAATTAGAAATTTCAGGAGCTTTAAGGAAAAATCCTAATGCGGAGCTCAAACAACAAATTCTGTAGTCATCAAGGAAATACCTGATCCAATGGCCTGCGTTGACCAAGACAGACGTCTCATCACCGTGTCCCCCAAAAAGTTTATGCTGAAAATAATCACAACAATTGTCTAAATGCCAAATGGAATCTATAGAAAATTTCGAAAACGAATGTATCCTGTCGTTCGCGTCGTATACTTTCACCTATAATTCGAAACCTCGTCGATGATTTGCGTAAACAGATCAGAATAAAAATTGAGGAATCATGTCTCAGATTACAGGAATTTTTTTCGGTGCGAGTGATGAGACGATAAGCATCAGGTTCAATTTTTTATTTTCTTTAAATTTATATTGAATTATAGCTTTTCTCGACGAGGTATACTCGAAAGGTTATAGAAAAAAAGAGAACGCAGAGAAGAAAAGATGAGAAGTGCAAGATGGAGAAGCTCATGTTCAAGATGGAGAACTGAAAAAAAAAAGCAAAAGTAACATGCAAATTACTCACTTTCTGGAAAATCTCAATACAGACCCCTCAATGCGAGAGCTACTTATCATCATTCCACGAACGCGAACGAGCTTAGGTACATTTCCAGGAACCGTCATCTACGACAAACAGTTCATGTTAATGAAGACCTTCATCCCCCGAGATTAAAATCCAACGGAAAACTCAGTAAAAGGGAGAGGAAAAAAAATTGAAAGCGACTAGATCCAGAAACCAATCGACACCACTGAAATTTGCGAAAATTAGGCTTCATGTAACAAAATCAACCAACAATCTTACATGACGGGTAGGCAGCGGTCGACTGATATCAAGACGTAAGCCCGACGGGAGATTTGCCACCGCCATTGACTTCATTTGCTTCGTTGCTGAACCGAGACGAAGCTCGACTGGTGAGAGGAGACGCTGATTAGAAAGAAGTTCGTTGTGGGTAGCGCGGTCTGCTGCGCCTGCGGCTCTGACTTACTCATGTCACATGCCTCCAATTAGTGGTTGTTATTTTCCTAAATCCCAACATTATCCGAAGGATAGTGTACTCTGGCGGACCAGCAGACAACAACTTGGGTATGCTAAGCTTTTATTCTAAGTTTCTAACAGAGCAGGCGAATCTCTCTCCAGTTTTCCTGCTCTTTGCGGAGAAATGGCGGCAGTCGTTGATGGGTTTCTTAGTTTGAATCCAAAGGTAAAATCTTTCGAGATTTTAGCTCAATCGAATCGGCTGCCGAGAAGCTTGCTCATTTCCAAGAACTTGTTTCTTTGTTAGATGATTGGCTTTGTTCTTTGATGTTTACGTGTTCTCCCGGCTGAAATCTTTGCACTCTCAGGTCGGGAATTCTTGGTTAAGCAACCAAATTAGTTGCCAAGAACGAAAGATGCAGCTCGGGAAAGCGAACCTTTGCTCGAAAGGCGTACTCTATTACGCTTTTAGAAGTTCTCCGAAGGAATCTTCTCGGAGGTGAGATTTTTCTTGTCTGATTCATGATGTAGTCGTGGAGAAAAAAAAAGTATAGTGTACATCTCTGAAATCAATGAATTGAATTTTTTAACTTCTTGGCTTTACCCTTTCTGCAGACTATGTTCCCGAGTGCCTACAGTTAACGATTACGCGCTCCCCGGTTGAAATCGAGACCTCTTTTTCCCTATAATTCCACGATTTGATGGTGTCTTATATTTATATATCCGCAGATACGAACGAGGTCGCATCTTCTTCGTCATCATTTGATGATTTCACGGTAATCTCAAGCATCACAGCTGATGGGGTTGTTAAGGTACAGGAACCTTCAGACCATGAAATTTTATAAGGATATCACGGACTAAAAATATGAAAATGCAGTTGAAAATAGATGCCTCTGGTTCCAAGACCCAAGCTTTATTCGACGATGTCTTCTCGAGGCTTGTAGCCGCTGCACAGCCCATTCCAGGCTTTCGAAGACTCAAAGGAGGTTAGATTTACCCTTGCACATCCTGTTTCTCTCCTTCTCATTTATTTTGTTAGCTTGTAATATATCGTGTATTTTGTAAAAAATTAGACTCTTCGACTAATTACTGAACAAAGAATTTGATCAAATATGCAATGATTTAGTGTTTCCGTACGCCATTTTCCAGAGGAAGCGTTGAGTTTTTCTCTAGTTCCACAGCCTTTGATTTGCCTCCACTCTCTTGATTGTATTAGCGCTAATATCTTGATCATCTGTGTGAAAAAGACGTCTTACTTTTCTTAAAACTATGTTTGACATGCATGAATCACTGTGGGATGATCTGGATCGTGCAGGAAAAACGGGAGAGGTGAGTCTTTTTTTTTTCTTATTTTTAGAAATATACTGTTCGCTTTCTCTTTCTCTCATTTACTGCCTTCATCTGAATAGACGAAGCTTAAATAATTTTTTCTTGGTCGGCCGTATGTTGGCAGATTCCCAAAGACATCTTGATGCATATTCTCGGGTCCTCCAAAGTCAACAAACATTCGATCAAGAAAATAATAAACACGGCGGTGTCTGAGTATGTTGCCAAGGTGATATATCTGAACCATTTTCAAATGATCATCATACTCTTACCAATTTTATGTTATTCAAAGCATTGTTGACGAAAGTTAACGCTTTGTAAATGAAATAAAAGTACAGTTTTATCTTATAATTAGATATAGTTTCAGAATATGTTTTAAGATAACAAGTCAACAAACATTCGATCAAGAAAATAATAAACACGGCGGTGTCTGAGTATGTTGCCAAGGTGATATATCTGAACCATTTTCAAATGATCATCATACTCTTACCAATTTTATTTTATTCAAAGCATTGTTGACGAAAGTTAACGCTTTGTAAATGAAATAAAAGTACAGTTTTATCTTATAATTAGATATAGTTTCAGAATATGTTTTAAGATAACAAGTTTTGTCTTATAATGTGTTTTTCGTTGCACCCATTTTCACATAACAGGAAAATCTGACTGTCACCAAAGATTTGAAGGTTGATGAGACCTTTGAGGAACTTGAAGGTGTGTTCGAGCCTGGAAAGTCATTGATATTCAATGTCACTCTTCAGCTGCTGGATAAGGAAACTAGAAAACTTTGAAGACAGCTTCCTGTCTACCACTTCTTCTCCCTCATCACTCTCTAGAGTTCAGAGTCTACTTCTCATCTACTTTGAACCGTTTCCGTTCCCGTTATTCAAAGAAAAAATCGAGTATTTTTTTTAGAAAACCTGCTCGTAATAAAACATATCAATCTTAGCGTAATATCTATTGTATTCTTTTTGAAATCAAAATGTACTCCAATTTTTGCGATAAAATTTAGTCACAGATAATGTGTCATCTTATCTCAATGAATGTTGTCGGATGATAATGAGCCGATTTGGTTAGATAATAACTGCTAAGCGAGCGACTGTTTGCAGCGAGTAAGAAAATACAAAGTGGCAACCAGGTTGAAGCAGAGAAGATTTCTTTGAGATGCATGCTGAAGAAAACTTTCCCTTGATTCGTGTTAAAATTAGATACATGGAAATTTTCACATGAGCATTTTCACATTTATTTCATGATTTAAATGAAAGCATCAATATAAGTACCAAGTGCATACGATGCTTTAAATAATGTATGTCTGAAATCTTAAACTAAAAACATGATAAAGTTTCTCTATAAATAAGCTAGGGATTCTTTATGAAGCTTATGAATTCAAATTCGATATGATATTAACTTCCCAGACTTATTTAAATAAATTGATAGATTATATTAATTCAATATTAAAACGATTAAACGCCATGACTAGGGTCTGATGAATTTGGGAACATGAAATTTATTACAAAAATATGGATGAAACTTTGAGTGTTTTTAAGATTCGGTGGACTATGTAAGAATGGAGTAGATAAAAGTGATTCCTGCGTAAAAGTAGTATTTCGGATGACTGATTCTCAAGCGAAACACGACTAAAGAAAGCAAACTGTTAATGAGGATAGGTAATTTATTGTGGCCTTCCCGTCGAGTTTAAGTACATTTTCACGATTTCATCGATCAAGGAATTAGTCAATCTCAGTTGTGGAATGAAATATATTTTGATGAAGAACTCAAATGTTGATAAATTTTTATTTTGGACTGGAATGTGCTAGGAACCAAAATCCTTCACTTTCATTATGGTGAAACTCCAACTTATGAGGTCTCGAAAATGTTCATCCACATTATATATTTGGGCTTCAGTAGGTTTTTCATCTTCCTCAGCATATTTAAAAACTCTTCTATCTCATATGGATCCTTGAATAATTTGAAGAAAAACTCCAAGCAAAAGGCCGTTGATTTTCATACGCAATAAAATGCTTTATAATCTTGGAGCCGTAACTAGTTCAGCTTATCCGATGGTTCCTCAGGAGAGGGTTGAAGGTGGCGCCAATCCCTCAACTCAGTCCTGTCGGGAGACCAACCTAGAGCTTTGATTTTGTGAGAGGTTTGAACAGTTCTTAAATAAGACTGAGTTTTGGCCTTTCTTTACTCTCTCACGTATATTTTTTATTTCTCATCATAAATATGTCTATTTGAGTTTTGTAAAACAAAACTAAGATAAATATACTTTTTATTCCAATAATTCTTGTTTTAGAGAAATTGGTAAATTTTCTGTCAAATTGGATCATTTTTGTCAGCGTCCCTTATTTCACGGCCTTTTGGGCCTGATTTTGATCAAATTTTCAGATGTGTCAGAAATTTTTTTGGATTTCATGTCAGAATCAGTCTCCCATGTGGATCTGCTGTGTAGAGCCTGTACCTAAATCCAAAATTTCACAGAGTCAACGATTCCTAGTTTACTAAATTAGCATTTTTATGCGGAGGTTTCATTGAAAGTCAGAGTTAACACTGCATACATTGATTTAATGTTGTGATGACCATTATTTTGATATCATTGATTTTTTATTGGTTTCTCGATTGTGCAGTTGTCATGATCTATATGTTTTAAGAGCTCAATCAAATATGGAACCAAATAGGTTGACTCATTCAACTGTGGTTCTGTATTCCAATCCAATTGCTGACATTCTTTGTGGTATTTAGGGGACCACATGTTTGAAAAAACGAGGAACTTCATGGATGAAATATTAACGAACGAAACAAAGACAGGCATAGAAGTCGAAAAGTTTCTCGGAGATTCTATCAAGACCTTTGGCCTCTCAAATCCCACTTTATTCTCAATTAAGTTTTAAGTTCTTTATGTTCAGAATTTTTAGCCCTTTTAAATGGGTATCTTAACTGGTTCACGGTGCTATCCATGTTTCATCAATGCATAATCATGCTAGGAACTATTCATTTTCTGGTTGCTGCCGTAAACCCCAGCAACAAAATCATCAAAAATGCCTTATTTAGGCTTGATTCGTTGACTTTCTATTTAATATTTTCCGTCAGTTTCCACGCGGTAGCCATTCGCCGAGTGTAAAATTTGAAGTCATTAATTGCCGAAAAGAGATCAAAATACTGAGGCATTCAAGTATATAGTGTATACAAACTGCGAAAAGAACTCAATGTTCCATTCGTATGAGGCAGCGAAGGCCTTCTCCCTTGAACATGAGGTCGAAGGCCTTGTTGATCTCCGAGAAGGGTACCTCGTGGGTGACGAATTTGTCCAGCTCCAGCTCCTGGACAGAGAGAAAGTTTCCTTACAAAAATTATTCGATCAGAGCCTTTTTCCCATATGGTTTGATGGGAAACGGCTCAAATTAAAGCAGGGTGTGGGGAGAAACGATGAACGATGAAAACGAGTTGCTTTACCTTGTTGAGATACTGCTCCACGACGCCGGGGATATCGGTGCGAGGTTTGTAGTTGCCGTAGAAGGTGCCCGTCAGCGTCCTCTCGCACAAGAAGTTGATGGGCAGAGTCTGGAAGACGGCGCCCTTGGGAGGCACTCCCACCAACACGGCCTTTCCCCAGCCCTGCGCAGCCGTCGGCGTTGGTTTATTTACACCGCATAATTAATTAGCCACTATCTACCAACCCGCAAGTAAACAAATCAAGAACTGGCGAGAAATCATTACGTCGTGGACGCATTCGAATGCGGAGATCATGGCGTTGACGTTGCCGATGCACTCGATGCTGCGGTCGACTCCGCCGCCGGTCATCTCGGCTATAACCTGGCGATCACGTTCACACCCGGAAGAAGTGAGCAACCCGCTCTAAATTTTCTTTAATTTACACGGTTGAAAGTTTAAAACTTGACGAAGCCGCAAGAGCGTGAAGGGAAGAAGAGGGCGAACCTCTTGGACGGGTTTGTCGTAGTCCTTTGGGTTCACAAACTCCGTCACTCCAAACTTCTTGGCTGCACACGAACGAACAAACAAACAAACAAACATGAGCCCGAGTTTGAAACCATCATCTAATCTTTTCAATGCTCTCGTCCACTTCTTTCAGACGAACGGAAATCAAAAAAACTTCTCTTGAAAGTAATTGAAAGAGACCCACCTTGCTCGAATCTGTCTGGGTTCAAGTCGACGCCGATGATTCTTGCAGCTCCCGACACCCTCGCGCCCTCCGCGGCCTGTTTTCATCAGATCATATGACCATGTCAACGCCTCGTTCATCGAGAGAAAACGGCTAGAGCCAGTGAACAGCGATATACAAGATAAAACAGAGAGAGAGAGAGAGAGAGAGAGAGAGAGAGAGAGAGAGAGAGAGAGAGAGAGAGAGAGAGAGAGACTCACGGCGAGGCCGACGGCTCCCAATCCGAACACGGCGACTGTCGAGCCCTTCTTGGGCTTCGCCACGTTCACCGTCGCGCCGAAACCTGCGCACAGCCGACCATCATCAAATTCCAAAACACTTGAACGGGGAAGATGACGAAGACCATCGTTTCAAAAATCAAAGCTGTGAGATCGTTGTTTCATGGGAGACGCACCCGTGGCGATACCGCAGCTGACGACGCAGACCTTGTCGAGGGGAGCGGCGGGGTTGATCTTGGCGAGACAGCCGACGTGGACGACGGTGTACTCGCTGAAGGTGGAGGTGCCCAGAAAGTGGTAGATGGGCTTGCCGTCCTTGGAGAATCTCGTCTTCCCGTCGTTGAGCATCACGCCCCGGTCGGGGTCGATCCTCAGCAGGCTACACATGTTGCTCTCCTCCGACTTGCAGTGCGCGCACTCCCCGCACTCCCCCGTGAACACCGGCAGAACGTGGTCTCCCGGCTGCACATCCGTCACCCCTTCTCCCACGCTCTCCACAATCCTGATCCCAACAAATCCAAGAACGATATCCCAGATTAGCAACACAGCGAGACTGGAGAGTAGAAAATTGGAGAAGAGAGGAAGGAACGCGTTTGACGGCTTACCCAGAGGCCTCGTGTCCCAAGATCCTGGGGAATACGGGAGTCTGACCCTGCAATGCCGTCAAAAACCAGATCAAATCAGGAATTCCACCTTCGATCGGAGCCTCTTATCGCGTCTATCTGGTATGAATTGATGAATAATGCCGTACCTTGGCCTCCCAGAAGAAGACATCGGTGTGGCAGAGGGAGGTGAAGAGGATCTTCACCCGGACCTCGTTGGCCTGCGGCGGAGCCACCTCCACCTCTTCGATCGACAGCGGTTTCCCCGCTTCCCAGGCAATCGCCGCTGGAATTATTCACAACAGAGGTGAGATCGGGTTGCCGACGATAGATCGGGTTCCCGATTGAGAACCAGATCCCCTTGCTTCATGATAAAATCACAACTGAAAGCTTATCAGGAGAGGAGATCGGATGAACCTTTGCATTTGATGATCTGACCCGCGGTGCTCGCCATCTTGAATCAGCACTTCTTCGATCCCTTGGTTTCTTCTCTCTGTGAAAAATCTTCCTGCAAGACTTGTGGAGAGACGAGGGGCAACGTAGGCTTATTTATATGAACAGGCAGGGGAAGAAACGATACTGTGTCTCGTGAGTCCTACTTTCCAAAACTATTTGCGCAGCGGGAAAGCAAGCTTGCAGCATCCGGAGGAAAAGAAAAGTCAGGACTTGCTTCTTCTCGTCTGGAGCCCCACCGAGGCTTATCCAGCTACTTATCTCGTTGCAAATAAAATCTGAGCGGCTCTTGGGCCTCCGATCTTTTCCACGTGCCTCCGATCAGGTATGAGCCAATAGGATCAAACATAATAACTAGCTAGTAAAATGAAGCAACGTACCCCTATACTCGTTAGAGGAAATAGTGAATAGGATTAAACGTAAGTTTAAACATAGATTGCTAGGATTAAATCTAGATAGGATTAAACATAGATAGGGAAGATCCAACGGATAGAATTTGTTTTGTTATAGCCGTTGTTTTCTGTTACAACGGCTATTATTAAAACATAGAATCTTATTATAAAACGGCTACTATTTTACTTATAAATAAAAACCCATTGTTAACGGAAGATTTTATGGATTAAGAGGATCAAGATTCCAACTACTCCAGTGTCTCTCTTCTCCTTCTCTTCTACCGCCATTCTTGTCACTGCTACACGAGAAGCTCGATTCTCTCTCTCTCTCTCTCTCTCTCTCTCTCTCTCTCTCTCTCTCTCTCTCCCTCTCCCTCTCTCCCTATCTCGCTCTCTCCCTCCCTCTCTTCCTTCCTCTCTCTCTCTCTCCATCTCTCCCTCTCTTTCCCGCTCTCCTTCCCTCCCTCCCTCTCTCCCTCTCTCTCTATATCCCTCACTTAAGAGGTTTAGACCTAGTGACATGCATAGGATCTATTTAGAGGATAATGCAAAATCAGTAAGAAAAGCTCAAAGAAGACTCAACCCAAGAGTATGGGAGGCTGTAAAAGTCTAGAATTATATACCCTACTTTTGATAGCCTTTGAGTGATCCCAATCCATAAAAGTTCCAAAGAAGTAAGGTATTATGGTTACCATAAACAGACACGGAGAATAAATTCAAACATGTCTACGGTCGAAGTGAAAAATCTGCTTGAAGTAGTAATTCATTAGATATATCTTGTGCACACAAAGATGTCGTCAAGCAACCCGATTCGTGGCATATTGGGTACCAACCTATTGACAGGACCAAACTTTACTGATTGACTCAGGAACTTAATGATCCTCAAATCTGAGCACATAGCCTACATCCATGAGAGTGATGGCCCAGAGAGCTTACATTGAATGCAACTAAAGGGGAGATAATGGAATATCAGAAGTGAAAAGATAATTCTACTACGGTCCAATGCTATAGGCTAGCTTCTATGGGCAATGAGTTGTAGAGGTAATGGGAAGAAATGGAGCCAAGGCCAATGCTACTTCATTTGATGGAGTCATTTGTCGAACAGAGTAGGACTCAGAGATATGTGATATCAAAGAGTCTATTCAGGGCTCACATGACCTAATCGTCTTCAATATAAAGTCATGTACTCATGATGATTGAGTAGATAGAAAGGTTGACTGTGTTGGGAGCTGAACTCCCCGACGAGATGAGAACTCACTCTTCAATCCTTACCTGATTCATTCTACCAATTCACTGTTATTTTCAACATGAACAAAATTCAGACCACTCTACTATAGTTGCTTAACATACTTACCACGGATGAGGACAACATTGACAAGGACAATCCTCAAGTTCTCTTTGTTGGTAGGACCAACAAGAAGAGAAAGACAATGTTTGCTTCAAGGTGAGACAAAGGAAAGAAGCAAGTGAAATCACCATTGGCAAAGAAGGACAACGGCGAGAAAGGCACGTGTTTCGATTGCAGAACAAAGGGCCACTAAAAGAGGAACTACAAGAAGTACCGCAATGAGATAGTTCAAAAGAAGCATGCCGATGCTTCAGGTATCTATGTGATAGATAACTTACTTGTTAATGGGTCTGCTATGTTGTACTTATATTGTGATCATTGTATTATGATCTCATTATAATTCACTATGTCATTGCACGTATTCATGGACTTCATTATAAACATCACACCGGAATAATAATGAACCTGAATATTTTATTCAATGAACTTAAATAAACATGGTTGTGTGATTGGCTTGACGTCCACATAATATCCATCATAAATCAAAGAAAGGAATGGAATTTTGTACTATAGCTGAACCAGAATGAAGCCCATGTCATTCTGGGTTTTTTTCTTTAAGGCCAAATGTTTTAATATTTACTATCGATCTTCACTGCAAAGGTTGAATGGTCAGGTTCAATTCATCTTTTTCTTAATGTCTCTTTCTTTCTATTTTAGATGGTGAATCAATGGCTGGATTTGACGTAGACAAATGAAGGAGGGCCAAATGAAAATACAGGCTGACTGAACAGAGTTTACTAGGTCGAGGACCACCAGAACATAAGAGGGTTCATAGTTGCACTTTAATCGCAACTGTTGAATCATTTATGATGGCGATCAAATGGCCAAAGGGGTGACTTCGTCTCTTCCTATACTTGGCTGCCGCCTCCATCAACGAGCAAGCAAATTCCAGCAACAAGAAGGCAAATCTCCACCTGATTGCTTCCACGAAAAAATTAGGAGTGATCCCATATCGACTAGGGAAGCCCCTGGAACATTCCCACCCTATAAAACCTTAGTTTCATGCCAAGAACATCATCATTTTCAGCGATTTTGAAAGCAAATTTAAACTTTGAATGAGGAAGATCATATTCCAACTTCAATCCAATCTTTGATCCTTTTTATTTGAGGATGTGATATCCTTGCCAGAGGAAGGGTGGGAGACAAGTAATAGAAGGATAGTGGAGAGAACAAACCAGAAGGAAAACATCGCCAAGTTAACAGTTTGAAGTCGACAATAGTCAATCGACGATCACCAAACGACAACGAAATCAAGTAAACCTTTAACTGAATAACTCATAGAAAATTCGTTTCTATGGAACACATCATAAAAACTTAAGTAGGACTAGCAACGGCATAGCATTAAAAGTTCTCGGTTCTCAAATAGGCGTTGTATCGAACACCTTGCAATAATTTATTTCTAAATTTTATTTTCTGCATTTTTCTTACCATTTTTAATGCCATAAAATCTCTAAAATATACCTAGGACCCCTAAAATCATTTTTCATCTTAATCAACTATGTCAATGCTCATAATTAAATAAAACGTACATATATAATTTGACCCTTTCATAAAAAAATACTCTATAAGTAATGTTTCTCTCGTGGGCATTCATGCGAACACCTTTACTGCCCTATCAATTACCACATATTTTATCTCAGTTTTCTCTCCTTCTGGATAATTATTCATCTCTCTAACTATTTCTTATATTCTACTTATCCACCTCAAGCGACATCTTTCGACATTTTCCTTATCTTTGAATTAAAAAAATTAGTAATCATAAAATGTTATATTAGTAGTACTGTTCCAATATCTTTAAACCCCCCTCTTCTTTCTCTTTACTAACTCTACCTCTATGAACCAATCCCTGTGGAGACGACCTTGCTCTCAGCCATACATCTTGAGTAAGATTAAAATCGTAAGAATCATTTGATTGAAGTGAAATTAACAACAATGACATATTAAAACATCTATTTTTTTATGGAGGACCATCCAGTCTATCGCGCCTCGAGCTGACACCAGCCACCTCGCAGAGCTTGAGTCAACGTGAAGGACCCCACATTTCCATTATCAGGTTTGAGAAGCGTTTGCCTCGTCTTGGTACGTGTCGTGATCATTTGTGTTCTTTCCTTTTGATGGCTCAATCCTCACATACGAGCCCCTCTTTGTGTTGTATTCATCTTTTCTTGTCGTCTTCGAATTGTAGGGTGGCCCCTCCTGCATTAGTACTAGGCCCCTGGTATGTGTTTTATTTGCTTGATTAAAGTAGTTGCCATCTTTAGGGGGAGAAAATTCATGTTGGGTTTCTTCTTCCCCTAAAGAACTCTTTTAAGGGGAAGCCCAATAAGCTTCCCTCTTAAAAAGGGGCCCATTTGGGCATTCCACAACTGCCTTCTTCTCTCTATAAAGAAAGGGAAGAGGGTGGACATGGGAGGTAAGCATGTTGTTTAGAAACCAGATCTGTGTTTGAGAATTAACCGTTATCATGAAATGGAGAAGTCATGTTGTTTTTTCTTTTTGGGAAAAGTTCTTCATCTTGACTTCATCCACATTGTCTCGTCAGTTAGCTGAAATGCCGATCAAGCTTGAGCAAGGGACGTTGGCAGAAGACACCCTTGGCCAGCTGATTCAATCATCTCTAGACTTTGTGATTCGTCAACAGACCTGGTAGACTGGATTGTCAAAACGATTGTGTTCCGGGCCTCCATCTCTGCCGAGGTTATGTCATCTCGCATCATTACCAAATCCCACAGTTCTCCAAGTCACCGGGATTTTGAAGACAGCCCAGCCCCGTTAATCCTCCACACCGTCGTGGACCCGATCACCCAAAAAAAAATCAGGCATTAAAAATTATTATTATTATTGGTAACTCCACCCTTCTTCAAGATGTTTTCTGGATCCACGTCAATCCTGCAGTTCGTCTCCAACCACTCGGACAAGGAAAAAGTCGTGTTCATTTCTCCCTCCTTTCGGGTGGACATCGGGGAGGTCTTACGTTGGATCCGTTGACCTGATGTTCCAATGTGCTAGTCCCTCTACTCATACGATCCGTGAAGAACACCCATTCGTCATCCCACCGGCTCCATTGGTGATCGAACTTGAATTTAGGCCGATACACTACTGTTTCATCCACTGCCGGGACTAGTACACATCTTCTTCGTGAGCCAGCTTGATCACATAGCGACGAACCTATTGGAATTCGATGATTCAATTACTGCACAGTCCAAAGCCCAATTAGTCACTGCTCACTCGAAGACATTACTGTTATGGCTCTTCCGCCCATTCGCGATGGCTTCGATTCCCTCGAGTCTGAGGAATGCCCAACAGCAAAGCGCCAAAGTCTGTCGATCCGGTCTGAATTCTCAGAGGGTGTCATTCTCTTCTTACAAAGCCTATTGGTCCGCCCCAAAGATCAGGTCACTACATCCTCTCCCTTAATTTTACAGCATTGGTTGCGTCTTTCAGTACAGATCTACAATGCTCTGCTGTCCCGAGTGATTTCAATACTGGATATAGGTCTTAACCACCGTCGTCGTGTTAGGAAATTTTCTTTGAGGGTATTGGATCTGCCCGTTCACGTCGACGGTGTGGACACTAGTGGACGAGGATTGTCCCCCACCACGTCGACCCCTCAAACCAATTACGCAGATCATTGGGAGTTTGATTGTGACATAACCCGTACTGTGTTAACAATTGGTTACGCCTCGGGTCTTCTGACTTCCGTCATACTTCTCGTTAAATCCTCTAAACCTATTCATCATTTCACCTTGTCACATCACATTGAGCGTCAATTCCCCTATGGTGTAACACGCTCCGCTCGAACCCGATCACGACGTTACTTGAACAGGATCTGTTCTATAGGCTCGTTCAACTGTATCCTTTAGCACAAAGGAGACAGACCACCAAGTCTGGTTGATGAGGCGTGATCTCGCGGTCAGAGCGTGAGTAGTGTTGCTCTGCGGCTTGCGCCAGTGACCGCAGCGATGCAGATGATCATTCCTCGGCCCGCCCTTGCCGACGGGCTCGGGACGACCGCGGGATTGTTTGACAGACTCCTCCGCTCGAACCCGATCGGTGTTTTACATGTGAGATATTAGAAAAAAAATAAATTATGCTAGCGTCTAACCATTTCTATGTACCATATTAAAGAATTATTGCATGCGAGAATGTAACGTCCATTGGTTTTGTCCAATATTGTTTAGATATTGGATTATTCAACAAAGATTATTTCCCCATAAACATCAGAAGTAAATCATCCAATACCATCATATATCCAACCGAAAGATAGATTATGATATCTTAAAAAATTTAAGATAGCACATTTTTACTTCAGGGACAGACCTAAAGAGATGATAGCAAGAAGAGAGTAGTTACCATCTAAAAATGCATATTTAAGAGAAACATAAACACAAATTTAATATAATTATGTACAATCTTTTTATGAAACCCTTAACACTTTAATTATACCTTCCAATATATTCTAAATATGAGTTTCTAACCTGATGTTTGAACCATTTAAGCTTTAATCCTAGTCTACATAATAACTAGTAAATCGAATAACTCTTCATTTTATAGACCAATTAGTTAAATACATACATAGTATGATTGATTTTCCATTGATAAATTGAACACAATTTATAGTATAATTTTCTAACAAATGAGGTGCCATTATATGCTTAGTGCTCTTGAATGTATAAAGGAGTTCACAACTATTTTCTACCAACAGTTACTGCGTACATATAATCCTTAATTTGTGAGACCTTTTCTTGATGACTTAGACTATGATCAACTGAAAAACTCATATTGGTGAAGTAGGTAAGGACTGATGCCTCAGTAATCTATCAGATAATTATTGCTTTTACATTTTCATGGCTCAGTCCAAATTTTCATTGCATCATCTTCTTTAAGTATGTCACCGCTTTTGTCGAGGGTGGATAGTACCATCTTAACCACTCAATG
Organism: Wolffia australiana; assembly: GCF_029677425.1. Taxonomy (NCBI): domain Eukaryota; kingdom Viridiplantae; phylum Streptophyta; class Magnoliopsida; order Alismatales; family Araceae; genus Wolffia; species Wolffia australiana. The sequence goes on along the minus strand of NC_135841.1, from coordinate 14,284,760 downwards.
ATTATCATAAGCTTATTGCTTAGTAAAAACTAAGATCATCTACAATACCCTGATTAGGGAGTCATGGATTACATTCATAATACAACATTTATCCTCAAGATGTCTCACGTTTGATGATCCCTTAAACAACCATGAAATGAATCACCTTGGTTGATAATTAAGTATAAAACCACACAGGGGTTCATATGGGAAAATTCAATGAATACTTTTCCTGAAGATAAATCATTATCTCTCAATGTATTAACGCAAATGGTTACACGATCAATCATTCTCATTACAAGAGCCATAATAGATAGTTATATTCTATCAATAGGAATGGTTAGGATGCACGTTGAAATCTAAGAAAATTTTTAGTATGGTCTAATTCACTTATCATTTGACATATCATTGGACTTCAGAATTGCACATCCATAACTAGGAAGATAATTTATTTCATTCAACTTAATTGAGACATATATATGTGATCATATTTCACGCCATATAACTCAATCAAAGCCCAATGTGAACATTGATCAAAGCATATCAGTCTCATATCTTGTATACTTTATCATAAAAATAGATGAAAATGAATGGTTTATAAGTGAGAGTTTTTCTCTACCTTATTTATTTACAATGATAAATGTGTTTTGTTTAATAAATATATATTTCTTGATATTTGTTGACATATAGATCAATTATCATTTAGCTATTTTTAAAAACAGTTCATGATGCCAAATTAAATCTTTGAATTCAATATGTATACAGAAAATTAATTGTATTCAAATAACAAAAATAATAAAAAGCAAACTACTAGGTCTACTTCAAGGCATGAAAATTAAATGATAATCCAATGAAATAAACCATGAATAAGATACATGTATTTCTTACATTGAATTATTAAGGAAATGGTGCTTTGATAATAGTACAAATGGGTTCATAATTTCAAGTATTTTAATAAATTTTAGGTATTTAAGTCATGAATATATCATCTCATCAAAATAAGTCATGAATATATCATTTTAATACAATTTTATATGGATATCATTATCTACATAATATTGACATTTTCAATTAACCTTGACCGACCTCATACAATTCAATAATTTTTATTAATAATTAATTTTTGTTAGTTTAATGTGATCAGAAATATCAGAATTACATGGGAGACTTATCAATGCGCTGAATCATTATATGGGAACTTGAACTCATGTCATTAGTAAAATCAGTATAATGGTGCACAAATGGATATGGGAACCAATTGAGCAATAGGGTGGGTCCATGACCCCGCTCCACCTACCAACGCCTCTAACTTTCTTCATAAAGCGGAACACAATTTCAAATTATGAATCCCTCAGCCAATGGAAAAAGAGGAAGACATGAAAATGAGGCATATTAGTAAATTATGGAAAGATATTTCACTAAATCATGCTCTATGTTGTTCCCTCTCACATATCATTCTAGATGTGGTCTAACGTAGGGTGGCCAGCTGGACAAGGTAATCTAAAAAATCCAGGTTGCTCAACCTGGTTGATGTTAGTGTTTTAATGTGATTACTCTTTGTTAACATTTGTGATGCATAATTTATGCTGATGTAAGTATTTGAGGTGAGAGAGATACGTTGATGGCTAAGGACATGAGTATCAAAAATCTAGGAACATAGATATGATCCATTTCTATCATCTTCATCCATTTTTCCGGTTTCGCGCTGACTTCTCTCAATTCCATGCTGTCTAACTCTCCCTATATACAAGTTATAATTCTCCTTGTACTATTAACATTTTATCTATATTGTATCTCCCCCAAATTTCAGAAAAAGATAACATATTTTCCCCCTTAAAATCATCCTCCACTTTTTATGCCCTCTACTGCTACTTCCTGCCAATCATTCACGATTGATCATGTGAAAAACACACACAGCCATTTCCTACATCAGTGTGAAATTTACGCTTAGTCTAGCACCACCCAAGCCTGTTGGCTGTTGTAAGCCTGACATCAGCACAGGTTTCTGCAGTCCTATAACTTGGTCATGCACCAGCTATCAAGTACATGTCGTTCTGATGCCCTTGACAATCCGACTGCTCATGTTTGTTCTTATGAATAATGGTAAAGGTAACTTAATATTTTATCTAATTAAATTATTTCACAATTATTTTTAAGTCACTCATAAGATATCCATAAATTACTATAAAAAAGAAATAATAATCTTCCTCATTTTTATCCGTTGTGTAAATCCCAAGGAAAATTAAGAATTAAAATACCTACCTCCATGTAAACTAACCCATTACTTACCCTATGTTTAGTTTAGATTAATTAAGGTGAAAACCACATCAATACTTTTGGCCAAAGGTGAATTTAAATGAATAAAATATCCCTAAATATGGACTTCTCAGGCTGAAACCATAATTTGTGTGGTTACTTGAGCTTTTGTAGGTTGATTTTTTAATATAGATTAAGGGAGGTTAATTAATATATAATCGTCAAATTAGTACATAAAGATTTAACACCTTTAAAATCGTACAAGACAGTTAAATTTAATGTAAAGATTGAATGAAAATACTATCTAATATATGGTTAAATGAAAGGACTAAAGATCATATTTATTTTAATGGAGACATTGGTGATCAGATAATCATAATTAAATATCTACCCAATGAGACAGAGGTCTTACAGTTCCCTGTTGTATGAACAAAAAAATAGCAAGATCCATAAAGTGCTAGGGATATATGTGAAGTCACTTAATATAGTTGTACATTGGGATAGAGTGATGAATATGAGTAAAGTTTTTGGGTGCAGATCATACGTTTATATAACCATTGACACAATCCAAAATGGGACTTTCATATTTATAGAACTATTTCTCAATTATTTAAGTGAAAATGAGTTTAAAATTATTCCAGCTCGCCTCAGAAGTACATAATTCCATATTTGGAAAGTGTAAATTAATGATTTTTGACATTAAGATCAAGCTAAATATTATATGTTGATGATGTCAAGTGGTGTTTAAAGTAAAAAAATTCAAGAATTCCAGAATTTTTTTGGAGAAATATGTACGATGTCAAGTGGTACATATCTCTCACTTTTGGATTTTATAATTACTAAAAACATACTAAAACAGTCGTAAGACGACATCTTGGGTAACTTATTTTAGGAAAACATGACTTACTGGAAACTGGTGATGGTGTATGTGAATTTGACAATTACTTCCTGAAACATGAAAATATTGGACTTAAAAAATACATTACCCACTCAAATGAAAATGTTCCTAGGTTGATGTCTCCTAATATACTGCTCTTATTCTTTAGACATCCGGTACTCCTTAAATATGGAAGGTGGGCGTGAAACACACCGTCCAAGAATCACATATTTGGATTGGGAATTCAAGCTAATTGTACAGTTTTGTTTGGCAGATGGTGCATTTAATTGTAGCAATTAATTTTGATTCCATTTCGACATTGGTAGCCTTGACCTCATGACTAATTAGAATTGTGTGATTGATATATAGTAATATAAATCATCGTCGTGTAATATATGACTCACAGATGAAAACTTATCACTTATAAATATTTTATAAGCCAATTTTCTTGTCACTTATGATGTTTGATATTTCAATTTGTTCTACCATCATATTCAACATGCGAGTCAGTGGGGCTTGGGGTCGGAGTGATCCTAATCTGGTTCTTAGGTTTATTCAAGACAACTAATCAATGTTACATTACGTATTTTAAAATAAAATACACCGTGATATATTATAGGTTTAAGGAGAAATAAATTATGAGGCCGACTCGGCCTTCGGGCCTATATATAGACTCAATATGCCGATCCGATCGGTATGAAAATCGACACGATAGGCGAATATCTTGTGCAAAAGTCTACGACTGTTAAACGAGAGGCGGAAAGCGATAGGCAGGAGATATCTGACTAGACGCCCACCAAATTATCGGAATTCCGCTGTGGCAGCGCGGAAAGAAAAAGATCCTTCTCTCCCACCGGAAGCGTTTTCTGCTGTCGCAGTGGTTTTGACTTTTGGGATAGAAAAAAACCCAATTTACTCCCTTCCCTCCTCCCGGTGCTATAAATAGTTCTTGGGCGATACCCATTTCTCCACAAGTCTCGTACGAAAGCGTTTCTTGGAAGATAACAAGAGATCGAAGAAGTGCTGATTGAAGATGTCGAGCACGGCGGGTCAGGTCATCAAATGCAAAGGTACGTCTCCAACCCATCTTGAGTCGTCGGCACAGCGATAATCGTAATCACTGAGAGTAATAGTCTCACCTCTGTTGTGAATAATTCCAGCGGCGATTGCCTGGGAAGCGGGGAAACCGCTGTCGATCGAAGAGGTGGAGGTGGCTCCGCCGCAGGCCAACGAGGTCCGGGTGAAGATCCTCTTCACCTCCCTCTGCCACACCGATGTCTTCTTCTGGGAGGCCAAGGTACGGCATTATTCATCAATTCATACCAGATAGACGCGATAAGAGGCTCCGATCGAAGGTGGAATTCCTGATTTGATCTGGTTTTTGACGGCATTGCAGGGTCAGACTCCCGTATTCCCCAGGATCTTGGGACACGAGGCCTCTGGGTAAGCCGTCAAACGCGTTCCTTCCTCTCTTCTCCAATTTTCTACTCTCCAGTCTCGCTGTGTTGCTAATCTGGGATATCGTTCTTGGATTTGTTGGGATCAGGATTGTGGAGAGCGTGGGAGAAGGGGTGACGGATGTGCAGCCGGGAGACCACGTTCTGCCGGTGTTCACGGGGGAGTGCGGGGAGTGCGCGCACTGCAAGTCGGAGGAGAGCAACATGTGTAGCCTGCTGAGGATCGACCCCGACCGGGGCGTGATGCTCAACGACGGGAAGACGAGATTCTCCAAGGACGGCAAGCCCATCTACCACTTTCTGGGCACCTCCACCTTCAGCGAGTACACCGTCGTCCACGTCGGCTGTCTCGCCAAGATCAACCCCGCCGCTCCCCTCGACAAGGTCTGCGTCGTCAGCTGCGGTATCGCCACGGGTGCGTCTCCCATGAAACAACGATCTCACAGCTTTGATTTTTGAAACGATGGTCTTCGTCATCTTCCCCGTTCAAGTGTTTTGGAATTTGATGATGGTCGGCTGTGCGCAGGTTTCGGCGCGACGGTGAACGTGGCGAAGCCCAAGAAGGGCTCGACAGTCGCCGTGTTCGGATTGGGAGCCGTCGGCCTCGCCGTGAGTCTCTCTCTCTCTCTCTCTCTCTCTCTCTCTCTCTCTCTCTCTCTCTCTCTCTCTCTCTCTCTCTCTGTTTTATCTTGTATATCGCTGTTCACTGGCTCTAGCCGTTTTCTCTCGATGAACGAGGCGTTGACATGGTCATATGATCTGATGAAAACAGGCCGCGGAGGGCGCGAGGGTGTCGGGAGCTGCAAGAATCATCGGCGTCGACTTGAACCCAGACAGATTCGAGCAAGGTGGGTCTCTTTCAATTACTTTCAAGAGAAGTTTTTGATTTCCGTTCGTCTGAAAGAAGTGGACGAGAGCATTGAAAAGATTAGATGATGGTTTCAAACTCGGGCTCATGTTTGTTTGTTTGTTTGTTCGTTCGTGTGCAGCCAAGAAGTTTGGAGTGACGGAGTTTGTGAACCCAAAGGACTACGACAAACCCGTCCAAGAGGTTCGCCCTCTTCTTCCCTTCACGCTCTTGCGGCTTCGTCAAGTTTTAAACTTTCAACCGTGTAAATTAAAGAAAATTTAGAGCGGGTTGCTCACTTCTTCCGGGTGTGAACGTGATCGCCAGGTTATAGCCGAGATGACCGGCGGCGGAGTCGACCGCAGCATCGAGTGCATCGGCAACGTCAACGCCATGATCTCCGCATTCGAATGCGTCCACGACGTAATGATTTCTCGCCAGTTCTTGATTTGTTTACTTGCGGGTTGGTAGATAGTGGCTAATTAATTATGCGGTGTAAATAAACCAACGCCGACGGCTGCGCAGGGCTGGGGAAAGGCCGTGTTGGTGGGAGTGCCTCCCAAGGGCGCCGTCTTCCAGACTCTGCCCATCAACTTCTTGTGCGAGAGGACGCTGACGGGCACCTTCTACGGCAACTACAAACCTCGCACCGATATCCCCGGCGTCGTGGAGCAGTATCTCAACAAGGTAAAGCAACTCGTTTTCATCGTTCATCGTTTCCTCCCCCCCACACCCCCGCTTTAATTTGAGCCGTTTCCCATCAAACCATATGGGAAAAAGGCTCTGATCGAATAATTTTTGTAAGGAAACTTTCTCTCTGTCCAGGAGCTGGAGCTGGACAAATTCGTCACCCACGAGGTACCCTTCTCGGAGATCAACAAGGCCTTCGACCTCATGTTCAAGGGAGAAGGCCTTCGCTGCCTCATCCGAATGGAGCACTAAGACATTTCTGCCTGCGTGGATGACTTGTTCGTATGTTATACACCTCCAATGCTCAATATTGTTACCCTGATCCATGGATTGGTCAAGTTATGATAACCGAGGTTCTACTCTTGAGTATCTCCCCCCCTTTTTCCTAGTGAAGTGTGCAAATATTAGTCATTCAAATTTGACAAGATGAATGTTCATTTAAAATCACAATTAGGGTCGTCAGGCGAATCGCAAAAATCTTACTAAAAAAGAATGTTCAACCTTGATCCCTCCAATATGTATTTTATAAGGTTTTGTCTACATTCTGAGGGTAGTTAACCTGAGTTAACATGCCAAGCATTTGGAAATCATCCTCACTAGGGGAAAAATAGGTACAGAAGTCTGGTTGACCTCTAAAATGAAAGAATACTAAAGAAACAGGACTGCTTCGATGGTTACATATTAAAATGAGAAAAATATAAGATACAAATAGTATTCGAAAATGTTATTCTCATTTAGAAAACAGATTCATCGCAATCTACAGCTGTAAAAGTTTGTTAAATGTTCTTGGCTTCTTATAGCAATGCCTAGCCAGGGATACAGTTTTATACCTGATCACGCAATCACCTACCCGCATATGTAAAAAATTAGCATGTTGCATAAATGGGAATATTGACTAAATAAGAAATATCAGGTTGACAATGCAAAGATGAGGGAAATGACCACTATATGTAGGTAAGTTCACTGATCAGCACTCTCTTTCCAAGAATGATTTTTTTCGCTGAAAGTTATTTTAAGTTCATCACCAGTCAAGTTGACCTCAGGTTAAGTTCTTGGTACAAAAACTTATTTTAGTCGTGACTTAAACAACCTATTCAAAGAGTGTGAATTCTAAACCACAACGAAAGTATTTACTCACCCAGATGGCAACATGCTTGGCATGTTTGACGAATGTCGTCATTCAGTTCTCAAATATTTAATCAACTTACAATTATCCACCTAAAAGTTCTGATAGCATTAATTCTTACCGAAACTATTATCCACAAATGCTTGGCATGAGATTGCTAATAAGTCCCTTAAGTCTCCAAAGGGATGGAGCATACGGACTTAGAAACCAGAATTCTGAACTTCTTAAATACTTCAGGTATTATTTTTCTGTCTCCAACTATAGTTTGCAGAGTTTCCCGACAAAATCATGCTGTCTATCCAATGGAACAAATAAATGCTTGCGCAAGAACATGGTAATCATGGAGTGGACCTCTTCTTAGATGCAAGTCGAAAATATACCCAATAAAAAAGGGGATTCGATTCCCACTATGCAATTAAGTGCAGTCATTGAGTGGACAGATTAGGCGTTTCATGAAAAGATTACCAAATCAAAGATAGTTCTGTATGATTCCTATTGAGGGGGGTAGAGAAAAAGGACAGCTTTGAGTGAGGACTTGGTTATGAGGTTACAATAGATGAAATTATACAAGTTTATGAGCTAAAATGTCATTCAATCATTTCAGATTACGAGGTCCAAATTTCCAGAGATATAAATATAATTCTGATACAATTTTTCATTGTTGATTCATTTCATTTTATATTGTTGAGTTAATGTTGTTACGAACCGTCAATAGTGAATTATGTTAGTTTCCGTTATCCAGGAGAGAAATAGTTTCCGTCAAGAATATTAAAGAATTATCTTTATCTTTACTTCCCGTTATCATCAAAATAACATCACATTTGTTATTCTATACTATACTAAAATAATCTTGCAGAAAATTTCTTGTGATCGTTGTAATATCAGAACATTTGATTTCGCAATATTAACTCATTTGAACTTTTACATGACAGTTATTTTGAAGTATTAATTGGTGACCTTAAAACTGACACTCATATAATTATTAAGTAAACATGCGGTAACAAAAAGTAAAAGCGAATGCATCGTGCGCTACAGATAAAACTTAAGTAACCTCACAATGTGAGAATACATAAACTAAATTTGGGACCAAAACGATCATTCCAACAACGTAAGTAGCTTCTTAAAGTTCAGGTTATTTATGTGTTAGACAGCCTTTATTTTTCTTCTTTTCTTTTCATTTATTTTTCTCTTCTTAATGTACTAATGGGCCACATGATATAAGTGGCCCATTTCGTTTAACTGATGTGGGGCCCACCTTCTCACTCGGTATGGCCTTTTAAAGGCCAATCCCGTTCAATAGAATTAATTGTGTTTTTGGCCAAAACCCTAGCCGACAGAGCTTCAGGGCAGAGAGCAGCTGGAGAGGAGAGAGGGTTGATGCAAGTTTGACATGGTATCAGAGCAATCCTGGTGAGCACATTGCGCCTCCCTTCTCTCCAATAGAAACCTTCCTCTCTGTTCCACTATCTCTCTCTTGCTAGAGGATTCACTGTTTGTGAAGAGGCATTTTGAAATCTGGAATGGAAGACCAGAACAAGATCTCTACCACTGTGGCCATCACAGATCGAGACAGGGTCACGATTGTGCTCCCTGATATCAAGATAAAGTTCAATGGGCTTAATGCATATCAATGGCGTAAGCTGGTGGAGTTATCTTTGGAGGCTAGGTTCCTTGGAGGCCACCTTGTGGGGGATCCAATAACCCCTGGAGATCCAAGGTATTAAGTGTGGAAGTCAGAGGAGTCCCTTATCCATCAATGGCTTCTTGGAACTATAGCCTCTGATATGGTAGACAATTATCTTTATGTGGAATCTGTTAAGCAGATGTGGGAAGAAATTATCAAGAGCTGTTCTAAGCTGCGGATGGATTGGAGAATTTATGAACTCAATGCACAGGCCATTCATGCAAAGCAAGGGGAAGCAACCATCATGGTTAATGCTAGCAGATTGAAGGGAATTTGGAGAGAAATCGACTACTATTGGCCAGTTGAGAATCCCCAGTCCAAGGAAAGAAAATACACCCTCAAGCAGAGACTCTTTACCTTTCTCATGGGTCTTAATCCAGAATATGAAAGTGTCCGAAGTCAGATCCTTCATCGTGAACAGCTTTCAGACCTTGATGAGGCAGTTGGAATGCTTTTAGACAAAGAGAAGAGACTGAAGCTTACTCCAGATGCACCTGGGGCAGGTGGCACATCTGGAGCATTCTCCACTAAGAAGAATGATTTCAGGGCTATCCATGGTGAACCAACCGAAATATCTCAGTATGCTGGAAACTCAGTCCAGAAACAGATGCAAAAGGGAGACACCAGGGACACTCTTTTTTGTGTTTATTGCAAGAAGCGAAATCACACTAAAGAGACTTGCTGGAAATTAGCCAACAAGAACCATCAGAAACAACAGCAGCCTCAACAGTACAGGAAAGCATATGTAGCGACCTCAGACACTCAAGAAATGGGAGAGATCCCCTTAGAAAAGAATCAGGTGGATGAAGCACAACAAGACACAGGGGAAAGTGTTCATGCACTGAAGGTTGAGGTGAATCGCCTTAAGGGATTATTGGGCTCTACATCCTTGGCTCATTCAGGTAAAACTTTGACATTGTTGGGATTGACTTCTTTCCTAAATCCTAGTGAAAGCAAACTGATTCTAGATACTGGGGCAATTGATCATATGACCCCAGATCGGAATCAGTTTGCTTCGTACCTACCAGTCAATGTGTGGTAATAACAGCTGGTGGAGGAATTTTGACTATTGCTGGGATTGAAAGTATAAACCTCAATATTGGTGTACTCAAGAGGGTGTTACACATACCTGGCCTCAGGGCGAGACTGATTTCATTGCAGAAGTTAGTTGATGACAGTGGATGGAGGTTTGTTCTTGATAATAATGGGTGTTTTCTCTATGACAAGGTAACCGGGAGGAGGACTTCATCGTGTAGAAGGGAAGATGGCTTGCTGCTCCTCGAGGGCTCCCCCGTTACCTGTCTCACCTCCATTAAGCTTCCTCAGGCTGTGGATCGGGTCCTACTGCTGCATAAGCGAATGGGCCATCCCTCTTTTGAGTTACTAAAGCTATGTTTTCCCTCTGTTTTTGAAGGAGTTGATATTAGTACTCTGTTTTGTGATGTTTGCCAACTGGCTAAGCACCGAAGGATATCTTACAAAAGTCTAAATGAAAGGAGTTCAACTCCATTTGATTGCATTCACAGCGACGTGTGGGGCCCATACCCAGTAACCAATCTCTCTGGGCATAAGTGGTTTGTGATTTTGCTCCAGGTTAACCTAGCTATATTTGTTGAAGTCGAAGGCAGAAGTATCGTCTGTGATTGTTCAATTTTGTGAACTAATTAATAATCAATTCGGTGCGAGGATTAGACGACTCCTATCGGATAATGCTAGGAAGTACTTCAATGTGACAGTTAATACCTATTGTGACCAGAGAGGTATTCTTCATGAATCTTCATGTGTCAACACCCCCCAAAAGAATGGGTGAGCCGAAAGGAGAATCGGACATATACTTGCAACAGCTAGGTCTCTACTCTTTCAGGCAAATATGTCCAAGTCATATGGGGGAGAGGCAGTATCAACTGCAATCTATCTCATTAATAGAACTCCGACAAAGGTAATTCGATGCAAGAGCCCTATTGACCTTATGTCCTCAATCTATCCTCACGTGACATTGAGGGTTGGGTTGGTCCAGGATATTTGGGTGTGTTGTGTATGTTCACACGTACGCAGGATAGCTTGATCCGAGGGCGACCAAGTGTGTGTTTATTGGGTACTCTAATACTCAAAAGGGTTATAGGTGCTATCACCCTTGGTCCAGAAGATTTTTTGTTACAGCAGATCTGACATTTAATGAAAAGCAGATGTTCTTTGCCCATGAGAAGGAGGACACAGGAGAATCTTTTGTGATAATGCAGCAAGACTTCTAGTTCCTAACTCTACCGACGGAAATTCTAAGTGTGGGAGAGGCCATTCCACATGAAATTGGTCAACCGGAGTCAGAGGGTCCAAGATGTGATGAAATGTTGCCACTGGCCTCTGAACAGACGATGGAGATTCAGGAGACATTCAAAGAACCGATTGTGCCCAGTGAAGGAGAAGCCAACGATGTTCCAGTAGGCGATGAAAAACAACTATTGAACAACCTGAGGAGATTTCTGGAACTGATCCAGTTATTGATCAGGAAGAAGACATGGGATGGCCAATTGCATTGAGAAAGGGTACGAGGAGCTGTCGAAACAAACCCAGATATCCGTTGGAGAATTATGTCTCTTACGCCAGACTGAGCCCACAATACCAAGCATTCTTATGTACTCTCAGCAGAATATCTGTTCCCAGAAATGTTGAACAGGCTCTAAAAAGTAGAGAGTGGAAGACTGCCATGGATGAGGAGATGGAGGCATTAAAGAAAAATCATACTTGGAACTTAACTTTCTTACCTCCAGGAAGAAAAGTTATTGGGTGTAGGTGGATATGTACACCAAATTTCAATGCTGATGGGACTCTAGAGAGATACAAGGCAAGGCTGGTTGCCAAGGGTTATACTCAATCATATGGCATCGATTACTTCGAAACTTTTACACCTCTAGCCAAGTTCAATACTGTCAGAATCTTGATTGCTCTAGCTGCAAAAATGCTTAAAAATGCTTTTATGGGATGGAACTTGCTCCAGTTTGATGTTAAAAATGCTTTTATGCAAGGTGATTTAGAGGAGGAAGTGTATATGACTACTCCTCCTGGATACCAACTAGCAGATAGACCAAATGTGGTGTGTAAATTGCGGAAGTCACTTTATGGCCTGAAACAGTCGCCAAGGGCCTGGTTTGGAAAATTCTCCACAGTCATGAAAAGTTTGGGATATCAGCAGAGTAACGGTGATCATACACTGTTTATCAAGTACAGTCTCTCTGGCTCTATGGCAATTCTTAGTGTCTATGTGGATGATATAATCGTCACAGGAAACAATGGGGAAGATATTCAACAACTTAGCCAGCAACTTTCTGAGAAGTTTGATATTAAAGCATTGGGGGCCTTGACATATTTCCTGGGTATTGAGGTTGCATATTCAAAAAGAGGAATTTTCATTTCACAGCATAAATACATTCTGGATCTACTCCATGAGACAGGAAAACTTGACAGTAGACCGCTAGGAAAACCAGTTGACATCAATGTTAAACTGGGTAAGGAGAACGATATTCCTCCAGTGAATAAAGACTCGTTTCAGAGGTTGATCGGGAAACTCATCAATCTAAATCATACCCGGCCAGATATTTCGTATGCTGTTAGTACTTTGAGCCAGTTTATGAATAATCCATGTGAAGCTCACCTCCAGGCAGCAAACAGAGTATTGCAGTACCTTAAAGCTACAGTGGGACTAGGTATATTGTTCACAAGCGATGAAGATGTGTCAGTAAAGATTTATTCTGATGCTGACTTTGCTGGTTCAATAACAGACAAAAGATCCACCTCTGGCTATTGTACTTTTATTGGGAACAGTCTGGTGACATGGCGAAGTAAGAAGCAGAAGGTAGTTGCTCTCTCAAGTGCAGAAGCAGAGTTCAGAGCCTTAGCAAATGGTGTACGTGAAGCACTTTGGATCAAAGGCATCATGGAAGAACTTAGTTTATTCTCCCAAGGGGATATTAAACTGTGCTGTGATAATCAATCAGCCATTGCAATTGCTCAGAATCCAGCTCAGCATGATAGGACAAAGCACATTGAGATTGATCCGCATTTCATTAAAGAAAAAATTGATGGAGGAGTTATCACACTCCAATATGTGAGGTCATTGGAGCAAGTTGCTGACATCTTCACCAAAGGCTTTCCTGGTCCCCAGTTCCAGAGACTCATCTCCAAGTTGGGCATGATCAACATTCATGCCCAACTTGCGGGGGGCTGTTAGACAGCCTTTATTTTTCTTCTTTTCTTTTCTTTTTCTCTTCTTAATGTACTAATGGGCCACATGATATAAGTGGCCCATTTCGTTTAAGTGATGTGGGGCCCTTCTCACTTTGTATGGCCTTTTAAAGGCCAATCCCGTTCAATAGAATTAAGCGTGTTTTTGGCCAAAACCCTAGCCGACAAAGCTTCAGGGCAGAGAGCAGCTGGAGAGGAGAGAGGGTTTATGCAAGTTTGACATTATGTACGCTTAAACCTAAGTAGATATTTTTTACTATCAGTTGAGATTTTTTAATAAAATCTCACTTAAAAGAAGAAGATAACCAAGTTCTATATAATGGTGTCAAAAAGCAATTCCAATATTACATTACTAAAAACTAGAAATTACGCAACATTTAAGAAAACTTGATAATATCAGAACCTTATATAATTACAATTCCTCCATTTTTTCTAGACAGCAAAGACAAAGCAAGCAACGAAATTCCGGGTGATCCTTGACATGCATTCTTCATGACTCAAGATGACCTATTGTAGGTAAGGGTATTCCTTTGTAAAAATATTATCTAACTAAATAAAGACCTTGAATTCAACAACTTTTTTGAACCCCATTCCTACCGACTGCAGTACGGTTAAACAGTATGTTAACTTGTAGGTTATTATGAAAGACTCACCTACTTGATTTTCGGTGAATATTAGACAATAATCTAGAGGACCACATAAAGAGGAGGTTTCACATGATAGAAAAAGAGGATAGACTTGCCACAAACTCGAAAGCATTTGGCCTCATCAAAGAAAGAAAATATAAGAACTTGATTGCATATTCATAGGGTAGATTGTGATTCAACAAAAAAAATAATGTGTGAATTACATCTTTCAATACAACGCACTTTGAAACAAGCAGAGTCGGCCCTTCTCAAAGATATGTTTTTTTTTAATAGAAGGAAATTCATCATTCCCCCCCCCCCTTTCAAGAGTGCTATTTTTAGCATGCATTTAAGGAAGAACTTTATGAATCAATGTGTTATATAACAGTTTTGTAATGGAAATTGCAACCGAGAATATCTATTTGAACTGTGACTTAGTAACAGGCCATGAAATCTATCGCTCAACAAGCAGATTAGATCCCAAAAGAAACTCCATTCCATGGCAGCATTGAAAAAACTTTCTGCCGCAAATAATCAGTTTTCCTTGAATTTATAACGTTCGTCGGCAATGTATTCATTCTAAATATGGTTTATTTTGCGATTAGAATTTTTTCTATGGAAAATTACTCTTCTGGCATGAGTGACTTAAGTGTTACGACCTGATCGCATAATCTCCCTATCTATTATCAGAAAAGCTCTCCTTTTTCCCATTATATATAATCAAATAATAAAAAAGTAAATTACAACATTACGAGACATAAAATGCGGCATGGAAAAACCACTACAAAGTATAGACAAACAAGAAAGTTAAATTCGTCGAAAAATCTTATAAAATAAAATATTACATGTCGAGTCAATAAATGGTTAACGGCAAGTCAAATCTATCTGATAACCGTCATAAAAGGGTACTGGTACCACATTCGAGAGGAGAACATGAAGTTAACTCCAGAAGTATGGAGTTGAGTGGAGCGAACTGTATAGTAGAATTAGTAACCATAAGAATAGAGTTAAATGACTTGAGATGGACGAGCTTGAACAATAACACCAAAAAAAGGAGATGCACATGGATCAGCCTTCTCAACGAATACAAGTGATTGAATGCTACGCATACCAGATCAATGGAGCCCGTCGAGAATTACCTAACGCAGTAGGCGGCTTTCTTCGAACGCCAAGCTGCTTTTGGGACCTACACTAGATATATTCACCGTGCAGCCGAAACAGATGTAAATGAGTGGTAATCCAGAGATAGCTGATAATCCCATTGGCAATGCTGATTACTATAACTTCATGGATGCAGCACTGAATAGAACGGTGACCAGAGTAGCCATCAATCTAAGGGTAATGACACCAAAGGGTGATGATAATCAATTTTGATGTCGAGGATAGCAATGCTTCGATGATTCATGATACTTTGCACCTCAGAAAACCTTAATTGATCTTCGCTTTGGCTGCAGAGAAGCAGAAATATGGCAGTTAGGCAACTTCTAACACAGCCCCTTAACGGAACGCGGCATCTATCGCACATTAATCAACGTTATAAATCCCAGGCGAAGTATGTAATGCCTCATCTATTTAAATATTCTGATTTACGATAGGAATGGGGAAACCCATGCTTTCAAATGATTTGCAATTGGAACCATAGCTATGATTTAGCATCCAATTACCAAATCTGGTAACTTCTGCAGGTGCCTAATTTTATTTCCGAGAAAAAAACTAAAAACTAATGCTAACAAAAAGTTACTTTCACTCAACTTACTAAACGAAGGTTTACTCACATATTTCTTATCGACCTCCTTCAGAAATTTTTCCGGGCAGTCAAGAAACATCTCGCAGTCTCTTCTGACAGAAGATGCTAGGTCGTGTTCTTCAGCCTTTTCAAGGTTTCTGATCAATATTGTGAAAGTGAACTCAGTTGGGGTTACAGCAGATTCTTTCATCACCCTGTACGTCTCCATTGCCTTCCCCACCATGTTGGCTTGAAAAAATGCTCCAATTAACTCGGAGTAGGCCCTGCTATCGGGTGTCAGCCCCTCCTCTTTCATCTCTGCAAAGAGATTCTCAGCGATTTCGACTAGCTTGTTCTTCCCCGCCATGTAGATCATGTCACTGTAAAGACGTAAATCTGGTTCATACCATACCTCCCCCCGGATAAACCGAAAAACCTAAAGAACAGTAAAAATAAATCTCAGAGGCAGGGATGGAAACCAGAGAGCAATTAGAAACAGAAGAAAAACAGAGCAACAAGTATTTGATGCCTGCTTCTCTAAGTTGAGGGTACTTCCGCTTTACAATAAACCAGAGGAACTACTGAACTGCGCATATACTCATCACTGTACGAATTGGGTTCAAGCTTTCCCCATCTCAATAGACTCTTGACTACGAAGGAGGACGGTTCATTCGACTAATTCCTAGCCTTTATATCTATCTCTGAGATGTCCGGATGTTTCAAATCTCGGAAGGCATGCAGAAAAAAATGCTATCCCCACTCCGACCAATACATAAATTTTACCAAAATATTAAATCATAATTAAGGTGAAGCGGGGTCAGGAACAACGAAGCTCTTCACGAAAAGCAGATCCCTTTTGCAAGTTCCTTATTACGGGTGGATACTGCAAATGATCGGACTAACGGCGTAAACAATACAAGACTTTTCAATGTAGACGCTAAGATGATCATCCGACCACAACAGCCATCGAGAAGCGGCGTTACCTGCAGCGCTAAATCCCACTTATTCTGGCGTTGAAGCTCCTCAAGCACGGCAATCAAGTCGACCTTCAACAACCGCTTAATCCTACCGTCGAAGACGAATTCCAATTCACTCGACGACGACGGCAACGACTTAGCGAGCTTCAGCGCTTGCACCGCCTGAATAGCCTCCGTCGATATAAACCGACTTCTCCAGAGCTGCCCCCTCGCACCGGCGTCCCGAAGACCGCACCTAACCCTAGCCGGAGCGCAGAACCTCACCCGCCACTCCCGCCGCCCAACGAACCTCCCAATCCGGACCGAAGAACCAGAGACAGACTCCATAGCCAAAAACCCAACTCTGATACCTCCTCAGGGGGGTTATATAGGCATCGGCCTAGCGTTATAATCACCGGATGGTGACCGCACCTCATTACGATGAAGGATATGGAAGACGGATGACGGAAGATGGACAACGAAGACACTGGCGGATGACGGATATCGATAACGGACACGATGATGGAAGACGATGACGGATGATGGAAAACAAAAACAACGGCGGGACAGACACGATGACGGATGATGGAAGACGGACACGATGATGGAACCGCACAGGGCCTTGTTCTCTGTTTGGTTCTTTTTCTGTACAAAAAAGAACAAATTTCGCACATTCGAACAAAATTAGAACACCAAAGCGAACAATAGAACAGCACAAAATTAGAATGAACAATTCGCACAAATTTATACAAAAGGAACTAGACAACCATGTCTAGATGGAAGACAATGACGGATGCTGGAAGACGAATACCGATGACGGATGACGGGCACGATGATGGATGACGGGGTGATAAATGACGGAATGATAGGATCGATAACGGATGACGAGCAATGGATGACGGATTATGATACGATGACGGATGACGGTCGTCTCGAAGCTTATCCTCTCCGGAGAAGAGTAGCGGCTCAGAGAAAGAGAGAGGAGATGGGGATGAACGTGTCGAAGAGGGTGGAGAGGAACCTGGCGGAGTCGAGCGAGCTGGTAGAGGCCTGCGACGCGGTCTACGACGAGCTGCTCGCGCTGGCCCAGCACGCCTTCCCCGCGGTCCGCCGCTACCAGCTCGCCGACGGCGCCGCGCGCCTCCACGCCCTCGTCCTCGCCTCCCACGCCGTGCCTCTCGTCCGCCGCTGGGCGCCGTCGCCGCCGCCGCAGGCGGCCGTAGACGCCGCCCTCCGCCGAGTCGCCGGCCCCGGCGCCGGCGGTCTTACCCGGCCCCAGTTCCGGTCCTTCGCCGTCGAGCTGTACCGGTCCGCGGTCCTGGCCGGCGCGGGCGGAGCCCTCGCCACCTGGACCCCGGCGGGGATGGCCGGGATAGCCGGGCTCGGGCTCGCCGCGCGCGCCGGGCTCGAGCCCGTGGCTCGCCTAATGGCCGCCTACGCCGTCGGCCTAGCCGCCGCCGTCTGCGCCAGCCTGACCTGAACAACCACCCATGACCCATGACCCACTCTCTGTACCGCGAATCATCTCAAACTCAGTTTCTTCTTCGTTTTCTGAAGAACACGACGCTACTCATCTTCCTCGGAGTCGAGCCCGGGGATGTACTCCAAGCTCACGTCGAACACGACCGGGCTGTTGGCGCTCACCCGCGGCCTCCCCGGCGCCGACGCCAGCCCCTTCGGAAATGCCAACTGCAGGAACAGCGGATCACGATAAGAACCCCTCCCCCCCAACCCCTCAACCCCCCGTTGGAACACGATAACGGAGGTCTTACCGAGCCGGGGATGTAGAGCCGGCGCCGGCCGCCGACCTTCATGCCGAGGATCCCCTCATCGAGCCCCTTGATCACCTGGCCGGACCCCACCCGGAACGTATACGGTAGCCCCTTCTCCAAAGAACTGCCGTCCAATGATAAATCATCAGATGAAAGTTAGTCGGAGAATCGGACGGCTGGGAGTTGTACCTGTCGAATATCTGCCCAGATGGCACCATGGCAACATAGTTCGCCACCACCTGCGGGAAGAACAATTTAGACAGAGAGAAATTGTAAATGAAGAGTTAAAACAAGATTATTGAAGAAATTATTACCTGATAACCAACGGGTGGGTTGGGGCCTTGCCCGACCTTTATGTCCTTGTACTGCAGTCCCGATTCTGTAGTCACCATGGGAACCTGCAAAACTCCGACGGAGAAAATTTCAGCCGGAATAGCAAGAAATTTCAGTTTGCACTAGATTAAAGACCCAAGGAGAGAAGATTAAGAAAACTGGGGACCATGAAATATGCTGTAAATAATTAAAACCAAATGAAGATTAAAACAATTTTGATCCTTTCAAGGAGCTTAGAAGCATAAAAGTTCAATTCAAGGCAAAATATGAGGCCGACAAGTATGCAAAAGAGAAATTTGAGGGCAATCGGAAGAAATGGCGTTTGAATCAAATTGATTTCTTGTAAAAAGTGAAGAAGATGAGAGTGCGTGATTTTTTTACCCACATTTTCAAGCTCCTTCTCGCATTCGTCATCGCACAACTTGGGTTTCTCCTCCGGAGGAAGTCCTCCGCCGCGGGATTCAGAGCTGCTTAGACTCAAACCAGAGAGCACGGAAGCTCCAAGCAGATTCCGACGACCAACAGCAGCGAAGCTTTCGCTTCGTGCGGATCCGGAGACTGCGGCCTGCTGACCAGACGCGGCACATTGAAGAAATAAGGGTTTTTGGATCTTACCGTGGACATAATAGATAGGTTTTCCAATCGGGCGCCTCTCGAATTTAGAACCTGCGACGAACAATTCCCCCGATCAGACTGCAATTCTCGCGATCCAGCGTTTCTCGAATTCCCATCCCCAATTCTCGCCAACCGAATAACAACGAAAAACGCACCAGATCGCTCGGCGTTACCTTCAAAGCTCGAAAGAGATTGATGTGCCGCAACGATTATCAATGTCCAGCGGAAAAATGCGAAAAATTGCGAGAAATGCGAGTGCCGAGAAAATCGGAGGAATTCAGGTAACCAATGCGAATGCTAGATTGAGGATGATGCGCGTGAAAATCGGGAGGAGAAATTCAATCGAGGGATTGTTTCGGAGTGTCACGCACCTAAACGGGGAACGAAAGCCGAAGAGGTTGCAGAGGCCATGCCCTCCATCTCCGCTTGAGCCGACCCAACTCGCGTGGATAGAGCGGGTCATCCGTGACCATACTCTTAAATCCCCTCGAATATTATACGATTGATTGATATCCCTTATCATTTATCCACATAACCCAAGTAAATTTTAATTTTACCACTGGTGGGCCTTCCCAAGGTAAACCCTAAATCTTAGAACATCGTCATCGTCGTCCAAAACCCGTTCCTGCTCGTTGGTCGACGATTAAACCCCTATTCCCGTGATTAGGGGCGTGTTTCTTGTTCGAAAATCGACTGATTATCCCGAACTGAGCTGATCAAGCTAGGGCAAGAACAATTTGCGCGTTCTTTGATCGATTCCAAGGAAAAATTGAAGAGATTCTTTCAACTCACCAGGCAAAGATTCAGACTTGCGGAAGAAGCGACCGACAGAAAGAACAAGGAATTCACCGGAGAACGGAATTCGACGGCTCAGAGCTGTCGATCCGCCGCCGACGCCACGATCGGCAGGTACGGCGTCTTGCCGAGGACGCAGGCGGCGACGCCGTACAAGAAAGAAGCGACGGCGAAGACGAAGATGCCGTTGTAGCCCCATTCGAGGATCTGAAACCCGATGCCGCCGGACGGCGTTCCGAGAATCCTCTGGAACAGCGTCGGGAGGGCGAGGAAGACATCCAGAACGACCGCCTGCATAGCATTGAACCTCACGTAGCGGCTGAAACTAGGGTTTCGGACGACGCCGAGGTAGAGGGCGAAGAACGCGACGAAGCTGGCGTAGGGGACGGCCCGGTAGGCGGCAAGCAGGGGGAGCAGGGGTTCAATGGCGAGGGCCATGGGGGGGAATCGGGCGAAGAGGAAGCGGCCGTAGTGGAGGGAGTTGAAGAAGGGAAGGGCGTAGGCGAGAGAGGAGAAGAGGCGCTCTGTGGCAGGGGTAGGCCCCTGATAGGACATGGCGGTGGCGGCGCCGCCGCCGCGAGTGGAGAATTTCCCGGCAGCGTGGCGGAGCTTCATCGCCGGCGGCGGAGGAGCTCTCGCGAGGGTCCGGGGAGAAGGCAGCGGCGTGAATCGGAGCAGCGAGACCGTCGCCATGGCGATTAGCTTCCTTCCTCCGACAGAGACTGCGCTAATGAGAGTGAAAAATTGACCTTGATCGGTGGTATTTATAGAGGTCCTCGTGTAAATCTTGAAATCGTCCCGTCCGCGAGGTTGGACGAAAATCGGGACGGAAATTCGTCCGAGACGAACAGACGGGACGATTTTTGTCCACTCGGACAAAAAAATAGTCACATCCAGAGGTCTCTGACAAAAAAACCGTCCCATACGCGTCCCTGCACTGATTCTGAACATCGGACGGGACGATTTTCTTCCCGTGCCATCCATCGTCCACGTCCCAGACAATCCGGAACTATACTAGTGCAAGGACACGGACGGGACTGTTTTTTTGCCCCAAGACAAAAAAATCATCTCGTCCGCGAGGTTGGACAAAAACTGGGACGGAAATTTGTCCAGAGACGAATGGACGGGGATGGTTTGCGTCCACTCGCACAAAAAAATAGTCCCGTCCGGAGGTCTCAGACGAAAAAACCATCCCGTTCCCGTCCCTGCACTGATTCTGACTATTGGACGGGACAAGCTTCGTCCCGTTCCTTCCATCGTCCACGTCTCAGACGATCCGGAACTATATTTGGAAGTTTGGAAACTTATATGCTGGCAGTTTTTGCTGATATTGATGTTTCAGGAAGTACAATATATGGAAAAAACATAGTAATTGAATGAATTACATTTTAAGAAACGTTGAGAGGGGAATTGTAATGCATGTTTTTTACTTATTTGGATTTTTTTGCTATTGACTTGATTTATTTGTGGAAAGTTACTTCATGAAATTTGGAGGCCGATATTCAATGTCATTTGTGAAGCACTTTATAGTTTTTATGCGTTTGGTTTGATATAGTATATTTGGAGCTTTGTTGAGAAATAATTCAGGTTTAGTGGAAGAAAAAGGATTTTCATGTCCAAAAAGAGGTCTTCGTGGTCAACCCATGGAAGAA
This sequence comes from Wolffia australiana, assembly GCF_029677425.1. Classification (NCBI taxonomy): domain Eukaryota; kingdom Viridiplantae; phylum Streptophyta; class Magnoliopsida; order Alismatales; family Araceae; genus Wolffia; species Wolffia australiana. The sequence goes on along the minus strand of NC_135841.1, from coordinate 14,263,130 downwards.
TTATCCCACTGGTTTCCACTGATTTTATTGGATTTCATCTACATCTTTGTGTAGGCTTGGGTGACTTGGGAGTTGTGATAGTATGCTATTGGTAATTTAAGTATCTCCCAGTTCTGGGACAAAATTTTAGTTTTTATATACCAACCTAAGTTGTCTATGAATTACTAGGTACATAGGAAATATATAATTATTTATTTAATGGATATCAATGATTTTAGAAAAGTAACCTAAAATAAAATAAAAATGCAATAAATTAAATCATGCCATTCCTATCAGCTTAATATCTTAGGCCCAGAAATAAACATAGTGAAACACAAAGTGTGGGAAACTGGGGGAATTGTATAAAGGATATTTGGGCAAAGTGAATATATCTATCTAAGAGCATGGAGGTACCAACTGGATTAATTTAATGATTTACAAAAGGACATAAGTTTAACTCTAATCCAAGCCAGTTCTTATCCACATTTAAAGCCTTTTTTTCATTTATAATTCATGTTTTACAGATCATTTTATCTCATGTTTTACATCTTCAAGACTAAAAGGTCCAACAGCTTCTGATTGATACATGTTCAACGTTTAAATGGGATTCAAATATTTGTCTCAAAGCTTTCTGAATCTTGTGTCCATAAAGATATGTTAACTCAAAATCTGCCACACAAAGATTCAATGGAGTCGTAGGATGTGGTCCTTTGTGAATGACAAAGGACCTGGGTGGAAAATTGTAGGTCAAACGTCATTTTTTTCCATAGAAAAAAGTCGCTCCCTAATATTTCATTTTTAATATTTGTGTTCTGAGTGAAGTACTGAGTAGTATTTATCATGTAACCAAATGGTTTTTTACCCGGAATACATATATATGTGTATTATAGGGAGCTCCAAGTGTGCTATGAGTAGAAAAAATGGACCAACTATTGAACAAAGCTCAATCTTCTCTTAGGGATAATCATACACAACACTCATTCTACATATGATGTCCCCATAAACTGGGTAATAACTTTGGTGTGTAAATAGAAGGTCCCCCTTCGAGCCTTGCTTATTGGGACATAATTTATTCAATAAGAACTTCCCAGAGATAGATGTTGGAGTTCATGGTCTCAGTCAACTTCATCCAAAATCAATTTTTCCATGGAAGACTGAATTGAACACAAATTTTAAAGCTGAAAACACGAATGATAACATCACTGTTCCACAAATCCAATTCACGATTTCTTGGCTCCTTGGATGAGTCTTTTTGAGGCCTTAAAATGTCTAGACTTGATATATCCATCAGATCTCCAGAGCATTATATTTCCTCATCATTACATCAAACTGGATTACCAAAAAGATGATTTCATCACCATCCACTCTCATATGAAACAGAACTTGGGAAGAGTCTGAGAGGAAAGAATACTAAAAATTTACAGGCGTTGGTGTCAAAAATTGGGTGCCCTCCCCAATTTATATTGTCTTGAAAAATTTTATTTAAATCCCTATAAAAATTTCATAAAAGCCACCATCCTGGAGAAAATTTCATAAAAGTTGCCAAACACAGAGTATATCCACTATCGTCAAAAATCTGATATATGTGGTGCTTTGTCCCACTTGTGAATTTATTGAATTACTCATAGGCCTAATAAATTTTATATCCGTTTTTATTGATTCACTATATCTACACGTATTAATTAATCAACAATGATTTTAAACTAATGCATATGATGAATTGTTAGCCTATGGGGTGCTAAGCTACACCTCATGCTCTATAAGAAAAAAAGAGCATGATAACTGTCTCATGGAACATTTACCATCATTAGTGACCATGTGTATGATCCTTCTTCTGCTCGAGACTCCTAAATGACATAGGGTATGGTTAATCATCAAAGTCTGATCAAGAGCTCTGGTTAGTATTGATGTGTGGACAAAATCATTAGATAATTTTTTTACTACATTAGCCATGGAATCTATCGTATTGTATCCCTTGAGCTGTCTCCTCTAATAACAAGGGCAAAAAATCCCATCTTGACAACACAATCACATTTTTATACTTTTTTCTGCATCTAAGATAAGAAAGTATGGTATCCCATGGTTAATAATTCAAATGTCATATTACAAAACAGAACCTTCCATCCATAATATTCTTTGGTATCTTACATTAAATGACCACATAATAACTAAATAAATGCTAAAACTTTGTTGACAGTTAGATAATACCATTAAGAGAATTATGCAAATTAATTCAGTAAACTCTTTCCCCAAAGAGCATCCACTATATGTCGTTAGTGTTTACACACTAATGGCCACAAGGTTTCCCATACTCACTAAAGGATAAGAACTTGAGATTGATAGTCTTTCTGGATATTAAATATCCTTCTAGATTCTCATTCAATCATATGAATCACTTTAGTATGATTTCATTAAAAAAATTTTGTTCATTGCATGCACTCGTTGAATTTATTTATAAGAATCACCCCTACATTCTGATGAATATAATGGATCATAGGATATTGAAATATATGTGGCCTGTGTGATCATCTGGTGGACTACACATATTTGCAACAAATTACACTTGTATAATTATTTATGAGTATTGCTAACATGCTAATTATTAAATCATATCAAATATGCGCGTCTTTTTAAAAATTAAAATGATTAAATATATTTTTAGAATAATAGTCTGATTTTTAATGGATTTTTGATATTTTAATGAAAATTCTAATATTACATTTGGTCAAAAAGTTTTTTTAGATAGAAATACATTTTAGAGATTTGTTAAAATGATTTTAAATTTAAGATGCCATTTACCGAGTTTTAATGACATCACGCCACGCATTATAATCTGATTTATTCATTCATGTAGCCAATCTAGGGCTAGGTCCAATGTTTAATTGTGCTAATCATTGAGAAAAGATGCCACTATGGCATCACAATCCACAATATCATAATGCACTTATAATATAGTAAGTACTCATCCTTTTAAGATACTTAGGAACACATGTTAGTGTGAAAGAACTTGTCGACTGAATCCATAATAAATATTCATAGAATGTGTTAGACACATCGTATCACAGGAAATTATGTAGACTGAAATTATGATAAATTTGATTGGAAAGCAGGATACATGTCATCATGAAAATTCAAAAATTAAAACGATAATACTTTTGGATGAAACATGAACACACACATGGTGAAGCATGATTCAACATAGGAGAATGTAATTGAAGCAATAAATCTCTTTTCATAAATATGAGGGAGCACGAGAATTGTCGATGGAGGAAAATTTTGGGTACATGTCAATCATTTACTTTGATTTTGAAGAAATTGAGGACATGCTTTTGAATGAAATAGACAAGCCAGATTGGTAACTAAAGTCAAAAAATCATGGCAGAATATTTGACGAAGCTAAGTATTCTTCAATGCACAGGAAATTTCGTACATTACCTGATGATGAGAAAAAATAAAAAATCAAAGGATTCAAGTTCAAAACAAAATATCTAAATATTGAAAAGGAGGTACAAGTTAAAGCTTTTAGGGTAAATTGTACTCTATCTCCTATACACATCCATACCTTTTTATCTATAAATAGATCCACATATTCATATACAAATTATCTTAAATTCGACAGCATATTAGTAGGCCTAGTGAAAGAAATTGAGTTTAATATCAATGAAATTTATTGGTGCAAATCATTGATTAAAGTGGGAGGGCAGAACAAAAGTAGAGGGCTCTCCTACGGCCTCAAATTGTCTTGATCCTATCTGAATATTATACCAGTCCATCCATATTTATGCATCCAATCCATCCATCCATCGTCATGCACATGCATTTCACTGGTCATCATTTCTCATCATTCACCAATCCCCCTTATTCCACATATAAATAGTTATATACAATAATTATTGCACATATCCCTTACCTATATATGCTATATATTTCCCATATATTCTAATGTATACTATTATTATTTTAAACCTTCTTGTCTCACTATAATTCTTATATTAAAAGTATCCCTTCCATCCCCTAATCACTAATTAAAATTCATTAGTTCCCTAGTCCTTGTTCCCAATGGAGACAACCCTTTATTATGAAAATATTAGCATGTTTTTAAGAGGAAATTACTTATATATATTATTAATTTAACACACTTATCAATGAAAAATTAAATACATAATTATAATTTGTTCAATTATAACGATGGGTATTTAAGTGAATGTGTTATTAGGCTGATAATCCTCGGTTAGGACTCTATTTCATGTACGACAGATGATGAGGCTGCAGTACAAGAGGTCCTCAATGCTGTGAGTTTACAAAATTAGTGGCATTATGTTTAGGCACAGAAATACATAGAGAAAATAACCTTACAGCTACCTTTTGACCCACAATCATCAAATATTCTCAGACTCAGGGTAAGAACTATAAGTGGAAGATTTTATCGCATCTTGAAGGAACAGTCATGACTCGATGTCTAGTAAAAAAATTTCTATCAGAAGGGAACATGGAGCCCATGGTTAAGGCACTTGGAGGATGTCAATATAAATATTTTACTGGAAATCATTTTGTCACCATTTAATTGGATTCATACAGTAAAAGGCTGACATGGATGCATGCGTGTCCAATAATAGCTAGAAATAGGGTTCAATAACCATTGTCTGATATGTACTCCATCATGTCAATAAAGACGTGATGCAATACAAAGACTTGATAGGATGTATTTGGGAGTCTATCACATTGACAAGGTGTGAATATATCCTACTTGGCAATGATGTGATGGATGACAAGGGTCTTGACCAATGACACGTGAGGATGATGGTGGTGACAGTTCTGAAAACATCAGAATAAATTGAAAATAAATTGGTTTATGTTTAGAATAAATGGGAGATAAAATGTTCCAAGTACGAAGTTAAAAAATAATAATTTTTAATTAGTTTTTAGGTTCTATGAAAATATAGAGGATTCTGAAAAAATAATAGCTCTTAAACCCCATTGAGTGAGACATTAATATGTTTTGGGTGGTAAAAAAATGATATAAATTAATTATCTTTAAATAAAGTATGCAACATAACATGTTCGAATGTGAACCTAAATGTAATGAATTCTATATTGGTGAACATGGTAGGAATTGTAAAACAACTATGAGGCTATGACCAATATAAGTTTTGGAGTAAGAAGAAATCATTTAAAGGGGACATCAAACACAGTAATAATAATTTCAGTATATTCATTTATGAATAAGAATAAGTAATTGTGGATGATGTAAATAATATTTATACAAATTAAAAATAAGGCTATGGTAGATCAGTAGCTTACATTTCAGATATTTTTGTTACATAATTTTTTTATGTACAATATTAGATATTGTTTTCTAAGCATTAATGTCTTTTATTGACACTAATTTCTGAACGAAGTCCTGAATTCTTGAAATGCAACCAACACTTGAATGGGGTTACAACACACCCAACTAGGGAACACGCTTCATTGGGGCACTGGTCGCATATTCAAAATAAAAATTATAAGCAAGTGAATCTAGTTGATGGTAAATTTAGACCCAATAGAGAGGAAAGACAACTAATCTAATATTAGGAGGTAACTTTCCAATTTTTCAATTGGGGATGGAACTCATTCTCTTTCCCTAAGGGGTATTGACCAATAAGTCTGGTGAGCCATACATCTTCTTCATGGCCACTTGAGGATGCATCGAGGTACCTACCAAGAAGTAATAGTCATCACACAAACACCAATGTGTCATCATGGACACTAGGATCTGATCGATATGATGTGGCAGTCAAGCCATCCATCACACCATGTTTTGTTTAAATCGATTGAAATAAATATTCATCCATTATTATTTATGTGTGTCAGAAGATACCTGGATTTCTTATTTCTTGTATTTCTTTCTGTTATAACCCTGAAAGTTCCAATATTGTACCTTATGGAATCGATCTTATTGGATCCATCGTATTGGGTCCCTGAGACCCAATAACATTGTAACCCAATATAAATATTGGGGTTCTACGATTGAAAAAAATAAATTTTTTTTGGTGTTTTGTCTCTAGCAGATAGGGTTTAGGCATGTGGATCTAGGGGAGTGTCTGAAGACAACATGGTATTAGAGCTCTGTTGAGAGTGATATTGCCCTACTGTCTCCAGCCAGCTTGTTGTCTCCAACCAGCTCAGCATCTCCAGATCGCTCTCCCATTCCGCACAGTCCAAACTGTGACTATGATGGGTTCTTGAAGGAGAGATATTATGGTTGGAGTATCTGAGGTCTACAATGGGTGATAAAGAAGAGAGAACGGGACCCGGGAAGAGTCAGAGTAGCCGTAGGGCCCAAGAGGCTCACCAGATGTATGACAAAACAACTCAAATAGTTTTCCTAGGTAATCCAGATCCATTCTAATGTTCTACACTAGAGCCAATTTATTGAACTTATTATGGAAGAAAATGATCTTTTAGATCATCTTTATACTATTAGTGATCCAATGGAAGAGGGCTACAAGGTTTGGAAGAAGGAAGATGCTCTGATTTGAGCTTGGTTCTTGAGTTGCATGGCTGGAGAGGAGTATAAAAACTTCTTGCTCCCGAAGATTGCTAAGGAGATATGGGATCAAGCTCACAAAGGGAGTTCCAAAGGATGAAATTAGCGTATTTACAGCCTGGTAACAAAAGCAGCTAACCTGGTGCAAGGAGAGAAGACTGTGGCTGCATATGCCAACCAACTGCAAGCCATTTGGAGCGAAATTGATCATTATTGTCCTGTTAAAAATCCAAATTCGGAGGAGAGAGGCTATGTTATGAAATACAGGCTCTCCAAGTTTCTGATGCGTCTGAATATGGAATATGAAGCAGTGGGAAGCCAACTTTTGAATAGAGAGAAGGTGCCTGACCTAGAAGAAGAAATCAAACAAATGTGTGGCGAAGAAGACAGATTGGGAGTAGTGTTAGAACCATTGCAGGGGAAAATGGTACAGGCCTAGTGACCAAAACTGTGCAACAAAAACTGTCAAAGCAAGCACCATCCCAAAGAGATCAACAATCTCCAAAATGGCAACCTAGAGACGGATTTTTCTACAAGTACTGTAAGAATAGGAACCACAACATCGATTAGTGCTGGAAGTTGAATGGAAAGCCATCTTGACTAGTCCAAGCGAACACGACTACTTACCAAGATGTGGCAAAAGATGACTTTGAAGATGAGGGCTCTGATGAGAAGAGACAATGTGTGAAGAACCTAGGGGATGAGATAGGAAGTCTTAGGGAGAAAATTGAAAGGCTCGAGAATATGCTTGGTTCTACATCACTTGCTAAATCAGGTGAACATTTTATATCATCTATCTTCTTATCATCATCTCATTTGAGAATGGACTGGGTAATTGATACTGGCACAATGGACCATATGACTCCTCACCGATCAGTCTTCTTTCATTATTCGCTATGTGATTCCATACTCCCCATTGTTGGGATTGGCTCTGTTTTTATCAGGCCACTGGGATTTCTAAAAGATGTTTTACATGGGCCAAAACTTAAGGCACATCTTATATTTCCTCAAAGACTGATAAAAGATATCAAATGCTCATTAATACTGGATTCTGATGGTTGTTTAATATTTGACAAGGTCCTCAACTAAAGGATTGGATCAGTTAAGCTGAGGAATGGGCTTCTTCAAAGTGAAGATGATCTTGGTGGTTCCATGTTGGTGGGAAGCCTGGAACCAGAGCTTGAAGAAAACAAAGAACCTGAGAAGTTCAAGCTGATAAAGTTGCTGCATTTTCGTTTAGGGCATCCATCCTTTGAAATTTTGGGGAAAATGTTCCCATCTTTTGTTAAACATTCTGATGCTACTAAGATGTTTTGTGATGCATGCCAATATGGGAAGCATAAAAGGGCAAATTTTCCTGGAACCAGTGAGCAAAGTAGCTCACCCTTTATGCTTGTCCATAGTGATATATGGGGGCCATGCAGGACTCCCTCTATCACAAGAAAAAGGTGGTTCTTAATTTTGGTAGATGACTGCACAAGGACCACATGGGTTCATTTGTTCAAAAACAAGTCAGAAGTGCCCAGGTTAATTCAGGACTTTGTCCTTATAATCAAGAATCAATATCGAGTCTCAATCAAGAAATTCCACTCAGACAACTCCAAGGACTATTTCAACAATGTATTGGACCGATTTTTCTTGGACCACGGCATTATACATGAATCGTCTTGTGTAAACACTCCCAGTAAAATGGAATTGCAGAGAGAAAAATCGGACATATTATGTCTACAGCCAGGATTGTATTATTTCATGGACATGTTCCAACTCATTCCTAGGTAGATGCTATGTTAACCTTAGTATATCTTATCAATCAGCTGCCTTCTAAGAGCTAATGACTAAATATTTTCCAGAATTGAATTTGCACTCAAGCCTACCTCTCAAGGTATTTGGGTGTACAGCATATGTGCATGTTCAAAGTCCAGGAAGCAAATTTTCTCAAACCCAGAATGGTTCAAATGTTATCACCCTGGACTAGGGAAATTCTTTATCTCTTCTGATGTTACCTTCCTAGAAGAAGAGATGTATTACATTTCATTCCAGGAAAACAATATACCAGTGCTGAGGGGAACTTGATGTCCAGTCGGAAATCACACTATTGAGGGATGCCTATGAGGAAGACAGAGTACTAGAGATACATAATTCTATTGATGTAAGCCCAGAACCTAATGGCCCCCAGACAAATCCTAACAACTCCAACCAGGAGCGGATGCAAAGTGTTGCACCAAATGAGTCCTCTACAGAGCCACCAAGCATATACGATGATGGACAAGGGGAAAACTATATACAGGATGATGGTTTGGGCTGGCCAATGGCCTTGAGGAAGGGCAAGAGATCATGCACCTAGAGCAGCAAGTATCCAATATTCTATGTTGCTAGTTATGAGAAACTCACTCCTCCTTATCGAGCATTTATCTCCCACTTAGATGAGGATGGTATATCGAGATCTGTGGAAGAGGCTATGAAAGACTTGAAGTGGAAAGAAGCAACAGACCTGGAAATGGAAGCACTAGAGCAAAATAACTTGGAAGTGGTTCCAGTACCATGAAACAGGTAAATTATTGGGTGTAAATAGGTGTATACCATCAAGTACCATTCAGTTGGGTCACTAGAACGCTATAAAGCCAGGCGAGTGGCTAAGGGCTACACCAAATCATGTGGAATTGATTGTGGTGAGACATTTGCCCCTGTAGCAAAATTGAACACGATGCGTATATTGATAGGAGTGGCAGAAAAATCAGGATGGCAGTTACGACAGTTTGATGTGAAGAATGTGTTTCTTCATGGCGATCTAGAGGAAGAGATCTTCATGGAGCTACCACTTGGGTATTTCCCTCAGACAACGGAGAAGAAGGTATGCCGATTGAAGAAAGCACTATATGGTCTAAAGCAGTCTCCGCGCGTATGGTTTGGCAAATTCTCTCTGGCTATGAAAGATCTGGGATATAAGCAAAGTAATTGGGATCATACTCTATTTCTTTGGCATACCACTTTAGGGGGGGTGGTAGCACTGCTAGTGTATGTTGATGATATTATCATCACTGGTGATGACAAGGTAGATATCCATAATTTGAGCACTCAGTTATCAAAATTGTTTGACATCAAGTCTCTTGGCCTTCTGAGACATTTTCTGGGCATTGAAATTGCTTACTCTGAAGGAGTGTTCATCTCTCAGAGAAAATATACACTTGATCTGTTAAAAGAGACAAATATGTTGGACTGTAAACCAACCACTATTCCTATTCACCCAAATATGAAACTTGGAAGCTGTGAAGATGACAGTCTTGTGAACAGAGATCAATATCAAAGGTTGATTGGAAAACTCATATATCTAAGCCATACTAGGCCAGATATCTCTTTTGTTGTTGGGACCTTAAGCCAGTTCATGCAAAACCAAAAAGAAGCACAAATGAGCATTGCTCACTGAGTACTAGCCTACGTGAAAGGTATAGTGGGACAAGGCGTGCTACTCAGGAAAGAAGGTGACATTTCTCTAGAAGTGTAGATTGATACAGACTATGGAGGGTTTGTCGTGGACTGGAAATAAACATCAGGATATTGCGCATTCATTGGGGGAGCTTGGTAACTTGGAGAAACAAGAAGCAAGATGTGGTTGTCAGGTCCTGCACCGAAGAAGAATTTCGAGCAGTTGCCTAAGGGATTTGTGAAGCTTTGTGGATTAGGGGAATCCTTATGGATTTAAAATTACCCCAAGACAAACCTGTCATACTACATTGTGACAGCAAGGTTGCTATTGACATTGCTCATAATCTTTTTCAACATGATCGTACCAAACATGTTGAGATAGATAAGCACTTTATCTAGGAGAAGATCGACAAGGGTAGTGTGAAGATGCAGTTTGTGCCATCAACCAATCAAGTGGCTGATATCTTTACAAAGGGGTTGGCTGGGAGCACATTTCACAGGCTAGTTGGCAAGTTGGGACTTCAGAATATTTACCTCCTAGGTTGAGGTTAGAAGATACATGAATTTTGTTATTTCTTGTCTTTCTTTCTGTTATAACCATGGAAGTTCTAGTATTGTAGAAATGCCCTTAAGGAATCTATCTTATTGGATCCATCATATTGGGTCCTTCAGACCCAATAACATTGTAACCCAATATAAATATTGGGGTTCTACGATTGAAAAAAAATAAGAGAAGTTTTTTGGTGTTTTGTCTCTAACAGCTTGGGTTTAGGTAGGTGGATCAAGGGGAGTGTCTGAAGACAACAATGTGCAATTTTATAATGAATTCCATGAATATGTGAAGTGACCAAATGAATAGTGATGAGATTATAATACATTGATCTCTACTCTTTAACTTGTATTATGAGTATCCCTATTTGATGGATAATCGAGATGGACATTAAATTATTCTGATCGAATAGGACTATCGGATCCTAATTATATGATAAATAGGGTTGATTAGTGTCAAGGCACTAAGGATAGATGGTGGGTACTTTTTAGAGAAATAGTTCACTGACTTGATCCACATAAATCTCTCAATGGTACTAATACCTAAGTGCAAATCAAGTTGATTCATGTCATGCTTGTATAAGTGATCTGTTGACATGAGATAACAAGCATATCGTGTGGATAGATGACTATATTATGACTATGACTTGGGGTGTATAATCATGGGATTCATATAACTCTTATCTTGGATATAGTAAATGATGGAAATATATGTCGTTGGAAAGCCGATCACACATTCCATATCTCGTTCCATGTTCATTAATACAACATATTCATTATAATGCTTGTGTGATGCTTATTATGAAGTCCATGAATACATGATCAGACTTAGTGAATTATGATGAGATCGTAATACAAAGATCATTAGTCTTTAAGCATGTGTTCTAAATATTCCTATTTGAAGGATACTTGAGAAGGACATCGAAGTATCTGGATAGAATAATACTCTCTAGCCTCACTCATATGATGAGTATGGGCGTTCTTATATCCATTTATGTGGAGACACTATAGATAAATAATGGATGCTCTTTAGTGGAACGAGTTCACTTAATTGATATGTATGAGTTCCTGAATGATATTATACTGTCAATTAGGTTCATTCAGGTCTGATGTGTAAGTAGTTCGTAGACTTGAGACGCCAAAGACGTCTTGTGGATGGATAGTTGTACTTTGACTATGATCTACAGGTTTCTAATCATGGGATTCTAAATAGTCTTAGTTTGGGTGCATCAAGAAGTTCACGAAGACTATTGAATGGTCAAGAAGTCCACCCTCGGTATAAGAGATGACAGCTCAAGGAAGACGATGAGATGAAATCTTTGGCCAAGGTAGTGAAATATCAAGAAAATGAGTTCTCCGATGATTTCCAAATGCATCAGTACTAACTCAGGTGACCAATTAGGGTTCGACAGTTGAGCATACCCTAAGTCATCCTAGGAGCGACAAGTGGATGAGGAACTATACATACATGGTAACCAATGACAAACAAGTTCCATGAGTGAGTCGATACATAGTCATGTGTATCTTCTTGTGCACGAGGTGTAGATTGGCACCCCACGTGTTGAAACCTCAACCTATCAATCGGGTTAAATCGTTCCAAAAGTAAATAATTTATATGATGATATGGTTAATTAATTTTGAAGGCCAATAAAGGTTATTGGGCCGTTGGAGTCATTCACTAGAGGGATACATGGGCCTAATAGGTCATACGTAAATGGTCTCTGGACGTCGAAAGATATACTTATGTTTGGGGTTTTTACAAAAAATACACACTTAGTATAAATAAGGGAAGGCCTTGAACAAAATTCATCCAGGCCAGGATTGTTCAGGGGCCTTCCCCTTCTTCTCCCTTCCCTACACACCTCCTCTCCACTCCGGATGTAATCAGGAGGGCGTAACAATGACGACGGAGGGTTAACAGAGTTCACAAGGGTGAAGGAGGAGATTTGACATGCTGAGGATTGTATGGATACTTCTAGAGGCTGCACATTTGATTAGCTTGACTCGTCTCGCTCAAGGATCCAAGAAATCTCAGGTGCCATTAATGATTTTAATGATGCCATTACCATTTTGTTGATGTCTTCCATTGTGGATCATTTTGAATTGTTTATTCAGATCAAGGCCTGTAGAACCCAATAGTAAGAAGTAGATGCTTATAATTGAGTGATAAAGATGGGATCATCCACCCTTGATATAAGATGAGATTGACTTTAAAAAGACAATATAGTTAAATATGTGCCTAGTACAGTGAGAATATTTTAGACATCTTTCTTTAATGATCCTCATTATGCATCAGTACTAACTAAATGATGGATTAGGGTTTGATGATTAATCATACCCAAAGTCCTTTGAGAGTCTCATGCCAATGAAGGATTATACTTATATGATAACCAATGACAGTAAAGGTTCCATTAGAGAGTTCATTTGATATTTATCTTTTAGAACATGAGGTATATCTTGGCACAACATAGGCTAAAAAATTAAAATATCGATTGAGTTAAATTAATCATTAGTTAATTAATTTATATGTTGATATAGTTAATTAATAAGGTTGTCTAATAATTATTATTGTGTCATTTAAGTTATTAACTAGAATGATTTATGGGCCTAGAAGGTCAAATGCATAAGATTAAATGACATTGGTGGATATACTTAATATAATGAAATTTTGAGACAAGTTTTAATTAAAGTATAAATATAAGAGGGGCACCCATTTAAGGCTCCCAGGCTAGCTTGAGCTGCCCTCCCCCTTTTTTCTTCTTTCTTTCTCCCCCAACCAAAAGAGAGTATTGACGGTGAGAAGATCAACAAGGTTTTCAAGAAAGTTAGAGAAGAAGAAGTGGAAACCCAAGGGTCCCTTAATCACGTAGTTATTTCTAGAGATAGGATACTTCAAAACACACTCCCAAAGAAAAACTCAAGGGTGTAAAAAGTTCCCCACAAGGTAAAAAAAAAGTTTGATTTGTTTTAGAGATCAATTTAGATTGATTTTAGCTTTGGCTTCTTGGGAAAATTTTTCCAAGCTTCACTTTATGGCCATGACTCAACAGGATCCAGTGATGAACCTTTGTTTAAAGGGTCCAGATTAGCCATTCATATGGTTCCATGGTTCTTTGATATCATTATCTCATACTTTAGTAGCTTTTTCGTACGGTCTCAGGCTTCTTAGATCAATGTGACTTGCCTAGGGGTCATCTCTCTACCTAAGGGAAAGATGATGGATGCAAAAATTTTTACTAGAAAAACGTCAAGAGGCATCGTCAACATCTTTAGAATGCAAGGGATTTCCATGAGTCTCATTGTCTTCAAGCCACTAACAAAGTTTATCATTCTATCAAATAGCCCTATGATGTTTCAGAAGGCAGACAACATCTTCCACTCATCACGAGAGACTCTCATGTCATTATCCATAGTAACAAACTTTTGAACAACCATCAAATCAACATCATCTCACTTCTCTAGTCTGGCATTCGATATGTCATATGTATTGTTCCAAATTGTTGGATTGTCCAATGGGATCTGGTTACGATTTTTGTATTTTATATATTTTCTTGTTGATGATGACGAGCCAATGATCAGATATATATGACCAAAGCTCTCAATTGAGAAACATCATTCCCAATATAACTTCAAGGTGATGACTACATTGGCCAATATAACTACATTGGCCTACATCCCTTCAGCTGCATCATCTCCATCACAAACTATAGTAACACCTACAATCTAAGGAGGAAATAGTACTACTAGAATGTGTGCCAAAGTCAAGGCAGAGTGGACAACGATGAAACAACCTACAATCAATTTTTTAAGCTTTCGAAGAGTATGATGAGAAAAGACAGGAGGAGAGATTGGGTGGTTATTGATAATGTCAAAATTTGGAGTTTTCATTCTTTGTTGGTGTTTTTGACATTATTCAATAAAAATATAAACTTGTATTCACTTAGTAATTTTATCTAGTGATGAGTATAAATCATTGCCACAGTGATTAAACGGTGACTAAAGATTTAATATTCTTAAAAATAGTAATTATTGTGGTGACATGAGGTATGTATAAAATACAGAGTCAAGTAATGAGAAAATGTGAGGCAAGATACTAATAACTAATATTATAATTATGATGATGATAACAGTTAATATATAGTAAAATTATGATTTGAGAAGATCAAGCAATTGCGAGAATGAAGTGACAATAACGCGAGGAATCAAGGGCGCGAGGTAAAGAGCGAGTCATATAAGGTAAATGATTAGACAAGATGGTGACATGAAGGTGGTAAGGTATGATTGGATATTGTACGGGAGAATATGATGCCTCATCTTTCTTGATCACCTACTCTAGGAGCGCCACGTGTTCGTTCGGGAGAAAAAGATAGCCCATTTTGCAACTGCTTATTTAATCCTGACATGGCAACGTGTTGTCGCGTGCCATGTCATCTTCTCTCTCTCTTATTTCTTCTTTTTATTCTTTTTCTATTAAATGACAAACTAACGCGTGTCATTTTTTCCAGAAAAGCATCAATCATTTAGTGATTTCCTGATGTGGAAATGCATTTTTTCACTCCACATCAGCATCACTGTGATTTTTAACCAGTTGTAGTACTACACATGTTCACCACGTGTACTGTCACACTTTTTGACTTTTCTCTTTCTCTTTTTTCTTCTTTTCTCTTTTGATTATAGCATCGCATTTATTGAGTTTGAGATCATGTTTTTTAATATTGGTCCACATTACCCCTGTGAATAAAATGAATGGAACATGTTAGTCAATAATTGGGGCATTATGGCATAATTGCTCCTTTTCACAATGATTATCGCTGCTAATCATTGCGGACACTTATGGTTGTCACCGTTTGATGAATCAAATGGTGACACGTGGTGGAGGACATTTTTAAAGCAATAATACCTTAATAAGTCATAATAAAAATAGATAAGTCATAAAACATAATATATATTAATTTTAAAAATTCATATCTCCATAAATATAAGGTCAAAAAACTCATAAAATTATATTCCTAATCAGTAATTGAATTTATTTTAAGAATACGATGGAAAAAAAATAATTATAAAATATGATTAAATCCAAAACTATAATATCACTCTAAAAAATATACTTATTCATTTAAATGTTGATAATACGCATTTACATGAAATATAAACATGTAAATGTGTTCATATTCAGGCCATCGTGCCTCCCCATGAGCCCTCAAATTACAAGCACATTCTAAATAAGTTGCCACCAACTATCCACCTAATGAACAATGATACCAAGAAGGCTACACAAATTCTCGATGGTCCATGCATCCACTATCAAGGACACTCTGGGTACATTCACTAGAATATTTACCAGCATTTTCTTCATGACCCCCTACATCTTGTGTGTGGCAACCTTTATCACCTTTGAGCCAAGAGGTTCAATACTTGTCTTCGGGTCTACTTGCACATGATCTTGAACCCCTCGTTGTCAAGGATGATCTACTATGAGTTCATAAGATAGAAAAACTGTTCTATAATCTCATTCTTTCTCTGTAGATCATCCTCACCGATGTGCTATGGTTGTACATGTTAGGGATGGAGCATTCTAGTCAGACATGTGAACAACTCCAAAACTTTTACCTTATCTGACACTTGAACAACTTTCATTTCTTTGAGCCTAGGGGGTCAGTATTTGTCTTCAGCTGTAACCAAGAGGAAGAGCAGCTCTAATGGTGGTGCACTAGAAAGAGAGGAGGGAGGGGGAGAGAGAGAGAGAGAGAGCAGGAAAGAGGGATGCATGAACACCTACTCCAGTAACTGACAATCATAAATGTCAATCTATTTTTAGTAATAAATTTGTGCATTTGATGTGATCACTTTCATTCAAATGACCATAAATAGATGTTATTAATGTTCAAATGATTTATTGCACTTTTAGGATGAATTTACAATTTTTCTTGATTTTATTGTATTTCACCAAAAAATTAGCATTAATTTCATGACTAAAATAGTTTTAAAAGTTATAACATATTTATTTAGATTTATTTAAATTTTTTAAGGGGTTTATTATATTTTAAAAATATTCTTTTTATATATTCTTTACATTTTTATGGAATTTTTTGACATTAAATTCATAAATAAAATAATTTTACGACCCAGAAAATATTTATATTTATTTAAATATTTTTAAGTGACTGTGTTGACTTTTTTTACAACTAGAAGTGTTTATCTACCCCACGAATAGGAGGAGAGAAAATTGGATGGCTAAAGTTCAATATGATATTTACCGGTCCAAAAAGAGTATCAAGCTGAAATTTTGGGGATAAGTCCACCTTTCCGTCTTCTATCCATCCACCATTTTGAATCTATAAACAGAACCCCCATCCATACAAAATAGGCACCCCGTGATTTGTTCATTCAAAATCTTATTTGGACTAGTTCTTGTATTCCTAGAGGGGAGGATTGAGGGGAGTGATGTCCAGATCAAGACACATGAAGAGAAAGTACCACTCGGTCGTTGGGCATATAACGACAAGGTTAGTGTGATCTTCGTCTTCTTCTAAATCACATCTTCGTCCTTTTTCATTGGTTATTATTACCGATAGCCAAGGTTTCTAGTATCATATCCGCCACCTCCACCTCAGTTGCTCATCAGCATGTATCTACCACCATCTTCGTCACACCAGGAATAGTAAAATTATCATCACTTTCCCCCTCTCAGTCACTCATCAGCACGTCTCCACCCATTATCTCCCTCACAAGCAATGATGTTATATCTTTCATTTGCTCCACTCAAATCACTTCCACATGCATCAATCATCAGATGGGGCTGCAGGCGTGCTTGTGAACATAGTTGTTTTGAATTTATTAGTATTTTCTACTATAAAATTCTATTTAAACTCCTAAAATTATTGTTAAAAATTCTGAATAACTTATGGTTTTAGAGAAATTGTTTCTAATCATTTTATAATTATTTTGCTATACTTTTCACTAGTTTGCTTTTATTAAATTAGATATAAATCTTGAAATAAATATAAAAAACAAAAATTTAACTTAAAGTTAAAATTCACTTATTCAGTACTTGCTCTATGTGGATTCAACCCTTACTTGCCCGATACTTGTACATAAAATTATAAATACTGTTGTATAAACCAGAAGAGTAAAATGACATTACAAACCCTAATTTATGGTTCATCGATGGGGAGGGCTTCTTCAGAAGTGGCCCAGTAGAGGGAGGGAGTGTTAATGGATGGCTCCATCTGCAGGCAACACTGTTGAGCTCGATCTTAGAATGGCAGAGTCACGGAATCTTGTTGTCGGTATATGGCACAAAGAGAGGGAGATAGGAGAGAGAGTAGGAGCTACATCAAGGGAAGATATAAATACCCCAAAATCTCTTGCCAAGATCCAAATTACAACAAAACACAATATATTTTCCAACTTGACGGTTGGTGACACTTACCAGATGATGTGATGGATGACAAGACATGATGGCGTGTGACTTGTCATAAAATGAGACCTATTTCCTTTCTAGACAGGGACATGTGACAGGATGGGAGACTGACTAACTACCCATCACAATTTGTCCCATCACGTCGCACCTCGTCCATCCCATCCCGGGCATGCTGAAACTCTAGAGCCTAAGAACCTGAAGGGGAAGCAAGAATATCTGAATATTTATGCCAAAAAAAAAAAGATTACCATTTAAACCTCAGACACAGTAATAAATTCAAAGTTAGGCATATCCATGCAAGATGCCAACACAAGTTTATCACACTTCCAACGACTCTCACGACGCAAGAAAGTAGTAACTGTGGCCACACTGAAAACAAATCGCCTAGTTTGACCCCCCCACACACACACAAACGGAGGTGCAACTGGTTACTGATCAACTTTGGCTCGCTCGCCGCTTGATCTTGGGGACGCTACGTAGAACGGGTCAGCGGTAAATCAAGGCCTGCTCTATCTAATCTTCCCCATCTAACTCGCAGTTTTCCCGGGTTTGCAGACGAAACACCTGTCCATAAGCGGCGGCGGAAGAACCCCGGCGTGGTTTGACAAGGCCTATCCCTCCTACCACGCAGCTTCTACAGACGGCGACATGGACTTTTGTTCTTCGACCACTTCAGATTCTACGGTCAAACCGCACAACCTTCATCTTCCGTTCCTCTTAAATACCCCTTCCCCCCACGATAATGCAACGCCCATCTTCTTATTCTTATTCTTATTATCCTTATTCTTCGTCCTCTTCTTCTCCTTGTTATTATTCTTCGTCTTCTTCTTATTATTCTTATTATTCTTCTTCTTGCTATCGTTACGGTGCAAGATGGGTTCGAGGAGAGTCTCCGCTTTGCTGTTCGTTGCCGGCGTCCTCACGGTACTTCTGGGCATGGCGGCGATGGCGGAGGCGGCGCGGCCAGCGCCGATACATGTCCATGCAGCGAGCCCCGTTACGTACACCGTCTACGAGAGTCTCCGGTCCAGCATGGAGAGCTTGTTCCAGAAGCTCCCCTCCGGACCCAGTCCCAGAGGCCCTGGACATTAGGCCATTAACGATTATAGCTCAGACCGCTAGACTGACGCTAATCTCTCGTGAATTACGGGAGTTGGACAGATTACATTCGTTGAAATTATTTATGTAAATGGTCACCTCTGTTTCAGCAACCACTGGATAAATTATTTGGAGTTTTTGCTCGTGAAAAATGTTCGAGTGCCCAAGATTCCTTTCACTGCACTGAGCTTGATATTGGAATTAAACACAAGATATTTTGATAATATGAGAAGATCACTGGCTCGTGAATATATGATTTATGGAGGTGAGGTTTCGAGCTGCTTCATTCCTTGAAACTGTTTATGCAAATGGCCGCCATTGTTTCAGCAGCCCCTATCTAAATTTTTTGGTTTTTTGCTCGAGAACATGTTCCAATGCACAAGATTCCTTTCAACGCGTTGAGCTTGTTATGGAATTAAAACCAATATATTTTGGATGTCAATAATACGAGCAGATCGCAGGCTAGTGAATATATGATTTATAGAGTGAGGTTACGAGCTGCTTCATTCCTTGAAACTATTTATGTAATGGCCGCCATTGTTTCGGCAACACCTAGCTAAATTTTTCGGAGATTTTGCTCGAGACCAAAGTTCAAATGCCCAAGATTCCGTGCACTGCAGTTAGCTTGTTACAGGGGTTAAAAACGAGATATTTCGACCTTATGATTAGATCGCAGGGTCATGAGTGTGACATTAATGGAGCTCAACGTTACAACATGCTTTCTTCATCGAAATTATCGATCTGAATGGCCGCCAAGATTCACTCATGGTGACTTGGGAGGCTCTTGCTCGAGAACAGTGTTGAAAACTGGCCCCAATACTAGTTTCACTGCGTTTAGCTTGTTACTAGGTTGAAAATTGTGATATTTCGTTTATAAGACAAAATTGCAGGTTCATGAATATAAGATTAATAGAGTTTTAGGCTTACAGCACGTTTAATTCATTGAAATTATTTAATGTAAATGGCCGCCATTTTTGGAGCAAGCCCAAGCTACAATTTTTGGATCTCTTCCTCGAGAACAGTGTTTCAATGGCCAAGACTTCTTTCACTGCATTTAGCTTGTTACTGTTGTAAAAACCGAGATTTTTTATAACTTAACTAGATTGCACGTTCATGAACATAAGATTTGTAGAGTTTAACATTACAGCAAGCTTCATTTACTGAAATAATCTTTAAATATCAGCCGACAGATTTTTGCTAGAGAAAAACGAACGAAGCTTGCTGTAACGTTAAACTCAACAAATCTTACGTTCATGAAACAGCGCTCGAAGCATGTTATCAAAAAATGGTTCCATGCCCAAGACTTCTTCATTGTATTCAGCTTGTTACTGGCGTTAAAATCAAGATAGATGGTTAAAATGACTTGATCTCAGGTTCATGAACATATTAAGATTAATAGAGTTTAAGGTTAGAACATGCTTCTCAGACTGACTTACTTCTCATGGTCATATCCAGCAGCCCTACCAGTTCTGCCGGGCACGATGGTCTGAGGCAGCGAGTTGTCATGACATGTGTCCAGCCCAGTGTATGAGCGAGCAGCTAAGTATTCTGCCGCAGACTGTGCTCTTCCCTTGAACAGAACAGAATCTGCGTCTTCCTTGCTCAAAGTCAAAGCCTTCTGCGTGAGCTCCGCCAAGGCAACGGCTTTGTTTTCGCTTGTATCCCCGTAATCTACACCACATCAAGTAAAATGAGATGATAAATAGCACTTAATTATCATGTTTTAACAGAAATTTACCTGTTTTCCCTGTATCTTCCACGTAGCCTCCCTGAAAGAAGGAAAACCGGGCTTCGTCTTCCTCTTCATTGCATTGAGGAAGTTTTGTCTCATTCAAATGCATCAGACTTCGGAAGTCGATATCGTACTCCCCCGTCCATTGACGTCCCCTAAGCATAATAAAATTAGACGGCTAACATTATAGAAACTGCACGTACATATTTACTTAGTCGGTAGAGAGTGAAAATTTAAATGACATGAGATATCCAGAAAAAATAAGTTAATTAAATGGTAAGGTCAACGGGTTGATCACCGATTCCAGGTGATCTTCCTCTTTCCAAAAAAAAGAATGGTAAAGTCAAGGTCACTAATGGAAACTGACAAGCCACATCCTCCCGCAAGGAATATATAATAAGTAAAAGTTTAAATTATTTATAAAAGTAAAGAAGAGCATAGAAAGATGTCGAGGAAAACAAAATTAAACACATATTTGATACAAGGAAAAACAGAAATTACAAAGTTTCTTCAACATATCAGTTTGAGACATTAACCCCACTTTCCACATCATGAGAAATCATATTTACAAAATAAGAAGGCTTGTTCGACCGAAGAGTCCAGGATTTTTCAGAAAAAAATCGGATGAGTCATCGCTTGTTTTTAAAGATGATTCCGATACCTTTGGAATGCCAGCATGGCCTCAAATGGGGTGATGACGGGGGACAGGAATTCTTTACTATCCAGGAGGGCAGTTTGTGCACAAGAAACGTAAACAAAGACATCGCACTGGCCAACAAAAAGAAGAGGAAAATCCTCAGCAGGTCTGATTATCATCAAAAAGATGAAAGGAAGTACGATGTTACCCATTACTTCAGGGAAATTAGCAAGTTTCACGGCGTTTGGTCTGCCCATCACGAGAATGTAAGTCTTTTTCCCAGCGCCTTCGATTAACGTTTTCATTTTCTCAACAATATGAAGATAACCAGCTGAGACAAAAAAATACAACTGTTTAATCTTAACGATAAAAAATAGACTAAGTTAATCTGATACGTCAGAAGTACTTTTTCAACTTGTGAGGTGCACCCAAAGAAGACTTCAACCAGAGAGAAAGATAGCAATTGAAGATAAAGGGTGATCACGTCAGCCTAAAGAAATTTCCTTTCCGAAATAAAATGAATATTTAACCCTTTGCGTTTCAATAGAAAATCAACATAAATAATGTACTTTAAAAATCACAAAATCAAACAGAGAATCTATATTATCCCTGAGATGGACCTGGAAATTCTCACCATAATCTGAGCAAAAAATAAAATTTATTTGATTTGATGTCTGAAAATATTTCAGAAAATGTTGGAACGGGTATTTTCTAGTTCATAAATTTTGATCTCTAATAACTTAGGCGGATCCAATTTTAGCACCACTTTTTTATACTACAACTTCTTTCAACAAATTAATAATTTTAGTCCATATTATTTCTAGAAAGTTTCAGAACAAATAAAAAGTGAAGAATTCATCAGAGATGATACAGAAAAAGAAGCAGGACAAATGAAAGAAAGATAGCAATAATATTTATTGAGCGTACCAATGCCCAAGGTCCCCACCAAAATACCGACGATGTTAGCATCTTTTGCCCTCTCCACGAGATAGTATCTACGCGAACCAGACAAGTAGTCTAAGCGTGTGAAGTTCAGGAAATGCAAAATTAATAATTTGTTAAGGAAAATACCTTCTGTTTAGGACCTTTCCATGAAGATTTCCCTCTCTGACTAGGCAATTTTCCTCGGGATCATATCTGGCTGAAGGGAAAACCTTAAAAATAAAAAAAACTTGCAGCACTACCGCCTAAAACCCATGACGTGAATAGTAAACACTAATATCCTTCCAAGTTATATTCTAATTTTGTGATTGTCAACCCAGCTGGATTACAGGTCTCGTCCTTCACCACCACAACTATTGATCTCCGGAAAAAAACTCAATGATCTTTTTGAGAAAAGTGCTCACTGTTTGGATACTGCAAGTACTCAAGACCCGATAACTCATGCCCGAAATACATAATGTTCTATAAGGATAAAAATAAAAAAAAAGGGAGAAAAACCCAATATGGGCTTTTTTGAAGATGCCACAGTTGACAGTGATGCACGTATCTGAGTCAGGGTTTGCAGTTAATGATGATTCAGTCCCCAATAAGAGGCAATGAATACTATTCATTGTCCTCGTCATTGTCCGCAGCCAGGGTCACTAGGATGCAATTGTCATCTTCATCCAAGCCACAGTCAAAAAACAAGGACGATTACGAATTCTAATCATCCATCGCGCTCTGAGAATAAGAAAGTGTCTACTGAATGATGATAAGTTGTCATCACCACTTATCATCAATTTGTGGCGGAAGGATGATGGCAACTCATCATCGTCACCCTTGTGAAAACGAATGCTGTGAACAATGTGGAGCCATCATTGTCGTCTCATCCTCATCTGAAGTGACAGCTAGCCC
Organism: Wolffia australiana; assembly: GCF_029677425.1. Taxonomy (NCBI): domain Eukaryota; kingdom Viridiplantae; phylum Streptophyta; class Magnoliopsida; order Alismatales; family Araceae; genus Wolffia; species Wolffia australiana. The sequence goes on along the minus strand of NC_135841.1, from coordinate 14,239,924 downwards.
AGATTCAAGAGTGTATAAATGCAGGGATAAATGATTCAGAGTTTCGAAAATCAGAACTGGCAGCTGCAGCTGCCTCTCATAGATGAACGTTTACACACTATCACAAAGCAAGACATGGTCAACATCAAACTAACCTGCTTCACAACCATTGAACATGAGCATTGCGTTTGTAAATGCTGAACTCTCAGAACCTATCCATACGAGCAAATATTGTTCCATTGTGCGGTCTGCTGGTAAACTCCACGTCAATCCTCCAAGGCAATAAGATTTCTCCCGACCATTGGATTCAACGGTATTAGATATATCTCTTGAATGGGTGTCAGGAGGATCCACGTTGAAACATGATATATCTGCAAAAATTGGCTCTGGGATAGTGACACAACAGTCTGACAGCTTATTTGCCACTTCTTTTTCAATCGACTCTAGAACATACGCAAACTCAAGACCATAAAGAACCTGAATTTGAAGAGGAGAGAGATAACATTAAGTCGGGGAGTGAACAGAATATAAAAACAAGGTCACAAGATAAGACCAGAAATAAGCCAAGCGACAAAACGTTACTGATTAATTCCCTTCATAATCGAGATTAGTGGCTTGACACAAAATGAATTCGAATATCCAACATATCAAAAATAAAAGAAAAAATTACCCTAAAGTCCACTGAGTACTTTCTGTTGAAATACTACTATGTAATGGGCCCATTACAGTTATACTGTCTAATGGGCCCTTATTCTGACCCATTAGACATGACTTCTCCCTCTCCTCTATAAGAAGCTGTATCAAACCCTAAAGGGAAAATTAAGGGGATTTATTTTATATTTTCTGTTTCTTCTTTCTCTCTCCTATCTCTCTCTCTCTCTCTCCCCCTCCGACGATCGGGATTCTTCATGGTATCAGAGCTCTGATCCGCCGGCCAGTCGCGCACCATTCATCGCCGCCGATCGTTCATCACTTGTTGGTGATTCTCCGTCCTCAGATTCACGATTCAGTGTCGCTTCCCTCCTGCTAAGCAAAACCCCTCCGTGCGTCGCTTTGAGATTTGTCTTCAGCGTGCTGTGGCATTCTCGTCGTCTTCGGCATGCAGTAGCATTCTCGTCGACTTCTTGTTCTGTGGCATTCTCGTCGACTACTACCTTCTGAAATATGACGTCGGTACTTCAAGTACGTCCTCAGCTATTTCTCCGGTGACTCCTCCTGTTCCATCCAATCTTGACCTCAGCAGTTGGATTTCTCCGCTGCATCGTATCCCACCAGAATTTCGTTTCAATGGCTTCAACCTCCTCCAGTGGTGCCATTGAAAGGGAAGCTCCTGAAATACCTGCTGGAAGAGGCACCACCGTTGACTGCGCCAGGATATGATCATTGGTTGGATGTAGAAGCCGTTATCATTCAGGATATGATCATTCAGGTGGCATTGAAAGGGAAGCTCCTGAAATACCTGCTGGAAGAGGCACCACCGTTGACTGCGCCAGGATATGATCATTGGTTGGATGTAGAAGCCGTTATCCACAAGTGGTTTCTTGATAGTACTGGTCCTTCTATTGCTCCAGATTCCTGCCGGATAGGGAACTAACGAGGACCTACTTGGGAAAGAGAAAGAAAAAGAGACTCTCTCAAACCACTCACGGGCCGAGCTCCTTGGGCCCAACACAACAAAGTTAAAAAAGGAAGTATCGGGCGCGGGAGAGGAGCACGTACGGAAGCCGATCAGTCTTTGAGGAGGGCGAAGGGGAGATCCTCTCCTTACCCTAGCCGCCAGGCCGATTCGGCCACCCCGTATCAATCTCTTCATCCGTTCTTGTTCTCTTCTCTGGGATCTTTGTCGTTGTTTTTTTCCCTTTGTCTTGCTACTTTGACTCTTCTATCTAAGACGAGTTTCTCGTTGGACTTATCTGAGTATCTTGTTACGTGGATTTTGTGACTCGGCACTGGTCCTACCCTGGAGTCGTAACAATGCCTCTTGCATCTGCAAAAGATATATGGGAGACATCCCAAGAGGCTCATTCAAAGAAAAACAATCTTGCTATTATCTATGACCTGGTTAGTCGATCAACTAACTTGGTTCAGGGCCTCGAAGTGTCCTTGAGTATAACCCTGAACTCACTGCATTATGGGCCGAACTGGATCATTACATCCCACCTGATCCAAAGTCTGTTAATCGCAGTTATGTGCTCCAACTAACTTCGATTATTCAAATTTCTCATGGGTCTTAACCCCGAGTATGAGCCCCTTCGCAGTCAACTTATTCATCGGGAGAACGTACCTACTTGTAAGGAGGCTCATAACAGTATTCAGACCGAGGAGTCACGTCTCCACATTCTTCACTCTGATCCTATTTCTGCTATGGCCACTTATCACATGGGTACCCCCCGATCAGCTGCTAGTCTTCAAGGGCTACCACTTTTATCTTCTTCTCTCGTTATGAAACCAGCGTCGTCCTCTCAAGGATCCAAGGGTGACCCTTCTCTCTTCTGCAATTACTGCAAGAAGCGGGGTCACAGTAAAGAAATGTGCTACAAACTACAACGCAAGACACATCAAAGCCATCTTGTTACCTCTCAATCCAGCCTATTTCTTCCAAGTGGGGCTCCACTAATGGCACCACTGCCTGTCCCCTCCGTTCCAGCTCCACCACCACCAACCTTGTCTCCTAGGGGTGATCTTTGGCAAGATGAAATTGCCCAACTCCGTCGTCTTATTCAGACAACCGTTGTTGGCTCCACGTCCTTGGCCAACAGTGGTATGTCTTCTCCTCTTCCATCATTGTCTTCATCATCATCAGGGATTATCGATTCTGGAGCTACAGCTCACATGACACCGGAGGCCCATTCTTTTTCTACCTATTCCCCTTCGCCCAGCAGTCATAAGGTTTCGCACCGCGTCAGGTGATCTTCTGTTGGAACCCTCGAACCCCAAGAACTTAAATCAACTCTCAAGTAAGTTCTCAACAGAAACAAACAGAGGTCTGGTACAGAAAGGAAGAAGAAACAGCAGGAGGGAAGAGCGGTGGCGAGATGTCCGCTGAGGTACGCGGCTCCCTGGATCCGTCAGGAGGCTCGGCAGCTCGGTGAGGTATCGCGCTGGAAGAGACCAGTGAGAAGGTTAGGGCAAGAGGAGAGGCGAGGAGGGAGGGGGAGGTTAGGGCAAGCGGAGAGGAAGGAGGAGAGAGAGAGAGCTTACAGTTAGGCTTCCTCTCCCAGCTTCTCTGGCTCTTCTTGCTTATGACTCGCGGTACTCCCGTGAGTCATACGCCTGAGGGACGGGGCCCGAGACGGCCCCCCTGTGGAGACGAAACGGCCCCCCGGGCCTTCCGTCTTCCGTCGACCATAGACCCTGAGAGGGGTCTTAACATCTTCTCACCATTGCCAGTGTGGGCTGTGCCTTCACTTGTCTTCCCTTCTTACTCTCACTAATGTCCTCCATGTCCCGCACCTCACTGTTCATCTTCTATCTCTTCGTCATCTTGTCATGGATCTGGGGCAGGATCTTCTCTTCACCCCTAATAAGTGTCTTTATTATGATAAGGTGACGAGGCAGATGATTTCACTTGCTGAGGAGCATGGGGGTCTCTACATTCTTCGTCGATCTTCTTCCACTCCTGTTGCAGCCTCCGCACTCTCCTTGGTGTCACACAACCAACTTTGGCTTCTTCATCGCCGCTTGGGACATCCTTCCTTCTCTGACCTTAAAATCTTGTTTCCTCATCTTTTTCATGGACGTCCAGAGGAAAACTTTGTATGTGACTCTTGTCGTTTATCTAAACATAAGCGTGCTACCTATCCCTCCTCTGATTTATCTTCCCGCTCCTCTGTTCCCTTCTCTCTCATCCATAGTGATATCTGGGGACCTGCTCTGGTCACCAGTCTCTCAATTGCACTTTTATTGATGACTGTACCCGCGTTACATGGGCCTTTCTCCTTAAGCATAAGTCCAACCTTCCTCATGTCCTCATCTCTTTTCATGCCCTCATTCACACTCAATTTAGGACATCTTTTCAATGCACATGATTATCTCAATTCCCCCATTTCCTCCTTTGATTCCCACGGCATTGTTCATGAAACCTCTTGTGCCTACCCGCCCCAACAGAATGGTCTGGCTGAACGGAAATTCCGTCATATCTTTGATACAGCCCGAAGTCTTCTTCTTCACATGAACATGCCAAGACACTTCTGGAGTGAAGCTGCTCTTACTGCCATTCACTTGATTAATCGTCTTTCTTCCTTCTCGAGTTCTTTCTAAATGTACCCCTTTGGCATCCCTTCAGCATTTCTTTCCTTCTGTTAAATTACACACCCGCCTTAAATCTCGTGTCTTTGGCTGCATCTGTTATGTCACTCTTCACCCTCCTCATCGTGATAAACTTGACACCAAAGCCTTCAGCTGTGTCTTCGTGGGGTATTCATCCCGTCAAACAGTATACAAGTGCTACCATCCGTCTACTCATCGGTTTTATGTGAGTAAGGATGTTACGTTTGATGAGTCTACTCCCTTCTATTCAACTCTTCCTGTCTCTTCTCCTCTCCTCGACCCTTTGGACATGTCTCTTGACTTCCTTGTTCCGCTGTCCCCTTCTGTTTGTGTCTCTACTCCGTCTATGCCACTGGGCCCTCCTCTATCTCCTCTGCACTCTTCGTCAGATTCTCCTCTTCCTGCTCCGGATCCTTCCCTTCCTTCTTCCCTCTCCTCTCGATGGTTTACTGGTCCCACTTACGTTCGATGCCCTCGTCCTCCATCTATTGCACCAATTTCCCGTGAACCGGACCCCTCTTCTCATCCCGAACAACTTCCTTCCCCATCTCCCTCTCCTTTCCCATAAGCCAATTACCTCTCATATCATCGTCTTTCCCCTACTTATCATGCCTTCCTCACTAGTCTTGATTCCATTGCTCTCCCAAAAAGCATCGCCGCTTCTCTTCCTCATCCCAAGTGGCGCCAGGCCATGGAAGATAAACTTTCTGCTCTGGCTAAAAACCACACTTGGGACCTTGTTCCCTTACCGTCTGGTAAACGTGTGGTTGGTTGTCGATGGGTGTATACCATCAAATACAAATCAGATGGCTCTCTCGAATGTTGTGAAGCTCGCCTGGTCGCCAATGGTTACACCCAGCAATATGGTGTTGATTATCAAGACACATTTGCTCCTGTTGCTAAGATGAAGACTGTTTGTCTTCTCATCAGTCTTGCGGCTCATCATGGCTGGTCTTTGGCCCAATTTGATGTCAAGAATGCATTTCTTCACGGTGATCTCCAGGAGGAGATTTATACGCCCTCGCCTCCAGGCTATTCTGCACCATCATCGGCCACTTCACTGGTCTGTCGGCTGAAGAAGGCTCTCCAGAAGCCGTCTCCTTGTGCTTGACTTGGTTGCTTTACTCACTTCATGAAACGTCTTGGTTATTCTCAGTGTAATGGCGACCACACCTTGTTTAATCGCCATTCCTCGTCAAGGGGAGTGACTCTTCTTCTGGTTTACGTTGATGATATATTATCACAGGGACTGCTTCCCCTTGTCTCGTTGAACTGACTGATCAACTTGCTTGAGAATTTGACGTCAAAACTCTTGGACCACTGCGCTACTTTCTTTGCATTGATGTTGCCTTTTCCACTACAGGTATCTTCCTTTGTCAGGGAAAATATATTATTGATCTTCTTCAAGAACTTGGGAAAGGCGATGCACAACCTCTTCCTACTCCCACTGAAGCCAACCATCGTCTCTCCCTTGCCGAACATGACGATCCAATTGACCAAGGCCCGTACCAGCGCCTTTGTTGGCAAACTCATCTACCTCACTCATACACCTCCAGACATTGCTGATGCTGTCAGCATTTTGGGTCAGTGTATGCATTCTCCTCGCCTATGTCATATGCGAGCCGCTGACCGTGTACTTCGTTATCTCAAGGGTACTATTGGTCTTGGGTTAGTCTTCAAAAGACAGAGTGGACTCCATTTGGACATCTACACCGATTCTAATTATGAGGGCTCCCCGACTAATCGTCGGTCGACCACAGGTACTGTTCCTTTCTTGGTGGTAATCTCATCACCTGGCGCAGCAAAAAACAAGACGTCGTATCTCGCTCAAGTGCTGAGGCCGAATTTTGGGCCCTTGCTCAAGGTATCTGTGAAGACTGTGGCTTCACAACCTACTTACTGAGCTCTAACTGATCAGTCAGCCTGTTCATCTCTTTTGCGACAAAAAGTCAGCTATTAGTATTGTTCATGATCCCGTACAACACAATCGTACTAAACATGTGGAGCTCGATCGCCATTTCAATAAAGAAAAGCTGGACCACGACAACTTCTTCACTATTTATGTTCCCTCCGTCCAACAACGGGCTGATATCTTCACCTAAGGCTTACCCAGGGTTCGCTTTCAAGAATTGTGTGGCAAGCTGGGTCTGGACAACATCCATTCTCCAGTTTGAGGGGGAGTGTTGAAATATTACTATGTAATGGGCCCATTACAGTTAGACTGTCTTGACATCCATGGACATTTGTGTCTCCAACAGACTGGTGGAAACCCTAAAACGAGAATAGGCTTCTTCTTTAACAACAGAAAACCCTATCTTGTTCACTATTCAAGCCTGGTTTAAATACCAGGTTAAAAGATACACGTATTGGGCCGATAGTGAGGCCCATTAGTCTAAAAACGAAAATTACAAAAAATAGAAAGTAAACATTAAAAATAAATAGGGCAGTCCAGCTGACATGTCTAATGGGCCCTTATTCTGACCTATTAGACATGACTTCTCCCTCTCCTCTATTAGTAGCTGTATCAAACCCTAACAGAAAATTAAGGGGATTTATTTTACATTTTCTGTTTCTTCTTTCTCTCTCCCCCCGATGATCGGGATTCTTCACTTTCCATGATCAAGAGCATACGATACGTCATCAGACGCATTAAGAATGGTTAATAAAGAGAAAAGAAGAGATCGGCATCATCGTTTCTGAGGAACTTATTACTTTCCATCATCGTTTTGAGACAGTTTAAAAAGAGAAAAAAGAGATCGGCATCATAAACTGAGATTAAGGAGAGAGAGAGATATTGTGGAAAGGAACATTCATACCAGGATAGGCTTCTCAGATGTGGTTAAGAATCTGAATAAAGACTCTGCGCAAACATCGACATCAATGGGCATTTTACGAAAAACAAATAAAGCTGGCAAAGTTGACGTCCTGTAGCATAAAAAGGAGAACACAAAATGAGTCTCTGGGATCAACACTCAGAAAAGGGATCATTTCGGCAACCCATTAGTCATGAGTAAACAAATCATGAAAAAAATAATTAATGCTAACAGAAAATTTTCTGTAGATTTTCTCTGAAGATATTAAGAGGAGGTGATTTTCTGTAGATTTTGAATTGTTCAAAGAAAATTTTGACCATGTTGCACACCGTCCTGTATTAAGTAGTGTATAATACGTCATATTGCTTACGTGGGATTAAGGAGTTCGTTTGCAAGACAAAATGCAAGATTGAAATTTTCAGCCCATGGCTCAAGACATTTTAAAAATAAAGTTTGTGAGGAAGAATTACATAATAATATTTTTTTGAAAAAAAAAAATCTTAGCTATAACACTGCGCAGATGACCCAGGGTCTTAAATTTCTCAGTATTAAACACAGCAGAATACCAACTCTATAGAATGATTAAGAACTCTACTAAACATAAAAAACCACGTGTACCACCCAAACGCCTTCAAATTGTTGTTTCCCTTTCTCTCCGTTAAGACTATTAGAAGAAGCTTCGATAAAAGACGCAAACCGAACTCAAAACATGAAAACCAGACTTCCATTCGACCAAGAACCATTATCTCATCCACCGCTAACTCTTGTCTTATGAACACCATTCCCCATTTTCTCCATCCGGCTTAACTAAAAATTGGCAATAGTTCTCTTTTTCTTGTAGAGAAAAAAAAATTGGCAATAGTAATCCGAGATAACTAATAACAATCCGAGAGCTGGGCTCAACTAGTAGCGAGAAACGATGCGAATTAAGAAAAGGCATTCGAACAGACTTGAGAGGCTTACGGACTACAACAGGCGTGGCCGTAGTGCACGACACAATCCGCATCTACATGAGAGGCCGCCACCTCGTCGACGCAACAGCTTCCATACGCCGTGTCGGCCATCACGTAGAAAGCAACTTCCTTTTCGAACTCCGTCCGAAGGGCCTTCGCAACCCTCGTCGCATCAGCCAAGAACTCATCTGGGAACTGAAGAAACAACCTCAATTCAATCAATAAGACATCGGCGGCAAATAATTCAAACTTCAAAACGCAGAAAATGATTCCAAACGGACCTGCAAAGCGACGCGCTTGTAGCCTCGGCTTCGGATGAACTCGGCCGTCCGGTCAATCTCGTAGCACGCCGCAAAATCCATTGATCGAGAACGGGGAAGAAGATCTCTACGTGTAGAACGAAAAACGGCGACGGGCCGCAGTATAGGGGATGAAACTTAATATTTTTAAAGCCTAAGCAAATAGTTCAAGAAAAAGATTAAGTATTTATGTCAGGCTTTTGAGGAAGTCGTATTGGAAATAACACCAAAATAAGAAATAAAATATTAAGCATACATTTTAAAGTCTTCATCTATCAATCATGATGTGAGTCATTGTTGATATTTTCATGGATTTATCATATCACATCACATTTTTGTTATCTAAGGATGGGTTGGTGCGGCCTACTAGCTTATGGCACATTCCAAGTGTTGTAAACAATATAATGCAAGTAGTGTCCTCGTGTAATGTTGATAATAAAGTTCAAGGATATGCACAAAGATTACCAAATTATAATGAGATTAAATTACATAAAATGATCATTTATAAACTGTATCATAGACATTCCTATTTATAGATGATTAACTCAGTTTTTGGAGTAATAATTATCATTGAACTTTGTCTTAATAAAAAAATCATAAGAGCTGGACTCATAAAATAATATGGTTAGCTAGTGATAAGCAAGAGTTGTCTCCACATGGAATGGTTATTAGGGATTGAGTGCCTTTTTAAATGGTATTTAGGGGATGAGATATCTTATAAAATAAAAAATATGGTGAGATTATAAAGATGATGACTCACTATCGATATATGGAATGGAATAAGTGGGTATGTAGAATGATAACTATGGGTAAATTAGATATGGATGGGTAGATGTGGAAAAATTAAAGTGAATGGATGTATGATGAGAATAAGATCAAGATTATGACTCAAGAAATTAATAAAATAAAAATCTCAAATATATTATGACTCCAGAAATTAATAACATAAAAATCTCAAATATATTATGACTCAAGAAATTAATTTTTTAACAGATGAGATATCCAAAAATTCCAAAAAATACCCCAATATCAAGAAAATTCAGAATATGATTCTATAAATATTCAATCTTTGTGAGCTACATATCTCACATATAATCATTTTGGTGCAACTAAAATTGGAAATTTATGATATTAATGTAATAATTAGTGTGTTATCAGTACATTATTTGTAAATGAAATATAAATATCTATATAGAGAAGCATTCATTATTCCTGTCATTTGATGGCAATGGTCAATCTCGTAACTATTATGTGGACTCTAAGGAACATGGATACTCTTAAGGGAAATAATTAACTGAAATCATCCATATGAATATCTAGATGATACATACATAAAATAGTTGATTCATGATGTACATGTGTAAGTTTTTCTTAGTCTTCATGCACCATGGACTTCTTAGGGATGGACATTTATGTTTTGACTACGACAGTTACTGCTTAGACATGACAAAAATTACGAAGGTGATTGTGTGGTCAATATAGGATCATCCATACTCAGTATGAGAGGCGATAGGCTCATGTGATGAAGGCTTCATCCACTGTATTGGAGATATCATAAAATGAGTTTTCTGTGATTTCTCAATGCATAGATGACCAATTAGGGTTTGATAGCAAACCATAACCTAAGATTGTGTCATTCATCATGAATTAATACACACATAGTAATTATTGATAGACAGGTTCCATGAAAGGTTTGATTAAAGTTTGTGTAGCTTATAAGCTAATCTCCAAATTATTTATGATCAAATCTATATATTATATAGATCTAACCAATCGAGATATCCATTATGGAGTTATTTGCATACTGTGATCATGAACATCCACAAATATAGTATGTGAGTTTTGTGAAAAAATATTTTTTATAAAATAATATTAATAGGTGAGAAGAACCCATGCAATCTTCTCTCTATATGTCAACCCTCTTTGCTCCTATCCCTGGGTACCCTCCCTTCACATGGTGACTAAAAGTATTGAGAAGATAGATTGTGGCATAAAGTCTTATTTTTGTTTTTTCTGCATGAAATCAAGTTGGATATAGATTGCGGCATAATCCAACACATACTTTGTAGCATACTCAACTTTTGTAGGCTTTATAAACATTGTGGATTTATCATTTTAAATGAAAAATTATGAGCCAAATTTTTTTCATGAAGTTTTGAGATTACAAATAAGAAAAATAAATAGTTCCAATTTATTTGAAAAATCCTTAACTCATGACCATTAAAGGTCAAATGGTTTACCAAAGCAAAATAACATTAATCTTTATCATTATATGATGATTATAATTCACCTTAATTTTTTTTAAATATGAGAAATATCTTCTCAGTAATTTAAATTTTTAAATATGAGAAAAATGGGGACAAGTATATTCAGATTTATATTTTGAACGTATAGAAAATTATTTTCTATTTGAAATATCAAATTTTTATTTTTAGGAATCATGGGATATTATTTATATTTATTTGTAGTTACATCTTTTAAATATTTCAGAAGATAAGGAAATTTTTAAATATGATTCTTCTTCTTTTAAAAGTAGTTTATTCCACTTGAGAAGTGCAACGCCTAGAGCACTCCTTCCTCCATCAATATGTTGGCTTGTATGTCTTTGATGGACTACTTGAAATCTAATTCCGTAAAGAAGAACAAGTAAATACATGCATAAATGATATAATAGACAATGGTTAATCATATCATGTTGGGTGGAACTTATTCTACTTTCACTCTACTCCCTAGAAGAGTTTCTTCAAGCCGTTCATGTTTTCAGCCTCTAGATGTATCCATGTACTTGATGCAACATTGAATATCCTCTTAAACGTCTTCAAATATCCTTTAAGATATTGTAAGAATCATCACTATTAAGTCACACAAGTTGAAGTAGTGTTTTGAGAAGAGGAGAAGACAATTAGGTGCCCAAATCTGGCTATCAAGGGCATCTAAAAGTAATTCCCTCTTTATTTATACTTAAAGGCCCTTAAAATTTAAGCGTATCAACCAAACCATAGATCTTGTTTGAGTGACCCTCTAGGGCCATGTAGCACTCCAGATTAATAAGTTTGATGGCCTAATAAATGAACAAAGTATCGATTTAACACACTCGATAGGTTATGTTTCTAGCAGATAGACTACCATGGTACATCTCGTGTTAGTGAAGATACATAGAAGTAAATAAATCCTCTAATATAACGTCATTGGTTCAATATACTATAAATATAATACTTCATCAGGGAGAAACTCTCTAATGATATTCAGAATAATAACCCTCCTACCGTAATCTGTCACCCCAATCATTACTAACGCCGAACAGGGATCACTAGCGATTGTCTTCTCTAATATCTCCATTACCCTAATCAAGAATTTTAAGCATCCTCTTCCTCAAGTGAATCTCTTCCTACGTCAGGGTAAAAATCCCATCTCAACTATACAATCGCCTATGTGTGCTTCTTGCTATATTCAAGGTACAACTTTATTCAAGTGATTAGAGACACGTATTCCATAGTCAAAACATATCAATTGAGATGATACAATGAAGTCCTGGAAAAGGTAATTGAAATATGATGATTGTTATCTGACAATTTTCCAATTCATCAACACTAACTAGGGTTACCGATTTGGGTTTAATAATTGACCATAAACTACATAGACTATGAGTATCTTACAAATGATTGATTATATTGATAAAAATAAGCTTCCTTTAAAGAGTTGCTAAAATCCGTTGTACATTCTGGAGCACAAGATGTAACTTGACATCCCGCGATTGGTAGCTTGACCGACAATTGGATTGTATTGATCCATATCAGTAATCAATGTGTTTGATATAGTCGATTAATTTGGTTATCTAACAAAATACTATTGAGATATCTCTAGATATTAAGTAGACGGGTGGAAGTACATAGAGGATCACACACAAAAATGTCTGTTGGATGTACTTAAAAATAATAGAAAACCCTGAGTAGAATCATCCATGCAAGACTTCCTTGGCACCTTTTCTTATTCCCCCTTTTCTTATTGGACACCATCTTCTGGTAGAGAATGATAAGGAGATCATTTCCATATCAAATGTGAAGACTTATGGTGTAGAAGATGAAGAGATTCAACATGGATACATCTAGAGGAAAGAAATTTGAACAGTTAAAGATGTGCTTAATCAAGAAATGACTTGATTGTGGATTCAAATTTATTCAAAGGTAACTCAATCAGTGAATTTTCCAATTTATATTTTAAAGGTCCATTATGATTGTGTTTTACTTTTTGTTGTGTGAATCATATTTGAGTCAAGGATCACGACCTCCAATCCGACAGAAGAATGTTGAGAAAAATGATAAAATGATAAATATGTCTATAATTACCTATGATTCATATGGATTTAGGTGTGTAAATATTTAATTTTTTGTGTTATCAACTAGAATATTTAAACCATTTCTGAATTTTATATAATCATCCCTCTATCCATTTTTGATCATTTTGACTAATCATGCTTCACTTCTATGCCCAGTAGTTTTAACATTAATGAATGTTTTCAATTCCCATGTGTGTCTGGATTCACATGAATTCAATTGGAGGATAATTTTTGGGATGGAGCACTCCATCTGATTTCAGATCTATTTCTTCAGGTTATTGATCCAAAACTGAAATTGGCACAATTTTATTTTTGGGCTTCATATGAGCATGTGGGCGACACACTAGATCCCACCACAATTCTCTATAATTTTTCTTTTGATAAGGAGCAAGAATTTCAAAGAAAGGAGCTTTAGGAATTCAAATTAAACCAACGAAGAAACAAAAAAATAGTGGTAAGGAGATAAAATATGAAAAAAACAGATGGATATTTCAGACCATACCTTGTTAGGCCATAGGAGATAGTTGAGCTCTCACATGGCTGATCGACAATAGACGGTGACAAAGGGGCTCCCTCTATTTGTTTATTAGGCAATAAATTCTCTTTTTTGTGGTATGGTAGGATGCCAGGTGGCCAAATCATTAGCTAATGATAACACCCTAAATTTTGTGCTTAATTCAAGTAATTAGCACAATTTTATGCATGCATTTATAGATTTTAAAATAAGGTTTTTATCATATATTTACATATTAATTCATAATTTCTAAGTAAACTCTTATTTTTCCCTAATTTCCTGCTAATTTGTGACTGTTTTGGAATTTATTTAAGCTTGGAATAACTCTTATTAAATGAAAATAGAATTTTTAATAATTAATTTTAATGTTAATTAATTTGGGGATGAATTACTGAATTTTCGAGATTTTTCTAGAATTTTATTGAATTTTTTGGGAATTTATTCAAGGAAGAAATACATTTTTAAATAGAAAGGGATATAATTTTAAAGAAAATAGTAGTTTAAATTAATTTATAAAGGTGGAGGGACTTTTCTGAAATTTTTGTTGCAAATATGCCCTTAAAAAAACTCTTGGTAGTGGGTTGCAGGCGTAAAATTCTAATGAAAACAATTACATGGTTTTATTGAATTAATCAGAATTTTCTATGGTTTTTCTATGGTTTTTTAGGAAATATGGAGGAGAGAGAAAGTAGAGGGGCATATGCATAACTACTTTTGGGTGGGGTTAATGTACGCATGCAAATTAAAGAAGGGAGTTATTCTTAAAATGCCAAGAACTGGATTTCGTGACGCCACTTGGCAGAACCTCGGCCATTGGAAAGGAATCCGACAGCTTTGATGCGGCCAGCGGAAGTCCTTTCTCTAGGCTGTAAGTTCACTGCTCACCCTGTGCATACAAAGCGCATGCACGGGAGGTGACGTGGCCAAATATGAGTGGGTAGCACTATTAAAAACGGATAGGTAAGTGCATTTAATATATATTTCTATATTTTTTATTGATCTCTTATTTCCAGGAGGGGGTAGGTGGCACACCGTGAGAGGAGGTGCCAAAACAAATTTAAAATGTTCCAGCCAATCAGTAGGCAACACGAGATTGTGCGTTTCAAAATTTAAATTAAATAAATAATAATTGATCCAATGGCTCAGATTGGTCAATTTTCATTTATTGATAACTTTTGATCCTAAAGTCGGATTGACCTCAAATTTTTATGGATTTGCTCATCTCAATCTCCTTTTTAAATTAATATTTTTGGATTATTCAGATCAAGCCTCCATTGATGGATAAAAAAATAATTATTTATTGGGGGTAAAATGGTAAGTTTTACCATTTAATCCAAGTATAAAAACAAAAATTCGAGTTGAGGAAGTCATTCTAGAAGAGTCTCTTTCACAACTGTAAAGACATAGAGGATAACCAGCCTGTATCATCTGCATTTGGTATTTTTACTTCGTTCTATTTGAATTTTAGCGTAATTTGGATTATGTGTTAGTAAAAATTTTGATTAGTTATCCTTGATCTTGGTCTGAATTTCTAAATTGCTAGACTTGAGCTGAATGTACAAGCCTTGACGAGGATTAAGAGTGAGCATGGAGTTGATCTAACTATTCCAATTGTAAATTAATATAAAAATTTATAAAAAGAGTTTAATTTCTAGGGAATATTAGATTGTGTTTACGAGATAGAAGTTAGTGAATTTCAATACCCGATTCCCCCAAAACAACCAAAATCAAAATTCCTTATTAATCTCTCTACTTGACTCCTTTGATCCTCTTTGATGGATCAAAGGTGTAAATTTAGAGTTCCCTACCTCTTCTATTCTTCTCATCTCTTTTACCCTCCTTTTCCAAATTCTTAATCTAACTAGGGTGATTTGATCTACATTGAAGGTGAAATTGATAAATTATTAGTAGATCACTAATAGGATTGCCTACTAGCTTCCCTTGGATGATACCCATACTTTTCACTATACATTTTAAGTCAGGGTTTTATAAATTCTATTGTATAAGCTAAAATTAGCAACGATAATGGATTTTAATCGGAATATTTCACCCTGATTTTTGGCTGATCAGCTATGAACAATGCTCAGATCAAATGTGTGCTAGCCTCAATGCGTGGACAGAAATGTTGAGCAGCCTTTGCCTATGTAGCGGAAGTCTCTTGCGACAACTTTAGATTGCTTAGAGGTTAAGGAGAGAAAGTAGGGCTAGGCACCATGCATGAATTGGGTCATTGTTGTTGGGTTCAATGCCTTGGTTTGTCCATGGAAAACATGTTCCATGGATGTGGAAGCATGTAGATTGATTCATAATCATAAAACATTTCATGTAATTTTGGGGAACTCGTTCCACCCTTGACTTTACCGCGCCGAGACCGTTCTGAAGTCGTTCACGCGTCCAGCCTCTAGAAGTATCCATGCGATCACTGGGCACTTGGATCTCTACCTCTTCCTCTTCAACTCTTCTTGGAGACTATCTCCTTTGTTGATGTAGAGAATGAAGGAAGGGAGGGGCTCTCAAATCAGGCTTGCATGGGTGCTTAAAATGAGACCCCTTTCCTTCTTTATATTTCACTTACAGTTTTTCTATAAACCCCTACAAATTAAAATATGTCCACCAATGCCCTTATGACCTTGTGCGTGTGACCCTCTAGGTCCATGTATCTTTCTAGTAATAATTTTAGTGGCCCAAGAACATTTATTGACCGACCTTATTCATTGACTATATCAACATATAGATTAATTAAATATGGATCAATTTAACCCAATCGATAGGTTAAGTTTCCAGCTCGTGGGTTGCCAAGCTATATTTCATGCTCTAGAAGATACCAAGTAGTCTTGAACTCTCTCACGGAACCTTTACCGTCATCGGTTACTGTATATGTATAATCCATCATCTGTGCGAGACTCTCGAATAACTTATGGTACAACTTATCGTCAAACCCTAATCCGCCATTCGATTACTACTGATGCGTAACGGGGATCATTGGAGAACGCCTTCTCCAATATCCTCACTACCCTAGCAAGGGATTTCTCTGCATCACCTTCCTTGAGTCAATATCCTCTTATAACGAGGTCAGATGATCCCATCTTGACCATTCAATCGTCTCCGTAAGCTTCTTACTACATTAGATCTATAACTTATTTGAATCCCATGATTAGAGGCTCGTAAGTCATAGTCAAAACGTAGTGTCCACTCACGAGATGTCCTTGGTGTCTCAAGTCAGTGGATCACTTATACAACCGTGACTTGATCAACCTGATTCATGTTTAGATATAATACCATTCAGGAATTCGTGCTGATCAATTTAGTGAACACTCTCTCCAAAGAGCACCCACTATCTGTCCTTAGTGTCACCACACTAATAGCCACATGATCAACTATACTTATCATATAAGTAGGACCAACTAGTGCTATTCTATCTGGATAATTGGATGTCCATCTTGACTATCCATCGAATAGGAATATTTAGAATACATGTTGTAAGAATAGTGATCATTGTATTATGATCCCATCATAATTCACAAATTCATTTCACATATTCATGGACTTCATTATAAACATCACATAAAATAATAATGAACGCAGATATTTTATTCGATGAACTAAAATAAACATGGTAGTGTGATTGGCTTGATGGTCACATAATATCCATCAATTGTATTATAATAAACGAGGTTACATTGTAGACGTAGTCGTTACATGGGGGAAGACAAGGGATGATACCAAGATAACAAGACTAGGCACAACGCAGGCCTGGGCAATGGCACTCTTCTGCCTTGAGGCCCACAATCCCCTATAACAAGACTAGGCACAATACTGGTACAAGCGTGCCCCCACACTAGGAAAGGTCCAAATGTGCGAAAAAAAATATTTTGTGCATTTGTGCAGCATAGTGCGAATTTCGCACACCGCATCAGACAACATATTCGCACAACGTACTGCACACCACACAGACCTTTGCGCAGTGCGTATCTGTGCGAATGTGAGAATTTTACAAAGGCTCCTCCCCGTCCTCTCTCACTCGCTTTTGGAGTCTCGATCCACGCTCGCTGACTCACTGTCTTTGCTTTCCTGCTCGTCTTCCTCTCTCTCTCATTGTATTGGTCACTTTCTATCCCCTCTTCCTATCTCTCTCTCTGTCTTTCCCTCCCCTATTCCCTTGCTCTATGTCATTTTTGTCTATAGTCTACTCTCCTTTGAAGAAGACACTACCAAGTCTGAAGATGAAGGTAATTACAGTCTACATTGTTTATTATGAGTTTCTTAGCTGATATTTGTAAGGGATCTCTAAGCCTATTTTTTTATTCTGCTCGAATTTGAGATTTTCATTGCTCGACCTTCGATTTTGGCTGAGATATGATCCTGAGCATGATCTTTGATTTTGGCTCCAATTTGAAATTTCTGCTGCTCGATCTTTGATTTTGGCTCAGATACGATCTAGAGTACAATTGTTTTATTTTGGCTCAAATATGAGGTTTTTCGTTGTTTGTTGTTCATGACTCGTATCTAGATATGATACGGAGTACGATATTTGACTCTGGCTCATACTTGAGGTTCTTGTTGTTTGTTGTTCCTGTTTTGTATCTCGATATGATCCGGAGTACGATAGTGGACTCTGGGTCAAATTTGAGGCTTTTTTTGTTTGCTCCTAGTTCATATTTCGATTAATAACGTGATTTTGGATTCCTTCTCGATTGCGGTCCGGAGCTCGATATTTGATTCGACCTCATATTTGAGACTTCTGTTGATTGTTTTTGTTGATTCCTACCTTTATTAACAACGTGATTTCAAATTTCTGTCTTGATAGCGGTCTAGAGCTCAATCATTGATACTGGCTTCAATTTGAGGTTTCCATCGCTTGTTGTTGCTATTCACAACCTCAATTCTTTTTTAAGGGCGTTGTAGGTGTAATTCCAATTTTGTGCGAATTTGTGTGATGTGCAATGCAAATTTCTGCACGAATTTGCACCACTCATCGCACGGTGTCTTTGATGCGAGCAAAAATTTGCATGGGCGGTGCAAATATTTGCACTGCACTACACGACCTTCTCTACCCCCACTAGGGCACAACGTGCCCATGGGTCATGGCCCTTGGCGCACTTGCACGTCCATCCCACCCTTGATGCTCCGCCGCCACCAGCACCCGCGTTGACATCTCCATGCCCGGTCCACATTGGGGCTGCCATGAGCAGCACCCATGCCTTGGTGTGCACGTTGCAACACTACCCATAGGGGCGCCATGTGCCCTGCAACCATCTGAGCGCTCTCCGCGCCTGTGCCTTAGTCTCTTAGCATAACATCTCTTGCCTTGCGCCCCACACACACAGTGTGCACGGCGCATAGCGCCCACGCACACACATGCGTCGTTCCCATGTGCAGTGCCCGCGCTCCCCCCCCCTGGCCCACACTGCCTACCTTGATCCACTTCACTTGCACACCGACGAGCACAAGCACCTAACGTGCATTAGGTTTAATGATCAAGGTCATGTGCGGGCACCCAATATGTGTGTGGTGCTCGTGCTTGAGAACTCGATCCCCTATTTTGAGTCCAAGTACACATACATGTCCTCACAGTTATCACACATGCCTCTGTGTATGAATGCCACCTACTTTGGGGCCTTACATAGGGATAGAGGGAATTTCTAGTGGAGCCATGGAATGTTCAGATATAGAAAGAACACCAGTTGCAAAAAAATCATGTCCTCTCTCTATATATCATTCTAGACATGCTCTAGTAATGGCTAGATAGCAGCTCCAAAATTCTGGTTGTTCAAACTTGTTGAAGCAAAGTGTTTTGAAGTGTTCATCATTTGCTTATCATTTTCTTGCACAGAGAAATGCATGATCCTTGCGAACTATAAGGATCCATGTCTAGGAAGAGTCGTTTGGAAAGATATGAGCACCACTTATTTAGGAGCCTAAATATAATGTTTCACCGTCATCCCCATCTCTTTCCCTAATTTTCCTTCATTTACATCATTTTATCTCTTTAGCTTCCCTTTTCTACAACTTTCTCTCTTTAGAATGTAAATTTACTCTCTCCAAACCTTACATCTCTAGTTTATACTAAAAAATATTATATTTTAACTTCTAATTTTGCATCCCATTTCTTCTCCATTCAAATATTGTTAAAATCCTACTTAAAAAATTAGTTTATTTTTGTGGCAACCTTTCCTGTTTTTTTTCCTGGACTTGGCCAATTTTGGTAGTCCAGGTTTCTCTAAGTGACCCCTTTAACCTAGTATCCCTTTGACCTTGGTCCACTCCTATGGATCTGCAAGGTTGCTGCCACCCACCTCCCTTGACTGCCAAAAATGTAATGTATGTATTTTAGCATTTAAAAACCATAAAAATAATTATATAAAAATCATATTTATGAGTTTGTGTAATTTATACTTAAATAAAGTCCGTAAACTCTATAAAATATTTTATCATTTCTAGTCATTTTTTATTTTAATTTGACAATCAAAAAACTTATTAAATCCAAAAATATTTCTTCCTTCAAATATTAAATAAATTTAAGATAAATCATATATACTATTTGAATCATTTTATTACGTTTGTGTTCGAATATAAATATTAAAAAATTACGAAGTAGTTTTTGAAAAAAAATATTTTTTACTTGTAACCTAATCTTTCATGTACTAGGTGAAAAATATTCCAACACTGAATTACTGCCTCCTTGGGGACTGATCCCTTTCTTACACTATTTTTATATAGAGTACTCAGTTTAAAACAAATTATAAATGTTGTATTTTAAGTATAAATTCAAAAAAACAACCCCATAAAGTTAGACTTATCAATAATATCATCTAATGAGGCAGAGAATGGAGCACATTAAATTGACCCTATTCTCTGAAAGGATAAAAAAATATGAATTTCTATGAATTTCTAGAAACGTGATTGTATTATTGATATGCGAAGGTAATATATCTATGTGTCCTAATGACTTATAAGTGAATAAACACGATAACATGCATTTACACGTCATTTATCATCATTTAATGCAAAAAATGTTACTCTGCTGAATATCATAAAAATATATGATAGAATTATAGTTAAATATTTTTGAGGAAATTTATTTGCTTCATTAATATTTTTGTGTGCATTGAAGTATTTTAATTATTTTAAAAGATTTATTTGATATAGATATCAAATTTAAAAGTTATACAATATAGTTGGTGTACTTGCCATATTTTTATGACAAAGGGATGAAAAGTGGGCTTACGAACTAAAAATGAACTAACGAGCCTTTGAATATGTCGTGGAAGTGGATACATATCTGATTTCAATGAGTCAAATATAACTTCATTAGTATTAGCGGTTATAAAGTGCATCCGAGCTGACCCTGTTTTAAGGTAGGCAGCATATGTGCTTGGCCTTGATAATTGGCCGGCAATAATGCAAACTCCTCAAGAACATGGTTGAATTCAACTTTCTAATTTACATAAGATATGAATTTCCATCATGTCATAAGATTTGTGAAAACACTATCCTGTCTCAAAGCAATTTTTCGAAATCTTAGTTTCCGGTTTTCTACTTGACCTAAATATTACACCAATTTGTGTCATGCGGAGTGAAAATGTGAATCTTTAATTGAGGGCTATACCACAATAACCAGCCTGTATGTAGTCAATTTCAAACAAATATCACCAAAAAAATTGTAAAAAAAAGTTTACCTTATGAATTATGATTTTTTGAATGAAATATTAATTTCCATATTTTTATTTTTTAATTCAAGCTTTTTGAATTTTTAGAGATTAAGAATTTAATCTCTTCTTAATTTTTGTTATCGTCTTATTAATCCAAAAATATTCTCAGCCACAAAAAGCCAATAATAATGTTGCAACTCCAAATTTATTTACGCTAAGGCTTGTATTCATATCATACAACACATGATTATTTTTACTTGACTTAAGTTATAAATTAAATGTTTTGATCTAATATAAACATAAAGAATAATACATAAATGTTAAATCAATTAGTTCAATCCGCAATGATTAAACCTAGGAATAATCCCCCACTAGAAAAAAATCACTCTATTCTTTTTTTAAAGCTTCTTCACTGAGACATCATATTTCAGTGAAATAGAAATTTATGATATCCTAATTGATCCACTAATGACACGTGATTGGCGTTCTAAGTAACACACATAGTGTTTAAAGTTGGACATTGTATTTCCTATTGGACCTATTCTCACTTGTCGGTGAATAATTTGTGAGATCATATCTTCAAATAAGAAATATCGTTGAAGGAACACATCTATTTATGCTTTACCGACTCTGTTGCATAATAGACACAAACATCAACGCATGTCATCAAACTTGGGAACACATGGAGCAATATCGCATGATCTTTCCCATGATAGAAATGAAATATGACCATAATGCACTAACATGTTTGTTATCTTGAGACAAAATGTCGTTTGACTAGTAGCCAAGGTTACCAATAAAATTCGTTCAATAGTGGAAACTTTTAATAATTACCATCAAGTTTATTATGTGGAATGATACTGGTATTCTTGAGACAACCATAAATAAATATCAAAACAATTTCTCCCCCATACATGTGTCCCTCCCTTCTAATCAAGCAGCAGCTCTGCTACCTATAGGCTTAAGCCTATGTTGAGATCATACGAAGTTAGTCCGTCTTGAAATAATTTGTCATATCAGAATGATATGAATATCAATGCCTTGTACACTATAATGTCACCATTTCTTAGGAAGAAATGATGCATATATAGTTTTGTTTGACACGAAGGTTACGTGCTGAAATTTTTTCCATAAAGAGGCACTATATGCTGAACAATTTCTCAAATGAATTTCTTACACTATATGTCAAACATTTTTCAGCCGAGATTTTAAAGTAGAACTACTTATTTGGAACATTGTATATAATATAGTTAATACAGCGAAGGGAATGATCATACATTCCATGATCGGTGGTGAACACAATGTAATCATCAAACATCAACTAATACATCCCTTTGCTTTAACATCTCTGCCACTAAAAAGGCATAAAAGTTCTCCATTATGATATAATCAATAATATCTAATTGATGAATTCATGATCTTTCAGACGAGACATGTCAAAGATATTTAAATTTATGATGCTTAAGAAAGGCATACCAAAAATTAAGCATATATTCTTAAATGAATAATGGCTAATACATCCCTGGCAGTGCTGAGGAGGTTTAGTTGTGTCAACAAGGTCAAATGTATTATTTTCAAACCACATTTTACAAGTTTCATGCCAAAAATTTTGCCATTAGGAGAACTATGTGCTGAACAAAATTTCAAATGAATTTCTCATAATAAGACACTATGTCTCAAACATTTTCCAACTGAGTTTTCAAGGTAGAACTACTAATTAGGGAAATTGTATGTAATTATAGTTAATACAGCCAAGGGAATGATCCTACATTCCATTATCAGTGGTGAACACAATAGGATCATCAAACATCAACTAATAAATCAGCTTTGCTTTAACATATCTGCCGCTAAAACGCATCAAACGTTCTCCATTATAATATAATCAATAACATCTAAGTGATGAATTCATGATCTTTCAGGCAAGACATCCCAAAAGATGTTTAGATTTATGGTGTCTAAGAAAGGCTAACAAAAAATTAAGTATATGTTCTTAAATGAGTAATGGATAATACATCCATGGCAGTGCTGAGGAGGTTTAGTTGTGTAACCAAGGACAACTGTATTATGTTCAAACCACAATTTACAAGTTCAAGTGGGTGTCTAGGCTTGGGAAATAGGCTATCCACTGGAAGGACAATAAGGATTGGTGGACCCTCAATTCCATGGAGCAAACAGCTAATATTTTGGGGACTATGAAGAGGAAGACAAGGCCAATCTGAGGTTTTCTTAAAAAATTAGGGTTATTTTGGGAATTTGCTGGCCACAGTATGAACTGGAATAAATTCTTGGCTGGAGTCCGCGCCGAGTCCGACAGCGCAGAGTGGAAAAGTCGGCTTGAAATTGGGGACTGGTCCCGGGAGTGGTGAAAGGGGGAGCACACGGGAAAGTTGGCGATGGGGTGGAGATAATTCTAGGCAAAGCGTGGTAGATTCCGAATCTTTTCATCTACCAAGCTCGATCTCCCTCCTACTCTGCGAAAACAGCATCAGTTTCGTCGTCCCTAGAAGAAAAATGGTTCGTTCTCTGGAAAGATTGTGATTTTCTGATGTTTATTTCCTCCTTTCTGCGAATTCCGTGATGAATAGCGGTTTTGTAAGGATGAACCCAGATGACGGTCCTATCAACCCAAGATGGGTTTTCATTGTTTTTGGCGCACCATCCGGAATTTTCGTTGATAATGGGTGTTCCGTGTTGATCCTCTTTTAGCTGTTGCTTGGGCTCTGAGGTCTCGGTCTTTAGAATTGCAAACCTTTGAACTGATTTCGTTGATCGATTTTCTTATCTCTCCATTGCGTCAATTGAGGTTGGCATTTCTGATATCCATCTTTGGCCGCCCGTGACAACTCTCGCCACGGTTATTTGATTCTCACTTTAGACGCAGTTCTCATTTTTTGTGGCCTGTCTTCTTGGTTTTCTGGATTTTTTCTCCAGTAATAGTTTAAGTGGAAGGAGTCTTGGAAGCTTTGTTTTCAACAAAACAATTATCCAAGTGGTAGCAATAGTTACCATTTGAAGTTTTGCCTTCTTGCATCCTCTCTTCATTGATTCGAAGTTTTAAAGTTGATCGTCCTCTGTCATTCTTATGAAATGCGACGTAGATTTGATTTCTATTTGATGTAAATATTTATTTCTTCGTGTTTGTTTCGTTTGAAAACAATTTTCAAAGTTTAATGCAGATTAAGCTCAAATGCATGATGCATTTGGGGTTTACTGTACATACGAAGACCCATGTTGTGTTCGCGAGACTTGTTGATGAAGATGTAGACGCTTTATCTATTTCCTGTCCTCTGCATTATTTCTGTTTTCAAGTAAAATTCCTCACGATCCATGCTCTTTCCCTGGATAGTTGCGTCATTTGGAATCGTAATACTTATGGCCTTGATGCGGCACTTTTAATCAGGAATCTTGTCTTAAAATTTGTAAATTCCGTTTCCATCCGCAAGATGAGTGGTTACCTAGGAATATTTTAGGTTAACTGATTGATATGATCCTCATGGTATCTGGGATTATTCTTGTAATTTCTTCCTCCAGGAACAATTTCTTCATTTAATAATTTATGGTTTTTTTTCTTTAAATAAGTGTAGCGCTCCAGTTGGCAGCCAAGAAATAATCTAGGAGTTTTATTTTGGCTCTCGTATCTACTCCGCGGTGCAACGTCCATTCCGCTTGTATCTCTCCTCCTCCAGCCGACTATATTTCCAGCATTCTCCCCTCCCTCTGTGTTACGAGTGACAATCTTAACGTCGGTTCTCCACATCTTCCCTGATAAGATCTCTCAGGTTCTTATCACTGGTATCAGAGCAAGCCACCACCACCACGACCGTCACCATGACGAGTAGGTTCATGGGAGGAGATGATGGCTGACCGCACACCGTGGTGGGTCTCCTGCCTTGTCGGGCATGGCAGCACATGACCTTCTTTACTAGAGCCAAAATAAAAAAAAACTTCTTGTTTGCCACTTATTTAAAGAAAAAAGCCCTAACTTTGGAATGCCCCTAGAGGGAAAAATTAGAGTAGAATCCTAGGTATGGTGGGAGTTGTATCATAAACATTAACTGTAAGGATTTGTTTTGTATTTTTTGCGATATGAATATTTCTGGTGAGTAATGGGGTTTAGTCGTAGTGTCCTGTGTGACGGTAATTGAGCTAGCATGAGCTGACTCCTTCCTATGGTTCTCCCTATGAAATAAAAGAAAATATCTGTTAAATTGTTGTAACACTTTCGCTATCTCTTTATTTTTCAGATAGTATTACGTTAATGGAGCCAGAGCTTGTAATATCAGAGGGAAGCTATTGCTGTTTCAACTTTTGCACTTTAGATGCTTAGGAAGGCCAGTCGTATTCTTCCAGACAATATCTATGTCTCCGGACGGTTAGAAGCATTATGGAGAATTCAATTGGCATCCACATTTCTCAAAGTGAGTATGAGTGGCAATCGTGTTAATGTGCCAACTTAACGTGTATTTTATGCTAAAAATGCTCAGCAGTTCTTATTGAACGAGGTTTTGAATCTTGCAGTCATTTTTAGGTTTTCCAAAATTTTGGATTTTCACTGTCTTGAAAATCTGTAACTATCTTCTTTATTGTTGCAGGTGCACTTTTCAATTGGTTAATTATATTTTTCATATCTATTTTTGGTATTCGAGACGTTTTGCCTCAGGAGACGACGATAAAAACTGATTCCCATGCTGTTGTAAGTGTAAAAGCCTCTTTACTGCCCAAAGGTTTACTTGGGCCCATTGATATTTCACCTGCAGTTATTCCACATGATCAATATCCCATCGAGCCGCAATCCCCAATGTACCCTTCATTTCCCAGCACTTATGATCCGATACTGACTGGGAGATGCCAATTAAACTTCTCCAACATGGCAAGCATAATAGACAAAACAGCATCAGATTGCTCGGCGCCATTAGCCTCTCTAGTTGGAAACGTCATTTGCTGTCCTCAAGTCAATAGTCTGGTGCACATTTTGCAAGGAACTTACGGCAAAAACTCAGGCAGTCTTGTGCTTCAGCAAGCAGCCGCGGAAGATTGTTTTTCAGATATCATGAGTATATTAGCTAGCAGAGGGGCTAATGACACAATACCCGGCATCTGCTCCATTGACTCCGCCCCTTTGACGGGTGGTTCTTGTCCTGTTCAGGACGTAGAGACCTTTGAGAAAACGGTGAATACTAGTCTATTACTAGACTCATGTAGCACTGTTGATCCCCTTAAGGAGTGCTGTAGACCCATCTGTCAGCCGGCTATTATGGAAGCTGCAGTTCGCCTTTCGCAAAGGGAGTCTAGTCCTCTTGATAATGCTAAGATACCAGGTAAGTCTGTGGGAGTTGACGTCTTGAGTGATTGTAAAGGCATCGTTTATTCTTGGCTCTCTCAGAAACTGTCGCTAGATGATGCCAATGCCGCTTTTCGGATGCTGTCCAGCTGCAAGGTCAACAAAGGTTAGATGAATTGCCTGTTCCATATATTTTATTTGTCTTTCCGTAAACATATAGAATCAGAGCAGGAATTTTGCATAAATATTAAGAAATGTCTCTTTTATGCATTTTATCGAACAGCTGGGCTGCTCCTTTATTCCAAACCGATTTTATTCATTTTTTCACATTATTAATTAAATAAAAATATCATAATAAATACCTAACAGCCATAAACCATTACCCTTCCTATTCTTCTATTTTTCTGCTTATAAGTAAATACAAATAATTCAAGTGCTGCATTAGAAATTTTATATAACTACTCTCAGTTGGGCATTCATACAAACATCTTGAATGCCCTCTCAATTAGTTCATGTCAACTTTCCAAAATTTGGCCTGTCTTTATCCCAGGACAAAGTCATTGGCATTGTCCTCTCCATCAATGGGTGACGATGTTGATCTCGTCACCATCATTTGTTATCGTCCTCTCTTCATTTTGAAGAAGACTGCTGATGGCCGGACGCGGCTGCAGCAGGGTGGAGTGGTTACATCCCTCTGCCCCTTTGTCCTCGTCATCGTCCATCACTAAGATGATGGCGGTGACGTCAACATCATCCTAGTTGCAGACAGATGACTATGATGATGACAGAGGCGCCATCATCCTGGGCAGACAAATGTCAAGGGCAGTGAGCACTAGTTTTGGGATATTATTTTCACTGGATTCTAAATCTTATATTTCGATGTGTATTATGCTCTGTGCAGTTTGCCCTCTGCAGTTTAAAGACCCTTCGACTGTCATCAAAGATTGCCGCGATCCACCGTCTGCTAATTCCTCGTGTTGTAATTCTTTAGACATCTACATCTCCGACGTGCAAAAGCAAATGCTAATTACAAACAGACAGGCCATAAACTGTGCTATGTTTTTCGGTTCCCTGCTTCAGAAAGGTGGTGTGGTGACAAACGTGTACGACCTCTGTAACATTGACCTGAAGGACTTCAGCCTGCAGGGTATTTATTTCTTCCCTTTTTTCTTATTTCTCCCTGTTTCTCGTGATCTAATTTTTTTTTCTTCTGTTCGTAAAATCTATTTATTGACGTGGAGCAGCTTACCGGCAGCAAGGTTTGTCCTTCTCGTACTCATTAATATACCTTACTAAATTTATGGTTTTAAATCATGTTTTTTATATAAATCCTGGGTTGGCTGCAGGCTGCTTGCTTCGGAGTTTGCCGGCTGACGTTCTTTACGATAATTATACCGGCTATAGTTTTACATGCGACTTGAGTGATAACATCGGTGCGCCATGGCCGTCGTCATCTTCGCTCTCATCTCTATCCCTCTGTGCCCCAGGTATCAATCAAATTACTAAAGCTTCATGGGTTGATTCTTAAAGGCTTGAATTTCCCTTTGTCTAATATACATCTAGACAAAGGGGACCTTTTTTTTTCCTCATTTCCATTTCATTTACTAGATTCAGTACTTTTACTGATTCCTATTTTTCCTGCAGAGATGTCGCTACCCGCATTGCCGGTTTCCCAGAACTCCAGAGCTTCTGGTAATCCTACTGAAGCCTCATCATATTCTGAATGTTTAAACATTAAATTTGATATTTTCATTGAACCATGCTTCTCTACTGGCAGGTGGCAGCCGAGGATTGGGCCTCGCTCTCACCCTGGTGCTATCATCGCTGTCTTACACCCAACGTGCCATCCCATAATAAGACAGTTCAGTGCTTGTATCTACGTGTGCCCACTAGAGGTTTACGAGGCCGACGCCCCATTTTTGCTGTACAGATCTCGCCAAGTACCCTGCATTTCTTTTTTTCCCCTCTTTTCGGACAGACACAATCAGATCTCAACACTGAGAGGAGATCAGACGGGCAGCGTCAGCTCCACGGCGGCGGGATGGCTCTCGATCGGCGCCTCCAGAATTCCCCCTCTTGTTGGAGCAGCAAGGGGCAGCAAAAGCAGCAGCACCGAAGCAGCACCCAGGCCAAGCTGTAGAGTTGAGAGGATGACTAGTCAGGACTAATTTGGGCTGGGCTTCAAACTGCGTATTTTGGGCTCACCAGTCTTTGAGGGCCCATTGAGGGTCCCAGTCCTGGGCACACTCGAGACCCAGTGGTGCGAGAGGCGGCGACTCGGGCCGGCTCGGCGGCGGTGAGAAGGTGTACTTCCGCCAGCCAGGACCAACGCTGATGGGTAGCGGCGATGGCGGAGGCGAACACTGCTCTGGATAGTCTGGACTGCGACTCATCTCTTCTTCCATTCCATTACTCAGATGTGGAGATTTATCTTCACGGTGGAAAAGAAGATCTAACGGTCATGCCCAACGGTCAGCACCCGCGTGGCAACCAGCCACCAATTGGGGGAGGGAAGTTAGGTACCAGTAGAAACCAAAGAATCATATTGCTGTGGGAAGTATCACAAGGGAAATAACAATTGACAATTATAATCTTTTTAATTGATGAAAACTGGGGGTATTTATAATCCTGATCCAGGCCGTAAGATTATTCTTATTCACCGAACTTAAAAGCACCCCACCTTTTTAATTCGCTCAAAAGATGTTCTCACAGAGAAAATGGTTGAGTAGATCTTCGCACTGATGCCTCCTAAAAACTGCTTTTTTGGGGTCCCGCCACAATTTGTGAAAAATAAAAATGGAGAAAAAAGTTTGAAGCTGTTTCTTGTTCGGACGCGCATTGAGAACAAATTTCTTAACGATGTCAATGGCACCGACAAAGTCTGTAATATGGTTAATTTGCCCATAAAAATAGGACTTCATATTTATTAATACTAGTTGCCCATCTCAGTCTACCATCCGAAACTCAAAACATGTGTAACATGGGTATGATGGGAAAATATGAATCTAGATCGAGGTTGAAGCAATATTTCACAAAAGAATGTGAAACCTAGCCAAACCGAGTAAATATTTCATAACATTCTCATCCAAAGCAGAGAACTCCAGGCATAGTAAAGTAAGAAATTGGCTCACCTAGACATTAACCTATGCGTCTTTGCTTTCCGGCCCGCCTTCTCGATTCTGGCCAGGCGAAGTCAAATTCACTTTAACTTTGTTTTCTTGATGGGTGCCGTGTTGACCCGGGTGGGGCGGCAGCTGGCGCTGAGAGTGGAGCTGAAGCTGCTGTAGCTGCTGCGCCGCCAGCAACGACTGGACCGAGTGATGATTATGGGGGTAGAATTGCTGGCCCCCTCCAAAGGAAGACGACCCAAGATTCATCATCGGAGAGCCATTCGGCATAGACTGCCCCGTGATCACCTTCAACCTCTGGACTTCGTCTCTCAGCGTGTCGTTCAACGCTGCCGCAGGCACACGAAATCGTAGTTGATGAGAAGAGCATTTTACTTATTTAACAAAAAAAGGGAAATTTCGGATCAGTGTACCGTCTTGTAAGTGAACTTGCTGCTCCATGGTCTGCAAACGTAGCTTCAGTTCGTTGTTTTCGGCGCTGAGGCTGCTGTTGTCCCGCTGATTTCATCAGCAAATATTGAAAAGTCAGTGATTAAAAGAATTTGTGCGGCTGATGATGATCTAGACAAATGAAAATTTCAAGGATGAAGAAGAAACGGGAAAACCTGAAGCATCGTCAATTGCGCGGATAAAGTAGTGGCTTCAGTTTGGAGGGTTTGAACTTTTCGCTCGAGTTCAGCAATGTAGCGCATTTTCCTCTCTTTTGACCTGGCGGCAGACTGACGATTTGCCCAAATTCTGCCATATTTTAAGAGGCAGTTAGAAAGAGACTTCAAATGATGGTACTTCAAATGAGTCAGAGTAATAACACAGCGAGATAAACAAATGGAACATGTCGAGGAAAAAAATATCAAGAAAAACTTTGTAAACCAAGCGATTATTGGACACCTAGAATCTTCAACATTCCGTACGTTGAAACCAAATATATCCAAAATAACATGAAAACTTCAGTACCCAAATTAGAACAGATTTAACCCCTCCATTAGGATTAATTCGGGCTAATTAATAGTTTGCATTAAAAATTGAAGCTTCTGATACAGAAATGGGGGAGATGTGAGAGAAAGAGAGGGAAAATCATCGACCCGTATTAAGAACATTCAAGGGTATTTTAACCTTATTCAACCAAATAAACGGTTAGTCCATTTCCTGCCCTCTACGGGCCTCTATCAACTTCCTTATATTTCTGACGTAGCCCAGGAACCTGCAGCAGCTGACCCTCATTTGAAGCTTGTTGGGCCTGAACAGAAATGACCAGATTGGCTCAAAACATTTCATACCATTCTAAGTGGGCCTCCAGCTACCTCTAGTTTTTAAGTGAGTTCAGGGCCTAAAGAAGCTTCTTCTACGGATTCAGAAAGCGTCTTCTCTAGCAGAGCCAGAAATTTGCACTTTTTGGTGCTCCATGGCGGCGTCAATTACTCACCCAGCTCCCTCTTTATCCTCATTAGCAAGTAATTATCTTATGATGTCCCCCAAGAACTGATATTTAAAACCCATGGAACACCAAAGGAGAAAATAAAAAAGTGGGCGAACATGATGTATGTCACACTATGGGCCAGATCAAATTTCGGGATATTTCCCAATCTGGCCAGGTCACAGTATGGAACTGCGAAAAGGGTGCCTCCGACGGTCCTTCCGATAAAAACAAGTTAATGCTCTTCCAAAGGGAGATACTCGCAACAAAAACAAACTAGAAGTTGGACACAGTAAGAAAGGTAGGCAACATCCAGAATACAATCAATTTCGGTTGTCAGGTCAAATAATTATGATTTGCCTATGGTTTATACGAACATTGATCATGTTGGAATATCATAATCTGATGCTATCTCCATCATCTCTTAAGCCAACTAAGGGTATTTTTGTCTCTTTGTCCCTTAACCCTGTTCCCATTAAAAGGATGTAGTCCTCCTTGTTGGAGGGCGAGCCAAGAAAATTTTCGGTTAAAGGTATTTTGCATGACAAAGTCCACCCCGTCAATTGCTGTTGACAATATCCACCCTTTTGGATCCCTCCTCTGGAGACCACGACGAAGTCTCTCAGTCTCCTCGGTGACGTCCATTACGCTGGAGTTTCTCCCACTGACTTGTTTCACTATGCAAACCACGTCGGTTCATCTCAAATTCTCGATATATCCCTTCTCCCAAGTCAAATTACTTAAACCATAGGAAAAGTCATAAACTTGTTTCATAAACTATTGTCTTTAAAATTTACCACTTCTCGCGAAAAAAAAAGCTATTTTTTTGAAAGAAGTCGCGAAAAAAAACCATATCGTTCATGCCATAAAGAACTTTTTGACGATGGGATCAAACAAAAACAAAGGGGATTCTTAACACAAGAACTTGTTTCAGAAAATGAAAGATACGAAACAGCAAAGAATTACGTGATCTGAGTTTCTCCACATTTCTTCCGACATGAATCTTAAGGTCAAATCAAAGAGGCCGCTTTAGAAATTCTTACATTCTCCAGCACAGCGTCAAATGGTAATAATAAAATATAAATTCAATGAACCTTTGATGAACTAAAAGAGTAATCGTAAGGACTTTGATGACTGCTGCTCAACAGTAATTAACAAAAGAAATAAAAGGGCAGTAAAAACCTTTTGGCACGCTTAGGATCGATAAGAGCAAGATCAGCCAGCTTTGCAGCAGACATAGCTTTCTTTGCATCCGCCGATTGATACCCATCAGCGCCCGCCGTGAGAAGTTCAGGCTTAATAGAAGTCGTTCCATCCATAGATTGGCTGTGCTGATGACGGATCCGGGGTCGATCATTAGCGCCAGAACATAGATTATCAGTCAGATCACCAGGCCTAGCTGAATCAATCGTAGCACCCGAAGATTCGCCCAGCTGAAAGCCCATCGATCCAGACAACTCCGACGATGAACAAAACTTCTCCATGTCAATGTACATTGACAGTAAATCTTCTTCCGTTTCATCAGACATTGACGGGCCTTCAACAGAGCCAACGACCCCGAGATCACTGTCAAAACTTATATCATCCGGTAGACTAAGAATCTCGGAGTGAGCTCGTCGATGACCGATGTTCCTCGGGGGAAAGTCCGACATCCGGCTGATATCGTTGCTGAAGCGGCCGGCATCGACTTGCCCGAAGGAACCCATCTCCGTGGAAGGCCCCGGAGACGAAGCTGATGCCTCAGATTTCACAGAGACGCCACTATTGGACGGGGAGGCGGCAAAGGGATACCGAGAAGGAGGGGGGAGGCCGCCGCCTGGCCCCTGAGCATGTAATTTCTCCTTCTCCATAAATGAATTGCTTACCCAATTCAACAGCGATGTCGATTCCACACGAACAACAAGAGCACGACCCGGCGGATCCAAGAACGGAATCGAAACGACCAAAAAAAACAAATCTTGCGAATGTCGGATTATCAAGTCGCCAACGAAGAGCAAGAACAGATACCAGCTGGCTGATTTCGGAATAGAAATTAGCTTTCTGGGAATCCAAGACTCTCCGTCCCACACCCGAAAACCCTAGATATGGATCTTCTGAAAAACTTCGCTAGCGTTCTAGACAAGAAAGTGACCAGGCACACACAGAGAGAGAGGAACAGGGACTGAAACAAGGGGTAAACAAGTTGATCCTAGAAATAATAAAAATAAGGGTTAATAGCACGAAATATCACAAACTTTTTCAAAAATCTGAGATATAACCTAAACTTTTTTTTGGCATGGTATATCCCAAACTCTCTAAGTCGACGCCGACATATCCCGGTGATGATGTGGAATCCATCATGGCTGCCAGGTGGATTTCCGGCCAGATTTTGACCTGGCGGAATCCACCTGGAAACCATGATGGATTCCACGTCATAACGGGGATTCCACCTGCCAGGTGTTTTCCGATAAGAGAGAGAGAGGCATTCTAGAGAGAGAAAGAGAGGCGTTCTAGAGAGAGAGGCATTCTAGAGAGAGAGAGAAAGGGAGAGAGAGGTGTTCTAGAGGGAGAAAGAGAGGCATTCTAGAGAGAGAGAGAAGAGAAGAAGGGAACGAGCAGGGAAATGAGAGAAAACTCACAGAATCGGACATGAAAGCGTGGTCGGGGTCGTCGACGATGGGCGAGAGCGTGCCGACAATGCAGAAGGGTACTTGAGCTGCGAAGAGAATCACCCCCATTAAGACGCGAGAAACGAGAGATTCTTCAGAGATTGAAGAGGATCGAGAGAAGTTACCATCCAAAGACGGTAGGCAGTTTCTGGATCGTCTTGTAGAGAGTCAGCGAAGGCGTCCTTGCAAAGCCTTCTTCTTGGAGGGGACGACGTGGCCATGGCGTCGAGCCATCCGTTGGATAGAACGTCGTCCAGTAGCCCCGGAGCGACTCGTCTGAGAGAGATGGGGGGAAGAGTCCCGCTTGGCCGCAGGATGGCAAGTTCGACGACATGATGATTCTTGGCTTGCTCAAGGGCACGGGTCGGCGATTACGTCTCTCTCTCTAGAATGCCTCTCTTTCTCTCTCTAGAATGCCTCTCTCTCTAGAACGCCTCTCTTTCTCTCTCTCATCGGAAAAACACCTGGCAGGTAGAATCCCCATTATGACGTGGAATCCATCGTGGCTGCCAAGTGGATTCCGCCAGGTCAAAATCTGACCTGAAATCCACTAGGCAGCCACGATGGATTCCACGTCATCACCAGGATATGTCGGCGTCGACTTAGAGAGTTTGGGATATACTGTGCCAAAAAAAAAGTTTAGGTTATATCTCAGATTTTTGAAAAAGTTTGAGATATTTTGTGCTATTAACCCTAAAAATAAAGATATAGTTGGATATAGGAAATCATTGGAACATATTTAGTTTGGCCTGCAAACTTCTTTGAGCAATATCCAGCACAATTTCAGGCCCAAATCTTTGAACAGTTTCCACTTCTGAGGGAGGGGTAGGGTTTGACGGCCCCAATCCGGTCCAGGTTTTTAGCAAAGACCTAAACCTTGCCTATACTTCTATCTGATTCTGGTCCATTCTTGTTTGGTCCCCGTCCCGGTCCTGTCCGGACCAGTGCCGGTCTGGTCAGGTTGACTAGTCAATGACAAAGTCAAAATAGAAAATCTATGTTCATAGTAATGTTAAATATCATCCACATCAAGTGGGGGTCCACAGATGGTGAAATATATGACCTCTATGCTGAGCTCAAAAGAAACCTCTCCATCGGGTTCGATTTGATATTTTTAGAATTTTATAAAAAATATTAAATAAATATCAAATAATATACTTCCGGTTCCGATCTAGTTTGACCCTTGGACCTAAACCTGTTTGACAAACTGGTCCACCCTCAAATGGAGGACCTCGGGTTCCACTTCGGTCTAGTCAAACCAGTTCTCGGTGCTAAATGTCCAACCCTAGGGAGGGGGGATCAGCCTAATGAGCCCATGGTTTACGGTATTATTTTTTTAGGATGTTTTATTTACATTATTGTTGGAAGATAAAAGGATCACTGAATTTTCTCCACTTACCTCTCTAGATCTACTTCGCTATTTTCTGTCACTAGATTTATTTTTTCCATGCCATGATTCCTATTCATCTTATCTCTCCCTAAAATTACATAAAAAAATCATTGATTTCCCCTTCCAATTTTGCATTCTAATTTTCTCCTTCCATATTTTGAATGAATCTCGTTCAAATTTGTTCCAACTCCATCATACACATTCCACTTTGTCTTTCTCTCCGGACTTAACCAACTTTTGGCATACAATTACATTAAAATTCTAAATAAAGATTAGAAGAAATGCTTAAACCACATTTCTAATTTTTCAACGAAATAAATTCTAAAAAACCAATTGATTTCTAAAAATCCTACAACAAGTCATAAAATATTGTCTTTCCCTTTATTTTCTTTAGTATCTTTATTAAAAAATCAGTTAAGATATTTGTTGGATAACTGCCTCCTTGTGGATCAACCCTTTTCTCACCCTTTATTTTTATAATTTGAAAGAAGAAAATCGACAAATATTGTCGTATAGGTCTGAACTCCAGTTACACATTCAGTTCACACTAAATCAAACTATTTTTAGGCTTATCAATCATGAACTAGGAGTTATCCCAAATCAGCACTAAAAGTTTTTTTCACTCAAACCTTGGGGATTTCTGATCAACTCAAACTCATACATGTTTTTTTTATCACCCATCTGCATGCATTTTAAAGACATATCAATAATGATGTTATAAGAATCGGCATCCGTATATGAAGTTAAATTTGCATTTTTTGATAACTAAGGAACAAATGGTTTAGCTTTCACACATTGATGATCCTTCTATTTCAGCTCCCATCATATGATTGCGTCCTCGGTTCAATCATTTTATTGACTTCTTTTTTTAGCCTCATTGAGTTATATGAAATACGTTTAGCATTTCAGTTATTTTAGACGAAAGCAAAAGGGTTTGAGCTGCCTTTGAATCATCTCCCAATAACAAGGCTGCAAATTTTAGAGGAGATGATTTTCACAGTCAATAGCACATTGATGGAAATATATGTGGCGGACAAGCCAATCACACATTCCACATCTCGTTCCATGTTCATTAATACAACATATTGATTGTAGTGCACATGTGATGCGTATATTGAAGTCTATGAATACATGATCGGACTTAGTGAATTATGATGAGATCATAATACAGAGATCACTAGTCTTTAAGCATGTGTTCTAAACATTCTTATTCAAAGGATACGTGAGAAGGACATCGAAGTATCCTGATAGAATAACACTATCTAGCCTCACTCATATGATTTATATGGTCGGTCCCGTAGCCATTAGTGTGGAGACACTAAGGATAGATAGTGGGTGCTCTTTAGTGGAAAGAATTCACTGAATTGATCCGTACGAATCCCTGAATGGTATTATACCAACTGTCAATCAGGTTGATTCACATCACGGTTGTGTAAGTGACCCTTAGACTTGAGACACCAAAGACGTCTTGTGGGCGGACGGTTGTACTTTGGCGATGGCCAACAAGTCTCTAATCATGGGATTCTAAATGGTCTTAGTTCGGGTACATCAAGAAGTTCACGAAGAAGATTGAGTGGTCAAGATGGGATCGTCCACCCTCGGTATAAGAGGTGGCAGCTCAAGGAAGACGATGCGATGAAGTCCTTGGCCAAGGTAGGGAAATATCAGATAAGAGTTCTCTAATGATTTCTGAATGCATCAATACTAACTCGGATGACCGATTAGGGTTTGACAATTGACCATACCCTAAGTCGTCCAAGGGGTGTAAAGTGGATGAGGGATTATACGTACATAGTAACCGATGTTGAACATGTTCCATGAGTGAGTCGATACACACTCCTTCGTCTTCTAGAACATGAAGTGTAGCTTGGCACCCCACGTGTTGGAGACTCGACCGATCGATTGGGTTAAATCGATCCGACATTAAGTAATCTATACGATGATATAGTTAATTAATTTGGAAGACCAATAAATGTTATTGGGCTGCTGGAGTCATTCACTAGACTAATACATGGGCCTAGAGGGTCACACGCGAATGGTCTTTTAGACGTAGGAAGATATACTTAAGTTTTGGGGGTTTTATGAAAAATATCCACTTAGTATAAATAGGGGGAGGCCTTGAAGGAAATTCACCTAGGCTAGAATTGTTCACCTAGGCCAATCGATAGGTCGAGTCTCCAATGCGTGGGGTGCCAAGCTACACCTCGTATTCTATAAGATTCAAAGGAGTGTGTAGCTCTAGGCGAACGACCGGCGGCGGTGGCGGTGACAACAACGGCGATCAGAGAGGGAGAGAGGCTAGGGCAAATCCTCCAAGAAGAAAGAAACTTCAATTCTTGAAATAAATTCGCCAAGTGTTCTTTTGCAACATTGGCCTACATATAGGCCTTGGAGGAAATAGAAAATATGAGAAATGACATAAAATAAAAGTGGACGACGTGTTATCGTGTCACGTCAAAGGGTAGTTCTGGATCTGGCATTGACGACGTGTCATGATGCGTGATGGGGCGTGTGTAGGAGGAGACGTGACTGATGCCGGCGCGTTAACTTGGTCGTTGTCAGGCCAGTTCTGTAGCTGATGCTAGCGACAAGTCATGATGCGAGACGTCTCGAGAGACGGTGACGGCGTGTTCGCAGAAGGTGTGTTGACATCGTCGCCACCAACTTGATATTTTACAAAATTAATCATCACTCGGGAAAAGTTGTGGTAGTTCTAGTAGATACAATCAATCAATAGGTTAGAGTATGTATCACGACTAACTGGGATGTGTAGTTTGGTTATGGGGTCCACTAGAGTCAGATGAAGGCTCGCAAGGACTCATTTTGAAATAGCTTAAATCAATTTGATTTTCTTTGATGAGAATGGGAGAATGTAAACTTGTGGAGTGTTCATAAATTAAGTCAGGTCTGACATTGTTGACGTTGTCAGATTTAGAATCAGATCTAATGATGTGCACACTTGAGCCTTGGTTGCTTTGTGAGACATTGTAGGAGTAGTCGCTCACTCTAGCAAGGTATGTGCCGAGGTTGGGCTTTTGCTTCCTGAAGTGATGGGATGGTGCATGTAATGTAGTCCATGGAAAAAATAAGATATGGCGTGAAACTACGGTAGGAAGTGAAAATGTAAACTCTTTTTCTTGCTAAAAAAATCACATACCTAAATGATAGCAAATAATTTGCTAATATTGTGGAACCAATCAATGAATCAAATAGAACATTTTATGCAATCAAAATCATAATTTGGACTGGTATTGCTTCTCCAACACGAGGCTTCACAAACTATGCTGTTGGCCCATCATTCGGAAGCCATCGTGACATCTAAAGTTGATAATAATCATTGGACGATCCATAGGTTTAACATAAATTATTGTTATAGATGAATCATACCAGATGTTTCTAGTAAAGGATCGATGTCACCATCAAAAAAAATTACACCATTTTGTTTTTTCACTCAAAACAACTGAAAATGTGTTCTAGAAGATACAAAGGAGTGTGTATCAAATTGCTCCCGAAACCTTTCTGTCATAGATGACCTTGTATGTATAGTCCCTCTTGTGGTCGGTGCTCTTGAGATGACTTTGTTTATGGTCAATTGTCAAACCCTAACAGGTCATTCAAGTTAGCACTGATGCATTCAAAACTCATCATAGAACTCTTCTCTGATATTTAATTGCGTTGGCCAAATACTTCATTAAAGAATCTCCCTTGATTTGTCTCCTCTTATACTAAGGGCAGATGAGCCCATCTTGATCACTCAATTGTCTTTGTAAACTTCTTGATGCACTCAAAAGAGCATTTGTCCACAAGACACCTTTAGTGTATCAGGTCTAAAGACCACTTACACAACCGTGAAAAGAATCAATCAGGACACTTGGGAATAATACCATTCAGGGATTTGTATGGATCAATTTAATGAACTCTTTCCGCTAAACAGCACCCACTATCTATCCTTAGTGTCTCCACATTAATGGCAATGGACCAACAATACTCACCATACAAGTGAGGCTAGATAGTGCTATTCTATTTGGATACTTTGATGTCCTTCTTGAGTATCCTGTGAATATGATCTTTGTATTAACATCTCATCATAATAAACAATCAATGATTGTGCATTCATGGACTTCGTAATAAGCATCACACATACATTATAATGAATACATTGTATTAATGAACAATGAATGAGATATGGAATGTGCGATTAGCTTGCTGGCCACATACTTTTTCCATCCTATACTTCCCCGAAAAGTTTCTACACAGAAATATTAACCATGTAAAACAAAATGATGTGTCCCAATTGTTTCAAGATTAAGGTATGTATACTTGTTTTCCCACTTGGAACTCATTACATAAAGCCTTAAATCCACTTCATAAAAGAAAATTTTAGCATCTAGATATTGATGCTAAGGTACTTGAAATAAAAATTAAATAAATATGTAGCTAAATAATATTATACTAGTCGAACATGTTACAAAGTGATCCAAGGTTAGTTGAAATAAAATTCAAAAAATTAGTAGATAAAATTCCATTTTCTAATATATTTATTGTTTTTAGTTGTCAGATAGTATTTAATTGATTAATTTCTTATTATTTGATTTAATAATGATTTGAATGTGAAAATTTCAGTTATCAGTGTCATTGGAAAAATAAAGGTGCAATCTTTTAAAGTGGTTTAAAATTTGAAAATAATGAATTTTTTATTATATTTAGAAAAATATATACCCTGAACTCAATGAACACAATTTGTTTGGTCAAATATGG
This sequence comes from Wolffia australiana, assembly GCF_029677425.1. NCBI lineage: Eukaryota > Viridiplantae > Streptophyta > Magnoliopsida > Alismatales > Araceae > Wolffia > Wolffia australiana. The sequence continues at coordinate 14,200,490 of NC_135841.1, read as the reverse complement.
TCACATGATAAGTTAATGTCTACAAGTCTTGACATGAATAAGGCAAGGTTGAAAGACAATATTAAATGCCACAGTATTGAACTTTATGTAAAAATATGTGTGAAATTTGGGCTATCTTCTTAGAATATTGTCTAAACTGGTAAATGATGAATGGCTTTAAATTTTTTTTTAATTAATCATGAAACTAAAGAGAATTATTTTATCACATGGAATACATGTGGTCCTCATATTTGTTTTGGATATATGATTTTCACCGCTTTCATTTACTTTCATATATGTCTTTCATATTTGATTAGTTATGCTTATTGGGAGTTTATTTTATTTCAAGAAATATCACCAAAGTAGAATATATAATCTCATTACGCTTCTTCCAGTCCATTTATTTTACAAAACATGATATTTGTGGGAAAATATACACCCCTAAAATGAGAAATCATCATCCTCAAACCCATGGTTTACGTACTTGACTCACACGAATTTATTTTGTTTCATAGGGGCAAGAAAAGTTTTATGCTAGGGGATGTCATAATTCAGTTGGGAATGAGTATATATTTTTTTCATAATATCATTTAAAAAATATAATGACATCTATGAAATAGCTATTGGATGAATATAAATCTTAGTTTTCATCACACATTTATATCCTTAACTGGTACGAGTTATGACTGTAAGGCAAAAAAACTGGATGGGAAAAAAATCAGGTTTAAAAATGAGAGAGCAGGTTGAAGTCATATTAAAAGGGAAAATGGAACGATAGAGATTCAAGCCCCCTCATTGTTGGCAGCGGTGATCATAATGATGGGAAAATTCTAAATCCAATATGATGTAATAGTAACTTAATTATCAATTAACACAAGTACGTGTGTAGGGCACAATTTTTTAAAACTCGTTTAATTTAATTTCCAGTTCCTTCCATTCCATTTATCTTTTTTCCTATATTATTGAATGGAATTAATTTGAATGTTCCATGATTTTATATTAATAATAAGTGAAAAGAGAATGCATAAAAGTATAAGTGGAAATTGGGTAAAAAATTGAAGAGAGATGATAAAATTAATGTGCATCTTCTACTAGGTCTGACCTCGTTCCTCCTTTGTCAGTAATATGATACATTTTCATCCTATGCATACATGATTATCTGGTATCTATCCTCTTACTTGAGTATTTAATGTGATTGATAGGGACTTGAAAAAAAGCCGAGAGGGTGGTTATAAAATAGGGAAAAGGGTATAACCTTTGATTTGCTCATTGGACATCATATTGAGATATTTGATGCTTCTTTGAAATTCTGGTAGGATTTTTGGATTGAAAAGAAAGAACCTTACTAGCTTATTCATTATAAGGAACAGATGGTCCCTTACACATTATAGGTATATTCATTGTTAGGAGCATACTAGTTGTTAGTAGTCTTATCTTTATGTGCATTTAATTATATTTTACATGTAATCCGAAAATCTCGTCCATCTTCTTTACAAGAGACTATTAAATTGGGGGGTGTGATAAGATGCATATTTTTTCTCAACATCAATGATTTGAAATATTTTTAGGATTTAGATGAATATATTTCAATAATATTAAACTCCGAATGATTAAATGTATTTTAATTGTGATATACTTATTTTAATAAAATTTAAGGGATACTTATGGTTTTTACAACATCCACATCATGAAAATATTTTTCATGCAGGAACTGTTTTATGGATTTTTACATGGTATTTTTAGAATTTAACAAATTTAGTTCAAAATAATTTTGAGTTTCCAAGTGTTGCAATTTCTCGTCTAAAGTTGGTGAAGTTATTGGTTGGGTGCATGATTATGAGAATTGTTTCTTCTAGTACATAATTACCATTCACCATAATTGAAGATTTATATTTACTGTGCACATCAAATGGTGGCCTGAAATTCCCTAACAGTACAATAAATGCATGGAAATTGGCTGCATTAATCAGACACATGGATGGCGGAGACTCAATGTGATTTGTGTAATGTAAAACACAAGAAAGAGAGGAAGATGTAATATGTAAAATGGTGTGGAATTATCAGAAAGTTGGAGGATGCGATCTTAAGAATAGGACACATCGGCAATCACCGTGTTCTGTTGTGTTCACAGACTTACATATGCAGAGAAAATAATATATACTTGTAATTATCTAAGTTTTGGAAAACGTTTAGGGTTCATTTGAAGATAAATTTGGACTGGTGGATTTTGGCACTTTAATTTATCATCGATGACATTAAAAATATAACTGGATCCCTGATATTGTAAGAAACATCCTGGTCGATTTTAGGATCCATGAAGACATATTTGTGTTAAAATATTGAGTGATGGCTGAAGTTGAAACATTATCACTCCAGTTTAGGGTAGATGTTATCTTAAATACAGTAAATTTAATACATGAAAATTCAGAATCATTTCATAAAGAGGAAGAAATTTATCCGATTATTTATTTGAAGAGGGAAAAGAGAGAGCATGAATTAGGATAGTGGAGTAGTTATTACGGATATGGTAAAGTTGTATTAACTTCAGAGAGAACATGAAAATGTTAGGGGGTTTTGGTTACAAGTTTTAGGGTAATGAAAATGTGTGAAATATTATAACCATTCAAGAAGGTGGAAAACATGAGAGATATAAAATTTTTGTGATAATTGAGGTAGAAGGAAGATGTGTATAAATAAGGAGGTTATGTAAATTGATTTGCATATGCTAAGAATCATAAATGATCATATACAAGGAGATGCACCGTATGTTCCAAATCACTTATTTATGTCTGCATTTATACATACATCAGTATGCTGTGCACTTGTTGATTCTCACTATGACGAAATTAATGATATCTATTTTATTTATCTTGTAATTAAAATTAGTTTTAGTGATATTAAACTCAAGAAATATATTCACTAAATAATATGAATAAGACTGGTCATTTTTTGTGTATTAAGAAGAACTGTCTTCTTTCTTTAATAGTGTTAATTATATACGAAGACACCTGATCATATTTTCATAAATTCACTTATTCAAACATGGTACAGAAATATGTTTTCACTCATGCTGTTACTCATTCTTCTAAGTATCTTCTATACAAGGAAGTAGAAGTTAAAGAAATGACAGACAAATCAAATATGATAATAAGGGGATTGTTTCTTAGAATAAAATCCTTGACAAAGTCTCATATTTTATTTCCATCAGTTCTCATAACATCTTATCATAGGAAGTTTGCTCCTAGAAAATACATTTTCTGGGTTCAGATTGATGTATGCGGCCATAACTTTAATGTGAGAGAAAATCTAATTTCTATGGATATCAATTTTTTAAATCAAACTGAATCGTTTGGAAAAATAAAACATCACAGAACTTGGCATGCTTAAGCGGAAAGACATGACTTCATTCATTAATGTCATTCCAGTATGAATGCTCTGATCCATAAACTATTTTATATGAAATACTCGAACTCTTTGATTTTATAGATAGATTTGATATTTTTACTTCTCTCATATTTTCCTAGTGTTATTTTCTAGAATTAGTTTATAAATCTAGATGTCATAACTCATATTATTCCCAAAATTATGGATTTTTGGGTATTAATAAAATATGTGAATATGAATTATCATATCATCTTCATGAAATGCAGCAGTTGCCACAGCCCATGCTGTTATGTTTTTGGCATACAAGCATGTTGTGGTTAAGTAACTTCAGTTCCTGTTAAACTGTGTTTTTGTTCTTCAGTTCCATTTTTTTCAGGTGTGAGGACAAGACACTCAATGATCAATGCCTTTTGTATTCAGAAATTGGTGTGAGATTTTGATTCTCCACCTTCATCTGATTGAATATACTTGATTTTCCAATCGTTTTTCAAAATCTATAAACAGTGATAACACAACACTTTTCTTTTTGAACAGATAAGCTCGGCATATTTACTGTAGACACAAGTTTTTTGAATGAGAAACCATAATGTGAAATAAAAGGTCATGTTTTCCATGTATCTAAGCGAAAATGTAAGTGGTTTTAGAGAACAATGATTGGTAGCAGAAAACAGTAGTTTTTGAGATTTCAAAGTGTTGCAGAAATTCAGTTATAATGTTTTTTCAGGTGTGAGAAGACCGATTTTCTTTATCACATGCTGTAGGACTCAAAGTTGAGGATGTCCGATACATGAGTGCACATCGCAGAAGATATTTTCTCCCCAACATAAGTAGTTGGATTTAATGACTGAGGCTCTAGGTAGTAGAGAACATCTCTAATTCATCCTAGGAGCAGGATTTTGTTGTTGCCTTTATCCTTCACAATTTAATGAGAACAAATCCATCATTATCAACAGTTCAGTTCTAAAGAGACTGTAGAATTTTAATAAGTCTGACACTTGAAGTGTATATTTTAAATAGAGATTTGTCAAAAGAAGTAATTTTGGATGAACCAATGAATTAAAGTTAAAAAAATCTTTCACTACCTAATTGCAGCGGCTCATTTCTTCTGTAGTTTTCCAGCTGACTTATCATGTGCTAGTCCATAGTAATATGCTGCATCTCACCACTGTCTGGACACTTACGGGATGCGATGACGGATCTGTGAATTAACCAGTAAGGATTTGGTTGAGGATGATGAGCTAGTAGACATTAATCCTGTGCAGAGTGCTGCCAATTTGGGTAATTTTTGTTAAATCTTTCATGACGTTGTCTAGGCTGATGTCCAAACTGAGAGCAGTTTTGACATCTCAGTTGTTGGACAGTTAATCTTGACTCAGTTATTTTAGGAGACAAGCTTCGAGAACGAGATGAAGTGGATGAGGAGCAAGCACTTCTTGCAAGGCATGATGGAAGACGAAGTCGAGGAAGAGGTCGAGGTCGTGGAAGCAATGGGCGAGGCAAAGATGATGACTACAAGCCCCGTCATAAGTCAAAGGTAAAGTGTTATAATTGTCATAGATATGGACATTATGCAGCAGACTGTCTAAGTGATGATGACGAAGATAAGGAGAACGAACAGGCCAATCTGATGGATACAGGACAGGAGCATGTATCCGCTCTCTTGTAGGCCATCAGAGAAGATCACTCAAGGTGGCTATGAGCATGAAGAGTGTCAAGATTAAGGGGGAGTGTTGGAGAGTTAATCTTGAGTCGGTTCTTTTAGGAGTCGGTAGTTTTTGAATAAGTCAAGAATGACCAAGTCAGCATGGCATAAGGAGATGTGGAGGCAGCAGCTTATTTTGAGGAGCTAAGGACTGGGTTTCTTGGAAGACCAAGTACATGGACAGGTGTGTGGCCATGCTAAGTTTAGATCCATAGGCAGTTATGGAGGAGTGCCTATAAATATGTAAGAGTTTTCATTGGTGTAGTATGCTGTGTGCATCAAGGTTCCTTCCTCTCTCAAAGTGTTCTTGCATCTTGTTTCTCTGAATGAGATCAAGAGAGTGAGGGCTTAAAACCTTTTTTTCTCTGTGTGAGATCAAAAGAGTGAGTGCCTGTGCTTCTCTTCTCTGAGTGAGTTGTTGAAGCGAGAGAGCTAGGTTCCAACATCAGATGATACATGCTGTATCTCCCTATCCATCGTCCATGACTTTGATAATGTCCTCGATTATAATACCCATCTTGCCGTTAGCTGATTTTGGGTCTGTGATCGTTGTGCTTGAACATAATTTGCCTATGGGGGAAGTTGTTAGGATGTAATCCATGTTGATGGGTCAGACATGCGTTACGAGCTTTGAGATTGAGCACGATGTTTTCGAATCATGGATGATTTGTGTTTGCGTTGATGCTGACTACATAAATTGTGCCTATTCTGTTTAAAATCGTTGATGCTTCCCCAATTTTCTCTCGTGCTCATTCAATAGGTTCGACTGTAGAACTGAAATATGCTATGTACTCATCTGTAGATAATTTTCCTCTGTTCTTCTTATCCAATTGATGGTGCAATTCCAAATTCTTGATTGATTTTGGCTAGAGAATGCATTTTTAAGTGTCTCCCAGGCTTCTTTATTCGACTTAGCCTTGCTAATGCTAGGATAAATCTCATTTTTCAGTTTCGGTGGCATCACGGTTCTGGTGTAAGCAATTATTGGAACATGTTCCGCGATTGACGTTACTGCTTGATTGGCTGAATTCGCTTATACCATGAAAATATTCAAGAAATCCCAGAAGAGGAAGAAGAAGAAAGAAAGAACTAGAAACAGAGAAAGAGGCACACAAGACAGTTGGTTTGCCAAGATCGTATTTCTTCATACTTAACCTCGAACTCCGTTTCAATTTTTCTATCATATGGTACGTTGATGGAGGGTTGTGAAGGACTTGCAGCAAGGATAGCACTAAAATAGACTCAGAGGGGGAAAATCTAAGAAAAAGAATAGAAAACTATGACAGTAAATAAAATCGTCCCATTTGTTGGTTGTATTCTTGCGGCAGGCATGTTAGACCATCTATTTGGGTTGTTTTCATCTGATGATTTTCTCGCAGAGGCGAGCATGGGCTCCTCGTTGGGAACCTCTTGTGCGTCCCACCATTATTCTCTCAAACTCAGTTGTTTAACATTAATGTCCTGCCCCACTGGGAATCGGGGATAGGCGATGTTTTGAGTTCCGCCGTTGCACATATATCTAATGAATGGATCCTGCTTCCATGTGGAATAACAAGTTACATTCCGATTACATGATTCCAATCACCGTAACGCTTAATGCACATTTGATTGCCATTCACCATTGGCACTTGAGGGGTGAAAACCAGGTTAGGTGTCGTGGTCGTAGGCCCAAAGAGAATGGATAATACTTTCCCACTACCACGGACGTCAAATTAACTGATATCTGTTGACGTTTTTCAAAAGGGGTCATAACAATTCTTATTTAAGTGTCTTTTACAATATCTCTGATAATTTTTTTGGCATCAATTGCGTCGAAATTTCAAGTTCATATCGTGGTCAACTGGAAACTAGATATTGCCCAACAATCGCAATTCTTTACAGTTCCGTGCGAACAAAGAAAGTGTCGTGGACTTGCGAAACCGGGAGGAAATCACTCGGTCAGTTCTCAAGAAATTTTAATACAGAAAGATCATGAAGCTTACACTAACAAGGTCTACGTGACTCGTATAGTTTCATCGAATAGATGTTTTACGACATCTTAGATAAATCTTTTGGCATCACTTGCGTCGAAATTTCAATTTATATCGTGGTCAAGCTGGAAACTAGAAATTTCCCAACAATCGCAATTCTTTACAGTTCCGTGAGAACAAAGAAGTATCGTCAACTTGCGATACCGGAAGGAAGTCACTAGCGTTCAGCCGGTCAGTGGATCATTTTTACTAACTAAAGATCATGAAGCTTAGTCTGACGAGGTTTAAGTGACTATTATAGTTTCATCGAATACACGACAAAATCGTAGAATTCTGGCAAGGAAATCTGCTCGACGGATAACTATATGAGCGGTAAGCGCGTACTCTCTGGTAGGAGGAAGACTTACCTTACACTGACAGCGAATCTGCCGCCGCGTTCCCGGGCCACTTGCGGAATCGAAAATTTCCAAGGAGAAATGTGTGTATATATCTACGCCTGCCCTGCGACTTTGTGTAGAGGTCTCAAAAGGGGTGTGAATAGATGGACGTGCAACTGATTGTTTGGATCGTGTTCGCATCCATAATTGGAGCTGTAGCCCTCCTGATTCTATTCTGCGCTTGCAAAAATGGTAGGTCCAGCTGTGTATGTGGCGGCGATGGTGGTGGGGGGGGCGGTTGTGGTGGCTGCGGTGGTTAGGTACGTGGCTTCTGAATAAGATAAAAACAGTCATCCTATCCCTCAGTTTTGACTTATGTGAGCTCTGCAACTGCAGCACGGACATTGCTGTGGCGGGAGATGGGAAGCCATAAGTGTGCATGCATTAGTCCTCGGCAGCCTCTCCCTTGGCACTTCAACCTAGTTATAAATAAATGGATTTGGTGTAATTTGTATATTGTGCTTTGATGCGATTGCCAAATACTAGTAAATAAGTTTAGTCTAAGAATTGTGGGTTGGCCGAATAGTGAGCTACGTTCAAAACCGACAGGTTTTCCTTTTTTTCCTCATTGGATATTGTTTTGTATGCGTGAGGCTCTCGATGAATGAAATTTAGGTCGAAATGGAAAGTTGTCAGAAAGGAAATAACAGAAAGAGATAAGGTGGAGCGGGACAGTATGGAAGGTTTTAAAAATATTTATACGGGACTCCAAAGAAACACCCAAACCTTATTTATGAAATCAATTAGGAATGGAAGAAAAATGGTAATCAGTTCGATGCGCGTATAAACCCCAGCAAGAGTCTTTTGTCCCTGGTTGTTGATTGCGTGCGCTTTGTTCGGGTACTGATTACTGGGTTTAATAAATGGAATTATTTGGATATTTATTGTATCCGCTATAGAATACATCACTTTTTCTTATCAGGTAAATAATTCTTACCTTGAAATATGACACATTTGTCTTTGGAGAGCTTTGTTCAGGAATCAAGGTTCCAATTCACAGGGTTTTGTAAGTTACTCTATCATCGTTTCAAGCCAGCACTTCTGGCTCAGTAACTCTCTGATGAATGTTTTGAGAATTAAAGTCTTGCTCCGTTGTTAAAAAGCTGACTTGTGTACTCACTGCATCAATATTTTTACTGTCAATCAAAGGGTATATATGGATGAAAATTAGTTTTATTTTCAGATCTTGTAGTAGGCTTTTTGAGAAAGATGATTAAAAGACCCAAGAAATTTAACCAGTTTGAAGGCTATTTTAGATTACATTTTGTGACATTGTCGAATATAGCATTTATTAAAAATATTATTAAATGCATAATCCCAAATGTAGTATTGGAGACCCTAAAATGCCATCAATAGAAAAGCGTCATGAATGACTTATTGAAACCTCCAATGAAAATTACAAATAGGCAGTGACTATTCTTCTTGAAAGAGAACCAAGATCACGCTGTAAAATTTTATTTATAACCAATTCTCTCATAATTCAGATATGTAGATAATCAGTGCAGGGTTAGTCGCAGTGGATATACATGGATCTATAGAGTTTGCCACCCTGAGCGTTTGCCCATGAAGGGGGAGGAACACACAATTGGGTTAACTCTGTCCATAGTATTTAATGGGGACAACGTTGTCACTAAATAGGCTGGCTCGTGGGCCAACATGATCAGTAGCATAAGTTTTATTAGAAGTTTCTGGGTCTAGTGAAAGAATGATTTTTTTTGAATATTCTGCTCATTATAAAAGTATTCAATGGAGTAGGACAGATACAAGTTTCTCCCCTGTCACCCTTTCCATCTTCTCTTATCCTCCAGAGTTGCCTTCCCAGCTGTTGTGACTTGAAGAAACAAGGAGATATGATGTCATATGGACCCATTAATACCTTTCAAGACTGAATGGTTGTGGGGCTTGAGATGAATCAGTTTAGGATTCAAATATAGTTATATTTTTCTGTGAAATTATATTAATTGTCTTGATTGAAATATCCAGTTGGATTCCCATTTTTTATCTTTGTGAATCTCATCTTGTTTTGTTCATCATGGCAAAACTTAATTTTATTGAGTTTCTTTAGTTTTTGAGGATATGTCTGAATAACTGTCTTTGTTATCTCCCATTTTGAAGAGTTATAAATCTTTTAGGCCATTATGAATTTACATATCAGATATATCTAATATCAATAGGAGTACATATGCACACTAACATTTGGATGACTACCATCATGTATATAAAGATAAGGTTTGGCAACACCAAGTTGATAACTCACAAATTATTGGGTTATTTCATAATGCTTGGGTTGTTTTGAGGGATGCTTCGCCTTTAAGAACTCTTTCCATTCATGCCATCTGATCTATAAATAGAGGTATGTATATTCGTAAAAGTCATCCTTAAACTTGCTTCTGACTCATGTGGGCTGATTCAAACCTAGTGAGTTTCTGAGATCCATCGAGTTTGTTCTTGGTCTCATGGGTGTGTGGGAAGATGCATCAGAGAAGAGGGGGGGTTTACATGTACTCGCAAAATGCCATGATCCTGATGGAACATAACGATTTACAGGAAGTATCCTCGACTTATATTTTCCCTTTGCTCTCAACCTCATAATAGATGATTTTTACCATCACATCCCATTTTCCATCGCACCTGTACACTCTCCAATCACATCCTATCACATTCATGTCTATTGATTGTTATAATCTTACTCATCATTCACCTTAAATGATTTGCTCTTTACCTTGCTCTCGTGTATTCTTCTTATTACCATCACCCCATCCTTGTTTTTGCTTGATTTTCTAAATCTTAATTATTACTATCTACTATCTAAAATCTTAACTAGTACTAATCACCATTTCAATATTTATACTATGTTTTTTTGAAACTTTCTTAAACCTAAAGGTAAACTTTAGCATCTAGAAAAATATACAGGCTCTACAATTGTACTGTTTCATCCACAATTGAAGAAATACAAGGATGACCATGTTGTGACCCAAGATTTACATCATATGTGATCTTGATTTGAAGATCATTATTTGGTGACTTCTTACATTTTTTGTTGTTTTATTGAAAATAAGATTTAAATCCATTTGATCCATATCATCAAGAGCTGCGCTGTTTAATGCAGAATTGAAGAATGTAAATGAAAGAAAATGGACCATTGAAAAATTGTGCAAGGCATGAAATAATTAACTGTTGGGACTCTTTATGATGTAACAAGATGTGCGGGGATCGAGCGGTTTGTGCTACACCACAGGGGAATGAATGCAAAATGCGATGCAACGAGGTGAAATGATGCGCACGATTGAAAATTCAACGAGAAATTACGTCGGAATCCAGATGTTCCGAGGCATAACCCAGATGATGACACGGGAGGGGGTTGTGGCACGACCAAGCTCCCAATGATCCACGTAATCAGCTTGAGGGCTGACAGAGTGGGGGACAAACTTCGTCCAAGAGCGTCTGTGCCGTCGGCGTGAACGAGCAGATCCAACACTATCAAAGAAGATTCCCTAACACAAGTACAGTGGCTAACCCTAAAAAGAGTCTCGAGGAAGTGGAACATATGAGGACATCACTAGAAGACGTAATCATACTATAAAAGTAGGGCCGAGAGCGTAACCTGTAACTTGGACCTGGCGTCTTGACAGCGGCAACCATAGCGACTGGACGTAGAAGGAGTGTGACGTGTTCTACAAGGTACAGACCCAAGAAGGAGTTGACACCCGTCAAATGGTGTCGCGGAGAAGGTTGTTCCAAGGTAGTGACTGTAGAGATTGGGAGAGGGCGTTACATTAAGCTGTTTCTTGCTTTTTTTGTTCTTTACTCTAAGACACATAGCCAAGTTAGTGGCCGTGGACTCGTGAAAGTGACAGTTAGTTGTTGTCGGGGTCGTAGTAATCGCACATGCGCAGTGGTCGGTGGAGGAAGCACAGATAACTCTGGCCACCGCATGGACACGGTCGAGAGATGTCGACTGTGAGGAACAATGTGATGTAACACGACGCTGCCAGGATTGACGGCTCATGTTACATCATAGTATGCTCTCAGATACTCTACCGATGCATCTCGGAAAGTGGTATCATGATGTGGGTTTTCAATAATAATCAGAAATAGTTCCAATCTGCTGCTTATCTAGGGTAACGACCTAGAAGTATCCCGAGCACGGCTCATATGGATCAACTCCCAATGACCCGATAGATCGACGAAAATGACTAAGGCAGGAGTCCACGACTGAAGTGGTCCACACAGGTATAACGAAAACGGCACTCGGATGGTATGCAGATGATCACCCTCCCAAATCCCAGCAAGAGTAAGTCCTACAAAATCTAGTCCTCGGCGGTGGAACAAGCGACGAAGGTACTGAAAGAGATGATAATACTCAAAGAGGGACGCGAGGTGACCTATGGGTCCTGGACCCAGAAAGTCGCAGTGAACCGTAGCCTTCCCATCGTTGAGAGGATCGACTTGGGATATCCTAGGTCAGTGTGGCACGTCTCGGGGCAGGCCTTTGCGGTATGGACTGGTTCTGGGCGCTTTGGGGCCGGGTCTGTGCCGACCTGGGCTTGTTGGGACTGTTCTGGACGGTCGGGGTCGGATCAGAGGCCGGGACCGTCCGGTCGATCAGGACTATCGGCTCGGTCAGATCGGTCCGGTCAGGCTCCGATCCGGTCCGTCGGTGGGTGGCGCTGGGGCTGCGTTGAGTCGACTCAGCATGTCGGCTTGCCGACGATTGAGGAAGGGCGGTGCGATTCCAAGGACGCAACAGGTGACGGGCTTCGCAGTAACGCCCGAACGACCAGTGACGGTTGGTGTCGTCGGAAGGGGCAGCGATTGACCAAGCAGTGCTGACAGCACCGGTTGTCGACGGTGGGCGCCCAATTTAGCCTGTCGACGGCGCGAAGTGGGCGGTTCTCTAGCGTCTGTGGTGTGAAGGTGGCGGCGGCCTAGGGGCAGCGACTGGCCGGCCCAGCATGAGTCTTGGCGGCGGCGGCGTGTAGGCGGCAGCAATCCAGCGGCGTCCGACGTGGCGGGGCATCGGCTCAGGATGGCGGTTCTTCGGCGGCCGCTCGACGTAGCAGCATTGATGCTGGGGTGCTTCTTCCGACGGTGGGGCGGTGGCAATCAAACTCCGAAGGTGAGGCACACGACCTAGAAACAGTCTCACGAGAACAAGGTAAATTTTCAAATTAACTTCACTACTCATCATTGGGCATCTCTCCCCCTTTCATAGAGGGAGAGGGGTTGCCCTAGTGGCAGGCCCTTAATTAGGGGATTTCACCGGATTAAGGGTGTCTTCCTCTAATCAGGCCTAAATAAGGTCCAAAACAGATGGGAGGGGCCCGAAAAACATGGAGGCCCTCCCTAAATAAACACAAACATAGCTTCATGCACGAAACAAAAATGTGATAAAGGGAAAAGTCTTCGGGGGGATCGCCTTCAAGCCGTATACTTGCATTCTGGGTCCTTCTTGTCGGCTCTAGCTCCCCGACGTGGCTGTTCATGTATGGCTCTGGGCTCGTCTCGTGCTTCGGCTTGATCTCCGGGATGGTCCCCCATCACAATGACTGCATTCTGCAGGACTTGTCAGATTTTTGTTGGAAAACCTGTATACTGATAAGCCGAAAATAGGGGTGAAAATTACGCAAATTTTTACCCCTTGTCGTTGTGAATTTTTGGCTTATGCAATAAAATTTATAAAACTCTACTTAATATGTATAGTGATAAGTATGAGTGTCGTCCAAGGGAGGCAAGTAGGAATTTCAATTTGATTTAATTTTTGGTGTTTTAGATCCTAATTAGAGTGAATTTGATCTTCAATGAGGATCAAGTCACCCTAATTAGGTGAGAATTTAGAGAGGGGGGTAGGAGAGATGGGAAGATTAGAAGAATTAAGAGCTCTAAATTTCCTTCTTTGATCCTAATTAAAGGATCCAAGAAATCATTTAGAGAGGTTGAAAGAGGGTTCTTAAAATGAGTTGGGTTGATTTTTCAGATTGATAAGTCAGAACTAAAATGGGGTAAACTGAGACTTCTAAAAATTAAAACTAAATTTTTTTATAATTTTCTTTTGTAATGCAATTGAATGCCCAGGTAAAATTCCTCAATTTCTCCTCTCAATCCTAATCAGGGCTTGTACATGCCGCTCAAGCCAAGCGATTTAGAAGTTCAGACTAGAATGGAGATGAAGAAACAAACAGCTTAACCTATTTCATTCAAAATGCACAAAAGTTTGAATACAATGAAAGAAAAAAATACCAAAACTGTTGATCCAGGCTGGGACTCCTCTCTGTCTTGCAGCTGTGATGAAGCACCCTCCAGAATGAGCTCCCCCTCTCGAAATTTAGCTTTTATACTTAGGTTATAGGGTAAAAATCACCATTTTACCCCCGTTTAGTACTTAATATTTATCTATCAATGTAGGCTAGATCTGAATGATCTAACCGTACAGATAGAAAGAGGGGATCAAGACGAACAAATCCATAAAAAATCATCTCAATCGGACTTCAGGATCAAAAGTTATTAATAAATCAATTTTAAACCAATTTAATCCATTGGATTTAAAATTGATTTATTTATTAGTTTCGTTTTTAAACACGCAATGACGTGTCGCTCTCTCATTGGCTGGCGCATTTTGAATCCTCCTTTTTGCAGAAAAGGCCTTAAAAAGCCTGGAATTGCTTTTGGACGCCGCCCAAAAGTAATTGCGTATATGCCCTTGGCGCACTCTCTCTCCTCCGATTTCTCCTAAAACATTAAAAATATATATTAAAAATTGCAATAAAACCCTGAATGATTTTAAATAGGATCTTTACGCCTGCCGTGGCGACTGAGAGCTGTTTTCAGGGTCTTTTTGCAACGAAACGTTGCAAAAAGGCCCCGAAAAGTCTAGAAATTGCATAAATACATTTTTTCTCTTATAAATATGCCCTTTTTTCATAGAATAAATGCATTTCTTCTTGAAATAAATCCCAGAAAATTCCTAAAAATTTGTAAAAAATTCTAGAAAATTCTAGAAAATTCTAGAAAATTCCCTGATTAAATCCCATGTTGATAAATGTCAAAATAAACTTTTTAATGTTCCGTTTTCATCCAAAAATAATTATTTCGAGCTTCAATAAATCCTTAAAAATTCATATAATTAACAGAAAATTAGGGAAAAATCAGAAATTACTTGGAAGCATTATTTTTGTGTAAATATATGATAACAACCCAAATTTAAGCCTTTTAAATGCATAAATCATGCTAATAACATGAAATATAGACCAAAATTAGGGTGTTATCATATACCAACAACGTTTGATGGTAAATCGCCAAGAGTGGTCTAAGATGCCCGTGTCGAAAGATGTATGACAAGGCTGCAGGGCACTTTCACGAATCATGATGGGAACCCGAGTGTAGACCTGCGTGAGTGCGCCCATTGGATGATGACATGGTCGGCCTCGAACGGACACAATGTCAACCCGCCATTGGTTGGCGTGAGGTCCGCCACCATCAATCGATCGAGATGTACTGACAGCCTGGAGGCGAGCAAGGGATGTAGCCATCGGTGGGGGAACCAGCGGGAGTCGAGTGGCTGGGGTGGTGTCTCCACGGGTACAAGGATGGGCGAATACTACTGGGGTTCGTTGACTAGCCTGGTGCGTTAGGGGCAGCTCGTTTACGAGGGAAAAAGGAGGGGGGTGATGCTGGATGTTGTCGGGGACGTTGTCGCCGATGAATGATAATGGTATCGGACTATGACGGTGACGTCGTCCGACCGGGAATCATAAACGGAAGACAGGCTACGATGCAATGCAAGATGCGATGAGTTTGGTACATGCAAGTGCCGACTAACAAGGAATACCGACCTCCGGGCTTGACGGAGTCACCCAGTGGTGGAAGGGTAGACCTCTCGAGCCTCGTCCGGAGAGATGAGGACGCCTATGGCACCAAACAAAGAAACTACGCAAGGGCGTGCCCACACGTGACGTGACGAGGGGAAGGTGGAGAGGAAACCCTATGATGGAAAGTAAGAAACACTACCTCTATTCTTCATCATTAAAAGACAGTTGGTTTTTTTCTTCTTAAAAAGGCTCTAACCGATGTTAGCCCTCCCCGTTTCCTTTTATAGTAAAAATAAAAAGGGGGGGGGGCCTTGTGGGTGCCCTAATGTTCCCCCTTAGGGGGAGAGGCTAAGTGGGCTTCTCCCCTAAAGGATCCCTTTAGGAGGAAGAAGCCAGGCATAGACTTTCCCCCCTAAAGGTATGAACAAAACAACATGAAACACAAAAACATAAATGGGGAGGTCCATACACGCGTAGGAGGGACCTCCCTACAGTCAGAAGGAACAAGAAAATACAACCAAAATGACGCGAGGATGGGGCCTGTGCACACGGAGGGCCTCCATAAAACCAAAAGAAGACACGACACGTAACAAAATGACGTGAATGAGGTCCCTCACGTCGGCTCGGGCTCCACAATGTGGCTGATGAAGAGTCTGGATGTGGCGACTGGATGGTCCTCCATCACTTTATGGAAGATTCACTCATAGTATGATCATGAAATCAACTCATAATTATTCTTTAGGTTCTCCTTATTTTGTTGATTGTTTATTCATAGTTGTCTATGCAGTATTCTGAACTTTACCGACCAGGCAAGGAAACATCTACAAGTGCTTTAATGAGATTTCAAATGACGAATATTGATTTCCATTTACCTTTTACTAATGGTGAGTGTTATCCTTAGAAGGCTTAGATTGAAATGCATAAACATGAAAGAGAAGATAGAGACAATGAGAATAGATGAAGAGAGGCACGAGATAGGCAAATGCAAGGTAAATTAAACCATCTTGAACATTCAAAATATTTACAATTGAAATACACTCAGTGAAAATATCTTATTGAATATATTTGGAAAATTATTTGATTGAAATTATCTGTATTTTTATGAGGATATGAATTAACCAAATATAAAAGCTTTATGTGTATGTTAGTTGACTTTGGGGTGAATTGGGTGATGGCTTTGGGGCTGAAGACTAGAAGGCTTTGGGGGGGGGGGAGAGTTGAAGAAGATCAAGCATTGTTACGGCATGGAAGACTTTGGGGGTCAGTTAGGTGTAGGCTTAAGGGGATGAAGAAGATAATACTTTTGGAGGCCGAGTCAATGAAGGTCAGGCATGGTCGCTCTGTGGAAGAGTTCGAGGGTAGAGAATGACAAAGCTTTACTTGGGTTGGGAAGAAACATTTCATTCATTCACGAATATGCAAACCTGCATGCCTTTCTCGCTCTCCCGCCAGCTCTCTTCTCTCGTTGCATCATCCCCAACTCTTGCCTCTCCTTTCTCCCCTTATCCCTCCCACGTCAGACTGCCGCTTGCAACTCCGACAACTCTGCCAGCATCGTCCCCAACTCCGGCAAGGCATCCCCTCCATCTCTCGTTCTATCATTCTTGCCTCCGACAAGCTCCTATCGACAGCTCATCGTCTACATTCACACCCTTTGGCAAGACATCCCATCTGGCTAATGACACGGAGGTACTAGATTGC
Source organism: Wolffia australiana (assembly GCF_029677425.1). Taxonomy (NCBI): domain Eukaryota; kingdom Viridiplantae; phylum Streptophyta; class Magnoliopsida; order Alismatales; family Araceae; genus Wolffia; species Wolffia australiana. Next base: position 14,183,509 of record NC_135841.1, on the reverse strand, counting down.
ACACATGTTTTGATTCTAATTTACTGTATGAGTTATGTATTTCTTTGTTTTGCTATGTGTTTTTGTTTTGATTTTAGTGCATATTCCGAATGAAACACTCAATTCTTGATTGGTTGATTGTAATGAATGGTCATATGAAGCAACATCAACATGTTTGATCTTTCAGGTGTGCGTGTAACGAATGGTCATATCTAAAATTGCTTTTAGGTATGTCTATATATATCAATTTATGTATCTATGACTAGTTGCATATTGATAATGAGAAGTGATACAACACATGAATAGTTGCATTCTTATTAATTCTGAAAGGAGACGTCTTGGAAAGGCTTATGATCTTTGAGCATTGACAAAGCTCAGATGGGCAGAAATTCAAATCAGATGGATGAAAATGTTGAAATGGCACAAGACTGTACCCGCAGATGAGAAACATGCATGACTACTATGGTAACCTCGAAGAGAAAGCGTCATGGGAGAGAATCGGAGGCCATGTAATATTTTGAAGAGTTTGACCCAAACCAGTCTGAATGTATTGTGTGCAAGGAGAAAAACCCTTAAAGAATTAAAACTATTGAGAGAAACAAAGACGGGACGACAACTATGTTTTCGAGTCACTTGTAGAAGAGCCATAAGGAGCTGCATGATCGGATGAAAGGTAAACAAGTCCAAGGGTTAGAGGAGGAGCCGAGTTCTGGTGGTCAATAATTTATTGTTGGAATGTTGGGTTTGCCAATAGGGCAGAATACCTTCTTATTGGATATCACATTTGAGAGACCAAAGGAGATTCACCAATTTTATATGTCTCATTGACCAAGTGTGGACCATCGTTCATGACAAAAGTTTCATAGAGGTATTGCTTTATTGTGCACAAGATAAGATTAGAATACAATGCTCAAAGACTATTCATGAATATGCAAATGCCTTCTTCAGGCGAGAGAAGCAAAAGCCGGTACACTCACTATCAAATGTCAGAAGTGTTTGCCTAATAGTTGATGCATGGACAAGTGAAAATATGATTCCTTATTGGGAATCACTGTGCCTTGGGGCACAAAAGAATGGAGACTTTGAGAACGTGCCTTGGCGGTAGAGAAAATTGATGGACCACATAGTGGGAGTTATATCGGCCAACTTCTCCTAGAGGTGTTGTTCGACATTGGCCTAGGGAGAAAAGTAACCGCTATTAAGACAGACTACACAAGTAACAAAAGATCGATCATTACATCATTGACAAATGCAGTAAGAAAAGTGAACCCCAACTTCGATCGAAATTGACGCATGCCTTGTATTGTGCATGTCATAAACCTTGCAGTGCAGGATGAGTTGAAGGCACTGGGAATTCCACCGCCACTTACACCCGACGAGGCACGGTGCTAGTGAATGGGGAGTCCGAAGAAGCACAAAGGTGATCTACCTCATTGGGAGACTTGGTTACATGAGTGCGTCAAATCGTTGCAGCCATTCGTTATTCGGATGATAGAAGGAGGAGCTAAGTTCAATGGTGTATTCAATTAAAGATGCCTAATAACAGTAAATTGGTGTTGGATGTGAAGACTAGATGGAACTCCACTCATGAAATGTTGCAGGTAGCATACCAGAAGAGAAAGGTGTTGTACATCGGGGAAAAACTTTGTGATTGATGACCATGAGTGGCAAATGGTGGCATATTTTGCTCAAATTTTAAAGCCTTTCCGTGAAGCATCACATATTGTTTGCAGCTTTAAATGTTTGGGAAAAGGTTGCAACAATTATATCATTGCTCCAAGTCCTTGATGAACACCTTCATGAATAGATTGATGCCATAGACCAAGGACGCCTTTTCCCAAACAGTGTTGTCCTCATAGTGGAACAACGAGTCTCCTTCTAAAGCATATGTAGAGCCATGAGAGAAAAAACTGTCCAATTACGAGGTTCACGTTTGGGGAAATGCTGCCTTCTTGGCTGCATCAGTTGCAGACCCACATATTAAATTAGACTCCATCGCTCTAGAGGATTGTGACACCTTGGTGGCATATATGCAAAGGCTCCTGAACGACGTTAGCGAGGAGGAAGTCCCAAATTTGACAAATGACCACAACATTGGAGGCGATAGAGTGAGTCAACAACAATGTATGAATGATGACGACGAAGCCGGGATGGATGAGAGCTACATATCATCCATCAAGACGAGGCTTGCACATGTGTTCCCATGACAAGAATATGTGACCCCATCAATGGACGACAAGTTACAGAGTTACCTACAAATGTCCCATGTGTCGACTAATGCTCTCTTATGGTGGCAAGGCGACGGTTACACGAGATTCCCTAAGCTATCTGTTTTGGCACAAGATTTTCTTCCTGTATGTGCTTCTTGTGCATGAGTCAAATGCTTCTTCTCTACTGGCTGTGGAATTTGCACGTATAAATGTTCAAGGCTTTCGGCGGAGAGCATGTCAGTACTGGTGACCTAAAATGTTGGTTGAGGCAACAACATCCAGAAAGCAACATAACAGAGTCATTGCCTGAGATTGAAGAGGTCAAATTAGCGGAAGGGATTTCAACGAAGAAACTGTAGGGGAATGATGGTAGCCTGAAATCTCCAGGAATATGTAATTTATATGATGCATTTTTTTATTTCTTTGCAGTACAAGAATGAAAACATTGATTATTTACTATTGATTGTCTTCCCAAATACTGTAAGGGCTAGTTGTGGAATAAATATCATCAAAAGATGCGTTAAAAAATTTGGTATACGCGACATTTGGATGTCATCGGTTTAAAAAAAATTCATTCTGAACATTTTTTTACTGCCTTGGACATTTGTATGTGAATCGTGGAGAAATAGGTACCATGGATTATGATGCCCTCAGATTCCAAGACTCGCTCAATGTTGATGGCCTTAACGAGATGGTGGAGGAAGTAGGAGCAGAACAAAGGCGCATACCACGGCAGAGTGTATGACTTCTCGAATAGAGACTAGCAATGCAACCCTGAGACTCTATTGTTATCATCGTCAACTCAGACTATGAATCAGACGGTGATGAAAGTGTCAAAGACATGAACGATGCCACTAGAGGAGATGTAGAGCCATTCTTTGTAGTCCAAAACATATTAATTGGGCTAAGTACCAAACTCATCCTTACAGAGATCCTTTCTCTCATGCCAACATACGTCATGTTTGAGCCCCACAACCTCACAAGACGTGGAAGAGAAGTAGTCAACACTCAATGGAATGACAACATATTTTGGGAGCATAACAACTTCACTCCAGCAATGGTTCCTTCTGTGCAGCATAATGTCAATCACGTCGCCTCTCCAGAACTTGTCAAATTAATCTGTAGGGGCGGCAACATATGGCTCATCGAGTAATCCACTCTTTTGATGTTTTTGAAACTCCGTTGTCAAAACAGTCTATTTACTTTTTAATGCACTGGGCTTTGAAATTTAGCCAATAAACACATGTTACATAGTTTGTACTCTAAGAATCTTTGTAATGATTGAATCATTAAGTATAGATTAATGCTTGTGAACTTTAGATTTAATTATATATCTACATATTACATAAATACTTTGAAAATGTTTTCTACATATCTATTACTTCCAAGAAAGATAATTACAAGGCATCTAGTGATTTCACATCCACTAAATATTTCCCTGAAATAATCATCTATTGACTAATGTCGAAAAAAAACCTGCCATTAAAAATGATAAAATCATACACAAGCTTAAAAAAATTTGAAACATACTGATTATTATCGTGAACTAGATTATTGAGACTAAAGTTCAGCTACATTATTGATATTCCTGTAATGAGATGTAATATTCAGTTAGATCACCAAATTTAAAGTGACAACTTTATTTCAAATTTGGTGTCTCATTAACTTTGGTCCTCTAGCCTAAAATATACTACTAAGATAGACCACCAAATTTAGAGTGATATTCAGTTACACCAAATTTAAATTTACATTTAAATACTAAGTTTCTTTTGTCATTTTCATAAAAAATTAAGTTTCCAAATTCACATCTCATTCGTGTTCATTTGCAAATGAACACAAATGAACCGAACATGAATGCAAATGCAATTTTCCTTCTGTTCGTTTGTCGACATCACAGTATTGGCGAGATGGTCCCCCATCATAGTAGTGGAAGATAATTTCAAATGATTGAAGTATTGGGCCCATCACAGTAAGGGCCCCTTCATGACACGCAAATTACGAGTGTAATTCTATGATATTTACATGTTTTCATGCACTAAAATAATTAAGTCTTTGTGTTATCAAGCTTAAGAGACTTAAATCTAATTTAAGATTGATATTCAGATTTTTGTGGATTTAAGTGAATTTGTTTATGATTTTTCCGACATCATTTTCTGAAAGAATTTTATTTAATGATGCAGAATATATTTTTAATAATGTTTTGGTTGTATATTCAGAGAGATAAAATTTTTATAGTTTAAAATACATATTAATTATATTTTTGTGACTTAGAGTTTGTTTAAAAATAATTTATTGATTTTTTTCTGATTTAAAACACGACAGCCATGTGTTGCCATTTGATTCGTCGAATGGCGGCCTGTCATACCCTTCCGCAATGATTAGCTACACTATTTGTTACGAATGGCACAATTGTGGCATCGTGGATCGCAATGCCATAATGTGCCAATATCAATTGACAAGATGACATGTTTTTTTCGTAAGGGGGCGATGTGCACCAATGAAAAAAGGAGCTATTTTTTGCAATAAATACTGATGAGAGTTGAGAAAACTAAAATATAAATAATGATAAAAGACAAATCAAATAGTGCGGTGGTACATGTGGCACGCATGTGTACCACTGCATGTCATTAAAAAAAGAGGAAAAAGACTAAATAAATACTGACGCGGCACGCGGAAATACGTGCCATGTCAGAGACCGATAGGAAATCTTCACATTTTTTTCTAACGTGAATGGTGTACGCTAGTGCACCATTCACTTAAAACAAAAAAAAGTGAATACTCCGTGACGTGGTGCGACAAAACGATGACACATCATGGAATAATTAATTAGGAAATAACAAGTGACTTTTATCTTTTTCCTTTGTAGGTACACATCGTGGCTTTGAAAGGCGTGAGCACGTAAGATAAACCAGGTCAATGAATTGTCAGTTCAACGGAAATGCGAGAAGAAGAAGCATCACCGCCGATGACAAGGACAGAGAAAAAATGAAGGGCTAGGATTGCTCCACATTCAAATCGAGATATTTGACGATCCACAGGTATGATTGAGCTGAAATTTTCAGGGTTGTTTCGTTGCCCCATTCTCTTTTCATCGATACCATCTTATTTATAAATAGAGGCCTGGATCATTGTGAAATTCATCATTCCAATTTCTTCCTACTCATGTGGGCTGAATGAAATTTAGTGAGTTTTTGAGATCCATCAAGAGTGTTCTTGGTGCCTTAGAGATGAGGGGGAAAGAAGCATTAGAGAAAAGGGGGAGCTTACTGGCACTTGTAAATCACTGTGATCATGGCGGAATACAAGAATTTATGGCAAGCATCTTCACCTTATGTTGTTCTTTCTCGAGACTGTAGATAGCATAATTTAGTTCTACTATCATCTTTTCATTGTCACAATACCTCTTTCTGACCCCATAATCTCATCTCTCTATCATTATATCATTCATGCACTCGATCATTATCATAACTGACACATTCTCTACCTCACTCACGTACATTTCACATCATTCTTTATCATTTTGTCTTTTCTTTACTAATTTCATGTTTGAATTATGACTATCTACAACCTTTGACTGGATATCACTATCTCGCCTATTATTTTCTAGTCATTGTTTTTCTCATATCGATTATCACTATCGTAAGAATGTTAATCCTTAATCATCATTCCCTATGGAGACGATCCCTACTCATCACTAGCTAACTATTCTAAATAAGTACTGGTTTATATATTTTAAATAATCTCAATTACAAATGAGAAGTTACAACCCATAATTGAGATTGTCAGCCCTCTCTTGGCTGTCCAATCGCCCTTAAATGGGCATTTGACCAGGATGAGTCATTGTCACTCCATGAGAAAGAGAGGAGAGAGAACACACTTGGCCCATAAAATTGGCCATATAGTGGGCGTGAGATAGGGGAGATACACCGTATGGATGATCGCGATCCCAAGAGAGGAGTGAGAAGAAAAGGTGCAAAAAAAGATTGAAAATCCCTCCTCGCCTGTGTGCATTGCAGCGCACACATTGTCCAATGCCCTGCTCCATCAGATCATCTCTGTGAAGATCGGATGGTGCCATGTACGCTTACTGCACATTGCGCGCCACACCGCAAACATCTCTAGTCGCCATCCAATCATTGAGCGCCATGTACCCACTTCACATAAGTCATCGGGTGGACCGAGGCCATCCAATCCAATGATCATAATCATTTGCCTTAATCATTGCCCAAAGAAGTAGCTACATCATCTGAAAAAAAAGGTTAATTAGACCAACATGGAAAATATTAGGAAGAAAATTGTCTATAAAAGGCTCTAATAACCAAGTCATTCAAAAAATCTTACTCCTCTGTCATACGTGCTACACGTGCGCCATGTGGGCACACTACAGGCGCCCATGCGGGGACCATGTGTGGGACACCTAGGTGTCCCTTAGTGCTATGTAGGCCCCTGCGTGGCAGACCTGACTCTACATCAGCTCAACATGCGGGTGCAACATGTACGGTCGTACCTACCACGTGGCACCAAAAATAACAAGTTTTTTATATTTTTCTTTTTTCACGATTTATTAAAATCATCAATAAATCACAAGACAAAGGCCTAAAAAATACATAAGGAAATAGACCTAATATTAGTTCTTTGCATGATTTTGTGTAATCACATCTATCTATTGGCTGTTCTGAATTGGGTAAATATTCACCCAACTCTTCTATCTTTAGAGAGCTTTAAATTCATCCATCTTGCATTTCAATTAAAAGAGATTCAAACATTCATAGACGGTACCAAAGTAGGTGTCCTGGTTGTGAAATGCTGCCTGCGCTTGACGTGCAACAGCTGATAGCCCTGAATTCTATTAACCTTGCTTCTATACATCATAGAACTCAAAAGAAATGATTAATTCACCAAGGTTTCACTTTGAGAATGGCCAAACATGTAAATCACATCATATTAAGGTTATATTCACACAAAAGAGCAAACGAGTGAGGAACTGAGATGATTGCTGAAATGATCAAAATATATGTTAACCTGGGTCAAACTCGTGTGAATTAAAAATTAAAATTGGTTATAATATGCCATTAATACGAGTCATGATAACACATTATCAGATACCATACTCCCAAGTTCTGTACTTTTTGATCCATTTCTCATTGTCACATGATTTTGCGTGACATTAAATTCTTTCAGGTCTCGTATATTTCTCTTACCACCCCTTTAGTTTTATTGTAATGCCAATATTGAATTTTTAATATTCAATCATGGACTAACGATGAAAAACATGAGGTATTAAGTTGATTAAATTACACATATAATGATTAAGATGTTGAGATAGAAATGCAACGAAAATATTGACAAATAACCAGAAAGGAATATCAAACTGTTCAAATGAAATGCCTGAAAGATAAACAATAATTGTGATATTATGTTTAGATAATAGCTTTATATTTAACAAGGGAGGTCCGAAGCCAACAGCAACATCATATGTTAAATTCGTGCACATCCTCCTTCAGATTCATATTCCAGTCTCTCACCTGTCTCACTTGTTCCTTGGCCTTTGTTTAGGAGCTAGGAGTTGTTACGCCATCAAACAAATGGTTAAAATTGAACAAAAAATAAGAGGAAGGTCTCCCTTTGTTCAAGGTTCAAGAAAATGTTTAGTTTATGGCAATCAAGATCCCCTTAATGAGATGACAACCTTTGAGTTTAACAATATGGGGTCAACCTAAGATTATAGATAGTAAATATGGGGACAACCTTTGAGTTGATTCATTCTGGAGGTTCTTTTGGTGTCCACGAGGTGGAGTTCTGCCTTTCCACGTTCAGAAATGGCTCTCTGGCAATAGAGATGATGGCCACGAGGAGAAAGAGATGCCTTCTCCTCTGGCCATGAGATTTCCATTTAAGAGGATTCAACAATTGTTATTATATTTCAATCATGAACCCTCTTAAGTAACAATGGTCCGCAATCCTCAACAGTATTGTTCCATGAGCCCCCATTGTCTGATCTTGTATTTTAATTTGTCTATTGGGAAGGTTTCATCACCAATTATGCGCCTAAAACATTAAGAAAAATACTACTCGAGAAAGGCTCTGATATTGGCCATCCAATATTCTTTAAATGATTGGAATGTCAAGATTAAATCAAGGTTTTTAACAAAATCCCGCTTGAATGTGGGCTTTGAAACAGTTTTGGTAGAACCCCACATATTAGGTTCTTTTTTTTCTGCTCACACCATGTCCTGTGTGCCATTATTAGCTTTCCTTTGTGTCTTCCTTGTGACCCACATTTTGGCTGAAGAAGACAAATGGCAAATCTTTTGAATTCAAAAAGACAAACCCTTGGCACTATGTTGACCTCTTTAGGCTATGATGCACGCCTTTGGCTGCACTGTGATGCTGCTGCTACATCACATTGCATCCTCAAATTATGAAGTTGTATTTTGCATCACTGCGGCTGTCCTACGACTTTAGGAGTAAATGTGGCGTGCAGTTATGGCTGCAATGTTCCTGGGGGAGGGTGACTGCAGCTACCCTTGAGATGCAGCCTGTGCAGCTTCTCTTCGGCTTGCGTGGCTACTTCAAAAACCTTTTTTTATAGTCTTATTCTCTATTAATACTTGTAAACTAAAGTTCATATAAAACAAAAAAAACAATTTTTTTTAAATAAGAAATGGTTCCATTTATAATCCACTTGAAAGATTGAGGTTGTAGTAAATATATCCTTCATGCATAATTCTTCAAAAAATCAGGAAAAACTTATAAATTCATATACTACGTAAATTATTTCAGGAAAATGAATTATTAATCAAATAACAAGAGATATGCATCATAATTGAACATTTAATAATGACATAACCTTTAAACTTATAAACTAAAATTTTACATTTTTGGTGGTTGTACCAAGAAGTTATGGCATTAAATTAGCAAAGAAATTTTTTTCATGAATCAATTAGGGTGTCATTGGAGTGCCAATAACTTGAGCTGTAACTGAGATGAATTGGTTCTGAAATTTCAAATGCATATGCCAATGCCTAAGGTGAAGCAATAGAAACATTGGGTTGAAATGAAACCACAATTTCCAATAATAAAATTTAAGAAGCGGGAGAGCCAAAATAAAAATGTCAGTTCCATAAGTTAAATAATATAATACAATAGACATGGATTTATAAGACATTCATATCAATGGTCTTGATTTGTTTCATTTCCAAGTTTAAAATCTAACAATCTGAACAAGTTGGAAGACCAAATTAAAGTGTTGCATCATTATCTTTCCTATATCAGACGACTAATTTGCATCTATAGTTTGATCCCACTGGTATGTATAAAATATCCTTTATAGACCAACTAAAGAACTACAAACAATCACATTAGTACAATAATATAATGCATATGAAAGAAATTTCTTCATCAAAATGTCCATTGTTGCATGTGATTATGGTTTAAATCAGTTAATATATACTTCTGAGTGATTTTATGTTTTATAACCAATGTTTGGTATTTTTAATGAATTTGGTAATGATTGATTCATCTTGATACTTATTTTACAAGCCAGAAAACATTTTGAATCACTAAAGCTTTTACTGAATGTCGGAAGCTTTTCAAATAGAGATTCAATAAAAAAGATATTTTAGTCAAAAAAATATATTAAATGCTTTCTTTCTATTTTCCTGAATTAAACGTTCAGTTATGTGTCATTTAATGTATGGTGATTAGTTAATGAACATAAATACCATGTATGATAGTGAATTACCAAAATTTTTATCCAATGACAAGTTCTTCCAATCGTAGAGAGACACATTTTCTTCCTTGTGAGTTGCGAGATCGTGATGATCAATATCAAATTAATGACTGGTTTTCTTTATTCTGTCAGGGTACACAGTGGGGGGAGAACAACTCATTCGATTATATTTAAACCAAAAAGCACTAGGGCCTACCTGGGCCAATGAAAAAAATGTCCTTGTTTACAATAAATGAACCTTGAGAAATGATGATGAATTCAATATTTTTAAAATCAACGTTCGTTACTCATTCAACTACTCTTGACTCCTAACACCGACCGAAGCATGTGGTGCATCCTTATCTGTCCATTTGGTATATTCCTTTAATAGTAATCGTTAATGCGTAGGCCATCCAGGGAATTAAGTATAGGAGAGAGGGAGAGAAAGAGATGGAGAGAGAGAGATGGAGAGAGAGGGAGAGAGAGAGAGGGAGAGAGAGAGAGAGAGAGAGGGAGAGAGAGAGAGAGAGAGAGAGAGAGAGAGAGAGAGAGAGAGAGAGAGAGAGAGAGAGAGAGAGAGAGAGAGAGAGAGAGAGAGAGAGAGAGAGAGAGAGAGTGAGAACAGGAGAGAGGGAGAGTGAGAGATAGAGAGGGAGAGATAAATAGAGGGAAAGAGGGAGAGAGAGAGGGGAGGGGAAGAGAACGAGAGGGAAAGAAAAAGAGAGTGAAAGAGGGCGAGAGACAGAGGGAGATGGAACGAGAGGGAAAGAGGAAGAGCGTAAGAAAGGGCGAGAGAGAGAGAGAGCAGAGGGAGAGAATGAGAGGGAAAGGGGAAGAGAGTAAGTGAGGGTGAGAGAGAGAGAGGAAGAGATTGAGAGAGGGAGAGAGTAAGAGCGTAAGAGAGAGTGAGAGGGAGAGAAAAACAGAGGGATAGATGGGGAGAGGGAGAGGGAAATTCTTTGGTCCAGTTCGATGAGGGAGCCAGATATAAACCGAAACTTTTATTCACCCTAAAAAGGCTGACCAATGGTCTAGTTTGGTTTTGTCTGACCCAACTTAGTTCAGACCGTGTCCTTCCATATACACAATCTATAGTGTTAGCAGTATGTTTGCCATCCTTGAGAATCAACACAAATATGTGCATTGGGCATAAATTTTTTAAAATTGTTTAATTTAATTTCATCTGTCTTCCATTCCTTTTATCTTTTTAAATTAATATACTATTGAATAGAATTTATTGAAATATCTTAGTGTTATATATTCATAAGAAATGAGAATATAAATCATAAAATTATACATGGAAAATTGATAAATAGTAAAAGAGAGATGATAAAATCCATGTGTATTTTCTGTTAGGTAAAGTCCCTCTGACCTCTTGCCTCCTTTGTAACTGATAGGGTACATTTTCATTCTATGCATGTAGGAGGAGCTGTTATCTAACCTCTTATTTGAGTATTCAATGTGCTTTATAGGAATTCGAAATCAGAAAGGTTGTTTACATCATAGGTAAACTGATATACTATTTTCTTTAGTAATTGGGTATCTAATCGAGATATTTTTATGCTTGTCTCAAACTTCGGTAGGGTTTTTGGACATCATAGGTATATTAATTCTTCAGAGCATACTAGTTCCTATAAATCTTATCTTTCTGTGCATGTAATTATTTTTTCTCATGTAACCTGAGTATCACGACCATCTTTTTTCCAAGAGACTATAAAATTGAGGTGTGATAAGATGCATATTTTTTTGAAATATCATTTACTTCAAATAATTTTGGATTTAAAACATAAAGATATATTCGATGATATTTAACTTCCAACAATTAATATATTTTTATAGTGATATAGTTATTTTAATATCATCCACGTCATGAAAATATTTTTTATTCAGAAATAGTTTTATGGATTTTAAATGGCCTTTGTAGAATTTAAGAAGTTTATTTCGTACTAATTTTGACTTGCCAAATGTTGCAATTGTGCTGGGCTAAAGTTGGTTCAATTGTTGGTTGGGGCCATGGATGTGAGAGTCGTTTCTTGTAGTGCACCATAATGTAAAATTTGTTTCGAACTGTGCACATCACATGGTGCTAAAAAACCTGTGCAATATATGCATGGAAATCTGCTGCATATCTCAGATATGTGGATGCCTGTGACCTGTGACAATTTGTGTAATGTCAAACCAAGGACGCACAATCTCAGATAAAATTACGTTAAGTAGGGTGGCCGTAGACGGAAGACAATAATTCGTACTTTCGTGCTTACCAAGGACGTACAATTATATAATATCTGACGAGGTTTTTTCACTCGGGTCATAACAATTCTTATTTACCTGCTTTTACGACATCTTAGATCAATCTTTTCGCATTACTTGCTTCGAAATTTCAGATTGATTGGGTGGTCAACTAGAAATCACAAAATTTCCGTATTCCGTGCGAACAAAGGAAGGTGTCGTCAAGTTGCAAAACCGTATGGAAATCACTCGAGTTCGCCCCGTCAATCCTAATGCATTTTTAGTCCATGTAAGCTCTTGAAGCTTAAAATGACGAGGTTTAAGAGACTAATATAGTTTCATTGACTGCACGATTTGATCGGGGAGTTCTAGAGGAAATCTACTCTGCCGTTGACTCTGTATGCCGTAAGCGCGTACTATGTGGTAGGAGGAAGACTTACGTTACACTGACAGCGATCAGACGCCGCGTTCCCTGGTCACTTACGGATTCAGATATTTCCGAGGAGAAGTATGCATATGTACGCCGGCGTTGTGGCTTTGTGTAGTGGTCTCAAAAGGGGTGTAACTAGATGGATACGTTCCTGATTATTTGGATCGCGTTTGTTTCCATTGCTGTAGCGATAGCCTTCGTGAGTGTAATCTACTCTTGGGCGAATGGTAGGTCCGGCAGAGGAAGGGCCGGTGTATCTGGTGGCGGTGGTGGCGGAGGCGGTGACATTGGCGGCGATGGTGGCGGGGGCGGTTGTGGCGGCGGTGGTGGCGGTTGTGGTGGCGGCGGCGGTGGCTAGGTACGTGGCTTCTGAACTAGGAGGGATTGGGCGTTGTAATCGAGTCGTTCTTTCAGTCGAAAAATGTTTTCGGTTGAGTTTGATATAGATTTTCCCATAGATTCGATTTGGAAAATCGAACTCGATCGAATTTCAGACTGCTCAAACGAAGTCGAACAGTTGGAGAAAAGAACAACTCCCTCGCATGCTCCCTAGCTCTCTGTATTTCATTCGTTCTCTCTCTCTCTTACTCGTTCTCCCCCATTATCTCTCTCTTTCTTTCTCCCTCACTTCCTGTCTCTGTCACTCTCTTTGCTCGCTCTCTGTCGCTCTTGTTCTCTCTCACTTGCTCTCTGTCTCTCTTGTTCTCTCTCACTTGTTCTCCGTCTCTCTTGTTCTCTCTCACTTGCTCTCTTTCGCTCTTGTTCTCTCTCACTTGCTCTCTGTCGCTCTTGTTCTCTCTCAATTGTTCTCTATCTCTCTTGTTCTCTCTTACTTGCTCTCTGTCTCTCTTGTTCTCCTTCACTTGCTCTCTGTCTCGCTTATTCAAGAGGAAAGTAGTCAGAAAGGAGAGAATAGAAATAGATAAGGTGGAGCCGGGGAAAACTCAAGATTTAAAAATATTAATAAGGACTCTTAAGAAATCCCGATATCTTATTTATGAAATGCACGAGGAATGAAAGAAAAGTGTTGATCAGTTCATTTTTTTTACATGCGTATAAAACTCAGAAAGAGTCTTTTGTTTCTAGTTTTTGATTGCATGTTCTTTGTTCGTTTATTGATTACTGGATTTAGTAAATGAAGTTCATTCGATATAAAATGTACCCGTTAAAGGAAACATCATTTTTTTCCCTCAGGTAAATAATTCCTACATAGAAATATGACACATTTGTTTCTGGAGGGCGTTGTTAAGGAATCAAGGTTCCAACTCACAGGGTTTCGCAAGTTACTCTATCATCGTTTCAAGCCTGTACTTCTGGCCCAATAACCCGTTACCGAGTGTTCTGAGAATAATAGTCTTGGTCCATGCTTCAAAAAGCTTTGTGTACTCAATACATCACTTTGTTTATTGTGGATCGGAGGGTCTATATGGATGAAAATTAGTTTTGTTTTTCAGATCTTCTAGAAGCCTTTTGAAAAAGATGACTAAAAGACCCAACAAATTCAACCAGTATGAAGGCTACTTTAGCTTACATTATGTGATATTGTTGCATATTGAATTTCTTACAAATATTAATTCCAAATGTTGTTTTGGAGACCTTAAAATGCCATTGATATAAAAGTGTCATGAATGGCTTACTGAAAGCTCAGTTAAAAAATTACAGATAGGCTATGACCATTTTTCGTGAATGAAAACCAATGTCAAGCTTTAAATTATTTATTTATAATCAAATCTGTTAAAATAAAGAGATTTAGGTAATCATGGAAATGTTAGCTGTAGTGGATATACAAATATATAAAGTTCGCCACTTGGAAAGTTGACCCATCAATAAAGAGGAACAATGGTAGAAGAGAGAAGAAGGGTGTGGTGCCTAAAAAATTCTGGCCTTAAATTTTTTTATCTAGGGCCTTCCCTACTTACACTAACTAGGATTTTGCCATAAAAGCCCTAAACTATAGGTATATAGTTTGATATCCAAAAGACGATTTGCATTGCTTCTCTAATACCATTTATTAATGAATGAAAACAAATAAAAAAATGATCGAGGGAAATAAACTGTGGAGATGATATAACTCTTCTCAAATAAATACTCAGCATCTATTGAACCGTCAGGTACTGTCTTATTCAATGTTCATTCAATTACTCTTTTACCTGCAAATGCAACAAACCAAAATTTGTTGTAACCCCACCTCTTGCCGAAGATGTAAGAATTGCTACACATAATAAATATTTATTTAATTTATAAAGCATAAAATATTTTATCCATTTATATCATACACAAACTTCCTTATTGCATGGGTGCTCTACAAGCAGCACATACAATAAACTTACTAAAAGTTTGATTATGTTGTCCAATTTTGCTCGGTCCTCGTTCAATTTGGACTGATCTCGGTCTGGTCCAGTTGACTAGTCCATGCAAAAAAGTAAAAAAATTATCTTGATGGTTATGTAGAATATCCACATAAGAAGCTTTAGAATCGCTGATAATGAATGCCACTTTTCCTCCCTTGTGTTATTTCCCCCCTCTCAATCTCTCTCTGATCATATTTCTCCCTCCACACCTCCTTTTCGTCATTGAGAACTATCGGGGTGAACTGATGGAAGAAGCATTCAATAGAGAAATTCATTTTAATGGATCTGGTACCTTGTCTTCCAATAAGAACTCGTGTACATCTAGTAGATGCCAACATATGGTCAAATATATGATAGCTACACTAAGCTCAATTGAAACCTCTCCAACGAGTTGGATTTTACATTTCTTAGAATTTTAAAAATATTAAATATAATTTGAATAATTTAATTCAGGTTCCGGTCTGGTTTGGCCCTTTGATCTAAGCTTGCCAAATCAACCGGCCCACCCTCAAATGGAGGACTTACCATCCGATTTCAGTCTGGTCAAACTGGTCTTCGATCAAAAATGTTGAACCCTACTAATATGCAAGTAAAAAATTTCAACTGGTTAATATTTTTCTTTCATTTTATGTGGACTTCATGAAATACAGTTTGAGGGTTTTTTGGGAATCCTCATTAATATATTTAAATATTCTCCTTTTCCAAATTGTGTCTTATTTATCTCTATTCTTTAATATCGGGTGCCGAGTCAACATTTCCACCCAATTTCCAGTGAATGGTAATCTATACTAAACTGGTGGTGACGATGTCACCGCATCGACACCGAACGCGCCACCAACATCATCCGACACGCCGGGCAGGCAGAATTGTCAACGACATCAACCAAATAACCGCCACTCTTCGGGCGTGCCACCACCACCTCTTGAGACGTCCCGCATCATGACACGTCGTCAATGATAGATCCAGAACTTCCCATTGATGTGACATGATTACACGTCTCCCGCATTTTATTTTTACATGATTTCCCATATTTTCTCTTTCCTCCAAAGCCTATATGAAGGCCAAAGCTATAAGAAACCTTTAGGCAAAGTTTATTTCAAGAATTGAGTTTTTTTCTCTTCTTGGAGGACTTGCCCTAACTCCCTCTCCTTCTTCTCTGGATCACCGCCGTCGACGCTGCCACCGCCGCCGACCGCCATCCTCTCTTGTCCTCTCCATCTTCCCTCTACAAGTTGTCATTCGCCCACGCTTCAAGCCATCTTGCGCCCTAGCGCCAGCCACCCACCAAGGCTGCCCCCACCAGGAGCCCTAGCGCCGGCCGTCCACACAGGGGCGCCCCCATAGGCCACCAACCAGCTGCTTGCACATGGGCCCACGCAGCTCGCGCAGGCAGCCAGCTGGCCACGTGCGCAAGCAGCCAGCTGGCCACCCCCGCAAGCAGCTAGCTGGCCGCAGCGCCCGCGCAGGCCACTGTCGGCCGACCGCGCCCACGGCCACACGCACAGACAGCCAACCGGCCGCTTGCGCAGGTGCCCACACCACCTGCGCAGGCAGCCAACCAATCGCCCGCTCTAGCAGCGCCCGCGTAGACTACCGCCGACCGCCCACCCGCACTCCTCTCAGTTGTGCAGGTTGTGGCCAGCCGCCCACGCTAAGGCCGCCGCACGGGCAATCGACCCTGGCCGCCCGCGCCTTGAGTGCCCACGCAGGCAGCCTAGCCAGCACCCGTGCCCCTCTCGGCCGCGCAGGCTGCCGCCAGGCGCCCACGCTAAGGCCGCCCGTGCAAGCAACCGACTTCGCTCACCCACACCTTGGCCACCCGCGCAACCAGCCTAACTGGCGCCCGTGCCCTCCTCGGCGGCGCAGGCCACTAGACCAACCTCATTCATCACTTGTCTGGTAACTGTCCTCGCTTGGTAGCCTCATCCTTCGCCAGGGCCGCTCAATGCCCGAAACGTCCAGCTATATTGTCTAGTGGGCCATACAACGCCCGGATCGCCGAGCCACTTTACAACCAGAATTTCCCGCAGCCTCATCACGCACTCAGGCGCCAAGGTACGCCTGAACTCTTTGGTGTCGTGTGTTCTCCATCCAGTACTCCACGAGAATTCTTCCACTGCCATCGGATTTGCTTTGAGTTTCTTGGAATTTCAATGATTAGTGGATTAGGTCTTTTCGTGAGTTTTCCCGTGAACGCGAAGTCGAAAGTATTGAATTTGATGCTTTGGCATCGTCGCGGTGGTCGAAGATAGTACTCCCGCCCTCGACGAGGAAAGGGGCTGCACCCCCATTATTTCATCGATTTTAAGTTTTTGAAACTGATCGTGTGGATTTTGTCGTCTGCTTTATCCCACCTATCCTAAACCATTCCAGCATTCCACACCCATCGTCGTCCATCCCATCTCCTTAGTTGTCTGTTCCCCGTTCCTCTTGTTGTCCTGCATCATAAACACTCTCCAAGTAGGAAAACAAAACCACCATTTTATGAATGTAAACATACGATTCAACCAAATTCTATGTCTTCCAATGAACTTTTTAATCTCTAATTGGTAACCTCATCATAGTAAACACGAAAAAACAATAAACTTTTATGTATAAAGATATTGATGCTCTAAGGTGCTGAGGATTGATGCCAATACATTTGTGGTTTCTCAATCTCACATGAAAAACTTATTGACAAACGATGCCAGCGTTGGCAAAACAATCTCCCCCCACGCTGGTAGAGAGTTAACAAAATCACAAGTTAGGATTATGAAGAATTGTTTACTTTAGTCAAAAGCCACATAATAAGCCAGCACCAACGCTACCACCACTGTCAACCACGCTACCACATACACCAACCTATCCACTACAGGTCCCACAACTTGCACAAGAGTAAATTATACCCCATATCATAAAAGCTAAAATTATGGCGGCAAAAAATCCAAATAATCAGGAATGCATCCATCTACTCGCGCCCTTTTGAGAACAATACATAACCACAGGGAAGGTGTAAATATATACACACATTTTGGATTTGAAGTTTGTAATTTTGTAAGTGGCTGGTAGGGGATGCAAGATTTAGTATCAGTGTAATGGAAGTCTTCCTCCAACCAGAGAACTACGCGGTTTTGGCTCAAAAAGACAGGGACCAAGAAGATTTCCTTGCCAAAGCCTCATACTCTGCAATTAAAATCCTCCTTATTCTAAGCTTCCTGATTGTACATCATTAAAAATGGATGAGCACTGAGCAAACAAAATTGAGTGATTTCCTCCCAATTTATCATGTGGCGATACCTCCCACATATTTGAGTTTTCTAGTTGACAATACCATGAATCTGAAATTTTGACAGAAGTAATGCCAAAAGATTTATCTTGATGTTCAAAACACAATCAAATAAATTTAATTTATAAACCCATATTTAAATAATGTCAAAATATATAAGTTAATTGTTCATCCATAGTAGCTCAAAGATATCATCCATTATCTTTCAAACTAAAATCACCACATTTCATCTAAATTTCTATCATCAAGTTGCAAAGTATATAGAGTTAATATGAATAAAACATGCATCAATCCTTCTGGTTGTCAGCTCCACAAGAGTCCACAAGAATCAATGGATGATTCTAAAACTACCCAAGTAGAAAGAGAGAGATAGAGAGATCAAATACTGAATGAACAAAATTAAACTCCTCCGTGAACATTTCTACATTCTCACATACATTGCAACAAACAGTTATGGCATATTTATGAACCCATATGATTGTTACAAAGAAAAACCTTCTTTGATTGTCATTCCACATGGCCAAATTGAGGTGAACCTAATTCCATCCATCAAGCAGTTCACAACTGTTCTCCTTGATCTAATGATCCATTTTATTCCTGAAAAAAGAAATTAAAAACTGCAGTCGTTTAATTTGGTATTTTTGATGATCTTTCTTTTGGTTGATCTGCCGATCATCAGGATCAATGGCGCCTTCAGTCTCCTCCTTGATTCTGATCATTCCTATCTAGATCTATAAGACACATCTTCTCACAGGCCTAGTTAAAATTTTGTCTTCCAAGACCTTTTGTGAACACATCAACAATTTGGTTTTCTATTCTTACATATTTCAATACTATGATGCCTTCGTCTGAAAAGTTCCAAATAAAATGATATGTTGTGTCATGTGTTCTGTGTGGTTGTCATGTATTGCATTCCTGTTTAATTCAGTTGCTGATTTATTATCAACACAAATATAAACCGATTTGGGAAATTATTCTATGAGTTCCCCAAGCAACATGCTCAACCACATTTCTTCACATGTGGCTGACATAAGCACAATGTATTCAACCTCACAAAAAGACAATGCGGCTACCTGATGTCGGACATTGTCAATGACATTGTTAGAAGGGGTAAATCCCTAAGGATATGTAACTACGTGTTGACGTGAACCCTTGGCGGATGTACATGCAGGCATTGACTCGTGGGGATTCATCGAGCTCCGAGACCTGGGTAGACGACCGGAGAAGGTGACAACGACCTTCTGACCCTTGTTGGAGTGACGACGGTGACTACGGTGTTGAACAGAGTAATTCCATTGACGCTCACACGTGATGGACGGGCTCGACCCGGACCTAAGAAATTATTTGACTCGTTGATTTATCGATATAATCTCTCACCTAAACTAACCTATGTGCGATGGAGTGCAGTCGAAAGATATACTCTAAAAAGTAATATGACTGATGCTCAGGGGAACGACGTATCTCGTCGGTGGCGGCATTCATCATTGATGTAGCCATTTGTCCACAGACCGGTGTGGGCTAGTAGGAAGGGGCATGCTGTTGACGGACATGACTTGGCTCAACTGGCGATGGTGTCATGGCGTTGGACCGCTAATGATGGAGGTCAGAGTTGAAGAGAGAGATGCAGTGATGAAGAGGCGCAAGCGAATGACCGAAACTTGACGGGTGCGACCCTACCGGTGGATCGGCGCAATCGGGACGTGCCAGATCCACCAAAACTTGACGGTGAGAGTAAAATTGCCGCGTAAGTTTGGCTGTGGACGCCTACAGCAACGTCGACAACAACACCAGGTACAGCAATGACGTGGGCGCGGGCGACAACAATAGTTGTTGCGGTCACAAGCAACAGCCATGGTGTGGTTCGGTCAAGAAGTTGCACGACAGATCGGGTGGCAGATCTCTGTGCGTGGGCAATGCTCGCGGTGTCGAGCATTGGTGAGGTGGCTTGATTGACGGTGGCCTGGATAGCATGTTGAAGGAAGATTGATGGATACAGCTCGTCTCCAGTCCCATGGCTAAGCAGCAGGTCGATGGCGGCGCTGGGAGACAGCCTCGCGATCACGTTATGGTGGTGCATGCGGGGTATTCAGACACCACTCAGACTTCACTCTTCACGCGGAGGCACCCACGTGAACGCTTAAGCATAGTGCGGAGTGAACCGTCACTGCATTGACCAACGATGGTGTAACGCGTTAAACGGCGACTCTATGATCCGCAGCTGATGTCGACTTTTGTGGCCTGCGCTGATCCATGGTCAACAAAAGCGTTCCCATCGCGGATCCACCGTGGGAAGGAAGAACGCATGCAAAAGTGGTGACAGATCGGTGTTTAGGGAGTTCCACACGCCGTGCAGCTCTATCCACGGGATGATGGCGACACCAACAGTTTCAGGCATCTCGTGGTGAGACTGATACACCAGAGGACTGATTGATGACAGGCGGGTTGCACATCCTGGCGACATAACGATGATAACATGACTGGGCTGGTGACGCTATCGGCTTCTCCCTTCCTCCTGTTGTCTTCTTCCCTCTTCTCTTATTTCTTCCTCTCCCTCTCTTATTTCTCCTCTCCTCTCCTTCTAGGGTGAACCATGATCAAGAATATGTAACTGCTTCACAATAAAAAAAGACGAGGCTAGTCTCCTGAGGGCTCCCATCCCAACTTTATGAAGGGGTCAAACATGGGAGAGTCCAACATGGGCCCCTTAAACATAGGGGCCCCTTTTAAGAAAATAGAACAGAAAATAAAAGAAAAAAGAAACACTTGACGCGGAACAAAAAAGACGCGATGCACGACAAATGCAAACATAGACAAGACGATCGCAAATTCAATGGAATGACAAACAGGAAAAGCACGGGTCGCGAAAAGCAAATTGTTAGAATTGGGGGGATGTGCTTTACCTGGGGTATTTAAACCTGGGTGTCTTCAGTTGCACCTTGGAGTGCCGGTCAGTCTGGACGCAAAATGGCGGGGCCAATGATGATGAGTATGGCAGCTCTGAAGACGTCTCTGATGGAGCAAACTGGTGCGCTCCATCACTACCATATGTTTACAACTTCCCTAGATAATAGCCATTGAACCTAGAAAGAAATTTGACCTGATGTACTTTTCTGATCGTTGACATCAGCATCAAAATCACTATCACTATAACCAATCTGTTTTACTAACTTTTGCCATCTAACATGGATAAGACCATAAGGTAGCTTTTTACATACCTCATGATCCATTTTACTGCCATCATGTGACTTGTAGTCAGTTTTTCCATAAATCTGCTCAGATATCCCACATTGTTCATGAGATCAAGATGAGTATGAGTGTTATCTCAAGCTTCCAAAGATTCTCCCGAATCTGGTTGAGTCTACTTCTGATCCTTGATGATTCTTGAAGGAGAACCTTTCATTGGTGTTTTTGAGGAATTACAATCTTGCATATTGAAGATTTCAAGAGCTTCTAATGCATACCTGATATGCTTTAAGGTGATCCAGATGGGTTGTTCGGTGAGTTCAGTACCAAGATATGATGACAAAAATCTCAGATCACTCTTCTGAAATTCCTTCATCATTTGCCTTTAAAAAATTCCATTTTGTCTTGACCTTACCTAGTGATGATCAAATCATCCACATGTACACCCACAAGTAAATAGAACTTTTTTTCATGCTTCGATACACTCCAGGTTATATTTTGCTTTTATTAAAACCAAATGACTTTAAGCTATGTCCAGCCTGAAGTATAGGCTCAAGGAGCTTTATTAAGCCCATATTGTGCCTTTTTTAACTTTAGAACATGATCTTAATTTATCCTTGTGACAAAACCTTCAGGTTGCTTCATATGGATCTCCTCCTTGATTTCTCCATTCAAGAAGACATCATTTACACCTAGATAGTTTATGTTTTAAATTTCGTCAGCAGCTAAAGCAATAAATAATTGAATCACCTCAAGTTGTGAAACTGGAGCAAAAATCTCATCAAAATTAATGCCAGCATTCTGAGAATAACCCTTAACCACCAGTCGTGCTTTATGCCTTATGACTTCTCCACTGCTTATCTTCTTTACCCATTTTAACATAATGGGTTTGTAGTGTTTTCATGGGATTACCAACTCCCATGTATCATTTTTTACATTTGCATCCATTTATTCCACCATGAAGTTCATCTAAACATCTTCATCTTGCGCTTCATTGTATGTAACTGGATCTTCACATACCAAAAGAGAATATTCAGCTGATGCAATTACATGACTTGTTTTGTCATAAAATTCTTGTCGAGATCTCCTTCTTTTAGGTCTTTCAGAGATAGACTCTAAAGAATGTTGACTAAGATCAATATTGAAAGAATTTTGTGAAAAACTTCAAGTGTCTCCGAAAACTCAGATTCTTCTCTAAAGATAACCATTTCTGATGAGTTTGGCAGCAACAACTCATCACTTTTCCCTATAGCATCCTTATTATTCCAGTTCCGAGTGATCTCTTCTTGAAATGCAACATCCCTCCTCAAAATTATTCTCTTTGTGATGGGATCATCGCATCCATATGCTTTGCTTCCAATTTCATATCCAATAAACATCATGATATAACTTCTGACATCCCACTTCTTTAGGTGACCACTCACATTCTTTACATATCAGAGTGCTCCGAACACACTCAACTGCTCTATGCTGGGCCTTCGTACTGTCCGTTTTTCATATGGTGCATACCTTTGAAACTCAAAGTAGAGGATTTAGTCAGTATAATTCACACGTATTTATAGCTTCTGCCCATAATTCCCAGTGCAAGATCTTCTTCTTGATGCTCCACACTAAAGACATAACAGCCTGATTTCTTCTTTGTATTACTCCATTGTTCTGAGTATATGAAGCAGTTAACTGTCTCTTGATTCCACTTGTGTCACAGAAATACTTGAATTCTTCTAACAATCATTCTCCTCCTCTATTGGCTCTGAGACACTTTATTTTCAAGTCTTTCTCATTTCCTTCTAACACTTCAAATCTTTTGAAGCAATAAAAGCTTCTGACTTGGCTTTCAATATGGAAACCCTCATGAGCTTTAAAAAATCATCACAAATTAGCAGAAAAAACTCATTATCTCCAAAAAAAGTTGGAGATATTGAACCACATAGATCAACATAAATGAACTCAAAAGGCTTCCATTTGATTGTATTGCCTGAGATAGAAATGACTTTCTGATCTGTTATCCCATGATGCAACTATTGCAAGAGTTATGAGTCACATAAATAAAATGCAATCCATCTACCCTTTCATCTTCTGACATCAAGTTCAGAGTATAAAAACTTAGATGACAGAAACATTTATGCGACATCCATGCTAACTTGTCAAGTTCACTAATCCAATAACATGTTTTGACAACATTCAATTTAATCATGTAAAGCATCATTGCTGATTTTTTTACCTTGGTAAGGAGTGTTCTCGAGGCATTGCAAGCCAGAAGGGTGCGATTCTTCATGCTCACTTGACACCCATTGTCATCAAACTGCCCAAGACTGAGTATATTCACTTTCAGCGTCAAAGTATAAAGCACATTCTCTAGGCTAAATATATCTCCATTTGCACATTGTAAGTTGATTTTTCCTTTAACTTATATCAAATTACTAAACCATCTCCAAATCTCACTATTCCATTTTTAGCAGAATCAACATCACCGACAAAAAATTGTTATCTGGAATGATAGACGTCGCACTAGTGTGAAAGTACCAAAAATCAGAAGTTGAAGATTCACCACGTAGCCCTTGAAGGACATCTTTCATGATGCCTTTTGGCCTCTCAAATGCACCCAGCACTTTCATGACAATTAAGACTCATACATTCTGAGAGCAGTTGGGAAAGTTTGTGGTTGTCTACTTCGATGACATCCTCATATATAGTCCAACTGTCAATGATTGTCTCGAGCATCTCCGTATTATCTGTCATATTTTACAAGCACACCAATTTATGGCGAACATTAAAAAGTGCAGATTCTTTCACGATCGAGTTCTCTTCTTACGATTCATCATTTTGGCAGAAGGGATCTCTATCGACACTAAAAAGGTACGTGCCATCATCGACTGGCCTGTCCCTATGAATATTCATGATGTTCGTAGCTTTCATGGGTTGGACATATTTTACCATGCTTCATCAAGAATTTCAGCACTATCATGACCCCTGTCACCAATTATCTCTGCAAAGGAGAGTTCTCCTAGAATGCGGGGGCTCAAGCAGCTTCTAATCAGATTAAAAGGACGATGGCCAGCGCTCCTATTTTAAGACTCCTTGACTTTGATGTTCTCTTTGAGGTTGCATGTAACGCGTCAGGCACTGGACTTGGCGGCATCCTCAGTCAAGGGGGACATTGTGTCACCTTCCACACTGAAAATCTTAACAAATCCAGACAAAAATACTCTACTTACGAGAAGGAGCTCTATGCCGTAGTACAAGTCCTGAAACATTGGCAACATTATCTCATCTTGCGGGAATTTCTGTTATTTTCTGACCGTGAAGCCTTGAAATATCTTCACACTCAATGCAAGCTTCACTTGAAGCATGCTAAATGGGTGGAATACCTTCAATCCTTTCAATTCTGTCTCAAACACAAGCCGGGGCTCAAAAATTGAGTTGTAGGCGCTCTCAGCCATTGTTGACATTTATTATGTGTGATCTTCACCGAGCTTGTGGGATTTGATGGTATTCCCACCCTCTACCACAAAAATCCAGATTTCTCTAAAATCTATGCAGATCTCTATGCAAACCCAGCATATAATGCGGACCCATTCAACATTACTAAAGGTTTTCTCCTCAAAGACCAGCATTTATGCATTCCATGTATGTCTGTGCGAGATTTCATTATTTGGGAGGTGCATCAAGGAGGATTCTCGAGACATGCCAAGAGAACCAAGACTTATGAAGCTATCCTAGAGCGGTTCTATTGACCTGGAATGGGAAGCCACATCAACAAAACTCTTGAAAGGTCTCACACTTGTGTTGAAGGCAAATCTGTCAGAACTAATTAAGGTCTGTACCAACCATTGCCAATGCCTGCATGACCGTTGGAGGGTGTCAGTATGGACTTTGTCCAGGGGCTTCCTCTAACATGCAATAAATCAGATTCTATTTGCAAGTCGTGGATTGGTTTTAAAAAATGGCGCACTTCTTGGCTTGGCAGAAAACATCAGATGTTTCTCATATAGCCAAACTCTTTTTTGGCAAAATCGCCAGACTTCACGGGGTTCCTTAGACAATTGTCTCAGATCGGGACCCAAAATTCATGAGTTATTGTTGGAAAACTTGACGACATCACATGGGCAGAAAATTACAATTTCATCAGCATTTCATCCTCAGACCGATGGACAAACTGAGGTTGTTAACGGAAGTCTAGGCAATTTATTACGATGTCTTGTGATCGATGCTTTTGTCCCCATGCAGAATTTATTACCTCATGCAGAATTTTCTTTCAATAGCACCAGAAATAGATCCACCGGTAGGCATACATTCATGATAGTCTATGGTCACCAACCTTGCAAACTTAATGACTTACCTACTCTTGAACAACTTGACAGGTCATCATTTACCGCAGAATCATTACCAACAAGCATCCATTCTCTCCACAACGAGGTTGCACGCAAGATTGCTCTGTCCAATCAGATGTAAAAGACACTGGATGACGCCCATTGTTGTCCCATTGAATTCCAAGAAGGAGATCAAGTTATGGTCCGTACACACCCAGCTCGACTTTCTTCGGCACACAACAAATTACAGAAAAGAAGCACGGGGCCATTTAGAATTATCAAGAAGCTGGGTCCTAACATCTATGTGCTAGATATACCCTCATAGTGGAATATTAGCTCCACATTCAACATCTCAGACCTTACCCGTTATCACGGCGAGCCAACAATTCCACTAGATCCAATGGATCAGGGTCCTTTCTTGCACCCCACAAGGACGGCCACTGACTTGCCACCAAGCCCAATGACAAACACTCATCAGTCCATGAAGATTTTAGCAACGAGACTTAAATCTGAGGAACGATCTTCCATCGATGTGTTGGTCCAGTGGATTTCCTCGGAGATGGCAGGATCTACCCACCTCAAAGGCCACGTGGATTTCCCTAACCCATATTTTAACGCTAGCTCCCTACTTGTGGGGAGAGTATTTTGCAGGTACGCTGGAGTCACCAACACCACCATCCGGCATGTCCCAGTCCACATCCGAATGACGATGTTCTCCTCATTAGTTCTGATTCGGACTTCGACAGCCCGGGGCTCAGTCGGATCCTCTACTTTGGTCATGCACCATCCAACTTCCTACTTGGACGCCTCGCCAACAAGCACTAGTTGACGAAAGTACACACCGTATACTCACACACTTACAACCATTCCTCTCTAGGGTTCTAGACACTCCTCATAAGGGGATGATTGGCTAAGTACGCATGAATGCGGCTTAGTCATTCAGAGATGATCCTGTCGTCAATAATATTCCAGGAACAGCCCCCCCCCACCCCGCTGAGGGCAGTGGCAACGGGTGGCTCATGGAGTGAATGCTTTAGAAGGTTTAGTGGACAGACAACGCTGCAGTTCTCCCTTGATTCAATGGAGTTGAATCTTCTAAACCCCGTGGGAGTTGACTTACTGCGTATGTTTGCCGCCGGATGGAGTAAATTTCCACGTGGGGCCTAACCAGTAGGTAAGACCCATGCTTATTTATGTTAAAAAACACTGTTCAGTGTGTCCATATGTTTCCTTTTAATAGCCCCAGAAACGGGCATGAAGGGGGACAATTTTTGTGGAACATTTCTAGTTTTCTTCTCTAGCATTCTTCTCTCTTTTAATCTAGCATCCCTGGTTCCCTTTTCCCCTTTTGGACTCGTTAGCGCTATTCATACTGGTGAGGACTCTTCCCTCGGAGCACACATGTACTCTTCTCTCCCTCCTAGCATGAACTGCTGGTGATGTTTCTTTTGTTCGGATTCGGTGGTTGTCAATTATCTAGTGATAATAAATATCGAGCAATGTCCACATGATATCAAGTTATAAAGCTGTGTCAACTAACCAAAGCTGGTCAACTCTATCAATGCCCAATTCAGCCATACTTAGAAGGCTGATTCCCTCAGAAGGAATTCCGGTCTCCTTATAGTCAACTGTTGTTTTACGTTATGCAGCTTGCGTGAATGGACTGCACGATATTGAGGGGCACCCACCTTGTGGACAACTGTGGCCAGTCCTTCCCCGTTATTTTTGGTCGCTGACATGGCCATCCACGTCCAGCCTCTGTTGCCCCTCACGCTACGGCGTGCGCCTCCTTCGTAGGTCAACCATCGTTGGTGCTCTAGGCCACTACCGCCCAACCCTTGGCTGACCTCAGTTGGTTGACCTGGGTTGATCGTGGTTCCTCCCGCGATTTCGTGCAGACATCTCCCAAACTACCGCTTACATCCGTTACCATCGTGATTCTCGACCTCGTGGTGTGAGACCACCTGTCGTCCACTGTTGCCAGCCCCTGCTTGTAGTGTTGTGATCACTTTTGGGGACGTCAGCCGACTAACTTCACCTGTGGCGGTTACAAACTGCCTCAAGTGTCCAGGTCACATCGATTTCTTCACCTTTATTTTCAGTATTATTACCTTCGTTAGTGTCGTCCTCGCTTGCTCTTTGCCAGAATTTTTGAGTTGTAGTTTAGCCACTGAATTGAGAGATAGTGAAATTCATTTGTGGTGTTGCATTTGTGCCGCTCTCTGCAACAATCGTGGACACTTGTAGACACTAATTTTCCTCCAACCCTTGGCCATCGAGCTGGTCCTAGGGTCATTGGGAGCATATCCGCTACCCTAGATTACTTGTGTCGTTTATCAAGCCTTGCACCCTAGGTCAGAGGCTTCTAACATATATTTTCATTGGTTGCATTACGCCTACATCAACTTATGTTGTAGCATGTCTAATCATCCCTCCACTCCCAATGGTGTGACACAAAGAGGTTGATCCACAGAGATGAAGAAATTTAATTTCAGAAATTTACTCAAGCTTGGAGTGAAGAAAATGAGTTTAAAGTAAGCAATATAATTTCTGAGATTTTTGGGATTTTCAAATAATTTATTTGATTTCATATGATTTCACTTGAAGCCATAATACAAGAAAAAGAAAAACATATTTTAAACTAATTTTACTAATTTTAAATAACACCAGAAATCACAAAAATATTTTTAAGAATTTTTAGGAATTTAATTTACACCGAGAACCAGTATAAATATTAAAAATGAGATTAAGAAACCAGTATAAATATGTTTAAACCACTAGAAGTTGATTATATTAATTTTAGGGATGTTTCCTGATTTTTGAGAGTTTTTAAACGCCAAAATAGTTTTTGCTGATTTTTCCTGATTTCTTATAAATTTTTTATTACTTTGAAAATCCAAAAACACAAAACTTACTTTCCCTGGCTTGTGCCGCTACAGTCAGTGGCATTGACACTGTATTGTCTAGGCCTCTAAGTCGATGACCTGAATCAAGTCTGTGAAATGGCTTAAGTCAGTGACACTATCTTGGTTGGGCTGGACCAACCAAAAATATATATTAAATTATTTTTAATAAATCCGGTTTGACACGGTTCGAACTGGGTCAAGGCGGTTCGGGGTGATTCGAGACTTAGCCAAAAAATTGGCCAAGTCTTGAAGGAGCGCCCCTTCTGCCCAGTGATTGCAGTTGACGTAGGACGACAAAGGAAAAGGGCGACTAAGGAGATGGATGGGTTGATGATGGGAAATGGGTCTGTAGGGAGGGATAAAACAATCCACAGAAATTCGCACGGTCAGATTCAGACTTTAAAACCAATGAAGATCTGGTGGTGCAGCTCTGACCCTTATCGAGGGCGGGAGTACTGTCTTCCCCCACCGCGACGATGCCTAAGCACCAAAATCAATACCCAAATTCGCCTCTTGAAGAAACACTCGAGAAAGAGAGAGAGAAATGGTGGAAATCCAAACCAAAACTAATTCTGATGGCGGTGGAAACTTCTCGAGAAAACACTGGACGGAGAGCACTTTTGACACCAAAGAGTTCAGGCGTACCTCGGCACCGTAGTGCATGAAGAGGATGCGAGAAATTCTGATCGTGACGAGGCTGGGCGAATCTGGGCGTTGAGCGGCCCACTGGACGAGGATGATGCTGGGCGTTCCAGGCATTGAACGGCCCTAGCTGAGTGCAGATGTTGTGGTCGCAAAGTCAAGCATAGGCGAACACCCGCGCGCGCGCATAGGAGTGCGGGAGTCTTGAGCGCCGGCGCGGCGCGTGCGGGAGCGCACTCGGGCGCGCGCGGCTTGGAGCGTCGGATGGCGTCGACAACGACCGGCGGCCTGGGATGCTATGGGTGGCGGCCTAGGACGTGGCTTGAACGGCCTTCGGGAGAACAGCCAAGGCGTCCTGGCGGGGTTGCCTGGGCGGCCTTGGCTGGGGCGGTCTGGGCATCCCTGGCGGGAGGTATGGGCAGCCCTGGCTGGAGCGGCCTGGGCGTCCTGGCGGGGCGGCCTGGGTGGCCTCGGCTGGGGCGTTCTGGGCGGTCCAAGCAGGGCTACCTGGGCAGCCTTGGCTGGGGCGGCCTGGGCGTCCTAGCAGGGCTGCCTGGGCAGCCTAGGCTGGGGCAGCCTGGGCGTCCCTGGCGGGAGGTCTGGGCGGCCCTGGCAGGGGCGGCCTGGGCGTCCTGGCTGGGCGGCCTGGGTGGCCTTGGCTGGGGCATTCTGGGAAGTCCAGGCGGGGCTACCTGGGCGGCCTTGGCTGGGGCGGCCTGGGCTGGGGCAGCCTGGGCGTCCCTAGCGGGAGGTCTGGGCACCCTTGGCTGGGGTGGCCTGGGCGTCCTGGCGGGGCGGCCTAGGGTGCCTGGGCTGTGGCGGCCTGGGCATCCCCGACGGGAGGTCTGGGCGGCCTTGGCTGGGGCGGCCTGGGTGGCCTCGGTTGGGGCTTTCTGGGTGTCCTGACGGGGCGGCCTCGGTTGGGGCGGCTTGGCTGGGCGGCCTGGGAAAGAGAGAAAGAGGGGAAAGAAAGAGAATAGGAGAGGGAGAGAGGATGGCGAAAGAGGAAGGAGAGGGGACGGGAGGCCGACGTCGCGAGGCGGCGGCAGCGGTGAAGGCTAGGGTTCAGAGGGGTAGGGAGGTTGGGCAGTCCTCCAAGAAGAGTTAAACAAAACTCAATTCTTGAAATTATGACTATCTAAGAGTTTCTTGAAAACAATGGCCTTTATATAGGCCTTTGAGGAAAGAGAAATTGACGAGAAAGTAAAGACGTGCGTCGTGTCACGCCAAAGGGCAGTTGTGGATCTGCCTTTGGCGTCGTGTCATGACGCGTGTAGAGACGTGCGCGGGTGGAGACATGCTAGTTGGCGGTTGTGGTGTGTCGGCTTTAGTGTTGACTCCGGTTGACCGTGGCGGGTTGACTTCAGTTGACTCTAGTTGACCGTGGTCCATAGCAGGCCTGTTGACTCTGGTTCACCGTGGTGACGCGTTCGTCGATGATATGTTGGCATCCTCGCCATCAACAGTGTTGTGCACGTGCGTGACCAACGAGCAGAGGGCACTCTCGCCGCCCTTGGCACTACCATGCATCACACACCACTGCATTGTAGTAGTGGTGATGGGAGAAAATGATGGAGCGCACCCGAACGACATCAACAGATCATCATCAGAGCCATCTTGGCCATCCTCAGCATCACCACCAGTCTGTGTCCTGCTAGACCGGCAAGCCAAAGCCACCGTGAAGATGCCCGAGTTTAAATACCCTGGGTAGAGAATGACCGTGCACACGTTTGCATTTTAAATTTACTTGTTTTATTTGTATGATTTCATGTTCGTGTTTGTCATGAAGAGCTCAACGTACTCGTCCTGACGCGTGTGTATCATTGCATTTCACCCATCGTTTTATTTCAAGTCATTTTAATATTTCTCCATGTTTCTTTTTCATTTTTAGTGTTGTAAAAGGGGTCCCTTATTGGTCCCCTATGTGTACTGTGTATTGGCTACATCATGGCCCTATATAAAGCCATGATGTGCCATGTCCTTGTTCAGATCTACATTTTTTTGTTTTGGCAGTAACCATCGTCCAGGTTTCACCAAGAAGAAGAAAGGAGGAAGAAGGAGAAGATAAGAAGAAGAAGGTGGAGAGTAAGGGCGCATCCCAGGATCAGCCATCGCTGTTCTCTTGGCCTCAGCCGTGCTACAAATGTTTCTTCCCATTCACGGCCGCCTTGCATCGTTGGCACAACGCAGTTCGTCTCCATGAATGCCTGGCACTCCCGCACTTTGCCACTTTGCTAGGGAAATATAGTGACACCTTTGATGACTCCTGGACCGTCAACAGGCATGGTACGAACCCACCGAGCAAGAGCTGATGAACCACTCCCCTATGCGCTCGATGATTGCACTCCCTCTCACGTGATTTCTTCTACAGACGGTCAATGCAAGGGAGATCGCATTGAGTCATAGTTTCAGGGTAGCGTCACAGTAGAACTACAACCGGTCAGGCGGTTAACATTTGCATTGTTCCCTTGCGTGACGACTAGTCCATGCTGGCGGTGACGTTGCCCTGTGCGCTACGCCGTTGGTGACAGCAAACAATAGTGCCGATGCTATAAAGTTCAGCCCGGGCCATAAACCAGCGCATTCTCCATGGACCAGATCGAGTGTGCAGCATCGCCTCAACAATTGCCACTCGATTGTTCGGGTACCACATGTCCGACCTACGAAGCACCGTTGTGTCAACCTGAACATGTGGTACACCTGTGCCCCTTGCCCGTTACGTACCATCGCCCCGTCACTGACTGTGCAACCATGACCTACGCGAGCAACCGTCTAGCTCGACACACTGTACCCTATGTCGATCAGCCACCACACCTGTTAGTGTGTCACTCGCCACTACCGTTCAACCGCTGAAGCCTAGCCGACGTGTTGTCGATTTGCTGCACACTACGTCCCGATAGGACCTCGTTGCCTCTCATTCGTGCCACGCAGCTGCACCATCGGCTATCACACGGCCGCTCCACACTCATTTCTTCTCCTCGGACCTCCGTCCACTACCACCTCTACATCAGTTAGGCTATTCCGGTTCCTTCCCTAGTTCTCCTCCGCCTACCAGCCCGCACCAGCCCGTGCACCGACAAAGATTGTGAACACAAACACCGCTACCACTGAGGTACGTCGTTCCTCTTGCTCGTCTGGTATACTACTTTCTATAGTATATTTTTGACTGCACTCCACCGCGCTCGGGTTAGTTTAGTGAAATAAAATTATCGAGAAAACTACGGCTTGAGCAAATTCCTAGGTACGGGTTGAGCCTGTCCGTTACGTGCAAGCCCCTACGTAATTACTCTTCTCAGCGCCGTAGTCACCGTCCTCGGTCCGACGAGGTTCAAAAGGTCACCATCATCGTCATTGGTTGCCCGCCTAGAGCTCGACAAATCTCCTCGAGTCGGTGCCTGCACGTACACTCATCTAGGGTCTTATCGCATCCCGTAGTTACATTTCACTTACTGAATTCACCCGTCAGACGATGCCAATGACGATGTCTGACATCAGAATATCAAACATTTTTAAGGCAAAATAGATTTTTAATGCAATTATTTTGGGGATTTGGGAAGGTAAATGAGGGAGGATCTAAAAAGAGATAGGAAGAGATTTTGGAGAGAGATAAGATTGATATAGAGAGAAAAAATAATTAAAATGAAGAGATAGAAAGAAAAGGAAGAGAGAGTGTAGAAGGTGTTTGAGATTGAATTTGAAGGTGCAAAGGAATGAGATTTTTTATGATTTTTTAGTGTATAAACTAGGGATATTGATGAACGACTAGAAGGAGAAAGAACCGATTATAGAGAGAATGTAGGAAAAACGAGTTTTTAAAGTGAAAAATGACAGATTTTAAGGGTAAATGGTTGGATAACGATGGAGAAAATGTAAATAAAGGTTCCTAAACCCACCATGCAATTTTACTGAGCCCTAGATGCTTATTAAGTCTGGATTGTTATATTTCCTAGGATCAATCATTTTTCAATGCAAACAAGACATGGGACTACGAGAAAACTTCAATAAAATTACATTAAGCAGGTTGACCAGCCTGGATTATGAAAAATGCCTTGTCCTGAAGGCTAGCCACTTGATATAGCACATCTAGAATGAGGGGAAATGAGGGAGAAAAGAGTATTTAAACATAGAAAGGATTACTAAAATGTCCATTTGGGCATTTTCTATTGTATTTTTTTTATTTTTCCTCTTTTTCTCCATGGGCTGAGAGTTTCCCCTTGTGATCTTCAGCTTCTTTTTTGTAAGAATTTTGAGAGCCCAATGGGAAGCTTAGGTAGTGGTCCGTCTTCCTCAGATTTCTCTATTCAAGGTCCAAAACTCCACTTGATTCATTGAAGCCCCTTTCAGAATCACTAAGCTCCCAAAATTCTCCAGTTCCTAAGAATTGTATCTTCTCATTCTTGTAGATTTGTGCACATTTGGAACTATAAAATACTCATCAGTAATCAAACTTCTTGACTTAAGAGAAGTCAAGGAAGTTAGTGAAGAATAACCATAATGTGAAATAATTAGAATTTCTAACTAATGCGTAAATACTTGTTTAAGTGAAATACTAACATGATGAATTCTAAATGAATAAATCTAAAATATATTGAAATATACATGCTGTAATCATGTTATCATCCCCAAAAGCTTTCTTTTTAGGGCCCCCAAAGCCTTAACCTGAGTGATCACAAAGATCTAGCTATAACAGTATATTTCTGAATATTGTCTTCTCCTCAACATGACATAGAGTGACAATTACTTAAGTAGTATGGAAAACGATGACCAGTATTATGTTTTCAACAGAACACTTTTAACTCAAAGTTTTATTAGTCTAGAGACAAAAATTCATAAATATAACTATGACGTCCCTTGTGTAATACTTCTGTGTTTGTTGTCATTCTTTCTCCATTCCTCTTCGCCCCCATGTTTTTCCTTGATGAAATCCTTGATTTGTGTGTGTTTAAAACTCAAATTTATTTTTCAATCCTGCACCAAATTCAATGATTCCAACCGGAAACATTTTTTAACACAATTTTTCACAACCCCTATCTCATACAAAGTGGTCAAAACCAAATTAGATAAATCTCTAGAGATCAATATTTCCATGTCCTTAGTTACAACCTAATTCCTCAATATCAAACTGTAAACCCCTGTAAATCTTTCAAAAGTAAAAAAATCATGTGATTCTATGTTCTTTGGTTTTTGTGTGGATGTTTGAAATAATTCATATGTTGAATAAAAGCTCAATATCAGTAGAAAGGTTATGCTAAAGATTGTAAACTTATCACAAGGTTGAGGATGTGTGAAGTTTGGAGGCCAGCCTTATTTTCTTTAAATCTTCAAACAACCTGCACCAAAAACCATGAGTCCAAGTTTTATGGACTTGAATTGATGTTAGCCACAAACAAACTCTTCAAAGATTTCTTGTAAACTGCTTGAAAGTTGTTCTAGGGATTAAGAGATCTCTCTAGCTTTTGGACTGTGATTTTCAAAAGGCAAGGAGAATAGAGTTGGAAATTAGCACCCAAAACTGTATATATGGACTTAGAAATCCCAAAGGGCATTAAAGTAATTTTTATAAGTCCAACATAAACATCTATTTACTATGATTAAGCAATATAAAAAATTAGTAATTATAATTTTTATTATTTTATATTTATAAGTTCAAAATACCTTTCAAAAGTTAAAAGCACAAACTAGTTGTTATGAGCATTAAAATAATCTTAAACTTTTAGATATATTTCCACATCATTTTCATAAAGATATCACCATTGGATACTAATATGTTAATTTCATTAATTTTCATTAAAATTTATCCGTAAATTTATCCTTAAATACTCAAAGGTAATACATAGGATTTTTAATAACTTATTCAATAAATTAAATGAAGAAAAGTTCACAGAAATACCTGACCAGTGTTAGAAAATATGTTTGTCTTCATGTCATAGAAAATATAAGTCCAAAATACATGATTTGACTTGTTCAGCGTATGGACAAACTAAGTAGCCTTTTAGTAACTATGTCTCCTATTTTATCTTCACTTAAAATCAGTCAACTAGTTCACCGAGGACCTATTGTGCTTTGATCAAAATCTTATTGAGGCATGCATTACTTTGAACATTCATCAAAACACACATTAAACCATTGTGCTAAAATGTCCTTAAAGCTTAATCTTCACATATCATTTTAATTTGATTTCAAGTGAGATAGAAATAAAAAAATAAATGGTCTTATGTGAACTTGATTTTTGGCTTCATGTCATGAATTTCATGTTGGAAAACATTTTACTCATTCATGAATTTTACTATTGTCCTCATCTGAAGAGGTTCCCATATTTCATTCTTAGCGTGACTTTGAAACCATGCTTTCTAAATTCATAATGTTTCACATATTTCCAATTGTTTAAAATATATCATTCGTGAAAGAAGAGTGAAAATAATTTTTTTTTCATGTATGAATTAACTTGAGGACATAATCGTACTAAAATGCATCTCATGTTCTGGAGAGCTCAACAGTGATGTCATGCACTTACTATGTTCCATTCTGAGCTGGAAAGAAACCAGTATGCAGTTAGTGTGCATTAAGTGAAACTGGAGCATTCACATCTTGGTCACACATTTATCTACCGTGTTTGGCCCACTTCATCCGAAAAAATGGCTCACACAACCCACTTTATGACGCCATAAAACTGGCAAACCCATGAAACATACTACATGATCACAAATGCAGATTTGGTAACCCCCAGAACCTGACATAACAAGAACCTTATCAGTTATAACTTAAGATAAAATTAATAATTTAAATTTATCCATTATATATCTAGATATATATAAATCAGGGGAAATCCACAGCCATTTTGAAACTCAATTCATGCATAATATTTACTATTTATTTTCAAATCACATAAAAAATACAAAATACAATCTATACACATGAAAAATGCAGTATGTATATATAATATAGCTTAACGTAAAATTTTTAATCACGCACATGGACATAATTACCAAAAATATGTTTAAAATCCATGCTAGGAATCAGTGTTATCACTAGCTACCCCTCATTACATCTTGGCTACTCTGGTAGCAATGATAATCCATAAAGAACAAATAGTCTTCATAGGTGGCACTAAGATAGTTGTGTATTAAAGCTCCATAGGGTGACGAGATGAACACCTCACTTTAAGTGATTCTAAAGTGTGTGCTGAGTATAGACTAGCGCACCTAGAATTTAAAGTGAGTTGTATTCCATACCGTATTCATGTTTATTTATATTGATGTTCCATGTACTGTCATTAGAACCATTATAAGATAGATACATTGATAGTCAAATGCTGCTAACAACACACCAATGCATAATTTTCACTGGTAAGTATGCCACATGGTATCTAACCAGAATTCCTCTTCTCTGGGATCATATCAAATGCATTGTTTTTATTTTTGAAACTTTAGCATTTTTTGCACTTTTGTGGAGGGGCAAAAATTCTACACTCTGCTATAAAGCGCTTTATGTGGTATCTGATCCAATATTGAGATGAGGTAATGATTAGGTCCCTCAATAGATAGATGTGAACATATATAAATATGTCATAATATAACCATGTAGGCTGTCATATTTTGTTTAATTTACTACAGGTAAATACCAAAATCCCAAATTCCATCAAATCCAAGATTGTCCTTGAATAAAGCTAAAAAGCTTAGGTTCCTTTGTTGATAATATTTATCCCATCAAAAAATTATAATATTCTTGAAGACGCTTCAGGTCATGCTTCTTACATGCAAAAGTGGTTGGAAAAAGATCCATTCACCCTCATGTACTGTTGGGATAAAAGCAACTTTCCATATTATTACATGATGTTGGAACTATATGTCAGGTGAGTGTAAGTTACTGAGAACTTGGTCTTGTAAGGGTGCTGTCTGGTGTATATATTGTTTTCTCGTGTCCAGTGGTTTTACCACTGAGGGTATTACTGTGCCGCACAAACCAACAGACATGACAACGAATACTGAAGGTAAGATAATGGTTGTGTGAGTAAGGGTTGTTTTTTCTAGGGAACTAAAAGTATGATTTTTAGATTTTTAATATCCACCTTTATGATTACATGGTCCTAAATGTTTAACTTGATTTCTTAAGTTTGGATTTATAATTCCATATTTTCAAAAACAATAAGATTTTTCACTTGGCAATCTTATTAAGCTATGTTTAGGCCCACGATGTAAATGCTCATAGTCCACATGCTGATAATATGTTTCTTCTTATTCCTTGTTATTGAGGTCCTTTGAACTTCAAAAAATTGATTATTTCAAGTTTCATTTGCTTGGGCTAACAGTTTCATTTGTGCTTTCATTATATACTTCCCCTCTTAAAATACCAAAATATTATCATTTAAAATAGTAACCTCTATTCCCAATGTATGCATGGTCCATTGGGAGCCTGAGCACAAATAGATATTTACGAAGAGCATACTTCAACTCAGTTCAAATTATAACATATTTTAATAAGATGTAATAGTGGTCATGGAAACTACAAATAGGGCCCAACCAGTATCTTGGACTCTTTTATGGTGACTGTAATAACTCACTCATGATTTGAGAGTTTTTTGAACACTGAAATTCCTTGACTGACATTTTTTGTCATTTTCCCTATGAATGACCACTTTATCATCCATATTGATGGTTGGTCTTGTTGGGTTTGGTGCCTTGGTTCGTCCATGGAAAACACGTTCCATGGATGTGGAAGCGTGTTGATCGATTCAGAATCGATCTTTAAAACAAACCATTGAAAGTCCCTTTTAGGGAACTCGTTCTAGCATTGAGTTTGCTGCTACGAGATCGTTCTGAAGCTGTTCACGCGTCGGGCCTCTAAAAGTATCCACGTGATCACTCGGCGCTTGGATCTCAACGTCTTCTTCTTCAACGCTTCTTGAAAATCTTGAAGATATGCTCACCATGAATACACTCTTCCTTTGATGAGTGGAGAAGAGAGTGGACAAGAGGAGAGGCTTTCAATTCAGGCTTGCATGGGTGCTTAAAATGAGACCCCTTTCCCTTTTTATATTTCACTTAAGGGTTTGGTCAAAGACCCTCCAAAGTAAAATATATCCACCAATGCCCTTATGACCTTGTGTGTGTGACCCTCTAGGCCAATGTATTGTTCTAGTTAATAACATTAATGGCCCAATAACATTTGCTGTCCAACCATATTAATTAACTATATAAACATAAAGATTAATTAAATAAGGATTGTTTTAACCTGATCGATAGGTTAAGTTTCTAGCCCGTGGGGTACCAAGCTACACCTCATGCTCTATAAGATACCAAGTAGTCTTGAACTCTCTCATGGAACTGATGTCGGTCGTCGTCAGGGACATCGTCGGGTTGACACAAAATATGATGGTTCGGTGTCAATAAAGGATGATGGTATTGAACATCGACGGTGTCATCGTCCAACGGATCAAAACCCTAACGGGTAAATGTAACTACGATGCGAAGATAAGTGCCCTACAGGTTGTACGTGTAGACTCCGACTCGAGGGGGCGCCGAGCTCCAAGCTTGGATGGGTCGCCGGGTGACGGTGACGGTGGCCTCTCAAACCTCGTCGGAGCGACGAAGGCATCTACAGCCGAACAGAATCTACCTGTACCACCCACACATAAAAGACGCACTCGTCTGTGCCGGTAAGACACTCAAATGTCGTAGTTTTCTCTCAATTTGTCTCTCTCACCTACCTAGCCTGAGCGTGATGGAGTCGAGACAAACGAGTACTGCAAAAGGTAATTAAACGAGCGGTGGGAAAGGATGACGTACCTCGTCAAGGCGTGGCTCATCGTGCACAGCTTCGTCAACGTCGGGGGCGATTTGGAGCAAGTGGGGCAGAGATTCACCAAAGAGATCACTGCGGCTCGACGAGCATAATGATGGAGCTGTACGTAAAGGTCGGAGGAGATGGAGTACGGTAGAGGCCAAGGCAAACTGGCTCAAGCATAGTTCTGCTCCCAGGTGCAGCCTTATGGAGGGCAGGCGCTAGTAGATTCAGACAGGTGATGCGAGCATTGGTGTTCGGCGAGTTGGCAATGCGCCGGGCGATTCACAGACGGTTGTTGATGATTGGTGGCAAACAATCAGCGACACGGAGTATCACCGCTCCATCGGTTGGTACTATTGGACATTTCCGGCCATCTAACGTCTGATCCCTCGACCAGATCGACCGACGTCTCTAGATTTCCAACCAGTCGGAAGGCTCCGCTAATATATAGATCTTAGTGAGGTCCTACCGGTCATCTGTTCCCTTGACCCGATCATTTGGCGTCTTCAGAACTCTGATCAATTGCACAGACCTTGAGACCTGGCAGAAAACCTGTCGGGATACCCTTCGCTCAAGGGGAGGGGCGCCAAGAGTTATCCACCGCGAGCGTGTAACTACCCCCTTTACAATTCGCTGGTTCCCATTCTCTAGCGTCTTCAGAACTCTGATCAATTGCACAGTCCTTCAGACCTAGCGAAAAACCCGTCAGGATACCCTTCGCTCAAGGGGAGGGGTCGCCGAGTCGTTCCATTGATTGTTTGCACGCCAAAAATAGACCCACGGAGGTCTTCTAGTTTGCCGTGAATCCTCTTCCCTATGGTAGAGTGTCTGGGCGAGACGAGAAAATTCTGGTCGCGAGAATCAGCCGCACCAGGGTGAAGGCCAGATCGCACGCGAGGAGAGCAAATTCGGGAGGTGGGGGAAGTGTCCGACCCTCAATATTCAGCCTTCTCTTCCCTTACATTCCCTCTTCCTCCTTCCCCTCTTTCTTTTTTTCTCGATGGATGTGGGGGAGACAAGAAAGAACGATAATTCCACTTCGGTTTTCTTCCTAGTCTGCCTGTTTAGGGCACCCCCTCTTCCCTTATAAAGGAGAGAGGTTAAATGGGCCCCCTATATGGGTCAACAAAGGGGAGAAAGAGGTCCATTAGAGCCCTTATAAATGGGCTCCCCAATAACCAAATAAAAGAAAGGAAAGCACAAAAGGAAACAAGGGGGAAGGCAAAGTAGGTGCCCTTTCCCGTGACGACGACAAAGGACGTACGGGTCAAGTCGCGACTGCAACGAGAACACAACAAGAAAACATAGAGCATGAAAGAAACATTGATGAAAATGAGAAACGATAATTGAGCATATGTCACCCAATATTCGACGACGGTTGCAGGTGGCGCAGACTACGTCATCGACAATCTCCGATGGTGTGTGCCATCAAGTACCTTTACCATCATCGGTTACCATAAATGTATAATCCATCATCCGCGCAAGACTTTTGAATGACTTAGGGTATGGTTTATTGTCAAACCCTAATCCGTCATTCAATTAGTACTGATGTGTAATGGGAATCATTAGGGAACACCTTCTCTAATATCCTCACTATCTAGGCCAAGGAGTTTTCTGCATCGCCTTCCTCGAGTCCATCTCCTCTTATACCGAGGGCGGATGATCCCATCTTGACCACTCAATCATCTCCGTAACCTTCTTACTAGAGCCGATCTATAACTTATTTGAATCCCATGATTAGAGCCTCGTAAGTCGTAGTCAAAATGTAGTCATCCACTCACGAGATGTCCTTGGTGTCTCAGGTCAATTCATCACTTATACAACCGTGACTTGAATCAACCTGATTGACGTTTAGTTATAATACCATTCAGGAATTCGTACAGATCAATTCAGTGAACTCTTTCTCCAAAGAGCACCCACTATCTGTCCTTAGTGTAGCCACACTAATAGCTAGAGGATCAGCCATACTTATCGTATAAGTAGGATCACCTGGTGCTATTTTATCCGGATAATTTGATGTCTGTCTTGACTATCCATCGAATAGGAATATTTAGAATACCTGTTTAAAGACTAGTGATCACTGTATTATGATCTCATCATAATTCACTAAGTCATTGCACGTATTCATGGACTTCGTTATAAACATCACACGGAATAAAAATGAACGTGAATATTTTATTCAATGAACTTAAATAAACATGGTAGTGTGATTGGCTTGTTCACCACATAATACCCATCAGGTCTTTCTGTATGTAGAAAAATAGATACACAAAGGTACAATATCTATTCTCAAGGGTTTTAACTTCTAGCATAAGAAGCCCTAACCAGAAATTAAATATGTCACGATAAATAGTTTCATATTTGATTTTTCAATTGAAAATCACCCAATGAATTTAGTAAGTAAGAAAATGAATTTACTAAAAATTCAATTCACCAAAAGACATTATTTAGAAATCATTTAAATTATGATGATAGTATTTGACAAATAATATTTAAATAAATGATTACAAAACATTCGAGTATAATGACAACTTGTCCCTTCTTCCCTTCGAAATCCTTTGACCTTTAAAATTCTAGTGGATGGATGAATGATGAAAACATTATCTGGTATTTGTAATGCATAAAAAATAGTTTGTTATCAAACACTAGCCACACTTTTTGGGTAAAAAATAATTCATATGGTCAATAAAATGATTTCTTTTTGCATACGCATAATCTGATTAATTCAAAGTTTGCTTTGTTTTGTATTATCACAATAATTAAATTCATAAACACGATTTTTTTTTTGTCTAAGAGCCAAAAGTTTGATTTTTTGCTAAAACCATGATGGATTTTGAGATACTGAGATTTTAATGAGAACACTGTTTTGCTTAATGTTTGGTGATATTTTATAGGCTGGTATAAATTCCATAAATATAGTTATTTTAAGCAAAGTTGAAATAGTTCCACTATCTAGTATTCGTTATAAAACTATCTGTCTCATCTTTGTGTTGTCTGAAGCAAAAAAATAAGTGCTCTCCTTCTTCACAAAGTAATGAGTGTTTTCAAATTTTGAAATTCATACAAGGTTAATAGATAAAAGGTAATTTGGTTTTATATATTTGTTACATTCATTTGAAGAATGCTTCGTTAGATTATTGTTCAAATTCTAATTGGCTCCTAGGTATCAACCCATCTAGGACTCAAGTAAATAGATTACTGATAGCTTGATAAATGTACAAGAAAATTTCACACGTTTTCTATGATCTTATCGATTCTTGTCATAGTATAGTCTTGTTCATGGCATCATAATGGGAACATTAAACAGTTGTTGAAAATATCATTAGTTGTGTCATTTATGGTTATCAAAGTACTATAATGTAAAAGACATGATCACATTTCATTGGGGATTCCTATTTAATAATGCCTCAACTTAAAGAGGCAAGGTGATGGCGAAGACGCCAACACATTATCGTCGAACGCGTCGCCACGGTCAACCAGAGTCAATACGCCTGCTATGGACCCAACGACAAAGTCAACCAAAGTCAACCTGCCCCAGTCAACTAAAGTCAACACCAAAGTCAACACGCCGCAACCGTCGACAAGCGCGTCTCCACCCGCGTACGTCCCTACGCGCGTCATGACACGACGCCAGAGGCAGATCCACAACTGACCTTTGGCGTGACATGGTGCACGTCTTTAATTTCTTGTCTCTAATTTCTCTTCATTTTCTCTTTTTTCCAAGGCCTATATATAGGCCATTGTTTTCAAGAAACATTAGGCAGTCATAATTTCAAGAATTGAGTTTTCAGTTAAACTCTTCTTGGAGGACTGCCCAGCCTCCCTCGACCTTCAAACCCTAGTCGTCTCTCTCTCTTTCGAGTGTTTCTTTGTGATGCGAATTCGGATATTGATTTTGGTGCTTAGGCATCGTCGCGGTGGGTGAAGACAGTACTCCCGCCCTCGACAAGGGTCGGAATTGCACCACCAGTTTTTCATCGATTTTAAAGTCCGAATCCGACTACGTGTATTTCTGTGGCTGTTTTATCCCTCCCTACAAGCCCGTCTATCACCCCTTACCCATCATCATCCATCTATCCCCTCAGTCACCTTTTCCCCAGTTGTCCTACGTCACAAGGCCATTTATTAGTACCACTATCTTGTCACATTTCATGCACACGAATTAGGCAAAAATAATCCCAGAAGTTATTCATAAGGTTGAAGGGATGATCAGTATGAACTGTGTACATACAGGATCATAATAAATAGTGTGCAAAAGGATCTGTAAGTTATTTTAAATAATTGTTTATCAGGTTAT
Organism: Wolffia australiana; assembly: GCF_029677425.1. NCBI lineage: Eukaryota > Viridiplantae > Streptophyta > Magnoliopsida > Alismatales > Araceae > Wolffia > Wolffia australiana. Next base: position 14,140,213 of record NC_135841.1, on the reverse strand, counting down.
TCAAAAAAATTGAATCTGCCAATAAGTTTGTATAAAGTTTTATATGTGCATGTCATTTGGCTTAAAAAAGTTACATCTGACGTCGTAAAATATGGTAAGAACATGGTTGAGCATTTCACACTGTATTTCCATGTGATTAAACAGGAATGGTCAGGAATAGATCATAAATACAAAACTACTTTCCTCTTAGGGAATTTACTCACATTTCTAATAAAAATCTCTGCTGAATGCATCTTCCCACATGGAAGTATCTACAATGCATCTTCCCACGCTTTGCTTATAGATGAACCAGCTGCATTTGTAATATCATCTCGAGGTTAGCATGGAGATTATGTTGTTCTCTAATGACCTGTGTTTTCAAGGTCAATCCACTTCTGGTCTAGAGTTCACTGCATTCTCCTGTTTGACAGCCGAATTGGAAGCAAATTTGACATCATGGTTCAAATCTGTTGTTCTTGCCTCTTCCTCTTCCACGACTTTGACAGTAACCTCTATTGTAGTGTCCGTCTCTACGTTGGTGTGTGTAGGTTTGTTTGTTTCAGATTTGAGTTTTATTTGCAGACGGACCAAAAAATTCTCCATTGTTCTCTTGTTGATATGTCTGGTATGGAACATGTGCTTTTAGATTCATGATGAATTAACTAGTTAGCAAGGGTTTGAATAAAGTCTCATTTATAATTTTAGAGCAAAACCAACTTCTACTTTTAAAACCCAATTGCTTTCTGCACTAGCCTTAGCAATATATGTTTCAATAGGCTGTGAATCTTCATGCTACTATCGAGAGATGAAAATATAAAATTTATTCGACAATTACATAATCATAATTTCCAATTTATATGTCTAGGTAAATCTAGTAGACTAGTCTAGTAATTTTGGAAACAACCTATAACTGTTTAAAAACACATCTAGGCTTGGCTTTTGTATGAAAAAAATAAAGGTTGAGCCTTCTGTGTGATGACACTTTGTGTCGTGTGTCTTTATGAAATTTCTTTTTTCGCCATCTTTGGGTTGTCGGGAGGCCCCTCTTACATGATTACTGGCCTCTTGCATGTGTTTTTTAATTTAGTTATGATTAGTTGCCATCTTTAGGGGGGAGGATATCCATGTTGGGCTTCTTCTCCCCCTAAAGAGCCCTGTGAATGGGAAGCCCAATAGGCTTTCCCCTTAAAAGAGGGCCCAATTGGGCCTCCCATCACTGCCTCTCCCCTACTATAATTAAGGGGGAAGGGTGGACGTAGGAAGGAGGCTTAGCCAATTTAAAGAATTTCCAAATCTGTGTTGTTCATTGGCAGTTATTTTTGTGTCATGTTTTCCCTTTCTAAAGAAGAAGAAGAAAGACCAGAATAGCTACACTTTGCTTCATGCTGCATCAGGATTTCCCATCCTTGTCCACGGAGACAGAGGTTGTTGCCTGCTCAGAGATCCTCTAGTGCTACAAGAAGACTGTCCGTGGTGATTTCACGTGATTCAAGATCTCCTGATCCCGTTTGTGTAGTTCTGCCGACCTTCTCACTTATTTCCTCTATCAACATTTCGGCACAACGACATTGCAGAGCTAATTATGACTTCACAGAACCACCTACGACACTCTCCTATGCTGCCAATCAAATTCGAGTGGTTAATTTCAAGAGAAGAAATTGCCAGTGCGGCAACCCCCCCCCCCCCCACGCCCCATCCGCAAGGATCATCATCGCTCGTGATGTCCCGTAAGTTCCAATAATGATCCACGGGATCGTTGGTTGATCACTTTGTTATTGGATTTCACCCAGCTAAGCATCGAACCTCGGTGGCTCAACGTGTGGTGCCTCAACCTACATGGTCTGGACATATCTACATCACAGTGTGACCAAGACACAACTCTCAACACTCTTCCAAAGCTTCCACGGTTATGTCCTATTGTAGCCCTGCGGTGCCTACCTTGGTCGATGGCTCCTTCCCAAGTCCTTGCCTGTCGCTAGAATAAATTACAAGACCATGAGGGTGCATCCGTCTTCTTTTAGCACCGACTAGTCAACACCGCCATCCGGAATCTTCGACCGCAATATCGTCACTTTCTCAGTTGTTTCCAAACAAGAAGATTGAAGAGGACTTTTCTGCCACCAAGAAGACTATTTTCTACCGCCGCACATTGCATCATTGGTGACAGTTGAACTAGTTGATACGTACCATTCTGGCTACCACTTTCTCTCGATTGAGAATCTCCCGTCATGGTCTTGACGTGAATTCTTTGACTCTTCCGTGGGTCTCTTAATCCACGATTGGCACACTATTCTGAAACTCTCTTGTCAAGCAGTAGTTGCAACAGTCACCATCTGAAAATTCTGGGTTTTACCCGTAGGTTCATTGACCCTCGATCACCTCGAACCCAGATTCTACATACTTCCCTCTTTTCTCAGTATTATTATTTCCCTCAGGGCCATCCTCGCGTACTCCCTTGCCTTGAGTGTTTTTTCAATATTGGATATAGGTCTTAGCCACCGTCGTCGTGTTAAGAAATTCTCTTTGACGATATTGGATCCGATTGTTCACGTCGATGGTATGGACCCTAGTGGACGAAGAGCGTCCCCCACCAGATCGACCCTTCGAGCTGATTACGCAGGTCACTGGGAGTTTGATCGCAACATAACCCGTTGTATGTTGTGAATTGGTTACCCCTCAGATCTTTTGACTTCCAACGTAGTTGTCATTAAATTCTTAAGCCTACTTATCCTTTCACTTTGTTACATTGCATCGAGATTTAATTCTGCTGTGGTGTAACATGCCACACTGAATCCCGATCAACGTGTTACATCAGTCTGTTTAACTTAGCCATTAACCTTTATCTTTTATGCTTCAATTAATCAATATTTTCATTGCTTAATTTCTGAAGACTAGGGGACAGAGATCGAGAGACACAGAGAGATAGAGAGAGAGAGAGAGAGAGAGAGAGAGAGAGAGAGAGAGAGAGAGAGAGAGAGAGAGAGAGAGAGAGAGAGAGAGAGAGAGAGAGAGAGAGAGAGAGAGTGGGGGATTAGTAGATACAAAAGAAGATGCTGAAAATGTCAAACCCCTCATCTGAGTGATTCAGGATCATGGGACTTGGTACATCCTACAAAGTATGATGACCTAGCACATCCTTGAGAATCGGATCATGCCTACTTTCTTGGATCGTCCCTATTTTTTGGGGGGCATTTAGGCCATGGGTTGTGCATATAAAAGGCTCATCATTTTTCTTGTTTTCTTCACTCTTGATGTGTTCTCTTTTCTCCCTTTGAGTTTAGAGTTTCTTGAATGTTATTTTGAACTAGAAGTCTCTCCTTCCGTCTCTCTCTCTCTCTCTCTCTCTCTCTCTCTCTTCTGGAGTTTTTTCTCTCTCAATCAACGACAAATCTGCTCGTTGCAGGGAGGTCGAACCTCCCTATGGTATCCTTTTGTGTTATCCTGTCTCGATGCCCATGACTAGTTCTTCGAGGTACTTAGATGGTTTATTTAAACTACGAAATGCAGATATTATGATGCGGGTACGGAAACGTGTTGTGAGTGACCACAGGCTGCTCTGATACCAATTTGATGGTGGACGTTGTTGGGGACAAAAAACAACTATATCGAGACCATGCTCAGATACCAATATGAAGTCAGTCGTCGTCGATGATGTCATCCGACTGTTAAATTCCCTAAGGAAATGTGACTACGAGATGGGTTGAATCCTAGGCGGACGTACGTGTGGGGCCCGACTCATAAGGATTCACCAGCTCTGAGCCTCGAGGTGGACAACTTGTGATAGTGACGGTGACCTTTTGACCTTTTGATGAAAGATATACTTGTTGGAGCGACGACGTTGACTACGGTGTCAAACCAAATAATTCTATTGGCGCTCACACATAACGGATGTGATGCAACATGGATATGGTCGGGATCGATCGAAGCGTGTTGCAATACAACTAGTCGTTGAATTCAATTCATGTGCAGAGTTATATGAATGATGCACTTTATGAAGGTAAATACGATGAACGCTAGACTGTCGCTAACATGGAAATTGGCTCTTCTGGTTTGTCGGGATGGGCTACTAAGGGTCAGGGGCCCCAAACTCTGGTGACTGACTCGAGGCCTCCCGATGGGGTGCCCTCGGTCAGGGTTGAAGCCTTCACTTAGAAGTTAGTTATGGGTGCCTAATTCTCTACCGGAGTGTTCTCGTCCCAAAGGGTACCTATCAACTACCCAACCCAGCTAATGACGAAGGGTAAGGGAAGGGCAAAAGGTGTGATTGAGGTGGTTCATGTGCGGTCGGTACGATGAAGAAAATAACAATACCAAGTAAGGGAAGATTAGTGGGCTGACTTGGGGAACGGGTCCTGGTGGTCGCAGTGCAAGGCGAGTCCTCGTCCCCGGAGAATCAACGTCGATAGAGGGGAAAAGGGTGCTCGTGGATGGTGTCTAGCAGCAGTTTATCGCCCGCCCCGTCATTCCACGATGAGAGGCGAGGTGGAGATGTTGACCTCAACTTCCCGACGAGTAGGCCGGCGTTCGGCGGTGATTATGTCGGCGGGGGTTACTTTCATCACCCAGAACGAGGGCGAAGGCGGAGGGTCGGTGTTGTTTTCTCGGCTACAGATCTGGGTCGTACGGGGAATGATACTCCTAGGAACAATGACAGCAGTTGAGAATCTTTCACACACCGTGGGGAAGAGGGGAGCGCTGTTGTCTGGCGGTGTTGGTGGGCGTCCAGCGGCGCTCGGGGACAGCAATCTTGTGACTTCACCTCTTCTAGGGGATAGTTTCCGACAGCCCCCCGACTGTCGTTCCAAATGGCTGGGGAAACGGGCGACCCTAGATGTTGGCGCTCCCTGTCTGCCTTGAAATTAAGAGATCAGGAGGGAAGAGGTGGAATCCCGCCAGTCTTGGAGTAGCGGAAATGTCGAAGTCTTTTGGGTCTGGACGCCGACTTTCCTAGGTAGAGAGGAATCGAAAGAGAGAAAACCATAGATCGGAGGAGGTAGGAGGCGGGGAACTTATTCAAGAACAAAGTCCTTCTTCAAAATTCCCTTCTTAGAATGTAGGGCACCTCTCCCCTCTTATAGGGTGGGGAAGGGGATGTCCTAATCTGCCCTGTTAGGATGACGTTTAAGCTAACAGCGCCACCCCAGGGCTAGCATCTGTTCTGAAAGCAACACAGTAGAAAAGACTAATGCGGAGTCCCGAATACACATGGGTAGTTCCGCCAAAACAAAGAGAAAAAAAATGAAAATGACATAAATTCATGATAAACGAAGAAAATAACTCACGCCGTGTATTTGAATTGCGGATCCTTGGCGTCGCCTCGTGTTGCAAGGTGAGGTTGCTTGCGGCCGAGTGCTGGTTCGCTTGGATGGCCCTCCATCAGGATGGGCTAGGTCCGTACTTCAGAAATCACTTGATTCATAGTTTTCAAGATATAAACTTTCACCTAATTCTAACCCAAGCGCTGTGGAGTGCAGCTGAAATATATACTTGAAGACATAATACAATTGACAACAAAGTGGAGTGGCATGCATTGTCAGTGATGTAGTTCATCATTGGGGTTTTCGTCGGTGTAATGACCGGTGCAGACAGGTGCAGCGAGAGCGTGCTGGAGACAAGCACGGTATCCCTTTGACAAACGGCAAAGGCACGGCACTAGAGCGTGATGCTGGAGGGCAAGGGTGGATGAGAAGGCTACGATAGCGGCACAGCGCAAGGCGTGGGGCATCCACACTCAAGGCAGCGACCACTCATGTGCGAAGGAGGCACAATGGTGAAGCTGCACAAGCAGCTTACAATGGCGCAGAAGGGAGCAATGGGCGGATACGATATCAGCTGGCAGAGCAAGGTTACAACGGCAGCGGCACACGCACAGTGTTAGCGGTGGTGAACCAGATGTGATTTGGTGCAACATAGGCAGGAAACGCGGTGCCTTACTATGTCATTAGCGATGATGATTAGCGAGTTCAGCGACAACCAGTGAGAAAGTTGAGCCATGTCATGGGGCGGTCAAACATACTCGCAGGTGACAGTAGATATGTTGCAACTGTGCGACGTCGTGAATGGCAAACCAAGTATGTGTCAGCCGGTGAGCGGGTTGTGACTGGCGTCTAGATTATCGATGGTGTCAACAAGCAAAAACCGCTAGGGACTGGTAAGCAAGGAGTGTGACCTAGTGTCGCCTCAGGTAGCCAAGCACCATGGCCGGATGGACTCGTCCACGTGGCTTCTTGCATAGACGATCAGCATCGTCGGAAGGCGCCCCATGTACGGTGCTGAAGATTGGCCGCGGTGGAAGTACGACTGGCGCGGTGTACAACGGTGGTGACCGAGGGCTCAAATGCAATTCCGTTCAGCTGCAGATATCGTGGCGCCAAGGCAACGCGTGGATGACCGCCCGTCGTGTGCAGAAGGAGGTTCATTTCGCACACAATCGCAAACTGGAAATTCTCGACAACATCAGTCATGCGATTCAATCGCCATGGGAGGTGGGTTCGAACAGACCACTAGTGGTTTCATCCCCGTTCTTCTTTCCCCTGGTTCTCCTTCCCTTCTCCTTCTTCTTCCTTTCCTTCTTTTATCCCCTTCCTCTTCTTCCTCTCCTTTATTCTTCCTCCGTGAGACCAAGGAGTTGAATAAAACGATTCACTCGATAAGTCCTGGTCTGAAATTTAGGGCTCCATTGTGCCCCGTCATATAGGGGCACAACGGCCCTTACTAAGGGCAGGGGAGCCCTTACTAAGGGCATAAGCACCCTTACTAGGGGGGGGGGTCTTATACATATGACCCCCCTTAATACAAATTAAAAATATCTTTGACATGTATTCGTTGACACAAACACGACACAAGAAAAACACAATGTGACACATGATGGATATGATCACGACACGACGTATACTTTCACGATGAAGGCAAAAACACAAACACGGTAATACAATGATTAAACGAGCACGAGCTGACATAAATCAAAATATTTGATGATGCGGTCGTGCTTTCACCTAGGGTATTTGAACCCAAGTGTCTTCACTTATGCCTTGGTGTGCCGAGCAGGCGAGATGCCAGCCGCTGGGGTCGTGGATGATGATGTTGATGACTCCAAAGATGTATTTGATGGAGTGAGCTGGGACGCTCCATCATGAACGCATGAATCAAATTACTACAGAGAGAGCACGGTGCTTGAGGTTGAATGCGTAGTTTCCCAGGGAGTTTAGGGCAGAGGCAGTGAATGCAGCGGTTTATTTGATTAATAGATTGCCCAATTTGGCTTCTGATGGGAAGGTGGCAGAAGAGGTATGGAGTGGCAAGCCTGTTGAGTATTCCATTCTACATATTTTTTGATGTTCAGGTCATACTCACATTCATGCTAACGAGAGTTCTAAGCTTGATCTGAATTCTAAAAGGTGGATTCATTTGGGCTGTGGAGGTGGAGTAAAGCGCTACAGGCTCTCGGATCCTGAAGAAAAGAGGATCATGGTCAATCGGGAAGTGGTGTTTGATGAAGACCATATCTTGATGGCAACCATTGCTGAGCCATCATCTCAGAATATTCTTGCGAGTAAAACATCTTGGATGGAGATGGAGGAAGTAAGAATTCCACCCAAGTTGATAATAGAACCTATGGAGACTTAGGAGCATGTGGAGGAGAGCATTGCATCTAAAAGAGGCTGGCAGCTGACAAGACCTCCTGCTCATCTACAAGACTTTGTTGCTTTTTCTTTGTTTACATGAGACGGTGAGCCAACATCATTCAGAGAGGCAATTTGTTGTCCCAAGAAGGAGAAGTGGCTGAAGGCGATGTCGGAGGAGAGAGAATCCTTGGACAATAACCACATAGGGGGTCTAGAGAAGCTGCCCTTGGGAAGCGTGGTATTGGATGCAAGTGGATCTTCAAGAGGAAGCCTCCAATGTCGAGTGCGGCCCAAACACAATACAAAGCAATTTTTATTGTGAAGGGGTTTTCTCAAAAGGAAGGAGTCAATTTCAATGAGATATTCTCACCGGTAGTGAAGCATGCATCAATTCACTTCATTTTGGTTGTTGTTGCTCTTGAGGATATGGATATAGAGGATTTGGATGTGAAGACAACATTTCTCCATGGAGATTGAGAGGAGACTATTTACATGCAGCAGCAAGAGGGTTTCATTGCACGTAGAGCTGAACATCTTGTCCGCAAATTTAGAAATTTACTTTATGAATTAAAGCAATCTCCGAGGCACTGGTACAAGAATTTTGACTCCTACATCATGTGGATTTGCTGCACCATGTGAGAGTTTGATTGTTCTTTTTACTTGAAAAAGTGTGATGATGGGTCATGCATTATTTTGATGCTTTATGTTATGACATGCTCATTAGATCCAAGAACTTACATGAGACAGCAAGACTGAAGCCACTATTGGGAAATGAATTTCACATGAAGGATCTTGGAGCTGCTAGGAAAATTTTTGGTTTGGAGATCCGTAGGGACTGGGAGAGAGGTCGCTTATGGTTGACTTAGAGGAGCTACCTTGAGAAAATTGTTGATCTCTTTGGCATGTTGAATGCTAAAGTGGCGACTACTCCCCTTGCGCATCATTTCAAGCTATCTAAAACTCAGTGCCTGAAGACTAAATATGGCTTAGCTGAGATGAAGCAAATTGTTGATCTCTTATGTTAGTGTTTTCGGCTCTCTTATGTATGCTATGGTTTGTACGAGGCCAGATATTGCTCATGCAATTGGAGTTGTGAGCAGATTTATGAGCAACCCTCGGAAGGAGCATTAGAATGCAGTGAAAGGGATTCTCCGATATTTAAAGGGCTTAGTGAGCACGGGGATTCTCTTTGAGAAAGAGAGTTCTCTATCAGCAATGGATTTTGTTGACTCTGGTTTTGCAGGTGATTTAGATAATCAGAGATCTACAGCAGGATAAGTGTTTACAGTCATTGGAAAATCTGTGAGCTGGAAGTTAACATTGTAATCTATTGTGTTATTTACAACTGAGACGGAGTACATGTTAGCTAGTGAAGCAGCAAAGAAGGTCTTGTGGTTGAAGGGATTGATGAAGGAGCTAGGGATCCTCAAAGGGGAGGTTCCTCTATTGTGCGACAGTCAAAGTGCTATATGCTTGGCAAAGAATCAGGTGTACCATGCACGTTCAAAACACATTGACGTGCGGTATCATATGATCCAAGGGTTGCTGAATTCGAGAGAGATTTCTCTTCAAAAAGTGCACATGAAGGAGAATATCGCAGACATGTTGACAAAGGTGGTCACAATGGAGAAGTTTCACCGGTGTTTGCACATACTTCACATTGGAGGTACCTCGACGAAGGTGGAGCACCTAGAAGATGATGGAGTGACATGTGCATGGGCTGGGAAGTTTGCCAAGGCGGAGATTGTTGAAAATGTCACACCCCCCATCCCTATGATTCAGGATCATGGGAGTTGACTTGGTAGATCCTAGAAAGTATGATGACATAGCACATCCTTGAGAATAGTGTCATGCCTAGTTTAAAGGGGGAATTTAGGCCATGGGTTGTGCCTATAAAAAACCCCTCATTTCTCTTGTTTTCTTCAACCATGATGTATTCTCATTTCTCTTGAGTTGAGTAGAGTTTCTTGAATGTTCTTTTGAACTAGAAGTCTCTCCTTCCCTCTCTCTCTCTCTCTCTCTCTCTCTCTCTCTCTCTCTCTCTCTCTCTCTCTCTCTCTCTCTCTCTCTCCCCCCTGGAGTTGGTTCTCTCTTAACCGTGACGACGTGGGGACACGATGAGGCCTGTGATGACGCGTTGGTGTTTCTCCTCATATCGGATTGTGATCCTCCTCTGACATCTTCTAGATTGGTTCACGCCCAAATAAACTTCTGCGAATGTATGCGCCCAACATAAGAGTAGAACTGACCAAACTATTTCGGTGTACATCATATGATAATCTCATAGACTATGAGACTACACTTAACTTGTAAATGTCTTAAAATTTAAACCATCATGGTTCGAACTAGTTTTCTTGTTGTCTTCTGATGCTTTAACACACTTATGCAAACGTTTTTACTTAACAGTTTTGAACTTGTAAGATATCCACGTGAAAGGTCATTAATCCCCGTGAAAGTTCTTCGGTCAATATATCAACAAATCAGTTAAATCCATAGGTAAGATGAAAGCTAAATCTGTCTTCATACAACTCATGTATACAGCAACAGATTGCCCTTGGTTGTTGTTCTAGATGACTAAACTTGAAGATGATTGAAAACGTAAATTCCAGCTACAGAGACTAATTCGACATCTGTTCTTCAGTTGCATTTGTATTTTCTTTGTGCTCTGCTTCCGTGCTAGGCTGAGTTCCCTTTAGTAATTACTTGAAGGTCTGCGTATGCCTCCATTCAATTAGTCATTCCCCATCAGTTTTACGATCTGTTGTACCAAAGAAAGATGTATCAGAAGACAATGGAGTAAGCCCAAACAAGGTAGCTGCATTCACAGAATTTTCCATTTGGTCAACGCTTTTCTTTTGTACGGATATGCATGAGGCTAGTATTCCAACATCTTTAGGAGAAAAAACAGTACTAAATTAATAGACAATAGTTGTTAAAACTCCTTAATCCGGGGCACTCTCTATAATTTTTTTGACTTAAATTAAAAACATATAATATTGAGATGAATCAGGTTTGAAAACCAATGATGGATAGGTTCACTGCCTAGTAAAACTTGTGTTATGTAAATAATCGGAGCTTGATTAACTAAGCTCAAGGGACATTGAAAGTTAGAAGGCTGATCCATAACTAGTATAGAATTACGTGATTCATATATCGATCACGTTAACACTACAACAAGATACTAGAAGAGAAGTATGTCACGTCATATATATGGAACAGATTATTGTTCCAATGATAAAAAACAACCGGAGATACAAGACGAGAATTATGCCAATAAAAGTCTGGAGGCTGATGCATCAATTTACTTAGTTAATCATGTCATTTCATATACCGATCACGTTAATAACCCAACGATGAAAAACAACCGGAGATACTATAAGAAAATTTTCAGTTCGTTCTATTACATAATAATAGACACTTTCATGTAGTCGATAGCTAAACAAAATGAATGACCACGCATGAACCCCGCTCATACAACAGTTGAGAATTATTGAAGAGCCTCAGTATTGTGCCCTACGGGAGCCGTCATCCTTTCAGCACCGTGTAGGACTTCAAAAAAAATTCCTTACTGATTGAGGGATGATAAAAAACTATGTTTCTCTAGTGGTAATACTCTTCGGGGTTGGTGTCGTTGCGCACAGCAGGGTTAAACTTCTTTTCTCGACGAGTAAAAGAATCAGTTGCACTGCGAGGAAAAAGGAAAATATCTGTGCATGGGTGTCACGCGGTAATATCTATTGGGTTCTGTGGCTGAGAGTGGATGTTCGTCTGGCATGTACACGGAAGTATCGAAATACGTGGAGGGGCGTCGTCGCCGTGGGTTCTCGTATCTGACAAGCGGGGAACAGGACCAATAGCGAGGAGCCGATAGATATCAACAGATAAGGACCTCATCCTCTCCTCCTCGGACCTAGTTTTTAAGAAAGGTCACAGAGAGAGAAGAGGACTCACCTCGAACGCCCAAACTCGAAGACGCTTCGCGTATCAGCCCGTGTTCAGAAGCAGCATGGCAGCCACCATGGCCCTCTCCTCTCCCTCCCTCGTCGGGAAGGCGGTCAAGCTGGCCCCGGGTGCTTCTGAGGTCTTCGGCGAGGGCAGGATCTCCATGAGGAAGACGGCGGCGAAGCCCAAGCCCGTCTCCTCCGGCAGCCCGTGGTACGGCCCGGACCGCGTGAAGTACCTCGGCCCATTCTCCGGCGAGGCGCCGTCGTACCTGACCGGCGAGTTCCCCGGCGACTACGGCTGGGACACCGCCGGGCTCTCGGCCGACCCTGAGACCTTCGCCAAGAACCGCGAGTTGGAGGTGATCCACGCCCGCTGGGCCATGCTCGGCGCGCTGGGCTGCGTCTTCCCCAAGCTGCTGGCCCGCAACGACATCAAGTTCGGCGAGGCGGTCTGGTTCAAGGCCGGGTCGCAGATCTTCAGCGAGGGCGGCCTGGACTACCTCGGCAACCCCAGCCTGGTGCACGCGCAGAGCATCCTCGCCATCTGGGCCACGCAGGTCATCCTCATGGGCGCCGTCGAGGGCTACCGCGTCGCCGGCGGGCCGCTCGGCGAGGTCGTCGACCCGCTCTACCCCGGTGGCAGCTTCGACCCCCTGAACCTGGCCGAGGACCCCGAGGCCTTCGCCGAGCTCAAGGTCAAGGAGATCAAGAACGGCCGCCTCGCCATGTTCTCCATGTTTGGCTTCTTCGTCCAGGCCATCGTCACCGGCAAGGGCCCCCTGGAGAACCTCGCCGACCACCTCGCTGACCCCGTCAACAACAACGCCTGGGCCTACGCCACCAACTTCGTCCCCGGCAACTAAGAGAGGTTTCCGTGATCTGGCAGGAGCGTCGCTCAGTTTTCTGGACTGCGTCTTCTGCTTCAGGTTCGTGGTTGTGCCTGCTGTGTGACCCAATGTCGAATCTGTCGCAGCTGTGATTAATGTACCACTATGAGTTTTGATTGAATGTTGGATCTCTTGAACTAGAATTGTGATGGGATGCCCAAACGAAGGCCCCTTCAAATAATCGTACACTCTCTGGATTAGTTCGTGGCGCTCTACAAGTAATCGTTTTAGTCCAATGCAGACGAATAGTCTCGGTTAACTTTTGGATACCTAGGATTAGCTATCGAGACGGGATGTCATGCATCTAGGGTATTGATAAATACAACCTTTGTTATCTATCTACTTTCTATGCATTTTATCAGCTACTCCATTCACTTACTAAGCTTATCATCATTCTGCATCTAAGGTCACCAATTAATTTTTACTCGGATATCATAGTGTTATTGGGTTAACCACGAGTTCGTCTCTATCATCTGAGTTTCGATGCTGCAGGGGTTGCTGCCAATTGTCTGATTAGAAGAGAGGAACATGACGATACGACTTTCAAAACTTCAATGTATGGCCGACGGGGATGATGACACATTTTCAGATCTAAAGCTGTCACCTGGATAGTGATATACCACCTGCACCATAATTCGGCGTCACTATAGGCCTAGGAGATATACGATCCCATCTCCTGATGAAACATTACCGAACGATCCTGTCTTATCTTTGTTTTGCTTCATTATAATCATGATTGAAGAGAGTGAATGTTGCATGGTGAAGCATTGGACTATAGTAGGCTTTTGATTTGAAATTTTTTTTGGCTGGATCTTAAGAAACGAAATGGCACATCAATACCCCCGGAAATATGCTAATATCTCTGTCGTAAGTCATCCATCCATTATACAGTTAGAAACTAGCCATGTGAGAATAGACGATATTAGTAAGAAAATGTAATCGGACACTATACCATTCATCAGCTTCATCTTTTTGTTAGAGTTGGTTTTCCATATATGAGTGTTCCCTTCCACTTTTACAGCTGAGCATTATTATTTGTATATTTTTCACCTCATTATTCCATCTACACCACCTATGGTTCTAATCCTATATCTAATCCCCGAGGATGACCATTACCTTGCGCTAGCTACCTCGTATTAGTTCATTATTCGAAGAGTAGAGGTAATGTCCATGAAAGGATATTGCAGCACTAAATGACGCCCATTAAAACATTCCATCAAGTGACCATGATCCTTGGGATTTGGGCCAAATATGTTTGCAGTTGGTTTAGATATTTCCATATTTAAGATTGAGTTGTACTGATCTTGAGTTTTGCTATTGATGTGATTAAGACATCATTGAGATAGAATATAGCTGGAGAAAAAGAGTATCTCTGAGTTGTGCTTGCCTCATACCATCATTTTATTGATTTTCACATTTCAATTTAATTTATTTCTTAGAGAAACGTTAGGGAAATATCAGATACATATCTTCCCAAAAGTGAATTTGGATGAATGAGAAAACTAGGCGATTATTATTGAGATTTTTTGTGATTCCGATAATTTTTAACTTAGACAAGTTTGGATCTTAACCATATAAGAGGTTTATCGCATGAATGTCAAAGTATAAACATACAATGCTTTGACATTAAAATCTCCATATAGATATCACTGTTAACAATTTTTATTGTTTTTATCATGTTATTCCTCTTGCTAAAACAATTAGGGGAAATGTGAAGAACTAAGACAAAGATATTATTTTCCGGTTTTAGAATATATATGGTTTCTTATATTGGGATTGAATAACGGCCATAAAATATTTCAAAAGAAAATTTACCTGGACCTAACTTATATTTTCCCCATGTCCTGGGCAATATATTTCCTTATTGATTTCATCCATTCAAGAAATAGAGGATTATGCCTCTCTTAGGAATTAGTCACTTAGTCCAAACTGGTACTTGAAGGTAGACACATATTTAGCGATTGGTAGTCCCCCATTTATCTATACTCAATAACTGAATAGAGAACATAGATATCCTCCTCGTGATCCAAGACACTTGGAGGAGATCTACCTAGCTTCTTCCTGGGCATAATTAAAGCATAAATAGTTAAAACAAACACTATTATATATGAGAGTTTAACATATGTTTTCCCAATGAAGTCTGAATTGACTTAAAAAAAATCAAGGAATAAGATTTTAAGACTAGACCCCCGTTGATGGAAGTGTATTTTTTGTACAGGAGGATAATGCGTCCTCCAAGAAGGACAATTTTACGCAACCATTCAATGACAAAAAATGATAAAACATATTTCAAGCCATATCTCATAATTCTTAACTAATCAATATTATGACCACTGACGTAGGATGACTACGGGGTGTACGACTATGGGATAGATGATGAAGGACGGGACGACGGGATAGATGGGCTGACTATGAGAAGGTGGACGGCTAAGGATGGAGTGGACATTTGAGGGATAAAACAGCCACAGAAATCACACAGTCGGATTCAGACTTTAAAACCGATGAAAATCTGGTGGTGCAGCTCCGACCCTTATCGGGAGTACTGTCTTCCCCACGCGATGCCAAGCACCGAAATCAATATGACAAAATTTGAGTCGCGAAGAAACACTCAAGAAGAAGAGAGAAGAGGTAGAAAATCCAAACCAAATCTAAGTCTGACGACGGTGGAAACTTCTCGAGAAAATACTGAACGGAGAACACTTCGACACCAGAGAGTTCAGGCGTACCTCTGATCGTGACGCGTCTGGACGAATCCGGGCGTTGTGAGGCCCACTGGATGATGGGATCTGGACGTTCTGGGCGTTGAATGGCCCTGGTTGAGACTCGGCCTGGTTGCTCAAAGGCCGGAGTGCTTGGGCTTGGGCGTCGTTGGCGGGACGACTGACGTGCGGTACGAGGGTGTCGCGGATCCAACTGTGCGGTCAATTGGCGGGGGGGGGGTCAAGGGGGGAGTCGCGAGGCGGCGGCAGCGGCTAGGGTTAAGAGGGATAGGAGAGGCTAGGCAGTCCTCCAAGAAGAGTTAAACAAAACTCAATTCTTGAAATTATGACTGCCTAATGTTTCTTGAAAACAATGGCCTATATATAGGCCTTGGAGGAAAGAGAAAATGACGATAAATTAGAGAAGAGAAAGTAAAGACGTGCGTTGTGCCATGCCAAAGGGCAGTTGTGGATCTGCCTCTGGCGTCGTGTCATGACGCGCGTAGGAACGTGAGCGGGTGGAGACGTGCTTGTCGACGGCTGCGGAGTGTTGACTTTGGTGTTGACTTCGGTTGACTGTGGTGGGTTGACTTTGGTTGAATTCGCCATTGGGTCCATAGCAGGCGTGTTGACTCCGGTTGACCGTGGCGACGCGTTCGACGGTGATGTGTTGGCGTTCTCGCCATCAACCACCCTGTACTATCGAGAAAAATCATTATCACCTGCATTTTGGGAAGTTGTGAGTTTCGATTAATGTCTTTTTACTGTGTAATTATCCTGGTACTGTCAAGATATGCATCACCCTTAGATTTTCATTATATTTTAGAATTTAATGATAATTTTTAAGGATATATGATAGCACCCTAATTTCGGTCTTTATTTCAAGTAATTTAGCACAATTTTATGCATTTAATGAGATTAAAAGGGTTTGTTATCATATATTTACATGAAAATACTGTTTTCAAGTGATTTCTGATTCTTCCCTAATTTTATGTTAATTTTATGAATTTTAAGGGATTTATTTGACTTGGAAATAGTTATTTTTAAATGAAAATGGCAGTTTTAAAATTTACTTTTGAGGTCAATCAGTGTGGGGATGAATTACTAAATTTCATAGAATTTGCTAGATTTTTTTAGGATTTTATTGAATCTTTCTGGGATTTATTTGAGGACAAAATGGATTTTTAAATAGGAAAAAGATATATTTATATGAAAAATATGAATTTTATAGAAATTTCGAAAGTCGGAGGGGCTTTTCTTAAATTATATTATGCCCTTAAAATAGCTCTCAGTCATGTATGCAGGCGTAAAGATGTTATTTAAACAGTTACAGGGCTTTATTGCAATCACGCAGTATTGTTTTAATGGTTTTCAGGGAAAAATCAGAGGAGAGAGAATGCGCAAGGGGCAGATTCACAATTACTTTTGGGGGTCATTCAGCAGAAATTCCAGGCTTTCTAAAGGACTTTTCTACAAATTCAAAATGTGCCCGCCAATGAGAGGGTGACACATCATGGCGTGTTAAAAAAAAGAAATGAATAAATAAATGAATTTGAATCCAATGGCTTAAATTGGTTTAAAATTCATTTATTGATAACTTTTGATCCTGAAGTCCGATTGAGATGTTATTTTAATGGATTTACTCTTCTTGATCCTTGCGTTCTATCTATATGGTTGGATCATTCAGATCAAGCCTATATTGGTAGATAAAAATTAATTACTAAACAGGGGTAAAATGGTGATTTTTACCATTTAACTTAAGTATAAAAGCTAAATTTCGAGAGGGGGAGCCCATTCTTGATGGTGCTCTATCACAGCTGCAAGATAGAGAGGAGCTCGAGCTTGGATCAACCTACTTGATACTTTTTCCTTCTTTGTATTTGAATTTTTGGTGTATTTTGGGTGTCGTTAGTTGAATTTCTTAATCGTTCTTCTTGATCCCCGTATGAACTTCTAAATCGCTTGGCTTGAGCGGAATGTACGAGCCCTGACTAGGATCTAGAGGAGAAATTGAGAGATTTCCTAGCTATTCCAAGTGCATACAAAATAAAACTATAAAAAAACTTATAAAAGGGTTAATATTCTTGGAGATTAAATTTTCCTTTTTATTATCCAATAGATTAGTTATTTTTGAATTATCAAGCCTACAGAAACAACCAAAACAAATCAAGATTTTCTCCTCTCAACCTTTCTAATTGACCCCTTTGACCCTTTTCTTTGAATCAAGAAGCTAATTTAGAGCCCCATATTCTTCTATTCCTCTCATCTCTCCTACCTCCCTTTCTAAATTTCTCATTTAGTTAGGGTGATTTGATCTTCATTGAATATCAAATTAACTTTAATTAGTGTCAAGTTACTCAATTATATCATCAATTGAGTTTACTTACTAGCTTCCCTTGGACGATACCCTTTACTTATCACTACACATCTTAAGTAGGGTTTTTATAAATTTTATTGTATAAGCTGAAAATGACAACGACAAGGGATTAAAATTTAGAAACATTTACCCCTATTTTCGGCTTATCAATATATTTTCTATATTTCAGAGGATAGGTACGGTTCCTTCTATGAATGAACTAAAATTATGCAGTTTTTTGTTGGAAAGGGTTCAGGGTTATGCCGGGAAAGTCTCATATTTTCTATCAGGATGATTTCTCCTAATAGTAAGCCTCTAGTAGATGCCAATATTTTCAACTCTTGTGTAGCAGTTGTCAAAAAATCTTCCTCTGTCATGATTATTTAGATATTTATGATAATTTCCAGGGATTTTAAGCACATATAACTATGTATCGCATATTTTGCTCCTAACTATGTATATTTCCTATGATCTTTATTGTGGGATTTAAGCCTCATTACATCTAACTAGTATTAAGTGATATAGTACCATCTCGCATGTACCAGGAAGTGTGATCCCCCAATTTAGAGCTAAATACCACATTGTACATATATCTAATATTTTAATCAATTAGGTTTAGAAAAAAAAGATGAGAAATGATATAAAAGTATGCATCAATACTTACATAAAATATATAATTGACTATAAAGATATGGTTCTCATGTAGCTTTGAAGGTTTTAGGGGCATAGAGTACTCTAAATAAGTGACTATAAAGATACGAGTGACTATGAAGATATGATTGTCGTGTAGCTTTGAAGGTTTTAGAGGTATACAGTACTCTAAATAAGATTTCCCTGAAAACAAATGGGAAAAGAGTAAATTGAAAATAAATTACATACTGGTCTTGATAAAAAGTTAAACATAAATTTACCTATAAATATAAATCTATTCAATAAAATATATTTTACAAGATAGCATATTAAGAATGTGGTCACGACGGAATTGGAATTGCTTATTCTTGATAAGACTATGTAATATATATTTTTATTTATTCTCGAATGTATATTTTATCATCCATTCTCCATAAATATGATGATGGCTCTGTACATATTTGGGACCATGTGAATACGGAAAACCCAGTTGTCATTTGATATAATATTTATAATCATCAAACTTAATTAATGTAAAATCTTCTTTTACTCCAATTTAAATCCTATGATGCAACATTATCCAAGCACCACTCACCTTGCCACCACTATACTGATATGCTTCTGGGTTTTTTGTATTGATGAATTTAAATATAATCTTTAACTTAGTTGGCTTGTTTAAGTTGGATAATTTTAGCTCATTTGAAGGTATATAAAACAGTAGTGAGACGTGGTAATGTTTTTTTGTTTTACTTAAATATAAGTGATAAATGAAATTATTTTTATATAACTTCATAAAAATATTGATGCATTAACCTGTTCAACCATAGGACAAGCCTCATCAGAATGTTCTTCACTAGAACAAAAACAACAAGGGTTGTTAGTGGAATTGTTGCCCTCGTTTGCATTCGCCTTTCCTTTAGACTCCTGCAAAAAAGATTTAATATCATTGCTCATATCTTTAACTGTTTTACCAATATTGCTCATTTCTCTTTCTAGCTTATCAATCCTGATCTCCGGTTCAACTGCCTTGACGTCAATGATTCCTCCACGCTTGGGACCTGCACTTCGGTTAGTGTACGAAAAACTTTGACGGTATGTCCAATCTTCTACTAATTTTTCCATCAATTTCATGGATTCATCTGCATGGGTATCAAGGAACATTCCTCCACTAGATATATCCACTAGATGCCTTTCCTGATCATTCAATCCACCATAAAAAATTTCAACCAATTCATGAGATGGTATGCCATGATGTGGGCACTTCCTAGTGAGTGACATGAATCTCTCCCATGCTTCTCCTAGAGTGTCAGTTCCTTGACAAAAATCTCTTATATGTTTCTTAATTGAAGATGTCTTTCCATAAGAAAAGAATCTCTTTAAAAAGCAAGCTTGCATTTCACTCCAAGATTGAAATTCTTGACCTACCCCTTTAAACCAATCTTTTGCCCTATCTTTCAAAGCAAACTGAAATAACCTTAGTTTGAGAATTTCCTGAGGAACACCTGCATAACTATAAGCAGAACAAATCTGGTTATACTCTTCCAAAAACTCATAAGGCTCCTCATTAAATCTTCCATAAAATGTAGGCAATTGATTAATCATATTCGGGTCAATTCTAAAATTAACATTTTCTGGTAAAGGAGCAGATATTTTAGTGTAGGTTTCACTCTCTATAGGGTCAGAAAATTCTCTCAACCTCATTCTTCTAACACCCTGTTCAACCCCAAAATTTTGATTATTCTCCATTAAGTCACAAAAATGCTGATTTTCACCTTCGGAGCTTTCAAAAATACAATCAAAACTAGGAGTTCTACTAACTGTTTCAAGATTCACGAGATGAGTTAATAGTTGTATGAAATTGTGTTACAAAACTGCTTCAGATGGAATCATAGCATTCGCTGCAGGAATCAAAAAGAGATTTGAGTTTTAAGCACCAAAGGTCAAATACAAATCAAGGAGTTTTGTCCAAAGAAAGACGTGTAGGCAAAGAGGACTTTAAGAAAGAACGACCACAAACAGGGAAGTATTACTGCAGGGAATTCATAGTTAATATGACTTTTATCTCTGAAGCAATAAATTTCTGATCTAAAATATTTATGTTGAAATACATGAAATTAGTCGTTGTCTTGAATACTATTTTAGTAGTTATCATACTAACTATTGTTGAGGAGAAGACATTGTTAAGAAATATATTTTTATTGCTAGATTATTGTGATCAATCAGGTTAAGGCTTTGGGGTCCATGAGAAGAAGGCTTTGGGGGCCAAGTTGAAGTAGATCACGCAATGTTGTTCAGTGGAACCCTAGGGGGGTTGAAGATGACAAAGTTTCACCCATTTTTTTTCTTTTTCTTGGTATCCTCATTCAGCCCTATTTCCAAGTGATTTTCTTGGGGGCATTCCCAAAAACACCATTAGGGCACATCATCACCTTAGCAAGGATACCCCCAAACAGCATTAAGGATTAGCCTAAGCTGTCTGAAAATAATATTGTGTCTTCCATTTCTTCTACCTCATTTCTTAGGTAGAAAAATCATAGGTTAATTAAAAATAAAAATTTAAATATATAGAGAACCTAATTCAGCCTACCTCTTAGGTTAGTCCATCGCCACTTAAACTAAAATTTCATAATGTTATCACAACTCTTTTATTGCACTTTTAGTTTAATTTTTTTCTGATGCTACAAAGCATCCTCATTCCCTTCCAATTCAAAGTAATGGAGTTATATATGGCCTCAAGGCTAATACACATTCCACATCTAATTCAATATGTATTAGTACACAGATTCCTTATTATGCATGTGTGGTTTTCTTTAAGAAAATTTCACCTCAATCCACGCACACATTTGTTGCAAAAAAAGCATGCCTTTTTTTATTTTTCCATGTTACATGCGCACGGAAAGTCAAAAAGACATATTGTTACCATTAAATGTAATTATGGCATCGCTAATCCCAATGCAGGCATGGCAATCATTAACTCACTTCATTATTGGATGTCCCCAATCATTATCTCCAGCTATGATTTGTGGCCATTCGACGAATCAAATAGTGACACATGGTGCGTGGCAGTAAGGCTCTAAATATATTCTAAAATCCATAGTTAATAAAATAAGGCGCAAAAAATATAAATAAATATATATTTCAACTTAGAAAAGTCTCATCTTTCTGAATTCAATGTCTCAAAATTCAAGAAAAATTATGTTCTGACTCATGAAATTATAATCTTTAAGAATTTGATGTTAGAAAAATCTCAAAAAGTACATTAGATTTAAAATATCATTCTAAAAATGGAATTAATCATATTACGCTTCATAACATGCATATATAATTAATTTAATGCACATAAAAATGTAAATATGGTCATATTAAGCTAATAAAAATGCATGTTATCAAGCGTCAATCTCAGACGATGAGGACGAATCTCAACCAACCATTGCATTAAATACTAGGATGAAACAAAACCCTAACCAAATGGTGTGATGGCACTAACGAGAATGAGGAGAGAGATATTTTGATGAAATAAACACCTAGGAATTGTCCAACTTGTAGGCTTGATATTTGATGATCCATAACTCCTACTGATCTTACATTTTAAGGGTAGTTTCTTCTTTACGTCCTTTATCCATCCATATTCTATAAATTGAGCGCCCTATCTAAAAAATATCTTTAAGCTCACTTCCTCCTAGAGATGTAGATTGAAAGAAAGTGAAGTTTTGAAGATCCATCAAGGGTGTGCCAGAATCTCTAGTGCTTGGAGAGGTTCAATGGAGAAGTGGGGAGGTTTATCTGCGTCATTAATATGCCTTGATCTTGGCAGAATATAGGGATCTAAGGTTAGCCTCTTGCCTTACATAGACTCTTCTTCCACACACCAAGATAGTTCAACTATCATCATCCATCACCATCACTTATCCACCTCCACCCTCGTTCATTATCTTCCCTATCTATCCTCATCTATCATTCATTTCACGTGCCTAATACACTGTTACCATCTCGTCACCTACCTTTCTCCTTTTGTTTAAGAAAATATACATCAGTCTATCCCATTTTTATTATCATTCTATCTCATTCTCACTATCCATATCCACTACTCCTTACATCCTCTTCTTCATTCCTTCTCATTTCTCCATCCTCATATATTATAAACCCAGCTTATAAAACCCCAATTAGCTTCCTCTCGTCTATCATTCATCCCCACCTCATTCCACCACATCATTCACTACCTCATATAATATACGTAATTCTTCCTACCTTCGCGTATTCACCCAATAGAGAAAGCTCTACCCCCTAATATATATTCCCTGTGGAGACGACACTTGCTCATCCCTAACTAACTAAATTTCATTTTGATTAAATATGTAAAAATGTTATAGATTAAACTCAATTTCAAAAGGACAAAAGTACCCTAAATTTGAGTTTATGATATACCTCATAAACCGAGCTCTAACTAGAAGCCTAGAAGGAGCTACACCTTATGAAGCTTTGACTAGATCAAAGCTTGAGATTGTGAAAAGCCCTAGGGGGGCACTTGAGCAAGTTGGATGACTGAAGTAATCCTACGGTCTTCATCAGTTATGAAGCTAGGTCAAAAGCTTATAGTTTCTATGACCACATGAGTGGAAAGATGCATGTGAGAAGAGATAATATTTTTGAAGAAGATGCCAAATGGGCCTGGGATATCCAAGAAGTGGAGGAGAAGCAAGTATCTTCCCCCTAGTAATTTCTCAATACGATGACCAAGTGAATGAGATACCAAAAGAGGAGGAAACTGATGTTATATCTTCTCCGCATCAAGTGAGCCATGTGCCATGGGAAATAGATCATTTTCTCACTACTAAAGAGAGCTCGCCTAAGAGGTTTAGAACTTTACAACGAGTTTATGATAACACTGAGAAAATTTCCTTTGATCTAGAAGAGTGCTTGGTGATAGCGGAGAAACCAGAAAGTCTCATAGAAGCCTCCAAGGAGGAGGTTTGGAGATGTGCCAAGGAGGAGATGTCTACATTGAAAAGAATCAGACGTGGGAGCTGGTGAATCCACCTAAAGGTTGAAAATATATTGGCCTTAAGTGATTTTTCAAGCTCAAGAAGAACTCAAAGGGAGAGTTGGTGAGACACAAGGACATGCTGGTGGCATAGGACTATGTCCAAAAGCATGAACGGGAGTTTGAGGAGACTTTTGCATTAGTGGCAAGAATTGATACCATCCATGTCTTAGTGGCTCTAATAGCACTAGGAGGATGGGACCTGCAACATCTTCATGTCAAGTCGGCCATTCTCAGTCGATAGATAAACGAAGAAGTATACATAAAGCAAAAAGAGGGTTTCATAACGAGGGGTACAAAGCATATGGTACTAAAGCTGAAGAAGACCTTGTATGGCCTAAGACAAGCACTGTGAGCATTGTATACCAAGTTAGCTACTTTTCTTATTTCATTTGGTTTTACTAGGAATGTCCAAGAGCATACAGTTTACATGAAGATTACATGTGATGTGCTTTCTTGTGGGTTAGAGAGCTGATGATTTCATTGTGACTAGGTCAAAGAGCTGTCACATCCAAGCATTCAAGGGTGAGATGATGGACATGTTTGAGATGAGCAACTTGGGAGTGCTCAGCTCATAATTGTGCATTGAAGTGATTCAGTTAGTTGGCCAGGTAAAACTAAGTCAGAAAGCTTATGCCATGAAGATTTCTCAGATGAGTAGGATGATGAATTGGAACCCAGTCCATATGCCCCTTGGAGCCAGTCAGAAATTTACCATAGAAGGCTCATTACTTCCCATTAAGTCCACGTATTACAAGAGTCTAATTTAGCCTAATGTATTTGACTCATACCAGGCGTGGCTAAAATTATTTTGTTAGATTTCTAAGCAGATATATCTAGAGACCGATGGCTGAACACTTGATAGTGTTGGAGAGGCTCTTGAGGAATATCGAGTGAACATTAGGCCTTGGTCTATGCTATGAGAAAACAATCAGAGAACAAGAAATACTTGGCTATTGTGATAGTGGCAGCATTGGAGACTTTGATGGTCTTAAGGACACCACTAGTATGTCATTTTTCCTTGGGTTAAACCTCATAATTTGGGCCTCGTGGCAGCAGTAAATCATTGCTCTCTCTTTTTTGGAGGCCGAATAATATCCATGACTATGGTGACATGTCAGGGAATTTGGTTGGCCACGTTAATTGCTAAAATGAAAGGAGAAAGCCAAAAGCATGTGAGGCTCATGGTTGACAAAAAATCTGCTACTGCCTTTGGCAAGAATCCCGTCTACCATAGTCGTTCGAAGCACATCAACACAAGGTTTCATTTATCAGGGAGTATTTTAAAGAAGGTAAATTGTGCACCACCTAAACTCAATAGATCAGGTGGCAGGCTTATTCACAAAAGCTCTTCGATGGCTGAAGTTCTTGTAGCTATTTGTGAAGTTAGGAGTTTGAAGCGTCGGCGGGGAATGACATCAAGATCAAGGGAGAGATTGTGGATAACACCTTGATTAATAGCCAGGTCCCACTTAGTTTAACTACCTGCTCATGTCCTTTTTACTTCCCGATCTATGTCCCTTTGATAAAAGGAAATACGTTGGACTATTTGAATCAGATCAAGGGTTTCTACTTTGTCTATTACCCTTCCTTCTTCTTCCCCCTGGTTCTACCCCATCAGCACTCTCTCTTGGTGTTTCCAAGGTGTGGCAGAAGGGATTCCACCCCAACATCCCTCCCTCTCTCCTTATCCCTTTGTTTCTCTTTTGGTCTCCCCTCTCTCTTGTTCAGTTCCCCCCATCTCTCCATATCTCTATCTCTCTCTCTATCCCTCTATCTCCCTCTCCCTCTCTCTCCCTCTCTCTCTCTCCCTATCCCTCTCTCTCCCTCTCTCACTTTTTCCCTCTCTCTTCCTTCCCCTCTCTCTCTCCTTCCCCCTCTCTCTCCCTATTCCTCTCTCTCTCCCTCTCCCTCTCTCTCCCTCTTCCTCCTCTTCCTCTCTCTCTCTCCCTATCCCTCTTTCTCTTTCGGTGGTCTCCTACCTCTTTCTCTCTCTCTCTCCCTATCCCTCTCTCTCTTTTAGTCCCCACCTCTTTCTCTCCTGGACTCTGCCTCCCTCCCTCTCTCTCAGACACCCTCTCCCTCTTTAGGTCTCCCTCCTCTCTCTCTCGGACTCTGCCTCCCTCTCTCTCTCTTAGACACCCTCTCCCTCTTTCGATCTCCCCCTATCTCTCAGAGTCTACCTCCCTCTTTCTCTCTTAAACTCCCTCTCGCTCTTTCCGTCTTCCCCTCTCCCTCTCTTAGACTCCCTCTCCCTCTTTCCGTCTTCCTCTTTCTCTCTTAGATTCCCTCTCCCTCTTTCCGTCTTCCTCTCTCTTTCTTAGACTCTCTCTCCCTCTTTCCATCTTCCCCTCTCTCACTCTGACTCGCTCTCCCTCTTTTGGTCTCCCCCATCTTTCTCAGACTCAATCTCCCTCTCTCTCTCCCCCTTGTTGGATCTTAATATGGGGATACACACAATGTGCTGTATATCATGGTTATTATTGCAAGTTTTTTATCCCATTTAATGTGGTTTTTATAGGGACGGAATTAAGGTATAGTATGATCATGTTGCTATGGTTGCACATGTGTAGAAACTAGATCAGTTACATAATCGTAATGGGTGGTTTTGTAAACTGATGCCCATGAAAGGCATATAAAAGTATGATTGTGGTCCCTGAATTATGCAAGGACGAGAGACACTCCAGCCCCCATTTGCAGAGGAGGATTCAGTCTTCCCTGCATTGATTCAGAAGATCCACTCCAATACATTCAAAGGAAATGGACAACGGTATACTTGCGCTGACGAATTTTCTATCACCCCTTTCCCTCAGTTTCTCTCTCTCTCTCGATCTCGCTCTTCGTCTCTCTCTCTCTCTCTCTCTCTCGGACTTGTTCTCACTCACCCTCTCTCTCTCTCTCGGACTTGTTCTCACTCACCCTCTCTCTCTCTCCCGGACTTGTTCTCAATTACCCTCTCTCTCTCTCGGACTTGTTCTCAATCACCCTCTCTCTCACTCAGACTCACTCTCCCTCTTTCAGTCTTCCTCTCTCTCTCTCTCCCTCCCCCTCTCTCTATATACAGAGAGAGAGAGAGAGAGGTTGGTGATAAGCCGAAAAATCACGTAAAATTACGTGGTCGTTGCGCTTTTTAGACTTATGCAATAAATTTATAATTCCCTTAATTACTAAATAAGAATATAGAGCAAGCAAGGGGTCGATCCACAAGGAGGCAACAATTCAGAATTTTCAAACAATTTTTATGAATCAAGTCAAGTAATTTTGAATTTTGCAATATTTAATTCAATTAATATTAAATAATATTCTTAAAATAATCAAAATTAAGTAAAACTTAATTTTGATTTCGGTCAGATAATTCCAGATAAGAATATTATTATTATTTTAAGCTCATAAAAATATAAATTATTAATTTCCCAATTTAATAAAATTTATAATAATTTTCAGAATTAAAATTGGGAGTTTAATAATCAAGAAAGTGATTTTTGAATTGGAGTTCAAAATGGATGAATTTTCGGTTCAAATTTTATTTTTGGGTTTTTTTATATATTAAGTTAAATTCCTAAACAATAAAAACCGAAATCTAGAGAGAGAAACAAATCAAATTAACCTAGAGAGAGAAAGTGAAGAAATTGGGGAAAGCCCCAATTTCGACCCTAAATTAAAAATGTAATGAAGCAGAAATGTCCTAAAATGATTAAGAATTAATTATCAAAAGTCAGATCTCGAATCCAAATAAAAAAGAAGTGCTGATGCATTCAAAACATGAATCTAGGGCATGTACATTTCGCCCATGCCAAGGCGTTTTCGAATCGTTCTAGAAGATGATCAAATACAATTCAGAAACTTACAAATTTGATAAAGAGATCCAGATCTGACGACTTCCAGAATGCCTCCTGTGTCCTTCCTGGCCAATTGCTTGGGGAGAGCCTCCAAAAGTGAATTTTGCCTTTTCTTATGACCTCTATTTAAAGATCCAACCGTCCAGATTGTAGAGGAGGAAAAGACGAACCTGCCCTCAAAATTTCAGTCCAATCGGAGTTGTAGATCTCAAGATATCGCAGTTTTAGTGAGATCAAATGTGGGCCGTTGGATCTCTTTTATTTTCTCTAAAAAATCGGAATTTCCTATTGGCTGGGCTTGATTTTCTCGCTTTCCGTGTTTCAGGACACGTGCACCCTCGTTCTCCGCGTCGGCCGCACTTTTTCGCTGCTTTTTAAGAAAACAGAAAAGGACAAAATAGTGCTTTTTTTTCGCTTGGTTAGAAGAGAGAGAGAGAAAAAGAAAAAAAATCATTGTTTTATTCTCTCTCTCTTCCGTTTTTTTTTTTAATCTCTCTCCTCCTAGCCGCTTTTCTTGACTTTTCTATCTTCTCTCTCTTCCGCCTTTGTTTTCTCTCTCCTCTCTAGCCGCTCTTTCTGACTTTTCAAATCTCTCTCCTCCTATTCAATATCTTTTCTTCTCTCTCCTCTCTAGCCGCTCTCCTCTCTCTCTCTCTTTTAATCACTCTATTTGACTTTTCCTATCTCTCTCTTCTCTTCTCTCCTTTCTTATTTAATTAATATATCCCTTCATTCGCCCGAATTTCGGGCGAATGACGTGGATATTCATTTTAAATGCATTTAAAATGCAAAATAAATAATCAATATATTATTTAATTAAATAAAAATCATTTCTTGCCTAAATAATGGTCAGAAAAATTCAGACAAATTCATAAAAATATGGGAAAAATTCAGAAAAATCAGGAGATGATTTACTGACCTTAAACCAAGCAAATAAAATCATGTAAAAATATTTCTTTACTGAAACAGTGTCAAATTCCATGTAAAAAATGATAAAAAATATGAAATAATAGAAAAACGACATGTTAACTGATTTCAATGTATTTTATCATGATAACATGCAAATATGACCATTAAAACACATAAATAGAATGTATAATTCAGTAATTAAGTATATTAATTTGCATGCTATCAGTTGGATGAGGGGATACACAAGAAGAGTAGAAGACAACTAACTATTTGTAGATCAATGATAACCTCATAGATTGCATTAACGTTAACTTATAAAGTTATGGGAATTAAAATCATCATGGATTGCACTAGTTTTGTGATTGTCTTCTGCTGATTTAACACGCTTATACATACTCTTTTAAAGGAACAATTATGACCGTGTAATGTATCCACATGAAAGGTCATTTCAGAAGTGCTTCGGTCATGATATCACCCAATCCGTTTACTCACGAGATAAGATGAAACCTAAACCTGTCTTCATGTTACACTAATCCATACGGAGACTTGGTTGTCCTAGAGACTGAAAACGTGACTTCCAGAAACAGAGACTACTTCCACATCAGTTTTTCAGTTCAACTTGTATTTTCTTTGTGCTCTGCTCCCGTGCTAGACTGAGTCACCAGTACTAACTTCTTCAAGCTCCATGTATGCCTCTCATTCCATTACACCAGTCGTTCGTTCCCCATCAATTTCACGATAGTTTGTACCAAAGAAAGAGGTCTCAGAAGATACTAGTCCGAGGGAAACCCAAACAACGTAGTTTGGCAGACACAATTTTCTGTGTGGGCTCCATACTGTCATGAGGCTAGGCTTTCTTTGTACATATATGCATGACGCTAGTATTCCAACATCTTGAAGAGGAAAAACAGTACTAACTTAATTGATAACAGAAGTTAAACCTCTGGATCCGAGCCACTCTCCATAATTATTCTGACTTCAGTTAAAACATAAAAAGATGAGATGAATGAGGTTTGAAAAACAAAGAGGAATTGTTCGTCGTCCGGTAAAGCTTGTATTATGAGAAGAATTGGAGTATGGTTGACTATGCTCAAGGTAAAATGAAAGTTAGGAGGCCGATTAATAACTAGAAGAGAATTGTGCAATTTCCTCTATCGATCACGTTCATACTCCAACGATGAAAAACCATCGGAGATACTAGAAAAGAATTGTCATTTCATACATCGATCACGTTAATACTCTGTCGATGAAAACCAACCGGAGATACAAGAAAAGAATTACGACATTTCATACATCGATCACGTTAATACCCCAACGATGAAAACCAACCGGATATACTAGAAGAGAATTAGGTGAACGAAAGTCTGGAGGCTGATGCATCAATTTACTTGTTGTTTAGTTAGTTATGTCATTTCATATACCGATCACGTAAATACTCCAACGATGAAAAACAACCGGAGATACTAGAAGAGAAATGTCAGTACGTTTCATTACATAAAAATAGACACTTTCGTGGAGTCGATGACTAATTATCTGGTACCAAGAGAACGCAAGACCCCTTTGATCGAGGTTTGCTCTCAACAAAATAACAGGTGCAACGCGTTTTACTTCGCCATTTTCCCTATATATAAATTCGTTGCTGAACGAAAGGAATGGCCACGCATGGACTCCGCTTATACAACAATTGAGAATTATTTAAGAGCCTCAGTATCGTGGTCTACCGGAGCCGTAATCCATTCCGCACCGTGTAGGATAAAAATCGATGTTTCTCCAGAGGTAATACTATTGCGCAATGACGCACCCTGTAGGACTGACAACTGAGTCTTGGTTGATAGATAACTTTTTTTTCTCGACGAGTAAAAGAATCAGTTGCACTGTGAGGAAAAAGGAAAATATCTGTGCATGGGTGTCACGCGGTAATATCTATTGGGTTCTGTGGCTGAGAGTGGATGTCCGTCTGGCATGTACACGGAAGTATCTAAATACGTGGAGGGGCGTCGTCGCCGTGGGTTCTCGTATCTGACAAGCGGGGAACAGGACCAATAGCGAGGAGCCGATAGATATCAACAGATAAGGACCTCATCCTCTCCTCCTCGGACCTAGTTTTTAAGAAAGGTCACAGAGAGAGAAGAGGACTCACCTCGAACGCCCAAACTCGAAGACGCTTCGCGTATCAGCCCGTGTTCAGAAGCAGCATGGCAGCCACCATGGCCCTCTCCTCTCCCTCCCTCGTCGGGAAGGCGGTCAAGCTGGCCCCGGGTGCTTCTGAGGTCTTCGGCGAGGGCAGGATCTCCATGAGGAAGACGGCGGCGAAGCCCAAGCCCGTCTCCTCCGGCAGCCCGTGGTACGGCCCGGACCGCGTGAAGTACCTCGGCCCATTCTCCGGCGAGGCGGCGTCGTACCTGACCGGCGAGTTCCCCGGTGACTACGGCTGGGACACCGCCGGGCTCTCGGCCGACCCCGAGACCTTCGCCAAGAACCGCGAGTTGGAGGTGATCCACGCCCGCTTGGCCATGCTCGGCGCGCTGGGCTACGTCTTCCCCGAGCTGTTGGCCCGCAACGGCGTCAAGTTCGGCGAGGCGGTCTGGTTCAAGGCCGGGTCGCAGATCTTCAGCGAGGGCGGCCTGGACTACCTCGGCAACCCCAGCCTGGTGCACGCGCAGAGCATCCTCGCCATCTGGGCCACGCAGGTCATCCTCATGGGCGCCGTCGAGGGCTACCGCGTCACCGGCGGGCCGCTCAGCGAGGTCGTCGACCCGCTCTACCCCGGCGGCAGCTTCGACCCCCTGAACCTGGCCGAGGACCCCGAGGCCTTCGCCGAGCTCAAGGTCAAGGAGATCAAGAACGGCCGCCTCGCCATGTTCTCCATGTTCGGCTTCTTCTTCCAGGCCATCGTCACCGGCAAGGGCCCCCTGGAGAACCTCGCCGACCACCTCGCTGACCCCGTCAACAACAACGCCTGGGCCTACGCCACCAACTTCGTCCCCGGCAACTAAGAGAGGTTTCCGTGATCTGGCAGGAGCGTCGCTCAGTTTTCTGGACTGCGTCTTCTGCTTCAGGTTCGTGGTTGTGCCTGCTGTGTGACCCAATGTCGAATCTGTCGCAGCTGTGATTAATGTACCACTATGAGTTTTGATTGAATGTTGGATCTCTTGAACTAGAATTGTGATGGGATGCCCAAACGAAGACCCCCAAGCCATACACTCACTGTAGTACCTTGTAGGGCTCTTCACATAATCGTTCTAGCTCAATGTTTACAAGTAGTTTCCGTTAAGTATGGGATATCTGGGATAAGGTATCGAGATGGATAGTGACATACCACCTGCAACATTATTGGGCGTCACTTTAGGCCTAGACCATTTCCGTGTCGCAGTGAAACATTGCCGAATGATCCTGTCTTGTCTTAGATTTTCTTGATCATAATCATGAGTGAAGAGAGTGAGTGTTGCCTAGTGAAGCATTGAACTATATAGGCTAAAGAGATTTGACAAAAGGTTTTTGTTGGGCCTTAAGCAACATGTTGGCACATCAATACTCCCTCAAATGTACAGTCTCAAAATATAATTTTGATTGATGATTTCTAATAACCCAATGTTTGGACAAATTTCTCAGCTCAAACGGAGCCCCACAATGCTAAAAATAAAAAATTGCAATTTTGTGTTAACCTCGCCTGTGGCAATTTGTTTCTCGGTAGCTGTGTTTAGGCCGTCCTGGGTGCGTTGGGTATGAAATTTTGGCCGATGGTTTGTTGCAACCTAATAAGTATTAGGGGATACATAACGCTAATTTGAATCCCAGAAGTTAGCACTAAAGGAGGTAAGATGGAAATACCAAAGAAGTTAAGTACAGGTAAGGGTGCATGAAGCAAGTTGATGACACACTCAGTTGCAAAGAGTTGGACATCTTTGTGGACGCTCTTTCAGTGGTCTAAGGGAGCATGTCACGTGGCCAGATGTGGTGCTAAGAACAATGCTCACACCGAACACATCCGGCCTCAACACTTGGAGCAGAAACACTGAGCAACCTTTGTTTGTACAGTGGAAGTCTCTTGGAGCAGCTTTAGCTTGCTTGGAGGTTAAGGAAAGTAGGTAAGCCTAGGCCCCTGGCGTCAAATAGGACATTGTATTATGAGGAACAGGGGGGACAGACCAGAGATGTTACCCAAGTAATTGAGAAGGGGCGCACCTGCACCTTGAGCCCCACATCCCTGGCCGCATGCATGCTAGAGATGCCGCTACAAGTGTGCCCTAGTGCCTGCGCTGCACAAACGCAGTGCTCTCGGCACATTCACTGCAAACCCAGTGCTCAGGCCCAGCCTTAACATTCCATGCACCATCGACACTAGCGTTGAAACCTATACCACTCGGGCTGCATTGGTGCCACAATGCTTGGTGCCCCAAGCCATGGCAGCAGATGCTGCATCACTAACCCCAAGGGCATCCCATGGCCCACAGCCATGTCTGCGCCCTCTACACCTTGCCTTAGTCTCTTGGCAAAATGTCTCCTGTCACGCGCCCCGCATGCCCAGCACTTGCATTCAGCACGCATAGCCCCCCCAGTCTTCGCGTGCACGATGCTTAGCACTGGCACTCACGCAACCCCACTAGACAGTGGGCATAACTCGCCGCGCTTTGTGCCCACACCCTCGCTTCCTTGACAGGCTGCGCATGTGAAGCCCACAACTTGTGCGTGTGGCCTGCCCTAATCCACCACACTTGCACGCTTGGGAGCACGAGCACCTAGATAGCATTGGCTATAAAGATCAGGGTCGGGCATCACCAGATGTGATGCGTGCAGTGTCCACAGTTACAAAATCAATCTCCTATTCTAATTTCAAGTATATGGACATGTCCTCAATAGTGAGCATGTCCTCCTACTTTGCGCCCTTACAGAGCATCATGGAAAACATTAAGTTAGTACTGAAAGATGACCTTGAAGTCATTTGCTTTATAAAGTGTATTGTTGCATGCGAGACAAGATGCTTTGGGATGGATGACAACATATTACACTTGCACAAGCACCAGTTGTATGTACTGCGTGCATGTGGGTTGCAGCGCAAGCTCCTCTAGGAGGCACAAGATACTCCCAAGGTTGGACACTTATGTTAGTTGCGCATGTCAGCATTTTTTTCTAGCAGCTACCAATGACCAGGAATCGAGCAGGATGTGTATCTTGTGTTCATTCATATCTGGTTTGCTAGAAAGACAAAATGGAGAAGGCCAAGCTAGCTAGGACCCTAGAGCCACTCCCTACGCAGAGGCGACCGTGGAATCCATTTCCATAGACTTCCAGCATGTGGATGGAGATAAAGCTATTTTCGTGGTTGTTGATTATTTATCCAGATACACAACTTTCATCTACACCATTGCGGAAGTGCAAGCTGATGGTGTCCCTCGGCTCTTCATGTCCCATGTTGGAAAGTACTAGGGGCTGCCACTAGACATCATCAGTGACTGAGATATGGGATTCATTGTTCAAAAACATGGGCTCCAAGCTCAATCTCTCAACAAGCTTCCATCCACAAGATGAATGGTTTAACAGAGTGATAAGCCAAAAATAGGGGTAAACTTTATGCAATTTTAACCCTTGTCGTTGTCAATTTTAGCTTATACAATAAAATTTATAAAAACTCTACTTAAGATGTGTAGTGATAAGTACGAGTGTCGTTCAAGAGAAGCTAGTAAGGAATTCAATTTGATGGTTTTCTTAGTAATTCAACCCTAATTAGAGTTAATTTGATCTTCAATGAAGATCCAATCACCCTAATTAGATGAGAAGGTTAGAAAGGGGGGTAGAAGAGATGGGATGAATAGAAGAAATAGGGAGCTCTAAATTGGCTTCTTTGATCCAAAGAAAAGGGTCCAAGGGGTCAATTAGAGAGTTGAGAGGGAAATTTTGATTTGAGTTGGTTGGTTTTGTAGGTCTTATAATTCAGAAATAACTACACAATTACATAATACAAACGGAAATTTACTCTCCAAGAAATTGAAGTTTTTTTATAGTTTTTTAATGTGTACTTGGAATAGCTAGGTAAATCTCTCATTCTCTCCTCTCAATCTCAGTAAGGGCTTGTACCTTCCGCTCAAGCCTAGCAATTTAGAAGTTCAGACAAAGATCAAGAAGAATGAAGAAGAAATTTCACTAAAACATCATCCAAAATACACTAAAAGTTCAAATACAAACAAGAAAAAGGTACCAGATAGGTTGATCCAAGCTAGAGCTCCTCTCTGTCTTGCAGTTGTGATAGAGCACCATCAAGAATGAGCTCCCCCTCTCGAAATTTTGCTTTTATACTTAGGTTATCTGGTAAAAATCACCATTTTACCCCCGTTTAGTAATTAATAATTATCGATCAATGTAGGCTGGATGTGAATAATCCAACCCTACAGATAGAAAGAGGGGATCAAGACGAACAGATCCATAAAAAATCACCTCAATCGGACTTCAGGATCAAAAGATATTAATAAATCAATTTTAAACCAATTTAATCCATTGGATTTAAAATTGATTTATTTATTCATTTTATTTTTAAA
Organism: Wolffia australiana; assembly: GCF_029677425.1. Lineage (NCBI taxonomy): Eukaryota > Viridiplantae > Streptophyta > Magnoliopsida > Alismatales > Araceae > Wolffia > Wolffia australiana. The sequence goes on along the minus strand of NC_135841.1, from coordinate 14,105,771 downwards.
CACGCCATGACGTGTCGCTCTCTCATTGGCTGGCGCATTTTGAATCCTCCTTTTTGCAGAAAAGTCCTTGAAAAGCCTGGAATTGCTGCTGGACGCCGCCCAAAAGTAATTGTGTATATGCCCCTTGCGCACTCTCTCTCCTCTGGTTTCTCCTAAAAATATTGAAAAATATATTAAATAATTGCAATAAAACTCTGGAACATTTTAAATCACATCTTTACGCCTGCAATCACGACCGAGAGCTGTTTTCAGGGTCTTTTTGCAACAAAACTTTGCAAAAAGGCCCTTCAAAGTTAAAAAATTATGTCAATACTTATTTTTCTCTTATAAATATATATTTTTTTCTTAGAATAAATGCATTTCCTCTTCAAATAAATCTCATAAAAATCCTAAAAAATCATAAAAAATTCTACAAAATTCTAGAAAATTCTAGAAAATTCTAGAAAATTCACTAATTCATCTCCATACTGATAAATCTCGAAATTAAATATTAAAATTGATATTTTCATTCGAAAATAGTTATTTCGAGCTCCAATAAATCCTTTAAAATTCATAGAATTAACAGAAAATTAGGGGAAAATCAGAAATCACTTGAAAACAATATTTTCATGTAAATATATGATAACAGCCCCATTTTAAGCTCTTTAAATGCATTAAATTGTGCTAATAACATGAAATAAAGACCGAATTTAGGGTGTTATCACAGAGCACGCCAACGCAATGCTAGAGGAGTAATTGTGGCACTACGTCTTTGTCAACCTAAGACAATTGGGTTGAATTCCTACATGGTGCAAAGTTCGCGCACCACATCAATCGAGGCTCAACTATAGGCCGTTCATCATTTGATATTGCGACAAAAAAGCAGCCACAAACTCCTAGGAAGGTGGAGAAAATAAATGAGATTGGTCATTTCCGTGCTGCATACTGCTTTGCGCGTGACTATCACACCCACATTGAGAAAGCTTATAATGCACCAGAACGTATCATTCAGCACATGAAAACAACTACGGCCCAGCACCGACAGGACTTGGGGTTACAAGTGGGATATCTGGTTTTGCTTTGCACGAATGCCCAAATGCTAAAACCAAAACGGTGACATAGTGGCACAAGGGGCTTGTACTGCACTATGACACAACGTTCAATGTGGTACCAAGGGTCTAACGAGTTGCCTATCCGCTCAACATTCCCCAATGACTCACTGTATATTTTGTCTTCCATGTATTAGTGTTCAAGAAATACAAGCCCAACCCCAAAAGATGCAGAGTGGAATCAGGCCTAGCTTTTGCCATGGAGCTTGTTGGCAAAGGCCATTTACGACAAAAGGGAGATAGATTGGGGTTGACATCACTACTGCTGCCACAAGATTGAGTACTCTGTGAAGTGGAAGAACCGTCTAGTGGAGGGCATGATGTGGGAGCATGACTCTGACCTATGGTACTTTGAGCACTTGGTGTGGGCCTATGAGATGCAACAGGCATCGATGAGGGTGTTGACAAGTTCAGATGGCAAGGGCGTGTAAGGCCTTTAAGTATGTGGCATTCTCATGCAGAGTGTGCAGATGGATTTTCCCAAGGGGAAACCCCATATAATTAGACTCAGCTCAGGAGACAAGTCTATCATGTAACCAGACGTACCAGTTGAGGTGATGCACGACCCTGATTTTTAAAGCTAATGCGCGATAGATTAGGGTAGGCCATAACGTGGGTTGTCAATGTCTGCATTGTGGCCCATGGGTGCTACCCGCACAAAATAAGGACCATATCCCAACAAAGACAAAGATGCATAGTCATCGTGGCCAATGTAGTTGTGCCAGGTGGAAGCCATGACACAGATGCGGTGCACGCGGTGTGTCCTCACGAGTGTTGTGGCACACTGAGACCAAGGCTTAAGGCATTTAGCATGACGGCACCAATGAGAACTGAAGTAGAAGAGGTTTGACCATGGATGTTGGAGGCTTGTGGTGTGTCAAGGTTGAGCTCCGAGCACGATGGTTGTACAAGTGGACGTCAATGTGTGTTGTATCGATTGCTAGGTACTGAAAGGGAAAAAAGGATAATTATTATTGACTACTGATAACATCCAAATAAGCATGATAATTCATGTTTATTTCATGCATTTTATAGTATAATTATGCTAATTTTATGCATGTTATCATGAATTGTATGTAATTTTCACCAAAAATAATATGTTATCTTGGATTCTATGTAATTTCACCAAAAACTCATACTCTGATATTACAGAAAGGGAAGAACATCTCAGAGGAGAAAATGGAACATTATAGAAGTCCAAGAACCAATACAATCCTCAAACAAGATACACATTGTAAAACGATTTCGGAAATAATGGAATTGAATAACTATTCAAATTATTCTACACGCCAATTAGATTCTCATGGAGATACCCATCGTAGGAGGATCAAGAAATTTTATGATCCACCAAGTTTAGAAGAATATCATGCACTAATGGAAAATTATTATAGGAATTATGGAGAGGGTAATTAGATTTATGATCATAGGAAAAACTTGAAGGGTCTTGAAGAAGAAAAAAATGAATCATTTGAACACCCTAATCTTGAGTTGAGGATAATCTTGGTTATCCTAGATATCAGAAGTCTCCATCTCCTACAACCATAAATCAAAACATAGGTTTCTCTACTAATAGCACAGCTATGACTGCTCATATCCCTACCACTAGTATTCCTACTTCTAATACCCTACCAGATCAAATTCTCCAACAACTGAGGAATCACCTATGAGTGCTCCTATCCCTGATCATTCTCAAATATTTTCGGTTTTCCAATCCATGATATCCATGATATCTCAAGTAAAGGATCATATGATAGAATTCAATGAAAGAATTACAAGATAGATGTCAAGGACCTATAGGTGACATGTGTAGCAAAGAAAATAATAGAGGATTAGTCGAATTGGAGATGACATAGGAGAGCCAACACTCTGAAACCCTCAAGTTACATTATAAAAACTTGTAGGGAAGCCTCTTAAGAGGAGGAACTTATATAAGAAGACATTGGAACAAAGAGAGTTTAGAATTACATGTGAAATTGGGGAAAAAAATTCAATAATGTATTTATAGATCTTGATTCCAATCTGAATATCATGACTTATTCTATGTTTTAGAGACACCATATAGGAAAGGTAATGCCCTCATATGATGTTGTTTGTTTTGATGATGAAGTCCAGATAGCTTCTATATGGAAAATCTCCAATATTTGTGTTAATATAGAGGGGTATCCAAAGAAAACACCCTTAGTTTTTGGTAGATCTTTCCTAAAAACAGCAAGAGATATGATTGATATTGAGGAAAGTGAGATAATCCTTAGAAAAAGTATAAGGTTGTGTCCCTTAGTTTAAATCTTTCTGGTAATATAAGTGTATACTTTGAGGACAAACTTTCAAAAATGTGTAAGGAAAAGAGTGAGATAGACGATTTATTTTCTCAGTATACTTCTATCCCTCAGAAAAATGATTCATTATTACCATCCATTAGTCCACCACCTCAAACCTTTTGTAAACCGTCATGCATATCATCTCAAGTGGGAATTTTTGCTTTAAAAATAGTTAACCTCCACCTGAGAAATGATATCAAGAAATTAAATGATCAAAAGAGTGAGATGCAGGAAGGGATGAAAAAGTTAAACATCAAAAATGAATCATTGACTAATGAGGTTGCTGCAATCCAGTTAGCCTCCATACCAAAGAAGAAAAAGAGATGTAGAAATGGAAGGAAAAGAAAAAATCTTGGCATGATGAGGAGGTATGAGGATCATAGGAGCAAGTATTTAGGGGATCATAGGATATATGAGCATAAGAGAGGGATTCCTAGGCGATATATGTTGATGAGGGAGAAGGTTATTCTGACCCAAAATCAGGAGCAAAAAGTATGTATTCCCAAATCCATGTTATAACCTTTTAAAACAATATCACATAAGCAATTATGGATTCCAAAGTCCACTATAGAACCAATCATATGACCTTAAATACTCACATTCATCTAGCTGAAGAAGTTAAACTTAGGGCTCATGGGAGGCAACCCATCTTTTCCTTTCATTTTGTTTTAGTTCATTTCATTTTTTTATTTTGTTTTAGTTTTTATTTATTCAGATATGCACTACAAGGATTTTGTTTCACAAGGTATACAGGGACAAGTTACAACTCTACATCAAGATAAAAAGTGTGCCTCCCACTGTTTGCGATTCTCAATGCCTGAAACTTTATATGCTCAATGCATTGAGGACCATGCACGTTTTAGTTGGGGGAAGGGAATTTCAGATATTGAGAATCGCTAGGTATGATTAGAATGTGTAAAAAAAGGGTATTAAAAAATTCATGCTTAATCTTTAGAATTCCCTAAGTAATGAATGGAGGTTGTGTCATCTGGCATCCTTATAAGTGAAGGGATGAGAACTGATTTATTGATTGTAATATTAGGACCATGAGATCTAGAGCCTCTAGTAAATAGTTTGGTGGTTGAACTTCTCAGGTTGGGAGTCTAACAGGAACCGAGGAAAAATTGGGTAATCACCAGGTGGTTGTGCTATAGGGATGTGTCACACGGTAAAATCCCGAGCTAGGTCTCTTGCTCGAATTTGGCATGTGCCGCCCTCAATGTTCAGGGCAAAACACTGAGCAGCCTTGATCTCTTGTAGCGGAAGCTTTGCAGATTGCTTAAGATTGCATAGAAGGGGTTAGAGGAGATGGTGCTCAACACTGTTAGGGAATAGGGTCATTGCATTTATATCATAAAGAGTACATCATCATTGGGGATAATTACATGGGGGAAGACGAGGGGTCATACAATGAACGAGATGAGGCGCTTTGCGCCGAGGTAATGTTGCCACAGAGCCTCAGGCCCTCCACTCCGCATGCGTGCCCCACTCAACCGCTACACAAGTGCACCGAGCCGGGCACCGCGCACCCGTGGGCCTGCCGATCACACATGCCACCAGCACCCGTGTCAACACTCTAGCGCACAGTCTGCACGATTTTGTCGCATTCGACGCCCCCGAGCTGGGTGCTGCACGCTCAACACTACCCGTAGGAGTGCTACGCGCCCGCTGTGCCGTCTCGGCGCTCTCAGTGTGCCACATGCCTTAGTCTCCTGGGGGGATGTCTCCCGGCCCCGCGCCCCGCACACGCAATGCGCGCGCTGCTCGCGTGGCCGCTGCGCTGCACCCTGCACTACTCCACGCGCTGCGACAGTGGCACGCCACCCAGCTTGCGCATCCCGCACCCGCGCACAGCGCTTTTCGCTCCCGCGCGCAGCGCTCGGCGCTGCCGGGTAGCGTTGGCGCCCGTACACGGCGCTTGGCATTGGTGCGCGACACTTGGCACGCGCACGCACACAACGTTCAGCCCATGCACCCCGCACACGCGGACAGTACCTGATCTGTCCCGCCTTGGGCGCGGACGGGTACGTGCACAGTCTGCCGTGAATCACCACCGACAGTGGCAATGGCCTGAAAGATCAGGTATTTGGGCATCGCTACCCATTATGACTGAGTCCTTTAATGTCGTGAGCCGAATTATAACAAACACGCCCTCCCAATAAGCACGCAGGCCTCAGGGTAGCGAATGCCGCCTAGTTAGGGGCCTAACAGGATGTCATAGAGAGATTTAGAGAGCAAAAAAAGTGAGAATTACTTTCCTTACCTTGATGATAGCCGAACCTACCTATTGTAGGTATTCTTCACCACTCTGAGTCCTCTAAAGAATGCATTGAGCATTTCATTGATTTACCGTTTTTCATATGATTAGCTTTACAATATGTCAACTATGTAGTACCCACTTCGAGCCTCATTTATGATTCTACAATCCCTGGTGATTTCATGCAACTTATCCCACTCCATTACTACATTAAATTCAGTGCGTCACATACCTATCATATGCATCCATCTCATTTATTCATCTTTACCTTCATAATATTTTTATTTATCATTGTACAAGTTGTGGGTAAAAAATATTCATCATGCTCTCAAAAAAACAAAAACATTGGTGGATAAAAAAATTTAAAATAATTGATTGAGAAAAAGAAACAGAGAGAACATACTTTTCTACTCTTTTGATCATTTATTCCATCAATATAGTCCACCACTACACCAACTATCATTTCTTCGTAATCATGCATGCATATCACCTGGATAGTATTTTTCATAAGTGGAACCTTCCTTTGCTTACATCTTATACACTTTTTCACCCTAATTATTAGCCTTCTTCCACAACACTCTATGATTATTCTTTCAGCCACCTTTTACTACAATCTCGCAAAGAAGGAAACACTTTTGATGATGCACTCTTGGAGGAAACCGAGTTGACGGGGAGTATTAATACACTAGGTAGCCTCCATCATGAGTGAATGAAAAGCCATTATTTAGAGAGGGTGAGGATTCAGCTCCACTTTTTAAGAGAGTGAGGATCACCTCATTCTTATAGCACCATATCCATAGATACGTCTAACCTCAACCACAGTTGAAGCTAGCATTCAGGCCTTAGCCATTGAGAAAATCCCAACATACTCTAAGAAGATCAACATATCAATGAAGTTTGATTCTCATGGCAATAGTGGAAATACAATCATTAAGTTGATATTTCATGCTTTGACTTTTTGAATCAAACGTTGGCATTACTCTCTAGGGAATCTCGCATCGATTCTAAAGATAATCCGTTGCACATTGCTAAGTGACTAGCAATAATTTAAGTTGGGGGGCATGATAAGATGCAAATAAGCATGATAATTCATGTTTATTTCATGCATTTTATAGCATAATTAAGCTAATTTTATGCATGTTATCATGAAGTTTTGTAATTTTCACCAAAAATCATATGTCCACTAAATCGTTATTCTTGCATTTCAGTATATTTTTTCATGTTTATAATGATTTAAATGGATAGTGCATTTACAAAGAATTAATTTCGTAAAAAATTCATCCAAAAAGGAGTTGTAGTTAAAGAGATATTTAATTTTGAATTTTAAAGAATTGTATGGATTATATTTGATATTTCCCATTTATTTGTTTAGGTTAAAAAATGGGAAAATCAAGGCCCACTAAGGAGGGATGACGCAGAATAACTGGTGGCTCTCGTTTCTCGTGGAACAAGTCAATTTTGTGCCCTACAGAGGGGGATGATGTGGAACAACTGGTGGCTCTCTTTTCTTGTGGAACATGTCAAATTTGTGCCTGATAAGATTATGTGTTTTTTTCAAGTTTTTTATCAAGAGGTCGTCATAGGATGCTGAGCTTATTCTGTGGCCCGACTCACAGAACCCTTGTGGGGCAAGGGTGTTAATTTTCAGCACTGCGCAGCGCCATTGACAGCGAGTATGTTAAAGTGCGTCACTGCTGCGCGATTGCTGCTTCTGGACGCAACCTCGCCTTTGCGCGCCTGTGCGCAAGCGTGCCTCCGCGCAGTGTCTCGCGTCGCGCGTTTACCGGCCACGCCGCCGGTGGCGAGCGGGGGCGGCGTCGCCGGCCGGCGGGCGGCGCTGGCGCACGCCGGCGGTGGTGACAATGTTGCTGCGCGAATGCGTGCTGCCGCACGCGGTTGGCGCTTGCGGGGTGGGCGCGCCGAAGTTGCAACCTCTTTCGGCCACAAAAAATGCGAATCTCCGAGAGGAAACATTTTTGAAGAAACACGGGAAAGATCTTGAAACCAAATTGAAAAAGAAAAGTGACTGAGAAGAGGGGGCTTAAGAACAAACAGTCCCCTCGTTAATCCTCAAACTGTTCAGAGAAGCGTGGTTCTTCAATCCAAGCTATTCAAGGGATTTTCTCCTTAACTCCACTCTTTAGCTCTAAACTGGGTCGAGAAGAGATCTTGCAGAAGGCCTATTCTCTAGTTGTTCTCCTTGCATTTTCTTCCTCTCCCGGTGAGATTCCTTGCCACATATTTATGCTTTTCTCTTAAGTCATGCCTTCTCCATTTCGTAATTTTGCCACTTCACTCTGAGCAAATTCGTCTCTTATCAGGTGTTCTATCACTGTTTCTTCTTAACCATTTTTCTCAAGTCTCAATCCATTTATTTCCCTCTCTCCATGCCATCATCCAAAGTCAATTTTGGTTTAAATACATCATTTCTTTTTGCAGTTAAGACCATACTTTAATCAATTTAACCATAAACTTGAAAGAAAACTTGAGAACTTGATTATTATATGACATATTAAAGATGGCACTTAAATCATTTTTGATCCTTTAAAATTTACATGAATGAGAATAACAAGAATCCTTTAAGATGATTAAAATTCTTAGAGTGTGAAATAATTGATCTATCATCTTGACAAACCTCATTATAGTCGCCATGAAGATGAGAAGATCAATAATAGATTCATGATTCTATAAAAGTATACATATGCTAATGATCTATGAGACTCTTTTCAGTAATGTAATTTTCATGGGATAATCAACGCTAATTATGACATATTAAGCGTCTATCAAACACCAGAGTGAGATTACATGGGATCATCTTAGTAACTATACTGGCTGAGACATAGATGGAGAGACATGATGTACACCTTTATTTATACTTTTATTTTATTGCTTTCACTTGAGCGAGACAGCTTGATAAATAGAGGTGCGTAGAGCATTTGCTCACTTTGCTAGTTTTTTAGCTTTTAGCTATTTGTTTTGTGGCGAGAATTGCTTTGCTTAACCTTTGTTTAGTGCACGCTGCTAGTTGTGCGCAGCTTGAGCGTTTACTATCCTACATATCTCAGCTGGCTTTGGTGGCGCTTATGCATGTAATAGTAATGCACTAACCCTAATCTCTTACCTACACCCTCCTCCACCTAATAGACTCGATGAACAGCACTAACCATACTAGTGGATGGTGAGGTTATACTTTTTATACCTAACCCTACTTGTGTGTATCGTGGTGCGTGATTCCTGCGCAACCTTGGCAACCTATCCTCGTGGTCAGGCCACTCTTGCATTTCTACCATACATAAATCCAGAGGTGATAATCAGTAAATCCCTAATGGCATCATCTAATGCATCTAAATATGTATTCCACACCAATCAAATTCTACAAAATTTTCCAATCAAATCAAAATCATGAATTCCCTAAATTTCTCAAAAAAACGAAAACCAAATTGCATGTATGGCAAAATGTTCTCGAAAAAAACTCAAAGCCCTTGGGGATCGGAGTCCAAATCAGCAAAGGCAAAGAAAAAGCAAAGAAATTATAAACAAACCGTGGGAAGTAGGCCCTGCAGACGAGAGCAAAACAAGTAAAGCAAAATTGAAAGAAATGAAAAAATTGGGAAGAGAATATGAAAGCAGAAAAAAAAAACAGAAAAAAAAAACAAACGTCATAATGAATGAGAACGAGAATCAAATTCTAAGAGCAGTGGGAATGAGGAAACAAATAAAATCTTCTCAAAGCGGTGAATTTCGGGGATGGTATTTCACTTCTAATCGCATAGATCTGCGTGAGTCATCATATTCTGTTAGGTGGCTTTGAGACGAGGATCTAGCCTTACAAATCTCGCTCGCGTAGAAACAAAAGTTTTAGCAAGGAAATGTAAAATGTGAAAGTATTAATTTAATCAAAACAAAGATTCAAAAGCCATGGCTCTGAACTCTTGTCTTCTCCATTACTGCCTTTCTCTATGGAAGAAACTCTTCTCAAATCTTAAAAAGTCAAACTTTTAGATTCCAGAAGTTCACCATTTCCTCAAGCTTTGGTCAAATCTAGGTTTCTTCTAGGCGGAAGTTAAATGGCAGTGTGTTCTAACTCAAGTTTTGATATTTCTAAAACTCAAATAATAAAGAAGGTCTAGACGTGTAAAGCATTGCTGTCAAGGTTGAGTTGCTAAGAACTCTGCAGCTCTTCGGGTTCAACATTGTCATGTACCTTTTATATTTCTTGTAACTCTGAAGGGAGACATCACTTTTTTTCTTGGACAAATCAACTTGTCCATTGCCTTTTCCTCTGCCATTTGGTGACGTCTCTATTAGCATCACACCTTCCTTTGTAATTTTAGATGTAATGATTGAAGACATGCCAAAGATTTCAACTTTTGAGACAATGGCCAAATGAATAATTTCTGTCCATCAGTAATAATCAAGACTCCTTCATCACATTCTAAAAAATAAATTGGGAATAAAAATCGAATTCCTTGAAATACTCATTCACACCTCTTTATCATTGGTCCATAACACATTTTAGTTAATACATGATCCAAGTGGAATTCCTTAAATATTTAAAAGAGATGATGAAAATTCCAAAGTTGTTCAAAAAATCATTTCCCAAAAATCGCACTAATGCACGCTGAATGCTATTGCAAATCAAATTCATATTGAAAAAAATGTGGCGTGGCAAATTTATGCATGAAATTGAGCTGTCGCCCAATGCTTGCTATTGGCGAGAATATGCTCTTCAACAATCTTAATTCAAACCGGCGAGATGTGACAATAAAAATGGACTTCAATGAGATCTTTTTCAGGTGGGAGAATCGGATCTTTTGGTTCAAATGGCTCGGGCATTCGATCTTTCCTATGATAAACTCCTGATGCTTGGTAGCTGTTTAAAAAGTTAAAATCGCTCTCGCGCATGCTCCCGAAATTTGAATGGAAACTTTAGCGCAAATTTATCTAATGAAAAAAAGGATAATTGGCATACCAAGGAACGGGTTGTGAGGCAATTTGTGCAGAAACCTTTGCGGTGAAGCACCAATCTTCGTGATATCGGGGTTGCTTCAAATCATGCAGATCATCCCAATCACATTTAATCATTTCTCAAATGTTCTTAATTTCCAAATCAAAATAAATAAGACTAAGCCTTTTCTTCAAAAAAAATATTCTAATAGCAACATTTCTATGTTAATAAGTTATTTTACTACCTATTAAATAAGCCTAAACTTTATTAAATTGTATAAAGGTTAATCTATCTCCTTTTTGAATAATGGTAAGCACTTACTTTCCCACGGTGGTCCGCATCTTTTTTAGAACACCACGGTTTGCTGGCAGTAGATCACCACCGGTTTCTTATCAATTTCAGTTAATAACACTGCCTATGCATCTAAAAAAACAGTAGCTTTATTCTTCTTTCAAAAGGAAGGGTCCAAAACTTCAAGCTAGGAAAATAGATTAACCAAAGTTTCTTTTTAGAAATAAATGCTTTTGTCACGGATAAGAAGTTTAGCAAAATCATTGTTAGTAGAGAAAATAGGTTTATAAAATGCTTCAGATTTTACCCCTTTCACTTCAATCACATTAATGGAAACGTCCCAAAGGGTTGGTCTCCCTCCAGATTTGGAAACCCTTAGGATTTCCCAAAGCTGGGCCATGACGATTTTGGCCTTGTTCACCTTCAGTTGACCATGTACCCTGTGGAGTCCCAGGCGATTGAAAGGTTGACTACCACAAAAATTTCCATAAAATTGAGGCTTAATTTCTCCTCTTCATTGTGCAATTGAATACTCAAACATAAATTTAGGAGGCAGTTCTCAAAGGTAGATCCAAATACATAAATAGGTGCATACTTCATCACCCATGGCGGGCAATGCATAAATTGATGGCATTAATGCATCGCTGATTTTTTGTATACATTGCATAACCAGAAAAATCCACATAACTGAAGCATGAACTGAAAAGTTGAATCTTGATTCTCATGATCATCAAATTATCATTTCTTTGATGTATCCTGAATAACCACATCATCAAAAAAACATGCATTCCTGTGATGTTTTCTAGTATTTTTTCTTTTTATTTCGAGTAGTCAATAGTGATCCTTCTTCTACTTTAATTTTTTTTCAGCTCCTCACAATCACTTCCCCCGTGGGTAGTGTTTCTTCTTTTCTCTTCCTTTTCGCTTTCTTCTAATATTTTCATTATTTCTTCTGTCATGTAACCACAGGACTCACTCATCTAATCACTTCTTTAGCATAAACTATTCCTGCATTCAACTACACACCTCCCTTCTGCTCACAGACTTTCTCGTAAGGGCTAACTGATTCTATTCTTTCACTCTACAAAATTTGTTCTCCTCTTCTAAAAATATATCATCCTACCGGATATAAGATATGAATTCCTCTAATATCATCAAAGGTCCAACCTATTCACTCATATCATGGGTTAGTCCTGATTAGTCCTTTCTGTTCAGATGATAGTGATGAAGATATCTTGAGATGAGGTAGATTTTCTGCTCATCTAGATATGCATATATGAGTATGATTTCTATCTCCCTATCTCCTTCCTCCCACTACTTTCTGTTGCTCCTCATTGCTCTCTCTCTCTTCTGCATCTTCACAATTTTTGATATATCCTTCCTCTTTCCTCCTTTCACTCATCACAATTTTTTTTCCCCCTCTCTACCTCCTTTTCATTTTCTTTTTTCTCGATATATCCAGTTGAACTCAATTTTCCAATTTTAAACTAACCCGAACCTCTCCCAATCCATAATCGTTTTCTATTCCAAACCAAGTATGGTCTACCTAAGATGATAGGAGAATGTCTAGTGTATCTTTCTATCTACAATTCGTAACAAACATCCTTCTTCCATTCCTCCAAGGAGCCAATGCATGGCAAACCTGCTAACCTAAGAGTCGTTGCCTAACAATGCCACATGCCAAATCCGTATGAATTTCCTCTTCAATCCATAACCAACTCACTCTCCTCATAATGAGGATCTAACAATATGCTTGCTCCCGTATCTAATAAATAAAACGAGGAGAAGGTGTTTCCTCCTATCTCGCTTTGAATGAAAGGGTATTAAGAATCATTTTGATAGGGATGGCATTAAGAATGCTAGAGGCATTTTCAGATAAATTAACCACTTCTCCTCCTTTTTCTGGCTAACCTAAAGGAATCAATTTTATACTTTTTTAATCAGATCATATTAAAATTTACAGTAGCCGGAGACAATAATCTTTTCCTAAAAACTTTATTTTTTTCTAAGTGTAAATTTTTTTTTAGGAAGGTTTTTCTAAGGAGGTAGAGGACAGTCCCTTCTTAGAATTCTCTCCCTCCACGTAGGGGTCCTCTCCTCTTTCTCCTCTCTCTATTTTCTCTATCTTAGAACATCTTCTTTCTGATCTCTTAGGAGATTCTCAATTGAGATGTCTGATCTCTCCTAGAAGTCTTTTCATGGATCCAATCTCAATTTGGAATAGAAGTTGCATGATGTGCCTGTCGTCTGCAATGATGATGGATTGATTGAGATGATTAGAACAAGGGATAGAATCTTGTAATCTCATCATGAATGATTCTTGGTGTTCAGCTTTTCGCATCTTAGGCTCTGCGGTTTTGAGCATCGGCTCTTTCGCCATTTTTGAATCCATCTCTTGAGCATCCATTTCATTCCATCCGCCTCCTCCGCTTTTTTAGCATCTTCACATCTTGCTCTTTGCGATCTTATCTTATAATTTGAAACTCCATCATCATGCGAATCCAGCAGTTGTTGGCTGTGACCTGCTTGAATTTGCTGTTGATCATATCTGTTGTACTGTTGAAATCTTGTGGAGCGCCCTCTGGGCCTGTTCTTGTTGGATTGCATTCGCTTTCCTTGTGCTTGCCTGCTTTGACCAGCTCCATTGTTGCTCTGCCCTGTCTTCCATGGCTCGGCTCCTCTGCTTGCAAATGTCCTCAGCATGTCCAGAGAGCAGATCTTAGCTTAATCTTGGCTTAGTTCATGGCTTGGTTGCTCTCCCTTCATCTTCGAGCTAAGGAGGGGTCTCTCCTCCTCCCTCTGGTTGGCTCTGAGTCTCGCCTCCCTCTAATTCTCTGGCGCTGCTCTCTGGCTCTCTCCTCCCTTGGGCTCCTTGTTCTCTCTCTTCCTCACTCTTCCATGCTCAATCAATCTGCTCCTCCAGTTTCTCAAGCATTCTCAAATCCAAGATAAAACCAATCTTCTCCAAATATGGTTTCTGCTCATCTTGGTTTACCTTGTTTTCTTCAACTCATCAAAGAGATAGAGAGTTTGCTTGAGTTTCATAAAATTTGAGTTTCTCCATGGTGAAGAGGCCTTAGATCAACATATCCATTTTCCCTCATGCTTCACATTCCCTCACCATCATGTTCAATTCATGATTGATAAACTTCCTTTGCAGAAATTTAAACAAATTTCTGAAAAAATTTTTTTCTTTTTCCCTTCTATAGAATGAAATTCTGATAAAAATTAAAATTAAGCTAGAAATTTTCTAAATCTCTTCTAGAGAAAGAAAGAAAAATTTAAATTTTTTTTAATATAATGTTATCTTGAAGGATAGAATTAGATTTAATTTTTAAAAGGTGAAATCATAAAAGAAACATAATGTTTTATTCAAGTAATGTCATTATTCAGAGGTAAGAATATATTTGAATTAGGCAGTCATGAAAGGAAATACCGTCAGGAATCAATTTACATCTCATATTATCGCACAAATTATCTACGATGTTTCATGTTTCCTGCATCTTCTCCTCACTTCCTCTCTGCTGGTGCATCTCAGCTCTCATATTTCTCTGCTGAATTTCCTGTTCTCTCCACAGTTTCTATGAGTGGCGCTCCTAATGTTTTTTGCAGACTTTTCACCAGCTCTTGAAGCGGTTTCTCTACCATAAATTACAGCAAAACGGTTAGAATAACAATGAGCTGAGGATTGTCAAGTCCTGCAAAAACAGAAAATCAACAAAAATATTTAGAGATTTAGAGAAATGACAGTATTCACAAAATGACTGTAGATTTTGTAGAATCAGAAGTTTATTTAGAGAATCAGCTGTAGAGACAGTAGAGAGAGAATTTTTTCTAGAACATAAATAGTGACTTTGCATAGCCCGTGCTCGGTAACATTTGACGCATTTTGCTGTTACTGTTTATTTATATCAATTTTGTGTATTGCTAGATCAATTTTTCACAACGAGTTTAAAGTCCCTCACAAGCAAAGGAGTGAGAGAAGATCCACAGAAAAAAAAAAAAAAAGCAAAAAAGCGTCAAATGCAATTTTAAAAATCGTTAAAGCCAGTTTAAAAAGAGTCTGAACTTAGAGATCTGATCCTATCGATCGCTACCGGGGCATCGAACAAGCAGGGACGTGCAGGGACAACCTGCGGGCGAAGGTGTTGCGCGTGCCAGTGGGCCTGCGCGCGGGACGCCGCCCTGCGCAATGGCGACGCTGTACGCGCCAATGCTGCGCGCTGCTGAGTGCTGTGTGGTCGGCGTGCTGCCACGCGTGCGCGCTCTGCTGGCGGCGCTGCTGCGTGCGGCGTGCCCGCGCGCTGCGCGGCGGCGCTGCGCCCTGTGGTTTGTGGAGGCTGAGGGGAGGAGATCTTTGAAGATCTGAAGGAGGAAGATTTGAACATGGAACAAACACAAACAAAGGAACAAAACAAAAGGAAAAAAAACAAACTGGAAATCAAATCTAAACATAAAACATTCTTGTTCTGCCAACCATTGGAAAAATCAAAAGGGAGAGAAGGAGGGCTGAAGAATCTGATTATTTCCATGAAGGGTGTCATCCCCTTGCGTCGGGCGTGGTTCTCAATCCAAGCTTTTATCTTCAGTCTCTTCTTCCTCTCCAACCCAAACTCCAACTCCAAAAGCTCATCAGTGCAGAAATCCTCTCTTCTTCCTTTTCCTTTTTTTAGAGTTTCTTCTAAAGAACTCTTCTCTCTACCTAGACTCCTTTTCTTAGTTTTCTCTTAAGTTTTCCTCAAGTTGCATGCCGTAATTTTTGCCACTTTTTGACTTTTTGCCCACTTTCCTCTCTTCCCTCCTCTCTTGATCTCTCTTTCTGTGTTTCAATGTTCACTAGCCATAAATATATATATTCCACTTGAATTCAAAAGATCAAGAGTTCAGATGATTTAAAAACAATACATATGCATGAACTTAGCATGAATTCACAAGATAATTGTAATGAATTTAAACTTGAGAACTTGATTATTTGATGACATATTTTAGAGTCATCAAACACCCCCCAAGGATGGATGATGTGTCATGCTCTGGTGGCTCCCTATTTTGGTTGAACTACTCAAACAAATGAATAACTGGAAATTCTCAAAATCCAAATGGCCATAACTGCTAATCCCATTTGTAGTTTTGGCTGAAATTTCTTGGGGAGATCCACCCCTTATTTCTCTTTTAATAACCTATGGGTGAGCCTATAAATAGATCCCAAAATTAGGCTCTTCTTATACTTCATTTTTCCTTTCTCCATGTGGGAGACCTTGTGAAACAAAGGTGTATGAGTGCCAATTTAGGGTTTTTCCTCTTTCCATAAGAACATTGGTTCCCTCTCCTGATCTATCTCTGTGTCTATTGCAACACACCAAGGCACCGGGTGCAATATACAGGTTTATGAAGGTAGATTAATGCTTGGGAGCATCACCAAAGGAAGAGGTAAGTCCTAAACATTTATTCCATTTCCCCCATCTTTCCATCCATTCCACATTCTCATATCACTTCACTCTCTATTATAAGTTATTATACCCAATGAGTAGGGATTAATAGTGATAATTCAGATTTTGGGGTAATTAGTGATGAGCTAACTTCATTAATTAGTGTCGTTGGTTTATCCGAATTAAAACAACAAAAATTTATAATAACCTTACTAGCGTAGGGAGAGTAAGGGTCGATCCACAGGGAGCAAGGGTTTTGTGCTTTAGTTTTGTACTTTTTAATAATTTTAGAGGTAGGTTTACTACATATGAAGATAAATAACTAATTAAATAAAAATATATAACAAAGAAAAATAAAATATTATTATAATATTATAATAATATTAATAGGCAGAAAATAATTTTTGGGTATTTTTTAGGAGTATTTCAAAGCTAAAACAAAATAGGAAATGAAACAGTTTGGCGCTCTGGACTTAGTCAAAATTTGGCTAAGTCCGGATGCCAAATGGGGAAGGTTCCTTGGTGGAGGAGAGAGAAACAAATGGACTGTACTAAAATCACTCTAGAATGAGTTCTAGAACGAATTTTAGAGCGTGGTTGGATGCACTGGAACCGTCTGAATATTGGCTAGCTGATCCAAGACTAACCAAAAGACAAACGACGAACAGAAAATAATGGAAAAGGAGAAATAAGAAGGTAACCTCTTTGTCACACCCGCTAAGGTCCAAGGGACTTCTTCTTCTCCTTTCCACCAGCTTCTTCAGCCCTGGATGCTTCCTGCTCAGCCTGGCGCTCACTGAGGCGAATGGATCTATGACTCAATTGCACTTAGGCCACCAAACATTACTTTGGATTGAATCACAAGATGAATTTTACAATAGGGTGAAGGGGTTTATATAGGGAGAGAGAGCAAAGGAGAGCCATTGGATTTTTAATACAATGGATGGCCAGATCTTCTTTTCAGGGTCATGATCCACGTCCATTATGGTCCTCCAATCAGCATTGAGACCTTTGAAATATCCCCTGGACGTTCAAGGCTTCTTTCCTTAATTAGCATTAAAGGTGCTATCTTTAAGTCTTCACCCTTGGATGTTTTGTGGATTGAATGGCTGGATCTTCTTCTCTGGCTTGGATCCACGTCCAAGGTTGTCCTCCAATGATCATTTAAGCCCCTGAAATATTCATAAATAATCATGACTGGACCTTCCCCTTGCCCTCCTTTCTTTGGCCCAACATGCCTCTCATAGTGGGCTTAGTGGAGCTTCCTTAGTGGGCCTTTAGACTAGAGCCAATTGTCTTGCTTTGGGCCTTCTTTCTTGGCCCAGGGTTGTGGCTGAGCCTGCTCCTCTGGTCCAAATAGCTTCCTCTTCATTTAATTATCCCCTTTATTCATGAAAGTTTCACCTAATTCCTGCATCTTCCACATAAACTAAGAAGAGAGTGAGATTCATTCCACTTAACTCATTGAGTTAAGTGGGGTTAGTCCCACAAATGATAATAATTAACTCCAAATTAGAAAAAGGTGATTTTGTTTCATGATGTTTCACAACTTAACATAAATGTTGATAATATATCCAGATAAAGATAAAGAAGTACATAAATTAGCTGAAATTGCACATATATATTAGTATCATTTTGGATTTATCAAATACCTTATACCACCCATTCCTAATTAGGGTTTTCATAGGAAACACCTAATTAGGATTTCTTCATCACATCCATTCATTTCTCTCATCATATCCTCAATCCATGATTTCAATACCATTCTAATCTCTGTTATACGTTCATAATTCTTATGAGTAAGAACTAAGAATTATGCATATAAACTATTTAAATTAAATGATCATATAACATTAGTTATATCTTCTTTTACACTCTTTACACCGAATCCGCTTTCGCAACCATTAATTTGGTTTCAAATCAATCTTAATCACTCAGCCTTCTTTGTCACTCGATCCTTACTCACCAATTTACATCAGTAATAATTGAATAAGGGTTGATTGTAAATTTTATTGCATAGGTCTCAAAATTACATATTGACTATGTTAACCACCTAAATTTTGACTTATGAACAACAATATCTATATAAAGAGTTTGATATCAAAAAAGTGTCTTTTGTACTTAAACATAAATCTCATGAACCTTTTAGATGATTATTTCCAAATTTATCTAAATTAAGAATTATCAGAATCACTCTAAACCCCCTAGTAATAAGCATCCAACTTTCTCATTCATTCAAATGGACTTGTGGTAAGATACCGTATTTGATACTTCCCTAACATTTCTCTTACAATTAAATTAAGGTATAAAGATGAAAATCATAAAAAATATGGTATGGGGAAAGAAAAATCATAAAAAACTCGAGTAGGATATCATTGACATGATATCCTACTCGAGTGAACAAGAAAAGTTGAGATCAATAAGTCTCAATCAAAAATACAGGAATGCATAAACCCACTACAAAAATATTTGGTTTAGATCGCAAGAATCAAACTCATTTGATGGAAAAGTTTAATAGGTTTCATTTAGTGTTGCAATAGCCTTTAATGGAAACTCCCTATATTCTTCAAATAATGAACTGATCAAGATAGCTAGGGCAAGCTAACGGTCATCATGGAATTGAGATAAATAGAAATTCGGATGGTAAAAATAGAATAATGGTGTGAAAAAAAGCATACACTCTGAATATACAGACTAAGAATGCTCAAGTGCAAAGGTACAAGGGAACACTAACATATGAAAAACCAAGACTGCATGAAAGATGACTGAGATGAATGGGTAGTATCTTTATGAGTATAATGTCTAACAAGCCATGAAAAATCATATTCTAACTCAGAAAATTATTTTCCTTCATAATATATTTTTAGAAAAATTCATAAAAATGCTTTAAAATTCACAAAACCATTCTAAAAAATGTATTTAATTATTTTTGCTTGATAACACATATTCCGAACCAATTTAATGTGAATAAATGTGTAAATATTTTCATATTAACCTATCAACAATGAGAGCTATCCCACATTTAATTTCCTTAAACAAATATTGATCATTATTATTCGAGTGTGATATTAATAATGAATTACTTGAATATATCCAATGACTCTGTTTTTGGTCAAATAATGATGGAAGCAACAGCATTGGACCACAAGCAAAAATATATTATTTCAACGAGATGAAAATTGTTGGGGAATTTGCAGTATTGAATATATTATGTAATATCTTTGCATTAAAAGATCATGGACTTTTCATAAAACAGACACATTCGGGAATAAATTACTTGGAGCCCAATATGATCATTGGGACTTGATGCCTCCTATAAGGATATTGTATAAATGGAAACAAATTCCCATTAGCATATAGAAAGAATTGTCATTTTCCATACTATGAAAGTTGGGCAAGGTCACATAAACTATTGATTGACAATGTTTACTCAACTAAAAAGACATTTTTGGGAAATATTTTGAACATCAACCCTTCCTATCCCAATTTAATACTGAAAAAAAAATTGATAAACTTGGGAGAGTTATCTAATAAGTCTTGGAATCACGTAAGAAATCCTTTTAGCTATTAGGGGCCAAAACATTGAACTATCACAATAGGAGGAGGGAGTCATTTGGAGTATAATGAGTTACAGAGAATTAGTACCAAAACTGCATAGAATCATTTTAGATAAAGAAAACAAAATTTGACTGAAGGGTAGTAGTTTGAAAATAGGTATGCTTACGAAGATTGAAATGTTTATGTGCAGATAACCTAAAAACACTGAACCTATAGATATGAAGGTAAAGAACTTAGGCATTCGCATGCACCTAAGAGTTTTTATTGCTTAAGACATCCATGGATGGAAGATCAAAACACTTACTCTTTAATGGTGATGGATGTTAATAACACGTAATATTAATAGATTAATATGATGATATGTACATATTGAATCACATTAAATGGGTTATATAAGTGTGTTATCAAGTCTAACATGATTAAATCTTGATGGAGGACCATCTAGAAGATCAAGCCCGATCTCCTCAGCAGATGACTCGTGGAGCCCAACCCGACGCGAGGGACCCGAGTTTCAGGTACCCAGCTTGACGACTGACCTATAGAGTTCATTTATTTTCTTTATGGATTTTATCGAGGGCCCCTGTGTTTTGGGCTCTCCATGTCTTTTTCGTGTTTTTGTTTGGCTTTATTTTGGCCATTAGGGGAAGTTCGTGTCATTTTGGACATTCCCCATATTTGGCCCATTAGGGCAACCTCCCCCTATCCTAAATAAGGGAAGGTATACAAAAGGGGACGGTTGGAATTCCATTGATGAAAATTGAGTTGTCTTCTCTCTCTTTGGGGTTCCCGCCCTTCTTCATCATGAAGAATTATCTTACAGTTTTCTAGAGAAGCCTCAAGGATGACAAATGTCAAGTGACCATCTACTCCCAATTCACCGCCCCAAAGCCATTACTGCCGCCGGAAGAACAGTCACCATTGTTCTCCGTTGTCAAGTATCCTCATCGACAGTAGAAGTCTTTGCAGTACTTGCACCACGCCACCATCGCCTTACTGGCTCTACCATCGTCACGCTGATTCTCATCACTCATGTCAATCCATCCGGTTGCCAATCACCCCGCATCACCCTGCTGCATCATTTTGGCCACCATTTTCGACACTGCCCAACCACAATCTGCAGTCGTGCCCCATCAACTTCAGCCGCCCTTTCGGATTGCCCCTGCAGCCACAAGCACTTGCCCATCACGATCGTTTGCACTGTTCCTGGCTCTCTTTGACCGCCCGCGTCTGGCTTCCCAAACTCTCGTGTGACATCGTGGGCCGCCCCTTCCTAGAGCAATCGCCGTCGGTGCCATAGGCCGCTATCGCCTTCAGCCCTCAGTCGCCTGTCGGAGGCCACCCGCTCTATCCGCTGGCCCTCCTTAGGCCCACGAATGCCCTTCCACATGACTTGACCGCCAAACAGATTACAGCCCCTCGAAGAAGACCATGGAGCCTTGCCACGCTCTCTAGGGCCCTCACACAATGGTGCATGCCGGCTTCCTAGGCAAGCCGATCGGCGCATGAGGTTACGGCTGCTCTAGCCCTTGTCTCGTCCTAGGCCACCTGTGCCAGGGCCACTCCAGCTTACTAGTGCCCTAGGTTGCTCAACCTGGGCTGAATGTAGCTACCTTGTCCAAGAGCCAACATGGTCACCCGCATTCAGTCTCCAAGGCCCCTCGCGCAACGGTGCATGCCGCCTACCTAGGGCAAGCCCACCAGCACCCAAGGCTGCCGCTTCTCCGGCCCTTGCCTCGTCCTAGGCAGCCCGCACTGGGGCCACTCCAGCCCCTTGCTGCTCCATCCCACCACTATCTGAGGTCGCTCAACCTGGGCTAAACATGCCTACCTTGTCCAAGAGCCAACATCGGCGCCCCCATCCAGCCATCAAGGCCCCACGTCCGATGGTGCGTGCCACATACCTAGGACAAGCCCACCGGCATCCAAGGCTGCGGTTGCTCCAGCCCTTGCCTCGTCCTAGGCTCCCACGCTCAGGCTACTCCAGCCCGTTTATGCCTTAGGTCGCTCAACCTGGGCTTAACGCGGCTGGCTTATCCAACAACCAACGTGGCTGCTTGCATCTGGCCTCTAGGGCCCCTAGCGTGATAGTGCGTGCCGCCTACCTAGGGAAAGCCCACCGACGCCCGAGGCTACTACTGCATCAGCCCTTGCCTCGACCTAGGCGGCCCGCGCCCGGGCAGCGCCATCCCACGATGCCCTAGGTCACTCAACCTGGGCTGAATGTGGCTGCCGCCAAGTCCCCAGGAGGAGTGTCCCACGACCACCATGCACACCCGTCATCGTCATGGCCGTTGACTCTAACAATGTTAGACCACCCGTCATCTGCTGCCGCTGTCAGCTTGTGTTCGCACCGAACGTGACCACTTTCGTGGTTCTCAGCCAGCATCCTCTCGCTAGTGATGGTTACGACCCATCTCAAGCATTCGGGTATTAACCTATAGGTCACAATGCTTTTTCCCTTCTTTTATCAGCATTATTACCTTCATCAGAGTCATCCTCATCCACTCCACTGCCAGGAATTTTTGAGTCATAGGTTAGCCAGCAAATTGAGAGATAGGAATTTTGTTCTCGGTGTCGGGTCGTGTTGCTCTTAACGATGGTCGTGGACACTTATGGGCAGTGATTGTCTTCCACTCCGTCAGCCTTCGAGCTGATCCTTCTGGTCATTGGGAGCCTACCCGCTACCCTATACCTCTCATGTCATTACTCTGGTCTTACAACCCTAGATACACAACATCTATCGTATATTTTCATTGGTTTTGCTACACTTGCATCACGCCTCCGCATCACTGCATAGCTGGTCGTACGACCCCTCAATGTGGTGTAACACGAGGCATTTGATCCCAACACATTGTGTTACATCAAACCCACTTTTAGAATGATGTTTTGAATTTGAGCATTTTTTGTATTTTTAGGGCTTCTTAGGAACAACATATTCTGAAAGAAAATATCTTTCTCAGTCAGTGTTTCCTGATTTTTTTACATTATATTCATAAAGATATTATTTTTATGTCAAAATACATATTCATTTAGATTTTTCAGGTTTATGTTTAATTTTACAAGGATTTTGAGATTTTTTGTGCCTTTATTTCTGCCATTCCATGTATCGTCGAATGGCAACCATATAGAAATTATGTTTAATGATTGGTGACAGCTAATCATCAAACCTAGTTACTAATTAGCATCACCCAATCATTTCACGCAAAGTGTAATGACATCGCGATCAGAATTGTTGATAAACTCAAAATTTAGGGTAATTATGTCATTGAGGATTTGAGTTTAATCAATACAATTTATACGTATACTCGTAAATAATTTAATTAGCTAATGATGAGTATGGGTTGTCTCCATAGGGAATGGATATTAGGGAAAGTATCCTAATATCAATTGGGTGAAGCGAAGATGAGAACAAATGTATACGGTAGTGAATGTGTGATGAGAGTGAACGATAAGATGAGAGATGGTTAATTAGGGTTTAAGATAAACGAGGATGAAGAGAGGAGATAGGATGGTGACGAAAGCGTGGTAGGTCATTGATATGGTGATAAAGATGGTAGTATTGCGATAGAATGATGAGTAAAGTAAAGATAGTAATGTATATTAGCTTTAATGAGACATTGAGGTAGGTGACGAAATCGTAATGGTGTAGGATGGGACATTAATTGGATGAGAGTATATGGATGATGGTAATGAATGAAGGCAATGGATGATCATAGAGGTGTATGGATGATGGTAATGAATGAAGGCGATGGATGGTTATAGATGGTTACACTAACTAAATGTGTTAGAGATGATTCAATGTAGGGAGGAAGGCCAACTATAGATCCCTATATTCTGTCAGGATTATAGCGTCTACGCTATAGATAAACCTCCCCAGTTTTCTATTGAACCTCCCCAAGTACTAGAGACACCAAGGAACACTTGATGGACCTTCAAAACTTTACTTTCTTTCAATTCGCCGCACTAGGAGGAAGTGAGCTTAAAGATGTTTTTTACAAAGATCTGGGACTCAATTTATAGATCCAACTATATGTATGGAAAGAGCAACCCTTAAAATTTCAGCTCGATCCAAGTTCTAGATCATCAGATATCGACCCTAGAAGTTAGATGATTTCTAGGAGTCGATTTAATTCAAATATTTCTCTCTCCTCATCCTTGTCAGCACCGTCATGTCGTTTGGTTAGGGTTTTTGTCTCATCTAGGCACCAGATGTGATGATTGGATGAGATTCCTCCTCGCCGTCTGCAAACGATGGCTCTCGCCGCACCACACATCACCCTGGAAAAAAGACAAAAAATAAAAATGATATTTTATTATTAAAATATATAGTTGAATATTTTTTTCACAGGTGACATGGCACCGTGTCAATGTGTGCCACGTTAGTAATTTCCCTTTCTAATCTAGTAGAAATGTGATATGTGTGTGTCACGTGTACATGTGCGGCCCATGTGTACACGTGACAACCTATGGCATTGCACAGCGCCCGACCGTTATTGTCGACTATTCCAAGGAGAGAAAGGAAACATAAATAATAGCATTTTAAAGATCTCTTTCTCGGGCCACGGAGCGTATTCATTGTGAAACAAATTGCTTATTTTTAGGATTGGTCCACATCACCTGCGTTAGGAGAAGTTTCAAAACCCAAAATAAATTCTAAAATTCATATTGAATAAAATAAAGGCCCAAAAAATACATATGAATATATATTCTGACTTTAAAAAAACATATCTTTCTGAATTTACTGTCAAAAAATTACAAAAAAAGTACATTAAAAGTTAAACAATTGTATTCTTTCAGAATATAGTGTCAAAAATATCTCAAAAAATACATTAAAATATAGAAAATTCAGAATATCATTCTGTAAATAAATTTAATCATTTTAAGCTTGATATCATGCATATTAAATAATTTAATGCAAATAAAATATGTGAATCTGAGCATAGTAAGATACTAAAAATTCATGTTATCAGTTGTCATAATGGCATTTAATGCTAACAATTCTCTCTCTCATTTCTTTAAGTTTAGGGGTGATGTGGGCCAATAAAGAAAATGAGATATTTTGTTTGTCATAATCTGATGCACAGGTCGAGAAAAATTTTATTTTTAAAAATCATTATTTTATACACTCTATCTCTTTTTACTCGTCAAATATGGTTGTGTGTAGTGATGTGTCATTCTACATGTGGCGAACATGTGTTCATGTGGCACCTATGTGTCATTCCCTAAGAGAGGATGCTGATGAAGCCCACAATGACATCTTGCCACATAACATGTCCTGTTCCTATTTAAATATTATTTTAATATTTATCCTTTTGTTTTCATTTTCTTGAAGCAACATATGGCGTGATGGGAGTCTTCGATTGAGGATGATGTGGGCAATCCAAAATAGTGACTGCATTTAATGCAACGATGAGACAAAACCCTAACAGAACAACATGACAAGGGTGACGAGGATGAGGACATAGAGATCTTTGGATTAAATTAATGACTAGGAATTGTACAACTTGAATGCTTGATATCTGACAATCCAGAACTCCAATTGAGCTGAAATTTTGTGGGTAGCTTTGTCTTTCTATCATTTATCCATTAATACAGTTGTATCTATACATTAAGCCCCCGATATCTATAAAAATAACTTTAAGATCATCTTCCTCCTAGGCAGAGAGATTGAAGGAAAGTTAAGTTTTGAAGCTCCATCAAGAGAGTTATTGGTGCCTTGCGTGCTTGGAGAGGATCAATAGAGAAGTGGGGAGGCTGATCTGCATCAGGAGGAAACCATGATCCTAGTGAAACAGAGGGCTCTAAGGTTAGACTATTGCGTTACATTGGTCATATTTTAACACATTCATTTAGGTAGATTATCCCTCATCCATCCCTTTCTATCATCATCTTCCATCCACCTCATGTGTCACCTACGCCATCAAGATCTCACCACATGCTCTCATCTCTATTTGTCTAAGAAACCAAAACCATTATCTTCCTCCATTTCACTCATCATTCTACCCTATTTACACGATCTTCATCACCGCGTCTCATACCATCCACTTTATCCCATCTATCCTTCACACGTGTCTATCTTTTATTAAACCTTAAAATATTGAACCATAAATCAGATAGTCCTTATCATTATTTCTCATTTTGTCTTATTGTTACTCCTTCAAGTTTTCCTTCATTCTACTCTTTAGTTTTCACTCGCTTTAGTTTACCCATCACTTGTGGAATACTCATCTCATTCTTCATAGAGAGATATTATCCCAATCTCTAATCATTACCTTCATCCTACCGCTACCTCTTATGCTGCTGAAATATCACAATTTATTTTAAAAATAAAATAAGATGAATATAAAGCATTTTATTCTTACACACTAATCTTGTACATTTTTATCTTTGGAAATTTGAAAAAAGTGAAATGATAGGAAGTGGGAAGATAAAAATCAAGGCTACTGGCCCACTCTTCAAAAACAGCCGATTTAGATCAAGTTTATGGATGGATTATAATGTCTTCAAAATTCACAAACAAACAAGAGGTCCTTGGTCTATCAATTTGTAAACTGCATCTTGGC
The DNA here is from genome assembly GCF_029677425.1 of Wolffia australiana. Lineage (NCBI taxonomy): Eukaryota > Viridiplantae > Streptophyta > Magnoliopsida > Alismatales > Araceae > Wolffia > Wolffia australiana. The sequence goes on along the minus strand of NC_135841.1, from coordinate 14,079,322 downwards.
CCTCTTTATTATATGCATAAAGTTCAACTCGTTAGATGCTTTCTACCTAAGGATCCTAACGCACAGACTTAATGTGGATGAAGCATCTAAAAGTAACTAAGGGATAGCAAGATAGGGGGCATCTTAAGAGAATGGAATCATTATGTTCCCTTTACTTTCTCCCACTTTTACACAACAGGTTAAATGTTGTGCCCTTTTGGATAGAGTTATAATATGTGAGAAATGAAGATAGATCCATAAACTTCAAATTAAGGTTTTCATTCATCAATGGTGCTTTTGAGTTTATTCAACAAAAATATAAAAATGTAATCACTTAAATAAATCTACCTAATGATGAGTATGGGTCCTCTCCACATGTAACGGTAATCAAGGACTTAATATTCAATAAATAGTGATTAAAGATGATGGGAGATATCTATAAAAATATAAGATTAGGATAAAAGGAAAATGTAAGGTGAGAAGGTGATAGTTATTTACAAGATTAAGATGATTATTGTAAATAGGAGAGAGTGATATGAATGATATTAGAAGATCGAATGGAACAAAAAAGGGAGACACAATAATGAGAGAAGAAAGCAAGTTTAAAGTAGAGATGTGACAAAAGAAAATTCACGTCAGAGGGATGAAGGTAAGATGACTAAGACATGGTGATCTGAAAGGCATAAGATGAGATAGCAATATGTAAATATGTCGTGTGATGGAAATATGTGATGTTGAGATGGATCTAAGCTGATAAAGATAATGGAAAAAAATAATCTAAGAGTGATTATTGTGTATCCCTACATTCCAATAATATCACTGCAATCAGTTAGTGCAGGTATGCTCCCCCTTTTTCTGTTGTCTCTTCTCAATCACCCAAGACACGAAGAGCAACCTTGATGGATCTTAGAAACTCATTCTCTTTGAATTATCACATACGATTTGTGAGTCCCACAAAGGTGAATAATAAGAAGCCCAAATAAATCCTTCAATCAGCCTACTAAAATCACATTTGAGTTCAGTCCAATAGTCCTCTATTAATTTACATACATATTTTTGGCCCAATATAATAGCCCACTAATTTATTTCCATATTCTTCCATGATTCCATAATATCTCTCCTTCTAATCATCTTGAGTATTTCCAAAAATCTCTCTTCTGAACATCTCTGTATTTCAATGTTCAGATTCCCCTGTTTCCTTTTCAGATCTTGCCTTACTTCTTCTTACAAAATACCCTCTGTTCAATCCAAAGATTTCCCCCTTTCCAATTCTCAAAACCTTCCTAAATTCTTCTCACAAATCCTCTCCATGCAATCAATAAATTTCTTCAAATCCTTCCTAAATCTCTCTCACTGGTTCTATCTCATTCGTATTCAATGTATGAAAATGCAAAAGTTGGAAGTGTGCACCTCTTGAAGATTCAATCTTCTATCTTTGGCTCTGCTCCTCTCCCTAAAATTATGTATTCTTTCCTTGCTTGTATCTATGTCCAGCTTCCTATTAATCTACCTGCAATCAATGCAGAAAGATAAATAAAACTAGAAGTACTAGGAATGGGGAATAAATCCAGAGTTCTTCCTCTTCCCTTTGTTTCCTTGTGAGAGATGGTCAATGGAAAAGCCGGATGCTTGACTGCCTTGTTTTTCTTTCTTCCAGGTGTATATGCCTTGGCTTTAAATTTTTCTTGGATAGAGGTACCACAGGACATCCAAGAAGGGCCATTTAATAGACCAACATAAGAGAGAAAATGAGTGTACTTAATGTAAATTAATTATGCATTACTTTGGGACCAAAATAACTGTGCTCATCAATAACATCATTTCGGTAAGGTTCCCCTATTTATCTCCTATAAAAGACTGTCATTAAATGTAGGATTAAAGGACCTACATGTGCCTTACCTCCTTGGGAAGGAGGCGAGCTTGCTTTTGAGAGAAGAGATGAGCAGCAGCTAAAATGTGTATGTATTTGAACAACACTAATCTCTTTATTTTTTCTTTCATTTCTCTCCCTTACTAGGTATAAATTTGACTAGGCAGTTCTGGTAGACCCTGGAGGGGCTTTTGAATTCCTCGTCGTGGCGTCATGCCAATCATGTTCGCATTTATAAGTCAATCTACATCAAATTTTTAAAATATTATATTTAAAAATAGAGCACATTACTTTTGTTTGATGCACCAAGCCTAAACACATCAAGAAATTATGAAATATTTTTTTGTAGGATGCTTGTAAAGAATTTTCATTTTGAAGGCAGACATAATCAGATGTGTTGTTTTGTATTGAAAAGTATTCATTTATATAATGAATAGAGTACCCAAAAAGATAAATTAGTTGTTCAAATAACTGACTTTTGAAATGAATGTGATCTGATTCAAATAACTGATGTTTGGTCAATCAGACAGTCTAGTGTTGACCATCCAAAATATGAGTGAAACTAGAAAAAAATTTCTTGTTGACTGCAGCTTTAAAGTTAGGTAGGTCAATGCATTGTAATTAACTCAACATAGATGGATGCAACATCTATGGAATTCTAGATGTCTCATAATGTATATGGACGTGGTATTATTTAAGTTTTTGTGTCTTAAGAACGTGTTGACCATGGATTGGTCATAAGCTGACCACGAGTTGACCAGAGTTTAACTTATAAGTAATTTATGTTATTCATTCCACGTTATGGCACAAGTGAACTTCCACTTGTAAATTCATCACAATCATACATCCGACTGTAAGTCAAAGACCCACAATCTTCACTCTCTTCCTCTCTCTCTTATGCTTTATATCATGGGTCCAATTTCTCACAAGTACACTTTTTAATAACCTTTCAAATTTGAAGTTTCCACCTCCCTCAGAATCAACCCCTTCTTACTCTACACTTTTTGTAGCATGGAAAAGGGAGAAACATGAATATTATGGCATAAATCCAGAATTAAATTATATGATTAACTTACACGAGCCATACGCACCTTCTAGGCTTACCTATTGGCGCCATTGCTAGAGAGGCACAGTAACATAAAATCAGAAAGTAAAAAAATTATAGAATAAATGATACTTAATTAAAACATGTTAGTTAGCACACTCTAACTCTACTTTCAGTTGTTTATAAAAACTAATGCTATTGGATTATTGCCAACTTATTGTTGATTATTACTTCTATCTGACATACGTTCTTCCAACAAGTGGTGCTCAGAGGGCCTTGGGTGAACGGTACGAGAACCGTTCGGCCAACTCTAGCAGATTTAGACCAAAGCAGGGAAAGAGAAATGAGCTTGAATTTTCATCCTAACTTTGAAAGCTCAGAATCAGAAAATCAATACGAGAAGATCCAGGTGGCTGACAACAAGGTGCAAGGAGAATGCGTTCGGAGAACTCTCTCACCCCGCAAAAAGTGAAGCCTACACAAAAATCTCCACAATTGTGCCGGACAATGATACTAAAGAATCGAATAACCTTAACCTACGTCCTTTTCCTCTCTTCTAACCAAACAATTGGCAACAACCCCTAAAACATTGAAACTCAGATGATAGATATGAAGTAAACTCCATCGGCTTTGAAAATGGCAAGTCGTGGTTAACCCAATAACACTGTGATATCCAAGTAAAAAATAATAGGTATCCTTGGACGCATAATGATGGTAAGAGTAGTAAGTGAATGCAGTAGATGATATAGTGCACAGAAAGTAGATTTAAGTAGATAACAAAGGGCGTATTTATCAATATCCCAGATGCATGACATCCCGTCTCGATAGCTAATCCTAGATACCCAAAAGTTAACCGAGACTATTCGTCTGCATTGGACTAAAACGATTATTTGAAGAGCGCTACGAACTAATCCAGAGAGTGTGCGATTATTTTAAGGGGTCTTCGTTTGGGCATCCCATCACAATTCTAGTTCAAGAGATCCAACATTCAATCAAAACTCACAGTGGTACATTAATCACAGCTGCGACAGATTCGACATTGGGTCACACAGCAGGCACAACCACGAACCTGAAGCAGAAGATGCAGTCCAGAAAACTGAGCGACGCTCCTACCAGATCACGGAAACCTCTCTTAGTTGCCGGGGACGAAGTTGGTGGCGTAGGCCCAGGCATTGTTGTTGACGGGGTCAGTGAGGTGGTCGGCGAGGTTCTCCAGGGGGCCCTTGCCGGTGACGATGGCCTGGACGAAGAAGCCGAACATGGAGAACATGGCGAGGCGGCCGTTCTTGATCTCCTTGACCTTGAGCGGGGTCCTCGGCCAGGTTCAGGGATGACTGGCCCAGATGGCGGCGTGCACCAGGCTGGGGTTGCCGAGGTAGTCAGATCTGCGACGGCCAACAGCTCTGGCCCAGCGGGCGTGGATCACCTCCAACTCGCGGTTCTTGGCGAAGGTCTCGGGGTCGGCCGAGAGCCCGGCGGTGTCCCAGCCGTAGTCGCCGGGGAACTCGCCGGTCAGGTACGACGGTGCCTCGCCGGAGAATGGGCCGAGGTACTTCACGCGGTCCGGGCCGTACCACGGGCTGCCAGAGGAGACGGGCTTGGGCTTCGCCGCCGTCTTCCTCATGGAGATCCTGCCCTCGCCGAAGACCTCAGAAGCGCCCGGGGCCAGCTTGACCGCCTTCCCGGCGAGGGAGGGAGAGGAGAGGGCCATGGTGGCTGCCATGCTGCTTCTGAACGCGGGCTGATACGCGAAGCGTCTTCGAGTTTGGGCGTTCGAGGTGAGTCCTCTTCTCTCTCTGCGACCTTTCTTAAAAACTAGGTCCGAAGAGGAGAGGATGAGGTCCTTATCTGTTGATATCTATCGGCTCCTCGCTATTGGTCCTGTTCCCCGCTTGTCAGATACGAGAACCCACGGCGACGACGTCCCTCCACGTATTTAGATACTTCCGTGTACATGCCAGACGGACGTCCACTCTCAGCCACAGAACCCAATAGATATTACCGCGTGACACCCATGCACAGATATTTTCCTTTTTCCTCGCAGTGCAACTGATTCTTTTACTCGTCGAGAAAAAAAGTTATCTATCAACCAAGACTCAGTTGTCAGTCCTACAGGGTGCGTCATTGCGCAATAGTATTACCTCTGGAGAAACATCGATTTTTATCCTACACGGTGCGAAATGGATTACGGCTCCGGTAGACCACGATACTGAGGCTCTTAAATAATTCTCAATTGTTGTATAAGCGGAGTCCATGCGTGGCCATTCCTTACGTTCAGCAACGCATTAATATAGATAAAATGACGAAGTTAAACACCTTATTCCCGTCAGTTTGTGGAGAGTAAACCTCGATCAAAGGGGGCGTGTGTTCTCTTTTTACCACATAATTAGCCATCGACTACACGAAAGTGTCTTTTTTATGTAATAAAACGAACTGACATTTCTTTTCTAATATCCGCTGTTGTTATCATCTTTAAAGCATTAACCTGATCAATGTATGAAGTGACATAATGAACTTAAAACCAAGTAAATTGATGCATCGGCCATCAAACTTTCATTCACATAACTATCTTCTAGTATCACCGGTTGTTTTTTCATCATTGGAGCATTATAGTGGTCCACATATATGACGTGACATAATTAACTAAAAACCAAGGAAATTGATGCGTCAGCCTCCAAACTTTCATTGACAGAATTCTCTTCTAGTATCTCCGGTTGGTTATCATCGGTTGAGTATTAACGTGATCGATGTATTAAATTACAGAACTCCTTTCTAGTATCTCTGGTTGATTTCATCGACAGAGTACTTACGGGATCGCTGTATGAAATGACTTAATTCTTTTCTAGTATCTCCGGTTGTTTTTCATCGTTAGAGTATTAACGTGATCGATAGAGGAAATCGCACAATTCTTTTCTAGTTATGCATCAGCCTCCTAATTTTCAATGTCAATTGAGCTTAGTTAACCAAACTCCGATTCTTTTCAGAACACGAGCTTTACAAAAAGACGAACAATACCTCACTGTTTTTCAAACCTCATTCATCTCGTCCTTTCATGTTTTTAATTGAAGTCAAAATAGTTATGGAGAGGGGCTCGGATCCAGAGGTTCAACTTCTGTAATCAATTAATTCACTACTGTTCTTTCTCCTAAAGATGTTGGAATACTAAAGATGTTGGTTTCTTTTGACATGCATATCCTTACAAAAGAAAAGTGTTGCCCACATGGAAAATTCTGTGAACTAACCCATCTTGTTTTGGTTTCCTCCAGTGTCTTATGATACATCTTTCTTTGTAGAAACTCGTTGAAGAAAACAACAACCCAAGACGCTACAGCAAAAATGTGGAATCAACTCGAACGAGATAAATGTCAACATATATAGACAGATAACAAGAACCTCTTTACGCCATCGGTGTGACGTCAACGTGCAAGGCTATCGGTGCAGGGCACTGGCTTCTCATCAAATGAATGTAACAAATATTAAAAACCTAGGAGCCAGTTTGAGTTCCAACAGTAATCTTGCGAAACACTCATCAAATGAATGTAACAAATATTAAAAACCAAGTTATCTTTTATCTATTAACCTTGTATGAATTTCAAAATTTGACAACCCTCATTACTTTGTGAAAAAATGAGAACACGAATTTTTTTGCTTCAGAAGACACAAAGGTTAGAGAAATAGCTTTGTACCGAATGCCAGATAGTGGAACTATTTCAACTTTGTCTAAAATAGTTATATTTATTTCACCCTATAAAATATCATCAAACATTAGGCAAAACTGTGTTCTCATTAAAACCTCAGTATCCAAAACTTCATCGAGGTTTTAGCATGAATCAAACTTTTCTCTCCCTGACCACAAAATAAGTTTGTGTTTATGAATTTTATTATCATGATAATATAAAAAAATCAAACTTAAAATTAATCAGATTATGAGTATGCAAAATGGAATCATTTTATTTACGATGTGTACTATTTGTAACCCAAAACTGTGGCTGGTGATTGAGAACATACTAATTTTTATGCATTAGAAATACCGTATAATGTTTTCATCATTCCATCCATCCACTAGTATTTTAATACTTATCTTTATTTCACTGTACATGAGCCACAGTGCTCTGATTTTAAACATAAAGACCCTGTATTGCCATTTATATTTTTTTAAAATTCACAAACACACATTGAATGTTTGCTTGAAGATCAAGAAATTCATATTATTGATAGTGACTGAACTACTTACAAATTATGCACACATCGAACTAAACCATGGACGGGTTCATAGAATGTAGGAAAACATGTCCAACCTGCATTATGATTAACATGAGTATTAAATATAACCTAACAATGTTAAGAACTTTTTTAAACTGGAAATACCAAAATTTTGTGAATCATCAAAGGCCCTAGCATATTGAAGGGAAGGAGGGACAAGTTTTCATCATAACCGAATGCTTTATAATCATTTATTTAAATAATATTTTTCAAATACTAGCATCAATAACATGCCTTAGGGAATCAAAGTTTTAGTAAATGGTTTTTATTACTTACTAAACTCGCTGGGAGATTTTCAATGGAAAAATCAAATATCAAACTATTTATCTTGACATATTTCATTTCTGGTTAAGGCGTCCTATCCTAGAATTTAGAATTTCTGGTCAAGGCGTCCTATCCTAGAATCTTGACATATTTCATTACTGTGACAGCTTGTTAAAATATATCATAATTGGAATTGAGTTGTAGTATGATCTTGTTATATGTATCTGTGCTTACGCTCCCAATGGATCGTATAGAGGATAATATTTTAAATAATAGTATTTTGGTATTTTAACATGGGAAGTATACAATGAGAGCACAAATGGATCTGTTCGCACAAGAAAATGAAAATTGAAATAATAAATTTGTTGCAGTTAAAAGGACCTCAATAACAAGGAATCAAAAGAAACATATTGCCAGCATGTGGACTATGAGCATTGACATCATGGGTTCAAACATAATTAAGTAGTATGGTTGCTGTCTGAAAAAGTTATTGTGTTTGAAAATATAGAATTATAAATCCAAACTTATGGAATCAAGTCAAACATTTAGGACCATGTACTCATAAAGGTGGATATTGAAAATATAAAAACATATTTATAGTTCTCTAGAAAGAATAACCCTCAATCACACAACCATTACCTAACCTTTAGTATTCGTTGTCATGTTTGTTGTTTTGTGCAGCGCATTGGTACCCTTAGTAATAAAACCACCTGACAGGTGAAAATAATATATACAACCGACAGTACCCTTAAAAGACCAACTTTTCAGTTCCTCACACTCGCCTGACATGCAGTTCCAACATCATGTTATGATTTGAAACGGCACTGTTATCTCTACAGTACATGATGGTGAATGGATATTTTTGCAGCCATTTTTGCATGTAAGAAGCATGACCTGAAGCATCTTCAAGATATATTCAACAAAGCAACCTTAGCTTTTTGGCTCTATTCAATTACACTCTTGGATTTGATGGAATTTGGTATTTTGGTATTCACTTGTTGTAAATTAAACATGATATGAAAGCCAACACTGGTATATTATGACATAAGCATATATGGTCAGATCTATCTAATGAATGGCCTAATCATTACCTCATCTCAGTTTTTGATCAAATACTACAAAACGCTCTTTATAGCAGAGTGTAGAGTTTTTTGCCACTCCAAAAATGCATAAGCTGAACCTTATAAAAGGTTCCCAAAATGCTTAAGTCACAAAAAATAAAAACAATGCATTTAATATAGTCCCTTTGATATATATACTCATTATGATTTCTTTAGAGAAGACAAATTCTGGTAGGATACTGATAAGCCAAAAATAGGGGTAGAAATTATGCAATTTTTAGCCCTTGTCGTTGTAAATTTTAGCTTATGCAATAAAATTTATAAGAACTCTACTTAGGATGTATAGTGATAAGTACGAGGGTCATCCAAGGGAAGCTAGTAAGGAATTCGATTTGATGATCGTATTGGTAGTTTAACCCTAATTAAAGTGAATTTGATCTTTAATGAGGACCAAATCACCCTAATTAGAGGAGAATTTAGAAAGGAGGGTAGAAGAGATGAGATGGATAGAAGAAATGAAGAGCTCTAAATTGGCTTCTTTGATCCAAATAAAAGGATCCAAGAGGTCAATTAGAAAGGTTAAAAGGGAAGTTTTGATGTGAGTTTGGTTGGTTTTTTTTTTTAAGTTTGATAATTCAGAAATAAAATATGGGTAATTTAAATTCCTAAAAATTAAGTCTAAATTTTTTTAGAGTTTTTCCTCCTTCAGTCCTAGTCAGGGCTTGTCCATGCCGCTCAAGCCAAGCGATTTAGAAGTTCAGATCAGAATCGAGAAGAAGGAACAAACAACTTAACTAATTTCATTCAAAATGCATCAAAATTCAAATACAATAAAGGGAAAAAGTACCAAACAGGTTGATCCAGGCTGGGGCTCCTCTCTGTCTTGCAGCTGTGATAGAGAACCATCCAGAATGAACTCTCCCTCTCGAAATTTGGCTTTTGTACCTAGGTAAAATGGCACAAATTACCATTTTACCCCTAATGAGTAATTAAATTTTATCTATCAATGCAAGCTTGATCTCAATAATCCAACCATATAGATAGAAAGAGGGGATCAAGATGAGCAAATCCATAAAAAGATCATCTCAATCGGACTTCTGGATTGAAAGTTATGAATAAATGAATTTAAACCAATATTAGCCCTTGGATTAAATTCATTTATTTAATTTTTTTCCTTGTTAACCGCTCGCTGACGTGTTCTTTTTCTATTGGCAGTGGCGTTTCAACTTCTCCAGGCGGCCGTCTCCACGTTGCGCCACCTACCCCCTGCGAAAAGAAATAAAAATAAACAGAAAAGGCGGGTCGGACTATCCGTATACATTTAGCTTGCAGGTGGCGCGTGGTTTTTAAACCGCACGGATGAATCCGCGTGCGCCACGTCACCGCCCGTGCGTGCACTTCGCATGCGCCGCACGGGCGGTGATCTTACCTCCCGGAGCTTCTCCCTCTTCATGCCCCGTCGGATTCTTATCCGACGGCCAAGAAAGCGCCACGTCTACACGCGGCAGATTCCTTGCTCTTTTTCTAATGAAGCCCTTTATAAAATAAAAAATTGTAAATAAACACCGCCCAAAAAGTATTTGTGTATCTGTCCTCCCTGCGTTTTCTCTCCTCCGCTTTTCTTCTAAAACATTAAAACAATAAATAATGTAATTGCAAGAAAACCCTAAAAGATTTTTAAATTACATGTTTACGCCTGTAGTGGCGACCGAGAGCTGTTTTCAGGGTCTTTTGCAACGAAACTTTGCAAAAAGGCCCTTCAAAGTTCAAAAATAATAAAAATACTCTTTTTTCTCTTATAAATATACCTTTTTCCTTAGAATAAATACATTTACTTATCAAATAAATCTCAGAAAAATCCTAAAAATTCGTTAAAAAATCTAGAAAATTCACTGATTCATCCCCATGCTGATAAATGTCAAAATTAAATATTAAATTTGCCATTTTCATTCAAAAATAGTTATTTCAAGCTTCAATAAATCCTTTAAAATTCATAGAATTAACAGAAAATTAGGGAAAAATCAGAAATCACTTGAAAACGCTATTTTCATGTAAATATATGATAACAACCCCATTTTAAGCTTTTTAAATGCATAAAACTGTGCTAATAACATGAAATAAAGACAGAATTTAGGGTGTTATCAGATACCATGTAGCATACTTACCTGTGAAATGTATGCATAGGTGTATTGTTAGGATAATTTGACTGTCTGTATGTCTATCTTAGAATTATTCTGAGGATAGTACATGTAACATCAATATAAATAAACATTTGTACATTAAAGAATACCATTCACTTGAAATTCTAGGTGCACTAGTATGTACTGATCATAGATTTTACAATCACTTTAAGTGAGACATTCATCTCAGCACCCTACGGAGATTTAATACACAACTATCTTAGCAGCACTAGTGGACAATATTTGTTTTTTTATGGATTATCGTTGCTACCAGAGTAGGCATGATGCAACAAGGTGTAGGTTGTGATAACACGGCTTCCTAGCATGGATTTTAAACATATTTTAAACATATATACATTATCCAGTTTTCATGTGTATAGATTGTATTTTGTGTTTTATATCAGATATTTGAAGATAAATAGCAAATATTATGCAGGAATTGAGGTTTAAAATGGCTATGGATTGTACCCTGATTTATATAGATCTAGAGATAGAATATGTAACTTTAGATTATTATTTTTTATACTAAGCTATAACTTATAAGGTTTCTTTTTATGTCAGGTTCAGGCCGTTATCGAATCTCCACATGGGATCATGGAGTACGCTTCATGGGTAAGCCAGCTTTACGGGTAATATAGTGGATTGTCTGAATCAATTTTTTTGGATGAAGTTTGTCAAACATGGTAGATAAGTGTGTGACCAAGATGCCAATGCCCCAGGTTCACTTAATCCACATTAAATGCATACTGATTTCTCTCTAGCTCAGAATGAACATAGTCAGCAGAAGACATCACTGTCGAGCTCTCCAAAACATGAGATGCCTTTTAGAATGATTAAATCCAAAAATTAATCCATACATGAAAGAAAAATTTCCCCCACTATTCCTTCATCAGTGGTAGATTTTAAACAATTTGAAACATGTGAAACATTATGAAGTCAGAAAGCATGGTTTCAAAGTCACTCTAAGAATAAGATATTGTAACCTCTTTAGATGAGGACAAGAGAATAATTAATCTATCAGAATGGAATTCATGAATGAGTAAAAGGCTTCCAACATCGAGTTCATGATATGAAGCCACAAATCAATTCCACACAAGATTATTTATCTTTTTATTTGTAGCTCACTTGAAATCAGATTTAAATGTTCTATGACGATTAAGCTTTAAGGCCATTTTAGCATAATGCTTTAATGTGTGTTTGGATGAATGCTCACAGTAATGCATACCTCAATATGGTTGTGATCAAAGCACAATAGGTCCTCTGTCAACTAGTTGACTGATTGTAAATGAAGGTAAAATAGGAGCTGTTGTTACTAAAAGGCTACTTAGTTTGACCATACATTGAACAAGTCAAATCATGTATTTAAGACTTGTATTTACAATGAAATGATGATAAACATATTTTCTACCACTGCTCAGGTATTTTTGTGACTTATTATTCATTTGTCTTCATCCAATTTGTTGAATAACATATTCAAAATCCAATTTATTACCTTTGATTATTTAAGGCTGAATTTAAGGATGATTTAATGAAAACTAATTACATGAAGATATTTATATCTAATGGTGATATCTTTATTAAAATGATATGGTAAACATACCTAAAACTTAAGATTATTTTAAAGCTCAAATATTTGCCATAACTGTTAGTTTTTTTCTCTTAACTCATGAAAGGTATTTTGAACATATGGAAAAATTATAAATATAAAAATTAAATTTAAATTAATTATTATCTTATACAGCTTAATCATGATTAATACATATGACTGTTGGACTTTTTAAAAATTACTATTATGTCCTTTCAGATTTCTAACTCCATATATACAGTTTTGAGCCCTAATATCAAACTCTCTTCTCCTTGTCGTTTGAAAATTAAAGTCCATAAGCTAGAGAGATCTCCCAGTCCCTGTCATAATTTTCAAGCAGTTTTTGATCATCCTTTGAAGATCTCGTTTGTTTCTAACATCAATCCAAGTCCATATAACCTGGAATCATGGTTTTTGGTGAATGGTGTTTGAAGATTCAAAGGGAACAAGGCTGGCGTCCGAATTTCACACATCCTCGACCTTGTTATAAGTTCACAATCTTTAGAATAACTCTTATAATGATTTTGTTGCTAACATCAATCCAAGTCCATAGAAATTGGAATCATGGTTTTTTGGTGAATGGTGTTTCAAGATTCAGACGAAACAAGGCTGGCCTCCAAACTTCACATACCCTCGACCTTATTATAAATGTACAATCTTTAGAATAAATTTTATAATTATTTTGATATTGTTTAAGCATATGAACATCCATACAAAACCAAAGAACTTGGAATCACATCATTTTGTTGACTTTTGAAAGAGTTATAAGGGTTTAAAGTTCGACATGGAGGAATTTTGCAGTAAATTAAAGTCGTAGAAGGATTGATCTCTGGAGATTTATCTAATTTTGTTCTGAAAACGTTTTATGAGATAAAAGTTGTGAAAATTTGTCATAAAAAATGGTTCCAGGTGTAATCATAAAATTTTGGTGCAGGATTGAAAAAGATATTTGACTTTTAAGCACAAGATGTCAAACACGAATCAAGTATTTCATGCACAGAAAAACATGGAGGTAGAGAGGACTGTAGAAAGAATGACAACAAACAATGAGGTATTACACAAGGGAAGTCCATTTTATATTTATGAATCTTTATATATGAACTAATAAAATTTTGACATGAAAATTCTTGTTGAAATACATAATATTGGTCCTTGTCGTGCACACTATTTAAGTAGCTGTCATACTAAGTCTTGCTAAGAAGAAGACACTATTCAGAAATATATTGTTATTTCTAGATCTTCGTGATCACTCAGGTTAAGGGTTTGGGGGCTGATAAGAGGATAATTATGTATATTTCCATATTTTTAGATTTTTTGTATTATTAGTTTAGAAATTACCATGTTATTTTTCAATTAACCAAATACTTATGCATTAGCTAGAAATTCCAATTTTTTTCTCATTATGATTATTATTCACTAAATTTTTTTGACTTCTCTAAAGTTAATAAGTTTTATTATTTATGAGTATTTTATAGTTACAAATGTGCAGAATTTTATGGGAATGAGAGGATACAGTTCTTAGGAATTGGAGAATTTTTGGGGTCTGAGTGTTTCTGCAAGAGGAATTCAACGGATCAAGTAGAGTTGTGGACCTTCAAGAGAGAAATCTGATGAAGGTTGGCCACTACCTGACCTGCCCATTGGGCTCTCAAAAGCCTTACAAGAATGAATCTGAAGATCACAAGGAAAAACTCTCAGCCCTTTGAGAAAAATATGCAAAATCCCAAGATACTCTTTCTAGGTCTAAATACTCTTTCTATGTGTTATAAAATGCCCGAAAGTGCTTTTTAGTAATTCCTTCTATGAATGAATATTCTTTTTCACCCTCATTTTTCCTCATTCTAGACGTGCTCTAACAAGTGGCTGGCCAGCAGCACAAGGCATTTTCAAACTCCAAGTTGCTCAAGCTGCTTAATGTAAGTTTATTAAAGGTTTCTATTGATCCCATCTCTTGTTTGCATTGCAAAATGCCTGATCTTAGCAAACTATAAGAATCCCAACTTGAAAGGAAGTATTGAGGGCTCAGTAAACGTGCATAGAGGTTTTAGGAACTAGATTTACATTTTCCCTACTTTTTCTCTCTAGAATTGGTTTTTTCTCCCCCTAAACCTTCATCCATATCCCTAGTTCATCCCCTAAATTTTCTTTAAAAATATATTTCATTTGCACCTAAAAATTCTATCTCAACTACCTTCTACACTCTCTTCATTTTCTCTCTCTATCTCCTCATTTTGATTTTTTCCTCTCCCCGAATCAGTCTTGTCCCTCTCTAAAGTCTCTCCCGATCTCTCGCTAGATCCTTCCTTATTTACCTTCCATAATCCCAAAAAGAAATCACATTAAAAAATATGTAAAGCCATAAAAAAATTTGATTTTTGCCCATCGCTATCGATGTCGTGTGGTGGTGTGCACTGCACGGCACCAACCAAGGTCACACGCGCGGACAGCGGAGTGACCGCTGGGAAGTAGGGGCACCACCTTTAGGACTTAGCCAATATAATGGCTAAGTTCCGAATCACCCCGAACTGCCCGTACCTGGTTCGAATTGGGTCAAACCGTGCTGAACTGGAGTTATAAAAGAACTAATAAAAATATATATTCTTAGTTGTGCCAAGCCCAATTGGGCTAACCCCTTAGGTCATTTTGCAAACATGATTCAGGCCGCCAACCCAAAGGCCCGAATGAGACAATGTTGTTACTCGTCGTCGCTGTTGTATTGCCGCCACCGATGGCGGCAGCGTTCGCAAGAACATGTAACTTTCATGTTTTTTGCATTTCAAAATCATGAAAAACTATTTTCTGCATTTGCAAATCCTGAAAAAATCAGGGAATATCCCTAAAAGTAAAATAATCAATTTCCTGTGATTTTAACATTTAAAAAAACTAAAAAATCTCTAACTCTCGTTTTTAGTATTTCTGGTAGTTTTTCGTGTAAATTAAATTACCAAAAATTATAAATATATTTTTTCAATTTCTGCTATTAGCTAAAATTAGAAACTTTATTGTACAATATTTTTGGTATTTTTCTTTGTAAGTATGCTTCAATTTAAATCATAGGGAACGATATAAATTAAAGAAAACTACAGAACAATCCCATAAATTATATTTTTGACTTTTAAATTTATTTCCCTCCTTCCAAGCTGAAAAAGTTTCTGAAATTAAATTTCTGCTTCTCAGCGGATAGACCCGTTTCTTGACCTATAATAGTTATAGAGTATTTAAGTGGAATTTTCATATATATTTTTGGTTATGTGTGGATTAAAATAATGACATAATTTGGACTTTTCAGGGGCTAAGTTGAAGTAGATGAAGCGACATCATTCCGTCGAAACCGTTGAGGGTTGATGACATCATGTTGTGATATAACACGACGTGTCAGGATCGACGGCTCGTATTGCACTACAAGGAGAGGAAGGATGATGCATGCGTAATGAAACCAATGAAAAGATACCTTAAGAAGAAGATGATGTAGTGAAAGTATGTGTTATGGCTTTATAAACGACAGAGTGGTCTAGGTTAGCGGACAAGCTCCCAATGACCCGACGGACCAGCTCGAAGGTTGACGAGGTGGAGGACAATCAATGCCTACGAGTGTCCATGACAGTCGCCGAGAGTGTCACCAATTTGACGCCACGAATGAATTTCACTATCTCATGATTCGGTAGCTAAACCTATGACTCAAGTTGGTGACAGTTTGAGTGATCTCACACCGCAGATATAGGGAGATAGTTGACATCCTCGGAAGTGATCACAACGGCCTGCGCAAGGACTCACAGCGACAACGGACAATGGGTGATCTCACACGGCGGGAGTCAACAGTCACGGTGGTAATGGCTGTGCGCGGTAGTTGTGGGACATCTGCACAGAATCGCGGTGGCAGCCTCGATCGGCCTTGGTCGACCAATCGAGGTTGGCTAGGGGTTGGGCGGCGTCCGCCTAGGGTACTGACGGCGGTTGCCCTAGGCGGCAGGGGCGCACCATCACGCGAGGGGTCGAGAAGGCCGGACGCAGGCGGCTGCATGAATGGCCGAGGAGGTGCGGCAGCGATAGAGCCGAAGGTGACGATGGTGGAACAGTACAAGGAACTGCCAAGACTTCCACTGGCAGTGACAAAGCAGCAGCAGCTCCGGCGATCGCCATCCTCATGGCTACTCTAGAAAGCTGTACGATAGGTCTCCATAGAGGAGGAAGGTGGGAATCAAGTATAAATCACATTGATTTCTAGCTCACTTTAAATCAAATTTAAATGATGCAGATAAAACATACTCTAACTTACTGCGTCCTGATCACCTAATGATTGCTAATTCACCTAAAATCACATTTAAATGAGTATTTACCACCAAACAACACTAGACAAGTAACTCAAAACACATTCCCTAAGATGTTTATTACTTTGAGTCGTTGTATAACATTTACAACGTATTGATTTAATCTGATGTGTTAATTAATATCATCATTACAAAATTCGAACATAATTGAATACTCAATTTTTTTCATGAAGCCTGAATTGGAAAAAACAAAATCTAACAGTTCAATTTCTTTCACAGGTACCTAACACTTATTTTTAGAATTTAAATTAGAATACTTATTTAAAGTTAGAAAAATAATATTTGCTTTTATTTATTCAGAAATAGATATACTATAAAGTAACCAACATACATACAATTCTTCATCTCTACATGCATCAATTATGTATACAATTATCGACTTTATTAAGGCAAGGTCAACCATCAATATTAGTAATTTATATACTTTGAATAACATATTTTATGCCTTATGGTTGAAATTTATGTCAGTCTTTATCTTCTGATGCTGTTATGTCTAAATCATTTTAGAAAATGTTTTGGCCATTGTTTATAACTAAACCTGAAACCAAATAGAAGTATTTTTACTAGTGAGATAAGTTTCGTAAATGTCTATGTTTTGGAAAATTATTATCCAAGATTTAATTTAATTTAATTTATCTCTTTCCTACTTTGATATTCTTGTTTGTAGTATGATTCTTTTATTTCATTCAGGAAATGACTATTTTACTGACTCTCTGTTATAAATCAGGATATCCGAGAGGAAACATACAGCTAGAAATTTTGAGCATGCTATTTTATTTTATTGCATGAGGGATATTGCATGTTTGATACCCAGGGACATCAAAATTTATGAAAAATGAGTCCTTATTTTTCAGAATATCATTTATGAATAGAGTTTTTGGGATTATGTTTTCATAGAGTTTTTATGCCATCAAATAATAAAACAAATAAGTTGATGTGAACAGTTTAGGTTGACCAATGTGCACTTATGCAGAGCGGAGATATCAATTTGTTGAAGCATTATTAGCATCCATAGTTATGATCACAATGATGGAAAGTTCAACATCCCATGAAACTCACACAGACTCCATATTGTTATCAGGCTGTATGAGGTCGTTGATAATTTACTTATTACTGAACACAAACAGGTCTTAAAAATCATCAAATTTAATGTCCTCAGTCTTTGTTTCCCTTGATTGTTTTTGTATTTCTATTTTCTTGAATTGAATTCTTTTGAATGCATTATTCCTCTAAATCTTTAAGTAAAAAATTTCCATAACGATGTATAACGAAAACCCATGTTTATCTCCTATTAGAGAAAATTCCTTGCTAATCTGATGGCTTCTTAGTAAAAGACTGCCGACTCATACTAATCAAAGAATCTGGTACAGGATGGTTGCAGCAAGCAGTATCAGTGATGTTCAAGGCAGGTGATGGATAGGCAGAACATGGTGGGAGTCGTTTGACGGGCGGACAACCAATGGAGTAGCCAAAGGGGAGGCAATGTAAGACAGTTAAGGGTGAGTTACGTATGTGGAGTGCACGTGGGTCAATGCACCTGCGATGTGCCATGCTCATTACAGGTGAGCATGTGCCTGATAGGCACGAGCTGTTTGTAGGCTGGCATCATGCAGGTG
Organism: Wolffia australiana; assembly: GCF_029677425.1. Lineage (NCBI taxonomy): Eukaryota > Viridiplantae > Streptophyta > Magnoliopsida > Alismatales > Araceae > Wolffia > Wolffia australiana. The sequence goes on along the minus strand of NC_135841.1, from coordinate 14,061,131 downwards.
GCTAGCTAGACATTTCATGGGTGGCTGCGGCTACGGATGGAAGCTAACCATGGGCAATATCCATGAAGAAAATGAAGAGTCTCTTTATTAAAAACTTATGGAACTCTACATCAAATGGCAGGGCTTTTATTGCCTTTTCCCTTGTGACTTTAAGAAAATAAAATAAAATTTTGATAGAAAATAAAATCATCTTATTCGTCAGTTATGGGTAGGGCGCATGCAGGTAAGATCATCTATGGAGTTTATTCTTTCATATTGTCATTTTCTCGCAACAGAGATTCTGGGCTCGTCTTTGGGGAACCACTTGCAGATTCCCCCATTTCCAGTTTGAGTTGGATTGTTTTCATATGAATGCCCTGACCGCAGTTGAAATTGGGCATTGGCGATGTCGTGAATGGTTCCACCATTGCACTTATTATTATTATGGATAGGTGAAAATTCTATGTGGAGAATCAACTAGAGTTACATTCCCATAAAGTGAGTCCTAGACATTTTCTGCATTGAAGTTACTGGTGAAAGCATCATTGATCATGATGATCGGCAGGTCAATCAGAAGAAATATCACTGGAAATAACGAACTAAAATGACTTCAGATTTTGGTTAATTTTTTTCAGGAATAAAATGGAGTATTTAGGGAATGTGAACAGTTGTAAATCGACTAATGGATGGAGTTTTGTTCACACCAACTAGGCCACGGGGAACGGTAACCAAAATCCTTTTTTATTTCTAGCAATCATTTTGGCATATAAATATGCCCTTAATATTTGATGAAATGTATGGTAGAGCGTTGGAAAGTTCACTGATGACTTTAGTTTTCTTCATTCATTATTTGATCTCTCTATCTATCTCTTTCTACTTGGTTGGTTTTAGAATTATCCATTGATTATTGTGGACTCTTCTGAAGCTAACAAGTGGTATCAAAGTGCTCTGATCTTAAGGACCTGAGAAGATGCTGGGAGTCAATGATGGACACAAACAAGGAAGTTTCCATTGAAGCTAATATAACGACTCTCTTGTCAGGTCCTTTACCTCTATTCATGATGTCTACTACAAACTATAGACAACGGGCTATGATGATGGAACTACACCACAAAGCCAGTGGGCTTTAGGACGTTATCACCGTGGTAGAGGCACAGAGAAATAAATATTGCCAAGATCTTTCTACAATTCTCTCAGCTGTTTCAAAAGATGCAAGGGATCATTTGGATGCGAAGGAGACATCAAAAGAGAATTGGGATATAGTTCGAGTTCCAAACCATGGATTAAAAGAGTGATAGTCTCAATTGTTGGATTTTACTTGTTTTCCATAATTGAGATTATTCAGGAAATATATATACCAGTACCTAGTTAGAAATATTTTACTGGTAATGAGTACAAAGCATTTCCACAAGAAAGGATGATTAAAAATTAAATATTCTTAATGTTGTGATTATTGATATGAGAAGATATAGTGACGAGAAGATGATACACAAAATGGTGGTTTCGAGTCAAAGATTGTAGAAAGTTATAATTAAAAATAAAATTTCTCAAGGAAAAGATGGAATGATAATAGAATGATAGCAAAGCATTACGTGAGTAAGGTAGAGAATGTGTCGGATACAAGAAATATATATACCAGTACCTACTTAGAAATAGTTAACTGATGATGAGTGCAAAGCATCTCCACATGAAACGATGATTGAAATTTTAATATTCTTTCTATTGTGATTATTAATGTGAGAAGAGATAGTGACAAGAAGATAGTACGCAAAATGGTGGTATCGAGACAAAGATTGTAGACAGTTATAATAAAATTTGAATTTAGCTATGAAAAGATGGAATGAAAGCAGAATGACAGTGAAGTGCTACATGAGTGAGATAGAGAATGTGTCAGATGTGATGATTGATTGGCGGAATGATGGAATGTTTGATGGAGGCCAATTGCGTAGTTAATTTTAAATGTTAGTGTAAAATTAATTTGCCTGCAATCAAATAAATTTGATAAAATATAGAAACTTACTCAAGTGTATAGTGTGAGTAAGGTCGTCTCCACATGGCCTGGCCTTTAGGTATGTATACAATAATCGAGTTGTTATTTATTAAGATATAATAATAATAATAAAGATAATGAGAAGAATTAAGTAATTAGTAAGTGTAGGGAATATTAGTTTGATAAGATAGGTATAGAAGGAAAAATATTAGATGTGTATTATCTTTTATAGATTCAAAGAATAATAAATAATGAAGCGATTAGGTATTTAAGAAGGATAATAATATAGTTACTGAAAAAGTATAGACGACTTTATAAGAGTTAGTAGTTAAATAAAAGTAAAGAATAAGAAATAGCAGAAGTTAGATAGATAGGGAAAGTTTATTTAATTTAGATAGCTAAGGAAGAGAAGTATATATTCATATGTATCAAGAAGATAGATATGAAGAGAATAAGTATTTAATGTAATATACTAAGTGGTTAGATAAGTATATTGAGCAATTAAGAGGGAATAAAGGGTCAATACTAGTAATTAAGAAGTAATTATATCGAAGACTACTTATATAAGTGAAATATTTAGTATAGAATTAATATAGGTATTTTAGATGTTTTGATATTTTTATATGTATTTTTTTATAGATTTTTAAGTTCGTCTTCTGAAGTTATAAGGATCGATTTAGTCAAACACCTAATAGGTGTTCGGCCAAATGCTCAAAAGGGGGTCGACATAGGATTTTATATATAGTTTATAAAGTTTTTTTATAGTTTATATAATATTTTGTCCAACACCCCACGGGTGTTGGACAAAATGTACGAGAATAGGTCAATTAAGAGAGATATATATTTTATATAGTTTTTATATGTTTTTTATATATTATATATTTTCTTAATAGGAGAAAATTGGGTATAAGAAGGTGTTTCTGTCGAACGCCCATGAGGTGTTCAACAGAATGCCCCATAGAAGACGGAATAGGGGCACGAATATGTTTTGAAACTTTTATAAGATTGGTAAACTCAAACTTATATAATGTGAAATGTCCAAACGAAATCATGATACAAATTTTTGATAAACAAACTCCAGCAATGTCTATATTAAACTCGAAATATTCAAATTAGCAAAAGTATAACTGTTTCTCATCCAATTTAGGAGAAAGAAAACTTACCAACTTGCCCTAAATCGAAGTAAGGTGGAGGTGGTGCCAATCATCGTTGCCTAGCTGTGGTATGCAGTTTCCCCCTTACTTCTCTCCCGTGCTGGCGCAAGTCTTCGTCTTCCTCCACCTCCTCTAGTGCCTTATGGAGCTCTAAGAGCTGTCAGAGGGTTGTCACACCCCTCCTCTTGCTCCTTCAGCCTCAAATGAGTCTTCCACCATCTCTGCAAACCTCGGTTGAAAGATACTCAAATTGGGGGCTCTTGGCCCCTTTGCCTGGGAGGGATCCCATAGGCAATCTGATGGAGGGGGATGGCCCTGGTGGTCCTCCCCGGCCGTTGGATAGGCATTGGTCCCCCGCTAGGCAAAAATGGCCTCCGGTTGGTGTTGTCAATGGCTTGGGGCAAAGTTGGACAGAAATGCCCTTGACCATCTGATCGTAGTTGTATTGCTGAATACATTATTCTTAATTCAGCCACATGTGAAAGAATTTGGTTGAGCATGTTGCTTTGTGAACTCAGAGGAGAGTTTCCCAAATCATTTTGATGGAGGACAATCTCGACATCAAGACGGGACGTCACCAACAACTGCACCGAGCCGCACGAGCTGATGTCAACGACACCTCGTTCAAGTACTCCAAATGAAGACGAAGCCGCACATGTTTTCGTTTATTTTTCTTATGTCTTTTGTTGTAATTTTCCTCGCCGAATTATGGACCGGGCCGTTTGTGTTTTGTCCTCGTCCATTTCGAACGATTTTAATTTTCTTGTTGTGTTGAGATGGTTCCCTCAAGTTATGCCGGATTGGGCATGCCCACGGCCCTATACAAGGATGGCATGCCCAAGAGGACAGATGGACTTGAGATTTGAAAATCACAGTATCTTTGTGTTTTTCTAGTTTCATGTCTTAGAGATAGAGTTTCCTAGTCGTAGACGCCGACTTTAAAACATGGGATCGTGGCCACCTCTCCACGACGAGATCACCGTGGACGTGGCCCTTGCTCGCTGGTACTATAGCTTCGGTTTACCATCAAGAACTGCCACTCTTGGTGGTTGTTGTGACCAAGAAACACCCAAGAAAGGCCCTGCGTGGAGGTTGTTGGAGCTTGGATCATTCTGTTTTGTCACCATCGTCGCCCACGCCGCCGCTGCTGCCGCCGCCAACACCACCGCCGACGCCATCGCAGCCGCTCGCCGCATCTGACGCCGCTCGGCCTCCACGCCTCCTAGCGCCCACGCCTCCATCACTGCGTGTGCGCGCGCCTTGGCGCGTCCACACCGCGCCCGTAGCATCCCGCTCTTGGTCGCCTACACCTTTGACGCGCCAGCCAATGCGCGTGTGAATGCCTCTTCATGCCCCACCCGGCGCGCGCGCTCATCGGGCCTTGCTCTGCGCGTGCCCGCGTGCGCGTGCCGCACCCGTGCGCTTGCAAGCTGCTGGATGCGTCGTGGCTCTACACGACCATTTCTGTCCCGACAGCCGGCCGTTGCGCTCGCCGTCGTGAACCCGCCACCACATCCGCACACCTGGTGGTTGGGCCGTGTTCCTGCTCGGTCGTGCTCGTCTCCAATGACCTCATTTGTCCACCGGATCATTCCCCTTTACTTTTGCAGTTCAATACGTTCCTTACAGTATTCGTCACATTATTTTTCGTGCCTCGAGAGTTAGGAACCTTTCTTATTGACCCATCACGATACACTTAGCGAGTGGATAGAGATAAATTTCTTGTGGTAGCACTTTTATCGTCTTTCGCGGAACGTTGGACGCCAACGGGTAGTGTCTTACCCTTCGTCGTACGCATCTGATTTGGTTCAAAGGGATGTTGGGAAGTCAATTGTGATCAATCAAACTTTGCCAATTTGACTGATCTTCAAACCTTGTTTGTTAAACTCGTTGTGCTCGTCGTTATTTTCTCAAAGTAGCATCATTTAATATCACCATCTCGTGGATTCATTGTCTTCAACTGTGGCGTAATACGCGCCGATCAATCCTTGCTGGAAGCGTATTACATCACATTTGATATTTTCGTTGATATTGAATCATCAATTGAATTAAGCAGGCATGCAGTATATGACAACCTTACGCAACACATTGACACAATATATCATTTCATTCGGGATTATTTGGAAGAAGGCATCATAGTATTGAATTATGTGAGAATAGAAAACCAAATAGCTGATGTGTTGTTAAAAGCACTTGGGAGCCAAAATTTTAACAAGTTCTGTGAGAAGGCGGGTCTTATGGATCTGGATAGGAAAGATCAGAATCGAGGAGGAGATTGGAAGCGCCATTGATCCTGATGACCGGCAGATCAATCAGAAGAAAGATCATCAAAAATACCCAACTAAACGACTTCAGTTGTTTAGTTTCTTTTCAGGAATAAAATGGATCGTTCGATCAAGGAGAACAGTTGTGAGCAGCACAATGCATGGAGTTATATTCACGCCGATTGGGCCATGCGGAATGATGATCAAAGTATTTTTTTCTTTGTAATAATCATTTGGGCTCTTAAATATGCCCTTGCTGTTTGATGAAATGTACGAGATAACGTCAAAAAGTTCATCGACGAGTTTAGTTTCGTTCATTCAGTATTTGATCTTTCTATCTCTCTCGTTCTACTTGGGTGGTTTTAAAATCATCTATTGATTCTTGTGGATTCTTGTGGAGCTAACCAGAGGGATTGATGCTTATTTGATTTGTATTCACTCTATACATTTTTAAGCAATATAATTTGCAACTTGATTATAGAAATCCAGATGAGATGTGGTGATTTTATTTAGAAAAATAATGTTTGATATCTTTGACCTACTATGGACAAAAAATGTATGATATTTTAGTTAGAAAAATTCAGAGGCGATGTGGACAAACAACTTATATATTTTGACATTATTTAAATGTGGATTTATAAATTACTTCTATTTGATTTTATTTTAAAAATGAAGATAAATCGTTTGGCATCACTTGCGTAAAAATTTCAGATTCATTGTGTTGTCAACTAGAAAACTTGAAAATTCTTTACAATCGCAGGTATGGCCTACATGAGAGATTGGGAGGAAATCACTCAAGTTCATGGTCAGTCCTCATGCATTTTTAATGATATAAATTCAGGAAGCTTGGAACGAGAATAATTTCATCAAATATATGGTTTAATCGCTGGATTTTAATTCTCCAGTACGAGGATTTGGCAAGGAAATCTGCTTGGTCCATTGCTTTGTGAGCCAAAACTGCGTACTTCTCTGGTTGGAAAACTATCTTCTCAATTTTTAAAATGGTGAAAAGTGGTTGGCGAATCTTGCACCCCCTACCAGCCACTTACAGAATCAGACACTTCAAAGGTAAAATGTGTGTATGAATTTACACCTTCCTTTCGGTTGTGAATTGGTCTCAAAAGGGGCGTGAGTAGATGGATGTGTTGCTGATTATTTGAATTGTTTTTTTCCTCCATAATTTTAACTGTTATGCTCTGGGTTACAATATACTCTTGCACAAGTTGCGGGACTGTAGTGGCTAGGCTGATGTATGCGGTAGCGTGGATCGCAGTGGTGGTGGTGGTGGCAGACTGGTATGTGGCTTGTGACTACAGCAAAACAATCCTTCCTGATCCTAACTTGTGATTTTGTTAATTTTTTACCACCACGGGGTAAAATAGTTTTTCCAAGGGTGGAATCGTCTCTCAAGAAGTCGTTCATGTGAGATTGGGAAACTACAAGTTGGCATTAATCCGCAACATCTTAGGGTACCAATATCGTCATAAATAAAAGTTTATTGTGTTATCAACACTTTGATGCAGTTGATTATTAGGGATAAAAAAGCTCAATTGAAGACATACAAGTTGGTTGAATCATCTGTTTACATTCATAAACTGGCGATTTTGTTTTCCTACTTGGAGAGTGTATAGTATGGATTATGATTGACTGGAAATTGGGTGGAAATGCTGAGTTCTCGTTGAAGAGTAGAAAATAAAAACAAGAAGATGGAGTATGGTAAAAGGAGAATATTTAAATTTATTAAGGAGGATTCCCAAGAAACCCCGAAACTGTGTATCATGAAGTCCACGACAAATGAAAGAATAATATTAACCCGTTAATTTTTACATGCGTATAAGTAGGGTTCAACATTTAGAACTGAGGACCCTTTTGATCAAACCAAACCGGGACCATAGTTACTCAATTTGAGGGTGGATCAGTTGATTTGGCATCCTTAGATCCAAGGGTCAAACCAGACCGGAACCAGAAGTAAACTAATAAAAATTTATTTAATATTTTTTTCAAAATTCTAAAAGATATTAAATCCAACTTATTGGAGAAGTTTCTATTGAGCTTAGTGTAGCCACCATATATTTGACCATATGTGGGCATCCACTTGATGTATACGAGATTCTTCTTAGAAGACAGTGTACTAGATCCATAAAAATGAATTTCACCCCGATAGCTCTCCATGAAGAAAAGGAGGTGTGGAGGGAGAAATATGTATATAGAGAAGATTGAGAGGAGAGAAATAACAGAACGGAGGCAAAGGGGCACTCATTATAAGCAGTTCCAAACCTCCTCATGTGGATATTCAACATAACCATCACGATAATTTCTTGCCTTTTGCATTCACTAGTCAATCTGACCAGACTAGGATCAGTCCAAACTGGATCAGGACACAAAAAATTTGGACTAGTCCATTAAAATTTTGTTCCAATTAACTGCGAATTTTGTATCTCTCTCCAGAGTCAATAAAAATCCTGAAAAAAAATTCTCAAAACTCATTATCACTCCAGGCTCTTAAATGAATTTTTCCGTACATTGGAAAAAGTAAGCTTATCTTTTATTCAAAAATAAACCCTCTAAAAATATAAACCCTCTAAAAATATTCAGAAATTGTGAAACTTGAAATACAGATTGAGATTCATCTTAATTAACTACCTTGCTCTCTGTGGGATCAACACTTACTAATTACTACTAGTAAGGTAACAAAACAATTGATTAGGTTCATATTGAACTTACGAATGGCCTAGTTAGTAATACTCTTATCACCAACTGAGAACCCCTAGTATGGACCAATCAGTACCCCATAGTAGGGTTCGCCCGTCCCGATATCCGTCCGATATCCGGTATCGGACAACCGATATCCGATATCCGATATCCCAAAAAAAATGGGACGGTTCCGGATATCGGATATCGGATATTGGGCGATATCTGTCTAGCAGGGGTTAGACGGATATCGGTACCGGATATCGGGGGGTAAGGACGAATACAGTATCGGATACCGGATGTCGGTTTTCTGATATCCGGATTTTGGAGACGGATACCAGATGCCGGATACCGGTTTTCAATATCCGGATCTCGGTTCCGGTATCCGGTATCGACCGATAAAAATAAACCACTTTTCACATTATACATGTTAGTTTCAATCGCATTGTTTGGTTTTGATTTATGTTCAATGCCCGTTAATATATAGTGTGCAATTTTCTTTTTCTTCCATATGGGATAACAGGATTCAAAGTTAATGGAAACTCTGAATCCCGTTATCCCACATGGTAGATTTTTAAAAAATTTCCATGTATATATTGAATGAGGATGTTAAATTATTTAGTATTAAAATAATATCTATATCTATTATCGCTACTTTTAAGAGCGTTATATATGAATATTTATATATTTATTAATCATTGCGCTGTCCAATAAATAGAAAGAAAAATTTCTGAATCTTTCCATATGGGATAAAGGGATTCCGAGTTTAACACAAAACCCGAATCCTTCTATCCCATATGGAAAAAATTAAAAATCTAGAACTGTATATTATAGTTGAGATCTACTATCCTACAGAAAGCTCTTTCAGTTCACCCGTGCCTACGTACATGTAATGCGGGATATCTAATTAAGTAAATTATTTTAATTTATAATTCGATGCGGATATCGGTTTTCGATATCCGCATCTGATATCCGATACCGGCATCTATCCCCTTGAGACGGAGATGGATGCCGAATTGGGATGGATATAGGTATCGGATATTGGCACTGTAGCAACCGATATCCGATATAGATATCCGACATCCGGATATCGAAAAAAACGGATACCGGAAATTGCCTTTGCGGTATCCGGTACAGCATCCATCCCGATACTGGCATCCGGTACCGGTATCGGGACGGGCAAACACTACCCCATAGATTTACACATCTCATAAGTCCTTTCCTATTCAAATGCAAAAGTTCGACTCCTTGATCCTAAATAAATGAAGATGAGTGGATGAGGTGGAAAGCCTTTTAATTTCATGCTTGTCTTCATGGTGCCAATAAACTGATGAAGAATGGGAAACTATGCATGATATAGCATCCACTGCCACATAAAGTAACAAAGGCTGTAAGAATCATTCTACGTATATCCTAGAGAGATGTGAATTAAGGTTCATTCATAAACACGAGAGAAATTAAATATACAATTATGCATATAATTTAATATTTTCCCTTGTTAAAAAAACAAATGTGCTACTAAAAATTACAAACAAACATCAATTAAAGCTACTAAGTTTAGAAATTTAGTAAAATGGAAAATCAAGGTCGTCGTCACAAGGAAATAAAAATTTGAAAAATAATATAGAATAATAAAAAGGGAATGAATGCATATAGATTTTATATAACAGTAAATAGGAATATAATAAGAAAATTTGGGACCAGAATATTATTAATTGCAGAATATAACGCATAAATAGGTAGTGCTATGAAATAAAGAGGGATATTGAAATAAATAAAAAATGATGGTATGAAATAATTATATCTTTTAAATATGTTGTTGTTTCTTGGATGAGAAGGCCAGAGGGTGGATTGATACTAAAAACATTCTTCTATATTTCTGACACATTCCCTATAAAAATGGTTGTATAAAATACAAAGAGGTACAGTGAATTATGTATTCTCTTAAGTTGTATAAATCTTTGGTTTTAGACTACTTGTTTAGTCTCTCGATTAACATATCTAAAACATAATGCTTTGTTAGGTAGGTTTGGGAAAGAAGGCCAGTTTGATCTCCCATAATGCAGCCCCAAGGAGTCAACTCAACTCCTGAATGATTGTTAGGATATTCGCTACATACTCCGTTTCTTTGCAGAGAATTTCTGCAATGCTTGCCTGTGATCTCATATTCAAGGTTTGTCTTTGACTCAAAGTTGATCTGAATACTTTTCTTGAAGTTTAAGAAGTATCAGGATGTAAGGGGTTATTCATCAACATACTTTATTCAAAATAAGAAATTTAGATAATTATGAAAATGTTTGTTGTAGACTATATATATGGAGTTCAGTACCCTAAGAGTACAATCAGGAAACTTATAGCCTTGAATTCCAGTAAGGTGTCCATTTTAGACCATGTATAGCATGGATTTCAACCTTCCTACAGAGCACTCCAAAAAAAGACATTTCGAGAGTGTATGCTACCTTGGTATAAAGGAAAATTAACAAAGGAAGTCTTGTTTTTAAAACATGAAATTAGGGACAATAGATTTTGTTGAATTGTCTGGTACGCCAGCTAAGTTATTATACAATTCAAATATGAATGGAGTCACAAGTTTCTGGTTTTATTCTTTAAGCATGCAATGTGAATGAAACTTCAAATTATATTAATGTATATGATATATTTAGCACAAGACCTAAAACTAAAGACATTAAAATACCATGTCATTAGAAATATATCATACTCAGATATTGATCTTTTTGTCTACATTATCATCCTTTAATGGAGACAAATTCTAAAATTTTAATTGATTGATGCCAAATATTCCATGTTATTCATTTTCTATAAAAGTTTCAAAAGATATTTTTATATTCTAAAAAATATTATAGTCAATAAATTTACATTAAAATTATTTATTATGTTCCTATTCAGGTGAAAATTTCTGACATCTTGATACGAAAATAATCGTAGTTGAATACTGTAAGAAATATTAATAATTATAACATTATTTATGATGGATAACGATAAACTATAATAAAATATTACATTTAAGGTTTCTGATTTATGAAAAAATATTTATGATTTTTCTTAGGAGCACTAAGGGAGAAGGGTCAAATTGATGGAGAGGTTAATTTCAGCTTGGTCTGATAGTGGGATCTCAAGGTATAAATGTTTAAACATTGGTTAATTATTTTCATCCAGTCTCTTCGTTATGTCCACTCCACACTGTTGTCAGCACTTTTAGGGTTTCAACACTGTGATTATCCTGAAAATGTGCATCTCAATTAGTGTAATCATCTGTTGCACCAATGTCATATTAAACATAGAAATGAAAAAAAACCAGGACCATTGAAATTTGTGTCACGTAAATATCTTTCTACTGTAATTCCACCATTCAAATATGGAACAGACACTACCAGTTTGGGTTCTCACACCAGTTATTTTTATCACTAAAAATTATAGTTTAATTTCTCAATGTTTTATATGGCTTCTCCTTGTGCATTGGCATTTGCATTTACATTTTCATAAACAGCTAATATCAGTTACTACTCAACTGATTGGTTTTCAAATGATAGTACTATAATTGACTCAGTGAACCTTTTTGGTCAAGTGAGGCATGCAAAATCCAGAGCCACATGGCACCCCCAGCTGTTCAAGCCTTTGGGCAGTATCAGGCATGCAAAATCCAGTAGATGGTTACCAGGTACAACCTGATACAACAGTAGTCTCATATATCAGCCAACAACATGGGCCAAAGCGTAAACAGGTAAATATAGTGTCAAGGGATCCAAGCACACTTGTGCTAGCATGATAGCTATAGAAGTTTATTAAAGACTCTTATAAAAATTGATTCATTCAGATATGAATATCCACGATAGGTAGATAAGTCCATGTTGGTCATCTTTTTTCTGTTGTCAAATGGTGTCTGATTTCAATTATTATTTGACCCACAATATAGGACCTTGTCACCAAAATGGTGTAGTATTGAAAAAACTTGCGGCTTTAATTGGTGAATTCAGAGAGAAAATTTATTAATTCAGGTATGAATTTACAAGATAGGTAGAGAAGTCCATGTTGACATCTTGTTTCCATTGTCAAATGGTGTCTGACATAGGACCTCATCACAAAAATGTAGGATTGAAAAACTCAAGGCTAAAATCAATGTTTTTTGTCATTGAACCAATTTTCAAATACTAAAAATATTTATACAGATAAAAGTATTCATCCAATGAATGTGCGAGTTGACTAGTTTCAATTTGATAAAGTTATTTATCTTTATATTTAAAATTAATGATATGTAAACAGTAATGTAAAGTCATTAACTGAGGGGCCAAATTTGCACAGTCCACTGGGCGTTGAATTTTCATGACACAATGACATTTCATGAGGCTCTAAACTTTGAAATAGATGAACATCCCAAGGTAGTTTCTCAAATATCCTGGTTGTAAGAAAATTATCTCCCCAAATTGAGCTGGTGAATGATATTTTTAAAAATAATGGATTTGTTTGAAATCTGGAATGAACCCTCCCACTTCACATATATGTGCATGGTCCTTCATACATGAAAATAGTTTCTTGCAGTCAAAAGTTCAACCTGAAATAAAAGTCATCTTTATCATGCCATTTGTTTCATGGGAATTCAAGAGGCTTCAGTAGATAATCTTTGTCCTCTGAAGATAAAGATTTCCTGGGGTAATTGGGAACAGAAATTAACGGAAACACACTCATAAAGTGAGGAAAAGAGAACATGAGATAAATTTATCTACTAGCTTTCACCTGTAATCCTATTAATAATAGTATACATATAATATAAATTTTTTGAGGTATATCATATCTATAATTTTTCAAAATGAACTCTTGAAAATAGGAAATTACGAGGGAGTTCATCACACACACCCTCAAAATTGATCGAGAAAAATGTAATTCTATTTGAATCCATAAGTGATTCATCTCAAGCGCCACAAAAGTTTGGCCTCAATTGGTATTAACAGTTGCATATCCCATCAGATATTATTATTTCTTTAAGTCATACAATTCGGAAAGGGGCCTAGAGAAGAGAAGACAAGAAAGGGTCGAAGGGCGAAATTTGCACTCGTACTCCTCACTAGGCTCATTGCACTTGTTCTATATGCCCATGAATATGACGGATCATGGACAGATTTAACCTAATTGAGTAGTCTTGATGCCAGACATTGTCGATGGCATCATCCGACAGGTAATTTCCTAACTGGAATGTTACTACGTAAGTGCAAATGACCTAGGTGGAGTGTATGTGCAGGTTCAACTTGTGCGAATTCACCGAGTTCTGAGCTCAGGATGGGCGACCGATGATGATGACGGTGACCTTCTGACCCTCTTCGGAGTGACAACGACGACTACAGCATCAAACGTAAAACTTTTCCTTGGCGCTCACACATAACAAATGGGCTTGATCTGTACCTAGATATTCACTCTTGACGTAGTTTCTTGATATATTTGCTCACCTAACCTAAACCGAGCACGGTGGAGTGCAGTCAAGAATATACTAAAGAAACTAATGTAACAGGCGAGGAAGGGGACAATGTACCTCATCGGTGGCATCGCTGGTTGTTGAAACCTTTGTCAGTGCACGGGCAGAGGGGGGCAGGAAGGCGTAGTCACACCATTGATGTTGCACGACAAGCTCCATTGCAGTGATATTGTGGCACGAGGTAAAGTCAGAGCGAAGGCGAGGAGGAGATTTGAAGAAATACACAGGCAGTTAAGCTTGAGCGTTGATAGAGTCCGGCGATGCGACCATTGAGAGGTGACAAGGTAAAGTCGCAGTTGGATCGGAAGCCACTCAGATGTTGTGAGATTGGGGCATGATTGCAAGTAGCCATGTGACCGCCATTGCTGCCTGAGATAGGAACATCGCGGGCAGCCACTAGAGATGCATAAACACAAGCAATATCAGCGTACAGACGCCAGACATCTCTTGACGGCGTTGTGCAGAAGTCTATTGCCGGAACGAATCATGATACTCAAGTGTTCTAGTGGCAGACCGTCACCACTTAGGAAGGGGCAGTAAGACTCCAGTAATCTGTGGGTGGGGAAGATCACATCACGAGCTGTCAGAATCTGATCGTGCGTTGCTTCTTGGCTAGGGATTAGGGGAACAAAGTGCCTCGCACTGCTTCAGCCACAAGTCAGAACTGTTGCTTCTTGGCTAGGGATTCTTTCCCTACATGTCACTGCGAGATGTTCAGTCGGCAACAACCGAACGGTGTACAGTCCCTCCCTTAAGAACATCGGCTTAATCCAGCAACTCGACGCACATGGAGCAATTGGACAAATCGAGGGTGTTGACCAGAGGTGGCTGGGTCCTGCTTGTTTGTGCGAACGCGCGGTGGATGTACATGATGGCAGTGAACACACCGCGCATTTGGGGAGGCAACTAAACATATCGACGGATCAACAAGTGCAGTCAGCACTGCTGGGGAGCAGACGGATGATGGCGCAGGCCATCAAGGATCGCCAACAAAGTCGTGCGTGCCACCGACCGCCGTCATCGGAAGCAGGGTGAAGATGCTCGATTATCTTGTTTTGATTTTTGTTGTTTTTCTTAGTTCTGTCTTGTGTTTTCTTTGCTATCTTCTTGTTTTCGTAGCACTGCTACCCGTATCGTTGAGGGAACAGACCTTCCCCTTCCCCTTCCCCTTTTCTTTCTTTTATTTTATTTTCCCCTTCTATGAGTAATGGAGGGCCCATTATATAAGGGCCCCTAGTGGAGCCATTTCCCCTTTTTGTTGATTCATTTATGGGGCCCAAAACCTCTCCCCTATATAAAGGAAGAGGGGGGCGCCGAAAAAAAATCAGACCACTAAATTTCAAAGAAGAATTGCATCGTGAATTCATGGTCTCACCCCCTCCGACCGGTGAAGATTAGAGATTAGAGAGGAAAGATTAGAGAGGAAGGAGGAAGAGGAGCGGAAGGGAAGAAGGAAGGATTGGGATGGGAATTGAATTCCCTTTCCCTTAGTTTCTTTTACTCAATCGTCAGCTATTTCCTCCTCATCTTTGGGGCAATCAAATCTCACGGTTGAGACGTTCTCCTCGCCCAAGCGCTGAAGTGCAGAAAAGATGTTCCTAGCAACCTCTGTCATCAGCCTGTCTATTGACAGGACGCGAAGTCACCGGTGGACGTACTTGCAATTTCCCTCGTGCTAACATTGTGGAGGCGACCAATCTCACCACGCACTTTCTCCTCTGGCGTGCCCATTCTCCTGGCGGCCGCTGCAATTGGAATTGACAAACTCCTGATTTTGGGGGTGATTAAACTCGCTGTGCAACCTTAAACTGATGATCTGTGGAGAGGTGAACTTCCCGACGGATGTCTGCCGATCCATTGGATTACTGGCGATCAGGTTGGACTACTCCCGACAGAATTCTCCTGTCATTTGGACCTCTGTCGAGCCATCGATTGGAGTTCTGTCGGCGCTGATTGATCAGAAGTAGGCTCGAATCTGCAACTCCGGCTGTGAGCTACTTAAGAGCTTGATCAACGACGGTACAATGGCCATCCCCCGCGTTGATCGGACATCAGACAAATACCCATCTCCAGTGGTGCAGCATGACAACTCCGACCGGTGAAGACGCCTTGTCCTATCCTCAGCCGAAACAAATCAGGAACAAACGCTCGCCTCGCCATGGCCTGATTGTGTGCTACCCATCTTCGACCCTCGCCCCGGGGACTTCTTCTGTGTTGTCGACGTGCCTAGCCACCACACACGACGCCGGACTGAATTCGACTGAGCCAATTCCCCATAATGGTGCGAATCAAATTCAGCCTTTACACTTGAGCCGGCTCATCTCGGCCCCCATTGTGACTCCTCTTCCTCAAACCTTTATTATTGCTCCGGCACTTACATTGCCCAACAAGCTGCCTGGTACCTCTCTGCCACAACCGCTTCGACCACCGCCGATCATCGACGAACCTGCACGATCCATCGTAGTTACATTGACCCGTTAGGGTTTCAGATCCATCGAACGACGACACTATCGACATTTAATACCATCACCCCTTTTCCGAACCGAGCCATCATATTCGGTGTCGACCGGACGACATCCTACATCACGGGATCTCCACTGGCGTTGAAAGATGACTACGGCGGTGCGAATCGGTGACAGTACAAGGCGGGGACACTTGGTAGGCAGCAAACAACAGCGGTGTGGCAATCAAACTTCTTCCTTCCCCCCTCCCTTCTTCCTCTTCTTCCCTCTTCTTCCCTTCTTCCTCCTCTCCTCCTCCTTCCCTCTCTTCCTCTCGTGAGACCTAGAAGTGTAACTGCCAAAGAACAATCAACCAGATCTAAGTATGAGCGGTGCCCATCATGGCCTTATATAGAGCCATGATGGGCCCCTTACAATGAGTCCAACAAGGGGAGGTCCAATAAGAGACCCCCTTTTACAAAATAAATAAAGAAACTAGGAGATTAAAATGATGCAAAAATAAAATGATATGAATGGATACAGCGATACATATAAAAAAATACAATGATACGGACGGTGAAAACAGAAACATGATAAAGTGGCGAATGAAACGAGCACGAGCCAACGAGAGATTCAATTTCAGTTGATGGCGCGGTCGTGCTTCTCACCCAGAGTGTCAAACTCAGATTTCTTCTCCGTAACCTTAGCATGCTGGTCGTGCGGTCTGCGAGCCAGCTGGTTGTTGGTGACGATGAAGATGGTTTTGACGATGTGGCAGCGATCCCAAACAAGTGCTCTACATCAGGTCCAGTCTATAACACACAATGCAACAAGCTACATCACAAATTTCATATGGAACAAAAGACTTCATCAATTCTCTCATGTTCAATCCATCAACTGTATGATAATACTCTAATGACTTAGGACATGGTTAGCTGTCAAACACCAATATGTGAAGCTAATTAGGACCAATGCACTAGGAAATACTGGAAAGTATTTCTCTACACTAATAGTATATTTGCAAGGATTTGCTTCAGTCATGTTACTTAAGTGTGTATCTTATAATATATAAAGAAAAAAAATTATAGCCGGACAATACAATTGCCTTCATCAAAATATGGATGCATCCTAAAAAAAACTATTTTGAATCTAGTGATTAGGGATGTGTGGGTCCTAATAAAATTACAATCATCACTCCATATGATTTTCTTAGTGTTTCAGGTCTAAGGACCACTTACTTAACGACTGAGATAAATCAACCTTGTGGACAGGTAGATAAAAAGTCATATCCAAATTCATGGATCAATTCACTTGAACATCCTATATCGGATTTTGGGTGATTTTTTCATACCATTTAGAGGCCTGGTTAGCTTGAAGACCAGTTTCTTGTCTTTGATATCAATAAAGCCCTATGCTTTGATATCAATAAAGCCCTATGGTTGAGACATACTGATTTCCACTTCAAATTTCTAATGGAGAAATGTTATAATTAATTTGGAAGCTCAACCTACAAGGTGGAAATGTTATATGGAAACTTAACATTTCTATGAGCTGGAAACTTAGCCTATCGTTAAATTAAATCATTTAGTGATTCATTGATACATGAAGATATGAATAACTAATTAGGAACATACATAAAGGTAATGATACTAATAATTAGCAATAAATTCACTTGTTTCAGTAAATAACTATGAAATCTCTACCTATTATTATTGTATGTGCTTCTTGCGGAGCACACATGCAAGAAGGAAGTTTGCTTTTGATATAAATGGCTAAAATACTTTCTGCTTTATATAACTAAAAATTAAATAAAAATTTATTATGAGTAGCAATTCTTACATCGCCAACCAAAGGTGGGGTTACAACGAGTTTTGGCATTTTGCATTTCCAGGTAAAATAGTAATTGAATGAACATTGAATAAGACAGTACCCGACGGTTCAAAAGCAGCGGAGTATTATTGGAAAACAATTATAGCATCTCCATGGTTTATTTCCCTTGATCGTTTTTCTATTTGTTAAATATTCAGTCATTAATAAATGGTACTATAGCAGTAATGCCAATGGTCTTTTGGATGTCAAACTATATACCTATAGTTTATTGGTTTCATGAAAAATCCCTAGTTAGTCTAAGTAGGGAAGGCCCCGGAAAAAAAATTTAATTCCAGAATTGTTTAGGCACCTCACCCTTCTTCACCCTTCTACCCTTTGTTCCTCTCCATTCATGGGCAAACTTTCCAAGTGGAAAACTTTATAAGTTTGTGTATATCCTCTACAACTAACATTTCCATGACTACCTAAATCTCTTTATTTTAAGAGAATTGGTTTTAAATAAACCTTTAAAGCCTGATATTGGCTTTCATTCCAGAAAAATAGTCACAGCCTATGTGTATTTTTTTATCTGAGTTTTCATTAAGCTATTAATGACACTTTTCTATCAGTCTCATTTTAGGGTCTCCAAAACAATATTTGGACTTAATATTTGTAAGAAATTCAATATGCGACAATATCACATAATGTAAGCTAAAGTAGCCTTCATACTAGTTGAATTTGTAGGGTCTTTTGGTCATTCTTTTCAAAAGGCTTCTAGAAGATCTGCAAACCAAAACTAATCATACATATATACCCTCCGATACACAATAAACATACTGATGTATTGAGTACACAAGTCAGCTTTTTGAACTACAGACCAAGACTTGAAACGATGATAGAGTAACTTGCGAAACCCTGTGAATTGGAACCTTGATTCCTGAACAACGCCCTCCACAGACCAAGACTTGAAACGATGTAAAATTTACCCGTTAAGTCCAGTAATCAGTAAACGAACAACGAACATGCAATCAAAAACTAGAAACAAAAGACTCTTGCTCGGGTTTATACGCATGTAAAAGAAAGGAACTGTTCAGCATTTTTCTTTCATTCATCATGGATTTCATAAATAATGTATCGGGAGTTCTTAAGAGTCCTTATTAATATTTTTAAATCTTGAATTTTGCCGGGCTCCGTCTTATCTCTTTCTATTCTCTCCTTTCTGACTATTTTCCTGTTGAATAAGGAGACAGAGAGCAAGTGAGAGAGAACAAGTGAGACAGAGAGCAAGTGATATAGAAGTATAGAACAAGAGAGACAGAGAGCGAGCAAAGAGAGTGACAGAGAGACAGGAAGTGAGCGAGAACGAGAGAGATATAAAGGGAGGGCGGGGAGAACGAGTAAGAGAGAGAGGGAGAGAGAGAGAGGGAGAGAGAGAGAGAGAGAGAGAGAAAGAGAGAGAGAGAGAGAAAGAGAGAGAGAGAGAGAGAGCGAATGAAATATATAGAGCTAGGGAGCATAAGAGGGAGTTGTTTTCTCCGACTGTTCGGCTTCGTTTAAACAGTTTGAATGAAATTCAATCGACTTCTATTTTTCAAATCGAATTGACAGGAAATCTATATTGAACTCAATCTATATCAAACTTTTCGACTGAAAGGTTCGATTTGATTTTGAACCCCGATCCTTAGTTCAGAAGCCACGTACTTAGTCACCGCCGCCGCCACCACAACCGCCACCACCGCCGCTACAACCGCCCCCGCCTCCATCGCTGCCACTGTCACCGTCTCCGCCACCACCGCCACCAGATACACCGGCCCTTCCTCTGCCCGACCCACCATTTGCGCAAGAGTAGATTACACTCACGAAGGCTATCGGTACAGCTATGGAGACAAACGCGATCCAAATAATCACGAAAGTATCCATCCAGTTACACCCCTTTCGAGACTACTACACAAAGCCACAACGCCGGCGTAGATAGGGGAATATCGGAATCCGTAGTGACCAGGGAACGCGGCGTCTGATCGCTCTCAGTGTAACGTAAGTCTTCCTCCTACCACAGAGTACGCGCTTACGGCTTACAGAGTCAACGGCAGAGTATTTTTCCTCCAGAATTCCACGATCAAACCGTGCATTTAATGAAACTATACTAGTCGCTTAAACCTCTTCATTTTAAGCTTCAAGAGCTTACATGACAAAAAAATGCATTAGGATTGGCCGGAGGAACTCGAGTGACTTCCATACGGTTTTGCAACTTGACGATACCTTCCTTTGTTCGCACGGAACACGAAAATTTTTAGATTTCTAGTTGACCACCAAATCAATCTGAAATTTCGAAGCAAGTAATGCGAAAAGATTGATATAAGATATCGTAAAAGACAGATAAATAAGAATTGTTATGACCCGTGCTAAAAAACCTCAACAGATATTATATAATTGTACGTCATTGGTAAGCACGAAATTACGAATTAGTCTTTCAGCTACGGCCACCATACTTCACGTAATTTTATCTGAGATATGACGCAGATTGTACGTCCTTGGTTTGACATTAGACAAATTGTCACAGGTCACAGGCATCCACGTATCTGAGATATGCAGCAGATTTCCATGCATATATTGCACAGGTTTTTTAGCACCATGTGATGTGCACAGTTCGAAACAAATTTTCCATTATGGTGCCCTACAAGAAACAACTCTCACATCCATGGCCCCAACCAACAATTGAACCAACTTTAGCCCAGCACAATAGCAACATTTGGCGAGTCAAAATCAGTACGAAATAAACTTCTTAAATTCTACAAAGGCCATTTAAAATCCATAAAATTATTTCTGATAAAAGGTATTTTCATGATGTGGATGATGTTGAAGGATATTATAAGTATATATTAATCCCTTAAAGTCTATTAAAATAACTATATCACTATAAATATATATATATATTAATCATTGGAAGTTGGATATTATCCAATATATCTTCATTTTTAATTCCAAAATTATTTTAAATAAATGATATTTCAAAAAAATATGTATCTTATCTCACTTCTCAATTTTATAGTCTGTTGGAAAAAAGATGGTCCTGATACTCCGGTTACATGAGAAACAATAATTACATGCACAGAAAGATAAGATTTATAGGAATTAGTATGCTCTGAAGAATTAATATACCTATGATATCCAAAACCCCTACCGAATTTTGAGACAAGTATTAAAATATCTCGATTAGATACTCAATTACTAAAGAAAATAGAATATCATTTTACCTATGATGTAAACAACCTTTCTGATTTCGAATTCCTATAAAGCACATCAAATACTCAAATAACATGTTAGATAACAGCTCCTCCTACATGCGTAGAATGAAAATGTCTATCAGTTTCAAAGGAGGCAAGAGGTCAGAGGGACTTTACCTAACAGAAAATACACATGGATTTTATCGTCTCTCTTTTACTATTTATCAATTTTCCATGTATAATTTTGTGGTTTATATTCTCATTTCTTATGATTATATAACACTAAGATATTTCAATAAATTCTATTCAATAGTATATTTATAAAAAAAGATAAAAGGAATGGAAGACGGATGAAATTAAATTAAACAATTTTAAAGAATTTATCCCCAATGCACATACTTGTGTTGACTCTTAAGGATGCTAAACATACTACTAACACTACAGATTGTGTATAGGGAAGGACACGGTCTGAACTAAGTTCGTTCAGATAAAACCAAACTAGACCATGGTCTGTCTTTTTAGGGTGATCTAAAGTTTTGGTTGAGATCCGGCTCCCACATCTAACTGGACCAAAGAATGTCCATTTCCATCTCCCATCTCTTCCTCTGGTTCTCTCTCTCTCTCTCTCTCTCTCTCTCTCTCTCTCTCTCTCTCTCTCTCTCTCTCTCTCTCTCTCTCTCTCTCTCTCTCTCTCTCTCTCTCTCTCTCTCTCTCTCTCTCTCTCTCTCTCTCTCTCTCTCTCTCTCTCTCTCTCTCTCTCTCTCTCTCTCTCTCTCTCTTTTACACTTAAGTCCGTGGATGACCTCCTCATTAATGATTAACTGCTAAATGAATATACCAAATGGACAGCTAATGATGCACCACATGCTTCGGTCGGTGTTAGGGGTCGAGAGTAATTGAATGAGTAAAGAAAGTTGATTTTTAAAATATTGAATTCATCATCATTTCTCAAGGTCCATTTATTGTTAACAAGGACATTTTTTTCATTGGCCCAGGTAGGCTGTAGTGCTTTTAGGTTTAAATACAATCGAATGAGTTCTCGCTCCACTGTGTACCCTTGCAGAATCAAAGAAAACCAGTCATTACTTTGATATTGATTGTCTTGATCGCGCAACTCAAAAGGAAAAAATGTGTCTCTCTATGATTGGGAGAACTTATCATTGGATATAAATTTTGGTAATTTACTATCATACATGGTATTTAAGTTCAGTAACTAATCACCATAAACTAAATGACACATATGCAAACATCTAATTCAGGAAAATGTGAAAGAAAGCATTTAATATATTTTTTGACCAAAAAATCCTTTTTATTGAATCTCTATTTGATAAGTTTCCGACATACAGTAAAAGCTTTAATGATTCAAAAAAAATTTCTGGCTTGTAAAATAAGTATCAAGATGAATCAATCATTACCAAATTCTTTAACAATTCCCAAAAGTTTGTAAAAAACATAAAATCACTCTGACGTATATATTAATTAATTGAAACCATAATCACATGCAACTATGGACATTTTGATGCAGAAGGTTCTGTAATATGCATGATATTATTGTAGTAATGTGCATGTTATTAGTTATTTATTTGGTCTATACAAAGATATTTTCTACATACCAGTGGGATCAAACTATAGATCTAAATTAGTCGTCTGATAGAGAAAAGATAATGAAGCATCCCTTTAATTTGATCTTCCAACTTGTTCCAGATTGTTAGATTTTAAACTATTGATATGAATGTCTTATAAATACATTTCTATTGTACTCAAATGATTTAACTCATGAAACTGACATTTTCATTTTGGCTCTCCCGCTTGTTATATTTATCATTTGAAAACGGGGTTTCATTTCTACCCGATGTTTTCTATTGCTTCATCTTAAGCATTGGTATATGCATTTGAAATTTTAGAGCCAATTCATCTCAGTCACAGCTCAAGTGATTGGCACTCCGATGACACCATAATTGATTCATGAAATTTTTTCTGTACTAATTTAACAGCATCACTTCTTGGAACAGCCACCACAAATGTAAAGTTTTAGTTTCAATATGAACAAAGTTTTAGTTTTAATTTGGGTTTATAATTTTGTTCCTGCTAAAAACTGTTATCATGCACTCATGCATCTCAAGTAATGGAATTATACGTGGCCCAAAGGAAATCACACATTCCACATTGACATATCAGAATTCATGAATTCAGTTTTATGACTTTAAAGGTTATGTCATTTATAAATGTTCAATTATGATGCATATATCTTGTTATTTGATTAATAATCCCTTTTCATGAAATTTTTACATAGTAAATGAATTTTATAATTTTTTTCCTGATTTTTTAAGAATTATGCATGAAGGAAAGATTTACTACAACCTCAATCTTTCAATTTAGTTATAAATGGAACCATTTGTTGTTTAAATAAAATTGTTTTTTTATATGAACTTTAGTTTAAAGTATTAATAGATAATAACACTATAAAAAGTGGTTTTTGAAGTAGCCACGCAGCCAAAGAGAAGATGCACAGGCTGCATCTCAGGGGTAGCTGCAGTCACCCTCCCCCAGGAACATGGAAGCCATAACTGGACAAGCCACATTCGCATGGCAGCAACAACTCCTAAAGCCTTAGGAAAGCTGCAGCAATGCAAAACAAAACTTCATAATTTGAGGATGCAATGTGATGTAGCAGAAGCATCACAATACAGCCAAAGGCATGCGCCATACCCTAAAGAGGTGATGACAGTGCCAAGGGACCCAAGCACACTGATGAGAGTAAGGTTTTTCCTTTTGAAATCTCATGGGCATGAGGACCCAAGCACACTCACAATACGGCCGGGATCGAGCGGCATGTGTTACAACACAAGAGCAATGATGATTTGGTCAATGATGCGTGAATTGCAATTAAATGTTCTTGTAAAATTAATGAAATGATATTCAGCAGCACTAACGAGCTCGGACGTCCAATTAAAGTGGCGGAGTTTGATTAGTCAAAATCAGACTCCTCAACGTCCCTTTGGACCGATTAGACGATTAAGCAATGAGGCGTATTATTAATACCTAAAGGTGTCCAAACCTCTACCGATAAGGATTAGTCATATCACAAGGAAATTAACCTATCTCTCGCACAAGGGGTGGCTAATCTTATCACAATAGTATTAAACCCATGTCAACGGTACTGAGAGAAGTAAATTCAATTGTGAGCAAAGGGAAACGAGAGAACATGATGGGCTAAGCCCGATGTCCACGGTACAGTGGGAAAGGACTCTGCACAGGTTTGAAGCAGAGTCGAAGGAGGATCTGAATCACGGAGGTGGAAGCAAGATGGCATGATCAGCGAAGTTAACAACCAGGGGGGTGACCTGGTCGGAGATTCAAGTGGAGCCCCAATGTGAAGGGGCGATGTTACGTGCAGCACCACGTGGGTTCGGCAGGGATAGCGCACATAATGAGAGATCAAACAATGCAAGCGCGGGCACGTCAGACAGCGCACATGGTCACAGCAGATGTGCGCGTGGGTGCAGCAATTGGTGCATACAGCGTGGCTTGCAACGTGCACAGCATTGTAGGAAACACATGGGCACAGCGCAATGTGGTAGGAAGCACTCAAACACGGCGTGGCATATGTGCATGGCACGACGAACAAGGTGTAGGCGCGGCAGACAGTATGCGGTGCGGCCAGTGATGCTCACACACGGGCATTGTCGAGATAAGAAACAGCGGGTGATGCAAGAATGTCGACAAGGGCAACAGGCCTGAGGATGGTGGTGCCGATGGTGATGGCACCAAAGTTTCCAACAATATTGATTTTGAGGATGACTACTACGAGTTTGTCGGCAAGGACAACACTATGGGATCAGTGACATTGTCGGTGACGAAGGCAGTGATGGGAGATCCAAGGATATCCAAGAAGTGGTGTTCTTGGCAATTTCTTAGACACTAACAAGATCAAGATTCAAATTCTTGATCAAGAACTTGATGAACGGCTACGGTGAGCACTGATGACAGTTCCTCCATGAATTATCCTTGACGTGGCAAGACGCCGAAAGCCAATGAACCCACATTCTACTCTAGAAAACGAGTAAAACTCCAAAAGGCAGGATGGGCGTGAGCCAATTGAAGAAAATTACTTTTCAAATCAACTCCAAGGATTTCCTTTGACATGCCTCCATTTATATAGTGTAAGGGTATGCCCAATGGGCCCAAGCGAGAAGAAACCGTCTCGTGACGAGCGGCCTTCCCTTAAAAAACGTTAAGAAAAAATACACATATTTGACAAGGCCCATACACAAAGGCCCATCCACAATTCAGAATGAAAATACATGATAGGAAAAATACAATGAAAATAAAATGGACCAACCCGTCGTTAGGTCATATACTTGAAGGTTCGGTCACAGACGTCGGGTCGGGCTGCTCATGGTGGTTGCTTACATCCTTTGATGTCATTGGAGAGATGGTCCCCCATCACTGGTAAGTGATAACGTGCATGTTTAATACTTCAATATGATCATGTTTACATGTACATTTCCATTAAATCACTCATATTTGCATGTTATCAAGCTTAAAATGATTAAATCTATTTTTAAAATGATTTTCTGAATTTTCTGCATTTTTTGGTATTTTTAAACTGGCTCAGACCTTCTCCGGGTCGGTATCGACACCCTGGGCTGAGACGATGAATCCAATGAACGCAACTTTCGAGGTAAGGAAGCTACAATTCTTTGGGGGGGCATATAACTGCCATCGCTTGAGAACCGTGCAAACCTATCGAAGGTGTTTGAGATGTTCATCTTGTGTGCGGCTATATATGAGAATATCGTCAAAGTAGACAATGACAAACTTCCCTATGAACGCACAGAATACTTCACTCATGAGCTGCTGTAAAGTACTCGGCGCATTGGAGAGGCTGAAGGGCATGACTCTCAACTTGTATAACTCATCTTTAATTTTAAAGGCAATCTTCCATTTGTCCACGGGATGAATCCAAACATGATGATATCCACTACGGAGATCTATCTTCGAGAAGATAGTGGATGTGGCCATCATGTCAAAGAGAGCCTATATGCGGGGGATGGGAAAATGGTACTTGGTCGTTATTTTGTTGATGGCTCGACTGTTGCAACACATACGCCATGTGCCATCCTTCTTCGGGGCCAAGAGTGTGGGGACCACACATGGGCTGAGGCTCTCTTGGATGAGGCCTTTCGCCAATAACTTTTGGACCTGTCGCAGTAGTTCCTCGTACTTCTGTAGTTGCATTTGGTAATACAGCAGATTTGACATTGATGCTTCGAGCGCGATATCAATTGTGTGCTGGATGTGATGCATCGAGGGTAGTTCATCTGGGAGTTCCTCGAGGAACGTATCACTGAACTCTGATATCAGGGTCTCAACTTCGAGTGGTCAAGGAGCTACCGGCGTATCTCTGGGGGCATCGAGAATGACGACGAGGCACACTGGTGTGTCGTCGAGCTTGCGACCCAAGTCTAAAGCGAACAAGGTGCCACATACAACCACTAACCCAATCGGGTTGGTCGGAACTGTCTTGTTCAACGGCTTCATGGTGTATGGGTACCATGTAACCCTCTATCCCTGGTACATGAAAGAACACGTGTTCATCCTTCAGCCTGGAGTGATATCGTGGTCATATAGATAGGGCCTGTCTGCCAAGTCTCGTCTCCGCATATTTGACGCACAAGTCATCGTCCATATGATACCATCAGCAATAGGAGTTTATACTCAACTTCCAGTCGATGAACTCCTACGGCTTCCTCGACCCTTCGAAGACAGTGACATCGACTTGTACGCTCTTTTGGATCCTGGCATGATGCTCCTCTCGTTGCTGTTCATAGTCGTCCCAACATCACTCGGTCACCGGGTATCCTCCATGTCACGGTCAGGCGTATCGTCGGGGTGGGGTCGGGTCACGCTCGTGGTCACCCCATTGTCGAGGTGGACCATTGTACGGAGCA
The DNA here is from genome assembly GCF_029677425.1 of Wolffia australiana. NCBI lineage: Eukaryota > Viridiplantae > Streptophyta > Magnoliopsida > Alismatales > Araceae > Wolffia > Wolffia australiana. The sequence continues at coordinate 14,034,140 of NC_135841.1, read as the reverse complement.
CAGATATCGAGTGTCACGCGATGCGGGTATCGAGGAACCGCAATTTTTTCATCATATCGGCGGTAGTATGGCTGGACGTAGTCATCTTGGCAGGCTAGTGGATTAGCCTCAAATCCATGGTTTTAGTCATATCATGGGTCCTATCTATCCCAGACACGGACATCTTGTGGGTCGTGTGTGGGTAACGGTCGGGACATCGGTCCCAACTCACTTCTTCCTACCACCTGTCGTCTAGGTACTCATCGTCATCATATGGGATCTGTGGGTGCTCTAGCAGTTGTACGATCCTAGGTGGGTCATGGTCTCCGTCTGCTACCATGGGCTCAGGTGCGGCAACGGGTACCACAGGTACTACGGGTCATGCTAGCAACTGCTCCACACGTTCGGCGATGGCAGTCAGGGTGCGGAGATACACACCTTGCTCTTCGGTTAAGTCCTCCGGGGGTCGGTGTTACTGGTGCATTCTCCCTCGTCCATGTCTTGCTCCTCGGCCACATGCGGAGGGAGCCCGGGGTGTACGCTCATCCAGGCGATCCTTTCCCTGTGGGCCACAATTTATTGTCGCTCTCTCCTCGACATCACTAGGGAAGGTAGTACCTAGTGAACATGAGGTGCTATGGTGAGATTGGGCTCACAGCCACAGATGTGTCCACATGGGCTAAGTGAACCATCGGCACACCCATCGGCGGGTGCAATTCATCTAAGCTCCGAAGGGGGCAGTGATGCGCCACCTTCGGGCGTAGGGGACGATGCTCTAAGAGTCGTATAGGGCTGACTCTTTCGAGCAGTGGTGAGTCTTCTCATCGCGACGAGGCCGATCCTCCCGGATGCATCATTCTGCTAGATCGTGTCTCAACGACCATTGCCAGTTCCTCACAAGTACCTAGATACGTTTTTTAAAAATAGATGAATGCAGATGATATGGTGCTAGGGTACATGATGGGGGACCATCCAGTTGACACCGGGACGGGACGAATCCGACCACGCCAGGCTGCTCGCGACGGCGCTCGCCAACCAGGGTTTAAGTACTCCGTGTGAGTATCTTTTCCCTTCATGCTTTATTTTCATCCATGGACTGTTATGGATTCGGCCGGTGTTTTGGGCCTCGTCCGTGTTGTGTTTTCTTTTCTCTTTTGTAACCGTTGAATAGAGGTCGAACCATGTCTCGCGACGGTTCAGCCCTCTACACGACGTCGCTTGGCACCTATCCTCACTATATAAGGGGCTAGCATGCCCAAGTGGAAGAAGGGTTTTTGAGAATTGAAATCTGTGTTTTCTTCTATCATAGTGTTTAGATAGGTAGTGATAGATAGGAATTAGACTGTAGAGAGAAAGTGGGTGTTCTCACCCCACGTCGAGACTACTCCGTGGGTTATAGCCGCACGTCCTCACGTCGAGACCACTCCGTGCGACGTCCTCCATCGCCCTCGTCGAGACAACTCCGAGGTCGCATTAAAGATTCAAGATTCTCCATACGGAAGTGTCGTGGCCGACACACTTCTTCATCGAGACTACTCCGGGGTCGTGCCGTCATCGTCAATACCAGCCGTCAGTTCTGCCACCAATAACCTCCAAGATTTCAAGAAACCGCCACCTTCTTGGAGTTCTTGATCAACTACTGCACAAGAATCTTCAAGAAACCGCCTCCTTCTTGGCGTTCTTGATCAACTACTGCACAAGAACCTCCACGATTTCAAGAAACTGCCACCTTCTTGGAGTTCTTGATCAACTACTGCACAAGGGGCTCCAAGATCCCAAGAAACCACCTCCTTCTTGGCGTTCTTGATCAACTACTGCACAAGAACCTCCAACATTTTAAGAAACTGCCACCTTCTTGGCGTTCTTGATCAACTACTGCATAAGAAGCTCCAAGATTTCAAGAAACCGCCTCCTTCTTGGCATTCTTGATGAACTACTGCACAAGAACCACAAAGATTTCAAGAAACCGCCACCTTCTTGGCGTTCTTGATCAACTGCTGCACAAGAAGCTCCAAGAATCGACGCCCAGCCACCCTCCGGAGGAGTTCTTGGGGTGGTTACAAGCCAAGAACCCATCTTCCGCCTTTGCTGCGCCACCTCCGCCGATGCCAATGCCCGCGGCGCCCGCGCACCGCCTCCGTGCGTCTCTCGCTGACGCCTGCACTCCGGGGTATCAAACCCGCACGAGCGCTATTGCCTACGCCGTGCGACAGCGTTCGCTCGCTCCGCACAGGCCGCACAATAGCACACCGGCTCCTCTCCGTTGTTGTCTCGCCGTCAATGTAATCTCCCATCGTCTTCGACGTCATCGAGACATCCTACCTTGCTGTGGACTCCATCAATTCAGGTATCTTCTCGTCTTCCCCATCGTATTTTCAGTGTCATTATCTGTTGCATTGCCATCTTCCGCTATTGATTCCTATGCCTTGGATTACGACTATAATTGCTAGGATATCCAGTTGTTGAGTGATAGGATTTCTTTGCGGTAAGAGATTACTCGTTAATCCTTAAGCTTGGAACAACCCAGGGCCATCAAACGCCCCTTGCTCGTAGACGTCTAGTTGGTTCTCTAGGTCATTGGGACTCTAACTTGATCAATATCTCTCTTAGTGGACGTCATCGATCGATACCCATTCGTAGTCGTCTCATATTGCTAAATTGGGGTGTTCTTATCGATATGCATTGCATCTAAAGGATTTACCAAACTTAACCCTCATCTGGTTGGGACATAATAAGATCCGTTCGATCCCGGCACCCTTCGTATTACATCAGTACGGAGATGTACTATGACATCCACAATGTGGCTTTGATACCAAAATGATGTCAGATGGTGTCAATGACGTCGTCTGATGGGTAATTCACTGAGTATGTAACTACATGATGACGTGAACCCAAGGTGGATGTACGTGCAGATCCTGACCTGCGGGGATTCGCTGAATTTCCGAGCTCCCGGATGGGCGACTGACAATAGTGACGGTGGCCATCTAACCCTTGTCAGAGCAATGACGGTGACGATAGTGACGACAACGCCAAACAAAGAAATTCCATCGATGCTTGCACATAACGGACAGGCTCGACCCGTACCTAAGAAATCACTCGAATCGTAGTTTTTTTGATAAATTCTCTCACCTATCTAACCTGAACGTGGTGGAGTGTAGACGAAAATATATTGAAGAAAATAATGCAACTGACGAGGGAAGGGGAACAACGTACTCCATTGGTGGCGGTGTTCGTCATCATTTTTTCGTCAATGCACGGGCTGACGTAGGAGAGGTGGACTGTGATGTGTCGAGACGGGTTCAGAATGGCTCGACAGTTCGCAAGGGCACGGTGCTAGAGTCATGTTGGAAGATAGCTGGCGTCGCTCGACAAGCGGCGGTGACGCGGAGACCGGAGTAGTGACCTGGCGCCTGGAGCCGTGACGCTAAAGATAGGTGAAAATGACGTAAATGGAGAACCACATAGGTTTTGCAACTCGAGTGTTCGCTCTCGGCTCGATGATTATAGGGGTCACTCACTGGTATAAGCTACACAGTTCTCGTAAACCAACAGCAATAAGTCCACCGATGGAGTCATGGGGCGTGTGTTCTATCCTGTAGTGGGAAACTCGGCAATCAACAGAATTAGCTGCACATGCATGAGGGGGTTCCAAAGAGAGGACCAGGCATTCTACGGGTGGGGTCGTCGTGCGGGGTCACAATGTTGGTAGTCGGCGATATTGTGGCAGAATGTTTGCGCCCGGCATAAATAATGCCCACTCAAAACGGTCATCATTGATCAGATCGTGGTGGCCTGAAGATCACATGATGGCCAAAGTCAAGACGAACGCACACGTCGACCACGTAATATCACGTTGGCGCGTTGACTATTCGTAAGACCACACCACGTCGGTGGACATGGAAGTTTACCTCTACGATGGATGACGACATGTCGATGGACCCTTGCGATGCAGATGGCCAGGGGGATGGCACGGCGAGAGCTGGATTGTTTCCACCCCAAGAATGACGATCTGGGAGGACCAACACACGGAATCATTTCTCCCTTATGGTTTCCATTTCTTCTCATTTTCCTTCACTTCTTTTCTCCTTCTTCCCTAGCGGTAATATCCAGTCTGAACAATAACTGCCAAAATAGGAAACCACATCTAAATGTGTGCGGTGCCCATCATGGCCTTTATATTAGGCCATGATGGGCCCTTTACAATGTTAGCGAACACTGTCTTTACTTTTTCGTAGGAGGCGACGTGTGATGAAGACAAATTACAAACTTACTTTTCTTGTAGTTGTAATTTAACTTGCCTAAATCAAATGACTTTTTTAAAATAAAAAACTCACTCAGATGTATATTAGGAGTGAGGTCGTCTCAACTAGACATGTGTGTTCTGTTCTTTTTGTGTGATTGTGCACGAATTGTGTGTTCTGTTCGGTTATCCTAACAGAACAAAATTGAATTCACACAGAACATCGCACAGATCCATGTGTGTTTTTGGATTGTGAGAATTGTGCGAATTTTTTTGAAGTTTTTAAAAAACTCCACTCGATTTCCTCCCTCTCTCACAGTCTCCCATCGCTATTCCAGTCCCCTCTCTCTGTCTCTAGTCTCTATACTCTACTCCCTAGTCTCCACGGTGCCCGTTGCCAGTCTCGCTGCTCCGGCGTCGGATTCAGATGAGGAGCATGGTGGAGGCAGAAATAAAAAGCGGAAGTTTTTCAGCTTTCTAAGGTTGTTGGTACGTTTTGTTTTATTTTTTTATTTCAGTTCATGTTATAATATTATTTGCTGTGTGATGTTTTTCTTTATTATTATTTTTAGTGAGCATAATCATTAATTTTTTATCTCAAATCTATCAAACCTCTCGCGTTTTCAATTTTTTGATTCGCTTCGATCTTCGATAATAAACCTCATATACTTATATATATTCGGACGTTAACTAATTTGTGGTATTAAGAGATCGATCTGCACACCAGTCTTTTATTAAATGTATTCCTGGATATAAGAAATATTTTGGTACAGTTATATGTATATTTCCAAATTCTATTGTCTATGGTTTGATTATCTTCCCAATCAAACCATAGGTTACAGTATTGTATTCCATCTCCATGATCATGTTTTTGATTTCAGGCTGACAAGCCAAGGCTGAACTTGAAAGACATGTACTCAGAATCTTATAGAAGCTTACACCCATCGGTGCCTGTGGTTTTCCCCTGGATCTCCGGCATCATTGGCCAAGGATTCTCAGTCTTCCAAGCTTATCGGCTGTGAGTAGCTTCAATTGTAAGAGATATTACTTGATTATTATATGATCCTTCTCATTTTGCATCCAAATTTATTCCTTTGGGTTTTTGTTTTATTTCCTCGCCGCCATCATTGGGGTGTCCCAGCCTAGCTACTGTTGGATTTGTTATCATTTTATATAATACGGAGATAGAAAGAAATAAAAATTACCTTCTTTTTATTTTACTCTTGTCATAAACATTGTCAAAGTGGGTGCTTCATTTTATCTACTTGCCTCATAAAACCACTTTATACTTCAAACGTGGATGGAATCACATCATTGTGTGTTTAGCATTTACTTCAGAGGTATCGTAACCTAATCGTCCATTTTATTTATTATATGTTCTGTATGTACCTTTGTAGGTTGTTCTTATTATTGGTTACCGATACTGAATCACGTGGCCTTTATGGTTGGCGGACAATGAGGAATGAGGAATACATTAGTGTCATCATCAAATTTATCCTCTCCAAGTTCAAGACGAATGATGAGTCAATGATGAGCTGAGGACAAGGCGATGACCGAGATGATGATGTGGTGATAGCAAATTTGTCATTGTATGATGATGTCAACTCAGCATTCTCCTTATCTGCTCTCATCACCAATGTAAGAGTTTAACCCTAACTGACTTAACTATAACTTGAAAATACTTTGGGAGTCTCTCATCTATGATTGGTCAAACCCAAACAACAGATTTCATAGGCATTGTTCGTACTGGCATTTTTAATGTTTATAAAACCATTTTACTTTTCAAAAGATCAAGACTACCTCCAAATCTCATCTTAGAAAAGAACAGTGCACAAATACAGTAAATTCTATATAATTGACCTCCCGAGGCTTTTATTTCCAATTGACACAAATCGTTGAATACTAAAATAAACCTCAATTGCAGTATGAATTTTTCAAGATGGTAATTATGCATTTGTCTCACCGATTTTTTCCCTCAGATGGCTTCCATAAAGAAATATTATTTGTTGTTTGATGTTTTTCTTTCTTGGCACCCTATTTGACTCCAAATGAGGTTTATTATCATTTTTTGTGACTTTATTCATTATTTTTTAATATATATTATGGATATCATATAAGTGCAATACCATGACTTTGAATGTTTAAATTTATCTGATTTTGTGGAGTGATATTCTGAATTTTACACATATAGATGCATAATGATTATCAAATAAGTGCGTTAGAATGACTTCGAGTGCTTAAATTCATCTGCTATTCTGAATTATGATTATCACGTATTAGGGTGATATCCTGATTTTTGTAGAGTTTATGGGATTTTCTCATGCTCCAGCTATTTTTTGAATCACTCCATCTTGTTCTTAGTTATTGTCATATATTTCATTTATTTTGCTTCTATATATACCTAGAGGAGGAAAATTTTATATTTCTACATTCAAGTAGTCATATATTTTATATACTTCAATTTACGAATCTGTTTTAACATTTTTACTTTAATTGCACTTCAAACTTTGTCTCAAATTATTTTGATATTGGATGAATTATCAGGTAAATTTATATTTCAACTGTAATTTTGGATGCCTAGAGCACCTCTCTTGCATGCTTCTGGTGCCTATGAAATCTCGTCATCGTCCCAGGGGAGTGTTGGCCGAAGCGAAAAGAAGAAAAAGAGAGAAAGAATGTATGCACTACACAGATACACTTCACAGAGGTTGCACTAAAGGTGTTCACGTGCAACCTTTGTGCGACCCGTAATTAGGGTCGTGTTGTGATTGTAGAGCAAAATAAGTATAATTGTAGCACGGTCCTATGGCGTCATTTTCAAAATATGCACCAAAAAGAGTATAATGAGTTGAAGGCACAAGAAGGCAGCTCTTCTAACCAACCATCTGTGGCGAACATCTTTGACCAAAAATTGAATGAAAAAATACACTTCTATGGTCACACGTTTGAGATGACAAAAGAGGAGCTTGTATGTTTCATTTGTCAGTCAGCCTCACCGTGGAATATTGTATGTAAGAAATACTTCATACGACTGCTTCAATACATCACACAAGAGGAGATATCCATTCCGTCGACAAGGACTGTGAAGGAAAAAGCTTTCAAGCTTTATATTGACCAACCGGAGAGTGTTGATATAGTTGCCATCACTCTAGATTGTTGGACTTTTGTGAATCAAATCTCCTTCATAGGTCTCAAAGTTCATTGGGAGACAAGGAATGGAAAATGTGTGAATGTGTCCTTGTTATACACCAGTTGGAAGGATCGCACACTAGGGAGTGCTTGAGCAAGGTTGTGTTAGAGGTTCTTGTAGAATTTAATTTGAGCACAAAAATATGTGCTATTACTTTGGATAATGCTTCGAACAACGCAATAATAATGGTGACATTAGAACAAGAGTTGCGGCCAGTGAACGTCCGTTGCACTGCAAAGAGACATGTCTTGTGTATTGCGCATGTGATCAACTTAGTTATGCAGGCCAGATTGAAGGTGCTCCATGTCGTCGAAGATGAGCCCGAGTCAACTTTGATGAAGTAGACCTCACAAACCTTGATGGTGTGTTGGATGCAGTCGAGTCTGATCCTTCTTCAGCTATTTCCTTAGGGGATATTGTTCAGTGCCTAAGAGACGTGGTTAGTGCAATACGAGGATCGTCAAGGCAAGAGGTGAAGTATTTTTCATACTGTAGACAATTGAATATGACAAACACAAGGAGGATCCAGCTAGATTGCCCTACTAGGTGAAGCTCTGCATACAAAATGCTACGCGGGTGCCTTGAGAAGAAAATAGTTATTGATATGATGATGTTATATGCTCGTAGAAGACCTACTTTACTTGAGTAAAAAGAGACCTAGTAGAAAAATTTGTTGACCTACTCAAACCACTCCAGTATGGTACCTCTATTGCTATTCAGAGCAAGACACTGACTTCAAATGAGGGTGTGGTCATTATAAAGGGATTGATGAGGCATCTTGAGCCAATTAGTGTGGGAATATCAAACTCATCCATGCTTCCAGTTGGACATGCTATCTCCGCTAGGCAAGGAATGGCTTAGCTAACGTATGTTCTGCTATGTGGGCAAAGCTAGAGAAATATGTGTCCGTGCTAACACGAGACGAGGCTTTCACTATCGCTTCCACTTGATCCATCAATGAAGCTTCTCTTGATTGATCCACAGGCTAAGAACAATGTTCTATCTACCGGCTGGACTATCGTGAAGTCATATTCAATATCCAGGAACCTGGGGAATCAGTCCACCAAACTATCTACTCTATCACTGAGGAATGATTTCCTACAAATGGAGCTCCAAGAACTACTAGATCCATGCGAGCTACCACAAAGAGTTGATCCAATTGAAGAGCCCTATGTGTACGCGACGCCCCCCCCCCCCAGCACGTGGTACAAAGGTGTTGCATTGGTGGAAGATGACAGGTATCAGATAATGTGCATCGTTAGATTAAAATTTTCTTACTTACCTTATTGAATTTCTAACTGCTTTTATCCCCATAACAGGTCAGGTTTCTTACCCCGCATTAGCATTGGTGGCAAAGAAATTTCTAGCAGTTCAAGCGACAAGTGCCACGTGTGAGCGTCTATTCTCAAAAGGGTGTCGTGTAATCAACTAAAAGCGATTGAGGCTCACAGCATAGAGTGTCGAAGTCCTGATGATGTTGAAGTCATACTACAGCAACGATGATTTGAGAGCAAAAGAGGATGATGACGGTGATGGTGATGATGACCGATTTGCCATCCATGTGGATGCACCCATTGGTTAGACTCTCAATTTTTGCCATCATCTAATGACATATACTCTGTTATTCTTCCTTTACTGGTGTATTGAACTATTAATTTACTTGCACATTGAGTTTAAAGTATTATTTCACCCACATTGTGTTTAAAGTATTATTACACATTGGTAAAATCTTTCATTTTTTCATGTCGCAGTTTAGTTGTCCAACACCCACTACCGGTGACGAAGATGGAAGAGAACTGTGAGCTAGATGCGAGAATCCTATAGCATTATTGTGGAAGACTAATCCACCATCCAATGTCAAGACTACTCTAAAAATACTGTCTTGGATGATTGTTCGCTCATCTTTCTCACGGATTTTGATCTGTATTTTTCAAATTTAATCAAGGTGTGATCCTCATATCTATTTTCCTTTTCTACTAATGTTTTTAGGTTAGCAACAGTGACAATCTGAACTCGGTAGTCGGGGCACGGGAAGAATGGTCAAAGAACAAGATGAATATGTGGAAGACCACGGCGTCAATCATGGAGGTCAAATTCACGTAGAGACCAACCATCTCGCACAACGTTGCAATTCGGTACGGTATTTTTTGGCTAACTATCAGGTTCATAACCAGAAATCAATCAGATTCAATATCTTGTATTCTACCTATCAATCATTCTAACATCTATTTTTATTTCTATCTATTGACATCCTATCGATTTATCTATCTAGCATTATGTCTGTATGTTCATAAATTCACTTAGATTTGCTTTCATGCGTCATGATGTATTGTTTCATTTTAATGATTTTTACATTGTTCTCAGATATTAGATTGGCTCCTAACTATGGTAAGGATTTTTATGGATTCCCTACCATGTTCAGCTATTATGTCTATATTTTTGAAAAAATATGTTTTATTGATTTCAGATGGTCACGTGTGGGCTAGAATCCAATAAGAACGGAGGAGCTCCTTGTTGAGCTTTCGCACACTAATTTTATTGTGTGATCCGAATTGCATGAATTATGTTTCATTTGTTTGAAGGGTCCCAAGTAAAGACAAAGCCGTTAAACCAGAATCAACGCGTCCCATTCAATCCAGGGATTTCTGTTTGATCATCCTACAGGAAAGGTTAACTTCATGTTGATTTTTTCCATGACTTTGGATTAATGAATTCTTTAAATAATACCCTATAAATAAAGTTCAATTCTTTGTTCTTGACGAGTAATTCAGCAACAATACTCAAATTTCTCTAATGGTGGCTGAGGAACCACGATACTGAATGGTGCTGCCAAATCAAATTTTTTGTTTCAGCTCAAAAAACAGTCTCTTGCATTATCTTTGTTACCAACCATATGATTATCGAGTCGACCAAATTCGACTTCGATCCCGAAATTCATCTATTTTCCTTAATTATTTTTCAGGATAATGGTTGTCAGGCTTGGCCTCTTGTTTCTTCTTTTCTTGAGCATTAAGTGTATCAACGCCGACGTCAAAGGTGTAGAAGAATCTGTTATCTCCAATAAATTTTCATCTCCCATCTATTACTCATCAGACTTTCATAGGCAAGTTTCATCATTCGACTTCATATCATATTAATATCTCCACTGAACAAATCGTAGTTTCTTCGGAAGGCAAAGAAACAACAATAATCTCTGCACACTATGTGAAGAGTTTGCATCTCAAGCATTGGACTATTTCAACTCCAATAAGACCCAAGAAGAGCCCATCGAGAGGCTGCACCATGCTTGCTCTCAGTTGCATCATTTGAAAGAGCAGGTTCTCAAATAATCTAATAATTCATGTGGTAAATCAAAACTTTATTGATATTATTTTTTATTATTCTCTTTCCAAAGTGCATTTCACTGGTGGACTACTACGCCCCCCACTTCTTCGTGGAAGTTGGCTCAGTCCAGCCAGAAGCGTTCTGCAAGAAGGTAGATCTATGTGGAGCCCAGACGGCTGTTCCGACAACTAATGTAGAGGAAATCTGCTCTACTTGCCAGCAGACCATCCTAGAAGTTTTGACAAAATTAAAGGACCCTGAGACACAGGTCAGCTTCAGAATCAGAAATAATGTAAGCTAAATATTACCTAAACTTACTCAAGTCTTATTAAAATTTACTATGGGTTTAGGTGGATATAATCCAAGTGTTTCTGAAGGCATGCAACAACGTGGAACAGTACAAGCAGCAGGTATTTTGAATTTTTTTGTCGTGAGGTTCTTATAGTTTTTTAATTATTTGTTAATGCAAGAAGCTTGTTTTCGAGTATGGGCTGCTGATTCTGGTCAACACTGAGAAGTTTTTGGAGACGACGGATCTTTGTAAAGCTGTTTGCTCTTGCCAATCGTCAAAAGCGGTGATTGTTTCTCCATGAGATTGTGGCACAATGATAATAAGACACTCATGTTTATATAAATGTGTATGTTGTACTTTGGTTAATCAGACGTGTATATGTCAAAACTGCGGCTTGATTTGTACCTTCAATCTTATAAACATTTTTTCCCAACTAATTAGTGTGAATTATGCAAATTCAGTCAAATTGTGAAGCAGTTTGTACGGAATTTAGTAATTGTGCAAATTTTGTGTGAATTTTGACGCATTGTGTGAATTTTGTTCACTCTGTGCGAAATTTGTTTGGATTGTGTGAATTGTTCTGATTGTGTGAATTTTGTTCGGGTTATGCAAATTTGTGCAAATTTCACGACGTGCAAATTTTGTGCGGACTGTGAAAATTTTGTTTGGATTGTGCAAATTGTTCAAACATCTGTTCTAGTTTTTGTACAATTAGAGAACAGAACAATGAACAGGGTCCTGTGTGGTTCTTTTGTGCAAAACTTTTGTTCATTTTAAATGAACAGAATAGAACACCCATGTCTAGTTTCAAAAGAGTCTGGACTTTAGAGTGATAGAAAATTTAGTATGATAATATTGGTACTTAAAGAAATTAGTTTTAGTTCAGTATTAGACATAATAATAGTGGGGAAGATAGTGGAATAGTCGAACATAAGTAATTAGTAGTTGGAAGGTAGTATCTAATGGATGAGAGAATTAAGATAATACTTAATAGTGAGGAATAATAAGTCATATGAGAGAGAGCTAGAGAAAGAGAGAGATAATATAATATATTATTCATATCTCTTTATAGATACTAGAGATAATAAAGAAGTACGCTATTTGAAATGAAGTAATGGTATTATGATTGTGGATGATGCTAATGTAGGAAGTGGAAAATTAGGCAAAATTAGTGAGATATATAGAATAGTAAAATACTAATAATAGGATAGGACGCATATTTATTTAGTTAATTGTCATTTTTATGTAAGATAGGAGATCGGTATAATAATAATGGATATTTATATTTACTTAGTTAACAGCAACTTTATCTTTGGTAAGATGTAAGGAGTTAAATAATTGGAATATTTATTTTAATAAGAGGTCATAAGAAGAGTGAAGAAGAAAGGGAATAGAACTATGATAGATACGGGGAAGAAGTGATTATTAATCGAGTTATAGATTAAATGAAGAGATAAAGATGTATATGTATATATAGATATGCTAAAATATAAAATAAAAACAAGTAGAGATAATATATTTTATTTAGATTAAATGAATTCAGGTAAGTAGATAGAGAGAGGATATTAAAGTTTTTAAAAAGTTAATAGTTTTATTGTTTTACATTTATGATAACTTAGAATGATAAGGATATGTTTTATACAAGTAGATATATTTAATAAGTATTTTTTTAGCACTTTTAATGAGGTAAAACCTGGAAATTTCATGTAAAATACCCAATGCATGGAACATGTTTGATGGAATGCCTTAGAGAGGTTGAGTTAAGAAGACAAAATTCGAGTCCAGATTGCAGCGTCAATTTCTAAAAAATATTATCATGGAATAATTCATACAAGCTCAATATCCACTCAATAATTATCACAAAATCACTGTTGGTGCCCTGATTTGAATGATTGAGGATCGAGGCGCTGTCCGCCAGCCCCTCACTTTGGCTTGCATCTCAGCCACCCTCTGTGACGATGGCACACCGTCAATGATTCCTAGACCTTCTTGTGTGCCTTCTTCAGCCAGACCCGCCACCCTACAGCTGTCATCCTCTCCAACTTGCTTGGAAGATCTCAAGATGGGTCTCCCATTTCCGCTGATTTATTTCCATCAAAAGATCAAAAATTACAGTCCAAAACCCCCTATTAAGGATCCTGGGCGATCACCAATAACCGCAAATGACATGGTCTGGCCCACCAAGGGCACTGGATTGCATGAGGCAGTCCCCCTTAGTTGAAAATTGCTGTTGAGCCGGAGGAGGACAACAGCCCGAACAGAGATGGATGTTCCTGGTCATAGGATTTGGCTTCTAGAGGGGTTAACACCTGCAATTAAATCACCCCATGGACCTCTAGAAGTTTATGGTGACTCACCCTTGCCATATTGACAACCCAATCAGTGGCCCGTTAGCTACCCTGGCAGTAATCTGTCTCCTGATTCGTCGATCATGTAGCTCAATTGTCCTCATTGAAGAAGTGGCCAATCAGAGCCTTGGAGGAAAAAAATAAAAACAAATAATGGGTTAAATATAGTGTGGACTGTCTGATCTTCCTTAGGGATATCAGACAATTGTGATTAATATGCTGCTTATGAACCGGCCCCTTGTGATGCAGGCTTCGGGATGGGCCGGCTCAAAGCTCGTTCATTACTACTTTGTTTTTTTCGTTGTCACTTATTATCACTTGGCAGCCCGGCCTTGGTGCAGAGCTGAAAGAAACAGTGAGATATGATCCCATATTGGAAAGGATTAGAAAAATGACAACTATGTAAACCTGATAAATATAGTTATTTTAAATAACATGTCATATCCCCCATGCATGTGTGAGGGCTACCTCTATAGTAAGCCTTTGCGGGCTCCTTGCCAGATTACTAGGGCTTGTGCCGAGGGTCGCAGCTTGCTGGCTGCAGGTAGGCTTCATCGCCTTGCATTTGTCTGCCTATGGCTGGCTTGAGTGCGCTGCACCTAGGCTCAACCCTCACTGCCCACTTAAATATAGTATATCTCTTTTTTGTTTATTTATTTACCTTTAATGTCCAACCTGCAAAACATAGATTGACGTATTAGACAGGAGTATTAATCTCATTAAAATTATCAGCATTTTAAACATATTTTTATTGAGAAATACTTGAACTTGTAAAATATGTAAAAATTATATTAAACTTCATTGTTTTATCAAAGCTCCATTTATTGCATGAGATGAAAATTCTAGTAAAGATGAAGGTAATACATATAAAATGATCTTAAAATGACCTAAAAATATCCATAATTTGATGCCGCATTTAAGGTTCATCAACATGGACCCATCAAAAGGCATGCTTTAAATCACAATATATGTGGTTCATAAACCAGGAAAAGAATTTAAAAAGGGGAGATAAAAGTCAAAAGTTTCAGTGGTATACATGGTGCCCACATGTACCACCACAAATGTTTAAAAATAAATTGAACGCTCACGCAGCATGCAAAAATATGTGCCATGTCAGGCAATAATGACAAAATATTCCCCTTTTCCTGATGTGAATGACACGCGTCGGCATATCATTCAAGTAAAAAGGGGAATATTGTGATGTGCCATGCAGTAGCGCATCACCATGTCATAAATATTAAAAATGATAGTTAAAGTTAGTTTTTGTCTTTTTCTGCTGTAGGTGCACGTAATGTTATCGAAGTGTGCAATCGTGGAAGACAGGTCGATCGGACAATCATTAACTATCTGAAAATTTTACTATTTAACTGAAGACTGAAAAGGAAAGCATTAGCGTCGATGACAAGGAGAGAGAAAAATGGATGGCTAAGATTACTCCAAATTTACAGCACAATATCTAACAATCCAAAAGTTATATTGAGCTGAAAATTGTAGGGGTGCTTTGCCTTGCCCTCCTATTTCCATCCATACCCTGTGATCTATAAATAGAAATGTGGACTACTGTCATAATCATTGTTTAACTTGCTTCTTACTCATAGGGCTAATTGAAAGGTAGTAAGTTTTTGAGATCCATCAAGTGTGTTCTTTGTTCCTTAGGTGTGTGGGAAGAAGCAACATCGAAGAGGAGGAGCTTACCTGTGCTTGAAAATTTCTGTGATCCTAGAAAAATATATGGATCTATGTTAAACGTCTTCACCTTAGATTACTCTTTCTCGAGATCGTATGTAGCGTAGTTTGCTTCCACTATCACATCCACTAACGCACCACCTCCATATGTTCTCCCAATCACATATTACCACCTTCATATAATCGTCTAATCCTTAAAATTCCTCATCACATATCAGATTTCACTTGTCTCTACCTCATCTCCGTCACACTTTGTATCATCGTGATTGTATTCTCGCATTCAGTCGCTATCTCGCCTTTAATTTTCTCGTCGCTTGATTTCATGTTTAGTATGTATTTCTTCTCATTTGAATAATCACAATATTAATAATATTAAACACTTAATCTATGTTCCCAATGGATACGATCAGTACTCATCACTAGATAAGATTACTGAGTACAGGTTTATATTTATGGATACGGTTAGTACTCATCAAAAATTCCGACGACAATTTAAGACCCTAGTTTTAATAATATCATGCTTCTGCGCCTTAATGGTTCTGATGCTGCTACTAACCATTTTTTTATTTTCCTCTTTCTCTCTCTATTAATATTTATTTATTTAATATTATGATTATTAAAATTATGTAGTTTTAAATATAATTTGAATAAGATGTAATGGGCCTGAAAATTATATTCAATTTTTGGTATTTTAACTAAATGGCCCATTTAATTTATGAAACGAGAATTCATATCAAAACCAAGATAAACGAGTAAAATGATGCAAAAATAGCATTAACATATGTAAAATTTCATGCCTCAATTAGCGTTTGTCACAATACATTGACGTTGTGAATGTATTGATTTTATTTATATGTTTAAGATATCATTATTACTTATGTGACTGTTTAATGACATCCCCTATACCTCCGTGTTTCATATTTCTGCATATATACTTTATACTCATCAAATCCATATTTTCATTTATTCAGGCCAACAATCAGTACATGAGTAAAGTACATGCAACCAAACACTTCAGCCATAACACTCTTCTTAGGGTTTACATGTATGTAGAATAATTTAACTGAGTAGTATGTTCCTTCGATTTGTCAGAAATAATATTTGGGGGTTTCTTGGGAGTCCTCCTTAGTATATTTTAATATTGTCATTCGCTCGGCATCACCATATATCTTCCCTTGAAATGGGGACTTTCCTCCGTTTCCTTTTAAAAAAAGAAGTGGAGACTTGGGGAGTATAATCCGAAACATTTATGGCAGTTAGAACTACTAAAAAAAGGTTGTCATAGTTGAAATTACAATGAAGAATTCATGTCATGCTAATAAAGAGAAGAGGAGAAATAGAAACATACAATAAACACAGAGGGAGATAACAAGGATATCATATCACGAATGAATAATATAAAAAAGGGGAGGAGAAGAAAAACTTAGAAGAACACATGTAAAGAATACTAAAGGGAAAATGGATTATAGATGTGAGGGAGAGGTAAGTTATGACTTAAACTGATACGCATCTCTACTACCAGAAATAATTTCACCCAATGAAAAATCAAAGCATATGACTAGAACCAGTCTTGGGTTGTTGATGTAACACGCTATCGGCCAGGATCGATCGGCGCTTATTACACCACAGATGATGACTAATGTAACGACGTATCATGACGCAATGATGTGAACTTTAGAAAATTTAACGACAAGTAAGAAGAAACTATATAACAGAGTTCGAGGATTAGCAAAATTGTCCAAGTTTTATTGGACACAATCGACTCCCCCAACGTCCCTTTGGACCTACTAGATGCGTAAGATGAGAGGTAAGCGAATTAACCGTCAGCGTCCAAGTTCAGGTAAATGATTAATGTAGTACCACCAAAGAGAAAATCACTAATGCTCACTAAGGGTAAACAGGTTCAATTGACGTAATAGGAACCTATCTCTCGAGGCACGGAAGAATATACCAACGAATACTGTAAGGAAAGTAAAGAACTGCGTTGGCGAAGGACAACGGCGGAACCTGTGGGTAGGTACCTGTAGTAGTTGTTGTAAGACCAAGATGACATTCAATGCGATGATAGCATACTAGTGGGCTGAGATGCACAGCAGTCTCTAGACTGGCAGGGACGGAAGAGTTGGTCATCTGCTGAGGCGTGTCGAGGAGCACGCTCGGTTGGATGTGGAGCGCTCACGTCAGCACGCACGAAGAGACCAAAATGATGCGCAGGAGTACTGAGTGCGCACGGTGGGGACAGTTGACGCATCGGGCATGGCAGTGCACGCACGCACGCACAAGGCAGCTAAGGGCGCGGCCGCTGATGGACAGGACCGACCGTCGGCAGACTTTTATGTGTGGACAACGTGCACGTGAGAGGCACTGACGGCATGTGCTCACGAGGGGGCACTACAGCTCAAGCTGAGATTCCAAGAATCTAAAGAGGAGTCGAAGACTCGCAAAGACGAAAGCAGCATGATAGGATCTTAATCAAGATTAGAGTAGTAATAAAAGGCGCTATAATTTTACTCGTTAGAGGTTAGAGTATTAGGAAATCATATAAGTTCAAACATAGTTAGGATTAAACATAGTTAGGATTAAACATAGATAGGAATATACGGTCAGGATTAGATCTCGCATATCCGTAATAATGAAAGTGTCCACAGCACCGATCAACGGTTGTGATCGGTGCACCCAAACGTTATAACGGTTTTGATTTAAAACAATATTTCAAATCTATGTGTCCATTGTAAGTCGTTACAACGGATACATATACGTTATAGTAGTTACTATATTTAGTTACCTATACACCGTATAAATTGACAACCAATGTTCATAAAATATCTAAGTGGAAATACAACGATCTTGGAGTATTTCTGTGTCTCTTCTCTCTCTCTCTTCTTCTTCTTCTCCTCTCTATCTTTCTTTCTTCCGTTCTACTTCTTGTGGCGAGATCGAAATATTTAAGAATCCACTCCTCGGCTTTCTTAGTGTAAGGGAGAGAGTCTTGAACGTTCAGGTGCAAGAAGATCCAAGAAACAGAGCACAGGCTTTCTTGGGCAAGTAGTGGAGTTCGTCAAGTGTAGCAAATTGGCAGTAGGGGTGGACGACAGCAATGAAACTATGCAATCCACGATGGCAATGAAGGTCGAGGCCGATCAAGGACTCTAATGCTTCGATGAGATTCTTGAACGATTCCTGGCGACGATGATGCTTAAAGAACGGGTGATCCTTGATGGTGCAGTGATCTTCCAATTAACACCGATAATGCAAGGAGAGGAATCACGACCCTGAACCTGCGAAAGAACCATGTCTCCATGATCTAAACTGGCAATCAGAAAGCTATACCAGAACTAGCTATGGCTAAAGGAAACAACGAAATGAAAAAAAGAAAAATTCCACTTGATTCTCAAATTCAGTCTATCTATACTCTTGGGCATGTTTTCCTTGTATAGGGCCGTCGGCATGCCCAATTGGGCGTAACTGGAGGGAACCGTCTCAGGACGAGCGGTTCTCTCAAAACGATGAGAAATATAAAAATATTCGAAATGGACGAGGGCAAAACACGATGGGCCCAGTCCACAATACAACGGGAAATTACAACAATAATAAAATAAAAATAAACGAGGACTGAAGCGGTTTCGATTCATGCAGAATGTGTGAACGATGCGTCGCGGGCATCGGCTCATGCGGCTCGATGAGGCTACTGGCGCCGTTCCATCTTAATGCCAAGATGGTTCCCCATCAGTCATGTAATGTGGCCATTCACTCTTCACTCATTGACATCCACTACAAGAGCTAAGTTTCTATGCTTTCAGTTCTCAAGTTCAAGGACTTTATAAATATCTCAAATTAGAGTTAAAATTAATGTAATGAAGGCATAAGTAAAATAAATATGTATGCATTATGAGATGTGTTTTCAGTTTCACTCTCAAGATGCCTTGCAACTATTATGTGTTTTATCCCCAATACAAATAATAAATAAAATGGGAAACAGAAAATTCAAGTTGTGCTTTCTAACTGTTTGTCATCCCATGTAAACATGGATGCTACTAAAACTTGATGATATCTCTGCTTCCCCTGGCTTAGTAGAACAACTCAACAAAAAACCATCAAAAAAATGTGAGTCCTTGTGGCTCGTGTTGATAGTGCAAGATAACAAATGGAAATAAAAAATCAACTAAATAAAAACTATAGAAACTCTAATGACTAAAATATAAATCTAAAAAATTGATAGGTTACCAAATGAATTTAAAATCTATTCCAGCATTTGAAAATTTCCAGTTACCAAATGAATTTTTTATTATTCAAAAAACTAACTTTCATTTTTTATTATTTGAAAGAATAAACAACATCATGGGATATAAGGCTTTAAAAAATAATAAACAAAAAGTGAAATTTTCAAGGATATCGAAATTCAGCTTATGGTAATGATATGAAAGGTAAACAAATTTCTCATTCCAGTTTGCAGAAATTTTATGCAAGGTTTGCCTGCTTATGATGGAAACAAAAAAAGTGGAGCATGTGATGACCATACAAGCATTTGCTCAATCCATGAAGTGATATCCTCAACATCACCTATAGAAAACATATTAACGTGATAATATATTTAGGCACATAGACCAAATCAAAATCATGCAAATTTTCTTTTTCCATCTTATCTATCATCAGATCTTCATCAAAAATAGAATTTATATATGCGAGAGTGTTTTCTCAACTATCCATTTAGTAAACTTCTGCATTATTTTACATAACTGCTCTCAAATCAAAGATATTTGGTTCATATATGTGAGTAGGTTCTCTAAACACAACATAATTTATGTCATCGTCATCATTCCTCAAGACAAAATTTTCAAATATGGAATCATCCTTTCCGTATATCATTTGTTCTTTGAAATCCTTACATGCTATTTACATCTAGATCGTTACCTATTTTGACTCTCCCTCATACCCTAGATAAAATCTTATTTATCATATTGACTTAAAAGCATAGTAAATATAAGTCCAAATATTTCTTTGTATTAACATCATTTGTGACAGAAGTCCTCATTCTTTTTACCTCATCAAATAAAATAAACAAGGTGTATGTTTCGTTCATGGTGTTTCTCTGGCCATCTTGACCTCCATAGCTCATCTCTCGTTCACTCTTCAGTTTCCCCATTCTTTTCTTTAATACTTCTCTGGTTCTCCTGGAGTTCTTATGTGTTCATCATTTGTATAGGGCTGATGAACATGTCATCAGAATTCAAAGAAATTCATCGACTGGCCTAGATAAAAGAGTTGGACTCTTGTGCACAAAACTACTTCTCAATTTCATTTTCATAGTAAACTTGATTTCTAGATTTAACATTATCTGAATTTCCAAAATCATTAGATAAGAGAGTTTAAGAAATAATCTTGATTTTGATGAAAATCTTTGCATGATATTTTTCATGAGCATCAGTGAACCAAAATAATATTAGAACCAGGGATATCAGTTTTAGGTCCCAAGATATAATGAACAAAATGTTTGGTTTACTTTTGGTAAAGGTAGAAAAAGTATTTCGGCTATGCTAGTCAAATTATTTTTTATCCTAATGATTCTTATGATTATTGCCATCATAGTGTGAATGAGAGATTTGGACTTGATCTAGACCTCCATAAACCTGCCTCAAGAACTCAATAAATTACTCATTTAACTCTTGAAATATTGTGCTCACATTGAAGTGGAAATTTATTTATTAGAATCAAACATGATTGACTTCATAGAACTCAAGCAGGGTTAGTTTAAACTAGCAAATGCCCAACTGATATCCGTTCGATATCCGGTAACGGACAACCGATTTCCGATATCTGCGAAAAAATGGGACGGGGCTGGATATCGGATATCGGTCAATATCAGTTGGGGTTAGACGGATATCGGTATCGGGGGGTTGAAGATGAACAGGGTATCGGATACCTTATATCGGTTTTCCGGTATCCGGATGTTGGAGACGGATACCGGATGCCGGATATCGGTTTTCAATATCCGGATATCGTATCCGGATTAAATGGTTTTATTTTATTTGAATCTCAGTTAATATATAGAGTTTAAAATTTTTATTTTCTTCGATATGGGATAACAGGATTAAAGTTTAATGTAAACTCAGAATCCCGTTTTCCCACATGCAAGAATTTAGAAATCTTTCTTTGTATATATTGAATGAATCCGATATTTTTTTAAAGTAAAATTATATTATAGCCCATATTTGCAATATTTATTGACCTTTATATTTAGTCATTATTTAATATATTATCACAGCGTGCAATAAATAGAAGCGAAATTTTCTATATTCTTCCATATGGGACAAAGGGATTCGGATTTGACACCAAACCCGAATCCAGTTATCCCATATGGAAAAAAATAAAAATATGTAGCTGTATGAATTAAATGTGATGACTTACCTCTTAAAAATTTCTCTCCTAACTCTCTGGCCCATGTTAAATTGACCTATCGCTGAATAGTTGTCAATTAATATTATTTTTAAATATACTTTCAGAGTGGATATTGAAAACCGATATCCACAACCGATGTCGTAATCCTCCCACCTGAGACGGAGATGGATGCCAACATCGGAATGAACGGATACCGGAAATTGACTTCCCAGTATTCGATACGGTATCCGTCCCGATACCGGCATCCGGTACCGGTATCGGGATGGGCAAACGCTAGTTTAAACTCTCTGTAATTCGCAATATATGAAATTTGTAAGCAATAAATATCAATTAATATTATTTTTTTTGAAATTTTGAACTGTGATCATGCTGTGGTCACCCACGAGGACTTCCCAGGCAGTCACCCATCCTGGTACTGCTCTCGCCCAAGCACATTTAACTATAAAATTTTACTTACCAACATAATAACTCTAAAGTCACGTAAAAAATATGGAGAGAAACAGTGCATTTATAATGTTATGGACAAAGCTATTAGGTATCCATGTATCCTTCCAATACCCATCTGCTATGGTTGAAAATGGTGAAAAGTGGTTGGCCGTGTTTTTAAAATGGTTGAAGGCATGAAATTAAATAACCAACATCAAAAAAAGACCGAGAGACATGGGAGAAATTGAAGAAAGAAGTTTTACGATCCTCATTGTAAGACTAATTTCAGGGCAGATTTGCATATATATGGATGCTAATTTCAAGGTCAACTGTGTAAAACACTAAGATTATCGTCAAATAAAATTAATTGAATCAAAAATAGGAAAACCTCTGTCAAAAAGTGGCTCAATCGGCGCTCTGCATCAGCAGGAACCACTGCAGCCAAGAACACAAAAGACCGCGTAAGACGAAGATGAAATAAAGAGAGATAATAACGACGACGACGATGATGATTATTTTACCTGGCGGAGCAAGTCCGAGACCGTCCGGGGGAGAGCTTCGATATTCCGGAGGACGACGTAGAAGGGGAAGGGGAAGCTGTCCATGTACTTGGTGCAAGAGAACTTGCCTCCGGCGAACGAGTACTCCTGCAGATTCCCCCACCAATTCCATTTTCAGAGAGTGAGAATATATATATATATTGAGAGAGAGAGATGTGAGCTTACGGGTATATCCATAATGGACTCCTCGGGGTTGTCGAGGAGCACGAAGGCGATCATCCTCCTCCTCTGCAGAATATCTCTCACCCGTCGCCTCAAACTCTCCTAAAAAGAAGAAAAAGAAAAAAGCTCAGATGAAGACAACTGAGGGGATGGACGAACAAAACGTCCCGTCCAAGGCAATGGACGGAATTCGGACCGAAAATTCGTCCCGGGAACCACGGGACGGGACGGTTTTCGCCCTGTAGGCCGAAAAACCGTCCGATTCACATCGGACGGTTGTGATGCAGCCACGTGGCCTCGCTATGACAAACGAATTTTTCCGTCCGGGACGGAGGGAGGGACGGACCTTGTCTTGGAAGCGGCCGTCGGCGATGATGAGGATGAGCTGGTGGAGGGGGTTAACGCCGGAGGGCAGGCGAGCCCGAGCCACGGCCTGGTCCAGCACGCGGTCGAGGAAGCCGAGCAGCTCGACCACGGGCTCGTCCCTGACGGTGTTGTCCTGCTTGAAGGAGAGGCTGGAGAGGATCCGGGCGCCGGCGTCGGGGGTGAAGGGGCGGTCGAAGTCGTGGAGCAGGCGCGCGTTGCCCTTCTCGCCGAAGGAGGCGACGGCGAGCTGGCCGACCTCGAGCTGAGCCATGGCTCGGCAGATGAGCGCCAGCGCCTGCACCGCGAACTCCCCGCAGCCGCCCTCCGACATGCTCCGCGAGTCGTCCACCGCGACCACCACCTGGTACTCCCGCCGGTTCGGCTTCGTCCTCCTCAGCCAGATCTTGTCCTTCCGGTACTGGCTCGCTATGTACGGGATCACCTTCTTCATGTTTATCCGTTTCCCCGACTTGTAGTCCCCCTGCAGCTTGCTCGCCACCGTCGGCTCCATCACCACCCGCAGCTGCTCGCACAGCTCCTGCGACAGCCTCGTCGTCTTCCGCTCGTACCTCCTCCACTCCGCCGTCGCCTCCTCCATCTCCCTCTCCTCTTCCCTCTTCTTCTCTGGAGTCCCTTCTTCTTCTTCTTCGTCCTCCTCGAAGGGCTCCGCTTCCAAACCGGCTCGCTCAAACAAGACGAGATCCGCGGCGGACTCCGAGCTCGGCCTCCGCCCCAATTCCTCCTCCTCCGCCTCCGGCGGCTTCTTCCATGATTCCTCGCCGCCCTTGGCGGAAGAAGAAGAAGCTTCCGAGGATCTCTTCACTCTCTGAGGCTCCGCCGTGTGTTCTTCTTCCTTGGGGATTCTCTTTCTCTCCTCCGCTTGATCGGCTTCTTCCATGGCGGATTCCTTCCTCTGGATGTTCTGCTCGATCTGGTCGTGGGCGGCGGGGGCCAAGGTCTGGGAGCTGCCGGGGGTCTTCTCCGGCTCAGAGACGAACTGGTACTCGTCGCCGCCGCCGTCTCCCTCCCGGTCGGGGTCGTCCGAGAGCTTGACTCTCTCCTTCCAGTCTTCCATGGCGTCGCCGAGGCTGCGGTAGGGATTGGGGGCGATTCTCTGCAGAGATGGCGGTGGTTTCTCGCCTTCTTCACCTTCTTC
Source organism: Wolffia australiana (assembly GCF_029677425.1). Classification (NCBI taxonomy): domain Eukaryota; kingdom Viridiplantae; phylum Streptophyta; class Magnoliopsida; order Alismatales; family Araceae; genus Wolffia; species Wolffia australiana. The sequence continues at coordinate 14,010,015 of NC_135841.1, read as the reverse complement.
GCCTTCTTCCACGCCGAGCTTCTCGCCTCCGCGGGAGTCCGGCGCGGTCGTCTCCTTCCTCGGCGCGTCCTCGGAGGTCATCTCCCCCGACGGCGCGCTGCTTCTGGCTTGGAGATCGTCGGCTATGGCGCTCGAACCTTGCTGATCCGCCGCCGTGGAAGCTGAATCCGCCGCGGAGGCGTCGTCCTCCTTCTGTTCATTCTTCTCCTCCGCTTCGGCCGATTCCCCCGCCCCCGCGGCATCGGTCCCGTTCTCATCCGTCTCCATGCGATCATCTTCCTGTTCTTCTTGATTATCATCTTCTTGATTATCATCTTCTTGGAGATCGGCTGCCTCCTCCATCGGTTCTTCTTCTGGATGATCGTTCTTCTGCTCGAGCTCGATTCCGGTCGGCTCTTGGAAGGCGTCGGATCCGTCCATCTCCGCCTTCTCTGCGGAGCATTCGTCGTCGGAGCCGCTAGGGTTTGCTTGATCGTCCTCCGCCATTTCTTCGTCGGCGAGCTCCCCAGCCTCGTCGTCTTCCGCGATGGTGGAATCCTTGCCTCTGAGCTCCCTCGAGCTCGGATCGTCTTCCCCGACGGCAGGTCCGGATTCGTACTTCTCCGTCGTCTGATCGCCATCGCCGTCTTCTTCCTTGTCCCAGAGCTTCTCGTCGACCACCTCGCTGCCATCGTCGCCTTTTCCCATGGCGGACTCGATATCCACGTCGTCTTCGTCCTCTTCCTGGTTCTGTTCGTCCTCCGAATCTTCGCTGACGCTGAGCATATCCGCGGCGAAATCCTCCTCCATTTCAATCCCTTGATCCGTCTTGCTCGGCGCATTCTCGGCTGCGTTCTCGGTTCCATCGTTCTGCGGGAATTCAGAACTCGGAATTCAGAATCGGAGAAAAGATTGATGCAGCTGAGATAAGGATTTTGGGGAATGCGGAAGAACAATTAACCCTACCTTCTCGGCGGAGGCGCCGAGGAGCTGATCTTCGTCTTCGATTTGATTGCTCACGTCGTTGGCGCCGTCGCCCTCTCCCATTCCAGTTCCAGTGGCATCTTCGCAAGGACCGGAGGCGTCTTCTTCCTCCCGCTCGTCCGCCTTCCCCCCCAATCCCTCGGAGAACAAGAGAACGAAGATCTGCGCGATCGTCTTCGAAGCTTCGCAGATCTGCTCACCGAAGACGAATCACGAAGAAGAAAAACGAAGAAATCGAGGTGATTCCACGGAGAAAACGGGAACTTACGGCGTTATGGGCCGCCAGGAAATCCAAGAGCAGCGCGTCGACAAAACTCAAGAACAGATCCAGCAGCTCGTGGAGATGCTGCAGCTGAGCCTCCACCCTGACGCAAATCCCGTCGTTCTTACTTCCCGCGCTCCGCCACAGCTCTCCGGCTTTGATCAGCGTTCGTCTGGAAGATTCCAGCACGAGATCGAGTTGCAATTCCGAGAAAAAGTTTCTGAATATAGTGCTCCACGAAGTGATCTTCTCGTCCGGTTGCTGTTCCTCAGATTGACGATCGAATTTGCTCAACTTCTCGATCAAACCTTCGATCGTGCCGACGGACTTGACGTAAGATCCAGCGAACGCAGCCTCCTGTTCGGCGAGAATCTGAGAATCTTCTGCCGCATCGCCGCGGAGTTCCTGCTCGATCCGCTTCCCCTGTATCCTCAACCATCAGCGTTGGCTCTTCAGTCCAGATCAAATTGATAACAACGGAGACATACCTCGGCGAAGAGCGGTTCAAATCGGCTAAACAAGACGCCATCGACGGATCTCTTGGAAGCTCTGGAACGGGCGAGGCTGTTCATCTCGTCTTCCATAGAACAAACGACTTTGAAATTTTCAATCACCAGCGCTTCCATTTCCTTGGTAACCAAATACGGATACTCCAAGTCCACCGACGTGCTCGCCCCCGCGCATCTCCCGAGAAGGAACCGATCAAGCGATTGCTGAGAAAGAAATTAGCCGAGATCTGATCGCAAAAGTCCCATTTGAAGCCGAAATTGGCGGGAAAACTACACAAACCTTGGATTTAAACAGTCGTTCAGTTTGGCAGCCGAGGAACTCGGAGATCTTCAAGGCTTCATCCCTCACGTCTCGGCAGCCACTCAGATGAGCGTTCCCGACGCACTCCGTGACCAGAGCCATGTCGCTCGTCATCACCACCAACTGATCGAACAGTTTCTGCAAGAAATCGCGAAAACGCGTGAGGTAAATTATAGATGAACAGATGAATCCGGTTGATTATCGCTCAGATTTCGGATGCTCACCTTCTGCTTCCACATGCACCGCGAAATCGAACGATGATCCAAGGATAACCGCAGACCTCCCCCATTTCCTGCAGAGTATTTATTTCCAGATCATGATACGATTTATTAACAACAGAGGAACTTCGTTCAAGTAGGAATATTTAGAACACATTGTTAAATCCTTACCAATAGTTCTCAACAAAGAACAGTGATCTCTAGCTTTCTTTATTTTCCCGCGAAAATCGTACAGAATGGAACGCTGTTCTTGTTGAATTGCGATCAGATGGTCGACGAAGGACACGGCCCGATTGACCTGCACAACAAGAAAAGAGTTGAAAAAACTCAAAGATGGCGAAAGCGAAACCCACAGTCACGGCGTTTGAAAGATGCCGACCTGTTCGAGAGACAAGTCCTTGTGGAAATTCAAGCGAGCTTGGCGTATCTCTTGTAGCAGAGAGAGGCTCTTGAAGTATCCCCGGTTTGACTTTTTCAACTCGGAGTCAAAGTCAACGTGATTAACCAATTGACCGTTGACAGGGAGACTCGCTGAGTCAGACTCCGGAAGCAGCAGATGATCTACGTCGTATGACGGCTGAAGGAAGAGATTGCTTGACTGGTCGGACATCTCCGCCTGAAGATAAATTAGCACGAAAGGAAAAATCATTGAGAAATATCAAGCAGGGGACCATTGAAAGTTATTGAAAAATTAATTAAGTGGGGCGTCTTATTTCTCCGAACGGTACAAAATTTTGTTTTTCAGGGCTAAAAGTCCGACCCATCAGACTCTTTCCAAAGAAATTGAACAAGACATATTTTTCTGAAATAAATTTCGGTTGCAAAATTCCAGTAAAAAAAACGGTGGGTAATGAAATCTAAAAACTCTTATCTGATCCGAGCAAGTAGTTGCAAAGATACCGAATACTATCAAATTTAATTCAGTCAAATAGAAATAGTACTAATTAGTCAGAATATAAAGTCTGATCTAAAAAAGGCCCATTGCAAGGAAAAAACCAAGAAATGGTACTTACCCCAAAGGAATCGAATTATTAAGAGGAATCAGATTTTTCATTTTTATTTGAAAAGATGCGAAAATACCTCAGAGAGAAGCGATCTGCGCTTCGAGAGGCCAGTTGCTTCTAAGGTCTTCAATAGTTCGGCTAAAGATCGCCGTTTCTTCATGTTCTTGGAAGCAGTTCTCCAAACCTGCGAAAAGTCGACTACAGCCCCGTATACCCGTTCAACGGAGGCCCAGGCGCTGCTCGTGGACGCCAGAAGGTCCAGACACCCGGAAAACGACGAGAGCCTGCTGGGCATTGGCTTACCTGGATTGAATCGAATTTCATTACCTTAGAATCAGAGGAACAATAAGTGAATTATGTGGGTAGAACATGGGTTTCTACAAACAGGGAAAGAAACTGTCATGATGATGATGATGATGAGCCTTGGATTATGTGGATACCATTGAATTTCACCCCCCAAGAATCATAAGAATAACTCTTCTTTTTAAATGAACAAAATGGGTTTCTGAAAAGGTAAAATAGCGACTAAATGGACTCGGGAGCAGTTCGAGGTTGACTCTGGCTATCTCATCCTTGTGAAGATCCTGGCAAACAGGTTAACGGAGGTGATTGGAGATTTTGTCAGTGTTAGAGTCCTGATGTGATAACATATTCTTGAAATCGTAGGGTTATAAATACCCCCTTGTAAGGTCATTAGAAGGACTTTTGATGAATGATTACCCTGTGGTTTCTTGGCATGAGTAGCTGTATCCAGCTTTCGTGAGGGCAAGAACTCCCGATTCAGAGGTTCTTGAGAGTTTGTTCACCTATCGCTCTCTCTTCTTCTCTCTTACCTCTTCCATCTCTCATGTTCTCTCTATCTCTTGTCCGGTTTCTTGATTTTTTTAGATCTCCATGGGGATCGTAACATTGGTATTAGAGCTTTCCAGTCAAACCTTTCCAGTCAGGTTTCATTCCGGGTAGGCAGTCAGTAGATGATACAGTCGTGGCACAGAAAGGGGACCAGTGGCTTCGTGTCAAAGTTAGACTTTGCAAAAGCTTCTGTGGGCTTCCATGAGGAAGAGAGGCTTCCCTGCTGAATGGGTGGCCTGGGTCAGGATGTGTTACCTCTCACTTGTTCTAAGGTTTGATAAATAGGCGCTTCGAAGGGGGATGGATTCAGTGGTGTTCTGCAATTCTAAACAATGTACTTGCCGTTTCTGACCAAGTAGGTTGGCAGAATTACGAGTTCCAGGGAGGATCTGATACTGTTTTTTTTGTTGAAATATAACAAGGGATGAACACCCGACGAATCAGTGAACCTCCCATCAGGACTTTACAGGCCCTTTACTCGCTTTTCAGTCATCTTCAAAACCTCCCTTCACCTCCCCTTGCTCGCGAGGATGGGAGGATCTGATACTAAAGGTATTGAAACACAACTATCGCAGGCAGTTGGAGGGGCATCTTCGTTCTGGCAGGGTTTGAGGCAGGTCTTACCCCAAATATGGAAATTCTACCACAAACTAAGGAACTGATTATTTTTTTGACATTCTACAAAAAGAGTTTTTGCAGCCTTCTGCCCTTGCATGAGACCCTAGGGCCAGGGTTGGCAACTGCTGGGATGGTAGAGGATCCGAGGGTACTGTGTGTGATCAGAAGGTAGAGGATCTCTTGTGCCTGAAATAGTCTCTAACTCACCTCAGGGCCTATCAATGGGGCATAGGATGAATGGGAGTGGAGGGCACCTCTTTTTTCTGTCCGGGATGTTTATAAAGAAACGAAAGGTTCACTTAAAGGTACGAATTTTGGGGTTGTGGGGCAGCGATGGATTCATCATCCCTAAATTGTCATCGACATGTCAAACATGTATGGCTGGAACAAATATCGAGTGAAGACGAATTCAACAGATAGACGACAACGATATGATGAAGGCCCTTGACCACCGGATGATGATGACCTTGAAAACCACATGACAAAACACTATGTCTTCGTTTGGAAACTTTTGGATGATGATGATGATTCATCGACTAATCTGTCACGTTGAAGATAATGGTTCTTGAAACTAGATTTCTAATAGTCATTGTCATTGCTGACGCCAAACCCTAAATGGACTTTGGCTTGTCCATTGGATTGAGTCATATAAGCTCAATGTTTTCTTTCCCCAAGAGTGAGCTTTGGGAAACTAAGAGCGTGGACTCTGGCTCGTTCGACTCACTAAAGCTTCAATATCTTAGGATCATTTGAACAATATCTCTTTAAAACAAAATTGGTTTCTGAAAATAGAAAAAGATCAGGAAGTAGCAATCTACCTCGACCTTCGACAACAACTGGATCGAAAAAAATAGGAGCAGCATCAAACACCGATTTCAGTTTGTCTCCCCACTGATGATTGTTCAGCAACCTAGAAAGAAAAATATCAGTAGAAGTGCACGTACTAGAAGCACAACCTTCCGAAATTTTTGAAAGAAAACCTTTCTATGGCGCCAAAATATGATGGCTCCGAAGGGAAAGGAGCCGATTCCCCATTTGCCTCCCCATCAGCAGGTTTCTGTTTGAACCACACCCCAAGAGAACTATTTTTTGTACTTGTTTCCTGATTAAGAAAAACCATGACAGGTTGCTGCAAGAACTCCTGAAACACAGATGAACATCGGCAAGGTAACTAAAACGTTGACACCAATAACATAAAAAGATATCATCAGACGTAGAATTAGAAGTTGTTAACAGGAAAATCACATTAAACTTCTCGACAATCTTCCAAAGCTTATGGCGCGCTCGTCTAAATGTCTCGACAGATGAGTCCCACTTAAGAAGCTTTATCTGCTTCTTAATTTCTTCTTCTTTGGCTTTTTTCTCCACTTCAATATGTTTCATGACTCTGCGATGAGAGAAAATTGGTATAAATCAGGTCAGAAGTGGAGAGATTTAATATGAAAAGATAAATCTAGACATGTATCGGTTGAAAAATACTTACAAAGGCCAAAATTGCACGTAGTACCCAAAAGAGTTGTACAAAATATTCAATATTTCTTCCTGATGTGGGCTACATTCCAAGATTGGTGTACCTTTTAGAAACAGTTCGATGAAAAACAAAGAGAGAACTGGGCCTTCCAAAGCTCTTACCTTTCACAAAGATTCAAGCAAAGTGCGGTATTAAACTCTCCATAAAAAGCAAGAAGAAGTTTAAGGCGTTTATTGAACTCCCCCACACTGCTCGTCTGTAAAAATGCTTCCACGCTGCAGTCCCGATCCTCCATCAATTGGATTAGAACTTTCAAAAAGTAATCCGTAGAGAAAAAAGAAACCAAATACAGAGAGTTGAACGTGCCTGTGGACATTTGATGCGCTATTGTGATCTGCATTGTCAGAAACTTTGCGATGAAGGACGGAATGCAGCGGAAACCATAGCTGTAGACAACAGGTAAAAGAAAGAAGATGAGTAAGAATATAATAAATATTAAACAACAGGTATAAACCGCAAAATTCTATCACCTTCCCAGCATTAAGATCATGCTGTTCAACGGTTCCATCTAGAAGTTTTGGCCAACATTCTACTTCAGTCTTTTGCCACGCCTGGACGATGGAATTGACGCTCTCCAAGAGACCTGTAGAAGGAATTAATTCAAACAAAGTTGTGAATTAATCCATCAAAAAAATAGAATTGGTGCATATCGTTTTCACCTGCAACAGATAATTTTGGCAGCGCTTCTTGCAACGAACTGATCCTGCTAAGTAAGAACTCCAATCCACACAATGCCTGCAAAAGTAATGCAGCATTGAAGTGAAAAATATTATTATAATGCAACAACTTTCGAGTGTTTGAACGTTGGGATCGGCAATCCAATACAAATGGCCTGTAGAAGGGATTAGTTCGAACAAACGGGGCCACTCCAATCGCTGATCAGTCCAACCCACATTCAACCTTATCATCTAAAGGCTGGTCGGATAGATTTGATCAACGATGCGGCAAATTTGACCCATTGGACCATTCACTTGATGGACCAAACCAATCGAGCTGACTAGTCCAATTAGTCAGATCGGCTGATCAATCCTTGAAGGCCCCTGACGATTACATCAGATCAGATCGTTTCCGCTGAATGGATAGATCGGATCGGCGATTGGGCAGGTCGGACTCATTATCCCATTCACCTAACAGCCGACTCAATCAAACTGGCTGAACCAATGAGTCAGATTGGCCGATCGAACATTGAATGACACTTTATATTGGATTGGGTTGTCCAGATCAGATCGACTGGGTTATTGATTGAGCTCCGTGATCAATCAAATATTTTTTATCATAGCCGATGCAATCTCAATGCAGAACCCCGTTCTACCCGCTCTGAACGGATTGTACCTTGAAAAGCAAAGTATCGGATGAGAAATTCAAAAGCATTTCCGTCATATCAAGAAGCTTCAGGAGATCCGGATGATCAGACCATTCAAGCAGAAGACACTGCACCCGCTGTCGAATTTTAACGAGAGGCTCAACCATTCTAGACATGGTGGCTGCGTCTGGGTCCTGAAAGAACAATTAACCAAAAAAGATAAATAAAACCAAAAATAAATATTTTGAAAAATATCTGCTAGCGTCCTTGTGCGACCTTGTAAATGTTAAATCCATGAGTTTGCTGACTAAACGATCCTGCGTTCTCTTCGTTCGCCAATGATACACGGAGCATTTGTTCAATCACAAGTTTTTCATCCAGTATACAAGAGACTGAGGACGGTAAACCTGTGGAAAATAAAGACATGTTCGAGAAAAGGACCAGTAAATTCGTCACCACCATCACCATCACCGCCACCTACCTTGTATCAGAAGTGTACCAAGGTCAAATGAGTCCATAAATAATTGTAACCTGTCCTTGTTCGCAATCTTGGGAATAGAAACCTTGAATAGAGGGCACATATTTAGTTCTCTATAGCAAATTAATTAGGGTATTTTAAAAGAATTTGAGAAAATCAAGAATAACTGTTCACAGAATGTTCAACGTTGCCATATCATCCAGTAAAACTTGAGGTTTCGTCATCAGAAGAAAGAATACCCTCTATGTTTCTATGTTGAAAACGTCCAAAGACATTGATGAGTTCTTCAATTTGAATCATATCAAAAAAAAAGATAAAAAAGAAATTATCTTTTTTATATTACACCAAGAAAGAAATTATTACACCAAGAAAGATAAAGAAATTATTACACCAAGAAAGATAAAGAAATTATTACACCAAGAAAAATTGTGCCTCGCAATGTTTCCCTTTACAGTCAGGGTACAGGGAAGAACATGACATCCAATATGCAAGCGAAATTCAGAGAAAAAATGGAAGAATAAGAAGACTGAAGACTTCAAAGTTGAGAGAAAAATAATTTGGTATAGGAGTTTTTCAATTTGTTGGATGACATGTTTTTCAATGAAAATATACGTCCAAGTTTTTCAATTATCCAGTGAAAAATTATAAAATAAAATTTCCTCATTACAGCAGGTAGTGTCATGATTTTACTCGGGATAGAGAAATAGGGCAAAAAATCTGCAGAGCTATGAAATCCAAAGAGAGAACTCACAAATTCGTTCAGGGAACTGGAGCCAAAAAGTTGATTATGAATGTTGAGCATGTTGTTCAGAAAACGCTCAGGAACTTGGCTCCATTCCTCGAAATTTCCTTCCTCCGGTCGAGGATCCACCTAAAACACAGACAGCGTCAGTAAGCATGCCTATAAAATACCAGAAAAAAAAACTCAAAAGGTAATTCAATCACAACTGAAGTATCTTCTGATCCTGGCCCCAGGTTGCCATAAGAATCTTCATCCTCTAAAGATAGCATGCCGATTTTCAAAATATCCTCTATCCTGATTGGCCTAGGTCTGAACTTGAAAGACTGTTCCTCCTGATATTTTGTCTTCTGTGCTTGATCTCTCATCCCAAACCATAATCCTGTAAAGTGGTTAAACAGCTCGTACAAAACCTGGAACACAAAAAAGAGAACAAAAAAAATCAGTCAAGACAGTCGAGTTCGGGAACTGGATTGGATAGTGTCCTGCCCCATAGCCCAGGACAGAAGGTGGGCGGGATACAACTTGTGGGACCCATCAGACTACATTAGATATTAAATGAATTCGTTATCTATCAATAGATCCCACGTCTTAAATATCGGAGAAAAGTTTAATGTATATTAAAACGTATTACCAGGCCCAGCGGCGATGCATGCATCACAGGAAGGGGAGATGTATCTCGACCGGGCCGCATCTTGCGGCCAGGACACACACCCAACTCTAATGATAATCTAATAAGGAGAAAACGTTGAATCTAGGTCCAACTTACCGTGAAAGAACCATTATCGATGATTAAAGATGTCCATATGTGATGCGCAACATCAAACAGATTGAGATGATGAACACCAGCTTCTAACTGATGTAAAGTTAGCTGTAACAAGAAGAATCCATTAATTATTCATCAAATGACGAATTATAGGAAAGAATGATTCTATATATAAAAAAATAAGAATAAAGAAGGCATAATGAGGTGGCTAACTGAGGGAGCTGGAGAATTGTCGATCAATTTCTGCAGAATGAGACATAAGGAGTGAATATTGGGGCATGGAACCCGCGTGCACTCATCAAGAACAGATCTAGGAAACCGCATGAGGGAACAAACAGCCCCCTGAAAGCAAATTAGAAGTGGCATGATTACAAATTGCCACCAAAAGGGAGAATATGAATGTTGAAGATTTGGCAATTCTTAAAAATCCAGACCAGTATGTTGTCCTTGCTTTGGTCCAGCATCATCAGATATTTACTCTCCATCTCATGTGACATAAACAGCGACATTCCTAGCTTGATTTCATAAATAGCAACTTGGATAGGCTGAACTATATCTACAAATGCGCTATATTGTTCAGACAACTGGCTGACGAAACAAGATGACTTAATCTGTGAAAAGCAAATACCACAAAAGCCGTCCAATCAGCATGTCGACTTTAAAGTGTAATCAAATTAAGATGAAATAGCTGCACATACTTGCCAATTATGAACCTCATGAACGTTCCGTAAATTGCATGGCAGTTTAAAGTGAGGCCCCAGGAATCCAGCGCAGAAGCTTTTCAGGTTTTCAAACTCAGCCACATTAGGGCGGTAAACAACCTACGAAATTGCAACCCGGATTATTCAAAACCTCAATCTGTGAAAATCAATCCAGTAATTAATCCTTCTAGTAATGTTTAATGAAGAGGGTTCTTCAAAAAAAATGTTGAATGAAGAGAGCCCACTGATTTTTGAATAACTTTCATACTATTTGTACTTTTTCCCCTGAGAGACTCATAGTTCTGAATTAACAAGAGCTTTTACTTAGCCGATCAGAAAATTTATGAAAGCTACCTAGACGGTCCAAAATGCACTTTGGAAAGAGAAAACCACCCACCTTTGCCTGGAGTTTCTTCTTATCATCCTTGAGTTTTTTCAGCAAGCTAATTCTTTCATTCTGATCGGACCACGCTATATGACTTCCAGCAAGATGTTCACACTGACGGCGAACCTGAGAAAGGTACAAAAGGTTTATTCTAAGCAACCTTTCGTAAATGGTATTACTACAAAGGCATTTTGCAATTGTAAATATTCATTTGTACACAGTTTAGCAAATAAATTCACAATGATTCTTACATACGTAAATATTTAACGAGTAAATTTGTGAAATTTGATGCATGTACCTGGATTTCAAGCTCAAGGATCTTAATCCTCTCCACTATTTGCGACTCCATTAAAGAATACTTCACAGCGGGATCTGGAATGCCCTCATGGAGCAGAAGATGGAAACGAAGAAGACCCAGGTGCACCCATGCAAGGCCGATATTATGGAAGTCGTCTGCAACCATCATTACGATGAACCCCACAAATTAAATTCAAAAAAATGAATAGAAAACAATCCTAGAAGCGAAGACTGTGTCCATAAACTTCGTCCAACCACAACTTTATTGAGGAATGACCATACGAACCAAGGCCTTATCTGTTAACTAAAACGAAAAAATCTGTTTCACAAAACGCCAATTAAAAGTATTTTCCACCATTAACAAATAGAAGATGTTTAAAGGACTACGGATCTTTTTAACCTGGCTGATGTTCAGGATAGAGCTCTGCAACCAAAGGCACAATAAGCTTATCTACAAAGGTGAGCAGATTTTTACAGTTCGACGACAAGATTAGGGTCTTTAAACCATCGAAATTTGCCTGCAAAAAAAGAAAAAAAAAGAAGTCAGTTCACAGATATTTCCGTGTTTCTACGGATGTTAAATTCTAAAGCCTAAGAATCGCCTTTTTGCCAGGATAAGGTAGGAAACCAAATGGGAAAAAGTGAGAAAACACCAGCTTCTGTTGACACGAGGGAAGACTGAAAAGAAAAAATTGATTGCAGCTACCAGCTAAAGTTTCCTTACATTGCTATTTTTGAAAGAATGGAGAATACTCATAATTTCCTGATACACAGCTGCTTCAAACGTTCTTTCATGTGCAACTATAATCTGCAGTCATGAGAGGCATTAATTTCCCAGAGTCATATTACTAGCCTGAATCACAGCAGCATAAACAAATACCTGATGAAACAGAGAACGTGCTGCCCCTCGAAGAAACTCAAAAATGCCTTTCCCTGTAATAGCCTCCTGATAAAGATTGTGGGATGTGATCCTAAGCTTCAAATGATACGCATCATGGTCGCAGATCACACGTGTACCATGACTGCATAAAACCACAAAACCATGGTGAACTATCCCTCAATTTCTGTTCAAATATAAATATCATAATGTCTAGGAATGATAGAAAAAGATGCCATGAGACACTCTAAGAAGATGGACGCTAAAAGAAACTGTTACCATCCCAATGACCCAATAACCCAAGATGCAGATGTAGAGTTCTGATACGGATCTCCCCAAGATAAGATTAAATCAAGAAATCGCTAGAACAAGAACTTCCAAAAAGAACTATCAATCAATACAACCTCCACAAGTTCAGGTATTATGACAGAGAGGGAGAGACAGAATGTAACAAACTCTATGCTGGGATGAATTAGAGATCGAGGTAACTAGGATGCCACCGAATTAGAGCCTCGTCCTCCAAAGGATTCTGACACATCAGCATCCTCCTTGCTGGAATGGAATATCTCCAAAGTCCAGCCCTGCTTCAGCCAATTCTGGTAAGAATCTTCAGATGCTTTACTGCGGGTCAATACCTCTTCCTTTTTCCTGCCTAACTTCAATTGGGGTCACCCGCGCCTCCTCCCGCACGCATGCTTTCCTCAAATATTTCTTAGGAAGGTTTGTATTGGGTTCCAGGTCACCACAGACGAGGGCAAAAGGATGACGAGTCATCATTGTTCTCGTCACTTGTCAGCATGAAGATGATGTTTATGACAACGGACTTTCCTCGGCACTGTTATCCAAATGCAGCAAGGATAATGGATGACCATAACACATCATCATCCCATCGCTCTCAATTTTTACTCTTTCAGATGATGAGGAGAGATGACAAGCCGTCATCATCCTTGTCATCTGTATGCGGACAAATGACAATCACAATATTGTCCTCATCACTCTGACTGTGTACGAGGACAAGGACAAGTTCGTTATTATCATCATCCCCGAATCCTATACAAGGACTAAAATTCTACAAATAAGTACGTAAAAAATTGGGGTAAATTATGAAGCTACACGAGAAGGGATCCCAGCTAAATACTCAAGAAGAGACTGCTTTTTCTCTATGGGACTTTGTCTCAACAGAGGCGTAGCGAGTTTTTTTCGCTCCCACAATGTTTTTTAAATTTCTTCAAAAAAAACAATATTTATAAATCTCTCCCTCCATCACTCAGCTTCTCTTTAGATTCGGTAATGCCCAAACGACTACAAGCAAAAGAGAAGATGAAAAATGGATACTGATTTGCAATCTATCCAAAGAGAAATAATGAGCATGAGCAAGGCCCACCAAGAAGATGTAAAGAACTCTACCCGCAAAAAATAAAGGAAACATTCAGTAAGGACGCTACATAATTTTTAAAAAGGAATACTCGTAAGAAGGGACGTAATCTCACAGAATCCTGAAAAGTGTCTCAAGTCTGATGGGCCGCAGAAGCAAGCAGCTCTGATCACGGCTCTGTCGGGAAGAGTCCTGCATTTAAATGGGAACCAAGTAAACGTTACCAGAAAATAAGATGAAATCAATGAGCCCATCGTATGAGACAAATTTGACGTTCTACCTCATGCCATTCAGAACATTGATACCACAGAGAAGAGTGCCAGCTAAACCACATCTCATGGACAACATTAGCAACTCGCATACGAACTAAAAGAAAAAGGTCAGATTATTGTCTTGTTTCGTCAGATTTAGCCTGAATAAAAGCCCAACAAAAAAGAAAATTACCATCTCCTAGTGAAGCCCACGCATCTATGATCCACAAAATTTTCTGATGAGGTGAGAAATCCACCGGCGATCTTGAAGAAAACTTTAAGGAGTACTCTAGTGCATACTGCAAAAGCCCAGACATCTTGGAGAAAGCCTAAACAAAGCATAGCTTTCATAAACTTGCCGTTCAATAAATTTTAATTAGATTAACAACAGATAGTAATAAATATGACTTGAGTCAATCCATGATAAAACTTTGACGTCAACAGTATGCAACTCCCATCAAGTACAGTTAATTTACTGAGAATTCCTTAAGATTCTACAGCAAGAACTAGAAAGGACTGCCTTCACCCTCTACAAAATAGTGCAAGAGATTTTGATTAACTACCTATGATCCAAGTTTGTACATGATAAGAGTACGTGAAAACTAAATGCAACGTCCCACGGAAAAAAGCAAACGGAGTAGCCCGTCATTAACTTAAACAGGTTGATTTATCAAGATAAACCAATCAGACAAAAGAAAAAAAGGATTGTCACCATTATTCCAAGTGGAATCCCACAATAGTTGTACACCAAAACGGCAAAAGGTACCAGAAAAACTTAAGCGTACCTCAAGAAGGTCACAAGGACTGAGCGTACAGCCTTCAGTTAATTCTTCGAGCAATTTTATATCTAACAACAGACTATTTCTATCAAACAAAGGTCGAGTTTGCAGCCAACAGTCAACGTCAGACTTCTGACGAAACAATTCAAAACTGAATGTACAACATTCCGTCAATAAACTCTTGGTGACGTGGAATGTGGGGTTTTGCTTGCTTGAAATAAGACGCATTGTAAGGTTATTCCGCTCGTGTTCAATTCTTCTCTGAAGTCCCTGCGAAATCCGCACCAAAGCGTTAAAAAGCGTCCAAACACAAAAAAGACTTAAAAAGCATACCTGATAAATTTCATCGAGATGATTCACGGTACAGTTTTTTTCCCTATCAGCTGGTATGAGATTGGTAGACATGCAAACCCCTAAAACAACAAGAGGAAACCATTTAATAGGGATATTCAGACAATTATCGAGTTAAATAATTACACAATACGAATAAATAGAAATTTCCCCAGCTGTAGAGTCTAGAACCAAAGGCGAAGAGTGTTAATCTGCCTGCATTCCTCTTTTTTCTGTTTGTTGTTGTAAGTGTAGCCACATTTTATGTGGCACACATCGGATGACTATTGTTACTTATCCCCACGTGGGAATAAGTAAATTAAGCCATGAAAACGGATAACTACATGAGCCAAAGTGTTATCTAAAAATGAAGAAATGGGATTTGAAACACACCTTCGGCTGCCAAGTACCTCAATTCAGAGTTTGCTGATAAGGCAACATCTACTTCATAATGGCCTACGCAAGATAAAAGAAATATTATTTCGTTTCAGAAGACAAACGTGCGATAGCTTCAAAAGAAAGTAAATATTAACCTTTATGGCATGTTTTTCTAAGGGCCTCTTTAGGCCAAATATCAGCACACAGAGATAAAATCTTTTGCCTTCTATAAAATACTTCCTCGGAGGGTGATGTTGAGGGATGCCCGCCATGCTTCCAAAGGATAGACTTCGCCGAGAAAAAACTCCATGTCAACCTTCTCTGAAGGTCTGCGCAAAGCACCTACAGTAGAAAACCACTTCTTCAGAATTGAATGACCGATGATGGCCTGACGCACAATGGGCTCCAAAAGCGTACCAGTAAATTATCAACGGGTACAGGGAAAAATCTTTTCAACTTGATCGCCTCCTTCCTCAGAAGATGCCAGGCCATGGCAGAATGCAGGTGACTTTGACCTTCCGAGATGCACTTCCAGAATAATCGATGTTGTCCGAGCAGGCAAGAATATAAATCAAAAAGGTCATCAAAAGAAGGCGACTCAATAATCACACTGAGCACCTCCTCTTCTAAATATCTTAATGATTGTAGAACAGGGAAAAACGTCAGATTAAATTCATGTGCCTTAGAACTAGCACTTATTTCAGTATCTCTCCATATATCCAGAGTTAGGCGGAGCAAACCAACGCACCGAATAGCATTAGAGAGACGGTTAGATGGACCTCCCAATGACTCTGCGACTCTGTTTGAAAGGAGAGGAAGATATTGGCGATCAGCGCTCCATACGTCCATAGAGAATGTGACCTCTTTCCAGCCACTTAAAATGCATTCCCAGATAGGATGTGAGTGCTCCTGCTCTAGTATCCCCGCAAAGGACCTGAAGAAATCACAGTGCGGATGTAACTGGCTGCCATACCACTGGAACCACTGAAGGTAAAGCAGAAGATCATTCCCAGTAGCTTGTTCGATCACCCAGCTGGAACAAATATAAAGCATATTTTCCCACAACGCCACATCTGTCATTGACCTCAAGAAACTATTTCCATCCCCACACTGCTTGATATTTGGGTCATTTTTGTCATCTAGACGGAGAAATTGACGGAGTGCCTGGAATGAAAGTAGGTGTGGTTTGACGTTCAGGCTTTTGAGATTCATTTCCTGGGATGCGCACTGTGCGCCAAGAAACTCTAAGTACGAGCAGTTCTTCACAACTGTCCTCTCCTGAGGGAAATAGATGAAGTTTGAAAGTTGAACAGGTGATGGCCAACCACCTGGGAGATGCAATGAACTCCCAGCTAATGGGTATTCTTTGTAAAGGGAGGATAGAGTGTGTTTCACACATCCCACGACTTGATCCGCATCACACTCCCCGAGAGATGTGAGATACGTATGCTCCCAGCTCAACAGAAGACTCCACAAGGGGTGATTCCCGCCAGTGATTAACTGCTGAAACAATTGAACCCATCTTCTGAGCTCCAGAAGAGTGATACGTATGCCAAGGCGTAGACCAACTGCTTTAGTGTGTAAGTGTACTTGCGACATCGCCTCAACTAAGGAGTAGAACGGAATACCCGACTGGACTAAAAATTGTTTGACATCACCAAAAATGTTGTCTGCATCTTCATCAAACAGGTTTTCTTCTAACATGAATATTTCTACTCCTCTATTTCTCATTGCTCGTGATAGTTCACCATAAGTGGGGTCAAAAGTTATAAACATCCGAAACTTGGGATGAGCACGAAGTATAACGGGACTCCCATCTAAAAGGCCGCGCTCATTAACAGTTATAAACCCACTTGACTCGGCCAGTGAGTTGATTCTGTCCAGGACCTAGAAAAGAAAAGATAACGTGATCAAGCCCCCCAAAGGAACCGCTAACCTCGATGAATGATCACAAAACAATTATAATAATAAAGTTAAACTTTTATTACCGTCGGATTGCAGAGATTTGCGTTGTCTAAGACGACCCAGTCACCAGATTCTATAGCATTGATCAGACGCCCGTTTACCCATTCAAAATTTGCCGGAGCAACCTTGTTAATTTTGCTTTTCAAACTCGCAACAGTGCTCAGCGATGAAGTCAAAAGATCGCTTGACCAAGACACAGGCAGAGAGAACTCCTCCAGGTCATGCTTCAGCTGCTCAATTATCTCAGTCATAACGTTTAAGAACTTGCAGTCTCCGTGATTCCATGCCGTGACAAATTGAGAACTCAAGGAAGATGTGTTGTCATTCACAGCAGCTAACAGATCCCACCACATAGCAATTAAGCCCCTCCTCTCTTTCAATAAACTCTCCCATGATGATTGTGCGCGCAGCTCGCAATACTCGCTCATGAAACGCTCAATTAGGCCAAGAACAGACGTGCAGCTTTGTAACGCATTATACTGCTCGAAACAACCAAGCAGCTCAGACACATCAGTTCCGGACGAAAGATTTATCTCATGAAGTACATTTCCAGTGAGTTGAGCCAACAACTGCACAAGAGATGTCTTCCCGCAGGATGAGGGCCCACCCAAAATGCACAGCCACTGATGCTGCACACACTGAATAGCAGCTTCCAAGTACTTCCGAGCGCCAGGCAATACGTTCAGGTCTATGGGTGCAAGCTTAGCTGGCTGGAAATGATTTCTGGGCAAAGCAACTTTTCCCACAACCAAGTACTCTGCATTTATTTGAACCTTAGGTATCTCATTTAAATGGGGCTTCCTACCGAATATACTTTCATAAAGTTGCATGATCTGATCACGATCAGCGGATGTACGCATCCTTTGAAGATATATGGAATTTAGAAAGCTGGTTTCCCAATCGCCTTTGGGTGCATCTTCATTCAATAAATGCACAATCAGAAAACTAGAAGCATAAATAAACTAAAGTTAAAGAAGCTTCACCTTCTATGATCTGACAAGCCCGAATTACATCACGCAGGTTGAATTCCCAAGGGGCACCATCCTGACCGTATTTGTGGCGTAGCATCGTATCATCGTAGAGTTGGCTATTGAAGTCGATCAACTTGGAAAGTAAAGATGAAGGAACTGACGGATGAAGTGATTGACAAATAAAGTGATAATCCTCTGCACTTAGCTCATCCACGTATACCTACGAATATTATAATATTAATTGGGTCCCCAATGATGTGATGACAGGACAAATCCACGCTAATAGTGTGATACCTTCGTGAAACGATTCAAGAAAGATTTGGGTAGTCCTTTCCTTCCGCCCCCTTGGATTGTGGGGTTTTGACAAGCGAATACTCTGAACGTAGAAGGGCATTTGAAAGAAGCAGCCAACTCTGGAATATATACCTCGGCACGATGGTCTAAGATAGCATTCAACCCCTACAAGATTAATTTTTAAAGAGTCAGATTCAACGATAAATTGGATGATGGGCGAAGAATACTACCTCCAAAACAGACTGTGGGGCCAGATTAAGTTCATCCAACAGTACCCAGCTGCCATTCTTGAGAGCCTGAAAAAAAATTAAAAGAAAAAAGTTGTCGAAGAACCACTCAACAGAAAAGTAATAAGAATTGAACCCACCTGGAGCAGGATTCCATCTGACCAGGCAAACTGCATTCCGTTGTCACCTGCTACAGGAAGATCCGAACCCAACAGATCCATCATGTCCGTCTGAAGAGATGACATGACATTATAAGGCGGATAAAGGAGATAGATATTTAAGATGGATTTCAAACTGGAAGATATCATACCTGCTCAGACAGGTTAATTCTGACAACATCATGTCCAGAGAATTCTGCAAGTGCAACGACTAAACTT
Organism: Wolffia australiana; assembly: GCF_029677425.1. NCBI lineage: Eukaryota > Viridiplantae > Streptophyta > Magnoliopsida > Alismatales > Araceae > Wolffia > Wolffia australiana. Next base: position 13,991,264 of record NC_135841.1, on the reverse strand, counting down.
GTCTTCCCTACTCCAGGACTGCCTTCCAGGAGAACTGAAAAATAGAAAGATAAAGTCAGCAGTAGTCGAAACGAATATGTCGAAAGACAATGAAAGAAAAATGACCAGGTCTATGAAGCTGCATTGCTCGCAGCAGTCGAAAAGAATTCCGACAAGTAGTTGGAGCCTTGAACTCGAATCCTTTTTCCTTGCAACTACGTTTCCCTGCCGGGCCAATAAGAATCATCACCAGCATATGCAAGACCATATCCAAATATTAGTAGTTCTGAACTTCAAGAATAAATGGAAAATAAGACAAGTATGCCTAATTGAAAATATCCTTTTCAGTGATAGAGAAATTAAGATTTATGTTATGGAAATAATGTCGAACACTGAATACATTGATGAATATGCATGCATGATTCGAACTAAATATAAACTTTAGTCAGTCTAGTTTTTCAAGAAACACGAAACAGAATTGCATGGTTTGCCAGAAAACGGCCATCTAATGAAAGTATTTTGACATTTCCAAATGTAATGCATGATAGAGCAAGTCAGAGGTCATGGGATCAAATAACAAAGCCTTAACTAGTATCATCACATGTAAAAGGCATGCAGTAAAACCAATGCATATAAATGCATAGGAAGTTCACGAGGAATCAGATGACTCGGCCAAAAAAAGTAATGGAATATGCATGAAAGAACCGCTCACCTTTCACAATGTAAAATGGAGGAATACCAAATAAAAGTCCATCTTCATGAATGTCTTGACACTTTTGTACGCAATCAAGATCCATCGTGGTGATAGGATTCCTGACACTTTTCCAGCCGTAACTTTCAATACTGGACAACTGTGAGTCTACATTAACAATGCCAGTCACCTGCAATCAAAAATGATGTTAATGAATCAAAAGCCAACGCACGTGGTATTAACATTTTTTTAGCACCAAGACTAGAGATGACAAACGATGAAGATGACGAACAGCAATACACCCATCATTTTCATCGTCATCCGTAACGGTTAAGATAACAATGATGATTCGGCATCGCCATCCATGCCTGCGGATGGATGACACCTCGCTATCAACACACGAAAACTATACCACAAGATTATTTTAATGAATAACAGCAATCATATACAGAGGTACACTTTAATACAAATGAGCATGTCCTAAGAAAAGATATTTTTTATGCTAAGACCCATAGAACATTCGTTTGTCACACGTTCAAGTAAGAATGAAATAACATCTTTTAGAAGCCACAAATAATGACGACTAGTATCATACTGAGAGAGGTAAATAGATTCTCACAGGACAACCAAAACCAGCGCATGCTTTCGTTTAAGGAACCATAATTAGACCGCCAAGATATCTGGTTTCAAGACATCAAATGTATTCTATCCAAACAACAGCAAATATTTCGATTCTAAAGCCGCAGATCTGGAAAATATGATTAATTAGAACTTAAGAAAAACATGAAATGACATTAATCTCAGTCGTAATCACATAATCAGAAGCTAAATTTACCTTTGCTTCGTTAAGTAGGTAATCTAAGCAACGTTCTCTCAAGCTGTACACATCATGCTTGGATATATTGGTCCCTGCGGTCACATACACCAGAAAACAAAAAGTTCCGACTATCAGCACCAAAACAAGGCAATCCACAAAACATAAGCCAACAATTAATCTGAAATGCAGGACAGATTACAGACTACAAAATGATCTTGATAGAGATCTTGACATAGATCTCTATTGAGAAGGGTTCTTAAAGGAAAGGGAGAGGGAGAAAAACAGGAAGATAGAAGAAACCAAATAACTGGCCCGGATTGAAGTCTGTGCCCCCTGTGGAAGAATCTCCCAGACATTCAACGCTTACTTCTTTTCTGTCCTTAGGGAATAAAGGAAGTGATGTAAGGTCAAAAGATTGACATATCCCTGGACAGTGGTTGGGGATACAAATAGAGCTGATCCTCATAAAATCAGTCAATTAGACCCGTCCAAATAAACCAACCCCAGACTGCATCCAGAAAAGGAATGCAATCAAAAGGGGTTAAGATCCGCCGTCCAGAAATGATCTAGCATTAATGCTGGAAGAATGAGGGCATTCAATATAGATTTTTTTGAAAGAAGGCATTCAATATAGTTTAAAAAGCTAGCATATATTTGTACGCTATAAAAACTGAACTTGACTCAGCAAATCCTAATAAACTACTCTAGTTGATCATTTAACAGATCATAAATCCTTCGGCAGAGAATGCTTGGAAGTGTTATCGTATATTTGCATCTGAAAAAGGTCCAGAAAAGGGTTTATCAACCAGCTCTAGATGAGAAGTATGATAGGATCGATGAATTACAATTGTCAATATTAGCACTGCGCAAGCGCCTTTCAAGGTATCTAGAACTACCTGCAGTTACAATTGTGTTGGCATTCCACGTTTGGAAAAGCTAATCATAGGTTCTGTCTATCGGAATAATTGGGGTATTATACTTATTGCTTAACTTCTAGAAGAGATGAAATAGAACCACGGAATATCTTTTTTCAAGAAACAGAATCAATCATCAGAAGAAGATGATGCCAAAAGGAGAATGCATTCTTGGAAACGATACTCCTATTCAACAGAACAGTAAAACGAACTCATAAAAAATCTCCTATTCAAAGCTCCAAAAAGTAACTCAAAAAATAATGGGCATCAAGATATGAAAAAAACAAAGGTTAACACCAAATTACGATGGGTTTTGATAACTCGTCAAGGCATAAAAGAGACAAAAGTATTTGCTCAAGCAGCAAATAGGAAATTTTCAAAGATAATAACAAAAATACCTAGTCCCAAACCGTCAAGCAAAATGAGGAAAGCCCCATGAAGAAACGCAAGAACAGAGCCAAGTTTCTCCTCAGTCTCGTTCATAAATGAGACCCAGGAGACGAGGTCCCTCACTGTAAGCATTCTCCCACTCTCAAGCCGATTGAACCACTAAAATAAGAATATAAATCATCAGTCAGATATAGGAAGTTTTGCGGTACTGCAAACGAATAGCATAAAAAAAATCAACCATCAATCAAAGGAAACCTAGCTAGATATCTATTTGGTAATTTATTGCTATATCATTTCCAAACACAATCGAGTTTTCTTAGGTACATAGACAAGAACAAAAACATGCAATATTTTTTAAAATCATTTCTATATGGATCATTGAACATCAATTTAACCGGCATAAAAGAAAAGAGAAAATGACATCCTGAAGCTACTCGTCACAGCCCATATCTAAACACCGATCACTGATCACTATGACCTAGGAACCAAAAAACAAGGAGTTGATGTTACTCACTTCCCAAAATTTAATCATTGGCTCCGAGAAGCATGTCAACTCTGGTTTTACAAACCTGCACCAGAATAAATAAGTTTTGAATGGAAAAAGAAAGAAAAGCTGAGATAAGAACGTTCTAGTCAACCTTGCAATGAAAATGCAGGCAAATACCTCTCGTGGGCAATATACTTAAGTTCATCAGCCTCGTTCACAGAAGAAACCCAGATCTCGGTAAAACGATTTCTTAAAGCTGGAGACAGTTCCTTCTTTCCATAGTCTCCACCAGGATTCATTGTCGCAAGGATGAAAAAATCCGGATGGGCAGTAACCTGATCACGAAAATATTAAAATATTTCAACTACTCGAAGAATTTAAGTGAAAAAACACTGGTAACAAGAAGAGGATATAACAAGATTGAACCTTCTCGAGACTGGAGCCACCCTTCTCGGCTAGAGACTGCAGATATTTAATGGCCAGAGAAAACGATTAGGAGTCCAGGTAAAAGGTTGGGAAAGTACTACATGCAGAAGTTGAGGTAGATACATATGCTATTTTATCCTAAAGGAAACTAAACAAATCCAAACTGGAACAGATTTAAAGCGCCAAAGTCCTCACAAATCATAACCATAATTAATAACGGAAATGCTATTCAGAATTTGCAATAAGATTAGAACGGTCCCAATCAAAATGCTTGATCAGTCAGACGGCCAAGATCTTGATCTGATCAGTCCGATCCAATTGATCGGGCCGGATAACAATTAGCCCCTCGTCCAGATTCAATCAAGAGGGCCAGTCAATTTTGGATCATTCCAATCGGCCCAATAAGTGGGATGGCCTGATAAGTCCAATTGGATGCTACGACAATAAGTGGGAGCCACCTCTTTTTCAATGGGGGAGCTGACATTAGCTGAGTAATTCTCTGGTAGAGCAGGGACATACCGCTGCCTGCTAATTTTATCAAAAGAGCATAAGCAAATCACATGGCAACACGCAAAAGGAGAGGGAGGGAGAGCTCGTTTCTCTTTTAATTTTCTAATGATTAAGGTCCAACGAGCCGACTGTGGTCGATCTTTCAGTGATCAATTGAAATTTTCAACTGATCAAGATACTTGGACCAGATATGATGGAGAGAGATCGATACTGCAATCCAAAAAACATTGTGTGGTTGTCTGAAGATTAGATCAATTGGATAAAGAGTTTCAATCGATTCCTGACCCCTAACTGCCGAGCATGGCCTTAAGAAGAAATTAAAAGTTTGATGTAGACACGAACTTCGAATTAAAAACTTTGGTTTTTGGGAGGCGACCATTATTTCAGACTAACTACTAGTCTTTCAAAAAAAGGATAATTTTTTTTGAAATAAGCTCGAGTAATACTAGGCGACCATAATTTTTTTTTTCAAAAAAAGGATAATGAACCATGCGTATGCAAAAACTAGAGAGAGGACTGACCAAGGTCCTTTCCGGTTCCAGAACACTATTTAGACGCTCTAACACACTATCATCGGCCAAGGAAATCTCGTCCACAAGGAAAAAATCACCATCCTTCATCGCTTGAACCAATGGCCCGTCCTGCCATGCAAATATGGACTGCCACCTAAGCTCGAGTAACACTAGGTCGCCGAATACTGACTGAAAGTCTTCAATATCTTGCAAGGAAACATCAGAGTGTGGTGCTGGATCCTTAAATTGATCTAGCGATTGTCTCAAGGAGATTATAGTCGATGAAGCTTGTCCAATGTCAGACGATATGTCCTGCAAAAGAAAGAAAACAAGTAAAGATATTGAAGATTTTTAACAAGTCAAAAAACACACCCTTATATACATACAGCGTCCACGCAGAAATGACGGAAGAACTTCAGCTGTTTCACTTTCTCAATTTTCGACTGATATTCGGCAGTCAATCTTGATCTATCACGTATCGGACGAAACCCCTGAAAAATACCCCGCACAGTCAATTCATGAAGGCACTGAAAAAATAATAGTTCAAAAATGACGCACCCCAATGAAATCTGAGGCCTCAGTGTATTGATGGCAGTTTAGAATGTGCAGCCTCGATTTGAAAACATCACTCAACAACTGGCACACTGTTGTCTTCCCACCTCCAGTTTCACCGATCAAAAGAACAGGTTCACGCAAGTGGTAGCACCTCTCAACAAGGAAATAAAGCCTCCACATACTCTGCGTCATTATCACTCTGCACCACAAAAAAATTCAAGAACCAATCAATGGTAGAATTTCTTCGAACAAAAACATTAATGTTCAGAAGAGATTATAAACATACTTCCCGGTATTTTGAAGTCCTTCACGTTTTTGAATCTCGCTGATCAATTCTGACGGACACTGCCCCTAAGACACAGAAAAATATAGATATGCGTTAAGGAAATAAACCTAGAGATGCTTAGTAAAAGATTATCACATTCTCTCTGAATAAAAATAAAAGAGAAATATAGGACAATTACGTATAAGTCCTGTTTTGATAGCTTTACACGGAGTTGCTTCTCTAAGATATCTTGGACCACATATTTTTCATTTTCTTCCCTCAATCTCTCAGCGAGAAGAAGATAGCCGTCCAAGGCAAGATCCCCATAAGACTGTCCGAACTTTTGAAAGCGGTTAGCCCATCGAAATAAATCCCTTGGCGTTATAAACCCATGCTTCCCAGAAAACACTTTACTGTTCTGCCGATGCAACTGCAAGTCCTTCATCACTTCCACCATCTTTTTTGCATAGGATAGAGGGACTTTGCACCTCTTCTCTAATATTTCTGCAAGCTCAGTCTCTGGAATCTCACCAACATGGATCTCCAAAAATCGATTGCGAAATGCTCGAGAGAGCACTTTACGACCAGCATACAACATTGGTGGGTTCTGAGTCGCAAAGAGCATGAAATTTGGGTGTGCAGGTATCGTTTCTTGTATCTCTGGAATGAAGAGCTCCCTGTTATCATCCAGCAAGCGGTTCAGAGCCTCTAGGACGTCTGATGGGGCAAGATTAAGTTCATCCAAGACAACCCAGAAACCCTTGCGGACAGCTTCGACCAGAGCACCTTCTTGGAACTCCAGCTTTCCAAGAGAATTGGTTATGTACGAGCCGAAGTATTCCTGGATATCAGTGTGTTCATGGTTATTAATTCGTACAAATTTGTTGCCTGTTATAAAGGCAAGATACTGAACGAGACTGGTCTTCCCACTTGACGTAGGCCCTTGCAAAAGAACAGGATATTTCTTTGCATACACGGCTCGTGCAACATTCCTCAACTGGACTCTGACGCTTGAGGTCAGAACATAGGTAGCTACTTCGCCACGGTTCACATTAGGGTTCTCCAAATAAGCTTCAAAAGGAACATCATGTGGCATCGATCCTGACAGCAAAGACGAGACAATCATCTCCTTCATTATACCTCCACTGGAACAATCCAATGATGTCATAAAGAACATAGAGAACCCATCATAAAGCGCCCGCTGCAAACCAAATTTACTCTGAGATATCCTGGTATACTCGAGTGCACGAGCAAGAGACCGCAGGCTGAACTGGGGCTTCTGATTGGCGCCATCCTGCAGCCTATCTTCTGATTTTTTCGCAAGTTTATAGAACTGGACAATCCGGTCTAGTACTCCTCTCCCACTGACAACTTCCCCAGAGTATTGATCAATAAAAATCCTAAGATCCGCATCTTCTAGAAGATCATCCACATAGTACTCTGTAAACCTGCTGCGGAAGGAATGAGGCAAATCCCTCTTCCCCGCGTCATTAGCCGGATTCATGCAGCAAAATATACGAAAGCAAGGGTGGCAGGAAACATAGTCCACATCCCCCTTCTCTACAAGACAAAGACTCCTGTCTCCGCCATCCAACACACCTATAACCCGCTGCAGTGTCTCCTGAGGAGCAAGATTCACTTCATCGAGTAAGATCCAGTGGCCCTTCTTAAGAGCCGTAATAAATGCTCCTTCCACAAAGGAAAATGACATGAGGGAAGTGCTGATCTGTTTATGGGCTGACTGGATTTTTGATGAGAAGCACTCCCAAGCTTTTGGAAGGTCTTCTGGCCTCTTTCTCTTAGACCCGGAATGTTTTGCTTTCCGTTTGCACAAAATATCTGAAGTAGACCTCACACACCTTGCAAGTGCATTGAGTAACTTCTTCCAATCTTCCTTGTCCCTGTAAGACTTACATCGCCCAAGGAGTTCTTCATTTCCCTACACATTTCAAGAAAACTGCATATCAATTTCTACAAGTAACCATATACAGAAAATATAGTAAGATACCTGCACAGAAAAGGTCTGACGAAATAATTCCAGAAACTCATGATAGATGGGGATGCAAATGGAGCGTGCATCTGAAGGCTTGAAACCTCCTAATAGATCCGATGCATCACTTTGTTGGCTTAAGTTCTACAGTTTTGGAAACAATTAAAAGATGGGACATCAAGTTTACAGAGAAATAAGAAAAACCAAAATAAACATACAAGAACAGTGAGTGGTTGCCCGAGCCTCAATGCTAGATTCTGCACGAGAGTAGTCTTCCCTGTACCAGTTTCGCCAACTAATAGAACTGGTTCGTTGTGCCTGACAGAGCAAGCTATCTTCTCGAGAGTATCCAGCGAGCTACGGAGATTGGCAAAAGGTCGGGCAGGCCGATAATTCTGCACACATCATGAATAGACTCACCTCAGGCTAAGTTTCAATTACATCAAATCTATTAGAATTCCATATTGACATACCCCAGGATTGGTGCGAAGCAATGTGGCACGACCAACTTGGATTTCTAAGTTGAAGTCCTAAACGTCAAAACGAAATATAAAAGGTAAAAAAGAAAATATTGCAACTATATCAGGACATCGTTTGAAACAGACCTGAATAGCAGGTTTATTCAGTAGGCATAGACCTTCTAATTCACTATGTTGGATTCCCCATATCACTGCTAACTCCCTCATTACAACCAACCGTTCTCCAACAGATGAGAAGGAAGAAGCGAAAACATCAACAGCCTGTAAATTTGTAATCGAAATTATTGTTTCTTGGAAAATGCATCACTGTTAAAGCAGAAATTAGAGCTTGGAAATGAACTAACACCTCTAGGAATATCCTTTTGGACTCGGAATATGACAAATGCGGACGTGAATGGTCAATGCCCAAGTCACTGATTCTCTTGCACAGTTTCAAAAGATGCCTATTCAGAGAGAAAAAAGATTAAATCCAGAACCACAAATAAGACAAATGGATAGTTGTTAAATTAGACAGGCTATAAATAACCTAAAAGAGAACCTTAAAGAGAACTTCAAAAAAAATAACCTTAGAGAGAACTTGCCGAGGGTGGAAGAAGACAAAGTTCCAGCCTGTTGCATTCTAAAATGCGCGGACGTCAGAGCATTGACTCTCTCCAGCGTTTCTAGAAGAGACGACTATATAATCAAATGCACCAAATAAAAAGTGGGATCAGCGCAAGCAGAAGAGCAAACCATACCTGTAAGTTTAACAGAAAGGTCTTCTAGATTTGGATACCACGACAGAAGTATCTTCACCAAATCATCACTGTTTGGTGACTCCAAAATAACTTTTCTCCATAGTCGGCTGAACGAACCTTTACCTGATATGGACGAAACTTATTAGGAATCGAAGATCATAACCCAGTTATTATCATCTTAAGCTTATCCCTAGATAACATGCTAAATTGAAGACTGATCAGGCATACGAGTAAAACAATGCTTCAACGGAAGATATGAAGTCTAAATAACAAAAGTTAGGTAAAAAACTGTCATGCAATAATGACAAAGCTCCATCTTCAAACAGTTACATTTGAAACCCAATAATTATGTCTATCAACTATTGGCGTTGCATACAATAGACAGCACTGTCCGCGCCAAGTGTGCTAACCTTTATATTAATGTATATTACAATATACAGTAATACCCTTATCTTATGATTAACAAGAATAAGAATCTGGGTTTAATGATGTGATACCAGTCTTTTTTAGGTGAAGTTTTATCCATATCTACCCAATACTGGCATTTCAGTCATTTTACAAGCAAGGTTAATATCGGTCTTTTCCCATTCTGGATTAGTTTGTCCCTTTCAATTGATGCAGCCATCATTGTTTGAGGGCAGTCAAGAAGTATCTATAAGAATAGTGTGTTTAGGTCTCTACTTCTATCCTTCTCTACACAAATTCATCTTTGCAAGATTGACGACGGCGCCCTCACCATCCATCTCTGGGGTTCTATCATTTTACAGCCCACATACCTTTTCCTGAGAAGAAACCAGAAGAACAATAATTCATACATGACAACAGCATCAAGACGAGGAGATCTGGCACAAAAAGTAGCGAGAGCAACAACCACTGAAAGCAAAATGAGAAGAATATACCTTCATAATGATGCCCGCTAAGCTTTGAGCTGGAAATTGTTGCAAACAACCGAAAACCTTCAGCCACATTAACAGCCTGAAAGAGTTAATGGATATTTTTGAAGTTATCTAAAAATGGGGTATAAAACTCTAAAAAAAACAGAACCCAGCAGTGCTTCTGAGATAGAGAGAGAGCCATAAAAAATCGGTATAATTAACTCAACCCCTATGGAACATCGAAAAGATTGTATGCCTAATTGCCTTGACATGATCCAGCAAGCCAAATCGATAATAAAAAAATGGAGAGCGGCATGCTTGCACCTATCCATTTGACTTACTACAGGCTAATTTTAAAGCAAATACCTCCTCATGTACAGTTGCAAACGAGCGTGCACCTTCCAACAAAGGCAACAAGATGAATTGCACCTCAACAGGCGACTTATCTATATCCTCAAAGACTACCCAAAATCCTTGCTGGATAGCCTGTAAGATAATATCATGTCAACTGATGAAAAGTCAATAGATGAAATCCATTTACTCTCCTAAGGCATACCTGAGTCAACGAACCAGGTTGCCATCTGAACTCCCCGGGCTGTTCTGAACAGACATAGCTCCCAACCAGCACCTTGCTATCCATTTGGTCATCCATATGAATAAATAAAACTGAGAAAAAAATTATCAAAGAGTTTAAACTTTGGTGAGGGAAAAACGAGATAGATATCTGAATCGCATCAAAATTCGTTTTCTCTAGAAGATTCCAAACAGTATCCATATGGTTGTATGAAAAAGTGAAAAGATTCTATGTTTAGTCTGAATAATGATTTCCTGAACGAAAAACCATTTTCCTATCAAGCAGGAGCAACCTATTTCTATCATTATTAGCCCACCATAAGCCACGTGTCATACGAAAAAACAGTTTTTATCATATGACCAAATAAAATCAGATGTACTGATTCTATCAGGAAAAATGAGCCACATACTGATTCTTCAAACCTTTTATCTTCATCCAAGCTGGAGTTTGAGAGAAGTATGGACATTATTTATTGTATTCTAGTTTATCTGATAGTTAACCACACGCCGAACATCAACAATCACAACTTTGCCCGCAGCAAGTCCCCTTGTCCTTGCACTGGATACTGATGATTCAATAATATTATTCAAAAAAAAAACTGATGATTCAATATTGATGGCATTAACAGTGGATCATCCGGCGTCAATGTCAACGTCAACAGTCTGAAGGCTAGTTAAAGCTTACGTATATGAATTTTTCACTAGAATTAAACTAAGTTGACGCCATAGTCTGTAACCCCAAAAATCGTCAACGTCAACAAGTGTCAACGATAGACAGTTGAAGTGGGCCAAACTCTAGCCAAAAATTAAACAAAAAGACCGATAGAATAATCTCAGAAGTAGTTTGATTGGATAAAGATTCTCCTCTAAAACAAATATGGATGATAGGACTTGTGACCGTTTGCATACAGAATTTTCCTCGAACTCACAGATTGAAGATCAAACTACTCCCAGACAGATACGGCATCTTTGCCTTCATGGTGACTAATTAAAAAATGAATCATTGCTACAGTAATTTAACAGGATTATATTCCAAATGAATGTGTGTTCCTTGGTAAGACTGAGGTTATCAATGTACTTTGTGCTCTCGTCTTAACCTCTTTGAGACAGGACCAACTTGAGCATTATAAAGTTGTAAATGTACCTTGGGCTTGATATGTTTCTGCCAACTTCCTGATCAATGCTGTCTTCCCTGACCCTGTGGCCCCATGAAGGATAACTGGACAGTTTTGAGCAATAGCCACCATAACTATTTCCACACCTTTCTTCACTCCAGATGTCAGTACAAATGGACTGTTTGAACTTCCACCACTGCTCATAGAAAATGAAAACAACGATAAGTAGTATCCAACCTCTATCAAACCTCGTATCTCTAACTCAGGGAAGAAGACAATTCATGAAAGAATACTCGTATAAGGAAAGGCAACAAATTATGGAAATGAGTCACAATTAATGAAAGGCAACAAATTATGGAAAACCGTATATGGAAACAATAACGTGACATGGCTGATAGTGATAGTGCAACTACAACGAAGAGGAGGAAATGAGTCAGAATTTTTACTCCGAGGTCCTCCTCTTTGATTGGCAAGGAGTCAAAGCAAAACTCTGACTTGTCTTGTAGGGACACATGAAGGATCCGCCAGAAGACTTCAGATGCAGACTGGCACCGAGAATTCCACCCTCGATGACTTCTCTTCCTGATTGAACAGTTGGGAAGTAAAAGCTAGCCTTCTCAACTGCTGTGTCCTGGCAGAATTCATCCCAACTGCCATTGAAACAAGTGCGTTCCAGGTAAGAAACCTAAAATGCGAATAAAGCTTTACTTAATGATGCAGTAAGTGAGCAAATGTAAAACTAACCGAAGCATGCAGAGAAATGCCTCATCTGCTTGTAGACCAACGTTTGCCATGGACTTATTGCTCATTTTCAGTGTAATTGACAATACAACTATTGCACACCATCTCAAGTCCGCCATTTTGCTCATCGATGATACTATTGTACCTTCTTTAAAATTGGATAATGTCTTCAATAGATCCCAGAAACAGCACCAACTCCAAATCTTGGAAATGATGTCAGGTTTCAACATAAGAAACCGTAAGGATATACGAGCCGCTCCCAGCAGCAGATGATAATCCTGAAATCAAAAGGATATATCATGGATGAAGGGAAATGATTAAGATAAAAAGCAGGACCCAACATCCTCAACTGAGAAATAAGAACGGAAATTAACAGAGATAAACCTGATTTAAAATAACAGATTCAAAGCTAAATCCAGGCTTTTAAATCAAGGTGGTGTTATATTTCAAAATGAATATTTCTTCAAAAAATGAAGATCAGTAGATTGATATCATCATCATCAACCGCGGCGGAGACAGTGGAGAAGTGGCTGGACAGGCTGCGCGCAGCGGAGCCCGCCGTGCGGAGCTTCTTCTTCGTGGAAGAAGCCGAGCGAGTCCTGAACCAGGCAGAGGAGGCCGACCGGGCGACTCGGCGGTGAAGGACAACATCTGCACGGCGGACATGCCTTCCACGGGCGGCTCTCGCATCCTGGAAGGGTACCGGCCGGCGTACGACGCCACCGCCGTGCGGAAGCTCCGCCGGAGCGGCGCAATCGTGGTGGGGAAGATGAACCTGGACGAGTTCGGGATGGGGAGCTCCACCGAGGGTTGCGGATTTCACGCCACAGCGAACCCTTGGGACTTGGCTAGGGTTCCGGGCGACTCGTCGGGGGGCTCCACCGCCGCTGTCACCGCGCGGCAGTGCGTGGTGGCATTCGGCAGCGATACCGGCGGCAGCGTGAGGCAGCCCGCATCCTTCTGCGGCATCGTCGGCGTCAAGCCGACCTACGGGAGGGTTTCCAGGTTCGGGCTCATGGCGTATGCTTCTTCCTTGGAGGCCATCGGATGCTTCGGAGCTTCGGTCCTGGACTCGGCTGCTGTTCTTGGCGTGATTTCTGGCCATCATAGACTCGATTCCACCAGCAGCACTAGCCGGATCTTTCTTTCTTGTATCATCCTATTCACTTTCTTTGTGAGAGAAAGAATGTTCTTCCTGGCAAGTTCCCGACAAAGATCACTACTTCTGGCACTGTCTTGAATCCTTCAACAGAAATTACTGACGATTTTTCTCTGGACAACAGTGAACTTTCTGAAGATAATGACGATGAGGAGGATCGTGATGAGAATGTACCCGGTATTCATAATATCTTGGACGACATGATTCCCGGGGTCAAGGTGAAGGTCATGAAGATGGTCTCCCCGGGAAAAGTTGACAGAGATCTGATTTCTCAAGTGATCGAGCAAATCATAGAGGACGAAGATGAGGATGCAGACTCCGACATGGAAGACGTGGAATCAGACGATGAATCAAAGACAGAGAGCGATGTTGATGAGATAGATTCGGAGGGTGGAAATGTAACAAGCATGGAGGGTTCGGAGGATAGCGAGGGCGACATTGCAGAAATGTCCCTGAAATTCGTTACCGGAGGAAGAATGCCAAAGGGGTAAGAGACCCGTGCATGCTCAGCACAAGGGGGGGCCACATGAGAGGGACGAGGGGGCCCTGAACAACAATCAGAAGAAGGATAGAACAGGACCAATGCCGCAGAGGAGATGGCGGAGGGGGACCTGGGCAAGAGAGGGCAGACCCCGGGGGCACACATTAAATGCAGAGGGAGCGCAAGAAGACCCTGGAGTTGCTGTAGCAGGCAGAGGCATAGACGGATCAAGAAAACACATGAGGACGGCACACGAGCAAGAAGTCCCGTGCGGATTGGAGAACGAAGCGGTTGGATGGGTGACGGTGAGATCTCGTAGCGCGAAGAGGGCTCAACTTGTCAATGGGCCAATACAGCAAAGACCCCTCGGAGAGAAAAACATTTGTTTCAGATGTTTAGCGCAAGGCCACCACGCACGTGACTGTCGAGATCCAGTGATCTGCCGGGGGTGCCGAAGGACAGGACACCACCAGTTCGAGTGTAGGCAAGGAAGAGGAGAAAATAACAGAATTCAGGCGCAGACAGGACACCTGATCCAAAGCCAAAGATCCACTGAAGGGCAAGATGAGGGCATCAATTTTCTCCAAAAATGCCTGGTGGGAGATGTTTTCGGAGATAGCCCAGAGACCGAGGTCGTACGGGCTGGCTTATGGCAGAAATTCCCGAAACTGGAGCAGGCGGAGATACGACGGATAGATACCAACACCTTTTTTCTTCGAAGGGTACCGATGGCTGCCTATGTGGCAGTATGCGGCTGGAAGCAACGGATCACCGACACCACGGAGGTGAGATGGCGGCGGATACTTCCCACCGATGGACCTGATGGAGTTAAAAAAATGGGGATCATGGTGGAGATGCATGGGGTCCCGTTGGTGCATCATAATAAATCGACGCTGACAAAATTGGTCTCCTCATTCGGACGGCTTAAGAGTATCATCTCGACAGGGTTGGAATGTGGGACCCAAACGTGGCGTTACTAGACGTCGAAGTGATAGAAGGGGAGTCGTTACCAGAATCAGCATGGTCACATGGACACACGAAAACCTTCAAGGTCAGAATAAGCCACAAGACTCCCCCAGCAGCACCTTGCGAGTTCAGGGGCTCCCCCACAAGACCCCCATCGGAGCGACCTACCATGGAAGAAGGCGTACAAGGAGTAGAGAGCGGCAACAAGATGCAGGTGGAGAGCGCATCATCGTCCTTACCGTTGACATCGGCCACTGTGGACAAGGTTCAGAAAGACCGAAGCCCAAGACGGAAGAGGATACGGCAGATAACTAATGAAGCTCTTTGCCGGTTCAAGGGTGTGGTTTACCTAAGGGGGAAACTGGCTTTAATGGAGGCAGATGGTAAGAAGACTTGGGTGGTGTCCAGGCAAAATGGTCAGGTGCGCTTAATCGTGGACAGCAGATCAAAGAAAGTGAAATCTCGAAAAGAGCTACACGAGGTAGCACCAAATGGTCAAAGCTCCAAGGGAAAAGAGATCATAGAGTCATCAAGCCACATAAAGGAAATAGAGACAGAGGAAACTCAAATCGCACACCCAACATTGCTTGAGTTGGCGAAGGTAGTGGAGGTGACACCGGAGAAGATGCAGGGAGAGCAATTATCATATAATAGATGAAGTATGTATCGTGGAATGTGCACGGTCTACGGGATGAAGGGAGACGGGGAGTGGTGGGGAGCTATTTACGGGACTGGGGAGCCGATGTGGTCTGCCTACAAGAGACGATGTTGGAGAGGTGTGAAACAGAAGAATGGAACTTGGTGGGACGAGGTTTTCTCGAGGGCTTCGTGGCCGTGAATGCCACAGGTAGATCCGGGGGCCTATTGGTGGCATGGAATATGACGACCTTTGCCACACCTTTTTTTCACATGTCACCTTACTCAAGGAGTATGGGCCTCGCAACAAATTTCAGGGGTGAATATCTCCTCAGACGACGATTTTTGGGCATCAGTCACGACGGGTGGATACCGGACCGGAGCAGAATGGCGTGGGGGAGAATTCTCGCAATACTGTGGGCGGTATGGTTGCACCGAAACAAAGTGGTGTTCAAGGGAGGAAAGGCTTCAGTCGAGAGTGCCATATTTGATGTTGAGGCACTAATATCTTTTTGGGGGGTAGGGGGATAAAAACAGGATGTGCAGTCATAACTGTAAATGATGTGTACAGGACTTTGTTTTTTTAATAGTATCAGGTGGACCACCGGTTTCGGGTGGTCTGCCCTATTTTCTTCAAAAAATATATATATATATATTTCAACATGAATGAAAATAAATAAATCTAGGTAGTTCTTTTCTCGACATTAGAATATAATCCTGTTAAATTACTGTATCAAATTTTTTTGAAACTTGGAATATAAGATGGACTTTTTTCCAACAAAGACCAGAGCAGACGACATGTTCCATCAGACGATCCATCAAACGATGGAAAGAATGGTCAAGACTCTGAAACAATACCAGTATCAATATTGTGAACCGTTTGTCTACCCTCTACCTCGGGAATCTTCTCCTCTATCCTCTCCAATTCTGTTATCGGCATTGAACCTTGAGTATTTCCATTGATCGTTGGTTTACAACTGTCCATCGATACGTCCCGAGAGCGGGATCATATCAGGGACTTCCTCACAATGTTGCGGACAGAACGACAATAATGAACAAGAAAATACAGTATTCTCGAATAAATATTCAAATTTTCAGTCATTAATCTGATCTATGCATTGCATGATACAGAAGCTTTATTTTCATACTCAAAATGCCTTGATACAGAAGAAACTTTTCTCAAGTGGCCTTTACTCAATCGGAGGTATTTACAGAGTCTACAAAATATGCTATGCATAAATCACATCGAGTAGGCCGCAATTACGCCCTCAAAAAGCATCACTAAGCAAGACTTGTAAAAAAAAAGTAAAGCACAGTACCTTTTCAATTAGCCGAAAAGAGGAGATTGCTTTCTGTAGTCGTAGGAAAGGAGGATGAGAAAATTTAAAATAATCCAATATAGACCTGCACAGAAGAACAATGTTATTTGACGACTGATCTGTGCCTCGGCTAGAACAGACAGTATATTGCAGAAATTAGCATCCTAAGAAAAAAATTTGATACAAGTCGAGAGCCACATATTTGGGCTTGACCATTCAGCCAGTATTTCTGTGAAAAACATAAAACTTCCAAGATGAATCCGAACAAAACATCAAGAGGAATCCTTAATTTCATCACTAACTATATAACAAAGTCCATCCAAAAAGAGCATCAAATAGAAGTGGCCATCAAATGACTGATGCTCATCCGATACAGGATGGCGTAATAGAAAAGTTGCTAAATAAAAGTTAAGACTTTCTAAAAGAATCTGATAAAAAAATCGACAGAAAGCTTTGTTTTCATCACAGACAACAGGGACACAGTCCATCCGAAAACGCCATCAAACAGAAGTGGTCATCGACAGATAGATGGCCACCGATGCCCCATAGCGGAATACGAAAAAAGTTTAAAACTTTACACCGTTCCCGAAGGCAGTCTTCACATCGTACAAAACGAAGTACCGAAAACCCTCAGCCGACGCTGTTATAACGGTAATTGAGAAAAAAAAAATGAATTAAGAAGAAAAGAGACCCACTTCAACAGTATAGGCTGTAAATCCAGCAACCGACAAAAAGCAAGGCAAGCAAATTCATGCAGCCTAAGTCCGCGACGCCTTGTCGCATAGAAACCGATGATTTCAGCATCATCTTCGTCAATTTCCTCCGCATCTCCGTCCCCGGAATCCCACTTCGGGTCCAACTTTATCCATTGCGCCTGAAGTCTTCCCACGGCCCTGTCCACTATAATCCTAGACAGAGGGCGGAAGCAGCCGACGATGGGCAAAGTATAACTCGGATGAATCAAGGGTTCCGCCAAAGCAGACGCCACACGATCCTGCAAACTCAAATCTCCGCTAATTTCCAATCCATCCACATCAGAAGCGAGAATGGCGACTTCCTTGTGGGAAGCGAGCCTGGGGCAGCGCGCGAGGAGTCGCCGCAAGGCAGCGCAGCAACTGAAACTCCCGTCCAACGAGAACGACGACGACGATGGATTCACTCCTTCATCGCCGGCATCGCTAGCGATGGCCATTCCTCACGCGATGAACGAATTCTCGAGCACGATGGAAAGCGGAGGCTTAGGGTTTAAGGGTTTAAGGGGAAAGGGTACCCGACGTAACCGCCTTCTCCGGTGGCGGGGATTTCGTATTTAAATCGATTTTCTTATTTTTACCAATGAATATTCATCCATTTTAAAATACCAACATATTAGCCTTCTGGATTGTGGTAAAATAAGCCAGCTTAAATGATTTTGAAGGGTTTTTTAAGGGCGCCATTCCTGCTTTTTGTGCTCAAAGTTATTCTGTTTACTACCTCAAAAAGTTTGTATTTGAGTTTATTACCACGGACTTGGGCACGACTTTGGTCCATGAGAAGCTGACTTGGGTCCATCTTCACTGATACTTAACAGATTCTAGGATGTCTCATTTGTGTAATTTTGTTTTAATCACGAAGAGCCATCAGTTTGACTTTTATTATTTTCATTAAAAAACGATAATTACAGAAAGATAATTATCTTGAAGTGAGCATTGGGCTGGTTTGAGATTATTTTTGGCCTTGAAGTGGACGTGTCTAAATTGGTTTTTTTAATGAGTAATAATGGAATTTTATATGAGATTATATTAGACCATTTGTTTAGTGTTTGGGGCTGTCTCTCTGGTCACCAGGGTACCAGAAAAAATAGAAATTTGTTCTCCATTTCGACACCTTTTGGAGCATTTGATGTGTGCCTGAGTGCATTGTGTGACATAGAGGTATATTTTCCCTTTCCACACCTTTTGGAGCATTTGATGTGTGCATGATTGCGTTGTGTGCCATAGCGGAATAAGATGTTATGTATGAGTCCCAAAGTTCTATTTAACAGTTCTTTCGGAGAAACAGTCCTAGGTGAAGGATACAAAATTATTGATGAAAGGTCACCAACATTTATAAGATAACTTCCTTTAAAAAGTAATTGGTTTGTAGTCTCTAATTGTGTTGCAACAAAATAAATCATATGCTTAGGGGATTCCACAACATGTAATCCTATCATCAGAGGATAATGCCCTGTAGAATATTTTTCAAAGAAAGCAAAATATGTTTAATTTGGAACTCGTGTTTTGGAGACGCAACCAGGTGTACAGTTCCAATCTCAGTTAGAGTCCTGCTGGCTTCATACTAATGGACTTTTTATGTGAATTTGATGGAGATTTGGAATGGGTACTGCATTCCATTCTGGAGCCATAGGTTGTATTCCCTATGGGTTGGGCTATCACCAGCCTAACATGCAAATGTTTAAAATTAGGAAAGACTCTCCTTTTTTTGGGAGAGTGGAGTGTATTTTGGTGCCACGTGTCAAACCACGTATTGTTTCCCCTCATCCAACTTCTCACATAATAAGAGGTTTCATTCACATCCAAAACATTTGTCATAAGTTCCATCATTAGTTCATTTGGATAATCCTTTAGTCGACTGGCCCATTCCCACATTTCCTTTTTATGAGTTGACTAAGTTGGAAGTGAGACTTACGTAGAATTACATGTTAACCTTATATAGAATGAAGAAATCTATAATTGAAAGAGGCTCAACCCTGGTAAAAGTGATTTATGGCTCATTACATGGTACTTATAGTGAGGAGGAGAGAGAGTCTGAAATGAGCCGATGTTAATGGGCTATTACATATAGATAGACAAGAGAAAAAGAAAGGAATCCATTCAAATACAGCAAAAAATAAATGGGCTAATAATATTTAAACCTTATTAGTGTGAGCTTTAAATATTATGTCCCAAAGGAGCATATATTCTCCAACCTCGAGGGCATTGGTGGGTGCATAATGTAGGGAAAATTTGTGCAATTATTAGGGATGAAAGGAGATGTACGTTGATGCCACCTGAATATGACGGCACCAATGTTAGTAACGATGATGCTCAATAGCTACTAATATTAGAAATCACATGACGATGTAGACTAGATCAAAAGAGTTTGAAGATTCAAAATTCTAAAAGGGATACAAAAGAAGAAGAATAAGTGTATGTAAAACTTCAATACGTGGGTCTATTTAGACCCTGACATTCGCTTAGCCTTATGAGACTTTCTCAGAATATGGTTTGGCATCTGTGATGGAAGATCATTCTAGACGATGAAATTAGACAGGATGACAGGGGCAGTGGCACCATAATGCCTTGTGATCATTAGATTAGCCTTGTCATATCGTATCATACCTCGTTAATGATTGGCATCAGACTATCTTTAAACTTGAACTGTTATGGCATCACTATTACGAATGACATAAAGGAATTTATTGCCAACAGAATCTCTTTCTTAATTTTTTTATCACAGGAGTGCTATGACCTAATAGAAAAAGAAACTCTTTTTTTGCAACAAATGTGAAACGGAGATCAAGGCTTGAAATTTTAAAATATTGATTTTCTAATACTTTGATTGGTCAACAATGACAACATCGTCCATAATGGGTCACAAGATACATGGGGCGCATGTGTCTCCCTTTTATTGGGTCTCAAATGAAGTGCAACGATGTGGCATGCGCTGACGCACCACCACGTCACACGCGTAGGACTTTAATGATAAATATATTATAATATTATTTTGTTATACTCTTATTTTGTGTTGTCTATGACACAACCGTGTCGCGATGGGGGATTTTGATCAAGGATGACGCAAGGAAATTCAAACCAATAATTGCTTTTAATGCGGCAATGAGAGGAAAACCTTAAAAATGACATGATGGTGATGACACAGATGAGGAGAGATAAATCTTTTGATCAAATCTACAACTAAGAATAATCCAACTTCAAGGCTTGATATCCGATGATCCAGAAATCTGATTGAGCTGAAACTTTGAGGGTAGTTTTTTCTTTGTAAAAAATATAGTTAAGCTCACTTCCTCCCAGGGAAGCAGATTGAAAGAAAGTGAAAATTTCAAGGTCCATCTAGAGTGCTCTTGGTGTATTGAGTGCTTGGAGATGGTCAACAGAAAAGAAGGGAGGCTTATCTACATCGTGAAGGTGCCATGGTCCCAGTGGAACATAGGGATATAAGGTTATTCTCTTGCATTACATTGATCATTCTTCAACACCATCATTTAGGTAAATCATACCCATCATCACCATCCACCATCATACATCATCCATCCCAATCCATCATCATCTACCATCCACATCACATATCACCTACGACATCACAGTCTCGTCACATGTTCTCCTTCCTATTTGTTTAAGAAAACATAAACCATTGGCTTCTTCCATTTCATTCATCATGCTACTCCTTCCACCACCTTTGTCACCACGTCTCATCATGTCATCTCTATCGTATCTCGCTTTCAAAAAACACTCCTTTCTTTTATTAAACCCTAAATCAGATATGTCTTATTATCACTTCCTATTAGTTCTTCCATTGACTTATTGGCATACTCAAATTTATTCATGTAGTTTGTTACTTTACAGGTTAAATTATGTCTATATGATGGAGTAAACAAATTCCATTTCATGTATCAATTCACACATTAGGTAACTTTCATATTTCTAATGAATTTGGTGTTATTATTACATTGAATATGACCTGATGAGTAAATTTTTGATAACGTAATAAGAAAGGAAAAAACTATAAATAAATAAATAAAGTTGTGGCTCTAAAGGAGCCGCCAAGGGCTATAGCTGCAACCACAGCTGCAGGGCGAGTGCTAATGGCCACACATATGCAAGCTGCGGCTGCAGCCATAGTTGTAAGAGGGTACATGGCAGCCTTAAGATATGCTCACACACGCGCATGAGAGTCTCTTTATTGTTTTCTTTTTAATTCAAATGTTAAAGAGTTTCAAATTTTATATACTTTTGAGAGATTTTAAAATTTTCAATGTGGAATTAACAAACTAGGGTTTCAGAGAGATTCGGCCTGGGGAAAGGCAGAAATTACAAAGCCCTTACCAATCCCACGGGCTACCGCAAATATTGATTCATAGAGAAACCAACATCGGGCTATGCTTTAACCCAGCCCAAAGCTTGAGTCGGAATGGGCTTTTCTTATAACGAACACTTTAATCCTGACCATTGATCTTATCAAAGAAGATAGAACGGTCAGATTAAATTGACATCTTTTTAATATATCCTTTTTTTCTTTTACATGCGTCTAGTGTTCGCCCAACCAATATCCGCCCGCCATCCAGTATCAGACAACCGATATCCGATATCCAGGAA
Source organism: Wolffia australiana (assembly GCF_029677425.1). Taxonomy (NCBI): domain Eukaryota; kingdom Viridiplantae; phylum Streptophyta; class Magnoliopsida; order Alismatales; family Araceae; genus Wolffia; species Wolffia australiana. The sequence goes on along the minus strand of NC_135841.1, from coordinate 13,969,296 downwards.
AAAATGGGACGGTGTCGGATATCGGATATCGGTCGATATCCGTCTAGAAGGGGTTAGACGGATATCAGTATCGGATATCGGGGGGGTAAGGACGAATACGGTATCGGATATCGCATATCAGTTTTCCGATATCCGGATTTCGGAGACGGATACCGCACGCCGGGTATCGATTGTCGATATCCGGATATCAGAACCGGTATCCAGATATCGAAACCAATTCCGACCGATAAAAATAAGCTATGTTTTACATTCCACCTATTAGTTTTAATCGCATTGTATGGTTTTTGATTTATGATCAATGCCTATTAATATATAGTGTGAAATTTTATTTTTTTTCTTCCATATGGGATAACAGGATTCAAAGTTAATGTAAACTCTGAATCCCGTTATCCCACATGGAAGATAATAGAAAATTTTCTCTGTATAAATAATGTTTATATCTATTACCGCTATATTTTAAGAACGTTATATATATATAATATTTAATTAATAAGTACACCGTCCAATAAATAGAAACAAAAATTTCTAAATCTTTCCATATGGGATAAATGGATTTCGAGTTTAACAGAAAACCCGAATCCTTCTATCCCATATGGAAAAAATTAAAAATCCGCAACTGTATATAATAGTTGAGATGTATGACCAAATAGAAAGCTCTTCCGGTTCACCTGTGCCCACGTTATCTATGTGAAATGGGGGATATCTAATAAATAAAGTTATTTTTATTATAATTCGATGCGGATATCGGTTTTCGATATCCGATACCGTTATCTGCCCCGTTGAGACGGAGACGGATGCCGACATCGAGACGGATATCGGTATCGGATATCGGCACTATAGCAACCGATATCCGATACCGATATCCGGTATCCAGATATCGAAAAAAATGGATACCGGAAAATGCCTTTCCGGTATCCGATACAGCATTGGTCGCGATACTGGCATCCGGTACCGGTATCGGGACGGGCGAACCCTACATGCGCCAAATTAGCAACCGCGGCTGACGCATGCCAATGAAGAGCTGCCATATAGAGGATATGCTCAATGTGTGTGGACCACTGAGTATTAAAAGGGTCCACAGCTACAATTTTAATCGTAGCTTTTTGACCCTCCAAGATGTGGATTGGACGGTTGAGGAGAAAAACATGGCATTCTTCAACCTCTCGGCGTCGTTTCCGTCGTCGGCCACCGGATTCCAGCGACAAGAGGACGGATCTCCGCCTATTCACTGCCAAAAAGTAGTGGGGATTGATCCCATATCGATGAGACACTTCCTTGGAGCACTTCCTTCCTATAAAACACAAATTTACCTGCCCCAAATCTGACATATCTCACTGAATTTGAATCTGAACCTTGAAATTTAAAACGTAGAGAATCCTCCTCCTTTTCATTTTCCCTTTATTCTCTCAATTAGGGGCCATGACCTGGAGAGAGAACTGTAAGAGTTATGGAAGACGAGAAACATCATCAGTGACTGACCTGGAGGAGGACTGGCCGTTTGAAGTCGATATGGAGAACGGGGTCTGAAGTCGTCGGGAGCCGAAAACACGCGAGGAATCCTGGTAAGTCAACACCTAACCAGAATTTGATACAAAAAATGTTTACTTAATTGCTAACAAACTTAGGAAATATTTTAATACAATCGGCATGAATATTTCAGCTTTTGCAAAATTTGTTTTCTCTTGTGCATTTCATCAAACACTTGGTCAGCATCACTTTTCAAAAGAAATTCTAATCGATTTTTTAAATATTTCTAATCCAATGAAAAATCTTATAAAATACCTAATAACTATAAAAAAATTACACAGCTCATTCTATTGATTTCCTAGATATAAAACACACAAAAAATCCTTGGCATTTCCTATAAGAGTGTCATATAACTACGTTCTTTCAAGCATTTCATCAAATACATCATACTCATAGTATTTTCCAAACGTTTACTCTGAATTTTCTACCAGAAATTGACTTCTAAAAAATTACTTTAATTATCTAATATACATATACTATCATAATAAAAAATTACATCGTTGAAATAAAATCTCTAGGGGAAATTCTCTTTATAAAAACATATATAGTTTTACATTTTCTACTAATCATTTTACAAACAACTAGGGTACTCTCTATCTTCTTCAACTACACTCTCTATATTCCTTGTTTCTAGATAATTTTCATCACCTTAACTATCTCTTAATATTTAATTGAACCATTTTTAGATATATTTTCACATTTTCCTATCTGGAATTCAAATATCAATAATCCTAAATTTCTTATGGTTACTATTATCCTGGAAATTCTTATCCCTATCTTTTAGTTCATTAGTTAATTCTATTTCTAAGAGCCAATTCCTGAGGAGATGACCCTACTCATGCTATAAATCTTTGAGTAAGATTAAAATTCATAAATATTATTTGACAGGAGTGAAAGTGATAACAACGACATTAAGACACATATTTTTCCTTTATCACTTATTGTCACCTCTTCACATCTTCCTTCATCCTTGCCTTTCATTTTCGCTCACTTCATTTAAGATCCACGATCCACCACTCGTGTATTACTCTTCTTATTCTTCTTAAATAATTTTCATCTCTATCACTATATTTATCCTATCAGGCATAGGAATAGCTAGATCAATTTCATGATCTCTCCTCTCAATCCTAGTAAGGGCTTGTACATGCCGCTCAAGCCAAGATTTAGAAATGCAGACCAAGTTCAAGAGGAAAAATCACAAACTTCACTAAAACATAATCCAAATTACACTAAAAATCAAATACAATGAAATAGAAAGCACCTAATAGAGTTGATCCAGGATGAAGCTCCTCTCCATCTTGCAGTTGTGAGAGAGCCACCTCTAGAATGATCTCCTCCTCTGGAAATTTGGCTTTTATACTTGGGTTACATATTAAAAATTAGCATTTTACCCTCATTTAGTAATTAATTTTTATCCATCAATTTGGGCTTGATCTAAATGATCGAACATAATAAAAAGAGGAGGTGGAGACGAGCAAATCCATAAAACATCACCTCAATCAGACTTCAAGATCAAAAGTTATTAATAAATGAAAATTGACCAATCATAGCCGTTGGATCAATTTTTATTTATTTAATTTAAATTTTCTTTTACACACAATGTCGTGTCATTTTCTGATTGGCTGATGCATTTTGAACTTCAAATGGCGGGTTCATTCTTGGCGCTCCACGTACCCACGTCCTGCAGTAAAAATAAAGAAAAAATAATAAAAATAGACATAATGAATAGCAATTTTCATTTACCTGTGCGCCTTCATATTTCAAACCAATCACAGAGTGACAGGTCACCTCCCGTGCGTGCACTTTGTATGCACAGCACGGAAGGTGAACTTACCTCTTGGAGAGAGAATGGCCTAGAATTTTGCAAAAGCGTCGCTGTTTAAATACACAAGCCCAAATCGACGCCACTCAAAATTTTTTATGTATACATCCTTTTTGCTCTCTGTCTCCTCCAATTTTCCTGAACCCCATTAAAAAAAGTCCTGATTAATTGCAATAAAACCCTGAAACTATTTTAACCGTATCTTTACGTCAGCACATACGACCGAGAGCTGTTTTTAAGGGTATAATTGCAACAACAATTTAAGAAAAACCCCTCCAAGTTTAGATATTACTTTAAAACTCATATTTTCGTAATAAATATAATTTTGTCTCATTTAAAATTTCATTTCTTCCTCGAATGAATTCCCAAAAATTCCAATAAAATACTAGAAAATTCTAGAAAAATCAGTAATTCATCCTGCCATTAATTAACATTAAAATTAATTTTTAAACGTGCCATCTTTGTTAAAATAAAATTATGCTATGCTTAAATAAATTTCAGAAAATTCATAAAATAGGGAAAAAGCAAAATTCACTTGCAAAAATTAATTAACATGAAATATATGATAAAACCCCTATTTTAGACTCTTTAAATGCATAAAACTGTGCCGATTGCTTGAAATAAATACCAAATTTAGGGTGTTATCACTGCCTCATACTTCATATGCATCTCGTCTTCTCAAATTCACCAAATAGATAAAGTTATTTCCTAGGATCCGTTCCATGCGGAGACAACCCTTGCTCATCATTAACTAGTCAAATTATTATTACGAGTTTATGAATTAAAAATTGATTCCAAAAAAATATCATTTTACCCTATTTTTTTCTTTATTAGTAAACCTGGCATGCATGTGTACCATTGAAATTGATTAAAAGCATAATGATGCTGAAGTGGCACCCAGAAACATAATACCACATCATAAAATCATTGAATGTCTTATGGCTTTTATGATGCATGCATCAGCAAGTAGTTTAATATAAGAAGAAGAAAAGAAAAAAGATGTAGAGCGACATGCATCATAAAATCTTTCAGATAGTGTTGTTCTTTTTGTATATTCAAGGTCTGTGATGATTATCATTCAAATCAGACTATTTAGAATACATGTGTAGAGTAGGATAATGAATACAAAAAGGGATGTTCGGAATGACATTGGAATCTCTTTTGGGTGACTTTAATTCGTTATAGATAATTTCTTATATATGATATCTAATCCGGGAGTGTTTCTCAATTTTGGAAGTTTTTTGTATTAGATATCATGAATGGATATCACATATGAATAATATTAACAATATAACATACTAGTAAGTGTATCTCTATCGTGAGAGGGGAAGTGAGCGGGAGAACGAGCAATAGTCAAAGACATACATACAAGAGGGCGAGAGAGCCAAAGAGAGTCAAATAGAGTGGGAGATATAGAGAGAGTCAAAGAGAGGGGGAGAGCCAAATGCAGAGAGTTAGAGAGAGGGAGGGCGATAAGCCTTAAAAATGCGTATAAATATGTCGTTGATTTGATGTTTAGACTTATACAATAAAATTTATAAATACCCTTAATCACTAAATATAGAATATAGAGCAAGCAAGGGGTCAAACCACAAGGAGGCAGAAAGTAAGAATTTTTATCAAATTTCAATGAATTAATTCAAAGAAGAATTAATTATGCACTTAATAACTCTTAATTATGCTTAATAGTGTTTTTAATTAATCAAAATCAAGTAAAACTTAATTTTGATTTTAAATATTTTGGTCAGAAAGCTCAAGATAGAAGTATTTCAATTATAAGATCAGATTAATTCAGATTATTAATTTCCCAATTAATATAAAATTTTAAGACACTTTTTATGAATTAAAATTGGGAATTAAATAATCAAGAAAGGGATTTTTTTTAAATTGGACTTCAAGATGGATGAATTTTTTAATCAATTTTTATTTTTAAGTTTTTAATATATTAAATTAAATTCCTAAATGATAAAAATCAAAATCTAGAGAGAGAAACTAGACAATTTAAACTAGAGAGAGAAGTGAAGAATTTGGGGAAAAGATGAAATCTGACCCTAAATTAAAAATCTAATGATGGATAAATGTTCTAAATTGATGTAGAGTTAAATATCAAAAATCAGATCGTGAATCAGAATCAAGATGCAGTGCTACTTTCATTCAAAACCAACTTCTACGGCATGTACATTTTGCCCATGCCTTGGCGTTTTAGAATCGTTCAAGAAGAAGATTGAAATACAAATCAGAAACTTACAACTTTGAGTGAAGAATCAAGAACTATCGACTTCAAAAGCATCCCTTGCGTCCTTCTTTTGGATAAATCCTTGGAGAGAGCTTCAAAAAGTGATTTCTGCCCTTTTCCAGACCTCTATTTAAAGATCCAACCGAGGGGTAGAGGGGGAAAAGACAAACATACCCTCAAAATTTCAGCCCAATCGGACATCTAGATCTCTAGATATCGTCATTTTACTGCAGATTAATCTAGGCCGTTGGATCATTTTATATCTAAAAAAAATCAATTTTTCTGATTGGTTGCAGCATTCTTTCTCGTCTTCCGCCTCCTCGGATCATGCACTGACACTTCGTTGTCTGCGTCCAAGGTGCGCAATCATTGGATGATTGAAGCTCCTTTTGAATGGCTGAGAGGACACCACGTCGCCCTCGTCATTGGCCCTTAAAAATAAAGAAATAAAGAAATTAGCTTACCGATTTATTTAATATAGGCGGCGTTGATTTCTGCATGCATTTAATGCACGCGGCGAATCGACGCCGCATATATAAAATGGCGTCTTTAATAATTCAAAATGCGGCTGTCAGTTGCCGCGTGCAATCAGTGCACGCGGCTAACTGACGCAGCATATATTAAATAAAGCACGTCTTAAAAAAAATGCGGCGGTCGGTTGCCGCATGCATTAAATGCACGCGAAAATCGATTGCGGCTTTCATTTTTGTAAAGCATGCCACAATTTTTGACCTGCATCATTTTTTTTTAAATGTGGTAAGCTTACCGGGCGTCTATTTCCACGTGCAGTATGAGCTAATGATTGGCTCGTTATGGCATCGCGATTTGCGATGCCATAATGAGCCAATAATGCTCATTCTCTCTCTCTATTCTTATTCAAATAAAATTCATCCATTTATTCGCTCGAATTTCGGGCGAATGACCTGGATACCCCTTGATAAATATATAAATACATTGTAAAATGCCAAATAAATTAAATATGTATTATTTAAGTATATAAAAATTATTTCTTGGCTATGTATGGTCAAAAAATTATATAAAAATATGTAAAAATTCCAGAAAAATTAAGAAAGCCCTTACCAACCTTTAGCCAAGTATTTAAGGCCCTGTAAATTTTTTTTTCACTGAAATGAGGTTAAATTCCATGTAAAAAATGATAAAAAAAATCAGAAATAATAGTAAAATTAAACTGTAAGTGATTTATCTTTATTTTTATATGATAACATGCAAATATAGTCATTAAAACACATAAATATAATGTAAAATTAATTAATTAATCATGTTAATTTGCAAGTTATCAGAGGGAGAGCGGAAAGAATGTGAGACAGTGAAAGAGGGATCGAGAGGTAGAGAGATAGTTGGAGACAGAGTGATGTAGAGAAAGGGAAATAGAGTGGGATAGAGAAACATAGAATGGGAGGGTGAGCAAGAGAGACTAAGCGAGAACGGGAAGGAGATAGAGATAATGAGAGAGAGTCAGAAAGAGGGTGGGCAAATGAGCAGTAGAGAGAGGGAGAGATAGTGAGAGAGAGAGGAAAATGAGATAGACTAAGGGAGTCAAAAAGAGGGAGAGAGAAAGACTTAACGGTATCAGTTATCAAAATCGTATCAATTATCTCTTAGCAATCATTATTGTTATCCAACTTAATGATATCAATATATGATATCATAATCTGGGTAACGATATCTGTTATACAGTGAAATGTTATACGTTGTCATTATAAAACAAACTTCAGACTTTTCCAGATAATGGATATTGTGATATCCCATAATGAATCTCGAGTATGGATACCATTAGTAGCACCCTAGTTTAGAGACTAAAGATCACTGTATTATGATCTTGTCATAATTCAGTAACCCATGCATATATTGAAGGACTTCATTATAAACATCATATAAGAAAACAAATATTTTAGTGAAATTAAATATGACATTGAATTATGATTGGTTTGACAGCCACATAATATCTATTTCCTTATAAATTAATGTGGAATTAATTTTTTACCTCTAAGGATCATTCACCCAACTCTATTGAATATAGCATGACAATGGAGAAAATCCCAAATGACTCTTGAATCAAATCCAAGTGTTTGGAATCCTATGTATGAGGTAGGATGTGGAATTTGTTCCATGAGAATATTTCAGGTCGGACATAGAGATGAGCAATAGATAGTCATGAAATGAAACCTTAAATACTTGAGAAGGACTAAGGATTGATTTATGTAGGAGAGGGTCTTAACCTAAATGGTTATTCTGACTAAAGTTTTTTGGCAAACCTGCATGATAATAAATGTACAACCTAGTTTGTGCTTGCATCAAACGGAGGGGTAGTGTCTCGAAAGAGGTCAAAGTTGATAATCACTTAGATACATCTGGTTGGGTTTTGATGCCTTCTAGATGAACCTTCTAGATTCGTTATGTGAAATACACCTTCTAGATGGAGGGTTGTGTTTTGACAATGAATTATGAATGTCTAACCACAAGATTCTAATCAATATTATCATAGATGCAAAAAGAAATACACGACAAGACTGCCTTATGTGATTGTCCGCCTCGGGTGTAAGATAAGACTGACTCATGGAAGATGACATAATCAATCTGTGGTCATGGAAAAGGAAATATCAGAGGTGTTCACTGATATTTTTTTCCATGCTTGAGTTCTAGCTATAATGATTTATTGGGATTTGATAGTAAACCGTACTTTAAGTTTTTCGAGTATGACATGTAGATGAAGGATATAAAGACAAGACTTTAATAATGGTAAAGGTTCCAGAAGAAATCTGACATACTCCTATGTATCTTCAGGAGAACGAGTTGTAGTTGGACCCCCGAGTTGTAGGAAACTCAACCTATCAATTAGGTCAAATTGATCATTAAGTAATTAATCTATAAGTTGATAATTTAATAAATAAGGTTGTTCATCAAAATTATTGGGCCTTTAGATTTATTAACTAGGCTGATACTTGCATACACTCCCTTCTCTTCTATTGTTTTCTCAAAAGGCTGCATTTTAATAAGCCGAGAAGGTTAATATCCTCTTAGATTTCAAGACGATGATTTAGGGAACGACAAGGAGACCCAATGTTCAAAAGATAATGTCAATACACCTAGAGGTCACTCATGTGAACAGTTAGAAGAGACTTGTCCAAGCCGTGATAACATAATTTCTTCTACACAAGGTGATAAGATCATCTTATTATTTAGTTTTAATCTGTCTTGATTTGTTTCATTTATTCCGCGCAAATCATTCTGCATCACTAGTCTAGCCTAACAAATCCATAAACTGACTATATCTTTCTGATAGTCAAAGTTTATACATCATTGAAAACAGTATCATTTTCACAACCTTGTAACTAATGTTACGAAAATAAAATGATTGTAAATAAGAAAAAATGAAATGTAGACATGGTTATTATTGAGACATACCATTGAATTTAGAACGAGACTGAATCATACAATGATCTATTTTGAAATTGTATCCATCAATAGGTGCATTACTTTTAGCAAGATTCATAACCTAATCATGTAATGATGTTCTTTCATAATCATTTTTTTCTTTCGTAATAAGAAGTCGTAAATATCCTTAAAGATATAAATATTCAAAACAACATTCAAAAAATAAATCTAAACATGTGTGGCTCTATAAAATGCATATATAATCATTTAATACAAATAAACATATAAATATGGTCATATTAACCTCTTAAATAAGTGTGCTATCATATTGCCCCACTAATCTTCCTTCTACATGAAAATATAAATAAACATCCTATTCCTCCCCTTAAGCACATAATATCAAATGTGAACCAAGAAAAAATATGTAGGGTAATGTAGAATTAATCGCGGTTAACTAACTACATGAAAAGTGGAGAAAGATGAAAGGGTTCAAAAAGAAGGAAAGTGAGAGGAATAGAGGATAGAATATATGCTACGTATGATTTAAAGTCGTGTTCTATGAAGCGAGTAATATAAAGAATAAATAAAAAAGACACTGAGAAATGTAATTTTGGGCTCTAGTACCATGATTGATGATCCAATATCATTAAAAAAATCACAAATAAAAATGAATTGAAATGGAAGTAAGATAAAAAATCATTAGATGGTTCATTCAGCTCGTGAAGAGTCAAATCTATCATCCAAAATTTGATTGGTTGAGTCTCATTGAGCCATTCAAAAATTTCACATATAGACATAACTATGTAATCCTCAACACATTCAATCTCCTCTTCTTAAAAATCATATTGGAGGTTCGTAAAAGATCTTCTCACCATACCATTTGCATGGATATTGGGAGGGGGGAGGGTGACAACCCTCCGGAGGAGATGGATGAACTATGGGGGCCCAAAGACATCTTCAATGGGTGAAATTTGTTAGCATCAGTTGATGGTTTATGGCGTGGCACGAGTGGAGTGATGTGGATCGACAAAATATTATCGGTGGATGAAATGGAAATGGTGGCCGATACATGCCAGGGAGCGGTGGAGAAGGGAAAACTAATGTAGATTAACCATCATCGGTGATGGTGGAGATGAGGTGGATATGCACTGACAAGTGGCAGAGTTTAGTAGAGACGCGAGAGATGGTAAAAACCTCGGTAACAATATCCTAGAAAAAGGAGGATGATGTGGTTAGAGAAAAACGAGGATCACACTAACCTCCTTGTCACGTGCCCATTAGGCTGAGAGGTGTTTTTTCATAACGAACATCACCCTTAAATCCTTTTCCCTTGGAATGTAATAACTAATTAAAATGAGGTTTTGAATCAGTAAACCACTCAACAAATCTTAATTATGAAAAATCCAAAGATGTCATTTATGCATGGGCAGGAGGCCTATTCATGACATGCATTTTCAGTACCTTAATCTGACCATATTTACATGTTATTTACATTGATTCAACTATATATGCATGTTACCAAGCTTAAACTGATTAAATTCAATTTTTAATGATATTATGAATTTTGGGAAATTTTTAATGTATTTTTGGGGATTTGTTTGACAATGGATTCTGAAAGAATATAATTTTATGAGTCAGAATATTATTTTTATGGATTCTAAGTCGAAATATATAATTAAAACCTTTATTTTATTAAATATGAATTTTAGAACTATTTTTAATATCTTATTTCTGGCTGCCACGTGTTGCCGTTTGATTCGTGGAACAACAACGAATCATAGCTAGCGGAAAATGATTAGCGACAACCAATCATTTAGCTAAGTAATCATGGCATCGCGATCAACGAAGCCATGATTGCATTTGTTTTGGCTTTTTCAGGCAAAGAATGACATGGACGTGAAAAAATGAGAGCTTTTTTTGCAATAAATGCTTGCCTTGACCGAGGTGGAAAACACAAATCCTACTTTTTCTTCTATCTCTTCGTGGAATGGTCAACATAAGCAATGCTTATGTGTCATGTGATAAATGGTGCCACGTGTACTCATGGCACATATGTGTCGCTCCCCTATTTGCTAAAAGGGGGATTTGGCTGACGTGGCATGAGATGACACTGATAACTTGCAATTTAATATAAAATTGATGAATATTAGATACATATACGGGTTCTATAGGCCATATTTGCATGGTATCATAATTAAATGGACATTAATAGCTTGCACTATAGTTTCATGATTGTTTTTAATTTTTTAGTATTTTTTACATTACATTTGACTTCAGTGCATTTAAGATTTTTTTTTTCAGGGCATTAAATACTTGGCAAGATGTTGTTAAGGATTTTACTAATTTTTATGTAAATTTTCCATATTTTAAAATTTTTTTCTGACCAATATATAGTCAAGAAATTATTTTTAGAATAAAAGAATATATTTTACGATTTATTTGGCATTTAAAAAATGATTTTTAGTTAAATTACGTTGCGTCCACATCATTCACCGGAAAATTCGGGCGAAGGATTGGAGCAGCCAAATCATCCTTTTAAAGGCTAATTATGACATCACAATGCCCGATGCCATATTGAGCGAATCATCGCTTCAATGATTGCCTGGCGGGGAGTCGAGGAGAAAAGGTATATTTGTTTTTTCCTTTTGGTTTTTTGAGCAATAAATGCACGGGGGGAATCGATAGCCGTGTGCAATAAATGCATGCGACGAATCGATTAAGCGTGCATTTATTAAACAAAAAATGAAAAAGGTACTATGGTTTTTTTATTGTTTTATTGAAATATGAATAGCTGATGCGGGCGACGTGGCACCCTCCTAGCCACTCAAAAGGTATCGCGCAACAGTATTGATTGAACTCTTTTTGGAGCATGCAACAACGTGGTCGTGCATGATACGAGGGCGGAGAAAATGAGGCAGTGACCTGGCGAATCAGAAAATGGTATTTTTTACCTGCGTGGAGGAGAGAGAAATGATCTAACGGTTGAGATTAATTGCCAGTACAATGGCGATATCTTGATATCTAGCGGTCCGATTGTGCCAAATTTTGAGGGTAAGTTTGTCTTTTTACCCTCTATGATCCATACGGTTGGATTATAAATCAGAGGTTGGGAAGAAGTGGAAAACCACCGAGGAATCTCTCCCCCAGGTTTTTTGGCCAGGAAGGACACATGATTTTCCTCTGAAGTCAATATATGTTGCTTCAAGAATCAAGGTTGTAAGTTTATTCTTCACTATTTGATCTTCTTCGTGAATGATTTCAAATGCCAAGGCATGGGGGAAATGTACATGCCCTTGGGATGAATTAAATGGTGTTCAGCATTGAAATTTAAATTTGATTCAAGATCTGACTTTAAATTCTTAGTTTTGCATTGATTCTCATCTCATATTGCATATTATATCCCTAGATTAGAGTCGAATTTCATCTATAATTCATTTGCCCTAGATTTTTTCCACTTTTTCTCTCTAGGTTAGCTCGCCTACTTTTTCTCTCTAGATCTAGAAATTTACTGTTGTAAAATTCAATTCCACATCTAAAATATCTAAATCCAAAATTTCATTAAAAAATTTGTCCATCTTCAATTCCAATTTCAAAATCAATTTCTTGCTTATTATTTTCCAATATTAATACAAAAAATTGTTTTGATAAATCACCTTTCCTTCAATCTTCGTTATCTGAATTAATTTGACACAATAATTAAAATCATCATCTCCAGAATGTTCTGACCGAAAATATTAAGATCAATATAAAGATTCTAATTACTTCATTCTAAGTTAAACATAACTAAGACCCATGAAATACAAAAATTAATTAATTCTTGAATTAATTTATAAAAATTAGGATAAAAATTCTTGAGAAGTGTCTCCTTTCTCATCCTATATTTCATAAATGTGATTAATGGAAAGTAGTACAAATTTTATTGCATAAGCCTGATTCTAAATGACATTTGTTACGTAAATTTTCTTACCCAAATTTAGGCTTATCATACGCACCACCAAGTCAACTACAAGAATGATAGTAAACCTATTTAAATAATATAATACATTATTATTATTCTCTTTTGTCTTTTTCCCCCTTCAAGTACACATGGCAGCTTCTAAAATTGTGAGTGTGGAAGACGAGAGGACGAGGAATCTAAAGGATTTGACAGTTCAACTGAAAATGGAAAAAGAAGAAACACTAGACCCAATGACGAAGAGAGAGTATAAATCAAGGGCTAGGATTGCTACAACTTCAAATGGTGATATCTTACGATCTACAATTCTGATTTAGCTGAAATTTTCAGATTGCTTCGTCTCCCTCTCCTCTTTCCATCTACTACCCTTTGATCTATAAATAGAGGCCTAGATCAATGTGAAATGCATCTTGAACTTGCTTCCTAATTGTGTGGGCTGATTGAAAGATGGTGAGTTTTGAGATCCATCAAGTGTGTTCTTGGTGTCTTGGGTGTGTGGGAAAAAGCATTAAAAAAGAGGGGGAGCTTGCTGGCACTTGCAAATTGCCGTGATCCTAACAAAATATAACGATCTAAGGTAAGCATCTTCGCCTTATGTTGCTCTTTCTCCACATCATCGATATCACCTTTTTGCTATCATATCATCTACTTACATCCCCATAATCTCGTCTCTCGCTCTACCATCACACTGTTCACGCATTCTATCACTATCGTATTCGTCACGTTCCCTACCCCATTCACATATCGCTTCGCGTAATTCTACGTTCATTTCCTATTTTCTTTGCTAATTTAAAGATTAATTATAACTATTAAACATTTTACTTGATATCACTATCTCGCCTATTATAATCTCATCTTTATCTTCTCGTACCGATGATAACCATATTAAGAAAATTGAATCCTTAATCACTGTTCCCTATGGAGACGATCCATACAAATCACTAGCTAAATATTCCTGAGTACAGGTAAATGTACTTTTATTGAATAATCTCAATTACCGACGAAGAATTAAAACCCTAAATTCAATATTATCACCTATCTATAGATACGATATAGAAGAAGGATAAAGGGAGGTAAAGGTGGAACTGCCCCTAAAATTTCATCCCAAAAATCCTTTTAAATTGTGAGTTTGGTACAGTCTAAGCCATCTGATTTCCCCTCCCCTCCTATCCATGTGGTAAGTTGCCAATGTTGAACTAATTTTTGGAAGATGTGGAGAATTAAAAAGGGAATCTAAAAATATTTTACGACTCATAAAGTTTCTTTTGTTTATGTATTTGTAGTAAACAAACTCCACAAAATACCGGAAATTTCCAAAAAAACAGAATGTAGTTCTAAACTATGATGGATACTTAAATATTTAAATAAATCTAAATATACTTTCTGGCTTATAGACTTATTTTATTCATGAAATTACTTTCAAAATTATGTTAAAATTGTGTTAAAATACCCTAAAATCATGAAAATTCAAATATATGTTATAAAAATGTTATAACTCAGTTTTAGCTGTAATAACAATCATTTCTGTCCACCTTAATGATATAGAAACATAAAATGCATGAAATTAATAGTAAAATTATTATGTTTTTTGTAGTTATTTTAGCATGTAAGTCAATGTCATTAAACCAAATAGGAATGATCATTCCTAAAAAACCCAAGCAAGTGGGATTAGTTAGAGGTGAGGGTAGATAATAAGGAGAGTATATCTGTCATATGAGCGGAGGCCCCCATGTTGATAGCTGGAGATGAGTTCTTAGAGGCAAGAAGGGCATGCGTGTCTCCATGTATCATATTCATTTGGAGGGAGAGAGATGTTGACCATTGGAGTTCTAGATGTTGTAGATGTGGAATTTTTGGAGATATGAGCATGCACCTATTTAGGTTGATAAAAAATTCACCCAACGCTTGGACAATGGGTAATTGGTATTACCATCCATAGTCCTATCTCCTCTATATAGAGGATATGTGATGGAGCATGAGATCCCGCTCCATCAAGGACGACGCCGAAACCCCCGCCGTTGCCGATGACAGTCGCCGACTCGAGCCTCACTAGATCGGCACACCAAGGCGAAGGCGAAGGTATCTTTATAATTTAGATTTTTGGGCCATATCCCCATGCACTGCCCTTTTCTTTTCGTTTCAAACCTTTGTTGTTCATCTTTTTTTATTTTATTTGTTTGTTTTAAGGGGGGGCCCTATGTCTAATGGGCCCCTCTTGTGGACCTCTACTAAGGGGCCCATTACCATTCCCCATATAAGAGATGGAATGGGCGCCCTAGAAACCCGGTCAAAGTCAAAGTTTCATTTTGAACAGAGGGACCCACCACATTCGTGTGAGAGAGAGAGAAGAAGGAGAAAAGGAGGAAGAGGGAGAGGAAGAGGGACCCACCCCGTGGCCGCTGTCCACGCCGCCTCGTGGCCGCCATCCGCGCCGCCTCGTGGCCGCCATCCGCGCCGCCCCGTGGCTGCCGCCCCGGCCGCCCCGTGGCCGCCGCCCGAGCCGCCCCGTGGCCGCCACCCGCGCCGCCCCGTGGCCGCCGCCCGTGCCGCCGTCTTCCCTAGGTACGTGAGAGCGTCCAACGAGCATATTCCCTTGGTACGGGCTGAGCCCGTCCGTTACGTGAGAGCACCAACATTTAACTCGTTCGGCGCCATAGTCTCCATCTCTCTGACGAGGGTCAGGAGGTCACCGTCATCATCATCGGTCACCCGCCTCGGAGCACCGAGCTCGGTGAACTACATGAGTCGGGGCCTGCACGTACCGTCACTTAGGATTTCATCGCATCACGTAGTCGCATCCCTGTAGGTCCACACCGACAGACGACATCTTCGATGACGTCCACATTAAAACTAGTGTCTGAGCATCACCTCGGTACCCCTCAGGATGACGTCATCGATGTCATCCTGCATCAATATGAGACTAGGGTGTTACTAACATGCGGTATCCATAATCGGGTAATACCTTATCCGTACGAAGAAAATTGTCGGACTTGGACGACATCGGTATCGGATATCGATAACGGATATTGTTATCAATTATTGGAGGGATAACGGTTCTGGATATTGTTAGTTTGATAACGATATCAGATGTCAATATTGTTAAGAGGATAACGATAATGATATCGAATACGATGTAGGAACGGATAATAGATGACGTGCATGGAATAGTACTTGTAATGAAAAACGGAAGACATGTCGTACCATTTTGTTTTTTCTCCTCGACACCAACACTTTACGTAGACAAGTGCTTCATTACTCATCCCCTCCAAACACAATCTCTCTTAAGTGACAACTGCTCTACCAGCAGAAAGCAACCGTTCTGAGGGAGCACTTGTAGTAGACATTGATAGAAATTCACGTGCAATTTTTGATAATGTTGGACAGACAAGAGCACCCTTAGTAACCCACCAGGCACATGCAGAATCTCCCCTTCCTTGGTGTGTTTTACATAGGAATGTCTTCAATTCCTCCAAAGGGGAAGCTGGAGAGGTTGTCCTTGTAGATGGTTCACTGCTAAGGGCTTGACTGACCCAAGACTTTGATGGTTGTTGTTGTCAGGGCATGGTTATGTCACATCGGTCATGGGAAGATGTCAGTGTAGTGGGGAGAATTCCTTGAACAAAGGATACGACCTTCAAATAGGATGCCTCGTCCAAGGTTAAGCCCTAGCAAAATGAGTCAAGTAATGTGACATCGAGGACGGCATCGTTGTTCCACAACAACTTGTCATAGTCGGCTAGTTTTGTGTACATGGCGACAACTGCATGCAACAATGATGCTCGTTCATCTTGAAGTAGTCTCTTGCTGGTGAACAACGTGGACTCAACAATCCGCTTCATGATGTCCTCCGTGTGTCGTGTTAACGCCTGCAAGAGGAGGAGGACATCCCCAACAGTAGACTCCTTAGATTTGCTAACATGATATGTTGTGTACGCAAAAGGTCACAGTAAGAAGGCAAATTCCTTAAGCAACTCCCATTCTTCACGCGAGATCTTTGTCTAGCCACCCCATGTCGTGAAGAATGCAGCCCCTGCATCCATCACATCTCTCTTGACAATAGCTTCTTTTAGCATCTCATGCATGCTACTCCATCGTGTTGGGTAGTCAAGTGAGGGCAATCTTGGTTTTAATTTATGTCCTACATAGGTCAGCATAATACATTCGTTGCTTTGTTGTTCCATGAATAGCTCGAACTATTGTTCTCACTTTAGTCACTATGTCCCCAAGCCAACCGAGGCGCAGCTGCAATGAGCCGTCCTCTTGGCCCTCCTTCACATCTGATTCACTATCATACAAGTTGATAATCATGCTGATATCGCTCTCCTCCTCGACTATGGGTGTCGTAGTGGGCATAGAAAAGCTCTTCAATGCAGCTTGAACAACGATGTTCACTATGTGTGCAAAGCATGGAATGTGTCACTTGGCACTAAACCCTATGCTCTGGTCACATAATCTTCTTCCTAATATGGCCATCATTATTTTGATGCTTGATGTGTTATCAATGGTAACCTCACATAACTACAATAGAAAACACATTAAATATTATAGCGTACCTTCAATAGTCCTAACTACAATAGTCTTAATATTACTCACCTTTGATACGAGTCCAAATTCTTTAAGCACCTGGGCAAGAATTTCTGCCATAGACTGCTCGTCATGGTTCCCACAAAGCTCGCGAACGGCGAGGAAAAGTTCATGATATGTCCAACGATCGTCGATCCAATGAACTATTATGCTCAGAAGTTCACAACCATTTTCTGCCTTCCAACCATCGATTGTCACTGCCACACGGTCGACATCTGATAATGTGCGTATGATTTCCACCTTCATCCTCTCAAAGATCTTCATCGTCCATGCATTGGTGACTTGTGCACTAGGCCAGGGTACCTCACTATGTGTCACAAATTGCCATGTCTCCTTCCAAGCATCCGTAACAACCCAACGCCATGGCAAGTTTATGCGACAGACTAGCCGACTAATGACATCATTGGTCTCTTCTAGTGTTCTACCCGTCAATGGTTGTCTTTCGCCAAAGAGACCCATGTCCCTTCGTCTGCGAAGTCATGTATACATCGTTGCATACTAGTGCTGCCCTTCAGCCCATCATGGTATCAAAAGACGCATGTACTATGTTTATTGGGCGCTTCAGATGGACCACCTTTGTCGCATTCTTCATGCAAAAAATTTCACACTCATATGTCGAATACCCAACAAGTGTAAAGCATCAATAGTATGCTTTTCTGGTAATTCCTCAAACGCCAACTCCTCATCTATTTGGGGTAAAGCACTCTCCGCCGTTGACATAGCAGATGCTTGGGTGAAGTGTAAGGTGTATACGTAATGTACTAATGTTAAAAAATGGACTCTAAATAATATTCAAAAAATAAAATATCACCATAAATAATTTTGGAAAAATAAAATAGATGGTCTAGTAATTCCAATGATGACTAATTTATCGAAACATTCGTTGATGGTTGTTTTTAATATGACTTGGAATTTGGAATTTGATGACCGAACAATCACACCAAAAAATAGGTGATGCGTCAATTGTACAGAAACATGTATGGACTGTATAGAAACATGTGTCAATTGATATACAAATAGACGATGCGGTATATAGGTACGTTGGTAAGAGTGAAATAAAGAAAGGTATTTTGGCAAAGAGGCGGAATAGTATACATGTATATAGCTAAATGCTTATATGTATCTTTATAGAAACTTAGGTAAATAGATGGATAAATAAATACTTTGATGAATGGATAGAAAAAATATAAATAGATAGGTAGATCTATCGATGGGTAAATTGGCAGATAGACAAATACGTTGGTAGATCAATAGATTAGTCAATTATTAAATAGATAGCTATAGGCTACTTAGATAGTAGGGTAGATTGGTAGGTACTAGGTAGATATGTGGGCATATACATAGCTAGACACTAGACACATTGCCCGATAGATAAGTGTGTGGATATATACATTTATATATACATACATAGATTAAAAAAAAATAAGCAAATGAATAAATATAGATAGATACAATGAAATATACGAAAGAACATGGACACGAAGAGGGAGGTGAAGTAAGAAGAATAAAAATGACACTCCGAAAGGAAGTAGGAGACGATGGTAGAGAGAAGAACTCCAAAACACATGCAACAATGCATCACATTACATCTCTACATAAATACATATCGATGTATGATTGTAACATTGGTATTAAATGTGTGTGGCAGCATGCAATGCATTATTATGAATAATGAAAAATATATATACATAGTTATTTTTATGGGTAGATAGAGGAACCCTTGTCGAGTTAGGTAGCTCAATCAAAAGTGGAGAACATACTTGTAGCGAAAGAGAACCCTTGATGTGGTATGCGTCTTGCTCCAGTGTCGTAAACAACTCCAACTGTTGTCTTCAACAGTAGATGTTCAGCATCAACTCTTCACAAAAAACTCTCCACCTTCAACAGCTCTTCCAGCAGCAACTCTTTGCCAACACTTCTGGCTCCCATCGCCAGTAGCTCCTCCACCAACACTAGCTCCATCTCCACGAGCACCAGCTCCTCCAACCAAATCGCAGCCCTAAATTTGTGTGGAATCAAATCCCTAATCTGGAGAACAAATTGGCTCCTCCAGCTCCTCCACCTTAGACGCACGTATTGGGCCAACAAAACACAAAAAAGTGTTGTTGGCCCGTTACGAATATTGTTCTCGTTATCTGATATCCGTACATGATATTGGAAAATGAAACAATGAATACTATTAATTTGTTCAACGAAGACGGATAATGGACCTGTAACGGATAATCTCCAAATTTTTTTTGTTATCCGACATTGATATACGATAACGAATATCGGATATTGAACGAAACGAATATCGGATACAATTATGCAGATAACGAACGAACTCCAAACAAAATGCTTTATGTATTCAGTTACCATCGCCCAGTTTCGTATATGTTAACAGAACGGTCACACCCTATATGGGACTATGGATGATATGACAGATATTTGAACTTGCATACAGACTCATAGCAATGCAGGAAAAATAGAATAAAAAGACGAGATCAAAGAACTAACAAGGAGTTGACTTCATACCTTAGAAGTGTTTTGTGGGCTGAGGTCCCTAAGGTACTGTAGCATATAGCTCTTGGAACTACTGTTCAAGTATATCCAAGTAGGCGAGGGTAGCCTGAATAAGAGATGATTCTTATATTATCACCGTAAACTTATCAAAGTGGTATTAAAGAGAGATCCCTAGTTTGTATGCAAATAGATCATTAAATAATCTGATTATCTAGGAGTTGTTATTGTTTGATGACACACATTTTAATATATTGATATGATGATATTTATATGTTTATTTGAATTAAAGTAATTGCATGTGTGATTTATCAAGCCTAAAATGATTAACTTTATATTGGCAGGATTTTTTAATTTATGAAATTTTAAAGAGTTTTCATATTTTCTGACATTATATTATGAAAAGAATATCTTCTGAGCCAAATATGATTTTCCTTTATTTTTCTACATCATATTCATCAAGAGATGATTTTTTGAAGTCATTAAATATATTGATTTATATTTTAAGCATTTTATTTCATTTTACACGAATTTATTTGGGCATTTTTGGGATTATTTTTGATCTCACCATGTTGTGTGATGTGGCCTAATAAAATGCATGATTTTATTCACGATAAATGTGATGCTGAGGCTGAGGAAATCCAACTTAACTATTTTATTATTATTACTTTTTATTATTACTAGTCAATAGTTGTGGCACCAGTCTTACATGTCATGAGACATAGGCAACATGCGTACACACGACGCTAATGTGATATCCTTAGTGCTTAACTAAAAGCACACATTTTTTCTCATTATCTTATTATTAATATAGAATATACTATTAGCCTCTGTTGTCTTTTTCCTATAAAGACAGTAGGTGCAACAACAAGCTGTCAATGGAGGATGATGCAAAATAATCATGGCCAATCATCTCATTTAATGCCGCACTAAAGAAAAAAACCCTTAAAGGGATGTGGAGATGGTGACCAGGATGTCAAGAGAGAAACCTTTAGATCAAATCAACGGAAGAATTCTCCTACTTCCGAGATTAATATCTGATGATCTAGAAGGTCAATTGAGCTGAAATTTTGGGGACAACTTCATCTCATCTTCTCTTTCCATTTGTGGTTGGATCTATAAATTGAGCCCCATATCTTTGTAAAAAATATCTTTGAACTCTGATGGAAGACCATCCAGTCAACTGTGCCCCGACCCATCGCCAGCCCCGTTGTGGAACCAGAGCCGACGTGAAGAATCCACAGTTCCACAATCAGGTTTGAGAAGTGGCATCGTCGTCTCACTACGTGTCAAATGTCTGGGTGTAAATTTCCTGTTTTTCTGTTTTCATCGTTGTTGGACTGTCAAGAGGCCTCTCCTGCGCGAGTACCGGCCTCCTGAATGTTTTCGTTTATTTAAATTCTGATTAAGTGTCCTCTTTAGGGGAAGAAAACCTTGATGGGTTTCTACTCCCCTAATGAGTCCTCTTAAGGGAAACCCAATAGGCTCTGCCTTAAGAGGGGGGCTCAATAGGGCCAAATCCCCCACAACTTCCACTTCCCCGTTATAAGTAGGGAAGAGTGGACGTGGAGATGAGGTTTGAACATTGTGAAGAATTTCAGATCTGTGTTTCTTTTGACAGTTATTTTCTTTTCATCGTGATTATTCTATGAAGAAGAAGTCCTGTTTGTGTTCAAGATGAAGGCATCGTAGAGAGGAAAGGGATCAGACTTTCGACAAAGGAAGTAAAGAGGCACGCTAGCAACATCACTCGCCTCCATCGCCAGCGATCTTGTAAAAAAAGACGAGGAAACAATTCATCAATATTGTTGGAGTTGAGTTCTCAGTTACCGTAGTGGGAGTTTGGCCATACTTCATTGACCAATCGCTTGGATTGCCTTTTTTTTGTTTCTCACTTGGGACTGATGAAGCCGTTCTTATAGTCACGATCGATCGATCTGGGTATCATCGTGTGGAGAGAATTCCCCCCCCATGAATACTGAACAAGCCATGGATAAACATTTCACTGACCTGGATCTCCTCAGTCCCAAAAATCTCCCTCTTGATCAGTCGACGGTCATACCCCAGAAATCTTCTTCCCACTGCTATTCTGGTAGCTAGGAAGGACGAATGTCATCACTCTGATCGAGTACTCCTGCAGATTGGTCCAAGATCATTCCCTCACCGTCTAATTCCCTTGGGATCATTTCAATTTTTCAAGAGATTATTAATTTCGCCACCATGGAACTCTTTGGGCGATGACTTGCCCTCTGGTTCATATTATCGGACCACGTGATTTTGGGTCTTCTGCTGACAGTCAACATTCAAAGGGTATATCCCATCTCTGGTCTACAACATTGATCAACCAGCCGGTTTAGCCACGTGGAACGATGACTATTATGATCCCCATCCGCTGCTGCATCCACAACACCATCCGCAGGTTACGTCCTCTCTCCATTCTATCAACAGTGTAATTTACTTCTTCAGTACTGATCTTTTATTGCTCCACTGCCGCGAGTGAGATTTAAACGTCAATATAGGAATATCCACTTGTTTGCAATAGAGAGTTTTCTTTGTCAGTATTTGGATCTGCTTGTTCACGTTGACGGTGTGGACCTCCTTGGACGAGAAATCATCCCCCACCACGTCAACTCCTCGAGTTGACCGTACGGGTTTTTGGGGATTCGATTGTGACCTAACCCGTCATTTGTCGTCCAATTGATCTACATCTCAGATCACTCGATGACCGTCGTAATTCTCGTTGAATTTTCTTAAATACTTGCGTCGTTATATTGTATTTCAACACATTTGTTGTTCGATCCTTTTAGTGGAACACGAACCGCTCCGGGCTGTTCGGCGTTTTACATCAAACTCACTTCCTCCGAGAGAGGCAAATTGAAACAGAGAGAGGCTTTTGAAGGTCTACAAGGTTTTTATGGTGTCTTGAGAGCTAGGAGAAGATCAACTAATAGGAGTAGAGGCTGATTGGTATTAAGAAATAGCCATGACCCAATGGAACATAGGGATGTAAGGTTAGTCTATTGCCTTCCATTATCATTCTCATCACATACACTAGCTAGATTCACAACACCTTTGTCACGTCCATTCCAATCCACCATCGCCACCACAATTCATCTACGTCATCACAATCTCATCCCTAGTTCTCTCCTCCATCTTGATCATAAATCCTAAATTACTATCTTAATCTGCTTCACTTCTCACTCATATCCTACATCCAACATCTTCCCTTTCGTCTTCATTGATCTTTCTTCCTCAACTCCATTTTTCATATTCATGTCATCCTACCTTCTTCTCTTCTTATGCACTGTCAAACCCTAAAAAATACTTAGTACTCCCATCTCATCTCATTGTTGCCATCATATCACTAACTCTTACCCTACACATATCCCTTCTCATCATACTCAAACCACTACCTAGAGATATCCCAAAGATCTGTTCCCTGCGGACGCAACCCGCACTCATCCATGTTGGGTTATGGTGCCTTGGTTAAATGATAAAAACCTATTTTTCTATGCCACGGAAGCCATTTCAAAATTTACCTTTAAAAGTAATACATCATATGTACCTTGTGGGGAACTTGTTCCATCCTTGACTTCCTCACTTTGAGATTGGTCTGAAGCTATTCACGTGCCCGATCTCAAGAAATACCCACGTGATCAAGATGCTCTTGGATCATCCACTTCTTCGTCTCCAACTTTTTTCGAAAATATTGAAGATCTTCTCACCACGAAGACTATCTCCTTGGTTGAGTGGAGAAGTGCTTACAATGAAGAAAGGGGAGCCCCCATCTCTGGCTATCTTGGCTGCCTAAAATGGGCGGCCCTTCTCCTATTTATATTTTAAATAAGTTTTTTTTCTCAAAAACCTATCAATTAAAATATATTCACCAATGCCCGTATGATCTTATGTCTGTGACCCTCTAGGCCTATGTACCATTCTACTTAATAACTTTAGTGGCCCAATAAAAATTATTGGCCAACCTTATAAATTAACTATATCAACATATAGATTGATTAACTAAGGATTGATTTAACCCAATCGATAGGTTAAGTTTCCAGCATGTAGGGTGCTGAGCTACACCTTGTGCTCAAGAAGATATCGAGTAGTGTTTGAACTCTCTCATGAAACCTTTACCATCATTGATTACCATATTTGTAAAATCCTTCATCCGTGCGAGACACTAAGATAACTTAGGGTATGGTTGATCGTCAAATCCTAATCCGTCATTCAGTTAGTGCTGATGCGTACGAGGATCATTGGACAATACCTTCTCCAATATCCTCACTACCCTGGTCAGGGATTTGCTGCATTATCTTCCTTGAGTCAATCTCCTATTATTCTGAGGGTGGATGATACCGTCTTGACCACTCAATCACTTCCATGAGCTTCTTACTACATCCGAGCTATGACTTGCTTGAATCCCATGATTAGAGGGTCGTAAGCCGTAGTCAAATGTAGTTGTCCATTCACGAGATGTCATTAGTGTCTCAGGTCAATGGGTCAATTATATAACCACGACATAAATCAACCTGATTGAGGTTTAGGTATAATACCATTCGGGGATTCATACAGATCAATTATATAACCGCGACATAATCAACCTGATCGATGTTATTGTATAATACCATTCAGTGATTCATACGGATCAAATCGGTGAACTCTTTTTCCAAAGAGCACCCATTATTTGTCCTTAGTGTCACCACACTAAGAGCCACAAGATCAACTATATTTGTCGTATAAGTAGGATAAATTAGTGATATTCTATACGGATGTTCAATGTCCATCTCGAGTACCCATCGAATATGAATATTTAGAATACATATCTAAAGACTAGTGATCTATGTATTATGCTCTTATCATAATTCACTACCTCACTGTATGTATTCATGGATTTCATTATAAATATCACACTCGAATAATAATGAACTAATATTTATTCAATGAACTTAAATAAAACATGATGGTGTGATTTGGCTTGACAGCCATACAATATCTATCAATCCGCTAACTAGAATTATTTCACGGGTATTGTTATGAAAATTTTATTGGTTAAACTCGAATCAGTAATGACATTACTTTGACCCCAAATTTATGTTTATTGGTGTTGTTGGCACAATGCATCTCCATGGGGCTCCAAAGTTTTGTCATAAGATATACATAAGAAATGGCTCAATTTTTTTGAATTTTGGTAAACTATGATGATATCAAAACAAATTGATCATTTATATTTAAACATGAATTATCAACATTCGTATACATATGTTGCTGAGAAGGACTTTATATTTCAAAAAATAATAATACTATCACTCTCTTTCAATCATATGATGAGTATGATTATAATGTAAAATTTTGTGTGTAGACCAAAAGTAGACATAGTGATAGTATTATTGTGCACCAAAGTTCTGTGTGTCAATTAAGGATGGTCTCATATCTAAAAATTAACCATGTGAATTTATGTCATAGTTGTACAAGTTGTCTTTAGACATGAGACACCAAGGACATGTTGTCAATGAATTTTTGTCATTTATCTACGAATAATGAGTATATGATCATATGACTGCAAACAATATTAGCTCGGGTCATGAACGAGCCCAATAAGGGGATTGTGCGGTCAAGATGTGATCATTTCCCCTTATTATAAAAGGATAAAAATCAATGAATATTTTTTATTAAGTATTTGCTAAAACTAGTAAAACTATTAGAAAAATGTCTTCCATAGTCACCAAATAAATCAGTCCTAAACAGGTAGAGAGACTAGGGTTTGAGATTTGACCATATCCTTAGACATTCCGGGAGTTTTTTCCCTGACGAGGGATTATATGTAAATGGTTACAGATGATAGATAGGTTTACGAAAGAGTTGATCCACTATTTCATACCTTCTATAGCATGTGATGTAGCTGGGCACCTAACATGTTGGTGACTCAAGCTATATATTGTGTTAAATTAATCGAATATTAATTAATATATATTATCTATGGTTAATTAATTAGGATATCCAAACAAAGTTGTAATTATGGAGTTATTAACTAAACCAGTACCTGGGCGTAAAGGGTTATGCACATAAGATTCATAACAAATCAAAATATATATTCAAGGTATAGGGATTTTATTAAAAATTATGTTAAGAGTAAAGGACCAAAGTCCCAATTAAAAAAACACACTTGTGAGTTTCCTTGGGATACATTGCCTTCTATATTCGAATGGTGAGAACAAAATATGAAGATTCAACGTGATGAGGATTGTGTGGATACATGTAGATGCCAAACATTTGTTAAGGTCAAAGAGACTCGTTTGAGGAATCAATTGTTTGGAGACTTGACTCTACACAAGGTGATAAGATCATTGCATATTAGTTTTGTTTTAAAGGTTTGTTTCAATTCATTCTCTCTGCTACATAAATCATTTTGAATCATTATTCACATCCTAGAGCCTTGTAGTTATGACATAGTAAGTGAACATCACATAATTTGGGGAAAAAATTGGGCCTCTATAATTAGCTATTGGGGCTACGACTTGGATCTCCGCTAATCCAGCTAAAAGTGACTCTATAAATATTATGATATCTATGAATACAAAGCTAGGATTATTTTTTCTTTCCATCTCCTTATGTATCATCTCTTATTTGGTAATCTTGCTAAGCATCTCTTAGGTTTTGGAGGCACTTTGATAGAGCCAAAAGCACATTAGAGAGAATCATTGATGACAAAGGAGCAGAGATGCTGGTTGAGGCCAATGATACAAACACATTCTTAGGCGTGAACATGGAGTTCTCCAGCACCAGACCTTCCAACATAGCTAGGGCAGCTATCTCCATCACTCTCACTCTTCTTACTCAAACTAGTTAGGGATATATAATTCAAAATGTTCACACCCTTTAGTTAGGGATATATGTTCAATAAAAAATGTTTTTTGCTTTATTTTCTTTCTCTTCTACATATCTCTAATACTATCTTTTCTATCACTCTCTTTCTCTCACACACATGCTATTTGGCTTTTCATACCGGCTATTCACCCTCAATCTCATCCTCCCACCTTCGCCTTTGTTTGGCTCTCCATCTCAATTGTTTGCCATTTTCATCATCCACAAGCACCTATCAACCTATTTTAACTTGTAAGTTACTGTACAAGAATCAAGAGTATTGGGAAAAATAATGACAGTGACAGTAGAAAATTTGGCCTCCCTGGAGTAGGATGCTGGATAGATGGATAATAAATTAGCATGCATGGGATGGATGGATGGATGGAGGGTGTAAAGATGGATGAATTGACACATCGATCCATTTCTAATTATCACTGTGATTGTCATTGATCATTGGGTATGATGCCATGACCCCCCGTTGATGATGAATTCATCATTGCTAATGATGAAAACCTATCGTCTACTTTGATTTTTTAATCTGTTTTGATAATGAGACAGCTATTCCCTAATCCATCTTTGGGAATGAGCTCAAGATCATTGGGTCTGACCAGTATATATTTTCTGTTCTATCAGCCCGATAAGCCCTCTTGTAAAACCCACCGGCAGAGGTTGAAGGTTCAGGTCAGGGACTCGGTGTTCTTCAGCCGGAGCAGTCTCGATCGTGCTTCTTCCGAGTTTTCGAGCCAATCCCACCTGTGAACGAAGAAATCTGTCCAATCTGGGAACTAGGGAAAGCCACGTGATGGACAGCGGCAGTGGTGAAATGATCGTGGAAGTCGGGAAAGCGGCAGAGGCGGTGTCCGAAGAAGGCGAGACTTCATCCTTCTTGTACGCCACTGAGAGCCTCTGCATGCGATGCGGAGAGAATGTAAATTTCTCCATGATCGATTAATTTTTTTATGGCTGTATCAAGTCTGTTCTTGTCGCCCTTACTCGGTTTCTTCCCTGGTTCTGTGATAGGGTACGACCAGAGTCCTGGCGACGAAGATTCCCCACTTCAGGGAGGTAGTTCTTCTTATGAATGATCTTATTTCCTTTCCCATGACGGGTTTTATGTTTCTCTGATCTTTGATTTCTTCCTGGTTTAGGTTCTGCTTATGGCCTTCGAGTGCCCTCATTGCAATGAAAGGTATTCTTTCTTAGAAAAATGTTTTTTCTGTGCTTTTGTTTTTGAATTCGCTTCACTAACGTATTCTTGAGCTCTGAGTTGCTCCCTCGTGTGTCGGCTAATGAATGATGTTCATTTTTTTGGTTCGTTCTTCAGAAATAATGAGGTGCAGTTTGCTGGCGCAATCCAACCTCGTGGCTGCCTTTATACTTTGAAAATACCGTCTGGGGATGTTAAGGTGAATACGGACCTTTGCTCAAATTTCGTCTTATTGGCGTCTGAAATGTTCATAGAAAACAGCGTTACATGCATTAACAAAATGAATATGTTCAAGTAATCAATGTTTCCAATAGTGAAATGCCCTGTTGGTGGCATGATAGTTTCCTCCAGCTCTCTCCTCTGTTTGTCCATTTTATTTGAAAAAAGTGAGCAAGACATTGGGTTGCTTGTTGCAATTGGACTGAAAAGACATTAGATAAATCTAGTCTGTAAAAAATTACTCTTGCAAAACTATCATAGGCGAATACGACTCGCACAGTGAAAACGAAATTTGTTTTGTATACGTCGAGAATGTGTACGCATGGTCTGATACTTATCCAAAAGTTGACAAAATTCTCGAGGCTTTAATGGATTGTGTCATCTGCCTTGCTCTCTAGTCACGTCTGTGAGCTATATCTGATCTTCAACCTTAATGGATAAATGTTCACCCTTCATTTTCTAGTCGTACTTTTGATTTTCCTCCCCTTTACTTTCATACACTCTAGTTATAACCTTACCATCCTTCCTAAGATTCGGTTATCTGTTTGGCAAAATCATTAATTTATCTCGGTTCCTTAATTATTGAATCATTTATAAATTTTCTTTGAAACCCCAACCGACATCCTATGTCTCGTGGATCAAGCGAATCTGTCAACAGAGTGGAACATATAAATAAACGGAGGATTTTTCATTGCGTATTAATTTAAAGTACCTTCCGTCCAATATTTAATGGACCAACCAATATCTTTTTGCAGATTCTGAACCGTCAGGTGGTGAAATCAGATTCGGCCTCTATAAAGGTTAAATTCATTGCTGAAACTGACTCTAATTTTTCAACTTTCGTCGTATATTTTTTGGTCACGAAACTGGACGGTTTGATTGCTGTCAGAGCTATCCTTTTTGAATTTTTTTGAGGCTAGTGGGTGACAAGTTGAATCTAGGAAGATGATTGATTCCGATGGGATCCATTGCAATGGATTGAGAAAACAATAGGCGATTGAAGAGATTCGGAGAGATATAAGAGGAAGAAAAGTAGCAAGCCCATGATCACCGGAAGGCCATTTAGACCTTTTTGAAATGCGACAGACTCGGTTTACTCCTCTTCTTAAAATCACGAGGGTAAAATTACCCGCTGATACATCCAGAAAAGACAGATTTTGAATATACAAGTTCTTTCTGGCTGGTAATTGCCGTCATCTTTTTCCAATCATTCCATAAAATCCTGTCATCACCTTTGGATAGAAACTTGGCCTTACGCTGCTTTCCATATTTCTACACTAATTCTATAGCAACATTTATATGCTAGTGTCTTGAAGGCGTTCCTTTCTTTGCCATTTCTTTGGGTTCAAAAGCAATTCTTTTGTTTCATGTCTTTAATCTACTTTGACATCTTTATCGTCACTTTTTTCGGCAGATACCAGAGCTGGATTTCGAGATTCCTCCCGAAGCTCAGAGGGGAACGCTTTCTACTGTACGTTAGCTGTTCTGGTAGCATTATAATTCTGGTAAATAAGTGATCATGTGGCTATTTGACGCAGATGGTTTGGCTTTATGTGCATTGTTTTTGTTTATTTACATTTTATGTTTTGTCGAAGTTTATCCTCCGTTTCTTGTAATCATCTGTCTAATAGCACCACATTTGGGATATGATATACAACGAGTGTTTTCTTTTTTAAGTATTCAATAGCACTCTTCCTTTTTATGTCAAAAAAAATAAAGCTCTTCTTTTCAATGAACGGAAAGGCTTATCGTTCTTTCCCTTTCCTTTAGGTGGAAGGTGTATTAATGCGGGCTTCTGAGGAACTAGAGGCGCTTCAAGAGGAACGAAAGGTGTGCCACTGGTAGCATGTTTCTTGTTGACAATCTCCAAATTTTTATGTGTTTCATTACCATTTTTCTTTTTTCCTCTTGTAGAAAATAGCTCCTGAAACTGCCAAAGCCATCGATGCCTTTCTGAAGAAGCTGCGGTCATTTCTTGCTGGGGAGGGATCATTTACATTTATCCTCGATGATCCTGCTGGAAATAGCTTCATTGAGAACCCGTAAGTTCTAGAATGGGTTATCCCAACCTAGCCAACTTTTGTGAAGCGAAGTGTCTGTAGATATTTTTTCAAATTGTTATGAACTATATGAATGGCATTTGACTTATGAAATCCTCTTTCCCATGAGCATAATGAGAAAATTCGTCTGATGTTCAATTATTTGTCTTGCCCAGGATTCTAGTCTCCCTGGTCTAATTAATATTTTTCTTGAATGTCATCGCTATTTTTATTTTCCCTTGTAATCATTATCTCTTTAATTGAATAATTAGAGGGAGAAATGGACATCCTAAAATATTTATCAGTCATTCAATTACTAGTCTTGCACTGAATCTCTTGAA
The DNA here is from genome assembly GCF_029677425.1 of Wolffia australiana. NCBI lineage: Eukaryota > Viridiplantae > Streptophyta > Magnoliopsida > Alismatales > Araceae > Wolffia > Wolffia australiana. Next base: position 13,938,610 of record NC_135841.1, on the reverse strand, counting down.
TAATATTTGTATTATTGTTTCTCTAATTAATGCATTTGAATGATGCAGTCACGCCCCGTCTGCAGATCCTGCATTATCCATCAGCTTCTATGAACGGTCAAGGGAACAACAAGCATTAGTAGGGTTTGTACCCGAGCCAGACCAGACCGAACCTTCCCTAGCCGCTTCTCAACCGGCTGCGCATGGCTCTGTCGGGTCCGTCAGCAGTCGTCGAACCATTGCTCAGTCCGATAGCGAAGAAGCCGCCGCCGCATTATGTAGGTACACAGCACCCGAAGAGGTAGGTTTGAAATATTTTGTTTTATTTAAAATTTTATCTTTTTCTTTCATAGTGTTGATTGTGATCTTATCCTGATCAGGTCTTAACCATGCCGTCTACCTGCGGAGCTTGCGGGGCGAGATGCGTTACTCGTTTTTTCGCAACAAGTATCCTTTTCAATCTTTTGTGGCGGTTGATTTTCGATTGTCCAAGCATTTCTGCATTTTTTGTTGAACGTTGACTCCAGAATTCAGAGATCCCTTACTTTCGCGAGGTGATCGTAATGGCGACCACTTGCGACGAGTGCGGTTACCGGAGCTCAGAGGTCTGTAATAACTTGAGAGAAAAAAAATTAACCGTGATAAGTTTCTTTAATTTTGTTCATGATTTCCGTTGATCAACAACCAACCACAGCTTTCTATAGTTCTTCACTATTAATAAAGGTGGAATTTGTGGAGTATTTATTCTCACCGATTTTAATCAAAACAGTTGAAACCGGGGGGTGAAATTCCAGCTAAAGGCAGGAGGATTATTTTGCGAGTCCAGAATGTGGCTGATCTTAGCCGTGACGTTATAAAGGTTCACCCTCTGACTATACTCCTCATTCTGGAATATTATTCATTTTTCTTTAAATTTTGATTTTCTGGTTTTTTTTCCCTGCCTCAGTCGGATAATGCTGCTGTGTCAATACCTGAGCTAGAGTTGGAACTCACTAGTGGAACATTAGGTGGACTTGTCACAACGGTGGAAGGTCTAGTAACCAAAATTTGCGAAAGTAGGCTTATTTCTATTGTCTTTTTTCTGAAGTTACCTATGATGTTCTTAAATTTAATATTTTTCTGTATAAAAATTTCAGACCTTCAACGAGTTCATGGATTCACTTTTGGCGATAGTCTTGAAGACGACAGGAAGAATAAGTGGTTGGACTTCAAGGAAAGGCTAGCCAAGGTATGATCCTCGTTTAGTAATTGTAAATGATGAACATAAAACTTACTGAAATTGGGTGTTGGTAGTTGTTGAACATGGAGAAACCATGGACTTTGATAATTGATGACGCTTTGTCGAGCTCCTTTGTGGCGCCGATCACTGATGCATTGGAAGACGATCGTCAGCTTATTCGTAAGTTTATTTTTTTTTCATTTCAAGTAGAATATTTGTCAAAATTTCCAAGTCTCATAACCCCATCGATGATGCAGTGGAAGAGTACGAGAGATCATGGGAGCAGAATGAGGAGCTGGGTTTAAATGACATGGACACGTCCATGGCGGAAGCAGCTTAAAACATTTGCACCAAAATTTGTTGAATTAAACCTTATTTCTTCAAAATTATGATGAATTCCTCAAATTTGAATTTTTTATCTCAACGACGAACCTTCTTCTAAGAAGATGATCAGAAGATATAGCTTGGAGTTTCAAGGGAGAATCGCGCGACCTCGACATCAAATGGCTGGCCTTGCGGTCCCGTTAACCTAATGAAAGATTGTTGGTCATCTTTACTGAAATTAAACTACTACTGTAAACAGATGAACAGACGCAATATTAACCTGCCGGGGACAAAAGTGAATGACCCTTCAATTGATCCGGGTGTTTTGGGAAGAGACGCACAGCTCTCGTATACAAATTCTTCCCCACCTGGTAATAACAGGGGGAACTGGAAAAAAAAAAAGAAACTTGCTTGAGAGAGTAATTATTTCAATTATGATTTCAAGGCAATGTCAAGAAAATCAGCAATACCTTGCCAATGACGGCCTCTCCCCTCACATCTGAAACAACATTCTCCAATGCACGGATAATCCAGTGGCGAGATGAAAGCTGGCAAGAGGAATGGCGCATCCCGTCTAGAATACATCCCTCGGACGACAGAGACAAGCGTATGGAGTATGCAAACCAGTACTTATCGTCTCCTTCATCTCCCAGGTCGCTCATCTCTGGAACAAAAATGGAAGAAGCGCGAACCTGAAAGAAATAACACCTCATCCGTCCAGAACAAGAAAGTTCCTATTCGAGTTTGAATTTGTTCATACCCAATCTGGGTTCTTCTAATCATAGTTTTTATTCATCTTGTAAGATCTGAACCATTTTCTCTTAAATCTTCGATCAAAATTAACTGATGAATTCTTCAATTTCCCCCCCTCAACCTCTATCGCCAATACCGCTTTGTTTATTTCATTTCGATCTTTTATTTTATTCCCTTCCATCATTCCTTAGAATCTGACCGATTTTCTAAAAAAAGAGGAATTTTTTTGGATCAAAAGCAATAGGAGAAATCTTTGCTTTTCTTTCCTCTCCCTCTATTTTTATCCCATAGGTGCAGGGTTTGAATCAACCGAGGATAGATTACGAAGAGCAGCAAGAAAGCTATAATCTCTTAACGATTGAATAAAAATCAAACTCGAAACTCGGAGAAGTTAGTACCTTTACGCCATGGGTGATGGCAATAGAACAAGACGGAGGTGTTTCCGGGAACAAGCAGATCATCTTCCTGCGATAAAACTCGCGAACGCCGATCATGCCGCTGCGCAATCGTCTACCGTGTTCTTCGAGCCACAGAAGCAAAGCATCCTGCAACGTTCCATCTCCACAATCGCCAGGCGAGAGCCTGATCAAAGCCCGAGGAACGCAAGGCAACATCTCCCCGTTCTTGGATTCGACGAGAAGCTGGCCATCGGCGCAGTTCAGGAAGAACGTCTTCTCAGAGTACGTCGAATCTGCCACTATAACGCGCTTCGATCTGGTGGAGTAGCCCAGCTGCCTTCTGTGCCTAATCGTTTCGCTGACGATGGTGTCCAGAGGATAGAGATGAACATTCACTAGATGATCGTAGAAGCAGTAGCCGCCGATGGCGCCGAGCAGAGAAACCCGATCGTGACCGGAGATGTCGGCTCGAACGGTGTTCTGGCCATTGACGAACCTGATCAAGATCCGGGAGGGCAGGGGGAGCTTCACCCCGAGCTTCCTCTCCGCGTCCTCGATCTCCGCCTCAGACGCGCCCTTCTGCAGCGTCTCGCGCAATTCCGGAAAATTATCCGACATCCACGCCTTCAGATCGCTCCAGGCCCTCTTGATTCTCACCACGAGCGGCCAGGGATAGCCGGCAAACGATTCTCGCCACTTCGCATAAGCGATCTGCAAGAAATGGAGATGATGGCGGGGATTCCGGGGGTAGGATTGGGGAGCGGGAGGAAGAACCTTGAAGGATGAGCATGGTTCGCCGTCTGGATTGAGCGGAGAGGAGAGATCGAGATCGGAGGAGCAGACGGCGCGCCAGAGGGCGTCGTCGCCGGCGAAGGAGCGGAGGCGGCGGCTGACGCAGGCTATGGCGGCGACGTTCTTGGGGTCGAGGAAGGAGAAGATGCTCTCCAGAACCAGGCCTTCAAGCAGCTCAAGAGTGGCCGCCATAGCCACCGCTCTCCTGCTTCTTCTTCTTCTTCTTCTTCCCCTTTCTGATCTTCGGTGCCGGTACAGCGCAGATAAATCAAAAGTTTCGCGCTTCGAAGAAGATTAACGGTAAAAATAAAAAAATTAACCGGAGATTAGGGCCAAAAGAAGTACCCATCCATCACGATGACGATGATGGTAGGGAACGCCTCGTCCGGGAACGTGACCCCCCAGACGTGACGGAACGGATGACTAAATATGACGGATGGTGATATGATGAAACTTTTGTCACATCACCATTCCGTCACGCGTCCCAGCATATGCAAAAAAAACCGTCACGTTCCCGTCCCTGTCCCTCCATAGGCATCCCGTCACGTCCCCGTCACCGTGACGGTGTCACTGGTGATGCGAATAAAACCCTACTTGAACTGAGAGGTATATCTCCGATTATTTATAAGTGGGGTGGTTTGTGCGCGCAAAAAAAGGGACTTCTGTGCAAAATGCCAGGAAATCGAGATGGACACGTCAAGTGGTGAAATCTCAGCTGTCGGAAAGATTAAAAATGATAATTTTTATGTATTTTCTGTCTGTTTCAACTTTTCTAAAAATTCCGTCGTGGCTGTCATCCGTGACGGCCGTTCTGTCACATCACACCTTCTGGGCACCTTGTCACGTTCCCGCCACGACCACTTCGTCATCCGTCACCGTCACTGTCACGGACCCCTAAAACTGTCACCGCCGCCATCATGTTTCCGTCATGGTGACGAGTGACATGACGGATAACGCGTGCCAATCCCTAGATGATGGTCTCTGTCCGGTCTTACCGAAGGCCAAAACCTAGACCTGAAGTTTGGTATAGTCTTGGCCTCGATCCTGTCTCAGTCAGGTCCAATCTCGGTGGGTTATGTTGACCAGTCAATGTGAAAGTCAATGTCAGTTTGCCTTGGTCCTCTCTCTGCATTTAACTAGACTTCATCTGAATGGCAACCTTGGGTGCCGAACGAGATAGGAGTATAGCTAGAGAGCAAAAGAGTGTGAGAATGAGAGAGTGAGAGAGTAAGCGGAGGAGAGAATGAGAGAGGGAGAGAGGGATAGAATGAGAGAGTAAGAAGGGGAGAGAATGAGAGAGGGAGAGGGTGAATTAGGGAGAGAGTGCGAGACTGAGATAGTGCAAGAAAGAGAGTATGAGAGGGAGAGAGGGATAGAGTGTGTCAATGAGAGAGTGAGAGGGTGAGTGCGAGGTAGGGAACGACACATCCGGAACATGATGAGACGGAAGACGTCTGGTGGGGGATGGGAGCGTGATGAGAAGTTCTTCATGTCTCCCGTCCTATCACACGTCCCTGGATTTTAAAAAAAACCGTAATATTCGTAACGCAACACTGCATACATCGTCCCGTTCTTGTCCTGTTACCAGACGGCGTCGCTGTCAAAAGGCACGAAATGATATGTCGACAATTAATTAAAAAAATATGAATAGTTAACTCAACATGCTCTCTCACTCGCTCTCTTTTCACTAAGTCCAAAACTTGGGGGGGGGGATACTCCAAAAAACTTGTTTCCAAATTCTCAGAGATTAGTCACATTTGAAACTTTCATTTCCAACTTACTATCCAACAGAACTAAACCTTCCACTCAGGACAAGCTTTTAGTGGCTTGTGTAGCTGAAATAAGCATTTCTTACTTTGTTTTTTGGATTGTGGCTGGTGATGCTAACCAAAGTGGGAGACTCTTGTCTAAGATTTCTTTACCAGAAAGTACACTTTCTTTATCTCTTCACTGATTTTTCAGTTGTGCCTGTTGGGCTGTTCCTTTGTATATAAAATTACATATTAAGTTAGATATTAGTAACATATTATCCTTCCTGATTTGTCATGGACATTCAGTGGTACTTTCTGGTAATAAAGGCTGTGACATGTGATATTCTTCCCAATGTCAATGTGATATTTCTCTTCGGTTGTCTAAATTTAAATAGCCTCATTCAATATTCAGTAATTCTGTAATCCTCGTTTTTATAATCTTATGAACATAAATTTCAGGTTCTTTCTGATATTTTTGCCTAATGAATCCTCTTTTGCCCTGATTTTCAGCCATTTCATTCCGACTTTGACAGCTGGAGCTCCTGTAATTGAGAGTCCGAGGAATCATACAAAGTAATTTTTATTTATTTACTGGTAGGCACATGTTTATAATAGTTATCACTAGTGGCTCACGGAAGCATTTTATTCTCTCCATTAAATAGATGAATTCCCATCAAATATGTGATAATCTCCATTAAATAGATGAATCCCCATCAAATAATTGAAGCGACTATACAGAATGTTCCATTAAATTCATGAAGCTCCATTAAATATATGAAGCTCCATTAAATAAAGAGAACTAATTTCCCTTTAATTTTAATTCTTTCCAAATTTTAAAGCTTTAATATGTGATAAGATCCATAAAGATAGATGATTCTCCAATAAATAATGAAAGCTAGTACATCAGAATGTTTATCATTAGATGAAAAAAAATTAAATTTGGATATTTTTATCTTTAAAGAGTGGGGAATGGTTAAGAAAACAAGTGTAGAGAGAGAAAGTGTGAAGAATGTGTTAAAATCCTTTTACATCTAATAGTGAAAGTTTCAGTGGCTATTAATCTACATACTAGTATGCACAAGAATATTCAACTCAAAATAATGAGAAGTGTGATAGAGTTATATTAAAACACATGAATAAATACTTTAACGATGTATTCATAAATATTTTAATAATTTTTAAAATGTTAATTTCAAGCATCACATAGTTTTTTAATTATATGTAAACAAAATTTAATCTCCCTTTCATTTACTTTTTCCATAGTATTAAATTTTAATCTCTCATAGGCTCTTATACACAAATACTTTCTATATATTTTGGCGTCATATTAAACTTAATATGACCAATAGTCTTTCTTTTGAATTACGGTATAAAAACATTACAATATAATATATTTTTAAGTATTTGAATAATTAAAAAATTTTAAATTTGTCCACACTATTTCTCATTTTATTCGAAGAAGAAAAAAATTTTATCCCCTTTTTCATGCTTTAACATTTTCATCACAATTCATCATCCGTGACATGCGTCCCGTTACGTCACACGTTTGAAATCCTCCATCTCCGTCACGTCACCTGTCACCGGCATAATTTCACTGTCATTGTTATTCTCACAGGTATTATGTCACCATCATTGTCACCGTCACATGCCTGAAAATTGTCATCCGTCATCATCACGTCATCCATCACAGATTCGTCACTGTGACGAATGATGTGATGGATGACATTTGATGTTCCCTAGGGCGAGGGCAAGAGCGTGAGAGGAAGAGATGGAAGAGTTGATGAACTAGGAATTAGGGCTAAATATGGCATTCAAGGTTTGTGGTTTATACAAAAATATTTATAATCTCCTTACATGCATAGAGTAAGGGTTTAATCCATAGGAAGCAAGTATTCAATAAACAAATTTTCTGTTTAATTTCTATTTTAAAATTTTTAATTTTATTTTTATAAATTAAATTTAAATGGAATAAAGAAAACTAGGAAATGTGATTCAAAATAATTAAAGGAAGGTCATAAAATAATAATCACATTTAACCTAATTTATTAAAATATATAGAATAATTTAAAGAATTTTAATATATATTTTAGTAGAAAACACTAATCAATTCTAAGTTAAAATACCGAAGACGGGCATGAGTGGAGTGGAGCAGATGAGGGAGATACCGTGCTGAATGAGACATAGATGTTGCCAGGTATGCCTTGATGAGCAGTGCAACATAGGCAAGAGTTGATGATTTACCGTCGTTGGCGCGATGGAGATGGAGGCAGATACATGCCGAAGAGTGGCGGAGTTGAATGTGGTGTGTGTGAGTGGAAACCTAAGCTACTGGTGATGATAACCTTGAAAAAATGATGAATATGTGAACTGTAAGAAGAAAAAGATCATACAAACCTCTTTGTCACATGCCCAACAAGCCGAGTGTTGCTTTTTCTTCACATGTCTTGACTTGAATGCCACTCCTTCAATATTTCATTCTTGGAGTACAACAATGGACCAAAACAAGATTTTGAATGAGAAAATCACTCCATTAATCGTAATTAGGAACAAAATCCCAGGGTGGATTTTTTATAATGATGAGGGTTTTATTTATGGATCTAGCTGGTGGATGGATAGAGGGGGGAAGTCTGAAACTGTCTTCAAAATTTTCAGCCTGAAACTCCTTCTAGATTATTAGATATCTTCGTTTCAATTTGGAACAACCTGAGTCATCCCATTTTTTCTCTTTCCTATTAATTATATGGTCGAATGTCAGCATGGAAAGAACTTCTAGGAGTTGAAAAGTCAATTAATTCATTAAAAATATTTAAAAATATTAAAATTTATATTTTATGACTTATAAAATTACATTCGTTATGAAGTTAAATTCCATAAATACTACAAACTACAGAAAATCATAATATCATCTTAAAAATGTAATTAATCCCTTAAAATATTTAAATAAATATAAATTTATATTTTATGACTTTAAAGTTAATTAATTAAATTAATGTCCAAAACCTATGTTAAAGTACCATAAATTTAAAAAACATTGGAAATTTATTATAAAAATTTAATAAATCATTTTAAGCATAAAAATATGTAGTTATGACAATTTCAATGAAAATAAGCACACTAAATGCATGAAACTATTACTGAAATAGGATGGTATTCATGATTATCAGCAGGTAAGATTGAGAGAAAGAACTGGAGAGAGGAAGAGAGTGTGAGAGGAAAAGGCGAGAGAGAATGAGAGAGGGAGAGAGCAAGAGCGACAGAGAGAGCAAGAGGGAACAAGACAGAGAGCGGGGGAGAGACAGGGTGAGAGAGTGAGAGTGTGTGTGTGTGTGAGGGAGAGAGAGAGAGAGAGGGAACAAGAGAGAATGTGCGAGAGAGAGAACGAGAGGGAATGAGAGGGAGAAGAAAGTGAGATTGTGGGAGAGAGAGAGAGAGAACGATAGAGAATGAGAGGGAGAGAAGAAAGTGAGATTGGGAGAGAGAGAGAGAGAGAGAGAGAGAGAGAACGAGAGAGAGAGAGAGAGAGAGAGAGAGAGAGAGAGAATGAGAGGGAGAGAAGGAAGTGAGATTGGGAGAGAGGGAGAGAGTAAAACTGTGAGAGAGGGAGAGTGGGATGAAGGGTGACAGAGGGAGGGAGAGAGAAGGAGAGGGACAGAGAGAGGGAGAGGAAGAGAGGGAAAGAAGACGAGAGAGATAGAGGGAGAGAGGAGCAGAGGGCGAGAGGGAGAGAGAGAGAGAGAGAGAGAGAGAGAGAGGGAGAGAGAGAGGGAGAGGAGAGAGAGAGAGAGAGAGAGAGAGAGAGAGAGGGAGAGAGGAGAGTGAGAGCGAGAGCGAGTGAGAGGATGAGAGAGAAAGGGAGAGAGAACGAGAGGGAGAGTAAGATCATGAGAGAGAATGAGAGGGAGAGTGGGAGAGTGGGAGAGTGGATGAGACAGAGAAGGAGACAGAACCAGAGGGAGAGAATGAGAACAGGAGAGAGGGCAAGAGAGGGGGGGGGGGGAGAATGAGAGGAGGAGAGAGGGTGGGGGGAATGGGGGGAGAGAGAGAGCAAGAGATAGGGTGAGAGACTGAGCGGAAGATAGTTGAGGAGGGAGAGAGTAAGACTGTGAGAGAGGGAGAGTGCATGAGGGAGAGGGAAAGAGAGTGAGAGAGGGAGGGAATGCTTGGAGAAACAGAATTATTACCATAGTGGCTGGCATCACGAAATCAAACAGAACACAACTGACATTATAAAATTCCCTTTTCTTTAATATTATGTGTACTTTTGAACTCCAAAAGTCAATAGGGAAAAGGCTTTGAAGCCCCATTCGTTGATGTAGGCCATGGTGAATTTTGAATCGAGAGGACACTTCATTTTCACCCTGGAGACTGGTTATGGATCATCGCTGCCACATATAACCACTGCCACCACCATCGCCGTGCCTACCCATCGGTCCACGCCATGCCAGCATGTAGCCCGCTTGTGTCTATCTGACATGTGCTTGCCTATAGTAGTATGTCACCCCACCTCCGCTCGCATGCTGCTTGCCATAGCTAGTGTGTCAACCCACGTCCACCCACCATTTCTGGCCTATAGCGAGCATCACTCCTGCCGCCCACTGTCTGCCATTGCCTCCCCCATGACCACCCCATTGGCTGTCTACCTGATTCATGGCTTCTGCCCCGTTCAGCTCATGTGTCACCTGTTCTTGCTGCCACCGCTACCACTCAGTGCTGCAGTCCTACATCAGAGGGAGTGAGAGAGGGAGGGGGAGCGGGCGAGAGAGAGAGACTGAAGATATTATAATATCATATCTAATATACACACATACGGTCTTTAGTCCAGCTCAACATGAGAAATAAACCAGGAAAGAACGTTTGGTTTGCACTAAAAAGTATGATCGACGATTTGGTTTAGTCCTGTTTGATTAAAATTCAGTCAGACTATATCTTTTCCTACCTGTACTCATCGATGGGATGGATGACGTTACGAAACAGATGGCACCGTTTGAGACAGACTCCTCGTTCAACCATCCTAGTGATTGACAATACTCATTCCCTAGAAGAGAATCGAGCTATCATGCTCAAGAGAAAAGTCAAAATCTCTTTATGGTCCAAGAACCTGGGCATAATTTATAAGAAGAGAAGCTACTTAATCTCTAGTCTATCTTAATTAATCTCATCATAATACATATCTTAATTAATCTCTAGGCTATCTTAATTAATACATACTTAGACTCTACACTCTTAATAACCATACTTATTGTTAGAAATGTCTAAATCCTATCGTTATAGTTTAGTGAAGTTCACTAATTGGGATTGATAATTAATAGCTTAATAATATGCAGTTACATGCATACATATACATATATATAATTATCCACAGATTAAAAAATTAATCTAATAGTCTTTTACTTAAAAGGGACCCAAGATCCAAAGGAGTGCCTTGATTGGGAGTTCAAGATGAATATAAATTTGAAGTTGTAAAACATGATTGAGCTGAAGGTCTAGTTTGCTGAGGGGAAGCTAAGAGGTCAAGCCAAGATCTTTTGGGAAAACATTAAATTATCTTGAAATGGAGAGAACTCTACCAAGTCATGGTTGAATGTATAATATGCAATTAGAGAAAAAGTATGTTCTTTTAGCCTACTTGAGTAACTTCAGTGCACAAACTATTTCACGACAATATGCTGGTTTTTACACTATCTCATTTCAAAACTGGTCTTCCTCCTCATCATTGGACTGAGCTCCTCATTTGTAAGGTTGACACACTAGAGCAAGATGGCAAAGTTTTTGAGGACCTTGAGCATTGTCAAAATTATTAACCACTCAATTGATGCACACCAGAAAACACTCCTCCACAAATAAGAATCATCCCACTCCACCCCTTATACTGCACCAAGGTGGGCACAAGCTGAGGAAATTCACTACCCAACCATTGTGGTGATATGATATCTCCTCCATCTCTAATTTATTTGTTTAGGTCCATTTCTCATACCCCGCTGGGAGCTTTGAAGTCCCCAAATGTGATTGCCTGTGAGCTTCCCATTCCTCGTTACCTCAAGTGTCCCAGTCTAGGGTTGCATGCTTCAATTGTCAAGGGAGTGGTTACTGAGGCGCCTAATGTTACCCTCTTACCCTTTAAATAATAGTGATACTATCAAGATTGAGTCTCCTGCAAATGAGGCAGTCTTCAAGGAAGGGGAGTATGCCTCTCTCGTCGTCACACATGATGAAAGGACATGAATTTGTTTACATATGCCTCTCTCTCCATTTCTCTATTTATGTCTCTCTCTCTCTCTCTAGTCAGGTTTCTCTCTCTCGATCTCCCATCTCCCTCTTTATCTCAACAGTTCTCTCTCTCTCTCTCTCTCTCCCTATTCTCTCACTCAGTTTCTAGTTATATCCTCTCTCTCAGTCTACCTCTCTTCCTCTTCTCTTTCTCACTCTCCCTATCTGTGTATCTCTCTATCTCCCTCTTCTCTTTCTCTAGTAGTCTCTCTCCCTCTATCTTATCTTTCTTGGTCTCTCTCTCCCACTTCTCCTTCTTGGTCTTTCTGTCTCTCTCCCTTTTCTCTTTCTCGGTCTCTCTTTCTCTCTCAATATCTCTCCCTCTCTCTTCTCTTTCTTAGTCCCTCTCTCCTTTTTCTCTTTCTCTCTTTGTATCTCTCTCTCTCTCCCACTTCTCTCACTTTGTCCTTTTTGCTCTCTCCATCTTCTCTTTCTCAATCTCTCTTTCCCTCACGATATATATATATATCTCCTATTTCTAGGTCTCTCCTGATGACGAGTAGCAACATATGAGAGCATGATGTAAAGTTCATTGTGTCTCCCGTCCCATCATCCACACCTGGATTTTACAAGATGTGAAGTACATCATTCATACCTGGACATTTTTGTCATCCATCACCAGATCTGTCGTCTCGTCCTCTTCCCATCACCAGATGGTGTCCCTGCATAGAGGAGGAAAGGACATATCCACAATAAAAAGAATTTAGGTTAAATATTCAATTCTCATATTGTTGACTTGCTGTCAAATTGCCGCCTATACTACTGCTGGTTCTTCTCTTCCTGCTGTTGCATTGCTTGACCTTCCTCTGCTAACAGCCTGTAACTTTGTGACTGTAATTGACATGCCTCTCTCATTCTCTTTTGTCTTCCATTACCTCACTCTCACTCTCGCTTTATAACTCTGTCCATCTCTCTTTCTCTTCCTCCCATTCTCTCATACTCCGTCTCTCCCTCAGTCTCCCCCTCTTTCTCTCTCAGACTCTTCCCTTCTATCAGGCTCCCTCCTTTCTCTCGTAGACTCCCCTTTCTCTCAAACTCTCCCTCTCTCTCGGTCTCCCTCTTTCTCTCTCAGACTTCCTTAGTCCATCTCTCTCTTACTCAATCTCCCACTCTCTCTCTCACTCTTCCATTCCTCCTCTCATACTTTGTCACTCGGTCTTACAATCTCTTTATGGTACCCTCCCTCTCTCTCAAACTTGGTCTCTCGCTCTCCCTCTCTCTATCACATTTTCCCACTCTTCCTCCCTCTCTTGGTCTTTCTCTCTCTCTCTCTCTCAGACTCCACCTCTCTCTCAGTCTCTCTCTCTTGAATTCCTTCACTCTTTGTTTCTCCTCTCTCTCTGTTAAGGACACGAGCTCCAATGTAGTCCAACAGGACCAACTGCCACACTCGCATCACCTGCAGCCGACACAATGGCAGTCGTCACCTGCTCCTAAGCCGCCAAGGCAGCTGCCATCATCACCTGCCATCAAGCATCACCGCCATCTCCCATCATGATAACACCATTGTAGCACAACGGCAGACTTCATTCAAATCCCTTTTCTCTAATGTATAAACTTAAACACTTGCACCACTATAAATAGCGTGGCGTGTAACCTGTTCAAGACATGGAAGATCAACATATTTTCATTGCTTCTTCAATATCTTCTTGTTTTCAGTATTCATCATCGTCTACTCTCTTCTTCATTTTTCAACATGGTATCAGAGCACGCTCCGACGAGCCCTGAAGACGCGTCCTCAGATGAAGGAGTCATCCAGCGTCAAAGGCGACAAAGAACTTGATTGCCGCCAAAAGTCCCAGTGCCTCACATTCCACAAATCGGAATCAAGCTCACCCGGACGAACTACCCAGTGTGGCAGCGTTGTGTGCAAACCACCATCATAGCCCAAGGGCTTGGTAAGCATCCAACTCATGAAAGACCATCATTTGAACCTATTTTTTCAGATTCAGAAAACAGCTGGTGGAAGAAAGATATGACCGTCATGGCCATCCTGATGTCGTCGATAAGCGACGATGTTTTTCTTGTCATTCAAGATAGTGTCACCGCAATTGACGCATGGAGAACCCTCAACAATGAACTCTCCTCAAGCTCAATAGCAAGAATCATGGAGTTAACGAACAAGTTGCATAACATTCCTAGAAGTACGCGCGCAGTCGATGACTTCGTTTAAGAAATACACAACATTGCTACATCTCTGGGCACCATAGGATGCTCAGTCCACGAGTGCACTTTGAAATTCATTCTGCTTTGAGGTTTGAGTTACAAGTATCAAGCGTTTAGAACTAGCGTAAATACACACTCCAGTTTCCTTTCGTTTGATTCTATTGTCGCCATGCTTTGAGCTAAAGAAAATCTAACCACTTTTGGTGATGAAGCAGAAACTGAAGATCAGCCCCCTCCTGAAGCAAATAAGACTCATGTTGAGCAATCCTCAGGGAAAAATCAGGGCAGAGGAAATTGCGATAGAGGGTGTGGTCGACATGGCGGAGATCAATCCACCAGGCCAGGTCCAAAATATCAAATATGTGGAAAGATTGGTCATCGGGCTGATGTCTGCTATGACTGGTTCGGGCCAAGAACTCCACAGAATCGGTCCTCGAATACAACCACGAAATTCAACTATCCACCTGTTTAGTCCTATTTCATGTCTTGCGGTGTACCATCCTCGACACCATCTGCCAATGCCACTCACTAGTACCTCGACAGTGGAGCCACTCATCATGTCACTGCGGACCCGCAAATCGTCAATCCATCCACTCCCTACTCTGAAGCAGATAAGCTCTACATAGGAGATGGATCAGGTTTGTCAATTAAAGCCACTGGTGAATCTAGTTTATTTACACATATGAAATCTATACAACTTCAAAATGTCTTATATGTCCCTAAAATCACAAATAATATGTTGTGTGTTAGACAACTTACTCTTGATAATAACGTATATGTTGAATTTCACCCTCATACCTACTTTGTCAAGGATCAAAAGACATTGGAAATCCTCCTCAAGGGTGATGTGTGGAACAGGCTGTATCATCTGGTTGCGTCAAAGCCACAACAAGTTTATGCTGCGCGGGCATCCTACGAGCTATGGCACCAATGACTCGGCCATCCCGCTTTTAAGATTTTGAACAACATCATCTCCCGTTTTGGAGTTCTGTTGACTGATTTACCAAGACATAGCACATGTGAATCATGTGCCATGTCCAAAGCAAAACTGTTACCTTATGAACAGTCTAATCATGTTTTGTCCAAACCTTTGGAGTTTCTTTACTCAGATCTTTGGGGGCCAGCCCCCCTTATTTCACATTTCAATTTTTCTTATTATGTCACATTCATCAACGCATTTAGTCATTATACCTGGTTATTTCCTCTCAAGAGGAAGAATGATCTATTGGAAACCTTCATTGTATTCCAAAAGACAGTTGAACGATAGTTCAATTGCAAGATACAAGCTCTACAATCTGACTGGGGGGGAGAATACAGGTCCCTACATCACCATATTCGCATGGAAGGCATCCGGCACTGAGTCTCCTGGTAGCATGCTCATCAACAGAATCGAGTTGTAGAACGGAAACACATGCATGTCTTTGAGATAGCCCTCTCGCTCATGCATCATGCAGGTGTGCTGCAACGCTACTGGGATGAAGCAATGGCTACTGCCGCATATCTCATCAATCGGCTCCTTATGGCTCAACTGGACTTCCAATCTCTGCATGAGGTACTCCACTCTCAACCCCCTAACTATAATCTTCTCAAGAATTTTGGATGTTTGTGCTACCCAAACCTCAGCCCATACGCTGCCTCAAAATTAAGCTCTCGGTCAGAGAGGTGCATCTTCTTCGGGTACAGTTCTCGCCACCACGGGTACAGATGTCTTAATCTTCGTACAAATAAAATAGTTATCTCTCACGATGTTGTTTTTAATGAGAATATGTATCCATTCAAATCACACAACCAGTCCACGCCGCCTCTATCCAACCTACCCATACCTACATATGCCTCGCCCCCCTTAGAAAGACATCATGCACCTGCGCCGCCCTCCTCACCAACACCAGCCGTAGAACCTCAAACTCCAACTGCTGAACCCATCAGCAAAATTACAGTAAACCCTGCATCTCCAAACACGTCGTCCATCCTACCATCCTCCACACCACCCAAACGATTTAGAAACCTTTCTGAATTATATTCATCCTCTACCAAATATCCCATTCACTCTTGTTACATTTTCGCCAAACTACCACCAGAACCAGTTAGTGTGACAGCACTTAGTGATCCCCTATGGGGTCAAGCCATGTCTGATGAATATGCAGCTCTCATCAACAACTCCACGTGGGATCTTGTACCTCCACCAAGGAACGTAAAGCTCATCGCGTGTAAGTGGATTTTTCATACCAAGTTTCACTCTGATGGTTCCCTTGATCGTTGTAAAGCTCACCTCGTGGCACAAGGTTTTAGTCAAACCCCAGGAGTGCACTACCACGAAACTTATAGTCATGTCTTAAAAATGGCATCGCTATGGGTACTTCTTTATTTAGTCGCCAGTCATTACTGGCACATTCATCAACTTGATATGTCTAACACATTCCTTCATGGTGATTTAGTTGAGACCATTTATATGCAAAAACCTTCAGGCTTCACATCTCAGCAACAACCTAATCATGTTTGCCAACTCCGGAAATCTCTCTACAGACTCAAAGAAGCTCCCAGAGCATGGTTTGAAAAGCTAAGATCCTTCTTCCTTCACCGCAATTTTATTGGCTCACGTACTGATCCTTCACTATTTTTCAAATTTTCAAATAAAATACCATTGTATATACTCATTTATGTCGATGATATGCTACTTCTTAGTCCAAATCAACAACTGATATCTCAAACTATCAACAGCTTAAACACCCAATTCGTCGTTCTTGACGTCGGCCAAGCCAAAAGCTTCCTTGGCATTCACTTAACTCGCAACAACGCAGATTTGTCTCTTTCACAAGAACAATATACAATCAAAATTTTGCAACTAGCAAAAATGACTGACTGTAAACCGGTCACCACTCCCTGCTCCTCCACCATTTCCTCCCAATCGAGTAGCTCATCACATCTCAAAGAAGATGATACATTATATCAAAAAATAGTGGGCAGCCTTTAGTTCTCAACTCTTATGCACCCAGATATTGCCTTTGTGGTTAATAAGGCATGCCAATTGATGCATGAACCTCACCCCAGTAATTGGGTCTCTCTCAAACACCTGCTCAATTACTTTAAGGGTACTTCCAATTTCTCTCTTCAGCTTTATGCTAACACTCCCAACACACTGCATGTTTTTAGTGATGCTGATTGGGCTAGCGATCCTCTGGATCAAAAGTCCACCAATGGTTTCTTAATCTACTAAGGTACAAATCTCATTAGCTGGGCCTCTAAAAAGCAGACTATAGTCACTCCTTCCAACACTGAAGTTGAGTATAAAGCTATGGCCAACGCTAGGGCATAACTCATCTGGATTAAATCTCTTCTTCATGAACTTCACATTTCCACTTCATCTCTTCCAATCCTCTGGTGCGAGAATATTGGAAGCACCTATCTCTGAAAAAATCCAGATTTTCATGCCCGGATGAAGCATATTGAAATTCATTTCCATTTTGTTTGTGATTATGTCTCAGGAGAATTAGTGCATGTTTCTTTTCTGTTTACACGAGACCAGATTACAGATTTCCTCACCAAACCTCTTCCCAAGACTCATTTTTCTATTCTTAGGTCCAAGCTCAATCTCCACCCATGCTTGAGCTTGCGAGGGAGTGTTAAGGACACGAGCTCCAATGTAGTCCAACAGGACCAACCGCCACACTCGCATCACCTGCCGCCAGCACAGCGGCAGTCGTCACTTGCTCCTAAGCTGCCAAGGCAGCTGTCATCATCACCTGCCATCAAGCATCAACGCCATCTCCCGTCATGATAACCACCGTCGTAGCACGATGGCAGACTTCATTCAAATCCCTTTTCTCTAATGTATAAACTTAGACACTTGCACCACTACAAATAGCGTGGTGTATAACCTGTTCAAGACACGGAAGATCAACATATTTTCATTGCTTCTGCTTCTTCAATATCTTCCTGTTTTCAGCATTCATCATCATCTACTCTCTTCTTCATTCTTCAACACTCTTTAGGTCTTCCTATCTCTTTATTGGACTCTCTCTCTCCAACTTAGTCTCCCACTCTCCCTCTCTCTCAGTCTTCCTATCTCCTTATCAGAATCCCTCTCTCTCTAACTCTGTCTCCCACTCTCCCTCTCTCTTGGTCTTCCTATCTCCTTATCAGAATCCCTCTCTCTCTAACTCTGTCTCCCACTCTCCCACTCTCCCCCTCTCCCCCTCTCCCCCTCTCTCGGTCTTCCAATCTCCTTATCAGAATCCCTCTCTCTCTAACTCTGTCTCCCACTCTCCCTCTCTCTTGGTCTTCCTATCTCCTTATCAGAATCCCTCGCTCCCTAACTCTGTCTCCCACTCTCCCCCTCTCCCCCTCTCTCGGTCTTCCAATCTCCTTATCAGAATCCCTCTCTCTCTAACTCTGTCTCCCACTCTCCCTCTCTCTTGGTCTTCCTATCTCCTTATCAGAATCCCTCTCTCTCTAACTCTGTCTCCCACTCTCCCCCTCTCCCCTCTCCCCTCTCCCCTCTCCCCTCTCTCGGTCTTCCAATCTCCTTATCAGAATCCCTCTCTCTAACTCTGTCTCCCACTCTCCCTCCCTCCTGGTCTTCCTATCTCCTTATCAGAATCCCTCTCTCTCTAACTCTGTCTCCCACTCTCCCCCTCTCCCCCTCTCTCGGTCTTCCAATCTCCTTATCAGAATCCCTCTCTCTCTAACTCTGTCTCCCACTCTCCCTCTCTCTCGGTCTTCCAATCTCCTTATCAGAATCCCTCTCTCTTTAACTCTGTCTCCCACTCTCCCTCTCTCTTGGTCTTCCTATCTCCTTATCAGAATCCCTCTCTCTCTAACTCTGTCTCCCACTCTCCCTCTCTCTTGTTCTCCCACTCTCTAACATTCACCGCTGATAAGCTGATTCTCTCCCTCTCTTTTTGATTCCTTCTATCTATTTTGGTCTCCTTCTCTATCTCCCCGACTCCCTTCCTCTCACTCTCCTCTCTCTCAATCTCCCATTCTCTGTCTCTCTCTCACTTTGCCTCTATCTTTTTCTTATTCTTCCTCAATTCCTCTCTCTCTTAGCCTCCCTCTCTCTTCGGTTTCCCACTCTCCCTCTATCTCTTTCTTATTCTTCCTCAATTCCTCTCTCTCTTGGCCTCCCTCTCTCTCTATCTATCTATCTTCCTCATCCTCTTTCTGTCTCCCTCTCTTTCGTTCTCTCCATCTATCAAACAACCTATCTCTCTCGGACTCCCTCTCCCTTTATCTCTCATTGTCTTCCTTACTCTCTTTTTCTCCCCTTCTCTCTATCTCTATCCCGGATCATGTATTTCCTCTCTTTGTTATCTTTGGTTAAACTTTTTTTTAATTTTACTTTGTCTCAACATCATTCCATTTTCTTAGTTAATAATGTTGGCTACTGGTTTGCCACCATAGCTGCAGGCCATGGGAGGTTAAAATTGTTATATTGTGAAATTTTTTATTCCTTATTTTTAATGTAACATGTTTTCACCTAAGCTGTAAATATTTAATGTCATAATTATGCATTTAATGTCCAACATAGTTTTGTATGTTTTGACGTGACTATAAAATCAATTATCCTCCATAATTAAAGTCAAATCATGGACCAAGGGCGTCAAAAAGGAGTGTGTTGGAGTAGGGTGTTGAAGACAAGGGTAAGGTGATCGATCATTCAATGACGGGGTTGATGGGGTTGACTTTTCATAGTTTAGATCATAAGTATGGTGGACTATAGGTATCTGTATCGAAGTTGGGGTTATCCGTCACTTTGAGGTGGGGTGTAGAATTTCATGCTATGATGGGGTCGGCTTATCGAGTGATTGGTCACAAGGGTGTGGGTGCCAAATGTGAGTTGAGATGTGGGGTGTGTAGTGGTCATGGCGTGATGAGGTAGGTTCTCAAAGTGTCAAGGACAAGAGAGAGGAGTTAGAGAAGGGTGTTAGGGTCAATGTTTGCTCTATTTACATAGTCAGAATGGCTTCCACTTGTGGTGACTTGCATGTTGAGTCGAGAGGAGAGTCATCATCAGATGATGTTCAAGAAATAACTCTCAACTTGGTTGATAGATCTCGTACCAAGCGTAAAGGAAAGACACAAAGACTAAAGTATTTTACAGAGGTTAGAACAGTGATAATCTCAATTTAGGGTTAGAATTTGTCGTTGGTGATTGAGATTATTCAATTAAAATATATGTTACCGGTATTTAACAATACGTAGTTAGCGATGAGAATGGATCGTCTCCACATGGGAACGATGATTAAGGAATTACTTTCTTATACTACTGATGATCAACAAGAGGATCGACAAAAATAAAATTCGAGGACGTGAGCTAGTGATGTCGATTAAAAATACATACGTTATCAGTTAATTTTTATTAAATAAAAGAGAAAGTGCATGAGACGGACATGATGATGGACGATGGTATGAATGATGATAGTAATTGGATTTGGAATGGTATGGTGGCTGATAAGCCTAAAAATGCACGTAAATATATCGTTGATTTGGCGTTTAGACTAAAACAATAAAATTTATAATTTCCCTTAATCACTAAATATAGAATATAGAGCAAGCAAGGGGTCGAACCACAAGGAGGCAACAAATAAGAATTTTCATCCAATTTCAATGAATTAATTCATAGATTAATTAATTCTGCAATTAATAAATCTTAATTATGCTTAATAATGTTTTTCATTAATCAAAATCAAGGAAGACAGCATTTTGATTTTAAATATTTTGGTCAGAAAACTCAAGATAGAAATATTTTAATTTTGAGATCAGATTAATTCAGATTATTAATTTCCCAATTATTGTAAATTTAAAAATAATTTTTATGAATTAAAATTGGGAATTAAATAATCAAGAAATGGATTTTTAAATTGGACTTCAAGATGGATGAATTTTTTAATAAAATTTTATTTTTAGGTTTTTTATATATTAAATTAAATTCTGAAACAATAAAAATCGAAATCTAGAGAGATAAACTAGAAAAATTAACCTAGAGAGAGAAAGTAAAAATTTTGGGGAAAAGATGAAATCCGACCCTAAATTAAAAATCTAATGAAGCAGAAATGTTCTAAATTGATGTGGAATTAAGGATAAAAAATCAGATCTTGAATCAGAATCAAAATGCAGTCCTAATTTCATCCAAAACCAACTTCTACGGTATGTACATTTCGCCCATGCCTTGGCATTTTAGAGTCGTTCAAGAAGAAGATTGAAATACAAATCAGAAACTTACAACTTTGAGTGCAGAATCAAGAACTATCGACTTCCAAAGCATCCCTTGTGTCCTTCCTGGTCAAATCCTTGGAGAGAGCTTCAAAAAGTGATTTTTGCCCTTTTCCAGACCTCTATTTAAAGATCCAACTGTATGGATTGTAGAGGGAGAAAAGATGAACTTGCCCTCAAAATTTCAGCCCAATCGGACGTCTAGATCTCAAGATATCAAGGTTTTAGTGAGGAAAAATCTGGGCCGTTGGATCTCTTTATCTTCTTAAAAAATAGGAATTTTCTATTGGCTGGCATTGATTTTATCGTTTTCCCCATCCTCAGATCACGTGTCGAAACGTCGTTGTCCGCGTCGGCCGCCCGCAATGATTGGAGATCGAAGCTCCTTTTGAATGGCTGAGAGGACGCCACGTCACCTGTCGGCGCTATTAAAAAAATAAAAGATAAAAAAGTACAGTGTTTAAAGAATATTTTTATAAATAAAACAGAAAATGAAAACTCAAGCAGCAATGTTTGACTGCGTCATTCTTTAAAAAAAATAATAAAGGAGGTAAGCTTACCGTCATTTTTAAAAAAAAAAAACTCACGCGGAATTGATTACCGCATGCATTCAATGCACGCGGCCACTCGATTCTGCATACGAGGAATATGCCTCGCCGCCCGTGCTGCATAGTATATATATATATATATATTTCGATCTAATGATTGGCTTTTTATGGCATCGCGATTTGCGATGCCATAATTAGCCAATAATGGTTATTATTCTCTCTCTCTCTTTATTATTTAATAATAAACATCCACTCATTCGCCCGAATTTCGGGCGAATGACGTGGATGCCCTTTAGTGTATATATAAATACATTATAAAATGCCAAATAAATTCAATATGTATTATTTAAATATATAAAAATCATTTCTTGGCTATATAATGGTCAAACAGTTATATAAAAATATGGAAAAAATCCAGAAAAATTAGGAAAACCTTTACCAACCTTAAGCCAAGTATTAAAGGCCCTGCAAAAAATATTTCTTCGCTGAAATGAGGTTAAATTCCATGTAAAAAATGATAAAAAATTAGAAATAATAATAAAATCAAAGTATAAGTCATTTATCTTTATTTTTATATGATAACATGCAAATATAGTCATTAAAACACATAAATATAATGTAAAATTCATCAATTAATGATGTTAATTTGCAATTTATTAGTGGCGAGGATGAAGAGATGGGAAAAGAGAGTATAATGAGAGTGCAAGAACGATGATAAACCCTCATTACGTTAACTATGGCGTGGGGAAAGAGACAATGTAAGGCGAAGATACATACCATAGATCCTTACGTTTCGCCAGGATCATGACAATCTACGAGTGCCAGTAAGCTCTCCCTCTTATCCAATGCTTCTCCCCACACATCAAGGACACCAAGAACACTCTTGAGGGATCTCAAAACTCACTATCTTTCAATCAACCCACAAAAGTAAGAAGTAAGTTCAAGATAATATTTACAATGATCCAGGCATCTATTTATAGATCAGCGTGTATGGATAGAAAGAGGAGAGGGAGACGAAGCAACGCTGAAAATTTCAGCTAAATCGGAGCTGTAGATCAAAAGTTCTGGCCATTTGAAGTTGAACAATTCCTAGCCATTGATACTTTCTCTCTCCTCATCATTGTCGATGTTTTTCGTGCCCAGTAAGATGTCAAAGCGCCTCATGTTCTGGTCTTTTTGGTCTTGTATGCACGTTTGTCTTTTTCCGCGCATGTGCTCATAGAGAGAGGAGAAAAGGTCAAAGAAAGACAAAAAAACATAAAAAATGAGTACCTTTTCGGGGATGATGTGGCGGCGCGTCAACACGCGCCACGTCATTCTCTCTCTCTCTCTCTCTCTCTCTCTCCTTTATTCTTCTTTTTTTAATCGTGTAGATGCGATTGCACCACATCATCCCTGCGCCAACTAAAATAAGAGAATCATTTAATAACTTCAGCAATCATTGCTTTGCAAATCACAAAACGATGATTGTGTCGTTAATGATTGGTTGCCGCCAATCATTAACTCAAATAATGATTGGCTGGTGCCAATCATCATAAAACGGCCTGATTTGTTGCCGTTCGACTAATGAAATGGCGACACGTGGTGGCGCAAAATAAATAAAAATTTAAAAATTCATATAAAATAAAATAAGAGTCCAAAAAATACATATAAATATATATTTTGACTGAGAAAAATCATATCTTTCCAATTTTAATGTCTAATAATTCCATAAAAATCATATTCTGTCTAAAAAATTATATTCTTTAAGAATCTATTGTTAGAAAAATTCCAAAAATGCAGAAAATTCAGCTTGATAACATGCAAATAAGAGTAATTTAATGCATATAAACATGTAAATATGATCATATAAGGTAATAAAATTCATGTTATCAAACAAGCATATGGGCTTGCATACTATGTTGCAAGCATAAAGTCAACTTGTTACGAAATAGGTTGGAGAGGCAAAAAATATGGATATACACATCTTTTGGAGGAGTATGTAGTTCAATTTTATTAGAATCCATGATAAGTTAAAGGTCACTCTCGGTTAACACCACTTGATTGCTGATGCGTACGGGCAGAGTTGTGCAATGACAATGACTCTAGAGAAATTGAAGCATATTATAGCCCAATTTTTTTGCCTTCCACTCTCACTATGGATCATTGTGGACAATGTAGCTTTCAAGATCATGTGGAAGTATGCCGCTGAGACGATTGTTAACCCACTAGGCCTAAAGGAAATAAAGGTTGTGACAGAGAAACTATACATGGTCATGAAGGAGAGGCTCGTAAATTTCCTAGCTAATGTCCCCAAGGTATCGTTGATTGTGGATCTGTTGACCATTGAGATTCTTACAATCCACTTGGCCAAACAACCAAAAGGAACTATGCGAGTGTGTGCTTGTAATCCAAAATCTTATGGGTAGCGGAGCGACGTTGGATTACTTTGGGCTGAAACCAAATGTTTGCAACAACTCAATCCATCTCGATTCTATATTATCATTTATTATTTTTATAGTAATCTTAAAAATTTTCCATACAAGTTACCATTATCACCATAGACAATGCCTCAATCAATAAGCCGATGATAATGGCCCTTTTGAAACATCAGAACTAGGTGAATGAATATTTCATAATGGAATCAACATGTCCCATGTTCTACTAATTTGCTGAACATTGTTGTCCAAGATGCCTTGAAGTCCTTGCGTGTCATAAGGGTTCTACCCCCCACCCCCCCCTTGAGTTACAGATGGCACTGTAGTTTGTGATGGTGATGATAGTGCCCAAAAGTTGTGTCAGGCCCCAAAGTAGGCAGCATGTCCTGCACATAGGTCTACGTGTTTATTGTAGGGATATGTCTGTGTATTGGACTCAGGATTTTGAGATCGAGTCCTTAAGTGTGAAACACCATATGCATTAGGGTGGTGACACTTGACCTTGATCTTTAAAGCCAAAGCCCTTTTGGTGCTTGTGCTCATCGCACGGAATGGCGGCGGATCAGGGCAAGACTACAGGCAGGTGTGCCAGAGGTACGCGCGTGTGGCGTGGCTATGCAGGTTGGGCAATAGAAGCACATGCGAGGCACGTGGGAAATGTACAGAGGCGCGCGGGCTTTATGTGCACTGTGGGAATAACACTCGCCACACACATTGTGTGTATGAGGTGCGGGAGACTTTCTGCCAATAGACTAAAGCATTGGCACATAGAGAGCGCCGAGATAGTAGTGGGACATGTGGCACTCACGTGGTTAGTGTTTGGTGCGCTGCGCGCAGTTTGGGGCATCAAGTATTGCACTGATGAATATTATGTGGTCGTCAAGCCAATGATACATCCATGTTTATTTAAGTTCGTTGAATAAAATATTATGTTCATCATTATCTAGTGTAATGATTATAATGAACTCCATGAATATGTGCAATGACTTAGTGAATTATGATGAGATCATAATGCAGTGATCTCTAGTCTTTAAAGATGTATTATAAATATTACTATTTGATGGATAGTCAAGAAGGACATTGAATTATCTAGATAGAATAACACTAACTGATCCTACTCATACGATAAGTATAGGAGATTCTGTGGCTATTAGTGTGGCGACACTAAGGATAGACAGTGAGTGCTCTTTGGAGAAAGAGTTTGCTTAATTGATTCGTATGAATCCCGAAATGGTATTACACCAAAAAGTCAATCAGGTTGATTCATTTTACGATTGTATAAGTGATCCACAGACCTAAGACATCAAGGACATCTCGTGAACTGATGACTACATTTTGACTACGACTTATGAGCCTATAATCATTGGATTGAAACAAGTCATAGGTCGGATGTAATAAGAAGCTCACGAAGATGATTGGGTGGTCAAGACAAGATCATCCGCCCTAGGTATAAGAGTTGACTCAATGAAGACAATGCAAAAAATCCCAGGCCAGGGTAGTGAGGATATTGGAAAAGGAGTTCTCCAATGATCCCCGCTACACATCAGTACTAATCAAATGATGGATTAGAGTTTGAACATAAACCATACCCAAAATCATTCGAGAGTCTAGCGCAGATGATAGATTATACATATACGATAAAATTTATATGAGAAAGTTCAAATACTACTCGGTATCTTCTAGAAAATGAGGTGTAGCTTGGCACCTTAGGGGCTGGAAACTTAACCTATCGATTGGGTTAAGTCTATCCTTAGTTAATTAATCTATATGTTGATATAATTAATTAATAAGGTTGGCCAGTAATTGTTATTGTGACACTAAAGTTATTAAATAGAATGATACATGGGCCTAGAGGGTCACACGCATAAGGTCACAAGAGCATTGGTGGATATATTTTACTTTGTAAGATTTTTGAGAAAAACTAAAGTAAAATATAAATAGGGAAGGGGCACTCATTTCAAGTACCCAAGCTATCTAGATTTAAGAGCTCACCCTTTCTCCACTCTTTTCTCCACTCAACCAAGGAGAGTGTCTTCATGGTGAGAAGATCTTCAAGATTTTCAAGAAGAGTAGAAAAAGACGAGGTGGAGATCCAAGCGCCAAGTGATCGAGTGGATGCTTCTAGAGGCTGGACATGTGAACGGCTTCAGAACAATCTCAGAGCAACAAAGTTAAAGGTGGAACAAGTTCCCCACAAGGTACATTTGATATATGCTTTCAAAGATTGATTTTGAATCAATTACACGCTTTTGCATCTATGGAATCATGTTTTCTATGGATGAACTAAGGCACAGAACCCAAACGGGCGCAAATGCGGATTGTTTTCGATGGTGTCCACGTGGGTGCTTGGCGCGCGGGGCATCAAGGCTCGGGTTGGATTGACAAATGTGTAGAGTGCCAAGGCCCACAGGCGTGCGGCTCCCTGCCAGGGGGGCACACATGTAGTGACGGTGCTGGTAGGTGTGCACAAGAGTTTATGGGCCTCAAGGTGCAAGGGTGACACTACTCGGGTGCGCGGTGCCTCATCTTGTTACTTCAGTATCTTTCCTGGTCTTCTCCCATGTAATGACTATGACTACGATGTAAACTTTTATGATAGATAATGCACTGACCCTATGCATGTATGGGGTTGTGTCCCCACCTTGTCTCATTAACTCCTCTTAAGCATTCTTAAGCTATTGAGAAGACTTCCACTACAAAAAAGTAAGGTTGCTCAGTGTTCCTACTCCAGCGCTGAGGTCGGCACATGTACAATCTGGGCATTGTTCCTAACTCAAGATTTGACCGCGTGACACGTTCGCATAGATGATTTGGATGACATTTGTGAGGCTGCAACGATCCAAGCTGACATAGTCATTCATGATCATTGCATGTCTTGGGGGGCGATGTCACTCAATTGAGTGCCTAGTTCATAGGCATCTAAGCAACGACTTAATGACGCCAACAATACATGAAGACATGCAAAGACCTTGAACAAAAGAATCATAATGAAATCCTATTGGATTGCCCCCATGATGGAATAATACGCATGACATATTACATGATGCATTGAAGAAACGAGATGTCATCAATTTCATGGCTTTAAAAATATTGGCTATGGTGGGTAAGGACATGGGAATATCTCATGATGAAAGGAAAATGTTGGTTGACTTTTGTAGCATCCTAGGTTTATTCGTGGCTCAAAGGCACTGAGAGTCGTGAAAGGGCTTCACATTTTGAAGGCATTGCTGAGTCATACTGATAATGTACTTCACAGATTTCTCGTGTCTACTATCTTTACCTCGTGAAGAAAGTTGACCACTTGTGAGAGTATGATGATAAATTATTGAAGTATGAGACAATTACATCAAAGAACTAAGAAACCACAACATTAGTTGTTCCTATTCCTTTCAACAAGGCTTCATCACTGGTTAATGTTTGATAACTTGAAAATTATAATGCTAAATTGATGAATGCTACATACATATATGTGTTTTACTTGGAACATTTGCATGTTATCATAATTAAATGGACATGAATGGCTTGCACTAGAGTTTCATGATTGTTTTTAAGTTTTAGTATTTTTTACATAAAATTTAACATCAGTGCATTGAAGATTTTTTTTTTTCAAGGCATACAATACTTGGCTAGAGGTCCTTAATGCTTTTACTATTTTTCTGGAATTTCTCAATATTTTTTTATACTTTTCTGACCATTATATAGCCAAGAAATAATTTTAAGAATTTAAAGAATATATTTTTCAATTTATTTGGCATGTTAAAAAGGATTTTTAAAATTAAATCACGTGGCATCCACATCATTCGCCCAAAATTTGGGCAAATGTTTGGATGCATCAAATAAGCATTTTATTGGCTCGTTATGGCATCGCAATGCGCGATGCCATAATGAGCAAATCATTATCTTGATTTTTACCTGGAGTGTGTGGTTCGAGGAGAAAAAGGTATATTTTTCCATTCCTTTTGGAATTTTTCATGCATTTAATGCATGCAGAGAATCAATATCTGCGTGCAATAAATATACACGATGAATCGATACTCCGCATTCAATTATTAAAGCAGTAAGCTTACCAGTTTTTTTATTTAAACGAGAAGATGATGCGGCGACATGGCGCTCTCCCAGCTGTTAAAAAGGTATAATTTCTCTTTCTTATTAATTGTAATGATTTCGTTGTTTTCTGCGCACAAAGACATGTCAGTTCGTGATCCAAGGGCAGAGACAATAAGGAAATGGCGTCGGCAAATCAGAAAATGACATTTTTTAATTGTGTGGAGGAGAGTTAAAAAGATCCAACAGCTAGGATTAATCGCCATTAAAATGGCAATATCTCGAGATCTAGCCGTCCGATTGCACCCAAATTTTGAGGGTAGGTTGTCTTTTCACCCTCTACAATCCATATGGTTGGATTTTAAAATAGAGGTCGGGAAGAAGGGAAAAACTACCGAGGAAGCTCTCCATCAGGTTATTTGCCCATGAAGGATACATGATTTGCTTCTGAAGTCGACATACCTTGCTTCAATAATCAAATTTTTAAGTTTCTTCTTCACTTTTTAAACTTCTTCTTGAACGATTCCAAACGCCAAGCCACGGGCGAAATGTACATGCCCGTTGGAGATGATTTTAATAGTGATTAGAATTCCAATTTGAACTTGATTCAAGATCTGACTTTAAAATTTTAGTTCTACATTATTTCCCATCTCATTTTGCATTTTAGATCCCTAGATTAGAGTCAAATTTCATCTACAATTCATTTCCCCCCAATTCTTTCCACTTTCTCTCTTTAGGTTAGCTCGCCTAATTTTTCTCTATAGATCTAAAAATTGATTGATGGAAAATTCAATTCCACATCTAAAATACCTAAATCCAAAATTTAATCAAAAAATTCGTCCATCTTCAAGCCCAATTTCAAAATCCCTTTCTTTCTTATTATTTTCCAATTTTAATAAATAATTTTTTTTGATAAATCATCTTGATTTGAATCTTGGCAATCCAAATTAATCTGATACGAGAATCAAAGTTATCCTCGTTAGAGTGTTCTGACTGAAAATATTAAGATCACTATAAATATTCTACTTATTTTTGAGTAATTACAAAAAATTAAACACAATTAAGACCATTTGGATATAAAAATTAATTCATTCTTGAATTAATTCATAGAAATAAGAATAAAAATTCTTGAGAAGTGCCTCCGTGTGGTTCGAGCCCTTTCTCATCCTATACTTTCTATATTTTGAAAAATAGAATTTTATAAATTTATTGCATAAGCTTAAATCCAAACGACACATTTCAACTAGCATTTAATCACACCAATTTTCGAGTTATCAATGTTACTACACCAAGATCTAAACTCAAATAACCATGACGACGAAGATTATCTCACTGAACTCATCGCCCCCCCCCCCCCCCCTTGAGAATGAGAACGATGGGTTCTCACCCCTATTGAGGAGTTGTAAACTTATCTTCAAGCATCATAGAGGGAGGACATAGATAACAGTAGGATGGTGTGCACACATAGGCACACATAGCTACCCTCGACTAGCTACACTTGCCATGAGTTTATTTCTGTATGCATGACTAGTGCCCTAGTGGAGTGCTTGTTCTTTGTGGGATGCACACTCGTCACATTCAAAAGGGCACACCTAACTACAGAAAGGAATGAGCTTCTTGTCACTGTTAAGTGTTGGTTATGTGCTGAGAATTCTCAACTTCACGATGATGATTGTGACAAGGGGTTTTCTAACAATGTATAGCAAGGTGAGAAAATGGTTTTCATCTATAATACCCACATTGCTTCGTGCAATTTATTTTTTTGTTATTTAACTGCTCTTCCTTTTCAGAGAACAATATGTGCCTCATGTTGCAAGTGCAACTTCGTGCATACCAAGGTGGGGTTGAGCAGTTGTACGACTTGGTGGAGTTTTCATTCTGAGTTTACTGATGAGTGTACCGTTTGGGAAGTTTTTTGTATGTAAAAACACTTATTTTAATTGATTAAGGGGATCAATGTTTCTTTCATGGCGGTGTTATAATTTAATGCTGACTGGAATAATCAAATAATAAATGAGTTAATTTTATAATTATAGATAATATGTTAAATACATTTAATGTACGACGATTATTTATATTCATTCTTGCATCATCCTATATTAAATAGGAACATTACTATCAGTAATTAAACATTCTTTTTTCCTCTATTTACACACATCGTTCTTTCAATATTTCAAAAAAATTTAATTTAAACCACTATATCTCACCTTTTATTTTCACATCATTCTTTCGATATTTTATATTTTTTTATGAACTCCATTAAATTGATGAAGCTCCATTAAATGAAGAAAGCTAGTATATCATTAGATGAATGGAAAAAAAGGAGACTTAAATGGTGGAACAGGGGGGAAATGGTTAGGAAAACAAGTGTAGAGAGAGAAAGTACAAAAACGGGATTAAATCCTTTTGTATCCAATGGAAAAATATAATGATATGCATACTGTTCTGTACACGAATATTCACATTCAAATAATGAGAAATATGATAGATTTGTATTAACAAAGTATGCACATAAGTGTATGTCATAGTATCCATGCTAATTAGATGAATCTTCATCAAATAAAGAAAATTAGTATATCAGAATGTTTATTGTTAGATTTACATAAAAATGTAGACTTTCATGGTAGAAAAGGGGGGAACCGTTAAGAAAACAATTGCAGAGACAAAGTGTAAAAAATATTTTAAAATCCTTTTATATCCAGTGAAAAAAAGATAGTGATATACACAATATTACGTAAATGAATATTCACATAAAAATAGTGAGAAGTATGATAAAGTTATATTGACACACATGCATAGATACTTTCTATTCATTTGAGCAATATTATTAATAATCAATCATTTTTTCCTTTATTCGTACACATTATGATGTATTCTTAAATATTAAAATTTTGACCATTATATCTATTCTTTTACTCGGCATAAAATAAATTTGTTTACCCTTTACTTTCCTTTTTTCCATAATTTAAAATTTAATATCTCATAGGTTCACATACATAAATACTTTCTATGTATTTTGGCATCATCTTATACTTAATATGACCAATAATCTTAATTTTAGATTACATAATAAAATAATCAGTCATCAATTTTTAATTTTCCCTCTATTTATAATATAATTTTTAAAAAATATTTTTAAAATTTTAATTTCAACCACAATCTTTTTATACGAAACACAAAAAAATATTAACCCCTTTTTTTATCATTTAAAATTCTGTCACCGTCATCATCCGTGTCAGCCATCTTGTCAAGTCACACGTCCCAGACCCCTTTTTACCATCATGCCACCCCTCACCAATTTTTCATCACATGATCTGTCACAATCACAACCTTCTAAAATGTCAATCATCATCACATCATCCTTCATGCCTCCATCATTGTGACAAATGACATGACATATGACATTTGTCATCGCCTAAAGGCTAGGGTTGGACATTTAGGACTGAGGACTAGTCAGACCGGACCAAACGGGTCTGTAGGTCATCCATTTGAGGGCGGACTAGCTGGTCAGGCATGTTTAGATCCAAGGGTCAAACAGAACTGGAACCAAAAGTAAATTCTTAAATATTTATTTAATATTTTTTGTAAAATTCTTCCTTTTTGTAAAATTATTAAATATTTATTGTAAAATTCTAAAAATATTAAATCTAACTCGCCAGAGAAGTTTCTATTGAGTGCAAGTAACTGAGGTACATTGGCCCTCATCGGGCACACACTTGATGAAAAGTTCTTCGAAGGCAGCCTGCAATAATCCATCAGATTTTCTTCCTCAATTGAATTTTTCTTCCTTCTCTATTAACCCTGATAATTCTCCATGAAGAAAGGCAGGATATGGAGGGAAAAAGACCTAGAGAGAGATTGAGAGAGAGGGGGGAAGAAGGGAATGTAAGCAAAGGGCATTCATTACCTAGGGTTCTAAAGCTTGTTATATTAATACTTTCTAATTTTCTATTTCGACTTTGGCATTGACTAGTCAACCTGACCAGACTGGGACCTAACATGGATTCAACAAGAAAGGACCAGAAACAGACCACACACTAGGTAACGTTTAGGTCTTTGCTAAAGTCCCAGACCCAACCAGAACCGTCAAACCCTACTAATTACATCCTTATAGCCTTGGTCCTCAAGCTCTAAAGGATGACGAGCCTTTGCTAATTCTGTTTCTAGTCAATGGGAAGTAGCTAATGAGAGAGGTATAAACTGATTCTTCAAACTTTACCTTATGCTTGCACTTTAACATTTGTCTTCTAGTGTAGTCAAATTCTGGTTGAAGCACCTTCAGTTACCAATGGGGTCAATGTCAAAAAACATGTCATATATCCACAGAGTTAGCTATAATAGGCTAATAAAAAACGTTTTCTTTCCACTATGCCAGGATCTCATTAGCAAATGCTAATGCAGTTGAATTCTCCTGGAGTAGAATTATGGACTGGACTATAAGATGAGCGATCTGCAATTCATCCTCGAGCATGGCATATCTTCATTGAATGAAATCCCACACTTCATTGATGTGATCATAGTCAACATAAACTCAACAGTTTCAAGCATCATAGAATCTAACAGCCATACCACTTTTCTTCATAGCCTTTTCACAATGCCACTTCAAAAATGGTATTCCAGACCATGAGGATGAAGAAACTCTGTGGAGTTTATTGGGGAAGGTGCACATAACTTTTTTTCCCCCACAATAAGGGTAGATCCTGTATCAGATTTAGAATGGGTTTCCTCTTTAGCCATCAATGGAGGATAAAAAATGTGTGGAATAAGCGCTTCATAGACAGATTACAAAACCCCACAAATAAAGGTAGAAGCTCAAGAGGGAAACAACTAAAGCAAGTAGAATGATCGCACTTGTGGGGGGGAACCGTCGATTGAAGTAGGATATTGGTGAAGAATCAGGATAGTAGAAGTAATGTCTACAGGATTCGTCCAAGAAGCAGGTCGGGAGACACTGGGAAGCCGAAGGGTCATCCACCAATAGACATGGTCGTTCTGTTCTTTTTGTGCGAATTTGTGCAAAATTTTTGTTCTGTTCAGTTTTCCGAACAGAACAAAAACAAATTCCAACAGAACATCGCACAGATCCGTGTGCGGTTCTTTTGTTTGCTTTGTGCGAATTTTGTTCTAGTATTGTGCGAATGTGCAAATTTGTGAGAATGTGCGAATTTTGTTTGTTTTGAAAAAAAAGAACAGAACAAAGAGAAAGGCCCTGTGCGGTTCTTTTGTGCGAATTTTTTGTTCGTTTCAAACGAACAGAACAAAACAACCATGTCTATCCACCAATCGATTGCAGGTAAAAAAAAGTACCACAATCAAAGATGAAGACAGAGCAACAACAAAATATGAAAGGCAAAAAAGCGAAAAAACTGCTCCATGTTTATACTAGATGTGAGTAAAATATACAGGCCTGTATTGGGCTGAATTAGTCACGGTCCAATACGAGCTACAACAGCAAGAATAATGTCCTAATACTGGTGTCTCACGTACTAGAACATGGAGAAATTAATACATTGGAGAAACTTGGAGAGATTAATAGCTTTATGCCATTGGTGATTGCAACGTGATAAGTACTACTCCCGGAAGTACCTAAGACGGAGGCTGAAGTGATCTGGTCAACGGACTGTTGACCGAGATCAGTAGTCCAAGAGGAAGAGGAATCTCCCTCTCCCTATAAATAAAGCCTGTGCGAGAAGGAAGAGGAATCTCCAGTTTTCATTTCTTGGAGAAGAAACCGAACTACCAGTTCGGGAAAGGCCAGGAGGAGGGAGAGGATTCCGCTCGCCTGGAGGGAGGAGCTCGCCTGGAGGAAGGGAGTCGCCCAGATAAGGCGTCACGCTGGAAGACCGAAGTCATCTCGACTCGGGGAGAAGGAACTAGCCACGGTGGAGAGTCGTCTCGTCGGCCAGGGAGCTTCGACAACGGCGGATCGCCCTTACCTGAGATCTATCATCTAAAGCTACATTGTGTTTTTCTTTTGGAAATCTACCAAGCATATTATTGATTGGATATTCAAGTCTTGAGATCTACCACAACGCAACAAGAAGGAAATGTTAATGGAAATAAGCAGATCAATTTCTTTCGATGGAACTCGAGTAGTCGGATCCTGACTTCTGCAACATTATGTCTCCATCCTAGCTTGGTGAAAGTCAGATCAAAGCATGAAGAACGTACCACAGCATCTCGCCGCTCTTGGATTCAACGAGAATTGATACTACCACTGTAATGCGCGCACTTCAATGTGGCGGAACATTCTAACACTCTTCTGAATCTTCTCGTTTCATCAACGATGGTGTCCAGAGGATAAAGACGCACGTTCACCAGATGGTTTGCAGAGATCAAAGATATCCGCACAACATCACCGTGGGCTTCAACTCTGCATCATCGGATGTGCCCTTCTGTAGCGTCGCAAACGCCTAAGAGAAATTATCCGCCATTTACTTCTTCAGATCGTTCCAGCGCCTCTTCATTCTCATCAGGTGCAGCCACGGATAACGGACAAACCTTTCTCCCCAATTTGTACTTGCAAGTGGAAGGAATGGATTCAGTCATTTCGCAGAATTCTTCAACAAGAGTGAAGAGTATCAATATCTGACAGGAAATGGAGGACGAGAGAAATAACCTTGAAAGATGAGCATTGATCGACATCTGGATCACGCGGAGAGGAGAGATTGCGATCGGATCGGACTTTCTGGCCGACGAAGTCGATCACGGTTGATCGCTTCGGCTCGAGCTTGGAGACGATCCTTTCCCACTTTTTCCTTCCCGCTCTGTATAAAATTCAAAACCTGAATGCACGGTGTGCTGC
This sequence comes from Wolffia australiana, assembly GCF_029677425.1. Classification (NCBI taxonomy): domain Eukaryota; kingdom Viridiplantae; phylum Streptophyta; class Magnoliopsida; order Alismatales; family Araceae; genus Wolffia; species Wolffia australiana. The sequence goes on along the minus strand of NC_135841.1, from coordinate 13,903,935 downwards.
GCAACGTACCAGATGGGGGCCCCAAATTTCCCGCCAAAATCTACAGCTTAATGGGCCGGACGTTTGGCCCAATAAAATTTTACGTTTTCATTTTTATCCATCAAATTGATCGATCCAGGGTCGGTCGATAGGCATTCAATCCATAAAATTTGAATCGACCCAAAACCCAATAATTCGACCCGACCGATTTTTGAATATTCAAAACTAGGGGAATGCAAGGATGTGGTGGGACGGATGACGACAAAGATGGACGAATCGATGACGCATATTTCATCATGTCTCTGTCAAACAGTAATTGTCTTTGGGTCTCTCTCTCTCTCTCTCTCTCTCTCTCTCTCTCTCTCTCTCTCTCTCTCTCTATTAATGTGTGCCTCTTAATAACGGAGTTTCTAACCCTGTTCACACTCTCATTTCCGTTCAAGACGAGTCAAAAGCTTTGGATGACCAGGTATGGACCAATAGGATTAAATATAACAACTAGCCTAGTAAATAAAGCCACATACCCCTATACTCGTTAGAGAAATAGTGAATATGATTAAATATAGGTTGAAACATAGATAGGATTAAATATATTCGTTAGGATCAAATATAGCTGTTAGGATCAAATGTAGATAAGGAAGATTTTACGGCCAGGATTGGTTTCATTATAGATGTTATAGTTTGTTATAACGGCTATGATTAAACATAGAAACAGATTATATAACGGCTACTATTTTACATTATAAATATGAATCCATTGTTAAACAAAAGATCATGGATTAAATATCAAGATTTCAACTACTCTATATTGCCTCTTCTCCTTCTCTATCCCCTTTTTTGTTGCTACGCGAGGAGTTCATTTCTCTTCACCTCTCTATCAATGTCTCTCTCCCTCTGTTGTTATCCCTCTCTGTCTCTCTTTCGCTCTCTCTTGTCTCTCTCATTTTCTCTCTATATATCTCTCTTGATCTCTCTTTATATATACCTAACTCTCTGTCTGTCATTCTCCCTCTTCTCTCTATGGGCCTCTTTCTCTCTCTCTGTGTCTCTCAATCTCTCTCCTCTCCTTCTGGGCCTCTTTCCTTCACTCACCCTTTGGCTCTTTAGGTCTCTCTTCTCTCTCAACCTCTCTTTCTCTCTTCTCTGGGGTCTCTTTGTCTATCCTTCTTCTCTCTCATTCTCTCCTCCGTTTTTCTCTCCCTCTTCTTTCTCCCTCGGTCTCTCTCTCTCTCTCTCACATCTAGAGATGGTTGTGCGGTCCAGGGAAAATTTTCGCATATGTCGTGCAAATTTTTGCTCGCACAAAACCCCCTGTGCGATGTGAGGTGCGAATTTCTGCGGTAATTCCCACTACACATCACATAAATTCACACAAATGATTATGAGAGAGAGGGAAAGAGAGGAGGCCCCGAGAGAGAAAATAATGAAGAAAGAGAGGGAGAGAGGAGCTACAAATTAAACAGGGAGGGAAGAGTGAGCAGGAGAGAGAAGAGTGACTGAGAGCGAGAAAGAGAAGAGGGAGGAGAGTGACTGAGAGTGAGAGGGAGAGAGAAGCAATAGAGAGAGAGAGAGAAGATACGGAGAGTGAGAGGGAGGGAAAAGAAAGATAGAAAGAGCGAGAAAAAGGGAGAGAGAGGAGGGAGCAAGAGTGAGAGAAGCGCGATAGAAAAAGAATGAGGAATGGCAGAGAGAGAGAAGAGTGTCACAGAGAAAGAGGACGATAGAGAGAGAGAGAGAAATAAGGAGAGAGATGAGGGAGCAAGAGTAAGAAAAGAGCACGAGAAGCTGAGAGAAGAGCGATAGAGAGATAAAGAGGGAGAGAGAGAGAGAGGAACGAGTGAGATAAGGGCGATAGAGACAGAGAGAGAGGGAGAAAGGAGAGAGGCGAGGGAGCGAGAGTAAGAAAAGAGCACGAGAGGCTGAGAGAAGAGCGATACAGAGAGAAAGAGGGAGAGAGGAATGAGTGAGAGAAGCGCGATAAAGTGAGTGAGAGAAAGGAGAGAGACAAGGGAGCGAGAGCAAGAAAAGAGCACGAGAAGCTGAGAGAAGAGTGATAGAGAGAGAAAGAGGGAGAGAGGAACGAGCCAGAGAAGAGTGCAACAGAGAAAGAAAAGAGAGATGATCCAATATCCAATGTCCATTCATTATTCGTCGAAAATTCACACATTCGCACCGCGCAGACCTGTGCGGTGTGCAGTGCAAATGTGAGAATTTTCTGTACGAAGTGCGGTGCAATTTTCGCACCGCACCGCACAATCGCACAGAAACGATTCGATCGCACGTTTGGACCATCTCTACTCTCATCATTTAAAAACCCATCACCATGACATCCGTGATGGCCATCCTGTCACAGCACACATCCAAAACCATCCGTCAGCGTTACATCACCCGTCACCAATATTTCGTCATGTCCATCTGTCACCATCGTGAAGTCCAAAAACGCCATCTATCACTGTCCCACCTCTGTCACTGTGACAAATGACGTGACGGATGACATTTGTCATTCCCTATTCAAAACCTGACCAACTTGTGAAAACCCTGACTACCTCTGCATGGGCTAATGAGAAAGTTAAGCTATAAACAAAGAGGTTTGAAAGTCAACTCCCTGTGGAACTTACAAAGTCAACAGGACTACCAATTGTCCTTGGCCTGGCGAATGGCCCCCAAGGCTTCTGCTTCAGTCGCCTCGACCGGAATCTTAAGGTTTTGACGAATCTCTGCGCTGAAGGTCCTCAAGAAAGGGTTGACCTCCTTCTCTCTTCCCAGCGTCGTGGGTATCTGCAACTCAACAAGGAAACGCAAAGCTAAGATCCTACAAGTCAACGTTGGCCTCCGGGTAAAAGGTAAAAGTCAACGATTTATTCTACCGTGGGCAAGCCCTTTCTCCGGAGATCCGCCACATCAACAGCGTAAGATCTCAGCAAATCATTCTTCGGCTCTATCGACAAGGCAAATTGCGCATTACTCTGCCAGTAGAAGAAACATTGCTAAGACAAGAAAAACATATCGTTGCTAAGCATGAATACAGTAATGTTACGAATCCGCATGGTTACAGTCGATAATCTCAACATGTTTGCAAACCAAAAATCCAAATTATATGATTTGTATAGAAGTGAGTTCAGAGTCAAAAAACACATGGAAATTACTTCAATATGTTTTTGTAAAATAGTCGGGAATTCAACAATAAATTAAAATTTCAAATGTCTATTTTAAATCAGAATAAAATCCAGAAATTCTGAAGAAAATAGGGAAATGCATTTTTTACTTTAAAAAGTACATACAATTAGAAAAAAAGCACAGATATAAATTTAACAATTAGAAAGAAAACCCAATAAAATTAATATAAATTTAACAATTATAAATTCTCTCATTTTCATTTAATAACATCGAGGTACAATACCTTTATAGCCATCAAAACCATTTCTTAATTTAAAAATATATTTTGCATTTTCTTTAAGATGATGAAAAATAACCTTAAAAATAAAATCAATTAACGTCTATAAATGAAGCAGTAACCGATACCAAAGTGTATTCGTGGCCACAGTATATTTTTGTGTCATCTGGCAGAGACATAATTCGCTGAAGAGAAGACATCATCTGCGAGATAAACACAGTTCCTTGCATTAACTGATGTTACTCAGGGATTAGTTCCGAGTTAATGTAATATGATATAACATAAAGTCGACCTGCCCTGGAGTTCCTTCAAAGAGCTTGCCACAGGACAGGCTGAAAAGAGTGTCCCCAGTAAAGAGAGCCCCGGACTGAGGGAAATAGTAAGTCAAGTGACCTGATTCAAATTTTTTGGCGGAAGGAGCGTTAAAAAATTGAAGGGATACATCGAAGCCCGAGTCAAAAGTAAATTTATTTCATTATACTCGTCGAGCTATGGTGAAAACCAAATCTTTGGTATGTAGCTGCAATAAATTGTGTACCTCTTGTATGCCCAGGTGTGAAGAGCACGACCATCTCATGGGCTCCAAATATCCATTTCTCTCCGTCGGAAAGTGCCACATCAATCCCCGGAATTCGGTCCTTATCTGCGAGAGGGCCAACTACCTATATCCAGAACACAAAGCTTAGAGAAATAAATTCTTCATAGAAAATTAGGAAAATGGTGAGAAAAGTAAGATAGTTTTTGAAAAAATGAAAAAAAGGAATCATGTAAATGGGATAACCATGTGATAAGCAGTACCTTTGCCCCATACCTTTCTTTCAGTTCGAGGTTTCCTCCGGTATGATCGTAATGATGGTGGGTATTTAGAACATACGCCAATGTAAGATTATTCTTATTTAGAGCATTTATAATGGGTTTTGCTTCAGAGGGGTCCACGACTCCAACCGTGCCAGTATCCACGTCGTGCAAAATATAAGCATAATTGTCTTTGAGGCATGGTACCTGCCGTCGGAATATCTTCTGAAGTCAGTATTTAGTAAACAGATTAAAAAGTTATTATCGAAGTCCGCGCGAAGATCGAATCTTTTAAAGTTGTAATTGAAGACGAATAGCATTAGACGCAGCGGATTCCAAGGTAAAATTGCAGAAATTCCACACGACCCCACAAGATTACGATGGCAATCTTAGACAAAAAAAACCTTCACTCCGCCTAAAAATTAACTTAGTGTTGTCAAGAAATCATACCAGTTCGATTTGCAATGAAGACGTCTTAGAAACGCTACATTGAAATCTGGGAGTCCCGTAAGCATGCCCTCTTCTCAAAGCTTGCCGGGAATACAAAAGGCTGGCACCAAAGGATGTAAGGTAACGATTTCCAAACGGCTGATGTCTAGCGTTGACCCATGCAAGAAGCCCATGTTTCACCTGTTCAACATTCAGGATTTTTATTCACAACGACGAATGACTTCACCCAGAAGAGCGTATCCATAAATTCAACACTAATTTTAGGAGGATTGCTCGAAAAAACCAAGAAAACTGATAACTGCGCAAAACTACGCAGTCCTCACTCGTCAATAGGGCAAACCGCGAGCAGTATTCGTTAACGTGATTTCAGCAGTAAAAATTCCATTTCAGAACTCAATTGCGTACTAATCATTAAGAGCAAGGCCGAGAAAGGAAACAAACCGTCGAGCAAGGCAAGGAAGACGCGGCGAGAGACGACGAAGCTCTGGCGAACATCTCCTCCCGTTCCCGCCTGCATAGCAATCCGACGCGCGATCAACTCTTATTCACGCGACGGCTCGTCATCCGTTCCGTCTCTTACCGTCCGGATCTCGGAACGGAACGGAACGGACCTGCACAGCATGCGTGCCTTCCGTTTCGTTCGGTCCCGTCCCGTTACGTCATCGGGTGCGGTTGATTTACACGGTTTACTACCGTCCCCGTCCGTTACGTCATCTGCTGCGGCATCGCCGCATTATCATATACTTTTCTTATATTTATTTCGAGGAAGCAATGAAGGAGAGAGTTGACGATTGTTAAAGTAAGCAATGTCATTAAAAAATTGTTAAAATAAACAACAAAATGAAGTTTTCCAGGATTTTTCATAAATTATTCCCAGGTATCTTAGTCGGACATCTTCAACCTTGACACAGGAGATAACTTAGGTGCGCCATTAAGAGAGTTTATGAACCGGCAGTGAGGTGCGTGGGAATTTATGATACGGAGCGAAGATGAATGTTACAGAGTCAATGATGATGTATCTTCATGTTACGAAGTCAATTCAGAATCAGATTCAGGCACTGAATTTACCAGTGATGAAAATCAGTCATTCCTCAGTTCTTTCGAGATTACAAAAATTCGAGATTTACACATTACAACAGGGAGGAGTTTAAGCGGTTTTTGCGGGTCTCACACAAACAATTAGTCCCAAATAATCAATTCGCTGAAGAAGCCCGCTCATAAATTTGATTCGAAGGCCCGCTCGTAAATGTCTGTTCTTCTATGCTGCAGGGAAGTGCACGAATTAAGAGTTGAACGTAGAGAGAGAGAGAGGTAGAGATAGACAGAGAGGGGTAGAGAGAGATAGAGATATGAAGAGATATAAACATAGAGAGAGAGGTAAAGAGAGATAGAGATATGAAGAGATATAAACATAGAGAGAGAGGTAGAGAGAGATAGAGATATGAAGAGATATAAACATAGAGTGAGAGGTAGAGAGAGATAGAGATATGAAGAGATATAAACATAGAGAGAGAGGTAGAGAGAGATAGAGATATGAAGAGATATAGACATAGAGAGATAGGTGGAGAGAGATATGAAGAGATATAGACATAGAGAGAGAGTTGGAGAGAGATATGAAGAGATATAGACATAGAGAAAGAGGTGGAGAGAGATATGAAAAGATATAGACATAGAGAGAGAGGTGGCGAGAGATATGAAGAGATATAGACATAGAGAGAGAGGTAGAGAGAGATAGAGATAGAAAGAGATATAGACATAAAGAGAGAGAGAGATTTTCTTGAAGAAGAAGAAGAGATATAGAGACATATAGACAGAGAAATAGAGAGACAGATAGAGATAGAGAGATAGAGATATAGACATAAAGAGAGAGAGAGAGAGATTTTCTTGAAGAAGAAGAAGAGATATAGAGACATATAGGCAGAGAAATAGAGAGACAGATAGAGATAGAGAGATAGAGATATAGAGGGATGTAGTCATAGAAAGTGAGATAGAGATATAGACATAGAGGGAGGTAGAGAGAGATAGAGATATAGAGGGATATAGACATAGAAAGTGAGATAGAGATATAGACATAGAGAGAGGTAGAGAGAGATAGAAATATAGAGGGATATAGACATTGAAAGTGAGATAGAGATATAGACATAGAGAGAGGTAGAGAGAGATAGAGATATAGATGGATATAGACATAGAAAGTTAGATAGAGATACAGAGAGAGATTAACATAGAGAGAGGTAGAGAGAGAGAGAGGTAGAGAGAGAGAGACACAGAGATAGAGAGATAGAGATATAAAGAGATATAGACATCGAGAGAGGTATAGAGAGAGAGAAAACGAAAGAGAGGGAAAGAAGGAAAGAGAAGCAAGAGAGAGAGAGAGAGAAAGAATGAACAGAGGGAGAGAAAGAACCTCAGAAATAGGCATCCTTTCCCGGACAGATTTAACGAGTGAGAGATCAATTTCAGCTACAGCTATCCCAGTAGAAAGCCGATCTGGAGAGTAAAATGCCCATCAGAAGTGCAACGGAAAATGATTGAGATAACATTCCTCGTAAAACAGATTACATTATAATTAACAGAGAAGTGACAATCATATATTTTTGATGATCATGAATTATGCAAGATACCTGGCATCCGCCCAATGATCCTTCCCCAAGGATCAATGATCAGTGAATCTCCGTAGCTCTCCCTCTTCTCGCTGTGCTTTCCAGCCTGGGCAGCAGCGATGACCTGCAACCATGAACACCATCAACATCAACCATGAACCACTAATCTAACACTTTTTGGGCACGTAAATAAGGATAATCCTCTAAATAGTCTTGTCAATGAGAGACTAAAAAACTGAAATAGCGAAAAGTGGGGAAAAAATCTTAGAATTCATGACTGCAGGCTCACGTAGCATTGTGTCTCAATGGCTCGAGAGCGGAGAAGTATCTCCCAATGTGCCTCCCCTGTTACTTTGGTAAAAGCTGACGGTACCAGCAAGACCTTTATAGGTAATTTTAGAGTTAGACCATCAGAAAAATTAAATAACAACAGAAAAATTAAATCGAAAGAGTGATGCCTGAGCTTGATGCTGAAATCGCAGCTGCTGGTAAAGCTCTGGGAATCGCAAATCATAACAGACTGTCAGACCTAACAGCCCTGAAGGACTATCCGCCACAACTATGCGGTTTCCTGTTGAGCCAGAAGATATGCGCTTTAAGGTCAAAACTCATTTTCACGAAAAAGAATCATTATTTTTGGGCTTTTTTGGATGCAGCCTCAATAATAAGTTTAAAATGTAGGCTGATCAAAGAAATAAGATGGCTGAGGAAAACGGAAGTTGAAGCACACGACACACGTATTTAGAAAGAAAAAGAGTTGGAGCACACCTGGCGTGGTGAATCTACTCTCTTTGTACACCATGTTCCCCGGAACGTCGACATCAAACCTTGAAATGAAATAAAAGAATGTCAATTAATACTGCGCAAAATATTTGATTTTCTTGAGCCGTATCATAATTTGTGGGCATGGATGGATGAGAACACAACACATGGAAGCTTTTGCAATAAAATTTTGTCCAAAATAAATGGATTATAAATCATGCATTTATTAATTTAACTTCTTGGAAAATAAATGCTAGGTTAACTTAAGGCTTGCCCTGAGCCAACCCAAGCCCACATGAGGAGTAAAGCAGACAAGCATAGGTAGACAGTAGTGTTTTGACGTGGACTTCCTCGATCTGATCGACTGAAACATTAGTATCTCAAGACTGGGAGTCTAGTGAACCAATCTCAGAGTCAACAGGAGAAAAAAAAAGAAGGGAGTTAGAGAACACAGACGCCCTCAAAGAGACCAGATTGGTGGCGTCATCCACGAGTTTGCCTAATCAGATTGTACCTCCTCTCTGCATCTCTGTCTTGCAGTTTTTGGATGTCTATAATGAGGCAAATAACAGTATGATTGCAAATTTCATCATAAAGTGAAATGAAATATTCTTTCAAATAATCACTTTTTTGAGGGCTTGGGACTGGCTGTAATTTCTCACTGACTTCAAGTTCGAGCGCATTTCTTTTACCAATACTACAAATGCCTCACCTTCAGCTTGAGCAGAGAAGGGTGTGCGGTGTGGTGCAAATTTGTGCAACACGTGTGAAAATTTGGTCGCATTGCAGTGCGAATGTGTGGAAATTAGCATTGCACATCGCACGAAATAATGTGGGTAGACAAAGAGAGATGTGTGAGAGAGAGATGACTGAGCAAGACAGAGAGAGAGGATCAAGCGAGATAGATAGAGACAGAGAGAGGAACAAGGGAGTTAGAGAGAGAGGGAGAGGAGCGATCGATAGAGAGGGAGAGGATCGAGAGGGAGAGGATCGAGAGAGAGAGAGAGAGGAGCGAGCTAGAGATAGAGAGGGAGAAGATCGGGGGAGGAAGAGAGAGAGAGAGAGGAGTGATCAAGATAGGAAGAGATGGAGAGAAGAGGGAGAGGAGTGATCAAGATAGAGAGAGATGGAGAGAAGAGGGAGAGGATAGGAGAGCGAGAGAGATCTAGAAGGATAGGAGAGAGTGAGATAGAGAGTGCGGGAGAGGAGGAGAGGAGCGAACGAGATGGAGAGTGAGGGAGAGAAGAGCGAGCAAGAGAGAGAGAGAGTGAAGGAGAGAAGAGCAAACAAGAGAAAGAAGAACTGAGAGAGAGAGGGAGGGAGAGAAGCGAGCAAGTGAGAGAGAGAGAGAGAGAGAAGAGCGAGGAAGTGAGTGATAGGTTTCCTTGGAGTCGGGGGGCATTATCGTCATTTTACTATGCTTCCTTTCTCTCTATGTTGCCTTTAAATAGCACAGAGAGAAGAGAGTGAGGGCAGACTTGAATGTTGGTTCATAAGTGATTAGTGGCTTCTCTTTCCCTCTCGTCTCTCCTACATCAACGCTCCGTCTCTACATCTCATCGTCTTCAGGCAGCTCGTCCTCAGCCGATCCCTACCTCCCCCTCTGCTCGGCCTCCTCTTGATCATTCCCGTATCGACTCTCCTACCCCGCGAACATCTACCTCGCCTCATCCTCCAATCCCCTTCCGATACGAACCTAGATCAAGGTTAGTATCAATTGGTATCAGAGCCAGAGAGAGAGAGAAGAGCGAGCAAGTGAGAGAGAGAGAGAAAGAGAGAGAAGTGCGAGCGAGAGAGAGAGAGAGAGAGAGAGAGAGAGAAAGAGAGAGAAGTGCGAGCAAGTGAGAGAGAGATAGAGAAAGAGAGAGAAGTGCGAGCAAGTGAGAGAGAGAGATAGAGAAAGAGAGAGAAGTGCGAGCAAGTGAGAGAGAGAGAGAAGAGCAATTGGGAGAAAGAGAGAGAGAGAGAGAAGTGCGAGCAAGTGAGAGAGAGAGAGAGAGGAGCAAGCAAGTGAGAGAGAGAGAGAGAAGATTGAGGGAGAGAGACAGAGAGAAGAGCGAGTGAGAAAGAGAGAGAAAGAGAGACTTAAGAGGAAGAGAGGAAAATTTTTTGAATACCGTTTCTTTTAAAGTTTCATATAACTGCAGATTTGCGCCGCCCAGGCCTCTGTGGTGTGCTGTACAGTTTCTCGGATTGGTCTGCGATATGCACCTTGCAATTTGAACTTCACCACACACCACACTATATTTGGACTGGTTGCACGAATTGAACATCTCTAGCTAGAGGTTGCCTGCTCAAAAACCCAAGCAAGGTGGTGGAAATATGCACAGCGGCGACACATTCAATCCATCAACTCAAATAAGGAACATAATAATCTTTGATGCAGCCCTTTGTATGACTGACTTTCATACAGAAATGATACTTCCATCTTTTCCAGCCGATTGCTTACTTGCTGTTATCTACTAGATTCTATATCTACAAATCCTTGAATTACGGAATCCCTCAATCATGAACAAAAATATTCATATTCATCAAAGACTCAAGCATACCAGCTGTCTGACATATTAAAAGTTGAAGTCAATCAATGTCTATTGTTCCTTCATTATGGTGTAGGAGACTTTGAAGATATCATCTGGATCTGTCTGATCTGGACTAATCAAACGTAGCAGATCAATTAGATGAAAAACAAAATAGATTCTTGATAAAAATTACAACACCCACGCACCCCTATATATAGGGGTACTAATATGTGCAAACATTGGTGGCCCCATCACAATGGACCGCCAGTGACTTGAGGAAAGTACAGTTAAGTACAATAACCAAAAAAAGTAAAGTCCAATTATAGAAGTCTGTAGCTAACAGGATCCAATGGCATTTATAAGCTGTAGTGCAAGTTGAATTTCTCTGGGCATGTGAATATAAAGCGTGGCCATCTACCCCACAATGTCACATGTTTACACGATGGATTTTTAGGCACCTGCCTTGTCTTGTGTAGCTAGTCAAGCTCCCTTGTTCTAAAGCTACAGCTTTAGCCTTCTCATTCTCAACAAATTGTTGTTCAATCAGGCCAATATATGTAGCAGCTAGATAGCAGCTTGACCCGATTTTCAGATCGTGACTTTGTCTCAGCAATAAGAGAGGGGGGCATTGCATCTTCGAAGCATAAATCTAAGTCTATAAAACTAGGTTCGAAGAGTGATGCTTCCTTCCATTCAACATTGAAACCTCAATGGCAGTGTTCTTTAAATATTCAAATAATGAAGGAAGCATAAGTCACAAAACTTCATAATCAAGAAGGAGACATTATAACTCAACTCTGATGGATGAAAAAAGGAACCCATTTTATGATTCTATTATAGACTTCATTTATATATATAATGCATTGTACTGTTCAATACTAATATACTCTATGCATATTAATAGGCACATAATACAATTTAGGTGAGTAAAAGTAAGATCAATAAATAAACACGCAAGTACGAAAGCCACAAGAATAGACCCAAATCTATTTTACATAATTTGACAAAAACCACTCTTGATGTCAGGTAGGTGATCTACCTTGTCGTCCCAGTTCAATGCCAAAAGTTCATAGTCTGCGAATTTCTAGACGCATGAACTTATATAGCAAATCGGTTAGAAGTGAGTATGACCATTAGATAATATGAAACATTAAGTTCACATGATATTAGTTAGATATGAAAGACTACAGAATACCAAGTCCAAAAGGATGAGCATCAATGTAGCAGCCCCCCAAAAAGTTGAAGCAGCAGCAACAGGGCTCTAGGTCGCCATCGATAGAGAAACTTTGAGAGAGGAACAGAGGAGAAGAAAGAATACGACATTCTATTTCCTGGGTAAAAGCCCTAGTTTCATACATCATGGTTGGATCCACTACCCTTTAGGATGACCCATTTTTCATTAGGCATGATACAGGAGTCAAATAGCAATCCATGAATATATATACAATAATGTAGGTTTTAGGGTATAACTATAAACCAAAGAAAATAAGTAGTCTTTGCGAAAAGATATAAATGTTTTACCAAATGGCATAGCCAAAAAGAACTAGACACTGACAGAAAGCACACAAACTACCAGATGAACAATGAAACATTTGAAATTTGTGAAAAAAATGATCCTCAAGGGATCCAAACCTCTCTCTAATATCAATTAATGGATAAAGGATTAACATAGAGGAGCCTGATATGGTTCCTTAAGTCAACGGGGACATTTAAGCGCCACACATGCCCATTATGACTGGTTCTTGGTAATGACTCGTACAAATACAGCACACCCTGATTGGAGCAAGAGGGGCGGCGAGAATTTCAGAAAGCTGGCTGTGATTGGCAAAGGAGGGATTGATGAGAGGAGCTGTATTTGCCAAGAATCTCTGTATAAAGTGGGCTAAGAGGTGTGAATTTCTCTACATACTTGCTTGATCGTTCTTGGATGTCGTGAGGAAGGATTGATTGAATTCGTAAATCGCTTATAAGGAGAATTATCTGCTTTTCTTCTTCAAGTTTTTATCAGAGTCACGAAGCAAAAATTGACACCTGAAGTCTTTGTTCAATTACCTTATTGATTGAATCACTGCAAGAAACGCCTTGGTCCTATGGAGGGAGATCTAAAGACAATATGGATGACCGATTTCTCAATGCAGGTGAAAACCGCGGGAGAAGGCATTTCAGATGAGAGCGGTACTAGTCGCGAGCCACAGAAAAGCATCCCCTAATACACCATCACTACTTGTTGAAATTAGTAGCATTTCTAACGCATCCTTTCATAGTTATAATACTTTCTAATAAAAACGTGAACCAATTTGAAGCACAAGAAAAAGGAATCCAAACAGATGAATGTCAAAGTCAGAGAACAAGGGTCAAATTTCTCTTACAGATGTATCTTCTGATATTTTTCCCGGATGTTCCCAGAGTCATCAACAAGGACATGTGTGTTACATATATGACTGTCTTCGCTGCTTTTCTCTTGGAAGCCTCCTAAAGATAACCAAATTTTTGAGTCTCTGCAAGCAAGGCAACAAAAAACCAGAACAAATGAGGACTAAATAATTTTCAAAACAAAATGATTGGGAGATATTAAATTCTCTGATGGGGTGATGTAACTATAACAGACAGGCGGAAAAGGCAATGAAGAAAGAGACTAATATGTTACGGTACCAGCATTAAAATATACGAAGAAGAGTAAAGAGAAAGAAAAGAAGATGGGAGAAGGGACCAGTAACAAGGGGTTCATCCAGCGTGGTTTGTGACCCATGCTGGCCATGGGAATAACCACCAGGTATTTTGCCGGGAAGTGTGGCGTTTGAATAAAGATACAAATAAGAAGGTAGAAGAGGAAAAAGGGCAGCGATGGTTTTCCTGACTTCTTGGGAGAGGGCTCATCTACTGTCTTGGGGTAGTGCTGGCAGGAGGTGACTTCCAGGAGCAGACGGCTGCATTTTGTCTGCGGTGTGAGGGAGTAATATTTCCAGTGATAATCCATTCCAGTGAGAAGGACTCTCTATCCAAGGGAAGGCTAGGCATCGAAAAAACAGGAAGAATTGGTACATAAGGCTTCTTGAATTATTTCTTTTCTTGCTTATATTGAGTTGGAAGAAGGCGTAAGAGAATATTGAAAAAGTGTCCATATTTCTACGACGTAAATTTGTTCCCTAATAAAATAAGAAGTAATTCATCCTTCCACTTGCGTCCAGAAATTGTTGATAATTAGCCCTCACTTTCACTCAAATGTCTCTTGGTGGGCACATGAAATAAAATTTTTAAGATTTGTTAAGAGGTCTAGAGAGAGGTTGACGGGAGAAAGATACACGTGGATTAAGAAGTCGGTTCGCGAAATAAAACTGTATCCTTTCCAGGTCTCAGATGGGATGTTTCCATCCAGAATTGGCTGAAACCAAGCGGAGGCAAAAATTGCAAGAATTTATAACCAGAACTTAAAAAAAAAAATGTTAGAAAAGAGGACCTTTGCATCGCCGTTTACCTTGCAAGAGAGCAATATCGTTGCATGATAGGTCCGTCTAAACTTTCAGCTATTTTCAAAGACTCTCCTTCTTTGGCTCCTACAAAGGAGAAGTTTTCTGGAAAGCATAGCAGTTCAGCGCCAGCTGCGGCTGCTTCCTACGTATTAAGATTCGATTACATCATGGAAATCACGGATTTATTTTTTCTTCCCTCTACCATAAAAGGATGATAATCATCGACATCAAATCATCAAGAAAATTCTCCACTAGATAATGCCACAGCACCAACTATCCGACGTTTCCGTGGCGTTGCAAACCCACATTAAGCAATCACCAAGACTGAAGGACGATGATTATAATCCTTGGCTAAACTGCCAGGCTTGTTGTCTACATACACCGCCAGGATCGCGTCAATGTCTATTTTCTCAATTATTCCAGCATCTGGCCAGAACTACACGTCCGAAGCAGAAATGATAACGGAGAATAAAGATAACAGATCGTCAGCAGGTTGCCAACCAATACTTTTTACCTTCGCCAGACGATTGCAGGTCTCGAAATTGGCGATCAGATCGTTCGTCGAACACATTTGCGCGACGGCCACCTTCACCTTCTTCGCAGCCATGGAACACTCCACAGCAGTACGCCGCGGTACAAACCTCACCAAAGGGGAATTTCTCGAGAGAACGATCTTCTGTGAGACTTGGAGGAAGCTCCTCGCCGCTGCCATACAATGTCTAACTGAGCTACAGTAACCGAAACTTCGGTTGAGGAGGGCAGCGATACAGTGGCCCTGCAGGACAAACTGCTTAAGATATTCCCAAATAAATCCTAAACGATAATTACGTAATTGTCCGGTAAGGGTCCATCATCCGGTTGGAGCCCACCATTTGGACAGCTACGATCTGTTCTATTTCCTATCACGTGTTTGCATCTACGGCCAAGAAACCGCACGTATCAATTCCAAACGATGCTGTAACGGCTATCAGTTTGTCAAAGTCAACATTCAGGTCGTCGTGGGACCCATAATAATCGACGGTCTAAATCGAACCCAATCAAATGCTGACACGTGGCTTGGTCTCTTCGTCTACAGTTCGTCCTGGAGTCAAGAACAGAGGGCAAGAGCAACGGTGAGAGATGAACAGAAGAACAGCGGTTGAGAGATGATCATGAAGAAACTCACATGGTAGTCGTCCAGATAATCTCTCTGCAGTTGGAGAAGAAGATGAAATTTAGGGTTAGGGTTAGGGTTAGAAAGAAGAAAGAACGGCCGGTCGGAGTAGAGAAAGAACATACCTTTCTGTATCTGTCGCGATTGTGTCTGTATCGATCTCTGTCGCGATGCCGACGGTCGCGTTTTCTCTCCGCTCTCCTCCGCTCGCCCTCTGCTCTCGCTCGTTTGGATTCCTGTCGCAATGCCGACCAATTTGATTGCAAATCATTCACTCCTGTGCGAGAAATATTGAAAATTTTATCCTCACCTCTTCTTCTTTCGCGAGTCTCACTTTCTCAGCTTCATCAAAAGCTTCTTTCTCGGCCTAAACGCACGAGAAAAATCAAGATGGAATTAAAAATGATTGCTGGCCGAAGAATCGACATTGGAAAAAGGTATCGAACGCGCTCACCTCCTTATTTCTAGAAATAAAGTCTGCCACGATCTCTTTCGCGTACGATGGATCATCGCAGATGAGAATGTTGTCGTAGACTGATCCCGCTTTAACCTATAAATCCAGTGCCCAGAACAGATCAGAACTATTGCTCATGAATTTCTCGAATAAATCGGAAATTATCGCCCTGAAGTTGGAGAACAACCTGCCATACTTCGATCCCAACGTATTTTACGGGCTTCAACACATAAAGATAGGGATCGTCTTCAAACTCTGTCAGCACAATGCATGATAAGCATGGTAAAACAACGGAAAGAAAAACAATCTTATTCATGTGGCGTAATATTGAACCAAACTTCGGAATCGAAAGCAGAATAATTAACCTGGATTATCGATCCATGGTGTCCTCCATTTCCCTTTATAGTTTGGATTCTTTATCTTCTGCAGTAGAAGTATTAGGATTGAAGAGGCTACTTTCATGGTAGAGATTAATCAATTGCACATACCCTAGGTTTCCATGGCCCTTTGTAGGCTGGGTTGGGCACCTTTGGAGGTTTCCAAGGGCCATCTTCGTCTTCATCCCATGTGGCTGGCTGATAAGAAGAAAGAAGAAAACCAGATTTCCACATAAAAACTATATTTTTACTCAAAAATAAGCCTTGAATTCCGAACAGATGATAGATGGCCTACTTCTCTAGCATTTGGGTCTGGGATTTCAGCAGGAACAGAATCATATCCCTACAGAGAAACCAATAGAGTCAAGTGTGTCGAACATTTTACTGATAGAAATAAGGCCGTATTTATAAAAAAGATTGAAGAATTTATCCAGACGACTTGCCTCCGGTTTGGCATCATTAGGGTCATCTATGAATTCTCTATCGTCCCAATCATGGGGCTGCAATAAATTGGACAAAACGATAATGTGGGAAATGTTCACGATGATAAATGGTAAAACATTATTTTTAACATTATTTTTCACAAAAATAAATAAATGGTTAAACATTGAAAGGACAAAAAACCTTCTTCGCATTAATGTCTTTAATCTTCGGGGGTGGGAGAATTTCCCAGTCAGTGTACAAGCTTCCAGATTCTCTTTCCCGATTATCAACCAGGACACTGTACGAAGCGTCAGGCCTTAAGATAAACGTGTAAAAATGTGTCAGTTTGTCTGTTTCACACTGTAAATCCTTTTTGATGGGGTAGTTCTGTCCCTGATAAGAGAGTATGACGTGGATCTTCTTTGTCTGTGTGCCGCATATGTCTGGACCAAACATTAAACTGTAGAAAATAGAATAAACTATAAGTTCTTGTGAAAACGAAAAACTGACAAGACGTAAATTTTGATTTTGGAAGGATCCTGAAGAAAACTCCAAAGTCTGACTTTCTGCCCCTCTTAAGCTATGTGATATGATCAGAAATCGATGATATGTTCCAATCAAAAGACGATGCGAGTTTTGTATCAATAGAACCCCAAAAGAGGTAAAAATACAAGGTCCATGGAGAGTATCAAAAAAAATTGAGAAAGAAGAAGAATTGTGATAGAAGGATGGAGATCTCAATGTAATGATCCCATACATGGTAGCTCAATTGAGCCACAATTAATATAACCAAATCCAGTAATTCAGAAGAAAAGGAAGAACAATGTGAGATACACTAATGAGATCGAGTGCAATTGAGGTAAGGGAAGAGAAGGGAAGACACAAACAGGAAGTCACCGGTGATTCCCCTCTCTAGATAAGAGTACCTCTCTGCTCCAGCCTTGGATGATCATAACAGAATTTTGAATATTCAAAAACTCCTGCTGAAAATGTCAAACCCCCAGCCCTAACTTTCAGGATTGTGGGGGTTGACTTGGTATATCCTAGAAAGTAGGATGACTAAGCACATCCTTGAGAATAGGATTGTGACTAGTTTTTTGGGGGCATTTAGTCCATGGGTTGTGCCTATAAAAGGCCCCCCATTTCTCTTGTTTTCTTCATTCCTTGATGTATTCTCTTTTCTCCCTTTGAGTTAAGTTGAGTTTCTTGAAAGCTCATTTGAACTAGAAGTCTCTCCTTCCCCCTCCCTTGGAGTTGGTGCTCTCTTGACAATGACAACGTGGGGACGTGACGATGCCTCGATGTTTCTTCCTCGCATATCGTCGAGCCAGTGTCTTCAACATCTAGATCATGATATCTCGCACCATCTGACAAACATTGACGAATAGTGCTGGCGGCTTTCATTTGCAGCCGTCTGCAATCTGCATCCTTGACACCTTCAAGTTTCAAATCATCCAAAGCTTCAATAGCATGATTTTTAATCAATATGTCCTTCACCCTTTGTTGCCACAGACTGAAGTTGACCGAGCTGCCCAATTTCTCAACCCCATATCGAGAAATAATGGAAGTTGCCATTCCAATAGCCGTCACGCGTCCCCCTCCAACAAGTGCTATGTGTTGGAGAAATTGAGCAGCTCGGTCAACTTCAATCTGTGGCAACAAAAGGTGGACATATTCATTAAAAAGGACGTTATTGAAGCTTTGGATGATTCGAAACATGAAGGTGTCAAGGATGCCGATTGGAGACGGCTGCAAATGAAAGCCGCCAGCACTATTCGTCAATGTTTGTCAGATGGTGTGAGATATCATGTTTTCGATCTTGAAGATCCTGCCCAGATGTGGAAGACATTGGCTCGACGATATGCGGGGAGGACAACTATGAGCAAAGCTTTGTTGAAAGCAAAGCAATTTGGACTCCGGATGGCCGACGGTACCAAATTGCATGCTCATATTGATCATTTCCAATCCCTTTGCGTTGAACTGCAGAAGTTTGAGGACGACTTGTCTGAGGAGAGCAAGACGATCATCTTGTCGATTTCGTTGCCCAACAAGTACGAGAACCTTGCGATAACTATACTTCATGGGACGAACATGCCAAGTCTTGATGAGGCGATTACGACATTGATGGAGTTTGACAAGAGGCGGTCCGCATCTGATGCAGATCAGAGTCAAGGTTTGTTCATGCAAGGCAGACAAGAAAGAGGTCGTACGAGGGAGAGAAGCAAGGCCGGGGAGAAGAAGAAGGGACGGTCCAAGTCAAGGGCCAACTGGTTGAAAAACCAGGAATGCCATAAGTGTCATGCCAAAGGGCACTTAAGGCGTGATTGTCCAAAGCTGAATGGTGGTAAGGGAGAAGGTGGAGAGATGAGTTCAGCCAATGTCGCAAAGGTGGAGGATAGTGATGATGGTGAAGTTTATTCTGCCATAGTTGCGGCTACAGAGTTGGCAGACATGTGGATCCTTGATTCTGGTTGCTCTTATCATATGTGCCCACATGCTGACGGGTTTGACTACTATAGGAGTTCGACATGGACTGTTTCTATGGGATGCAATGCTCCGTGCGAGATTGTTAGCATGAAAGCATGAAGATTCGGATGTTAGATGGCATAGTGAGAATGTTGGGGAACGTGCGGCATGTACCAGCCTAGCGCCAGAACTTGAATTTGCTTAGGGTGCTAGAGGTGAATGGATATTCTTATCGGGCCGAGAATGAGGTGCTCAAATTTTGTAAAGGTTCTCTTGTCATTATGAAGGGAAGTTGACAGCGAGCCAACATTTACAGACTTGAAGGGAGCACCGTTGTAGGTGGAGTTGCTACAACAACACCCCATGAGCCGTCAACTAATGACATCCTATTGTGGCACTTACTGCTAGGCAATATTAGTGAAAAAGGCATGCAGACGCTTCATGCACGTGGATTGCTACCAAGAGTTAGATCTTGCAACTTAGATTTGTGCAAGTATTGTGTTATTGGCAAGCAGTGCAGGGTGCATTGCACGGCGGCAAAGCACACTACTGGGAACACACTTGACTACATTCATGTTGATGTGAGGGGTACTGTTGATGTGATGTGGAGAGGAGGTGCTCGTTATTTCTTGACCTTTGCTGATGATTTCTCCGGGAAGGTTTGGATTCACTTTTTTGCGCAAAGTCCGAGGTATTTTATTGGTTCAAGACATGGTGTGCTAGAATCAAACTGGGAGGAAGTTCAAGATCTTGCGAACTGATAATGCAGAGTTCAAGAACTCAGAGTTTAATCAGTTTTGTGATGAGCATGGGATCCATCATCACTTTACAGTGAGAAGACTCCTCGGTAGAATGGTGTAGCTGAACGCATGAATCGCATTATTGTGGAGAGGGCACGGTGCACGATGTTAGTAACATTGTCGCCTAGTGCTGGTGTATGTAACTTGACCAAACTGGTCAATAAGAGCGCAGCGTTATACACCCCACTACGCGTGCCCAAGCGTCCAAGGGGCGAAGTCAGTATGGACTTCGTCCTAGGGTTGCCCCATACCGTATAACTACATGACTCTATCATGGTATTCGTTGGTAGGTTCTCAAATATGGCGCACTTCGTGCTCTGTGGGAAGACATCCGACGCAACTCAGGTCGCACAATTAGTCTTCCGAGAAATTGTGCGTCTACACGGATTGCCCCCTTCGATTGCTTCCGACTGGGACGTCAGCCAAGTCGATGGTTGAACGCATGGAGACTCCAGAGTCCATGAAGGAGAGCGTTACATCTAGATGAGGCTGAGGGGTGACAAGACCTCCCGCTCATCTAGAAGATTTTGCTGCTTTTGCTTGTAGGAGATGGTACCTTGATGAAGGTGGAGCACCTTGAAGATGATTGAGTGACAAGTGCATAGGCTGGGAAGTTTGCCAAGGTAGAGATTGTCGAAAATGTCAAACCCCCAGCCCTAAGTTTAAGGATTGTGGGGGTTGACTTAGTATATCCTAAAAAGTAGGATGACTTAGCACATCCTTGAGAATAGGATCGTGCCTACTTTCTAGGATCGTGCCTAGTTTTTATGGGGCATTTAGGCCATGGGTTGTGCCTGTAAAAGGCCCCCCATTTCTCTTGTTTTCTTCATCCCTTGATGTGTTCTCTTTTCTTCCTTTGAGTTAAGTTGAGTTTCTTGAAAGTTGATTTGAACTAGAAGTCTCTCCTTCCCTCTCTCTCTCTCCTGGAGTTGGTGCTCTCTTGACGGTGACAACGAGGGGATGTGACGAGGCTGACAATGACGCCTTGGTATTTCTCCTCGTATCGTCTTGGGATCATCCTTGACATCTTCTACTGTTCACATCCAAGTACGCTTCCGCGAGTGTTTGCGCCCAACAACTCCTCTTCTTGGGTGCTCTCCATGTTAGTTATAGGCTCGGTGGCAGCCAATACCCCCTTTTATTTTAACTGCCATGTGCGGTTTTAAGTTTAATGTGATTGGGTGCTTCTTCGCGCCCTCTTCCAATGATAAGTCCTGGGAAGGATCTTATCACTCGAGTAGAGTTCGCCCTTTCTAGACAGCAGGCCCGATCCAACTAACCAGCCACCAGTTGCTCCTGGCAACCAATTCTTGAAAATCTTCCTCATTTATAGCTTTCTCACATATGCTACATTATGGTGTGCGTGTATCTATGGGTTGTTCTTTCTTTACCTTATTTGGTAACTCTTGGAAAAGAAGCGTTGTGTATCAATAAGCTACAACATATGTACTAACTCTACACCCAAAATTAGCAGATTTGGTTTTTAAGCTGAAAATTTTTCTTGACAAGGGACTATCACTCGTGGCATAATGACAGAGAGAGCAGGAGGAAAAATCAAAGCCAAGATAGCCAATTTATTGACATAGACTAAGAGGAAAATTAAATTGGATACTTGGAGAGACCTGTACGGAGTATCACCGCCGAATTTCTTTTGATTGACGTATCCAGACATGAGCTTAATATATCCACCACCACATTCAATATCCTGCTCAAATTTTATCGAGTACTGAACCACAAGCGTCCTGTTCTCGTTGTTAAATTCCGGAATCTTAGCAGAAATACCAAAATTCCTGGCATCTGTATAAGTTTGAATACCTGGCGATCGGCGAAAAGGTTAAGTAAAATATGTAACTTTGCATGTTCAAACCACGCAGAATTAGACAACCAAACAGGAATTTATCACACGGGGCGGTGCATACTAGAATCAAACAAAGAAGAAAGATACTTGCCTTTGTCATCTGGATCTCCAGCCCACTTTCCTGCAGTATGCTTGAAGGACCCAGCCTTCTCCTCGCTTCGTTTCCAGTCGGATTTTATCCACCGGCTGTCCCAATCGTCTGTGATTCCGATAATTGGAGCAGATCGTCAGTTTCCACGGAATACCAGCATCGCCAAAATGGTGTATTATTCTGAATTCTAGAGCAACGATCCGGATAATCACGGAAAGAAAAATCTAAAAAAATTCAAATTACAGTTCACCCAGATAAAGCCCAAAACCTGGCACGGTTTTGCAACGGGCAGTTAAACATCAAACATAATCAAAGGGAACAGGGAAGAAAATTCAGAAGTGAGTGACAGATAGAAAGTGGGTTTAACAATGTAGAGATTCAAAGGTTGGTCGGAGAGTGGGAGGCGAGCTGGAACGACGGATTGTTCGGTATTCGGTCAGTTTATCTTCTCTTACCATCGAATCTCTCCTCGAAGAAGATTTCAGAGCTACATAGGCGAAGATGGAGCGAGAGAATCGCTGCCAGCAGCTGCAATATCGACGACAGATTGCTCATCGACGTCGCTTCCTCTCTGCCCCTCCCGCACCTTCGCTGGCAGTTTGTCCACTCAATTACCGAGAGAGAGAGAGAGAGAGAGAGAGAGAGAAATAGAGAGGAATACAAATACATAGAGTAAGATAAGAAAGCGAGGGAGAAGAGAGATAGAGAGAGAAAAAAATATAGATAGAAAGAGTAAGAGAAAGAGAGAGAGAGAGAGAGATATATATATAAATATTAAGAGTATGAAAGAAACAGAGAGAGAAAGAAATATAAATAGAAAGAGTAAGAGAAAGAGAGAGAGAGAGAGAGAGATATAAATATTAAGAGTATGAAAGAAACAGAGAGAGAAAGAAATATAAATAGAAAGAGTAAGAGAAAGACAGAGAGAGAGGGAGAGAAATATAAATAAAAAGATTAAGATAGAGAAATAGATGAAGAGAAAGAAAGAGAGAGTGTGTGTGAAATAGATGGGAGGAACGAGATAGAAAAAATAGAGGAATAGACAATGACAGAAAGAGATGGAGAAAGAGAAAAAGAGTGAAAGAGAGGGAGAGAGAAAGAGAGAGAGAGAGAGAGAGAGAGAGAGGAAGAGTGGCCAAGAGAGAGAGATATGTATAAATAGAAAGAGAGGGATAGAGAGAAAGACAGGTGTTAACTAGGGACTGCACGTGACACTCACGTGGGTCCATAATTTAAGGAAATATGACCGTTGTCATATTTCCCGTTGCTATATCTCTATCTTCCCATTGAGGGCTGTATTATATTTTCCCATTTTTGGTCTCTGTATATATGTTAGGCCCCTAACTAGGCGGCATTCCCTGCCCAGAGGCCAACATGCTTATTGGGAGGGCGTGTTTGCGTGAGACTCACTATCTACAATGATTGAGTCCTATTTAGAGCTACGATGCACTAAGGGTGGTAACGCCCAACCTAATCTTTCAGACCATCGCCCCCGTAGTGGTAATTAACTATGGACGGTGCGCGTGCCCATTCGCGCTTAAGCAGGACGGATCAGGTGAAGTCCGCGAATGTTGGGCACGCGGGCCGACAGGCGTGAGCGCGCCAAGCGCCACGTGGGGATGCCAAGCGCCGCGTGCGGGCACGGGACACACAGGCCAGGCAGCGTGTCGCGGGTGCAGTGCGCAGAGTTGTGCGGGGAGCCGCGCAACGGGCGCGCGCGCATTGCGTGTGCAAGGCGCGGGGCAGGAGGCATCCCTCTAAGAGACTAAGGCAGTGGTGCACAGTGAGCACCGAGGCGGCATAGGGGCGTGTGGCGTCCCCGCATGTGGTTTCGGGTGCACAGAGCTCGGCTTGAGGCGCCGAATGCGGCGGCGTCGCGTAGTCTGCACGCGATAGGTGTCAGCATGGGTGATGGTGGTGTGTATGATCGTCAAGGCAGGGGTGGCGTGTATGATCGCCATGGCCGTGGGGGCGCGGTGTCCAGCTGGGGGGCACATGTGTAGCAACAGAGCTGGCATGCACGCGTGCGCGGAGCGGCTGGTCTCGAGGCGAAGAGGCAACAGTACCCTGGCGCGATGCGCCTCATCTCGTTACTTTCTATCATCCTTGGTCTTCCCCCAATGTAACTCTTTTATGATATCAATGCAATGACACTATTCCTCGATAGGGCTGCGTCCCCACACTCTGCTGCAAGAGCTCAAGGCTGCTCAGTGTTCTGCCCCAAGCACTGAGGCTGGCACGCACCAGATTCGAGCAATTGACATAGCTCTGGATTTGACCGCGTGACAATATATCAAACCTAAGCAATGAGAAGAAGAAAGATAGGGAGAGAGGGAAGAGAGATATATAGATAGAAAGAGAGGGATAGAGAGAAAGAGAGGGAAAGAGAGAGGGAGTGAGAAAGAGACATATATAGATAGAGGGAGAAGGATAGAGAGGAAGAGAGGGAGCCAGAAAGAGAGAGATATAGATAGAAAGAGAGGATAGAAAGAAAGAGAGGGAGAGAGAGTGAGTGAGAAAGAGAGATATAGATAGAAAGAGACGAAGAGAGGGAAAGAGAGAGGGAGCGAGAAAGAGAGAGATATGGATAGAAAGTGAGGGATAGAAAGAAAGAGAGGGAAGGAGAGAGAGAGGGAGAGAGAAAGAGAAAGATATAGATAGAAAGAGAGGGATAGAGAGGAAGAGAATTAGAGAGAGGGAGCAAGAAAGAGAGAGATATAGATAGAAAGAGAGGGATAGAGAGGAAGAGAGAGAGAGAGAGCGATAGAAAGAAAGGAAGTGTGAGAGATAGAAATAGAGAAAGAGACAAATATATAGAGAGGAGAGAGATAGAAAGAGAAAGAGAGAGGGAGAGATAGAAAGAAAGGGGGAGAGGGAGAGAGAGATAGAAAGAGAGGAAGGGAAAGAGAGAGAGAGAGAGGGAAAGAGAGAGAGAAAAAGACAGAGAAAGAGAGAAAGAGAGGGAGAGAGGGAAAGAGAGAGAGAAAAAGACAGAGAAAGATAGAAAGAGAGGGAGAGAGGGAAAGAGAGAGAGAAAAAGACAGAGAAAGATAGAAAGAGAGGGAGCAAAAGAGAGGGAGAGAGGGAAAGAGAGAGAGAAAAAGACAGAGAAAGATAGAAAGAGAGGAAGCGAAAGAGAGGGAGAGAGGGAAAGAGAGAGAGAAAAAGACAGAGAAAGATAGAAAGAGAGGAAGCGAAAGAGAGGGAGAGAGGGAAAGAGAAAGAGAAAAATACAAAGAAAGATAGAAAGAGAGGAAGCGAAAGAGAGGGAGAGAGGGATAGAGATATATAATGAAAGAGAGGGAGGGAGGGAGGGAAAGAGAGAGAGGAAGAGAGAGATATATGGAGGGAAAGAGAGAGAGAGAGAGAGAGAGAAAAAGAGAGAGATATAGAAAGAGAGGGAGGGAGGGAAAGAGAGAGAGAGGCAGAGAGAGATATAGACAGAGAGGGAGGGAGGGAGGGAGGGAGGGAAAGAGAGAGAGGCAGAGAGAGAGAGAGAAAGAGAGAGATATAGAAAGAGAGGGAGGGAGAGAAAGAGAGAGAGGCATAGAGAGAAAGAAAGAAAGAGAGAGAGAGAGAGAGACAGAGAGAGAGAGAGAGACAGACATAGAAAGAAAGAAAGAAAGAGATAGGGAGGGAGGGAAAGAGAGAGACAAAAAAAGATAGATTTAGATTTTATATTTTTAAGTGTTCACCACCGTCGATGAAATCATAAACCATTTTCATTTCACACGTCTAGAGCTCCTCGTCATCCATTGTGTCTCGTCCATAGCAAAGTCATCATGTTATCTATAATTGTGTTGTTAATATTGACAAATATGTGATGGTTGATGACTATTGACATATCAACGTTGGCGATATATTAGCTCTAGCCTAACAAACATTTTCATTTGTGTGTTCTTCTTGGGGCAATGTTACTTCTAGACGCAGATGCAAGACAATGGTGATTGTCTTTAGATGGTTTTTTCTTCCAAACACACATATATAATCTGTAAATAATACTACAAGTAATAAAAGTTGAATGTTCTTAATGGAATTGAACCAACTTTTATCTTTATTTTCAAATCTGATAGCATGCTTAAATGTTTAATGATATACCTTGAATGCTCATATAGTATATCAAATTAATATGCATATCATGTTATCATAGAAAATTATGATCTTATTGATTTCCTAACTCTTCTTATGTTCGTATCAAACGTGCATGTTGATTCCATGATTATATAGAATTGATTATTTACCAATTGAAGGGTAATCTATGTTGGGTTATGAGGTTCTGATTCAAATGAAACTTGAATGATTGTAAATTGGGAGAAGTATAATGGAATCATAACACACCTTAAAACCTGATGATCGATATCGTGAAACTATTAAAACCTGAAGAAGTATTATGTAATCATAACAATCCTCAGATTTGCAATTTCTCAATTCATATGTGAAGACATATTGTGACGCTTAAGCATGAAGCCTCTTGATGTATCCACATTCATTGTCATGCCCAATCTCCTCTATCTGGATGATTCATGTTTTCAATCCACCATCATCATTTAGTTATCCCGATCAAAACAAGATGAGAGGGGAGCAGTGGAGGGAAGGGAAAAGAAGGGTGGGAACCTAAATAATTTTGATATTGGTGAAATTTCTTCAGGATTTTCTCCTAATTATATTTAATAGGAATTTTTTATAAAAAAATTTAAACCTTTTGCATATCTGAAATCCTTAAGACCATTACATGTGGATATCTAGGCCCTAGTATCAATCTAGTTAATAACCAAAGGTGCCCATTGACCTTTATCGACAAACCATATTAATTATCTATAAAAATATCAAGATTAATTAATGAAGGATTGATTTAATTGAATATATATGTAGAGTGTCAAGCTATTCCTCATGCTCTAGAATATACAAATGAGTATATTGCATCTCTCCTAGAATCTTATTCTCATCAAATATAATGTATGTATAATCCCTCGTCCACTTGGAACTCCTAGGATGACTTATTGCATGGTCAATTATTAAGCCCTTATTGATCATTATAATTAGTAATATTGTTTTAGAAAACTGTTAGGTGAATCTTCTATGATATTCCACTACCTCAAATAAGGACTTAATCCCATGTTATTCCTAGAGTTGTGCCATCAGATACCAATGGTAGACAACCCATATGGGCCACTTAATCATCTTCATGAACTCCTAACTGCACTTGAGCTAAGACGGTTTAGATTTCCATGATTATGAAATCATAGGTCACATTTTGAGTACAATTTCCATCCAAATATGCCTTTAGTGTTGTGTGTCTAAGGTCCACTTACACCATGGATTCATAATAATCGATTTACTGAACTCTTTCCCCAAAGAACACCCATTATATGTCATTAGTGTCTCCACATTAATGGCTACATGTTTGACAATACTCAGACATATGCGTGAGACTAGATAGCGTTATTATCCGGATATTTTGAGGTCTTTTTTAGTATCACTAAAATAAATATATTGAAAACATATTTGAAGACTAGTTATCTCAATATGATGATATCATCGTAATTCAGTTGGTATTAACATTCATTCATGGACTTCATTACAAGCATCACACATGAATTATGATGATATGAATGATTGGCTAACCAACCATACATGTTTCCATGGCTTGCTGCATATGTGCTAAGACAAATTAGATATTGTTATCTTTGGTGTCTCAAATCCAATGGCCAATTGCACAATCATGATATGAACCAACAGAGTTGATTTTTATATATAATGCTATTTGAGGATTGATATAGAGCATTACCTAAAGAACACTCACTATCTATGGTTCATATTTTCATATTAACGAAAAGTCTTCCCTTAAAGTTCATATTTTCATATTGACGACCCTTGATTGCTGGTTTGGTTTGAAATCTCAATAAGAATAAACAAACACGTCGGAACCAAAAATCACTATTCATCCAATGAAAACCGTTAGCCTGATCTGATCACTCTAGGTTTACTCTCCTCATATCAAGACAGCCCATGCCTACGCTACAAAGTTGCATCCAAAATCATTACAAATCAACTAGGGAACTTCCTTGATAGCCTTATCTCGCCTAAAAAGTGTGGTTTTGTCAAGGGTCGACAGATTCATGACAGTATCATGCTCGTTCAAGAGCTAGCCCAGTCCTTAAACGCTTATATTATGGGCTCAAATGTCATCATCAAACTAGATATGGAGAAGGCCTTTGATTGAGTTGAGTGGAACTTCCTTACCAAAGTGTTGAGGCACTTTGGATTCACAGATGCGTTCATCGATCTTGTTGATGCCTGCATTAGAGAGAATCATTTCTCTCTCCTGATGGATGGAAACTCCACTGGCTTCTTCACGGCCACGAGAGGTCTAAGGCAAGGTGATCCTATCTCGCCCACCCAATCGCTCACACGTGCGGTCGACCATGGCCTCATCCAACCGTATTTTATAAAAAGGGGCTGCCCAATCCTCTCGCACTCTCTATTTGCCGATGATGCCATCATCTTCCCGCTACTCACAAGGATGCCTCCCGTTCGACTATCTTGGATGCCCTATCTTTCGTGGGCCCGCTAGGCATTAATACTTTGATGCCTTGTAGGGTAAACTTAGAAAGAAACTAGAGGTATGGAAACTTCGTTTCCTATCCCTTGGAGGACGTATCCAACTTATTCGACATGTCCTCATGAGTATCCCGCTACACATCCTCGCGGTCCACTCACTATCTCTTATAGTCCTCCGCTCAGTGGAACGACTATGCGCACGTTTCTTATGGTCCGGTCACCTCAAGGGAGAGAGTCGTCATCACTGGGTTTCTTAGGAGAAAGAATGTCGGCCGATGGCCGAGGGGGGGTCTAGGGATCAGACGCCTCACGAACGTCCAGGAAATGTTTTAAAAGAAGCTCGTATGGCGTATGCGCACCACACACTCCCCAGCGGGAAATTTTATTTCAGCCAAGTATGGAGAGTGGGCCTATCGAGAGATAGATATCCAGCGCCATCGTAGATGGCGAACGTGGCAACGCCACTGGTTTGAGATCGCTCAGGTTACACGCTGTCATATTGGTCGAGGAGAAATTAGCACCTGGTTTGATACCTGGCATGCTGACGAGCAGTTTGCTCACCACCCATAGTTTGTACCACAGCGAGTGCGACTCACAGTTGCCCAACTGCTTCTAGGCAGCACACAACACCTATGGGAGCATCATGGGCTCCCTTTAGCCACGTTATCTAAGGTCTAGACTACCCCAATCGAGTCGACTCCCGAATGTGACATTTGGACGCTCACACTCAATGGTGCCTACTCATGCAGATCTTCTTGGGAGCATTTCCGTGAGAAATCCCCCATCCAGCACTAGGGTCACTGCATATGGCATCCAACGATCCTTACTCCCGTCTCCTTTTTCCTCTAGAGACTCTTACATAGTGGCCTTCCGACCGATGATCGAGTGATCCGTATAGGTCACTCTCTCAGCTCTCGTTGCCATTGTTGTCCCACATCCCCACACACTGAGACCATGACACATCTTTTTTTCCATAGTGAGACAACCGTAGACTGTTGGTGCCAAATCACACATCATTAGCGCCCAATTCTTCATACTCCACTGACCCTGTTCGAGTGTTTTGGCAAGGTGTTTCTCTCGCCAACATGCTCGCAGCAGAGCCTCATCCTACACATCACCATAGCTTATTTACTATGGGGGATATGGAAAGGGCGAAATTCTTCTCAATTTGCAGGTTCGCCCATGCGTGCCGTGGATATCATGCGGCGCGTCAAGTTATGGATACGGCGCATCTATCATCTCATCCCTCCCTGCGTGTGCAACTCCGTACCCGTGTGCGACTTCCTTTCCTCCCGGGGCAGTCCGGTGACCCCTACCCTTATTCGCATTCAGCTAAAGGTTGTCCGTTGGTACCCACCTCCAATCGGCATCCTCAAATTGAATGTGGATGGCGCGGCTAAAGGGAACCCGGGGCCAACAGGGGGAGGGGGTATCCTCCGCGATCATACAGGGAGTATTCTCTTTTTGTCATAGAATCAGACTCACAAGTGTTAGTAGAGATGCTCTGTGCAGGTACATCATGCGGTGCCGACCTCGCACAATTAGCGTACGTCATCAATTACGAGAAGGTAACCAGACACCAAATGCCCTCGCCAACCACACGGTACACACACGCACCTCTTCTTCCCTTTTTCTTTCTTGGCAGGTGCTCCCTCCGACAGCTAGGGGCTGCTATCGCATCGACCGTCTCAACTTGGCGACTCTCCGCACGCGTCACATACTCTTGCCACCAGGCCCGCAGGATTGGCGGATTGCATGGAACATTCGAGGTGGGAACGCCCATCCTTCCGCCTAATCCGAAGCCGTATCATCTCAAGCTAGCGGGGTGGACTACGCCCGCCTTGAAAGGAGCCTCATCACGCACCTCATCGTTGCCACTGGTCGGAGGCGAGGACAGCTCCCACACTGCTCCATCATCGTCACAAGGGACGCTCCGGCAAGATGTCGATGCGAGCAATTCTCCGAGCACTTGCCAGGTATCACTTATGTATCTTTTTGTTTTCTGCACATGGGCGTAGACGAGTGGGATCCGAGTGTACTTGGGATATTTATACTCGCTCCACACCTATAAACGTTGATAAAAAGTTCACTTTATAAATAAAATCCCCCTGGGTGGCGTCCAGGGCACGGATGGATCGGTCGACGGGAACAACCCCAGGGTTGGCCGTACCCGCCACCGTGTTTTTTGTTTTATTAAAAATATATATATATATATAGATCTTCATATTAATGGCAATAAGATCTACCATATTCAACATATGTGTGGGATTATACAATGAAATTATATCTGGACATTTGATGTCTATATCAATTTTATTTTGGATACAAATATTTAGAATAAATGTTTAAAGACTAGTGATCGTTGTATTTTGATATCATCATAATTTACTTAGTCATACAATTGGGCTTCATTATAAACATTACATATGAAGAATCATGAATTAAGATTTATTTCGATTAACATAAATAAGACATGGAAGTCTTGGTCACTTTTCAGGCCATGTGATATCCATCAAATAATATATCCCACCCCTTGAAACAAACTAATTTATATCACATTTTTTAGTCTTACATGTCTTTAAGTCTCTTCCTACAGCATCCTTAAATCTTTTGAATTTAGGTTCTATGTCCTCACACTATCTTAATAAATCGTATAACATTGATTATGTGTAACATTAGAACATATAAGAGTGAATATTTCACTACCAATACTAAAAAAATATGCTGAATCTAGTGTAGAATCAACATAAACATCATTATCAAGGACATAGCCTAACTACTTATACATTAATTGAGCACATATTTCATGGGACTTGAAATTCCTTGTAATATCCAATCATATTTCAGTTCTAATGCTATGGCATCCTCATGGTAGCATTGGAAGCCACTAGATTTGGTTGAAATACAACATTTGAAGGGATTATATTCAAATGGAGCCACTATAGTGGTACAATAAAGCCACATCAATCCTTTAGGCTTAGTTCACTCTCGAGATTAGCAGGGATTTTGGTGGGACAACAAACCCAATAGTAGTATCTTAAGACAATAACAGAAGACCACAATAGTTGTTCCATTTATTTGAGAAATAAATTGATTGCTTTGGCATCAATAGTATGAGAATAATTCTACTGGATGTTACCACTATCTCAATGTGATATTTCTCCTAAGAAGAGAAAAAACTATGAGAAGAAGGCTCATCTTTATGAGCATTCATACCAATGACAAAAGGTAGAGAACTTAAGATGCATGGGATGCATATTTAGTGAATTTGATTTTTAATCATTTGCTAGCTGCTAGCTATACCTTATGGCTAAATCACATGAATCTCCAAACTTGTGAAGTGGATAACATGCCAGTGATCTGCTAGTGTCAATATATGGTGTATGCATCCGTATGCCTTAAAGAGTTGATGGGGGACCATCGCGTCGACACGGACACGGGAGATGTTCGACCGCTCCGAGCCACTCGTGCCAACGTCCGTGACCCCGGAGTTCAAGTACCCCAAGTAAGTTTTATTGTTATTTATCTAAAGTGTTGATTTCAGACCGCGTCGTGCACTGGACCGGTCCCGCCTTTGATATTTTGTTCGCTCTCGTGTAAAGAGGAGGGCCACGTCACTTGACGGAACCCTCCCCTTAGTCTAGTCTCTTGGCACCCTCCCTTCCCCCTCCTATATAAAGGGGAGGCATGCCCGAGGACTGCCTTAGAGAGTAGTGTTCGCCCGTCCCGATGCCGGTACCAGATACCGG
Source organism: Wolffia australiana (assembly GCF_029677425.1). Classification (NCBI taxonomy): domain Eukaryota; kingdom Viridiplantae; phylum Streptophyta; class Magnoliopsida; order Alismatales; family Araceae; genus Wolffia; species Wolffia australiana. Next base: position 13,872,034 of record NC_135841.1, on the reverse strand, counting down.
TATCGGGACGGATGCTGGACGGATGCCGGTACTGGAAACTTCCGGTACCGGTTTTTTCCGATATCCAGATACCGGATATCGGTATCGGATATCGGTTGCTACAGTGCCGATATCCGATACCGACATCCGTCCGATACCGTGATCCGTCTCCCGTCTCAGGGGGATAGATGACGGTATCGGATATCAGATGCGGATATCGGTTTTCGATATCCGCATCGAATTTCATAAACATTTCATATAAGTTAGTTCTTTTATGAAATTTCATATAAGTTACGTATTTCGAATTTTTAAAGTTTTGAACCTTATTTTCTGGCAACGGCGAGAGCGGGCATCGGCGAGCACCGGCGGGCAACGGCGAGCAACGGCGGGCAACGGCGGCAGAAGGCAACAGGGGTAAGTCGATTTTCAGCTCTCTCTCTATCTTTCCTCTCAGCTTCCTCTTTTTCTCTATCTTTTCTCTCCCGTTATCTTCGTCCTCTCTCAATTTTCTATCTCTCTTCGTCCTCTCCCTCTCTCACTTTCATATCTCTATTTTACTTCTCCCTTTCTCAATTTCGTAGCTCTATTTTTCTTCTCCCTCTCTCAATTTCATATCTCTATTTTTGTTCTCCCTCTCTCAATTTCATATCTCTGTCAATTTCCTATCTCTATTTTTCTTCTCCCTCTCTCAATTTCATATCCCTATTTTACTTCTCCCTCCATCAATTTCATAACTCCATTTTTCTTCTCCCTCCCTCACTTTCATATCTCTATTTTACTTCTCCCTTTCTCAATTTCGTAGATCTATTTTTCTTCTCCCTCTCTCAATTTCATATCTCTATTTTTTTTCTCCCTCTCTCAATTTCATATCTCTGTCAATTTCCTATCTCTATTTTACTTCTCCCTCTCTCAATTTCATATCCCTATTTTACTTCTCCCTCTCTCAATTTCATATCTCCATTTAACTTCTCCATCTCTCAAATTCATATCTCCATTTTACTTCTCCATCGATTAATTTCATAACTCCATTTCTCTTCTCCCTCTCTCAATTTGATATCTCTATTTTACATCTTCCGCTTTCAATATCATATCACTATTTTTTCCCCATCTCTTAATTTCATAACTCTATTACTGCTCTCCCTCTCTCAATTTCATATCTCTATTTCTGTTCTCCCTCTCTCAAATTCATATCTCCATTTCACTTCTCCATCTATTAATTTCATAACTACATTTTCCTTCTCCCTCAATCAATTTTACAACTCCATTTCTCTTCTCCCTCTCTCAATTTCATATCTCTATTTCTCTTCTCCCTCTTTCAATATCATCTCACTATTTTTTCCCCCATCTCTTAATTTCATAACTCTATTACTCCTCTCCCTCTCTCAATTTCATATCCCTATTTCTCTTCTCCCTCTCTCAAATTCATATCTCCATTTAACTTCTCCATCTCTCAAATTCATATCTCCATTTAACTTCTCCATTGATTAATTTCATAACTCCATTTCTCTTCTCCCTCTCTCAATTTGATATCTCTATTTTACATCTTCCGCTTTCAATATCATATCACTAATTTTTCCCCATCTCTTAATTTCATAACTCTATTACTGCTCTCCCTCTCTCAATTTCATATCTCTATTTCTGTTCTCCCTCTCTCAAATTCATATCTCCTTTTAACTTCTCCATCTACTAATTTCATAACTCCATTTTTGTTCTCCCTCCCTCATTTTGATAACTCCATTTCTCCTCTCCCTCTCTCAATTTCATATCTCTATTTTACTGCTTCCTCTTTCAATATCATATCACTATTTTTTCCCCCATCTCTTAATTTCATAACTCTATTACTGCTCTCCCTCTCTCAATTTCATCTCTATTTCTCTTCTCCCTCTCTCAAATTCATATCTCTAGTTTACTTCTCCCTCTCTCAAATTCATATGTCTAGTTTACTTCTCCCTCTCTCAATTTCATATCACCATTTTACTTCTCCATCTCTTAATTTCATAACTCTATTTATCTTCTCTCTCTCTCAGTTTCATATCTCTATTTCTCTTCTCCCTCTCTCAATTTCATAACTCCATTTTTTCTTCTCCCTCTCTTAATTGAAGACGAGCTTGTCTGATTGAGGACCGGCAGAGTAGAAGACCCACATATGGGCATTATTACAACTGAAGAAGAGCTCTTCAACGGTATTTCTTCACCTAAAATCCTTTATTACACTATGGATTTTATTGTTGATTTGGTGTTTAGGTGTGAGTCTAGGCAATGTGATTTTTATGGTTAACTTAGATCTACTTTTCGTGCATATTTTATCACTTCACGATTCTGAAAAAAAACGTCGAAATTGTGGGGAATATGTTAATTACGATGATGAAGATGGAGGTCGTGATTTTTATTATGCCAAGTTTTCTGTACTTCCACTGTTTCGATTGATTATTAATGTATCTAGATTTGAATTTAATTGGTCCAAAACATGTAGGTTAACTTGAAATTGTGCAGAAAGATGAATCCAATTGGAGGCGGTGACCCAGCCCAAGAAAGAGCTGGGTCAGGAGTCGTACGTCCCGAACGTACAGAGGAGGGAACTTCCCGTGTCGTACAGAGTCGGCCTGCATTTAATCGTTCCTCATCATCGACTACTTGAGCTGACAGAAGATGGGTACTATATGCTTCTTGTGCGGAGTTGAACCCGCGCGAAGAGGAGACCCATTAAGAGGCAGGCGGACAGAAGTACAAATGTGTTTTGGCGCCACTTCAAATCATGCCATCCAGATCGTCATGCTGAATTGAAGGGCGAAGTCCCCGAAGAACGTGGTCAAACACGCATCACCGACAGAATGCAGAGCAGGCAACAGGGAGAGCCAAGCCGACGGGGGCCGATCAGGGGGCACACCCCAGACGAGACGAAGAACTGCATTGAGCGGTTCGTATGCCTAACAGATTCTCCATGGAGCATCGTTGACAACGTCGCGTTCAAGGATATGTGGCGGTATGCTACGCTTATAGACCTGGATCCTCCAAGTGCGAAGGTCATAAAGAGGTGGACCATCCAAATGCACGGCCAAATGAAGATTGGTGTGAGGAAGCTTTGGGAGACCGTGGCCCGAGTATCACTGACTGTAGACGCGTGGACTGCGGACAACGGGACCGGGTTGCTAGGCATCACCGTCCACTGGGTGGACGACACGTGGACGTACAGAGAGCGAGTTCTTGCCATCCGTGAAATCGTCGGCAAGAACGACGGGGGGAACATGGCGTACATTGTTCTCCAAGCACTAGATGAGTTCTGTTTGTGGACGAAGGTCAGAACTCAGCGTGTTGATCATTCTATTAGTAGAGCTTGCTAGTTTTCTTGTCTAACGTAATTATGCAGGTCTATGCCGTTACTACGGACAATGCGACGGTGAACAAGAAGATGTTGGCTTTGTTGGCGCGGAAGGTCAGGAGCGTGAACCTGACGTTTACTGCCAGGAGGCACGTCCCTTGTGTCGCACATATTTTAAACATTGTCGTGAAAGCGGCGTTGAAAAGCTTCAACATTCCTTTGGCCCAGAGCATGGAACCTGAAGAAGGAGATGTGATGATGACCGCAGAGCAGTATGACAGCGACCAGGACAATGAACTCGTAGATGTCTACTCAGTATCCGATGAGGTTGACGGGCCGCGCAAGCCATTATGTCTGGGTGACGCAGTTGCGAAGGTACGCAACTTAGTGCGGAGTATTCGAAGCTCTACGCAACGACGAGAACTGTACACCCAAGCATGTGAAGACGACCCCGAAGTTGAGGACACCAACATGGTTGTCCTAGACTGCCCCACCCGATGGAATAGCACGTACGATATGCTGACGGCCGCCATAGAGAAGCGTGATGTGCTGGACGAAGTCTCGACGGCTTTCGGCCGGAAGGCGACGTCCTCGAAGCTGTCGAAGGATGAGTGGGAATTGGTCGGACAATTCTGTCGCATTTTTGGCCGTTTTGCCGTATCCACAGACCATGTCTGCAAGTCCGTGACGCTAGCGATCTGCGATGTCCTACATCTCATTGACGGCCTGAGGGTTCACATGGAGGAACTGGTAGAGCAAATTGAAGATGGCACATTCTTCACATCTGTTCGACATTTGCACGAAGGAGATCGGTCGAATATGGCACAGGCGTGTAGAGCGATGCTTTCCAAACTTAAACAGTACGCGGAGATATTGTGGGCGAATGAGGCGATCATTGCCGCAGCGTTGATGGACCCAATCCACAAAGGGTCAATGCTCCGCCCGGGGGTTCGAGAGGCGACTATCGCGTACGTACAGTCGTTGTTGCCCGGTGACAGGTCGAGCCGTGTTCCGAGAATGGCCGCTCAGAGGGGGCGGCGAGGAGGTGCAGAGTTGGTTGGGTGGCTTAGCACCACTATGCGACATGTGGAACCGGCACCGTTGACAACGCGGTCGGCCTGGGATGAGTTCGACCAGTTCCTTGCGGAGACTGTGCCGAACGAGGGTGTCTACACTCCACTGTCTTGGTGGGCAACGACGGGGGCAAAGCGTTTCCCCTTGCTTGCAGCCGTCGCGAGGGACTTGTTATCTGTATGTGCGACGAGCGCCCCCGCCGAGCGCATGTTCTCAGTTAACGCGCTGTCACGCATAAGCGTTCCGTCTCGCCGATAAGCATTGAAACACTCATCACCGTGAAGTGTTGGCTCCGTGCGGACAACAAACGTTGGTACAATGACGTCGAGCTAGGCGAGGATATTGAGGACGATGAAGATGGTGGGGTTAGCTGTTCTTGAGGTACACGTCACATAACTCAACCAAATATTATTTATACATATTTATCACTACTTATCACTTCTCTTATGCAACGCAGGTGACGATCAGGTGAGCAGAAATCTTTGACAGAGACGTTGGGCTTATGTTTTTTTGACATGGCTGCATTCATAGCCTACCCGTAAATTTTTTGACCGAATATCAAAAAACCGGATTCCGGCGAACACTACTGTATGGTGTCTTTTGTATTAGTAGATTTTTAATGCACTGGCCAGTCATGTAATTAAATATCCCGAATTTACTACGATAATACAGTTGAATGCACTTGCCATTAATTTCTTCATCCCATTCACTAACTATCAAACGCCATAAATGAAAATTAATTACAACCCGTGAGTATGTTCGCTTGAAATGAAAATCGTTTCCAGTTCTTAATTCAATTAACTATGTATGAAACACCATAAACTCAATTAACTTAATATGTTCGTTACTCTTAATAACTAAATCTGCACTCCTCAATACACTAACTACAACACGTGACTTCTACGCTCCCAAATACACTAACTACGCTCCCAAATACACTGACTACGCTCCCAAAAACACTAACTACAACACGGGACTTTGTTCACGTAAATGAAATTTGTATTTACTCTTTAATTCAGTTAACGCAAATTTATTATTATTTTTATGAAATACATCACATAATTCTGTTAGCTTAAAATAAAAATTGTTTTCACTTCTTAATTCAATTAAGAATTATTTATTACTATTTTTTACTGTTTCTTATAACTACAACACGTTAGTCAATATTTTTGTTACCTACATCTATGCTCCCAAATACACTAACTACAACACGGAACTTTGTTCACGTAAATGAAATTTGTATTTACTCTTTAATTCAGTTAACACAAATTTATTATTATTTTTATTAACTGCAACCCGTAATTCTGTTAGCTTAAAATAAAAATTGTTTTTACTTCTTAATTCAATTAACAAATATTTATTAATATTTTTATTAAGTACATCACGTAATTCTGTTTACTTAAAATAAAAATTGTTCTTACTTCTTAATTCAATTAAAACAATTTAATAATATTTTTTACTGTTTCTATTCAGTACAACACGTTAATAAATATTTCTGTTAACTTACATCTACACTCCTTAATACACTAACTACAAACGTGACTTACTTCTCTTAAAGTGAAAACTCCATTAATTTATTAATTCCACTAACTAAATATCAAATGCCATGAATTTTCCCAAGATAACATTAAAATTCTTATTATTTTTATTAACTGCAACCCGTAATTCTGTTAGCTTAAAGTAAAAAAAAAATTTACTTCTTAATTCAATTAAAAAATATTTATTAATATTTTTATTAAGTACATCACGTAATTCTGTTCACTTAAAATAATTTTTTTTTCACTTCTTAATTCAATTTAAAAATTTTATCAATATTTTTTACTCTTTCTGTTCAGTATTACACGTTTATAAATATTTTTGTTATCTACATCTACACTGCCAAATACACTAACTACAACACGTGAGTTTGTTCACGTAAATGAAAATTGTATTTACTTTTTGATTCAATTAATACAATATTATTATTATTTCTATTAATTACAACCACACTCCTTAAGGTCATTTTGAAATGTTAACATCGTTATCAATGGGCCACGGGGCGGCTCAAATGCGTTTCAATTAAAAAGTGGGCCGCCCGTACTTAATACTCTCCCGGAATTTAAAATTTTCCGGTATGTGATAGCAAAAACTGTACAAACAATTCGCCGGATATCGATTTTCGATATCCGGATATCGAAACCGATATCCGGATTCCGAGATCTGCCACGTCCCTACCCCTCCGATATCCGATATCGATATCCGTCCACCACCTAAGGGATGGATATCGGCCGATATCCAATATCCGAGATCCTATACCGTCCCTCTTTAGTCCGGATATCGGATATCGGTTGTCCGATATCGGATATCGGACAGATATCGGGACGGGCGAACCCTATTAGAGAGTCATTTTGAAAGAAACCATGTATGTTCGTTTTTTTTTTAGTAGCTAATAATAGCAACTACGTTTTTCCCTTCATCCTCTACCTCTGGTCGCTTGTTGGTCTCCCTTCACCGTCCACCCCACCCGTGACCTTGATCCAGGATCGCCTCTCGACTGTCTGAGAAATCCGTGCAAGTCTCTGGGTGGACATCTTCGGCCACTCGGGATCGACTGACTTCCTCGATCAGCCGGCGCCCCTTCATTCTACTGAGAAGCCCGTGCATGTTCCCCCCCGTTGAGTCTTATGTGCGCATCGCCGGGAAGATCTACTGTCGCTAGTGTTCGAGTCCCGTTCTGCGTGACCAGGACTGCTGGTCCTTATCAGGTCGCTCGGATCCCACCTTGAACGGCACTCCTGAACTCGTGCCGACGACCCGGTCTGGTTCCTCCACCTCCGGGAGTACTGCGACCGAGCCCGCCCCTGCGCGCTCGTGCGCGACTGTGACACGTTGTCGCCCTTCTTCGGGACCCCTTTCATAATCTGAGCTCCCCTAAGCTGAGCTGCCGCCGTCACCGTTAGACCTCAAATCGTCCGCACGCGCTCCAGGAGATCACTCAGCGCGGCATCATCCCCTGGTGCGCCTCGTGGGCACAATCGCGCAGACCCGCGCCTTCTGCGCACGTCCTGTACCCGCGGTACGGTCCTCTGCGTCGGTCAACGCGCGGACGACCCCGACCAACGTCCGCCCTTCTCGGTGTGACGACGCCCTGGTTCTGCTGGTCCCTGTTCACCCTGCGCGCCCCGCGTGCCCAATAGTTTAACTCCATCGGCAATTGTTTCGAACGGTCAACCACGACGGATCTGCCTGGGAAACGTCCGAGCCTTCTCCAAAGGTCCTCTCCCAGTACAACTGTTGGCTGACTCCGTATATCTGGCGTGGGTATTCTCTCGACTGCACGTCGTCCGCACGGCAACATCAGGTTCCATCTCGCCTCCCCTCGTTATACAGTATCATTGCTCTTTGCAGTGTTGTACTGAACCTTTATTTTCGTCTAGTGTGGATAGGCTAGCCACCTACTGTGAGTGATAGGATTCTCCCTTGAGATTGACGTCCAAACTCTGTCATCGTGGGTAAACTCCGTCGGGTCGTCGAATGCCCGTCACGTCGTGCTCGCTCGTAGGATGCCGCGGGTCACTTGGAGTCGACCGGAACTGCTCGTCCCCTTTGGATTTTACTGAACCTTCGCCCCACCGTCAGCCCGCCCTCGTCGCTCTACGAGGAAATTTGAACGTGCATTCATCATCATAATTGACACGCATCGAACTTCGCTATGATGTAACACGAGCCGACGATCCCGGCGTTACCGTGTTACATCAAGAGTATTAAAACTTTTTCATGAGATCGTAGTTAATAATACTTGAGTATGGAGTTCACATTGTTTATGAAGGATAATGTTATCCTATCTCAACTAACTCATCCACTTACATCTCAAATGAATGGCTCTCAAAAAGGTGGAGTCACACTTTGTTGGACACAGTGGAATCCATGACGAACAACCTAAGACTTCTAGTGAACCCACTTGTACATGCTCTCATTGCAGTCCCATGCATACCGAACTTGTTACCTTGTAAATCTGTAAATTCCAATCCATAAGTGTGGTGGAAAGAGAATCAAGTCCCACTTTACAAATGGGAAGTCTAGCCCATAAGATGAGGCTTGGTTCAGATATGCTGGAGTTGAGAATTATGTGGTATGAATTTTATGGATGCCCAAATTAGATAATTTGAATACTACTTTTACCATCCTAAGGAATTGAAATTTTTGTTGGCTAATGATTGTGTTCTTGGAAGACATATTTTCTATGAGAAGACAATGGGAGGACATAGTCCTAAACTTCCAGATCAAAGTATCATAACCTCATTAGACAAGGACTTAGTCCTAAACTTCATCAAAAGTATACCAAAGAAGTTAATATGTTTGGTATAGAGGACTATGTAAGTTGATCATAATGTTGGACATCATGACTTTTTGTCAATGTCAAAATACTCTATCTTAGATATGGTGATCTCTAAAATATGAAGAGGCTATTTTAACTTTTGAATTGAGAAAGAACTTATGAATTCTGAAATTTGGTCTACACACTTCAACAAGTTTGGAAGTATGTCGACACTCTTAAGGGTATGGTACCCATTATGAGTAAGTGAATCCTTTGATAAAGATCAGATGTTGATGGACATGGTGAAATAGTTCAAAGGGAAAGTTCATGGAGGAAGGGTTCGCACTAGCTGCCATGATAAAGTACACCAGAATCGTTCTCACCATAGAAGAACATTATGAGTATGGAATCTAGAAATGGATCAGGGTGTATAAGATCAAGGTGTACAATCTAAAATTATACATCCAAGTGTACAAGTTTCCAGAATACAATTGAACCAGACATTCCTAATTTATAATATGAGTTTTGATAGAGCGATCAAATCTCATGTCTTCATTGAGGATGAAGAATGAGTCATGCGAGTATACATGAAGACATGTGGGAGCACAAATACAATCATAATTATCATATTCTTTGGATAGAGTACATTATACTCATTGAGAATGATGTAGAGATGTTAGCATTGATAAAATAAGGACACTCAAATATCTTCTCCTTTAAGGGATTTAGGAAAAACAACCTATATACAGATCTATAGAGATAGGTCAAGAAGGTTATCATTATTCTCCAAATCCATAAACATACATATCATGACCAAAAGGAGCTTTGGGATGGAGAACTCTGAGAGAGGTATCGGATGTTGGTATCAGATGCCGGTATCAGCACGGATGTTGTATCAAATATTGGAAATGAAATTTCCGATATCCATTTTCTTCGATATCCGGATACCAGATATCAGTATAGCATATCGGTTGCCACAATGCCGATATCCGATACCAATATCCGTCTCGATGTCGGCATCCGCTCTCCGTCTCAACGGGGCAGATGACGGTATCAGATATCAGATGCGGATAACGAAAACTGATATCCGCATCGAATCATAATAAAAATAATATTATTTATCAGATGTCTCACATTTCGCATAGACAACATGGGCACGGGAGTACCAGAAGAGCTTTCTATTTGGTCATACATCTCATTTATTATATACAAGTGAGCTTTCTACTCAATAAAGACATTGACGTATCCTGATAGAATGACAGTATTTAGCCTCACTTTTTTGATGATTATGGCTGGTCCTTTATCCATTAGTGTGGAGACACTAATGATAGATAGTGGGTGCTCTTCATTAGAAAGAGTTCACTAAAATGACATGTACAAATCCCTGAATGATATTATATCAAACTGTTAATCAGGTTGATTCACGTCACAATTGTGAAAGTGGCCCTTAGACTTGAGACACCAAAGACATCTTGTGGATAGATAATTGTGGATATGACCTATGAGTCTCTAATCATGGGATTCTAATAATCTTCATTCGGGTGAATCAACAAGTTTACAAAGATGATTGAGTCATCAAAAAATATAATCATCCACCCTCAGTATAAGAGGAGGCAGCTCAAGGAAGATAATGCGATGAATTCCTTTTCCACGGCAGTCAAATATGAGAGAAGAGTTCACTGATAATTTTTGAACGCATTAGTACTAACTTGGATGACCAATTAGGATTTGATAGTTGATTATAACCCAAGTCATCCTTAGAACATCAAGTTCATGAGGTACTACACATAGATGATAACCGATGACGAACAAGTTCCATGAGTCAGCCGATGCACACTCCTTTGTATGTTCTAGAGCATGAGGTGTAGCTTGACACTCCACATGTTAGAGACTCAACCTATTGATTGCGTTAAATTGATCTGACATTAATTAATCCATATGATGTTATAGTTAATTAATGTGGAAGGACAATAGAGTTTATTAGGCTTCTTGAACCTTAATTAGACTGATACATGGGCCTAGAAGGTCACACACAAATGATTTTTTGGACGTCAGAATATATACTCAAGTTTGGGGGGTTTTATTAAAAATACTTGCTTAGTATAATTGCGTTAAATGAATCCATGTCAGAATTTTTCAAGGGCCTTTCTCTTCTTCTCCTTTCTTTTCACAACTCTATTACATTCCTGATGCGATCGGGATGGCATGACAACATCAACAAATGTTGAACATAGCTTGTTAAGATGGAGGAGACTATACATGCCTAGGATCGCGTAGATATGTCTTGAGGCTGCTCACATGAACAACTCGACTTGTCTCACTCGAGGATCCAATAAATCACAGATGTGATCCAAGCCAAGGTTATTCATTTCATATTTTAATAATTGCATTACGATTCTGTGATAATTCATCCACTGCATAGAATTCTAATGGGACATTGCAAAGGGACTAGCAATGACTTCATTTAAATAGTCATATTAACTTAACAATGATCATATTTTCTCATATGTTGAAGCTTTTTATTGATTTAAATTGATTTAATTGCATCTCCCTCATGTTGCATTTGCTTTTGGCCATTTGGGTCAATGATTCGCGGTGTAAATGATTGGAAAATGTTTAGTTATGGCATCATGATTAGTGATGCCACAGGACATCATTTTAATGATATTATTATTTCACGTGTGCATGGACATATGACAATAGAATAAAGTTTTGAGAATAAAGTTTTGGTATTATTATTTCACTATTCACACATGTGACATTTCCTGATTAGCTGAAAGAGCTAAAAAACTTATATGATGCATCACAACATGTGATTCCATGTTTTACATCAAATATACAATACTTTATTATTTTCTGTTGGTCGCAAACTCAAGTGTAAGTCATGATTGACATATAAAATGGAGCAATATCCCCCACCAATCATGATGCCTTTTCATGATTGAGGACACGAAGCCCTAAACATCTTACATCATTTACTTAGAGGAGAGAGAATGATGTCAACAATGAAGATCAATCCAACTTCAGACATTGGTTTGTTATTGTTCAAAAGTAAGATGGAGCTGAAATGTGTAGGGTTCATCTTTTTCAACTCTTTGCATCCAGGTGCGAGGTTCTATTTAGTAGAGTTAGGCAAAACCCCAAAAACTAATTTTCAGACTCTCTTGAGCATTTGTTGGTCAACAAGACAAAGGGCATATGAAGAGTGAATCTTGTGTTCAAATTTGCAATGTTATCTAGTTTCTTCCTTTTTATATCATTCTTCTTGTTTTTCTCCAAAACAGGTAACCATGGCAAAATACATAACATTTTGAATGAATGGATTATTGACTAGCATCATTAGATTGATTTTGAATACATAAAAAATCCTTAAAATAAGTCTAATGTTCCTCTCATTAATTTTCTTGGTTTTGATAGTTGGATACATAATTGCAAACTTCTTTCTGTCAGATATCCTAGCTGATCTTGAAGTTTTTGATTCTTGAAATAATATCAAGATATTTATATCATCTCACTAGCTTAACTTCTACTGCAAAAATTTCTCTCTTTTCAGATTAGTTTATCCTCCACTTTGTGAGTTGATGCCATCTCACTCTATGAATTATCCTAGGCAATTGAGTTGATGACATAATATTTTTCATGAAACATCTAAGCCTAATAATCACGATAATTCATCCTCAACGTTGGACTTATTCATGTATGCCTTGGGCGTGATGCCGGCATGGAATTAGCCCATGGTGTATAACCCACCCATGTGGCACCTGTCACATGGTGCTGACTGCTCCCATGGAACCACCCACATGCACTGACTGCAAATGGGGTATTGACTAGAAAAATAGCACATGAAACCCACATAGCATATGCTACTAATTTAGCACCATCTTGTTTGTTCTAGATTACTAACATGGTGTGGATCACCCATGTGACAATAGTTTGGATAATTTTTCCTTATTTTTTTTATTTTTTTTCCTTATTTTTTATGATTTTTATGATTTTAAAATGCAGAAAATAAGGAAAATACCTTTTCCAGCAATCGCCGGTGATGACAGTAGCGGCGGAGTGGTGGCAATGTAGCAGCAGAGCGGTGGGGGAGTAGTGGTGGAGAGGCGGCGGGCCTTCGAATCAGTTTGGATCGGGTTGGCAGGCCCAATGTGGCCTCGTAAAGGGTTGCCTATTGGGTCAGCCCAATTGGGTCAGCCAAGTTAAGGCAGAACTTAGCCGATTTGGCTAAGTCTTGCACAATGTGATTTTTTCGCCTAAAATGATGGAATTCAAAAGTGATTTTTTAAAAAATATTCAATGACGAATGAAGGATGATCTAGAGAGATATATGAATGTATTTAAGAGAGATAAATAAATGGGTTTAGAGAGAGAAAATTACTGAAATGAAGAGATATAGAGAGAAAATCAAGAGAGGGTGTAGAAGAAGTTTGAGATGGTATTGAAGGTGTAAATGAAGAAGATTTTTTGAATTTTTTAGGGCGTAATCTGGGGATATGGATGAAGATCTAGAGAAATAATGAAATTATTATAGAGAGAAAGTAGGGAAAATGAGTTTTTAGAGTGAGAAAATGATAGATTTTAAGGGTAAATGAGTGGATGATGATGTGAAAATGGAAATCTAGGTTCCTAAAACCTCAATGCAAGTCTGATGAGCCCTAAATGCTTCCTCTCAAATCTGGATCCTTATATTTCACCAGGATCATGCATTTTTCAATGCAAACAAGAGATGAGATTGAATGAAAACTTCAACAAACTTACTTTAAGCAGGTTGAACAACCTGGATTCTGAAATATGCCTTGTCCTGCTGGCACGCCACTTTCTAGAGCACGTCTAGAATGAGGTAAAATGAGGGAGAAAAAAGTATTTATAGACTGAAATGATTGATAAAATACCCATTTACTTATTTTCTATTTCCTTTTCTTGCCATTTTTGCCTCTTTTTCTCCATAGGTCGATAATTTCCCCTTGTAATCTTCAACTTCTTTCTTTGGAAGGCTTTTGAGAGCCCAATGGACACGTCAGGTAGTGGCAAATCTTCCTCTGTTTTCTCACTTGAAGTCCCAAAACACCATTTTCTCCTTTCAAGCCCCCTTTTAAGAATCCTAAGCTCTCAAAAATTCTCCAACTCTCAAAGAATTGTATCTTCTCATTCCTGTGAATTTCTGCACATGTGAAACTATAGAATACTCATCAGTACTAAAACTTATTGACTTCAACGAAGTCAAGGAGTTTAGTAAAAAATAACCATAATGTGCAAAAATTAGAATTTATAGCTTATGCATAAATATTTAGTTAATTAAAATAATAACATGATAAATTATGAATTAATAATACCATAATCATTAAAATGTATCTAAATATCCATGTATTTTTCATGTTATCAGACCACCCATGTGACATTCATTTGCATAGTGCAGGCCACCCACATGGCGTACACCAGTGACTGCACCACATCAATTGGGGATTATATTTTACCTGATTCACGATAGGCAATGTCACCCAACATAAGTACGCCCAAATGCATAGTTCACCTGACCCAACCTGATATGTGTGGCTATCCAACCACGTAGGCAACTCATTTTATGTGAAAGTTTGTATAAATGTGGAATTATTCTTTTGTATCATTGAAACATATGTTAAACATTATTTTACATCCAAATGTATGAGGAATAACTCGAATAAAGTTCAGAGGCAGTATGTTTACTTTACAAGATTCAATTTAGTACTTTGGGTGAATTTATGATTAAGATATTATTTGAAAAACATAAGAGTCCAAAAATAGGAAGCCCCACAATGGGGATATTGGCCATCATGGATGTAATTTTCTCAAAAGCCACATGAGCATTGGTGGTCCAACAAAATTTGCCTTTTTGAAGGCAATTTGTAACTAGAAGTGGTGGCAAAATTCTTGATCAAGTGCCTATCCAATGTGACAAGATTGTGGAAATAATGAACATCGTGGATCGTTAGAGGCATTGGCCCTTCTAAACTAGCACATACTTTCTAGGCATCAATGGAAATTCCCTTCAGTGAGAGAATGAATCCCAAGAATAGCTTCGTACTCTGAAATAACTTACACTTTTTAAAGATTATCAAAGAAATTTTGAATCAAAATAACGTGAAAATGTTCAAAGATGCTCCATGTGGGCATCGGTGGAAGGACTATTGTTAAAATCATCAAAATAAACCACCAAAAAAATTCCCTAGTACTCATGGAAGGCACGCATCATGATTTGTTGATTCAACCATGTAGGGTGACATTTATGTCGTACAACCAGGGATGACCAAAGAGCAAGATGCTTACATCTATGTACTAAAGGATCTTCAAATCACACATACATTTGTGCAAAACAGGTATAAATTGAGAATGGTGTGTGGTTCTATAGGGGCAACTTCAATTTCTCAAATATTTATTTTGATATTATATTTAGATTCCTCCTGTTGTAAATCATGAATTTTCAATGACTTGGCCCTGCATACAAAGTAGTATATTAAATAGAGGTGCGTATCGGGTTGATGGTCATAAAATAATCGTATGGTGAGTGTAGGAAGTGTAATTCAGTATCTGCTTCATCTAGCTCACGAAACTTTGGATGCAGTTCATAATCTCATTTATCCAAAGGTGGAGTGTCTTCTGAGGTGTGATTTCCGAAGTGGTTCTCTTGTACAATGATTAAGGTCCAAGGGGGACAATTTGTGGTGAGGGGTCCATACCCACCGTAGGCAAAGCATGAACGGTTCAAGGTTGTGTCGAGGACAGAATGGGGATTCCAACAACCACTGTGTTGTTAATATGAATCTTGTGCATTCATTTGTATCATCCTTCACTAAATTTAATGCATTATTTTCATATTATGATGCTTGTTAGCATTACTTTATGATATTTTTACCATTTCCTTGCTTTCAAATGTCTTAATTTTCATTTTATTGTAAGGTTAATTATATCTTTAATTCATGTTTAGCCTTTCTCAAGGTAAACCATTTCAAATAAACCACATTTATTGAGTGTAGTTCTTACAATACTCAAGTGGATGAACAAGAAAGCAAGAGATGGAGGTGAAGATTATATCTTATCACTACTTAATTACAGATATATTAATGATAGAATCAATTTCGATTGGGATATGGATCATTTGATAAGGTTAAAATGAGAGAATAGATAAAAAAAGGATAAGTAAATACTTTTTCGCTATGTTTGGATTTCTAAAATATAAGTAAAAGAAGTGAAGTTGATAAGTCTGGAATGAATGAATGGAAAGACTGATGAAAGAGTCAGTGAAAGAGGAATATTTCGACCTTCTGTAAAAGAGGAAGTACATGCCTTTATATAGACTCAGTTAAAGAGAGGAAAGAGTAACCCTACGTGGGATTAAAGAGAGAAAGTGGATTAGGCCTAATTGGCCTTGCTTAACACTCCCCCACAAGCTGGAGCATATAAATCAAACTTGCCCAGCTTGGTACTGATCCCATCATAAGAGATGCCCGACACGCTCTTGGTGAAGACATCTCCAAGTTGTTGGGATGATGCAACAAATGGAGCCGATATGATCCATGTCGTTACTTTGTCACGAATATAATGGCAGTCTCCCTTAATATGCTTGGTTTGCTTGTGGAACACTTCATTTTTGGCGATGAAGATAGCAGCTTGGTTGTCACAGTGCGTAGGCATAGGTGTCGGAGGCTCTACGTCGTGTTCATGTAACAAAAACTAAAGTCATACCACATCTCTCGCTATGGAGGCCATGGCACGATATTCAGACTCTGCATTGGAGCAGGAGATCATCTTTTGCTTCCTAGAGCGCCACACCTATGTAAGGGCAATTGCTAGTCATGGATTTGCGATCCCCTAGGTCAGCTGCATATGAGGCATCTGAATAAGCTTCGATGCGAAGGTGATGATGTCTTTGATAAAGAAGCCCTCACCTAGGCGCACTCTTGATGTATGCAAGTGCCCGTAAAGCTTCTGCCCAATGAACTTGACGTGGTGCTCGCATGAATTGCTGAGAACACTAACCGCATATGCAATGTCGGGATGCGTCATTGTGAGATAGATGAGCTTTGCAACTAGTCGTCGATACTGATCAACATGAGATACGATTGGTGAAGACGTGTCCCAGAATGAAGGACCCGCCTCCATCGGAGAGGATGTCGGCTTGCATCCCAGAAGTCATGTCTCCTAAAGTATATTTAGAGCATACTTGTGCTGGGAGAGTGAGAGTTATTCGCCCTGATAAGCGAATTCAATGCCAAGAAAATATAGAGGATTGCCCAGGTCAAGAAGACTGAGGTGCTGTTGGAGATAGGCCTTTGTGGTCTGAATGCCCGCAATATCGCTGCATGTATTAAGCATATCATTTAGACAGACTACAAGGATGATAATACATGTATGTGTGCGTTTAGTGAGCACGTTGGGATTGGCTTGACACGGAGTGAAACCAAATGTTTTGAGAAGACCGCCAAATTTGGCAAACCATGCCCGAGGACTCTACTTGAGACCATAAATAGCCTTCCTTAGATGACACACCTTGGATGACTCCCCTTGAGCAACATACCTCGGAGGTTTCTCCATGAAGACCTGTTCCTCCAAATCACCATAGAGAAAATCATTAGATACATCCATCTGATGCATATTCCATGCTTGATTGACCGCCAAAGAGAGGATCACACAAATGGAATTCAGGCATACAACCGGAGAGAAAGTCTCCTTGTAGTCAATCCCATAGACCTGGGTGAAGCCGTGAGCGACCAACCAAGTTTTGTGTCTGGCAATGGACTCATCGGGATTGTGTATCACCGTGAACACCTATTTGCAAGTGACAATATTGGCATCCTGAGGGCGAGGGACTAAGGTCCATGTGCCCCGGGATACGAGTGCATGGACTTCAAGATCTATGGTAACTTTTCACACATGTACCTGGGCGATTTCATGATATGTCATGGGTAATGACTCAGAGGCCATGGCCAAAGGTGCAAAAGGAGGGGGAAGGCCAATCATATGCGACAAAATTAGAGATGGGGTGATGAGTGCACGTATGTGTACCTTTGCGTAGGGCAATGGGGAGGTGAAGGTCATTGGCGGGAGGAGATGGATCCGAGCCTGGAGTGGCAAGCGTTGGGGCTGGAGAGTTCGGTGTCGAGTCACTATCAGAGGTTGGAGGATCTGCATCTGGCGTCGGTGAAGGAGGTTGAACCGAGGATGAACGAGAGGAAGCCGATGAAGTAGAACTTGGGTAGAGGATAGAAGAGGAGGTGTGTCCGTAACATCGAGCAGAGGACATAAGCCTAGTGAAGATGTTTCGGGGACAAGAGGATGAGCCATTTCTAGATAAAAGAATGGAGACTCCTCATGGAATATCACGTCGGCTGAAATGACTGAAGTTTGAGTATTTGAGAAGAGAACCTGATACCCTTTTTGTGTTCTAGAATAGTCGATGAAGATCCACTTTTAGCACGAGAGGCAAGTTTAGAGAGAGAGGGTGAGTGATCTTGGACGAAGGCAACACATCCAAACACTCGAAGAGGTAAAGGGAAAAGAGTAGTGGCAGGATGAACACAACGAAGTGGGATGTCGCCATTAATAGCTGAAGAGTGAAGACAATTTTGAAGATATGTGGCGGTTAGGATGGCATTTGACCATAGATACAGAGGGACATGCATCTCAATGAGGGGTGTGCAAGCTATGTCAAGGATGGAACAATGTTTTCGTTCAGCTATGTCGTTATGTTGCGAGGTGTGAGGACATGAAGTCTGACGAATGATACCACGATCAGCAAAGAAGCTTTGAATTGAGGATTGAACTAACTCCAAGGCATTATCGCTGAGGAAGACTTTCGGGGTTGTGGAGTATTGTGTTTGTACCTCATTCAAAAACTGAGTTATTGTAGTGGAGACTTTGGTGTGGTCGTGGAGAAGGTAGGTCCAGCTGACACGGGTATGGTCATCAATAAAGACGATGAATTACCAATGGCCAACAATAGACGGAGTGCAGGAAGGACCCCAGACATCGTAGTGGATGAGATCAAATGGAGAAGAGGTAGGGAATTCGTAACAACGTGGATAGGAGGAACGATGATGTTTCCCTAGTTGACATGACTCGCACAAGAATTGAGTGAGAGAAGGAAATATTGTTTATAATTTTTCAAAAGATGGCTGTCCCAAACGTTGATGCCACAAAAGAGAAGATAACTTTGAAGTGGAGGTAGACAAAAATGCGCCAGGGCTAGAGTGGATGTCATTAGTGACGAGCTCATACATCCCCCATCCGTTCTCACGCCTAAGCCAATCCTTTGCCCGGTATGCAGATCCTGAAAAGTACAATATGTGAGATAAAATATGACAGAGCACTCGAGAGCACGGGTGATGGTGCTAATGGAGAGGAGATTGGCGATGAATCAACAATTTGAAGTGCTTTTCTTGCATATTTTTGATGAACCATCACCGAGACCTTTGATCAAACATGTTCGACCATCGGTAATGGTGACAGAAGGAGAGAGAGAGAGGTAGGAGTATAGGAGAAGTACTGGTCATATGTTTTGAGGTCCCTGAGTCAATAATCCACGACGAAGATCAAGATGCAAGAAAGGCATGTATACCTGACGTGGACGGGGTAGCCATCGCCGAGGGAAGAGAAGATCCGGAGAGTCCTCGATAATGGCATACTACATCCATCTCTATTAGTGTGAGTGTTACTTGGAAATCATGTAAGGGGATGCTCAATGGTGGAGGTGGGACTGGAGTGGCTGGAGTCTCCACTGCTGCATGGGTGGATCGAGGCCTCCCAAATTACTTCCAGCACTTGCTGAAAGGACAATTCTGTTTGCCGTAGTAAGAGCATGGGGGAAAGGAGTTTCGTCCCTTCCCACGAGGTGGTCGACCGTCGTCCGTCTGCAGAGCAGGCGGTGTAGATATTGCCAAAGCAGATTGAGCAGGAGAAGTCCCATGTGAGACTGGTGGTGCTCCAATAGACACTCAAAGTGCAGCCGAGAAGATCTGAGTAATATTAGGGACGCGCTCCCCGGAGAGAATGGTTCCCCTAATTTGTGAGGAGATGGACAAATTTAATCCGCCAAGATACTCACCTCCGATCAATTGCTGGCGATAACACTCTAGTGCCCGTATGTCTGTCGTGATTGGCTGATAGATAGCCGATTCCTGGATTATCGCCTGAATGCATCCGAAGTGGTTCTGGAGCGTCGAATCACCCTATTTGCACGATATGAGTGCTTTGAAGATCTCCATAGTGCGGCCAAAGTTACTCCAATTTGCGTACATATTCTCCAGCGTCACCTAGAGTCATTTGGCGGGGTGGATTTGAGCGAGGGGTTCAGCGATTGGCTGCTCAATACTGTGGAGCATCCATGATAAGATAACCAAATCTAGCGGATTCCACGCTGCATATTTTGGTGATGTCGAGCTGGGAGGCTTTGCTGTAAAGTGGTGACTCAAGTAGTGAGACGTCGAGAAATGCTCGAACCCTGACACCCATGACTCGTAGTTGTTGACATTGAAGATGTACGCCGGCCGAGTAAGTTGCACCGTAATAAAGTGTCTCGGAGCAGCTTGTTTGAGTGGAGAAATAATCCCTATCAAGGGATTTGAGTCGCTCAAATCGTCCATACCTCAAGAAGGAGAGCAGATGAGGAACAGAGGATTGGGTCGCTGGTCGGGCCAGATGCTGGTGATGGGCTATTGGGCGCCGAGTAGGGCGGCATTGAGGAGGAAATCTCCACGGAGAATGGTGCCAAGGAGGACGTTGTTGAGCGACGCCGAGGAGGGTGTCGCCGGGTGGTGCTGAGGAGCGCTTGGACGCTACTAAAGAGGACGACGCAAGATGTTGGGCGGCGTTGGGCATTAGGCGGCGCTCAATGTGCGTCCCCGGGTGTTGAAGGCGACGTTGGGTGCTGAGGAGGGTGGTGTCGGGTACCGAGGGCAGTGCCGGACGCTGAGGAGGGCGTGGTCGGACGCTGAGGGCGGTGGTGGGGGGCAATCGCTGGGTGGCGCTGCGAGCGGCGGCGCCCTCGGCGATGGGCAGTGCTGGGGAGGTTGATGCCACGAAGAGGTTGTTGAGGTGGGGAGGTCTCTGAGGCGTGGATGTCATTGAGGCGAGGAGGTCGGTGAGGCGGGCGTCGAGAGGAGAGGCTGAGGTGGGCACCTAAGAGACGACACCAAGGAGTGATGGAGCAGGCACCGGATCACTGCTCTGATACCAAGTGAAAGAGGAATATTTCGACTTTTTGTAAAAGAGGAAGGATATGCCTTTATATAGGCTCATGTAAAGATAGAGGAAAGAGTAACCCTATGTGGGATTAAAGAGAGAAAGTGGATAAGTCCTAATTGGCCTTGTTTAACAGAGTCATTATCAATACAATTTACCTCAAACTCAATGGTCTCGATTAATACCACAAAAATGGATCTTTTACCGGAACACAATTGGTTTTTTTAGATCACTTCCGGATTTAGGCCTTTTACTAGTTAGTCTTGGTAAACACCCCAATCGGTGTATTTTTTTGAAACGAGGTCCTCGGTAGGGAAAAAGATTTCTGAGAGTTGTTTCAAGGATCCACACGAGAGTACTTGAGTTCTCCCAATAAATAAAAAGTGTATCATGCCTGAATCTAACCGGAGTTCGCATTGGTGGAGAAACTGGATTGGAAAAAAGAGGGATTCTATCTTTAGTAAATCTACCAATGGCTATAGTCATAGTGATCCTCCTATTTAACTACTTCAACCATTTTCGAAAACCACTCATCCCGGGCAATGCAAGAGAAGCCATTGAGAAACTTAGTAAAAAAATTTGGCATTGGGATAGAAATTCCTCCCATTTTGTTAAGATGAACAAGTTGTGACAGTTGTCCTAGTTTGACTTTTCAAGTCAATCTAGTTACTCATGTAAGGTAATCTTTTTTTTGTTTCTGATTATTTATTTCAAGTGGCATGTGTTCAAGGAATTTGAAAATTATAAGCCAATGGATAATATTTCATTAAAAATATGAGGTTTCTCACCATTTTTTTGTTATTAGTAGTTTCTAAAAATATGGCTTTCGTGTTACGTTGTGAATAAGCTGATGCTTCAAAATTGAGTGGCAATAACAAAGATAAGTGATCACTGAAGATGAATATGGCTTGTAATAATGAATGTTGAATTATATATGGAATGTGTGATTAGCTTACAGGTCATATATAATTTCATCAGTCTTCATGTTTCATTATTATCTAGATAAGTCTTTGAATTAAGTGTGATCTGATTAATGATATCCGTAAATTTTTCTTGAGTAAATATCTAAAGGATCTCCAATATAAAGACTGATTGAGTCATCCTGATTGCTTCGACTTCAAGACTCAAGGTGGTGCAGCTCAAATATGACTGCAAGACAACCCAACACGAATTTCTGGTCCTCTGATTAGCATATGTTAATATTCGGTGAGATGAATTATAAATATGGTACTCAGTCACATCCCTAAAGAAAAAACTCATTTCGAGATACTTTTTAGAGAATAAATCATATCGATAGCACACAACTTTTTTTTGTGATGTTACTTAAAACGAGAAACTCTTAAAGGAAATAAATATCCATGGAGGAGAACTCTCTTGCCCATATCAAGATGGCTAATTTCCCAAGTTTTTATAAAGATCCAGCCCTAGACTTGGTTATGAGTCTATCAACGACCAAATAGCTAATTAAAGGCCCCATTCTGGGATCTCGGACTTATAGTATTCAGTCCTATAATTGTCTCCTGCTTCAATAAGATACCCATTTTTGGTAATCCTTTCTCCCCAAATCCACCTAAAACATAATCTTCCTCAGGGCATTAAACATATTTTCTTTCTGATTGCCTCTGAACTAACATTTGGGAATACATCTCTAATCCGAAATGAATCAGTCAGTTCTTTACTATTAACTTTCCGCCTTTTATGCCTCTCTAATGCATTTCTCTATAATATTTCCAAAAAAACACAAATATTCTTCAATAAGACTTTATATTGTTTCTGTGAGAGAAAGATGTGATCTTCCCAGAGCTGCGGGATATATCTGTAAAGAAAAACCGCGGTTTGCTCCAATTTCTACGCAGAGATGTTGGGCTTAGCGCTTGTTTTGATCGTTCTTCCAGCCAGCGTGTTTCTCCTCGTGAAGTTCGCCAAGGCAGATGGTAATTTTCTGTGGTACCATTGTTTCTAACGCTTCTTTTCGGTGATCATAAGCCCCTTCTTGTGGCTCCAGAAATTGCAATAATTTCCGCCTCGATTCTGTTCAAATGCAGGGGATTTTACGCTCCTATCTAGAGGTCCGCCGAAACGCGAGGAGATTGAAGACAAGGTTTGAGATATGGAGTGTCGTTTCGCGCTTTGTGGCTTTTTTTTCTCACTGTCGTTTCGTGATTGGTAAATTTTTCTAGGTCGTGTGGATTACGGGAGCAAGCCGTGGAATTGGTAAAGAAGGGATTGCTTAATGACTCTTATTTTCGTTTGAAATTTTAATATCTCTGCTTCAATTCTCGCAATTTCATTTTTTTTTTGTTTCCAGGGGAGGATCTTGCGAAACAGTTCGCGGGTCTAGGAGCTCGGCTAATTCTTTCGGCCCGCAACGTTGCCGAGCTTGAACGTGTGAAAGGAGAGCTTTCTGGTGAAGAATTCTAAGACGAAGACGGATTATATTATCGATATCTCTTGATCTACCAGAAACTAATGTCGAGATCTCATATTAATTTTCTATATCAGGTAAGAATGCACCTCACGGCGTTGAGATTCTTCCTCTAGACTTGGCATCGACCGAAGAATCCCTCTGCGAGGCTGTGAAGAAAGCCGAGTCGTTTTTCTCTGGCGCTGGTGTTGACTACATGGTTCATAATGCAGCATATGAGCGCCCTGTAATTTCTCACCTTGGCTAAAAAGTCTAATTTTTCACATAAACCGTCGCCTGAAGATCATAATTAGCTGTATGCAGAAATCCAGGGCTTTGGATGTGACAACAGAAGGGCTTCAGGCATGAAATGAGCTTATTCTTCTTGTTCTATGCAGTTATTGTAGATATAAAGTTTCACAAGCATTTGTCCAATTACCAGGCGACCTTTCAAGTTAATGTCATGGGTACGATAACTCTGACTCGGCTGCTTGCGCCTTTTATGCTAGAAAGAAAGCGGGGTCATTTCATCGTGGTGGGTTCTTTGAATCAAAGAGATCTTCTCCATGTTAAGAATATTTTTTTGTGAAGTTGATTTTTAATTTGAAAATGTAGATGAGTAGTGCAGCGGGAAAGAATCCTGCCCCGGGCCAGGCTGTGTATGCGGCTACAAAGTTTGCTCTTGGTGGTTATTTTCATACGTTGCGATCAGAGGTATTTCATTCCATCATTCTTTCTTCAAAATTTTCCTTTGAAAATGTCTTATCAACTCCATTTCTTTTCTTATACACAGCTATGTCAAAATGGCATTAAAGTGACGGTTATTTGTCCTGGACCAATTGACACGTCTAGGTCTTCTGGAGCTACAGAACCACAGCAGAGCACATTGTCTGAGGTAATTGTCTGGTGCTACAAGCCTATACCCCCAATTAGGGTTTGACGGTCCAGGTCCGGTCCGGGTTTTCAACAAAGACCTAAACCTTACCTAAACTTCGGTCTGGTTCCGGCCCGTTCTTGTTTGGTCCCGATCTGGGCAGGACCGGTCCTGGTCTCGTCAGGTTGACTAGTCAATGGCAATATCAAAGTCAAAGTCAAAGTAGAAATTTTATGTTCTTAGTAATGTTAAATATACTCTACATCAAGAGGGGGCCCACAGAATGTCAAATATATGGCATATATGCTGAGGTCAATAGAAACCTCTCCTTCGAGTTGGATTTGATATTTTTAGAGTTTTATAAAAAATATCAAATAATATACTTCCGGTTCCGTTCCGGTTTAACCCGTTGACCTAAACCTGTATGACAAACCGGTCCACCCTCAAATAAAGGACCTACGGTGCCGGTTCAGTCCGGTCAAACCGGTCCTCGGTCCTAAATGTCCAACCCTACCCCCAATCACCCTGTAAGCCCAATAAAGGCATATCGGTCATATTGCACCTAGATTGTTTTCCTTTAAATAGAGCAGCCCAACCTTTAGGGGGAGAGTGAAGAAGAAGTAAATCTTAAGCTTGCAAGTGTTTCCTCACCCTCCATCAGCCTATCCGTTGGACGACCCTCCCTTCCCACCAAGGCGAGGCTTAGGTGACGAACTCTTTCCTGATACTCTCTCTCTCCTCCCTTTATCATCTTCCTTTACCTGATGGAAACTAGCACTATGGCCTACGTTAATTCATGTTTTTTTCTGTGATGAAATTAAAGCGTAATTTTTAATGGCTATCTTTGTCGACCCTGACATATTTTTGCGTGATTAGAACTTCCCGAAATGTCTTTGTTTAGATCGATTGTGCTCCAGTGATTTAGATTATTTTTCATATTCTAGTCTTAAATGTTGCTGATAATATTTTTATCAAGATGTATGTCAAAATCAAAGTATTCTCCACCGGGAATTCTACTAATGAAATATTTTAGATTCTCTGTATTCAATAGTATGGCCTACTTTATATGATCAGCTCTGTCTCCTACTCTTACAGCTTCCATTGAGACTAGGTCTACAATGCAACCAAAACGCTTCTGAATGATGTGAATAGGCCCAATTCGATAATAGCACCAAAGGAGGATGCAAAAGTCAGGAAGTAGGATGAGGAAGAAGAAGAGCACAGAGGAGGAATCTGGAGGATGAAAGAAGCTGAGCTGTCGCTGATGTCTTCTGCACCCGAGATGATACCTGGTTGGGAAGGAACGAGGAGAGAACAGGGCTTCAAGAGGGAGAATTAGAGAGGAAAAGAACTGAGAGATACCGAGATTAGTGTTTGCCATTCGGAAGAGTCATCGATTTTGTGTGATCTCTCCTATTTTTCTTCCAAAAAAAAACATTGCTCACTGTCCAAGGATAATCTCGTCACCATCATCCAAAATGTTCATCGTCGTCTTACAAGCATGTGTGATGATGACATTTACAAGCGTGTGTGGTGAGTGATGATGACAATGATGACTCTGTCCTTGTCATTGTCTTCCTGGTGATATTGTCAACCTCATCTCTTCATCGCCATCAAGGATAGAGAACCCTAACTGAGATATAGCCTCCATTGTGGTTGGATGCACTCCTTTGTTCTTGTTCTGGGTTGGTCCCCAGAATTAAAGGGTCCTTCCTTTGCCAGTACTGTCTTCCCCATCTAGTGACTGGAATCATTCCACTTACATTGGGTTGGACTGGGTAGTGTACCTACCTTGCAGTCTTATTTGACTGCCCTCAGATCGTTAGCAAACATCTTCTCTAGATATTGCCTGTGTCCTAGCAGATATCATTGCATGAAAAGTGAAAACTCTTAAATTCTGTGGAATGGTTATTTGTTGAGAGAATATTCCACTTTATCTTCTAAAGATCTCTATGAATCAGGTTAAGCTGATGAACCGATCAGTTGTTGCTCAATTTTTTAGTTCCTTAGTATGTTTTGCCAGTTCACTGGCTTTACGCACAAATTTAGGTTCATTTAAAGCCTTTCACAAACCCAGAAAGAAATCACTAAAATATTGAGCTAATTTTTTTTTCCAAGATTTTGCGACTTTCCGTGCAAAGTGCCTTTATTCCGAAGTAACCTTTTTTTCATTTTCTCAATGACGGACGAACAACAGAGATTGCTTTTCCTCGTAAATTTTCCTGTGTTAAGCTTTGTTTAATTGCTTCAGCTAATTATCAGCTTCCATGATATTTCTATTTTTACTTACCCTGGAAATGATTTTCTTTCAGAATCGAGTCTCATCGGAAAGATGTGCCCGTTTGAGTATCATCGCTGCGACCCATGGATTAAAGGAAGCTTGGATATCTAAACAGGTAACTTGCTCTGTTGCCCTCATCTTCTTTGATCGATTAATCTCAAGTGGCTGTAAAAACCCGTTATTGCATGAAAATAATATTTTCATAATATTTTCAATGGGATTGAGATATCAAATTTTTCTTCATCTGTCTTCGCAGCCGGTGCTGCTTGTGATGTACTTGGCACAGTACGCTCCATCAGTCGCCTTTTGGCTCTTGGACAAGGTAACCATCTCATGGATTTTGTTCCAATTACTCTCGGTAATGGCCAAGTAATTAAGCAAAATTTCATTTTCAATGAGCTCATTTCAGATTCTTGCAGAACCATTTTCTATTTAGTGACCATTTTCTTGCAGAACCATGCTCATGTAAGAAACTGAGGAGAGAGAGAGAGTGAGCCAGGGAGAGAGAGTGAAACAGATTTTAGGGCACAATCAAAAAAGGATCAACTCTTTACTTCACCCTGGCCCCTTTTATACAACTTAATAATTCACAAGAGGAAGAAAAGTCAAGAGGAATATTCCCTGAGGGGAATATTCCTTCCAACGGTCATATTTAAAAATATGACCGTTGGAGTCCAGTCCAGCTGCAGTCAGCAGCTGGACTGTCCAACGACTGGATTTCCAGTCGTTGGAGAAAAACTGGGCCTGACTAAAGTCAGGCCCAGAATATATTAGGCCCTAATGGGCCTAATATATGGGCCCTACCGGGCCTGCACTAGTGGGCCCTTAATGGGCCCGTAGAGAGATGGTTCGGTTAGTGGTGTATTTTATTCCTTCCCTAGGATTAGTCTATTAAACTTTACAAGGCCTTTGGCCCACAGAATGCTATACTGATAACAATTTTCAATGAGCTCATTTCAGATTCTTGCAGAACCATTTTCTATTTTTACCTGCAATCTTATGGCCTGATCCTTTAAATATGTTTTTGAAATAAGGCACGAACAAGATAAAGAGAGAAATACTAATTAATCCCTTAATTTTGTTTTGTGTCTGAAGATCGGCGCAAAGAGGATTGAGGCTGCGGCTAACAAGAAGAGCACGTACAGCTGGAACTTGATCCTGGGGAAGAACAAGTCTGCCTGAAGAAGCCGCTGCTCTCAACTTCTCAAGATCTACCTTAATGGGCCGACCAGGCCCAAATTTGATGTTTTGTAACTGGGTCAACCCAATAAAGAGACCATGTACTGTTTATCGCAGTAAATTTGCAAGGTTGTGATCTAACTGTTCATCACACGATCTGAACTGTAGTGCAGGGACGCAGACGGGACGGTTCTTTCTTCCCAGGAAGAAAAAATCGTCCTGTCCGCGAGATTGGACGAAAACCGAGACGTCCATTCGTCTCGGGACGAATGGACGGGATGGTTTTCCTATCATCCGATGAAAAAACCGTACCATTCGGAGGTCTCGGGCAATGGACGGTAAGGGATGGACCAAATTCCGTCGGATTCGCTTCCGACGATTGAGACCTTGCCACGTGGCATTGCTTAATCAATTCCTTGACATTTCGAATCAAAGTCCCTGCTTTTTTTTGTGCGTGCAAACTGACGCTGCCCAAAAGTAACTGTACATATGTCCCTCTGCCTTATCTCTCCTCCATATTTCCCTAAAAGAACTCAGAAAAGTATATTAAAACTTTTAAATGTGATTTTTTCGTGCGGGACGATTTTTCTTCAGACGGAACGAAACTGGCAAAGTCGGGACGCAGACGATTTGGACGAAGTTGAAATATCCGAACGTCAAACAGGACGATCATCGTCCCGTCCCGTCCATCGTCCGATCTGGAACTATAATCTGGATCATCCCGGACGGGGACGATGGACGGGACAGGACGAATTTCGTCCCGTCCGACGTCCAGAATTTTTCCCGGGACGAAGGATGGGACAGTTTTTTGTCCGGTGAGTAAAAAACCATCTCGTCCAATATTACTCAGACAGTTTTTCGTCCCGTCCAGCGCAAAAACCATCCCGTCCCTCCTCCCAGACGAAAATTTATGTATTAAAAAAACCTTTATTTCCTGCTCCCTTTTGAAAGAACCAGGTGCACCCTAGTTGTGTCCTTCGAAAATGAAAGAAGAAGACCTTCCCGGCTCCCCCCCCCCCCCATCAACCAGGTCGGTGGCCCTCCGCGCCCATTTGCATCATCAAAGAGCGCTTCCCCGACGGCGAGGTATGTGCCTATCTATCCATCAGTTGATGTTTTCTATCTCACTATCTCACTGTCGATCTGTCTATCTCACTATCTATCTATCTATCTCACTGTTGATCTGTCTATGTTACTGTCTACCTATCCATCTCACTGTCGATCTATCTATCTTACTGTGTACCTATCCATCTCACTGTCGATCTATCTATCTTACTGTGTACCTATCTATCTCACTGTGTACCTATCTATCTCACTGTCTATCTATCCATCTCTTTGTCGATCAAACTATCTCAATGTCTACCTATCTATCTCACTGCCTATCTATCTATCTCAATGTCTACCTATCTATCTCACTCTCGATCAATCTATCTCACTGTCTATCTTTCAATCTATCTCACTGTCTATCTTTCTATCTATCTCACTGCCTATCTTTCTGTCTATCTCACTGCCTATCTTTCTATCTATCTCAATGTTTATCTATCTATCTATCTCACTGTTTCTCTATCTAGTTCAATGTTGCAAAATTTACTATGTCAATATCATAGTAAATTTTGCAAGCCTATGCTAATTTTGAATGCTGTAAAATGCTCTATCTATCTATATTTCTGTAATCTGTCTGCATATCTATCTCTCTATCTATTTATCTCGCTGTGGAACTCTCTCTCTCCCTATCTAACTATCTATTTGTCTACCTAGCTAACTCACTGTCGATCTATCCATCTCAATGTCTACCTACCTATCTCAATGTTGATCTATTTATCTCACTGTCTATGTATCTAGCTATCTCAATCTCTATCTATCTATCTCAATATCCATTCCAATCACCCACAAGATAGGTTTTGGGTAGTGCTTTGATTTATTGAATAAGAGGGTTGTCACTGTCCCAATCTCTATCTCACTGTCGACCTATCTATTTCACTGTCCACCTATCTATCTATCTATCTATCTATCTATCTCACTGTTTATCTATCTACCTCTCTATCTCTCTGTATAAATATCTATCTATGTTGCTAATTTAAATGAGTTTTTGAATGAGTTGTCATATTCTCCCTCTGCCACTCAGTGTTTTCCAAAACAATTCTGGTTCCATATCATGTATCCCAAGGTACTAAAGTATATGAGTAATATTTTCTTTAACCATGCATGGATTATTTCAATAGAACATTAATTTCATATTTAGTAGGCCCCAATATAATTAAATTTTTCCGCTTTCATGTATTGTTCGGATAATTTGTACATGTCTTTTTCGGAGCTTCTAGACTGCAGCTTTATTTGTCGGCGACCCAAAGAGATATGTATATTTCAACTTGTTACATATATATCAACTGATCGTTCTCTACGAATCATATATAACAAATTTTTAGTTGCGTATATATCATTCTGTCGCATGTGCTATGTGATTACCGTGTTCGAGTCCGCCAGAATGGTTATCGATCTGTCAATATATTATTATTCAATGAGTCCAAGTTTTGAGATTAATATCGATGGTCATCTCCGAATCTTTTTTTCCGCATATGTTTTCCTTATGAACGTCGAGTGTTGTAAACAATTATTAGAGTCTCCATTAGTTTTATTATATTTGAGTGTCACTCTAATACGGCGTTCAAATTGCTCGTCACACACTTCGTACAAATGACTGCATATTGTGAATAATTTTGATAGAGATTTGGAGTCCACATTTGCTACCACTCCTAAATCAACGGCTAGGGCTACGCCGTCGGTGTCCGCAGAGTGCGATGCCGTAGAGGTGGATGACAATGTGTCATCTCGAAGCGTAAGACGCAATCGGTCTAAAGTTTTAGATCGATTTGTTGAAGTTGGCCCGGACGAGTACCAGTGTACGCTTTATCAAGCGCAGAACCCCACTCATAAGGTCATCATCAAGGGGAATAAAGATAAGAGCACAAATGTATTTTGGAGACATATAGAGAAAGTACATCGTAAATTTCACAATGAACTCAAGGGGGTCTAGACGAATCAGAGAAGGATAACCCATTATGAATTACTGTCCCACGAGCTGTACTTACACGGCATCAACGTGGAGCGTACGAAGGAGGAGTTCGTCAGGTTCATCTGTGACAACGATCTTCCTTGGAAACTTGTGAAGAAAAAGTCGTTCCGAAGATTATGGTTCTACGGGACACAAGTGGTTGGGGACATCCTTGGTCCTGATGCGGTCAAAGCAACGGCTTCTAACATGTATAGAGAAGTCCAAGGGAAATTAATAGAGATGTTTGCTGACATTCACAGTGTCTCTCTTACAGTGGACGCTTGGACATCAATAATTAACCTCGCCCTTTTAGATGTCACTGCCCACTAGATTGACGTTGACTGGAAGCTTTGTGAGCTACTCCTTGCTATGCGGCAGATCAAGGGATCCCATTGTGGCACCAACTTGGCGAGGATTGTCGTGGAAGTTGCATATGAATATGGAATCGAGTCGAAGCTTTGTGCCATCACCACGGACAATGCGTCCAACAACATAACGATGCTGGCCTCAATTGTAGATCAACTGAAGACCGGTAACCCACAATTCACTATGGATCGACACGTACCATGCATTGCACATGTTCTCAACCTCATAGTCCTGGCCGGATTGAAGATCATTCGTAATCCTGAGGCACCAGAAATTAGTATGCTACAAGGCCGAGATTTTCAGACATATGTAGCGTTGGCCACGGATGAACCAATTGAATCACAAGTCGACAAATATAGTACAACGCTATTCAAGGATCCACGCAACAATTGGAGAAATATGTTGATATGTGAAAAATGTTTGAGCTCCCGAACTCGATCAAGATAAAGGTTGACTGCCCAACGTGCTGAAACTCCACTTTCATGATGTTAGAGCGCTCTCTTGCCAAGAGAGAGGTACTCGACCATATGGCAGTGAGGTTCCTTTCGACATCGACTAAAGATTATGCCCTATGTCAGGAGGATTGGGAGTTGATTGATGAATATCTGTGTATCCTCGGGCCACTGTGTCAGGGTTCCGACCATGTGTGTTCCACAAAGAGATTGCCAGTTACTTAAGTAACATCGTTGATCACGGACCTGAAGTCCCAACTTGAGCAGGCTATGTACAGTGCTAGGGCAACCTTGGATGTCGAGCGGAGGGATACGTTGCGCTCGGCGTATAGTGCTATGCATAACAAGTTGACGCAGTACGTAAAGGTAATTTGGGACAATCATACTGTGGCGACGGCGGGGACCCTGGATCCATTCTCCAAAATAGACGTTGTGCATTCGTCATATCACGAAGACGTGCTTTCCTATCTTGGGGGTCTTTTAGACAGCGTGTATAAAAAAAATGCAACTGGATGTGATTTGTAGCAAGGCGAATCATCTGGAAGATGCCGTCCGGAACATTTTGTATCCTCCAACCGACAATATACACGTCCGTGCAAGACTCAGCGACCACGCTCAACGCCTAGACAGGAGCTCGACAAGTATCTAAATATCCCGTGTAATGAGGAGGAAGATAATCCACTAAGCTGGTGGAAGGACGTCAAAGCTCGATACGTTCCGAACTTGACAAAAATTGCGTCCAAATTTCTTGCCATAAGCCCGACCAGTGCACCAGTGGAGCGGCTTTTTTCAGTTGGTTGAGGCATCACCACGTATCGAAGAGGACGCCTAGATGCAGAGAGCATTGAGATGCTGATGATACTTCGTGCATGGTTCCGTCGCGCAGAGCAGTGCTCGTCTGACTCCGAGGATGACATTGTCAACGACGACAGCTCTTCTGATGGTGAATTACGTTCTATCGCTTTCTGACCTTTTCTAGAGCATGCTTATTTTTATTAACTCTCTCCTTTTCAATTAACAGCGTAAGAGGGGAAAACATGAAGGCGGTGGACGGGTTTACATCTTCCTGCTTTATTGTAAGTTGTGCTTGTACAGCATCCTTCCTGCGTTTATCCACCTTTCCACATCTGTGAACGCAGATATTTGTCCCCCATATGCGATGCAAAGAATCTCTCTCTGACGTGTTAGTTTGAATTTAGTTTTCTTAGCTCTTCTCTTCCTTTCTCAGAATTGCGTTGCTAATTTGAATTTAGAACTTTCCATTTAAAATACGTGGCATCGAATTTGTCTCTCATCTTCACTTCCCTAACTTAGAAATTTTTCTCGCTCTGAGTCTTTGAATATTTTTGAGGTAGGAATCACTATGACGGGAGATAGTTCTCTTACTTTGTTTTTGGTGGGTTTGCCCATTTTCAGTGGTATCTCTCTCTACTATTCTGATTCAATATATGGGTTTGAACTTTTTTGTCCTTTGCTTTCATTTTTCTCAAATTATGAGAAAAGACTATGATTTAATTTTTTTCTTTAAGTTTTTAGGCGGTTATGACCCTGCTTTATTTGTTGTGATCGGTTTTACAATTTTGGATCATTGTCGTATGGTTGAATGCTATTTTTTAACGTACCTGACTTCGTCCTTTAAAATTTCCCACTTCATGATCAGGTTTTGACGATCATGGAGTACCTCTTTTGTCAAATGATTGTCTCCCAAACTCTCTTCCTCTGACGCCATTCCTATGTTGCGTCATTGCTGCAGATTTGATAATTGTTTCTCTTCTTTTGGTCGACAACCTATTCATGTCGGAAAATGTGAATGTATCTCGGATCAGAAACAGTTCTTCGAGACATTAAAAAATGCTGCTCAACCATTTCCAATGCTTATAATTTGCGTCCATCAATCTTTGTTACCCATTGATCACATTGGATTTCCTTTTTCCAATGACATTTTTACTTTGTTTCCTACAACAGTGTGGACTGAGTAAAAGTGCGAGAGGTGAGACGGCCATCTCAACACCGTCAATCTACGCCAAATGTGTAGGTGATTTTGAGCGAGTTGGCTAGACGGCTGCAAGAATTTGCATCAGTATTCTGTCTCAGACTCTGAAAAAACGCTGCATACTTTTTAGTTCACCTTTGCTGTGACTCATGAACGCCACATGCCCACGTCCAACCATACTCTCAAATTTTTTTTCCGTTTTAGTTTGTGTGCTATCCTTTGAACTACAATGGACATTTCGAATCATTGTAAGAAATGTGTGAAATTTTCAAATGAGGACAACAACCTCGAACGAACTTGCATTTTTTTTGAAATGGTAAAAATGTTGACATTTTCAAAATATTTAGGTGATTGTTGCCACATTTAAGTGATTAGATAAAATACATGTAAATTCTGCGAGTAGGATGGCAAAGCAATGGAAAGAAGACCAAAAAAATATCTAATGCTTCATTTCAGGTGTTTTGCCATTCCGCAGTTAATATGCAGCAATCTCTCGCAGTACATGGAGAAAACAGTCTGAAGGCTTCCCATTCATTTGAGCCAAATATGGACCGTAAGCCAAATAACAAATCCTGAAGCTCGGATTCCTTGCCTAGAGACCAGTTGCCATCTCGCTATAAAGAGAAATTCAATTTTGAAAGCAATTATATTCTCCTAACAACTCCCCAGTGACATTTTATAGTAGAAAAACACAACCGACTTTTCAGAGAATTCAGATTCGACGAAATAGTGAGATGTTATTTCAACGACGTTATTTCAGTTAACAAATGAGCACTGTTTCAACTATGCAGAGATCTGTGATAGCTATCAAGTGTTCATGTGGATGTACATGAATGAATTCTTTCAATGACGGTGCCGAAGTAACCGAGAAGGATTAGAGAAAAAGTTGATGAAAAACTTATCTCACAATTGGTTAAATTGACAGAAACTGATTGAGTCTTATATCACAATTTCTCTCGATTGCATTATGAGAATATGGTGGGAAACACAAGTGGCAAGAAAATGGCGAACAAGTTGATGGAGATTTGAGTCAACTCAACAGAAGCCGATTAAGTCTTATTTAACAAATTCCCACAATTGTATTCTGAGAATTAATTGCGAAATAAAATTGGCAAGAAAGTCCAAAATAAAGTGACATTCCGACAAACTAACTACTACCGTACAACTATAAAGTGCATGTATGAAAGATATTTTTATTGCTAATGAATGAGGGATTAAATTTCAAATGTAAAGAAATACATTTTTTAGAATTTTATCAAATTATTAAATTAAAAATTCGTCCGCCTTTCGTCCACCCACCGTCCGAGAATTCCGGACGGATGGATTTATCGTCCCATGGGACGAAAAACGTCCCGTCCGGTCGTCCTTCGGACGTTTTTTCGTCTACGAATTCGTCTGAGAACCTAGACGGGACGAAAAACCGTCCCGTCCGCGTCCCGGATCTATATTAATCCGAACGTCGAACGGGACGATCTTCGTCCCGTCCCGTCCATCGTCTGATCCAGAACTATAATCCGAACACGTGGAGTGTCGCCTGGTTTTTCGGGGTGCGGATCGGACGGCGGAGATCGATTGCGATGCGGATCTTCTTCTTAGATTTGTATTCGAGGCTTATCAGTTTCAGGGGCGATCGGAGTTTCGGTTCTCGACGAAACCCTAGGCCAAGACCGGCACCGGGAGTAGCGTTCGATCCGAATTTGTTCTTGTTAGTGCAGCGAGTACAGTCCGCGGAGCCCGCGGACTTGGGCGGGACGGTGGACAAATCAAAGGTACGTTCTTTCGATTGGCCCTGTGGTTTTAAGCCTTGTTCTTGCGTTCCGCTGCTTTTGGGTTTTCGCCTGGAGATTCCGGGCTTGCGGATAATAGAAACTCGGTTCGGGAAAAGTCGGCTGGAATGTCGATGACTTGCATACTACTCGCCTTTTCCGTTTTCTATCCTTCTCAGGTTGTTCTTGGGTCTGGTCTGCACATACCCACCAGTTTTTTTGAGGAGTTTCTTGCTGCGTTCGTCTGATTGACTACGTACATGTATCTGGTATCTGATTTTGATTCTATCCACATCAGCTGTTCTTTCCCCCCCTTGTGGTCGCCTACAGATTTATCTTATTTCTCTGGATGAGATCTGTTGAAACCTTTTGAGCCCTCAAAATTGGGTTCAAGAATTCTCACTTCCGGAATTGGGTTCAAGCTATTACCATCAATGGTTGCGTGGAATGGAACCCATACCACGCTGTCACAGCTCTCTCGATATGCAATTTCTGAAGCTATTAGTTTCGATAGATTTTTTTTTTCAAATTAGGACTCTTTCTTCGCTTGGAGTCTTCCCCTGCATTCTACCTCTTGCGTTCTTCTTGTTGGAACAGGGCTCTCTCCCTCCGATGATTCATTCAAAGAAGACGAGACTAGAGAGAGCCAGAGAGAAATACAAAATTAACGTCAACACTTATTGCTTCTCCTCGTAGATATCGCTGTAAGAAGTATGTTAGGTCTCGTGTAGGAACCGTTTTCTTCAGTGTCCAAGACATATGCTCCCAATTGTAGCCTCGGTTTCAAATACGAGGGAGACAGTTAACGGTTACTAAAATTGGCAATTGTTCTTCATGCTTTGTGGTGGAGGCTTTGATAACACATTCTCCTCGTCTTAATTTTGTTCATTTTTTCTTCGCAGGATGTCCAAACTCATAGTTAAGGCCGAGGAGGGGAATCCACAGAGTACCCAAGTCACTCCCAGACAGAGAAAACTGAGATCAGTAGTTTGGAACGACTTCACCAAAGAACTGAAGGAAGACGGAGGCGACATAGCCACCTGCAACCATTGCAGCAGAAAATTCACCGGAGCCAGCAGAAGCGGCACTACCCATCTGAGAAATCACTTGAGATTCTGCGCATCATACGAGAGGGCAAAGAGAAAGAAGCTGGACATTGTAAGGGGTCAATCCACGCCTTCGGATGAGAAATCTCCGGGCGGCGCCATCGTCGTCCACGAAGTCGTCGACGGCAACGGCGTTCTTCTGATGGAAGGAGGCAGTTCCCAGATTCAAACCTTCAATGACGAGGCGTGCAACAGTCGATCGCAGTTGTCGACTGTCAGCCCTGTTCTTCGCTGCAGGAAATTGAGATCTCTGGTTTGGAATGATTTCTCCAAGGAGCAGAGGGAAGATGGAAGCTTGGTGGCCATCTGTAATCACTGCAAGAAACAGATGGCTGGTGGTAGCCGGAGTGGAACCACTCATCTGAAGAAGCATCTTGGCAAGTGTCTTCTCTACCAGAGATCGAAGCGGAGGCGGGGTGATGTAGGGCCAGCCCAGTCCAAGTGGGGAGACACAGAACTCCATGTTGGTACTCTGTCTCTTGACCAGGAGCTGGTCGAGCAGGACCTTGCCCACATGGTGATTTTACACGAGTATCCCTTCTCAATTGTCAACCACGTTGGATTTAGAGACTTTGTGAGGGATCTCCAGCCTCAGTTCAAGCTGATGCCCGCCGAGGTCCTTCAGGAGAGCTGCATGAAGGTCTATGAGGACAGAAGACTGTCGTTATTTGAAGAGCTGTCGAAGCTCAATTGCCGGGTCAACGTCTCGGCTGAGATATGGAGCTCTGGGTGGAACCTCGAGTACCTGCACCTTCGCTGCCACTTCGTCGACGAGGACTGGAAGCTGCGCCGCAAAGTTATCAGCTTCTGGCACGTTGACTCTCCTCAGGACAGCGGAATCGCC
This sequence comes from Wolffia australiana, assembly GCF_029677425.1. NCBI lineage: Eukaryota > Viridiplantae > Streptophyta > Magnoliopsida > Alismatales > Araceae > Wolffia > Wolffia australiana. Next base: position 13,834,832 of record NC_135841.1, on the reverse strand, counting down.
AAGCTTATGCTGGACAAGTTGACCGAATGGAACGTTGACTCGAGGGTCTTCAGCGCTGTCATGGAGGAATCGTCGGCGGGGGAGAAAGCATTGGATGAGCTGGTTCAGCTGCTGCGGCCGAGGCGGGCTCTTCTCTTGGACGGGGCGCTCTTCCATGTCCACTCATGCTCCCACGTCCTCAACCTCATCGTCCAGGACGGGCTGGCGGTGATTGCTGAGCTGGTCAACAAGGTGCGCTATGGAGTCAACCTTGTGAGGTCATCTCAAGCAAAATTGGAGGCTTTCCGGGCTGCCGCCGCCGCCGCCAGGGCCGTTGGTGCGCCCCAGAAGCCTCTCGTCGTCGACGATCTGTCCCGCTGGGACACCACATACCTCATGTTGACTGCCGCCAGCGAGCTCCGAGATGCATTCGTCGGCGTGGCGACAGGGGACGAGGGCGATGTGCTGTCCTCCGAAGACTGGGAGAATATCAAGGCGGTCAACGAATGCCTGGGCGCGTTCTATCTGTTGACCGAGAAACCGACGCCGAGGAAGAGCCCCACGGTCAACCTCTGCTTCAATGGCATGTGTGGGATCCATCTCTCGCTCAAGACATGGAGTGGGAGCTCGCACCCCCTGGTCAACGCCATGGCCACCAAGATGCTGGGGCAGTTTGAGAAGCACTGGGGGTTGACCAGCGTCGTTCTCGCCACCGCCTCCGTGCTCGACCCCCGCTACAAGATGAAGTCCATTGAGTACTTCTTCCGCTTGATTTACGCCGAAGGGTCAGTGGCAGAGCTCAAGATAGGGAACATTCTCCTGGACTTTCGGAGCCTCTACGACGTATACGCCGCCGCGAAGTGTGACAGATCGTCTGGGGAGTTCTTGGCCAGCTCCGCCGCTGCCGCCGAGGAAACCGACGGGGAGAACAATGGCATCTCCAGGGGGTCTTCCCAGAACCTGATGGCGGACCTCAGGTGAGCGCATTATTTGATCCCATATCAAGGAATTATTTGTCTAAGTTGCTACACTTATAAGTAAGTCTGCCATTACAGGTTTGGGCTTGACCAGTATCTTCAGGAGACGTCCTCCAGTCAGCCAATGAAGTCGGACCTGGACTTGTACTTGGAGGAGGCAGTCCATCCGTCGTTGAAGGGGCTGGACGAGGACTTTGACATTTTGGCCTGGTGGAAGAACAACGCCCCAAAATATCCCGTTCTGGCCGAGATGGCACGCGACGTTTTGTCCATACCCGTGTCCATCTCCTCCCCGGAAACCGGCTCCCGGACGAAGACCCTCTATCACAACCATTCATCCATGGATCCCATCACCTTGCAGGGTCTGATCTGCGCTCAGGATTGGCTCAGGAGCGAAATCGACGGTACAGACGCTCCCTCTCTCCCTGAAATTAATTTTTTCTTCAGAAATTAATTTTTTTTCTATCTGGGTTTTGCAGAGTCAACGCTGAGTGGGTCGACGGACGGGCTGTCGACGATTTTCGCCGTTGACCGATGAAGCTAAGCGGCGGCGCCGCTGCCCTTAAACCCTCAGCCCCGGTTCTTTCAAGGGTTTAAGAGCGGGCGTTGACCGGGTGTTTTAAGGGTGATTCACCTACCGGTGCGTCATGCCCCCAATGGGCGTTGAATTCTTTTTGATTTCCTTGGCGAAATCATGCAGACCTCGCCCTCCCGTGAGATCACGACGCAAGCGGGTATATCTGCGGGCTGAGGCGGGCGGGTCTTCCCCAGCAGCAGAGGAGAGAGAGATGGGCCGAGTTCCATGCTGCGAGAGAGATATCGTCAAGCGCGGCCAGTGGACTCCAGAAGAGGACAACAAGCTCGCCGCCTACATCGCCCAGCACGGCACCCGCAACTGGCGTCTCATTCCCAAGAACGCCGGTACCCCCATCTCTCTCTCTACCTTCCCCCATCTCTCTCTCTCTCTCTCTAAAAAACATGTATCCTCATATCTCCCCCCATCTCTCTCTCTAAAAAACATGCATCCTCATATCATACCATGCAGGCTTGCAGAGATGCGGGAAGAGCTGCCGGCTGAGGTGGACCAATTATCTCCGGCCTGATCTCAAGCATGGGGAGTTCTCAGAGGACGAGGAGCAGACCATCGTCAAGCTGCATGCCGTCTTAGGCAACAGGTGAAAATCATGCAGAATTATCATCAAAATTGTGGGTTTTTTAGTTTTTTTAGTGTTGAATTTTTTTTGTGGGCAGGTGGTCGGTGATAGCGGCGCAGCTGCCGGGTCGGACTGACAACGACGTGAAGAACCACTGGAACACCAAGCTGAAGAAGAAGCTGTCCGGGATGGGCATCGATCCGGTAACCCACAAGACTTTCTCTCACTTGATTGCCGAGATCACGTCGACGCTGGCGCCGCCTCAGATGCCTCACCTGGCGGAGGCGGCGCTCGGCTGCTTCAAGGATGAGGTCCTCCACCTCTTGGCCAGGAAGCCCGCCGCCGACCCGCCGGCCATCTTCCCCGCCGTCTCGAGCCCCGGCGAGAGCTTCGGCTTCGTCTCGCCGGGCTTCGGCCGCGGTGGCGAAAACGGCGGCGGCGGCGGCGGCGGCTGCGCAGAGGGTGACGGCGCCACTGCCTTGTTCGGCGCCGATAGCCTCATGTGGGATCTCTCTGATGATCTCATGGGGTCCATTGTTTGATGGTGGTCTAATGATCAGATGAATAAACATTTTTTCCCTCCTGAATAAAATTCTTGGAAATTTTTGTGTATTTATATGATGGGTGTAGTCGGAATTCAAATACTGGTCTTTGTGGGTGTAATTATGGCGGATTGCTTGGAGGAGCTCGTCTGATATAGCCTCATGTGGGATCTCTCTGATGATCTCATGGGGTCCATTGTTTGATGGTGGTCTGATGATCGGATGAATAAACATTTTTTCCCACCTGAATAAAATTCTTGGAAAATTTTGTGTATTTATATGATGGGTGTCGTCGGAATTCATCTTCCGGTCTTTATGGGTGTAATTCTGGCGGATTGATCTCATGGGGTCCATTGTTTGATGGTGGTTTGAGGATCCGATGAATAAACATTTTTTCCCACCTGAATAAAATTCTTGGAAATTTTTGTGTATTTATATGATGGGTGTCGTCGGAATTGATCTGCTGGTCTTTATGGGTGTAATTCTGGCGGATTGCTTGGAGGAGCTCGTCCGATTTGTGCTTTCTTCGTTTCTTGATGGAACGCTTGATTTGGATCTTGGGATCTCCCGCGATTACTGCGCCAGGCTTCTTCAGGAAGAGGCCGCAGTCGACGATCTTCGATCCGTGAGAGAAACTTGTGAGGTATTCTGATCGTTTTTCTTTGATCCGGGGAATTGTCTATGCGATTTGTGCGTTGTAATTGTGGAGTCGTTTCACCGCGCGATCACTCTCCGTTGTTCTTCGTGTTCTTTCGCAGAACGTCCCTGATGATCTCAGAGGCGTGCCCTCGCGTCCCTTGTACAAGCGATTGGCGCTGTTGCTAGGACGGTGCTTGATTTACGAGTCTTTCTCGAGAACTTCGGAGAGTGTAATCGGGATGGCTGAAGTAGAGTTTAAAGACAAGGAATTAGATTGGAGTAACTTGTTTAAAGCTTCCGATTTAGCGAAGGTAAGCTTCGAATTTGGGACGGTGACCCTTTATTTTCTCGTTTTGCGTCCTGTGATTTACGTGTCTGGTTCTTGCCGGATCTTTCAGATGTACGATCATGCGCATTTCGAAATGCACGTTCAAGAACCCTTCTTTTCTCAGCTTCGATGTGAGCAAATCCTCTCCCGTTTTTCACATCTCCGTTGCTTCGATCAACACTCGAAGCATTGTCCGCCTTGAGGAGAGTAGTGATGAAATATTTCAACTTTTAGTTCAGAGATTCAATCCCCAATTCAAAATTGCTCGTTGCAATCTCATTGATTCGGCTTCTAGTTTGGGCATCTGAGTAATGCTAAGAGTTATGGTTTAATGAATTCAGCTGGGGAGAAGACCGTCGAAGGAAGGTGTGCTCTTGGAAAGTACACTCAGTAAGATGAAAACTTCTTTTACATTCCTTGTATTTTAATTATATTCTTCAACATTCCTTTTTCAACGTAAGTTTTTTATTTGAATTTCTTTTTGAATGAAACTTCGATTTGTTCAGAATCAAGGAGGACGATTTGCTGATCATCAATAAACATTTGCTTCTTCGAGTTGAGGTGGCATCATTAGTCGCGTTCAAATTTTTTTCTGATCTACCTCTTTTATTAATGAAATGAAAACGCAAATACTGCCAAGATCGGACTTTTTGTTGATTATATGATATCACCCTTGGCAATAAAATCGCCCAAAAATACTACTCTGCCTTAACTCTTGTGATTTTCTCTAATGCATTCCTCGTATGTGATAGCATAAAAGGAAATCGAATGGACAATTTGATCGTCTGCTGTCTTCATGAAAGGAATTCTTACAATTCAATGTAATATCTGATCAGAATGAGAGAGGGGGATACGATTGTTTGGACGATGTGAATACAAGAATGCTGAATACGATATACCTGGACCACGGATTAAGCGATCCTCCCCCCTGGATGCAGGTTCCTCCTGCTGTCCAGCCTTTCCCCGTAGTTCTCGAATGAGACCCCAACTGCTTCTCGATTTGATAATTGTTGTCTCCTTCACCTATTTTATTTATAGGCTCATTGCTCGTTTTTGATTATTTTTATTAAATAACAATGTCAATATGATAGCTGAATATATTCAATGTTCTACTGCTCTTTAGGATTGTCTTCCTTTACAGATTTTCTTTTCCTCTTAGAGTTTAGAGGATTTAGATGGTGGAATAAGCAAGGCTAATTATCTCCTCGCACAGTCTGGGCTAAAAAAACATTTGAAACAATGCTCTTTGCCCTCTATTTAAAAATACCACTTACATCACCCTTCAAGAGATCCGGAGGGTCACTGATTTTGAGTGACCTCCCCTTTCTTTCTCCAAAAAAAAAAACCACCCTTTAAGAGATCGATTGTTGCTCGTCAGACTAATTGTAATTCTTATTTTGTACTCAACAAGAACATCAAGCACTACCCGTCTTTCTTTGCGATGCTTGATGCCGAGACTCTGGACAAAGTTCTTCCTGGCATTAAAACGATTGAAGAAGGTAAATTTTGTGTTGTTTACATCAGTTTAAAATCAATATCTGTACATTGGTTTTAAACCCTTGGCATTTTTTTAAAAGAATTTCTTCCAACAATAAAGAGCGATTGGATCGTCTCATGCTTCGTCTGGATTATCAGGGGTGCAGATATACAGAAAATTCTATTCAGAGGAGATAGAGATGTCCAATGGGGTTCTTGCCATTTACGTTTCAAGGCCCGCATATCAGCCATGCAATGCCATGAGCGCTTTACTCTCTGTATTTCCTTTGCATCTTTTTCTTCTTTTGAAATTACAGATTATCCCAATTTAAAAAACGAAATCTAAAACCAGGACGATCATGTATCCTAATGCAGGGGCTAGGTTATGAGGGCATCGGCCGCCTCCTCGGCATGGCTCATACAACGGGAACAATTCCAGAAGCTCTTCCTCCTCCAATATCTTCTCTTTTATCATCCTTCATGCATCATCATCAACCGGATGTGAGTATATCAAGTAACATCATTCATGCCTTCACATTATGATTGTTGCATGGTATATGCGCAAATTTGTCCCATGTGGGTAAATTTCCGACCATCCCTAAACCCGTTGACCAATCACCACTCTAGTCATTTATTTTATGTGTATTTTTTATACAAATAATCAATCCAAACCGTCCATTCGCCCCACACCATGCCATCCCTACTTCACACTGTCGCCATAATTATTATTCTTTTGAACTTTATCTCGGAGGCCAAAGTCAGCGCGTTGACCGAGGGCGCTCGGGCACTATCCAAGCATGTGAGCCGGAGCAGCGGCGGTTGGTGGGCCCAGAAACTCACCGGAAACGGTAACCCATCTCTTCCCCAGCTCGTTGACCCCGTTGACTGTTCCAACCATGCACTAATGTCTAATTGTCTAAGGCTAGCGGAGGGATTGAGATAAACTCAAATCCGTCATCAGTCATCCATCCTGACTACGGAACGACACTTCCGGGATGTGACGCCCCAGACGTGACAGGACGGATGACGGTCTGTGATGGAGGTTCCCGTCACACGTCCGAGGACTTCGGAAAAATCCGTCGCATTCTCCTCACCGTCATGGTTTGCGGCGTCCCCATCACGTCCCCGTCACTGGACGGCGTCACCGTCACGTGTGACAGGAAAAACAACGATGCGGAGGAGAGAGAATTGGAGGGGCATATCTCCAATTATCTTTGGATGGCATCCTTTTGTGCGCGCGAATTAATGCGGGGATTTTTCTGCAAAATGCCAAGAAATCGAGTTTGCGACACCACGTGGCGAAATCTCGGGTGTCCAAAAGCTTAAATATCAAACGATTTTTTAAGTTTTTTTGGTCATCTTTAAAAATCCCATCGCGTCACTCGTCCGAGCCCCTCCGTCACCGTCGTGTCACCGTCATGCCCAGTTCGTCATCCATCATCGTCGCTGTCACAGGCCCCTAATTTTGTCACCGTCACATCATCCATCACGTTGCCATCAACGTGACGTGTGACGTGACGGATGACGACGGCCGTTCCCTGTAATATTCCTGACCCTTCAAATACTAATTTTTTAATCCTCTCACTATCGTAACCGTCATCCGTACCGTCAACCTCCGTAACGGAGCCCGTTGAACCCCGTTCCGTTTCTCCGCAGACGCGGAGAAGAACCAGACCTCTGTAAAAGCCCTCGGTCGTCTTCTGGGGAGCTGCTGCTGGATGAACTCGCACGCGACTCGAGCCCACGGACCCGTCTTCGAGGTCAGAGTCGAGCCCGGCTACGGCGCGCGCTGGTCCGCCGATGGCTGCAAGGTCGGTCCTCTACCAAAACCCATCACCCAATTCCTTGAAAAATTCTAACTTTCGTCTTCTCCCGCTGAAGTTCATAGGCTTCCTCGAGCCGTACTCGGCGAAGTAGCGAGCTCCGGTTCGATTCATGCTCTTGGAGGGCTTGTTCTCGCTTCTCCGGGAATGCAGAAGTCTTCGGCTTGCCAGGGCAGTCCACCAGCGGCTTCTCTCTGGGGGGGGGTTCTACCCGGCGGCGCCGCCGCGGCTCGCGGCAGCGCTGGCCGTGGCCTACGCGGCCGCCGGCGCCGCCGCCGAGGCCCGCGCGGCGGTCACCCACCACGCGCCGGCCTCGACCCTCGCCTGGAACCTGCTCATCAAGCACGAAGCCTGCCACGGCGGCGCCGCCCGAGCCTTGTCCCTCTGCCGGCTCATGCGCCGCCGCGGCGCCCCCTTCGACGGCTTCACCTTCCCGTACCTCCTCAAAGCCTGCGCTGAGCTCCGCTCCTTCCGGCTCGGCGCCGCCGCCCACGCCCAAGTCCGCCGCCTCGGCTTCTCCTCCAACGTCTTCGCCGGCAACGCCCTCGTCGCCATGTACTCCCGCTGCGGCGCTTTCTCCGACGCCCGCCAAATGTTCGATGAAATGCGGCAGAGAGAAATCGACGACGTGGTCTCCTGGAATTCCATGGTGGCCTGCCACGCTCAGAACGGGGAGCACGCCCTTGCCATCCAGACCTTCAAAGAGATGAACTGCCACCCCGACGAAGTCAGCCTCGTCAACGTCCTCCCCGCCTGCGCCGCCCTCCGTGCCGCCGCCTCTGGCAGGGAGCTCCATGGCTGCGCCTTCAGGCGGGGGCTCTTCGCCGACCTCTTCGTCGGCAATGCCGTCGTCGACATGTACGCCAAGTGCGGGAGGATGAAGCAGGCGCGGGCCTCCTTCCAGCTCATGGAGGCCAAGGATGTGGTGTCGTGGAACGCCTTGGTCACTGGCTGCTCTCAGAACGGCGACTTTGACGGCGCTCTTGAGCTAATTCAGGAGATGGGCAGGAAGAAGATCCCTCTGAACGTCGTCACCTGGAGTGCCGTCATCGCCGGGTATGCTCAACAAGGCCACGGCCGGGAAGCCGTCGCCGTCTTCCGCCGGATGCAGGCGGCCGGATCGCCGCCCAACGCCATCACCCTCATCTCCGTCCTCTCGGCCTGCGCCGCCGTCGGTGCCCTCCCCCACGGCGCAGAGATCCACGCCTACGCCCTCCGCCGCCGCCTCTACGGCGGTGCCGAAGAAGAAGGAGAAGGAGAAGAAGAAGAAGAAGATGAAGATCTCATGGTGGTCAACGCCTTGGTGGACATGTACTGCAAGTGCAAGCGCTTGGACAGCGCCCGGGCCATGTTCAACAAGGTGGCCCCAGGCAAGAAAAACGTGGTGACGTGGACGGTGCTGATTGGCGGGATGGCGCAGCAAGGCGACGCCAACGACGCACTGGAGCTGCTCTCTCAAATGATCCTCCAAGAAAAAACGGTCAAACCGAATGCCTTCACCATCTCCTGCACGCTCATGGCCTGCGCACGCCTGGCCGCCCTCCACCTCGCCAAGCAGCTCCACGGCTACGTCTGCCGCAGGAGCTACCACCCCAGCGGCGCTCTCCACGTGGCCAATTGCCTCATTGACACGTACGCCAAGTGCGGGGAGATGGCGGCAGCAAGCGCCGTCTTCTCCGCCATGCCGCAGAAGAACACGGTATCCTGGGCATCTCTGATGTCCGGGTACGGTGCCGATGGCCGCGGCGAAAAAGTATTAAAACTCTTCGATCAGATGATAGGCGCCGGGCTGCGGCCCGACGGCGTGGTCTTCCTGATACTGCTCTACGCGTGCAGTCACTCAGGAATGGTGGACAGGGGGCTGAGCCTGTTCCGAGCCATGAGGGCCGAGTTCGGGCTGGGTCCGGGGCCGGAGCACAACGCATGCGCGGTGGATATGCTGGGCCGGGCCGGGCGGCTTGAGGAGGCGGCGAGGCTGATAGAGGAGATGCCGGGGGAGCCGACGCCGGTGGTGTGGGTGGCGTTGCTCAGCGCGTGCCGAGTCCACTCGGACATGCGGCTCGCGGAGCGCGCCGCAGGCGAGTTGGCTCGGGCTGGGTTCGACTACGACGGCTCGTACACACTCCTTTCCAACGTCTACGCGAAGGCGGGGAGGTGGGATGATGTGGCGAGAGTTCGAGGGGAGATGAGGAGGATGGGGATAAGGAAGAGGCCAGGGTGCAGCTGGGTGCAGGGGAAGGGGGGTGCAGTGGCGAGTTTCTATGCAGGAGATCGAACGCATTCGCGATCTGATGAGATTTATGCGCTTTTAGCGGCGGTGATGGAGCGGATCAGAGCGCTGGGGTACGTGCCAGAGATGGTGTTTGCGCTGCATGATGTGGACGAGGAGGAGAAGAGATCGCTGCTGATGGAGCACAGCGAGAAGCTGGCGCTGGCGTTTGGGTTGCTCAGCTCGCCGCCGGGGGCGGTGATTCGCATCACGAAGAATCTGCGTGTCTGCGGGGATTGTCACACTGCCATGGTGTTTATTTCTCGCATTGTCGAGCACGAGATTGTCGTCCGGGACTCGAGCCGGTTCCATCGCTTCAAGGCCGGGTCCTGCTCCTGTGGTGGCTACTGGTGAATGCAGATGTCATCCAATTTTTTTATTCTTGTAATTACTTGGTTTTGTAGTGACTAGTGAGTGAGTCATAGTGAAATTATACAAAAACAGTGGGACAGAGAGCATTTCTTGATGCCCCTGGTTGGTATTTAGAAATCATGCAATGAAATATCATATTATGTTGTATCGTTGAGTAATTAAAATGTTATTTGAAAGGAGATGTAGTTTATGTGTATACATATAGTTTGTTATATTGTGAATTGATTAATGTGCTGTGAAACGATTGGAAACGACTAGGGTATGCAATTATCGATTGATGGAAATAGTTTAAACTCCATTACAAGGATAAACATAAGCAATACTATGATTGTAATTTTGATAACATTAGAGTGGGTGATATTTATCAATATGAACTACACACTGACTTTAATAAAATCTAAGGTATTAAATAAAAGTTTATCAATATGAACTTTCACAAATCTTGAATATCAAAAATGCCTGGTGTGTCTATACAGATGTGTGTGTGTGTTTTGTACGTAAATAAGATATGCATAGTGATTTTTCTGTTTATAAGTTTGAGTAATAAAACGTAATTGTGGTGCGAATTTTATAAAGAAAGAATATTAACTTTGATATTGAATACAAATAAATTTGGAATGTTTATAAAGCTAAATTATAATATATAAAGTGTTGTAAGTTTGGCCCCGTTGATCTTAATATTAAAAATAGATATTTACACATGTCACTGAGAAATGATTCAAATAAAGTTAGTAACTAATTTTTGCAATAATTGTTTAATAGTGAAAGAATTACTACTTTATTACAAATCAAATAACCAAAACACCTGTTTTTAATTGAGTGGATACGGATTGGTATAAATTGTGTACGTTAGTTTGAAGGAAATAATAGAAAGAATTAGGATGTGCAAATGACGTTTGAAGGAAATAATTTTAACTCCGATACAAGGATGAACATAAGCAATATTGCGAGTCTAATTTAGATACATTGGCTTGACTTGAATAGGCACTATTTCATATACATTGACTTGAATAAAACTTTAGGTATTAATTAGATGTTCATCAATATGAACTTTCATAAATCTTGAATTTAAAAAATCCCTGGTGTGAGATTTTGGGTAGATGATAGATATGCAGTAAGGTGTTTGTTTACTAGTTTGAAGTATCAAACATAATTGTGGAATGGAATTTCATAAAATAAAAGTTAACTTTGAAATTGAATACAAATTAAGTTATAATATTGGTTATGTTATATTATATTACATGAAGTGATGTGAGTTTTACCTTGTCGTTCTGAATATTAGAAATATACATCAACACATATAACTGGGAAATGGTTCAAATAAAACTAAGAATTTTTTTAACTCCATTAAATAAATTAAATGATGATTGAAGGAAATAATTTTAACCCTGCTACAGCAATGAACATAAGCAATCCTGTGACTGTAATTATGATATCATCTTAGCAGGTGCTATTTCATATACATTGATTTGAATAATGCAATGTATTTGTTAAATGTTTATCAATAAGAACTTTCATAAATCTAGGATTTTAAAACTTTCTGCTTCGTCTGTATTAAATCTAGGATTGTCGTTCTGAATATTAAATCTAGGATTTTAAAGGCGTTTGTTTACCAGTTTGAACTATAAAACTATATCCATGAAAAATTATAATGAAAAAATGTTAACTTTGAAATTGAATAAAAATGAATTTAGAATGTTGACTATGCTAGATTATAATATATGTAGTTACGTAAGATTGACCAAGTTGATCTATATATTAAAAACATACATCAACACATGACTAGGAAATGATTGAAGGAAAACAACTAATTGGTTTCTGTAATATTTATTTAACTTATGAAAGAATGAATACTTGATTACAAAAAGGGATAACCGAAACACCTGTCTTTATTTATTGAATGGACGTGTACTTGTATCAATTGTCCCTGCTAATTTGAATATGTTTAAAAATTTGACGAGATTCTGTGAATAATAAAATGCATGGGATATATATGTAACTTGTCGGACACCTGCAGGCAGAATTTTACACAGCGAGACTTGTTTCAAGAGGGTTAAGTCGGGAAGTATGACCGATTCTGGATAGCCCTTTTGTAAAAAAACCTAAACATAAACTAAAATTATGTTTGTTAAACACTTTAGTTTGTAATCATTTTTTATGGCATCGGCAGTGTTCTGGTTCTTCAAATATCAGTTTTCAAAATAGTTTTGGACATTTGATTTTTAAGAAATCATATTTTTTTTCTCATGTGTATATTAATGCTACAACCAAATTGAACGATAAAAATGAAAAAAAGTAATTCAATATGTTTATTGTGTTCCTTGGTTGGTTGATGATTAAAGGATACGTCGATTTAACCTTGCGGTTAATTTGGGTTTACTTGGCTAATAAAAAGATGTGTTCATAGAGACATGAGGGTCAGGTTTGATTAGGGTTGGGTAGACGTAGGTGGTGTGGACATTTGGTTCAATTGTGTCTCCAAATAAGGGCCGATCTGACTAAGCTGACTTGATCCAAATGTCAAATTGAGGATTGGCCTGTTGGAATTGTTATCAGGTCAGGATGGGCTTCTCAACCCAATCTACTACATAATATCATTTGTAGTTGTTTTCTAATCTTTTATCAAGCACACTAGGGTAAGGTTGTTGGAAAATAGCTGATATCAACAATCAAAACATAATAGTTATAGCCAATGCAAAAATAAAAGTTTTCCCTCTCCAACTTTTAAACAACAAACAATTGTAAAAATCCAAAAAATATTATCTCCCAACTTAAATAGCGCAGGATATTACAAAGTCAGAGAAAGCCACCAAATTTATATTATTTTTCATTTTCATGGATGCAATCTTAATCCATGGTTGGCCAACAGCCATGAACACAATAACAAATTAAAAGTTAATCAATTTACCACTGAAAAGTGCTAAATACACAGTGCAAGATGGACATGTATATTACTGGAAATAACCAAATCCTAATTGTGACCCTGCACCTAATAGTAAATTGTAAAATCATCTTTGGTCTCTATGTACAGCTGCAAGACCCCAAAGTAGACGACAAACACTCACAACAGCCGGCATGCTAATTGCGCGGAGTGCGTAGACACCACACGCATCACGGGTGATGATGCTTGTCCCTAATATTTAAACCCAATGTCCACATGTGCTTGTGCTCACTAGTCCGCGTGCATGTCAGATCAGGGTAGGCCTCATGCACGAGGCCAGGATGCCCGCATCGTGGCCCACCGACACTCCCCACGAGGGGCGTATGGATGGCACGTCAGGTAGTCATGACGCGTGGAGTGATGAGATGGTTGGTGGGGCACCTGTGTATCCCTAAAGATAGTGCTGCAACGTGCCTACGGACATGCTTATAGTGGCAGTGTTGTAGGCGTGTGGGAAGGGCTGCAGGTTCCAAGGTGTTGGAGCACTTCTACGCAACAACCTGGATTATGCCTAGTCTCTTCATTCGTACGTAATGGCTATGGCCATTGATGTATCTTTACTCGTCTGGCAATAAAATGTCTCAGTGTTGTGCTTAGCGCCTCACCCTATTTATTTCCTTAACCCCCAAACAATAGCAAGCATTCCAAAGAGACTTCTGTTGCACAAGTGAATGCTGCTCAATGTTCTTGCCCAAGCATTGAGGCTGGCGCGCATTCAATCCTATCATTTTCCTTAGCTCTAGATTTGTCCGCACGACGAAAACTCTTGTAAACCTTTTTTTTCTTGTCATGGAGAAACCACAGAGAGAGATAGGGAGAAAGAGAGAGAGAGACAGAGGGATAGAAAGACATAGAGAGAGGGAGAGAGAGAGAAAGAGAGTGAGGGAGAGAAAGAGAGAGGGAGAAAGAGAGAGAGAGAGAGAGAGGACGATAGAGAGAGGAAGAAAGAGAGAGAGAGAGAGAGAGAGAATTATCTCAATACTTTGGTTCAAAACCGTCGAGATGGTCCGTTCCTGCGACCGAACGGGCGTTTGAGCGAATGTGCGGTGCGGTGCAAAATTTGCTCATCGCACCGCACACCACACACGGTCTGTGTGGTGCGGTTGTTGAGATTGTGTGAAAAATTTGGGAACCAAACCCCCACCCACCCCACCCTCTCTCGTCTAAAGGCAGTCTGCCCTCTCTTGTCTGAAGGATTCCGCCCCGCTTCCGCACGCCGCCCTCTGTTGTCTAAAGAAGATGCTGCCTTTGCCTTGAGAAGAACTGAAGAAGATGCCCTCTCTCGCCTTGTGTGACTGTGGGAAGGCGAAGGTAACTTCTTCATATTCTTCCTTTCGTATAAACTCTTCCCTTCTTCCCTTTTGTTACCTTCTTCATTTTCGTCACTTACAGAATTTATGTTGCGCGTATGCGTTGGAGGAGCTTTTGATTGCTGTTAAACTTGAAAATATTATATGTTTGTGTTAACTTCTTACGTTTGATTAGTGTTTGTATGAAGTTGGAGATGCTCATAGATCTGGAAAAATGTAGAAAGCTTAATTAAACATTGAAGAATGTGAGATTTTTTTTTACCTTCTTCCAACCCATTGTAATATATAAAAGATTTTCTGAACATTTAGCTGAAATGTGAGACGATTAACATCATACCGTGGTTAATATATTCTAAAAAGAAGATCTAACCTAGCCAAACGTCCATCACTAGTTTAAATCATGGCTTCCTCCATCTATATTTTCACTTCACCCATAATATGATGCTTCTAAATGATTTATATTTGAACATATCATGTGCTTTTGTTTGTTTTTTGCGTTTAATTGGAGGTGAGGATTGCCGCCTTGATCCACGAGGTTAAGCTTTCCACTCAAACAAACATGCATTTAAGAAGAATATTGAAGCATTGAGAAGCAGTACAATTCTCACCTTCTTCTATCAATCAGAATGCTTAAAACACTGTCCGAATGTAGAAGTAGAGTAGCGCGTTGTAGAATTTGCGATTTAATTGAAAGAAGCGATGATAAAGTTGGGCAATGCTCGAACAGCTGTAGTACTCGTTACTCGTGTGAGAGACTCTAATGCAGACGAAGTGGCCTTGTTCCACTGAAAATTTCATTTGAAAAGCTGTCGTCTAATATGCCTGATGCATAGTCCTTCACAAATATTCAATGGTAACCTGTTATTCTAAGGAATTCTCACACCTCTTTGATGTTGGAAGGGGGGCCATCTCAACATTGCCTCCACTTAGACTATGTTTGCCATTAGTTCTTGTCAAGACACTACCCTGAGAACTCCAATTGCTTACATCCAAAGTAACACTCCATCATGTTAGCATGTAGAAAATTCTCTTGGAGGACTACAAAGGCTTGCTTGAAGTGTGCATTGTGCTCTCACCAAGAACAACAATAAAGCAAGTATATTCAAATAAGATAACTAGAAATTGCTTTAGGAAGGGTTAGAAAAGTTCAGTCAGAAAAGTTTCTTTAGAGAAGGGTTAGAAAAGTTGCTTTAGGAAGGGTTAGAAGGGTTTGAAAAGTTCCTCTGCCACAATGGTGTGATTCTGAACTTTGAAAAAACCTTGTTAGTTTTGAATGCTATATTAATGATATCCCTTTCTGTTACAAGTTGATGGTATATTCACAATGTAACCTAATATGGAATCAAGCTTTGAGAAGACTACTGTTACATGAAACTCATCTAATCGCTCTTCCACTACCAGGATATGATATCTACTTGTACTTAACTTATTAAGTGCTCAATTTCCAACATTGAACCTCCACCCGGCATCTTTGTTCGGCTACTTCTTCAGTTCTTATTTTTTTACTTCTTTTTTCTTTTCTTCTTCTTCTTTTTTTTATTCTTCTTCTTGTTTCTTTTCTTATGCCTTTTTATTTTCTTCTCCTACCTTTTTCTTCTCTCCTTATTTTTTTTGTTCTTCTTCTTTTTTCTTGTTCGGCTACTTCTTTCTTTTCTTTTCAGTTCTTCGGCTACTTCTTTCAGTTCTTCTTTCTTTTCTTCTTCATATTTTTTTCTCTTCTTCTTCTTGTTTCTTTTCTTCTTCTACCTTTTTCTTCTCTCCTTCCATTTTTTTCTGTTCTTTTTTGTTTTTTCTTGTTCGGCTACTCATTCTTCGGTTATTCTTTATTTCCTTCCTCTTCTTTTTCTTATATTCTTCTTCTACCTTTTTCTTCTCTCCTTCATTCTCTTAACTGTTCTTCTGCTTTTTTCTTGGTCGGCTACTTCTTCCTCAGTTTTTCTTTATTTTCTTCTTCTTCTTTTTTCTTTTCTTCTTCATCTTTATTTTCGTCTTCTACCTTTTTTCTTCTCTCCTTCCTTATTTTTTCTGTTCTTCTTTTTTCTTGTTCGGCTACTTCTTCTTCAGTTCTTCTTTCTTTTCGTCTTCTTCTTTTTTGTTTTCTTCTTCTTCTTTCTTTTATTCTTCTTGCACGTAAGTAGCATGTTACCATTTTTAATTTTTCACTTGTGTTTACTTGTACAGCATAGGATTGAAATTTCCTTTCAAAATAAAACTACAGGGTACAAATTTGACTGATATGTTTACATTATATGTTTATATAATAGGCTTGATATCTGATTTGATTGATCTGGTTTGATGCTTTACAATTTCCGTCTGTTAGGTTAGTAATTTGGGGATTCAATGCTTTTTTTTGTCAGTAATGAGTTTAAATCATGTATGTTTGTTGCATAGAATACCATATGATGCATTTCTTTGCCTCGTATACACATTAACACTTAGGAAAACTTAAGATTGAAATTTGCATTAGTTTATAAATTAGGTTTGATATTTGATTTGACATGACCATTAACTATTGGATTGGATCACATGTAGCAGTGCATTACTGTCAAATTTGTTGGCACCTTGGTTAACTTTTAAAATTCCATCCAATTTTTTTTTATCAAGTCATGCGATCAAATCTGCATGAAATGGCTATTATTGTTTCTCGTCCACATTATGAAACTGAAAATGTAGGATGAAAGTTGGTACAACCTCGCATCAACCGAATGCTGCAAACATTTCTGCAGAACAAGAAACTCCCAATAGCCCACCCACGAGAAAGAAAAAGCATCGCCTTAATCCATGTGACGCAGTTTGGTACTTCACAGTCATAGGTGGAAAAAAAATTAAGTGCAACTTGTGTGGTATCACTACAGACCGCAACAAGTACCAGAGCAGTACGCCTGTGTGGAGGCACGAGGAAAGGTTCCATCGCAAATTATTCCAGTCTTTGAAAGCAAAGACAAGTCAAGCTGTACAAGAGAGATCAGTACTAGGCATGTTTGTTGGCGGAGATACGAAGAAACAATACTACACTAGATGTACCACGGAGAAGACCAAAGAGGAGCTGGTGCGGTTCATATGTCTGTCTGACTCGCCATGGGCCATGGTTAGGAAGAAATACTTCATACGACTTCTTCGTTATATTGCGCAAGAAGAAATATCAGTCCTGTTAGTGAAGGCAATCAAGGCGAAAGCCTTCTCACTCTACCAAGGTATGAAGAAATTTGTTCGATAAAAATTGGCATCCGTTGCTCGAGTGTCGTTGACACTTGACGCGTGGACGTCGAAAAAGAACATTGCTTTCCTCGGTGTGAATGTGCATTAAGTGGACTCTGAGTGGACATTGTACAAGCGTGTTCTAGGAATACGCCAACTGACTGAGTCCTACAATGGCAAAAACATGAGTGCATGCGTCCTTGAACTGGCGGAGGAGTTTGACCTGAAGAAGAAGGTATGGGTTACGACATAAAAATTTTGAATTACTCTTATTTTTCATCATTCCATTATATTGATGAATACAAAATACACAGGTGTCCACAATTACCATAGACAATGCATCGAACAACAAAATGATGATGACTATTCTAGAGGAGCATATGAAGTTAGAGAACCCTCAATTTAGTGCAAGCCGACATGTGCTTTGCGTAACACATGTGCCAAACCTTATGATTATAGACGAGGACAATATGGCCGGTATGAATGATCTAGAGCAAGGCAACATACTTGTTGCATTCTCCACATCTAATCTAGGTGATGTCATACTCTGGCTCTGCGAGATGGTCATCAAAATATGCAGTTCAACCCAATGTGAAGAATGCTAAGTAGCTAGGTGATGTCATGCTAAATAGCATGCTAAGTAGCAAGCAATTTGGGCTACTTGACCATAAAAATTCCATTGGACTGCCCACCAAGATGGAATTCTACGTACACCGATGTTAGTGGATGTTGTAGATATTATTGTATTGAACATCTTACGGAAACAAGTCTTATGTGACGAGGAATGGGAAATGATCAAGGAGTTTGCGGGAATATTGCAACCCCTTCAGTTGGCTGTTACAGTAGCATGCGGTTTAAAAGCACCCACAGCAAATGAGGCAATTATTATCATCAGAGCAATGATGAGACACCTGAATGGTGTAATGGCTGGTATTAGAGAGGGAAGGATGTTACGAGGGAACATTGTTATGTCCACGGATCAATGGACATCAGTGTACAAGGCTTGTGAGACGATGAAGAGTGAGATGAGTAGATATGCATCGGTCCTCACTTCCAACCCGACCTTCACCGTTGCTGCCCTCGTTGATCCCTCCATGAAGTTACAGTTATTGGACCGTGACCAACGGGGCAAAATAGTCGCGTATGTGCAACGCTTATTGCAGTCCCCCGATATCACCAGTAACAACAACGTCATTTGTTCAGATTCCTCTACATGCTTTCGACAAGAGTGGACGTCTACAACATTCTTCAATGAAGCACTAGACAAGTTGTTACCGGATAGTGAGCAGACACCAACCCTTACTCTAGGACACAAGCTAGCTGTGTACATGAGCTCATCTCCTCTCAAGGGGACTGAACCATTTCACTGGTGGAAAATAATAGGAGAACATTCATATCCAAGGTTGGCAATGGTTGCGAAGGAATTCCTATCGGTCTGTGCGACGAGTGCTCCATCGGAAAGATTCTTCTCTATTGGTCATGCAGTCATCAACTACAAACATTCAAGATTGATGGCTGCGAGCATTGAATTACTTATGACACTAAAGTGTTGGTGGCGAGCAGAAGAGGGTGACGACACTCATATGAAGCAACCAGACGAAGATAGCGACGAAGATCCATGGTATGCTTTACTACTTGCTATTTTATTATTTGATATCTACAAGTAAAAAGTGATTTGTATGATTAATAATTTTATGAATTTTTAATTTATTTGCATTAGAAATGATTTTTCAAATTAATTAATAATTTTAACGGCTTCTATCGATTATCTTTTAAATTTAGCGGTTAATTTAAAATTTTTTTTGCAAAGATATATAAGTTAATTTTAAGGAAAAGTTTAAAAGAATAGTTGAAGATTTGACACATTTAGTGAGATATTTTCTAGCATTGTTAAACCATCTGAAAAATAAGACATTTATGAAAAATGACCTCTCCTTATCTTTATTTAGCTGGCTAACCAAAATTTTGAACTCTCTTTAAATTTCTGAAAAAAGTCATTCTTCACCCTCGTTACCCTTGAAGAACTAACCACCTCTCCCTTTCTGGACTCGGAATTTGTTTTTCACCATCTTAGTTCTGAACAACAAGACTATTTCTCATTGATGATCGTGATTCCTGCTCTTTTTCACGATTTTAGTTGGCATTGGTCGAACTCTTATGATGAGTTCTTCCTCTGTGAGTTCTCAAAGAAAACAAATTGAAGGAGAGGAGTATGTTTCTTCCTCTGTGAGTTCTCAAAAAAGGTTCCAGGTTCTTCCCCCAATAACGGTGATTTGTCAAAAACTTCCGCTGTATTACCATAATTGTGCTTGCTATCTTTATGTTTTTTTATGCATGTGTTTTTTCATGTTCTTCTTTCTATTGTTTTTTTAGAACTTAATGATATGTGTTCTGGTGGTGTTTTTCATTTTCTAATATATGTATCAGTCTTCTGCCCTAAAGTCAAAATTCTATCCCTTCAACATTTTTATTCTGAATATCACCAACAACAAAAAAACTTAACTCTGAAATTTATACATATGTAACTTCACGGAAAAATTCTCTGAAATTTCTACTGATGTACTTCTGCCATATCTCTCTCCAAAGTTGATCAACAATACAAAATCATAAATCTTAAACTTTTCTAATTTTTCTTGATATCCGTCCTTGATAACTCTGAAACTACCAAAATTAAAAAATATTGCTACCAATTTTTCTACACCTGTCCTTCAGCATTTTTCGCTGCAATAAATTTGACATTTGTTAAGCTTCATGAAGCATTGAACTCTAAATATGTTGGTGCGATTAAACTGAAATTGACCTTCCATGTGTTGAAAGATATTTTTTAAACAAATGTTTAGAGATGAAGGCTCATCCGAGAGCTGTTAAGATCTTGACAAATCCTGTCATTTGGAGCTGTTAACATCTTAACTGTCCTGTTACACTTGAAGGTGCTTTTGGAGAAGAATCAAAGGAAAGATATGAGGATCGCTCATTGGAAGGATGCCACTGCATTTGGCATACCACTCAAAAGTGCTTGTTCACAATAGAGTGCTTGTTCACAAGGGATTTCAAAAGAAATGGAGGAGCATACCGCTCAAAAGTTTGAGTCAACTGGAAGCTCCTTAGTTTGACTAATATTTTCGATATTGGATTTTTTATTTGATACATAGACAATATATTATCCATGTTGATCTCCATAGTCTCCTTACTTTTCCTATTATTTTAAGTACTACTTAGTGATCAATAGATCCAGTGGAAATGGCTCCACACATTGGGACGCATCATCAACTCATATAAGAATGTACTCATCCCCCTCAAGAATTGGAAATTATCCCATCGATGAAGATTACTTACTTAATAATTTTGTAGAATTTTAGCGACATCTATCAATCATCTTTTTTAATTTAACGGTTAATTTTATATTGTTTTTCGTATCAAAATAGTTTTTTTAAAAATTAATTAAGAAATTTCTTGAACTTTAATGAATATTATTGAGTATCTTTTGAATTTAACTGTTAATGTTTTATTGTTTTACGCATTATAAATGATTTATAAAGTTATTTAAGAAGTTACTACAATTTTAACAAATTTTATTGATTATATTATGAATTTAACGCTTAATTTTATATTGTTTTGCACTAAAATAGATTTTTAAAATTAAATAATAAATTTCTTGAACTTTAACGAATATTATCGATTATCTTTTGAATTTAACAGTTAATGTTATATTGTTTTACGCATTAAAATGAATTTTAAAATTATTTAAGAATTTACTCCAAATTTAACGATTTTTATCAATTATATTATGAATTTGACGGTTAATTTTATATTATTTTTTGCATTCTAAATGATTTTTAAAATTAATTAAGAATTCTCTAGAATTTTAACGACTTCTATCGATTATCTTTTTAATTTATCTGTTAATATTATATATTTTTTTGAGTTAGAAATGATTTTTAAAATTAATTAAGAATTTTCTAGAATTTGAACGACTTCTATCGATTATCTTTTTAATTTATCGGATAATATTGTACTATTTTTCGTATTAGAAATGATTTTTAAAATTAATTAAGAATTTTTTAGAATTTGAACGACTTCTATCGATTATCTTTTTAATTTATCAGATAATATTGTACTATTTTTCGTATTAGAAATGATTTTTAAAATTAATTAAGAATTTTCTAGAATTTGAACGACTTCTATCGATTATCTTTTTAATTTATCGGATAATATTGTACTATTTTTCGCATTAGAAATGATTTTTAAAATTAATTAAGAATTTTCTAGAATTTGAACGACTTCTATCGATTATCTTTTTAATTTATTGGATAATATTGTACTATTTTTTGCATTAGAAATGCTTTTTAAAATTAATTAAGAATTTTCTAGAATTTTAGCGACTTCTATCAAATTTTTTTTATTTTAACTGTTAATTTATATTATTTTTTCCCACTAAAAATGAAGTATAAAATTAATTAAGAAATTTCTTGAACTTTAACGAATTATGATTGATTATATCGATTATCTTTGGAATTATCTTTCACATTAGAAATGAACTTTAACGGGTTAATGTTTTATTATTTTCCACATTAAAAATGAATTTTAAAATTAATTTTTTTTACAAAAACCGCAACTGCGAAATGTGCAAAGTTGTGCGATGTGCGATGCGGATTTCCACACGAAACCGCACCGCACTTCGCACAACGCTTTTGGTGTGTGCGAAAATGCGTACAGGTAGTGGTCGCCCCTCCGGATACTGGTACCGGATGACGGTATTGGGACGGATGCTGTATTGGATACCGGAAAGGCAATTTTCCGGTATCCGCTCATTCCAATATCCAGATATCGGATATCGGTTGCTACAGTACCGATATCTGTCTCCGTCTCAAGGGGAAGGATGACGATATCGGATATCGGATGTGGATATCGGTTTTCGATATCCAACACCGATATTTTTATAAATATATATTTCATTTATTATAAATGAGTGAGATAAATAGCTTATCGATATCGGTACCGATATCCGGCATTCGGTATCCATCTCCGACATCCGGATATTGAAAACCAATGTCCGGCATCCGGTATCCACCTCATCCCTCCACCTTCGGTATCCGATATTGATATCTGTCTAACCCCTTATTGACGGATATTGACCGATATCCGATATCCGATATCCGGCACCGTCCCATTTTTTCCCGGATATCAGATATCGGCACAGGTGATGCGAAATTTCGCACCGCACCGCACCGCACGCGCTACTCTACAGAACCGAAACAAGTTTGGGTCAATAGACGGTTCGGTTCGGTTCAGGTCGGTTTGGTTCGGTTCAGCATAAAAAAACCGAACCGTGCCCTCTACGTATAATTGTGTTCCTTCCACTCAATTAGGGTTTCTTTGCAGTGGCTGCGCATCGACGACTAACGGCGGCGCCTCAATCGGGGGAAGATGGTAGAAACTCGTCCTCTCCTCTTCAATCTTGCGTCAGAACTTGGTCAATCTTTATCACCATCGCAAATAGTCCGTGTGTTATTGCTTGTATACTCGATCTGGTTCGTGTTGGCCTCCTCAATTTTCGTTTTTAGAATGTTTTACCGCGATATATGCTCATACTTGTTTAAGATCTTGCAAAAAGAAAGGTATGAAACTTAAACCGGCGTATAATGATCTTTGTCGAGTTGACACGCGCGTAATTCTGATTTCTCGTTGGAACTTTCCTGCTATTCTGCGATTGACCTACACTGACAATTTTCATCGATTTCGGCTTACGTTGAAATTTCTTGTTCGATTCATGATTTCTGCATTTTTTTACTATGCAGCCGAAACAGATACACGAGATCAAGGATTTCCTCCTTACGGCGAGAAGAAAGGATGCGAGATCTGTGAAGATTAAGAGGAGCAAAGGCGTTGTCAAGTTCAAAGTCAGATGCTCCAAGTATCTGTACACCCTTTGTGTATTTGACTCGGAGAAAGCTGATAAACTCAAGCAGTCTCTTCCTCCAGGTCATTTTCATTTCTTCAGATTTCTTCCGGAAAGGAAATAAAACGTTATTCATATCTGCCTCTTATGACGAAGAGAAAAAAGTTGTTTTGATCCACTGAACTATGAACTGAAGAAAGTCGTAGGATCGTGAACTGATGCTCTTCCTGGGAATTCAAGACCAAATTATTGGATTTTATTCTTATTTTTCCCACAATTCATCTTCTATTTCCTGAAAGAAACATGCTCTATGAGTCATGGTTGTAGTTTGTAGAAACGATCCACTCGATTCCTCGTGTTCTGGGTATCTGTCAGTGGGGTTTCTTCTTTGCGATGAAACTAAGTTCTTATTCGTTGTTATTACCCGTTTTCTGATGAATTAATTGCATAAAAGTTTGACCTTATGTTGTCATAACAGCAAACTTTTTTCTGGTGTAATTAGTCATGCCTTTATATTATAATTATGATTTTGTTCCTTCAGATTTTCTTCGGTATTTTCCTCTTGTTCTCGTCATCTGATACTATCATTTTTTATTTCCAGGTTTGAGCGTTCAGGAAATATGAAGTTCTTGAAAGTTCCTGTCGCCGGGGAATGCACCAGTTTATCCTTTTTCGCTCAATAACATCATTTTTGTTTCCCTGAAAAGATTCCATAGTTATAATGTATTATGCTTTTCTCTACTTGAGCATGCCATATCTATTTTATCCTTTTTTAGGCTGAAACTATTATATTTTATCAGAAATCTGTCCTCAATATTGACTGATGGGCTGTCTAGTAATTTAATGGCATTGAAGGGAAGTTTTCTTTCGACAATTTTCTTTTCGATCCCTAAGATGCCTAAAAAATTGGTCCTTGCATTCAAATTTGCATAAAAATTAACAAACTTTATGTTTTTCGATAAAAAAATCTATTGCCTGATTTAGTATGGAAATTAGAAGATAGATAATTATAAATCAGCCACACAAATCTCGAAACATATGGAGAATGTGTAATATTTTGTTCATGCTTAGTAATTTGAACAATCACAAGACAATCCTATCACCAAGATCACCGTGACGGTAATAAATAATGGCTCCGGAAGTCAGATTATCTCTTACTTGAATCTATGCCTTCCAAAGGCATGTTATGAATATAGAAGAAAAATAGTATAATATAATATGCAGAAAGAACTATTGCAAGAAATTGTAGATTGAACCTACAATGATTACCACATAGAGTTTTTAATCCAAATCGCTCGTTGAGAAGATAAAAATCATTTCCCTCCATTGATATCTTATATAATCATTTTGTTGGAAATGCCAGACTTATCTCGGCCAAAAGTTAAAGGAATTATGTCCCCTTGAGCGGTGTAATAACATTGATATTTCTAAACCTTGATATGTCTAACATCTGTCCCTAATTACTTGTAAGCTGGCAATACAATGGTTGCACTAAAGTGATATCATCTAGCCATCCCAGTCTGCCAAATGCACTTGAGTCCAAACTTTTAAAATTCATTCAAAGATGTTTAACTTGTACTGGCAAGATCTGATCTTAGAATTTAGTTGGATCTACTGTTGGTGGACCACTGAATCACCATCACTTATTCTGTCCCTTTCTGTCATTCCTCCAGGCATGTAGACATGGTAAACCAATAGGGACAATGGCTGGGGACGATGAGGTTAGACCAGATAAGCCATTGCATAAACAGACGATTGATGACAATTAGTGGGGTTTGAAGGGTGAACCAAAGTGTAATATCCCCCATCCTTATAGCTCCTTGAATGAGTCATCATGAGCTGCACAAGTTTTATGCCTCTAGACATCCACATTCACCTCTGTATGTTGAACCTCCTCTTCTTCTACTTGATAATCACGACCATTGCTCGATAATGATTTTTCTCACTATCACAGCGGCACAAGGATGAGAGGGTACCCAAGTAGAGAGGAATAAGGAGGGGTGACTAAGAAAATACTAACACGAGCATATTTTGTTGGGGACTTCCTCTCTTTTGCACTTTCACTGATTTTTTTTCTCATAAAACCCATGCGATTTAACTATATCATGTCATCCAGTAAACCTTATGTGTAAGCCTCGAGGCCCATGCACTAGTTTAGTTAATGGCCCATGAGCCCAATAAATCATTATTGGTTAAACTAATTAACTGTATCAAATTCAAAAATTAATTGAGCAAAATTTAATTTAATTGAATCGATAATCTAGTGAACTACATGTGAGGTGGCAAGCTATAGTGCATGCTCTAAAAGGTATAAACAGTTCATCAACCTTTTCATGGACCTTTTTTTGTCAACAGATATGGTGTTTGTATAAACCCTCATGTGAAAAAATTATCATAATGATATAATGTGGGGTCAACTATAAACCCTAATTGGTCATCATAGTTAGGATTGATGCATTAAAATTTTCTTTGAATAATTCTTTATCTGATACTTCTAGTACATTGATCAAGGACTTCATCACACCATATTCCTTGAGTTGTCTCGTCTTATACCGAGGATGGACAATGCCATCTTTCCTGCTCAGTTACCTTTGTGGACTTGTTGTTCCAATGTAGCTAAGGCTGTTTGGAATCCCATGATTAGGGACTTGTATGCCATAGTCACAAACATTCATTGACAAGATGCCTTAGCTTTGTCACAATTCTAAGGTCCACTTAGTTCAGTTGCAGCAAGAAGTTCAAGAAGATGATTGAATGGTCAAGATGGGATCGTCCAACCTCATTATAAGTGGAAACAACTCAAGGAAGATGATGCGATGAAGTCCCCAGCCAAGGTAGTGGAATATCATAGAAGAGTTCTCAGATGATTTTCAAATTTATCAGTATTAACTTGGATTACTGATTAGGGTTTGACAATTGACCATACCCTATGTCATCCCATGAGCATCAACTGAATAATACATATGGTAACCAATCAAAGATAAGTTTCATGAGTGAGTCAGTACCCTCCTTTGTATCTTCTAGAGCACAAGATGTATATGGGCTGGAGACTCAACCTATTGATTGGGTTAACTTGATCTGTCATTAGTTCATATATATGATGATTAATTGTAAGTCCAATAAATATTTTTGGGACATTAGAGTCATTAAGGAGAAATAAAGCTTCAAATTGCATATAATTTTGGGTTTCATTCATAATATTTTATAATTAACTATATTAAATTCAGATAAAGTAATCAAAAATATGTCTGCGCACAAAAAAATAAAAATGTATAAAATAAATGAAAATGTTTTAAACATGTATCAATTCAATGTTAAAATCACTATAATTTTGATGTGAATTCATGATGCATGCAATACTTCAATGATATTATCACATACATGCAAGTATTTCTTGAAGAAAAGGGATCACCCCATGAATTAATATCATAATTATTTTTAATATTATGTAATATTGTTATCTTAAAGCTCATTTTTCAAAGTATACCTAAACTTATACCATAACCTTTTCTTCTAAATTAATGGAAAAAATAATTATAAAAGAGAGTAAATATCTGGGGTATAATATATATATAAAAAATTAAATCTACAGATGATAAAGTAAAGAAACATTAGCACTTCTTGCTATGGAATAATCCAAAAAATGCATGCACACCAAGGTTTTTATGCATCTGAAGTAAGTGCATGATAAATAATTGCCATTAGGATTGAAGAGATTTGTGGAAAAGTGGAGAAAAGTTTTGAGTCAATAGAAGGGGAGGTCTCAAATAAAGACGAGATATTTCTTTCTGGATGAATGGAGGTGGTACAGGGGTCACAACCATGAGGGAGATAGTATGAGAGGGAAGAAATAAAAATGTCGAGTTCATCCAAGTATATTAGAGGAAATTAGAGGTGTCTTTCCTGCCTCCACTACTATTCGTTGGAATATATATAATGGCCAACATACCTTCAGAAAAAGGGTACACAAAATTGTGAATGAAATAAGAAGAAACATGGTAACATAGAGTCAAAACTTTTCATACAAGGATATAAACATAGGTCATAATAGGGTGAAAACAGGCCACGATTCTTTGTACTGAATAAACCTTTCCATTTTTTGGTGACTTGGTCAATTAAATGGTCTATAATGAACCATTGCTTTTGGTAATCTCAAATTTAGGGTTTTAATTCATCGTCGATAATTGAGATTATTCAATAAAAATATATTTTCCCTTACTTAGGAATAATTAGCTAGTAATGAGTATAGATCATCTCCACAA
The DNA here is from genome assembly GCF_029677425.1 of Wolffia australiana. Classification (NCBI taxonomy): domain Eukaryota; kingdom Viridiplantae; phylum Streptophyta; class Magnoliopsida; order Alismatales; family Araceae; genus Wolffia; species Wolffia australiana. The sequence goes on along the minus strand of NC_135841.1, from coordinate 13,807,663 downwards.
GGAACGATGATTAATGATTTACTTTTCTTACTATATTTATCAACAATACGACAAAAGATGAATACGAGAATATAATAAGCTAGATATTGGTATCGAGTAAAAGTTGTAAGTAAAACTTATAATTAGCAAAGTACAGAAGAAATAAAAGTAGAATCATGCGACATGTACAAGAATATGGTAGAGGTCGTGATGAATACGCAGTGATCAAGTGTGTGAACAGTGTGATGGTATAGCAAGAGACGAGATTTTCGGGACGTTAGTAGATGATATGATAGTGAAAAGGTGATATTAAACCCTTAATTAGGGTAAAGAGAGTGTCGGGAAAGAACAATGTGAGGGAAATATGCTTACTCTAAATTCTGCCAGGATAACGGCAATATGAGAGTGTCGGTAAGCTTCTCCTCTTCTCTAATGCTTCTTCCCACACACCCATGACGCCAATAACACACTTGGTGGATCTCAAAAGTCACGATCTTTCAATCAGTCCACACAAGTAGGAAGCAAGTTCAAGATAAATTTCACAATGATCTAGGCCTATATTTATAGATAAAAGGCTATGGATGGAAAGAGGAATGGGAGACAAAGCAATGTTGAAAAATTGAGCTCAATCGAACCTGTAGATTTTCATATATCACAGTTTTAAGTTGGACCAATCCTAGCCCTTTCTTTCTCTCTCCTCATCAGTAACGCTGACGCTTCCTCTTTTTCCATTTCCGTTAAACTGTCACATCCCTAGAATTCTACGCTGCATCATCTTACATGCTTTGTGTTTTTTTTAAAGCGGCCATGTGTACTTACAATAGGAAAAAGCCAAAAGATAATCACTAAATTATTTAAATAGATATTATTTTAATGCTCTCACGGCTGACGTGGCATTGAATTAGCATGCGTCACGTCAGCATTTTCTATTTTCATCCAATCAATGGCTGACAAGCGCGAACATGTACACGTGACACCGTGTTGTGGAGACACGTCACCCATCCACCTTCGTTGATCGTTCCAATGCGAGGGAGAGAGAGAGAGAAGAAAAAAAGCTGAATTTTGTCTTTTTTGCCTCGGTCCAGGCAAGCATTTATTAAGACAAGAGCTCTCCTTTTTTTACTTATCCATGTCATCTTTCGACTGAAAAAGGCCAAAAAATTGATTCGTAAATCACTAAATGCAGTTATGACATCGCTGATTGCGATGCCATGACTGCTTAGATATATGATTGGCTGACGCCAATCATTGACTGAGGTAATGATTGGCTGTCACCTATCATTATCAATTTCTCTGATTGATTGCGGTTCGACAAATCAAACTGCAACACGTGGCAACACGAATTTAGATATTAAAAAAAAGTCCTAAAATCCATATTTAATAAAATGATGGTCCAAAAAATACAGATACACATATATTTTGTAATAGAAAATACATATCTTTTCGAATTTTATGTTAAAAAATTCCAAAAAAATCATTTTCTGACTCAGAAAACTATATTCTTCCAGAATCTATGATGGCATTCCAAGTTTTGGGGAGAACACAATCCAACCAGAATGATGTTCCATAGTGTTGACCGCTAGTGGGTCATGCTTAATCTAGTCAGAATATCACACTATAATGACAGTTAAGTGGCATAGAATGATAAAGGCCTTGGATGAGCCAGATCAGCTTTACAAGGCACTGCTCAGTAATATGAGTGATCACTTGCTGGCGTGTGCTGATGCATATTTTTATTTCACTTCTCAACTTTATTAGGCAATACATTCTTGTGATCCACAGGAGTTCTAGAAAAATCTGGAAAAACCTAGTAAATGAATCATCATCCAAGATATTGAGAATTACCATGAATAATGGCCTAAGTGGTAACCAAAATTATTTAAATTAATTAACTTAAACTTTATTTTTTCTATTTTTTAATAATATTTTTTAAATTAATTATCTAACACTAAAAAACAAAAAAAAGATACCTCAATGTCGTTATCAGTAATGATACTTGGGTTTTTTTATATACCTTGGTTTATAAATAAAATAATTAGTGTTCGTTTCTAAAATTATACTGAAAACATTTGGAGTATTCTTTAATAAGTATACAGTATACCTAAAGGTATGATTATCTTATGACACCTAGAATCCAATTTTTTTATTGAGGTTATAATTAAGCAAATCAAGATCAACGGAAATATAAAAATATTGGTTGAAACATTATCATAACCAAATTAGTATGCTCTCAAGATAGTAATTATAAAATAATATGATATACTAAGTTAACATGTGAATTACATTAAAACTTCATCATTTAATAAAATTCTTAAAGATTCAATAATTGAATCAGTTGAGGAATGAAGCATACGAACACTCAAATATGAATAAGATAAAACTGAATGATTTCCATGAGATAGAAAAATATGAGTTTATAAAAATATTTTTTTGGGGGCTGGTAAATAGGTGGGATGCGGTTTTTGGCTTTTCATGCTATCTTTATTTCACATCATAAAAATAGTTGTGTCACAAAATATGTGAAAATATATTTCTAGCCTCAAGTTTATGAAATAAATTTAAATATGCTAATTTTTATGTAGAATCTATAAAATTTGATGAAATACTTATATAATAGTTTGTTTTTGAAATTCATATTCTCACTCACCTGATTCGCAAGAATTTAATTTAAAATACTTTTAAAAGGAGTAAACATCTTCCCACCCTTCTTATGCATTCTCCTTAAAACCTATATTGATTGTTTCTTGATGGAAATGTGCCAAACATATTGTGGATCTGATAACATGCCATTTGTGAAATGTGAAATTTTTTTAACAATATAATTATTTTGAAAGCTCCCTAGAATCACATTTATCTTCAGCATTTCATACGCTAAAAACAATTGTGCATAAAAGAGCATAAAATAAACATTCAAATGAAATTAAAAGACATGCTTTGAATTAATTTTTTTGATTAAAAATATAGAAAATTCCAAGATTTAATTTTAAATTTACATTTTTTGCATAGTTATATTTTGAGTTTGTTTTCATTAAAGAAAACCAAACTATTGAAATATAGAACAATGCCCCATATTCTTGTTGAAACAAACAAGGCCAAATCAAATTTGAGGTCAACTGGGACGATGCCCCATATACTTGTTGAAACAAGCAAGGCCAGGAAAACCTGTAATGGCTTGTTCACAAAGATTTGAGATAGGGAAGATGATACCTTGATGCTGTCCTAAATATAGAATTTGTTGACCATCAAGTGGCAGAATAGTAAATTTAATTAATTATTATTAAGTCATAAAATTTTATACTTAAAATAAAATCTCTTTTATTTAATATGCAAATGAATATGTTGACTGCTATCCAATGGGTACGTTCCCAATAATACTCTCCGTGCATTAACATCTATAGATATATGAATATCCAATATAATTTTTTAAGATTAAATATATATAGTTTACTGAATTAATTTATTGTTTTATTTTGATTCTATCGTTGTAATAATTTTTAGAATCGTCTACATTTTTCCTTAAGTCCTAATTATCTCTATTTTGTTGGAACTATGGATTTTATTAAACCAATTAGGCTTGTTGAAATTAAGATGACTATATTATTATGTTTATATTATTATTATAATGATTCAGAACGTAGGTAATAAGTGGTATAATATTTGATGATGTATGAAAGAGGAAATATGCCAATAATGTTTTGTTTTGGTAGACACCTGAGCCAAATGGATGTTTGAGAAACTCACGGACCAGGCCCAAATGTAGGTGCATGGAATAAGCATAAATGTGGCCTAGAAAATTACAAAAATAAGTGTAGAATGTCGTGATGGACCAAAATTATTCATGCATATATGGATCTGGATGGATATGCATTCAAATGGATCCAAAATAATATTACATTTGACCTAAAGGGCATAGTCACATGTCATGGGATGAGTATATTTTCATGTACGAGATCTTGAGTCATAAAGGCCCGAATCATCAGAGAATTAGGGATTTTGTCATATCCTTTCAATCACCAAAAATGATACAAGGGCCCACAAAGCAGAAATGAGTGGCGCCATGTGAAAATAAAACTGGAACCAGACCTGAAGAAAAATAGGAAACAGGGAAAAGTGGAGGGGGCACGAAAATTGGAAATTAGTAAAATGAATAATTTGGGAATTGGGGAAAATAACTAAAAAAATAGAGTGGAATTAGATTATGAAGATCCTCGTACACAGCTTGTCATCTCAAATTCCAAGATATCCAGGCCAACCTTGGACAGAGTGAAAGCCTCTCCCTAGTGCGTATTATTTATTTATTCATTAATATAAATGATATTTAATATTTTTGTTGGGAGGAAGTGAGGTAAGGAGTGAAGTAAAGCACACGACATAAATAAAAAAGAGATATTTGGAGCATGGAAGAGGTAAAGTTTATAGAAAAGAAAAACCCATCTATACTTTTGAGTAATATAGTTTCTCTTGCCCAGAAGGATATATTACATATTCGTTATAAATAATTTTAAGTGAAATAGGTCATAATATTTATCCAGTGGTGCAAATCCTTACATCTATGCCAAATTTTTTTTTTTTTTGGGGTTTCAAGACTGAATATAATACAACTCTGTACCTTAATTTCTCTAATTCCTGTAATAATTTATCTCACTTTATCCTCCAACACTATAATATATATCATCTCATTCTGACCTCTGTGGGTATGAGGCTAGATCCACAGTTATCCCCTAAAGTGTGTAAGAAATTTAGGTCTCACTGTTTTTTTGAGTTAATAGGTTTTAGGGCTAAAAGTATCATTCTAATAAACCCTGTCATCAAATAGAATTCTTCATGGGAATCGAGGCATTGAATTGGGATAGGTTTCATGTTACAATGATACTTTTATATTTCCTTTTGAGCAATCCTTTAGAAGGATCTACAAAATTGTTCCATCAATGGAGGGTTTAATGATGAAATGAGAGTTGATTTAGGTATATATTATATTTTTATGTCGATTGTATTGTTCAAATATGTGTTTCATATTTCAGTGCCAAGGATAATATGAAGGTGAGCTATAGATATTTTTGTAAGTCTTAGTTTTTAATTATAATATAATGCTAATGTTAATGATAAAAATTTGGGGCTAGCATAAGATAATTCTATCTATATTTGTCAGATTTAAGATAATTTAAAATCATTATCATTTTTCGTGGTTTTGAAGTCTTTGAAGTGAATATAATTTATTCATGACTACTTACAGTACCTTAAATCTGCTCAATATTTTTGAAGAAATACTCTATCCATTCTTGTAAATACCTCCATATAAAATTTGATATTTGGATAAATAAATAGATATATTACATAAATTTTATATTATTAACGTTTCACTAGTATTATTTTCATAAATCAATATTCTGGGCCAAAATTTTCCAAGTTAAATTAACCACTAAAGAAAGATTGGCTATCATCAATATTTATTAAATACAACTATATATTTAAGTGAGTCTCCACAAGTTGTTTTGGGTTCCATGATGGATGATTAAGTAAACCAACTTAATTTAGTGATCACATAATACATTTAGCACAACCACTTAATATACAAATTTTACATCTATTCTAATTAGATTTAGTAGAATTCATATTTTTTACCTATTGATGATGTGGCATTTACCTTGACCATTAATCTTTGATATACTTTTTAAATCTCACATCCTCACCCACTCTAGGGTTTCATACTACATTCTCTCTACTTAGTACCTAGCAACTATCTCATCTAGTAGATGTCAATTCAGGGAAAAACACTCAATGGAATCATCTTATAAGTTAATCCCAATTCTCCAATTTTAATTAGGTAATTGAGGATCCTAAGTGAAAATATTTTAACTATTTTACTTCTAAATAATCCATAAAAAACACATTTGGATGTCAATTAGGTATTTCCACTAGTATTTTTCATCCTATCACAAAGACCATATAGTTATATTTAGGTTCAGTATTGACAGAATGCCACAACTATCTCTGCGGAGATGCAATGACACAATATTACTATTCAGATTTATCTTAATCTGATTTATATGATCAGAATTACAAAAAAATACTCCCTTGATATAAGGACCCATGCATGAACTATCACGGATGTTAGAGTTTGAGTCATCACTGATACAGATCACCCTATATTGCATTATTTTTAAAATGATTCCCCGATATTTAAAAAATAGTCAGTATAATTCATTTTTTTAACATTATACACTTTTGAACATCCCTGGGTTGGAATTCCTATGACTGCTAGAAATAGAGTCATATCCATTTACAACTCTTAGATGCCCCCCAATTGAGACATCACTAGTTAATGTCATTATAGTGTGGAACATAATTCTAGGCAGGAAGGGAAGATGAGTAAGGACATGCTTGTGCTACTCACGATCAATGATCTAAGAATTATGGGCTGAAATTTTTGGGGTGGTTCCACTGTTTCCTCTATCCATCCATGATCCTGATCTTTAGAAAGACCCCCATCATTGTAGAAATGCTCCCTTGGATTTCTTTCCTAATTACTATTACGAATTACTTTTCTGATTCAAAATCTTGTTTGGTTTCATTCTTGATTTCCAAGTGGGAAGGATTGAGGGAGTGATGATCCAATCAAGACTTGTGAAGAGAATGCACCACTCTGCCTGTTGGGCATGTGTACATGATGTTAATGTGATCTTCAACTTTTCAAACTCACTTATTCATCTTTTCCCTATGTTATTTTCTTTGATATCCAAGTTTTTCACCATCACGCATGCCACCACCAACTCTGCAGCTCTCCATGGATATCCACCTCCATCTCTATCATCATTAGAGACAGTAATGAGTATTTATAATTGAAAATTTAATTAAACTCCCAAATATATTTTCAACATATTAGGTTAATTAGGAAAATTATTTTCTCATCATTTTAGAATTATTTTGAATTAGTTTTAATCAGTTTATTTTATTAATTAATATATAATTACTTTAAATAATATGGCGTTAATCATATTGAAGCATTTTATATTAAAAAAAATGTGAGGGATTATTTTTTAAGATGAAAATCCTGAAAAAAAAGTGTGCATGAAAGATAATCATACTCATAAGAAAAAATGAATTAATCCATTCTATTGAGGAACTATTTCTGTGAGATCTCTGGGATACTCTTTGCACAAGGTTTATTTCATTATTTGATGATATCTGAATATATTCACCTTGATGAATATCATCTTAGCGTGACATATGATGGAGCACATTTTGTGGGATTTATATCTTTAGATGGGACTACTTTTCTTCCAAACATTCATAGTGAAGATGAAGTTTGGAACCATGAGTTGATGGATGTATCAGGAAAGCAAAATATGGTTTTCAACTTCTCAAGGGTGATATCAGTTGAAAAAGAGAACTCTCCAAATGATACATTTAAACTTGAAACTATTTATATGCAGTTAGGGAATTTTTTTTAGCAAAGTTGCATAATCATATGAATTTCACCCCCTCTTATTGTAGAAGGTTGACTTTCACTATTGATGAATATCATATTAGAAGTCATATGTATCTTGATTTCATCCGATCTTTAGAATCATTAAACATGAGATCCAGAAATTAGAATAAAGACTTTAAACTCACTATGTTGGGAAGCAACCCAATATATCCTTTTGCATTTTTTTTGTAATTTACCTTTTTCTTACGTTTTATTAACATTTTTAATATTTAGTCCTTAGAATTCATGGGTTCCTTCTTTAAACTCCGCTCTGCTTTCCATCACAAAGGAATTAAGGGGGAATGCATGATTTACTCCTGAATGAAGGCGGAATGCATGATTTACTTAAGTAAGAATCGAGCACACTCCATATCCTTCGAATAACATTGATAATCCCATGATCCGCCATCCACCTTTGTTATTTGCTGAGTGTCGACCATTGATGTTGACTATTGATTATTAAAACTCAGAGCAATAAAAAATTGACTACCCAATGAGATGGATAGGTGACTCAGTCGACCTAGCGAAACAAATCAAAGAATGATAGAGGGTACTCAGTCATGACAGAATACTCAACAATCCATCGATGATGGTGGAAATTATGGGCATAAACTATGGTTGTTACTATCACTACAGTTGTAGGTGTAAATGCAGCTACAACTTTGGATGTTCATGCTTCATCAAAAAGTTGAGCATTATCTCATATTATAGTTTCCTCAGTAGCCTCTATGAGCTGGAAGGAGTTGGATAAATGGGAAAGCTGACCAAAATAGAGATGATACCATCTTATGATGGCATCCGTCTGTCAGAGACACCAATCCTTCTCGGATCATGATTCATACAATTCATAAGATACAACACCCAAAATTATAATACATCCATCTTGATGCAGCAAGTGCTTGCTTCAGTATTTAATGCTAGACTCCAAGGAAACTTAAATGATATATTCATTCACATTATGATAAGCTGCATCACAACCCAGAGAAAGAAATCCAAGTTTTAATCACTTTTCTAAATTTCAATCCTTGGGATGACAACGTTAAGCGTCATTGAATAGTTTCAAAAAATATGAGCATAAAGGTGGAATTTGTTTTGAAGAAACTTGGCCAAACATTTTTTACTACACAGTCAAAATATTCCTTTCATTTCGGAATAAGGGTGATGCTTGAAGAACAGTGTTTGACCATGTAGCAAGCAAAAAAATCAGGTCAATTATTTGAGAAGAAAATATGGGACAGAACAACATTAATGCCGGACCTCATTAGTTGTCATATCTAATGACCCCTATTTTTTCTTCAGTTTCTATGCTCGCATCAGTTTTATAAGAGCATACAACTGAGTGCCAAGCTCCTTATTTTGCAACAGGGAAGTTCTCCTTCTCTTTGTGCCCAGAAAAACTCAGCTTCTCTCTTCCACTTTGGATAATCTTCAGCCTGTCTCTCAGAAATTCAATCTCAGCTTCCAGCTCAAACCTCTCCTTATCTGACGTAGAATTTTTACAAAAAGTGGACAGTGAGATGCTATCAAAGGACATGTTCATCGGCTGAAATGGCATTCTTGAGCAGGAAAACTTTCTATTCATATCCCCCTGAGCTTCCATGAAAGCACTGCCCGAAAACCTTCTCTTCAAGTCTATAGTCTTTCTTCCGCTAGATTTGGAAACTCCATCGCAGGAAGAGATTTCAGATTCTCTAATTATGGGGGAAAGAGAATATCTCTTCGTGTTCATCATCTTCTCCATTATGCGCACATCATGAGAGCCAATTCCATCTTCAAACCCTTCATCATTCCCACCCTGTTTATCATCTTCAGTGAACCTCTCAGCCTGGACTGAATCACTCTTCTCAGTTCTAGCGAGGGAAACATCAGAGCCGATGATTGGAACATTCTCTGAGGTGTCAGAAAGATGGGGTTTTAAGGATTGACCAGTGACAAAAAAATCTTTTTCTGCAGCTTCTGAAGGAGTATGAACCGAATCTCTAAGTTTATTTCTACCTGGGATCCTGATATATTTAGATCTCTCTTCTGCACAGGGGCTTGGGCAGCCGGGAGATTGAGAATTTTCAGCCGGCATCCAGTCTTTAGCTACTAGCTCTAAACAATGCTGTTCTTTTAATTCTCCGAAAGTTTCTAGAGAATGATTTGGCTGTTCATGTAGACCATCTCCTGAAATCATCGTGAGCTTGTAAAACTCCAGTTCTTTCTCCAGGACATGATTTTCTCTCTCCCTTCTCACTATGATCTCCTTTAAAATGTTCATCTCTTCATCATCATAGGCTGCTCTTTCCTCCACAATCCTCTCAAACTGTCTTGCTTCCATCTCTATCGAAGCCTTCTCCCTATGAAGCCGCAGGATCATGGCCATGGCTTCATCCGCAGCCGAAGCCGCTGCATTCCTCTCCTTCTCCAGTTCGAGCTGCAGAGCAAGACGAGCATGGAATTCTGATCGTTCAAGAATTCTGATCGTTCTGGAATTCTGATCCCCTTCTTCGAGACCGTTTTCTGAGAGAGTTAATCTGGTCAGCTGCTTGGCTGAGCTTGAAGAATATTCAATCTTTCCTGAAAAAAAACACAAACTCGGGTGTTTCATGGCTTAAGAATTTACAATATGCTGAATCGAACGTCTAAATTATGAAATGGTACCCAGAGAATTCTGAGGCCCTTGGTGGGTCAATGGAGACTCTGCAGCTAACATGATGCGCCGGCGTCGAAGAGAGGAAGACCCATGAAGAACTTCTCCTCCATCGATCAATGGAGAGCCACAGACAACTGGGTTTCGACCTTGGCCACAATTCCAGCTAGAAGCTGAATCGCACAAGTCGCCCTCTGAGTCCATTTTGGGGACTACGATATTTGGGGTTTGGTGATTCATCCAGTGAAATCGGCAGCAGGAGCCTTCTGTTTGAGAGCAGACAGGAGCAAAGGGAAATCTCCTCTGAAGATTCTTCTGAACTTGCGATAGTTTCTGGGGAGGATAATCAGAGAGATTCTTCAGAAGGCATTCTCCACCGGGACGGCCGAATAGACCTTGGCAGGGGCAGGGAAGGCGCTGCCCAAACATCTGAAGGAATTTTGAAGAGAGGAAGGCTGCCATGGCACCGCAGAGCACGAAAAATGTCAACGACAGATCTAAGAACGCACCCACCATGCCGGAAAATGTCCAATTCTGAACAGTTTGGCATGATCTTTGATCCGGAAACTTCATCGGTGCGCTTCACACACCAGGATTTACCGATCGTGGATACAAAAGCAGGAAGAGTACGCCTCCGCTTGATGCAGATCGAACTTGGGATTTACGAAAAAAATGCTCTGTAATTGGAGAACAACCGACAAGGAATACAGATCATCATAGTAAACAACATTCAAGAGAATCCCTGAGAAACGGGTCGGGTGAAGAAGATATCAATGAATTTCTAGAGACCCAGTGAGGATCTTTGGAAGAGTATGTTTAGAGATCAGAGACAGAGAGATGGGAAATGTACAAATCTACAGCGGCAGCCTGTGAGGAGCGGGGGAGACGGCCAAGTAGGAAGATGAACGGATCTTAAGTATTTCGAATTTTCAAAATGAACGAGTATAATTGAAGAGGCAGAATATCGTTACGCACCTGCCGGCCCACTGAAGTTTAAAGGGCCAACCTAAGGCTAGCAAGTTGATCAGCAAACGTCATCCATCACGTCACACGTCACCGTGATGGCCACGTGACGGATGACGTGATGGTGAAGGTGACGGTGACAGAATGCATGGGGCGTGACGGTAAGGGTGACACGTGATGAGCTGTACGTGATGGTGGCGGGATACCCCGGACGCGTGACGTGACGATAGGCCCGTCACGGATGACGGCCGTGACGGATTAACATAAAAAAATAAATATTATAAATAATATTATGCTTCGACTATGTTTATTGACATATTAAAAATAAATATTATTATTTCCGTCACCGTGACAGTGACATGACGGAACGAGGATGCATGGACGCGTGACGGGTACGTGACGGATTTTGTTTTGTTCAGACTTTGTACCCTGTTGACATTTTCATAGTCTACATTCTATATCAGTTGTCGGATATTAATATCGGAGAACAGGAAAATTCTCGTTCATTATCCATTACGGTAACGTTATCTGTCACCATTCCAAGTTTTAAAAGTATTATGTATTTCGTTGTCCGATATTGAGAACAGATGTCGGATAATGATAACTATATTCGTATTGGCCAATAGGCATATTTTACTTTTTATTGGCCCAATATGTGTTTCCTACAGAGTACACAGACTAGTGTGCTGCCATGGCCTTGTGTTAGGGCTTGTGGAACTGTTCTTCTTCAGCTTTTCCTTGTGGAGCTGCTGGTGATGGAATTTCGATGGGTAGCTGCTGGTGATGGAATTTCGATGGGTAGCTGCTGGTGACGGAGCTGTTGTGAGACAGACATCTAGCAGTGGTGCGAGCGAGGTGTGAGAAAACGTCAGAGCTGCAACGAGGGTTCCCTTTGCCTCAGGTATGTTCTGGTAACCAACAAAATTTTGGTCGCGGAAAGAAGCTTTCCAAGTGTCTACCAATCTATGCAGATCATCAATTCAGCCTCGTTGAATATTGACTTAGTTGAAAGATCTACATTGTTGACCTGATTTGGGTATAAAAATCAAGAGGGATTTGGGTATATTAAAATCCAAGACTCTGAGCCCCTCCCACATTATAAAGTTTATACATTAGACATCCCCTTTATTTAGACCAACGGTTCTTCGATTGTGATTGAAATATAGAAATCAATTGGTTTGATCCGGCTGTAGAGTTTGATCTGAGCATTATCCAACTTGATCATCATTTGGCATAGATGTGGTTCATTGTGGTCAGAGAAAGTGTGATCCGATTGTGGAATTCGATCTGAGCATTATCCAATATGTGGCTGGAGGTTTGACACATTCCTACTCTTTGTTACTGTACTAAGTTGAGAAAAGGATTGATACAGAAACATGTGAAGTTTTAGAAATAAAGATCATAGAAGATGGAAATACACCAAGGGGATAAAGAATAAATACGTATTTTCATATGCCAATATGCTTAAATTACACCTTAATATGTGCCATAAATTCCTGAGATATATGGTGACAGAGTCAAAATTTCAGCATGAGGGGGACGAGATGTATATGATAGATGGGCATCGTCGGCCTCTGCCTTTGGGTCTTTGACGACAGCCATATGGTCTTAAATTTCCCCCATTAACCATCATCCCTTGGCCCTCTTCAATAGAAACAGGACCAGGTGGCAGCGTACCATATCTTACATTCTGACTCTCCCCAAAATCTCGCCATTTTATCCCCTCCTTTTTTCTCTGACTTTTCTGATGGAAATATATGTGGCCGGCAAGCCAATCACACATTCCGCATCTCGTTCATATTCATTAATAGAACATATTCATTAATAGAACATATTCATTATAGTGCACGTGTGATGCTCATTATGAAGTCCATGAATACATGATCGGACTTAGTGAATTATGATGAGATTGTAATACGGAGATCACTAGTCTTTAAGCATGTGTTCTAAACATTCCTATTCAAAGGATACGCGAGAAGGACATCAAAGTATCCGGATAGAATAGCACTATCTAGCCTCATTCATATGATGAATATAGCCGATCCCGTAGCCATTAGTGTGGCGACACTAAGGATAGATAGTGGGTGCTCTTTAGTGGAAAGAGTTCACTGAATTGATCTGTATGAATCCCTGAATGGTATTATACCGAACTGTCAATCTGGTTGATTCACGTCACGGTTGTGTAAGTGGTCCTTAGACCTGAGACACCAAAGACGTCTTATGGACGGACGGTTGTACTTTGGCTATGGCCAACGAGTCTCTAATCATGGGATTCTAAACGGTCTTAGTTCGGGTGCATCAAGAAGTACACGAAGGCGATTGAGTGGTCAAGATGGGATCGTCCACCCTCGGTATAAGAGGCGACAACTCAAGGAAGACGATGCAATGAAGTTCTTGGCCAAGGCAGTGAAATATCGGAGAAGAGTTTTCCGATGATTTTCGAATGCATCAGTACTAACTCGGATGACCGATTAGGGTTTGACAGTTGACCATACCCTAAGTCGTCCAAGGAGCGTCAAGTGGATGAGGGATTATACATTCACGGTAACCGATGATGAACAGGTTCCATGAGTGAGTCGATACACACTCCTTTGTATCTTCTAGGACACGAGGTGTAGCTTGGAACCCCACGTGTCAGAGTCTCGACCTATCGATTGGGTTAAATCGATCCGACGTTAATTAATCTATATGATGATATAGTTAATTAACTTGGAAGGCCAATAAAGGTTATTGGGACGTTGGAGTCGTTAACTAGACTGATACATGGGCCTAGAGGGTCACACGCAAATGGTCTTTTGGACGTTGGAAGATATACTTAAGTTTTGGGGGTTTTTATGAAAAATACCTACTTAGTATAAATAGGGGAAGGCCTTGAACGAAATTCACCCATGCCAGAATTGTTCAGGGACCTTTCCCCTTCTTTTCCACTCTCCCCACACCCCCTCTCCATCCCTGATGTGATTGGGATGACGTAACGACGCCGACGGAGAAAGAACGCGGCTCGTCAACGAGAAAGAGGAGATCCGACGTGCCGAGGACCGTGTGGATACGTCTAGAGGCTGCACACTTGAGCAGCTCGACTCGTCTCACTCTGGGATCGAAGAAATCACGAATCAGATTTGTGCAAAGGTACATTGTTTAATGTTTTTGTTGATGCCATTCGATTCGCACAAAAGACTTCCGTTGCGCATCGTTTTGATTTGTTCATCTAGATCTAGGCCTCTAGAACCCAACATTTTCTTCTAATTGTCTCCCCTCATTTTTTTGTTGCAACCACCATATCTGACTTTTTTCACTTCCCCAAAATCTCTCTTCTCCTAAACTCCCCCTTGATCTATTTGACAGTTTCCTGGTTGCTATTTAGAATCGGACGATTTTCGAAAAATAATTTTTACGCCTTGTGGACTAAGTGATGGGGGACCATCTAGCTTTGAAGACCATGTCTTGACCAGTTCGTCAAGTGAGGGCTGATTTGCGAGATCCGGTCTTCAAAGTACTTGGCCTAGTCAACGGCCCTAGAGGTTTGACGTTATTTTTCACTTATTTTTCCTTGCTTTCTAGGCCTTGTATGTGAGCCGCATATGTGTTTGTGTGTGTTTGTTCGCACGTGCTTGGGCCGCTGTATGGACCTACATGTTTGTGCGTGTGTGTGTCCATGTGTGGGCCTATTCATGGGCCTCTCTCTTATAAGGGGCCCTAAGAACCTTTTATTTGGGCCTTCTCCCCTTTATTTCCCAGGGAAGGCCTATATTTACCCCCTATAAGAGGGGGGGGAGGGTACCCATTGGAAGAGAGAGAATAATTATGAGAAAAAGGTGACCCTTTTTGGCCTCTTTCCTTGAAGTTTTAGGTGATTATTTAGTTTTTTTTTGTTTTCCACTTATTTAAAAAAATGTCATTGCAAATTTGAAATCTAAAAACCCTAACTTGGCCGTCGCCGCCTCCCCTCCCCTCTCCCTCCCCCCCCTGGCGCCCCACACTACCGCGCCCCGTGCCGTCGTATTCCTCACCATCACCACTGTCGCCGTCGCAGTCGTCCCGCCCTCGTCTGCCTCCACTGCTGCACCTGCCCACAGCTGCAGCCCCGCGGCGCCCATTGTCTGCGGCCACATGCCGTCATCATCTGCGACCAACTGCCTGCCACCGCTCCTGCAGCCACCCTGCCATTGCGCCGACACCTGCGCTTGCCCCGCGTCCACAGCCGCGCCCACTGCCACAGCTTGTCAGCCCCCGCAGCTGCCGCTCATCAATGCCTGCCTTCGCCACTCGTCAATGGCCATCGTCTCTGCTCATCAGCGATCGCCGTCCACCGACGGTCGTCATTACCCGGTCGCCCATCGGCCTTGTTATCATTGATACAGACGTTAGGACGGTAACTAATCTGGTACGCTCGCACCTCTTCCCTTTTTACGCGTTCATTGATTTCTTTCAGAACCTCCCGAACGTGTCTCCACGGCCAGGGTTAGGACAGTGATAGACAGGAATAACGTTCTGTCGGTAAGGATTTTTTTGGTACAACCTTGGTTGGTGCATCAAAGGTGCACACACTAGCAGCAGTAGCCATGCTCGCACCGTTGGCCTTCAACCCATCGTTTGGGTCATCCGGAGCCTAATGGCATTCCTAGGTCCCCCTTATCGTGACTTAATGGATGTCGGAGTTTGTCAACGTCCCGTTTTATCCTTCTCATCGATTTCATTTCCATATTATATGTTGCATTTCACCTGCATTATTCATGTCCGCTGCATGACATGATTTCCCCACCATCCTTGTGGTGTAACACGAGCCATTCGATCTCGTCGTCCTTCGTGTTCCATCACTAAGGAACCAAGGCCAAGATGTTTGGAACAAATTGGTGAAACAAATGCCTCACCTAGCTAAATAGGTGAAACAAAGTTACCTAAAAAAATTCAAATTTGCGCCTTTAGGATCAAATAAGCATGGAGCAAAAGAATTTAATCACATTACAAAGAAAATGGAGGTTGCAACTTCAAGCCTAAGGTAATAAGTGATGAATCATGTTTGACATAAACAAACTCATATGCGCAACAAATGAAGGAGCAAAGAAACCAAATTTTATATGCATTTATAACTTTAATGGCCAAATAGTCTATATCAACAAATGTTAATAAATAAGCATACCAAGATATATATTAATTAATCATGGATCAATTTAACTCAATCGATCAATTTATTTTCCAGGTGTCTCTCTACACCTCATTCTCTAGAAGATGTGGATAACTAAATGAACTCTATCACAGAACCTTTACCATTATTGATTACTCCATATGAATAATCCTTCATCTCTGTAAGGCCCCTAGATGACTTAGCATGTGTTCAACCATAAAACCCCAATCCGGCAGTCCAATTAGTACTCATGTATAATTGAGGTCATTAGAGAAAATCTCCAATATCTCTATTACCCTGGATATGCACTCAATGCAACTTCTCCCTCGAGTCAATAGCCTCTTATACTAAGGGGAGATGATCATATCTTTAAGACTTTAACACCTTCATGTACTTATTTCTATGTCTGAGCTAAGACTAGTTTGAATTCCATGATAATGGACTTTAAAGTCATAGTCAAAACATGGTTGGCAATCCACAACATGCCTTTGGTATCTCTCGTTTAAGGACAACTAATTTGACAGTGGCATGAAATACCTAATTTACATTTTGGTACAATACCATTGAAGGATTCATACATATTGATTTAGTGAAAAAATTTCCTAAAGAGAACCCATTGTTTTTCCTTAGAACTTCTACACTAATGGCCATAATATCAGCCATACTTATAAAAATTAGATCAGATAGTGTTATCTGTCTCAAGTACCCTTCAAGTAGGAATATTCAGAGTAAATGTTTAACAAATAGTCACCATTATATTATGATCACATCATACTTCACTAAGCCATTATCATTATTGTTTATAACATCATACAATAATGATAATGAATACACATTTACTTCAATGAGCTCATATATGACATATGTGTGACACTGGCTCAACAACCACATAATATTAATCATGAAGTAGTTGGTTCCACCGAAGAAGACAAGGTTTAGCATCTAAATTGAAAAAGAATCGAAGATATGGTTAAAAATTCTCATCCATTCTTAAATTAAGAATGTCCCTTTATAGTAGAAAGTCACTAGAATCCCCTTTCTCTTTCTTTGTGACCTTGGAGCTTAAAGTCACCCATCTGCATGGCTTGACTGCACATAATTTCTGAAGGTCATATTCCAATAGCAAGAAATTATCCTAACCAGAAAAGAAAACCCTCCTTTTGACATTATCCAACAAATGATGAGGTTGAATCTATGGTTCCAAAAATGATTCTTGGTACGAAGTTCAGTAAATAAGTAATAAATGTTCAGCCTCAATAAGATTCCATACATAGTAATAAATAAAATTCTGGGGTTGAAACTAAGCCCTTAAAATGGTTTTAAGCCTCCTCATAGTAGGCTAACCAGCATGTTAGTATTCTTATCCTTTTCCTGGAGTCAAACCCACTCATAGACTGACACCTTCAAACAACCCCCTTGACAACTAGCCCACATTGATGATATATATCAATCCATTAATTGAGAATTTCCATGAAAAAAATAAAAGAGAGTGAAACCAACGTGCAAGCATGGAAGAATCAAGTTAGGCAAAACAATGAGGTTAATAGTACTTAGTTGATTTGTTTCTTTTGTTTATATTTTCCAATCATGTTCTTCCACTCATAAAATCCAGTCCCTTTTTTCTAAGACCTTTTCATGCTGGGAAACTTTTCTCATGCATGAAGTGTTGGAATTTTGGGTCATTGATAGGCTCGGATCCAAACTCAATTCTGTACTAGAAAATCAAATTAAGCATGTACATGAAAACAAAAAACAAAGAAAAACTAAAATCACCACATTTGCACAGATTGAGTCCATTATTTCTTTGTTCCTTGAGTGAGCATCTTAAAGGTGTTTAGATGTCTGGACTCTAGACATATCCAAGTGATCTTTAGAGAACTAGATCTCTTCTTATTATGTGAATTGGGCTGCAAAAAATATGATTTCCTCTCTGTCTAGTCTCCACGAGAAGCAGCACTCAAAGAAGAGGAAGAGAAGAGAGAGAGGGGGCGCTCAAGTTGACTTGCATGGGTATCAAATGTGGGAGCCCCCTATTTATTTTTTCATAAAAGTCCCCATCTCTGAGAAAATTTAGTAAAAGCCACCAAACTTAGAGTATATCTACCAATGTGTGTAACCCTCTAGGCCTATGTATCATTCTTATGCATGTAGCTTTAATGGCCCAAAAAACTTTATTGTGATGACCTTATTAGTTAACTATATCAAAAATAATTTATCAATGAGGGAATCAAATAAATTGGTAAAGTCTTCAGTTCCTAAGGTGCCAAGCTACATCTCATGCCCCAAAAGGTACAAAGAATATGTCAACTCTCTAATGGAACCTTTAACATCATCAGTTATTGTGTATGTTTAATCTATCACATGTGCAATACTCTCGAATGACTTAGTCAAACATTCTATTCAGTAATTATTTTTTTGGAAAAATCATCAAAAAACACCTTTAGTGATATTTCTATTACCCTACATAGGGATTTTATTGCATCATCTTCCTTCATTTAATGTTCGCTAATATCGAGGGTGAATGATTCCATCTTGACCACATAATCATCTTTATCGGCTTCTTGTTATATTCAACCTAGGACGGTGTGAAATCCCTTGATTAGGGACTAATACATCATAATCAAAACATAACCATGCATCCACAAGGTGTCTTTAGCGTTTCAAGTCTAAAGAACACTTACACAAAGGTGACACGAATGGACCTTATTGATGACACTTATAATAAAGGGATTTATACAAATCAATTTAATAAACTCTTTCCCCAAAGAACATACATTGTCTATCCTTAGTGTCTACACACTAATGGCCACACAATGATCCATACTTATTACATAATCATGATTAGATACTTCTACTATTTTCAGATAAATAGATGTCCTTCTCAAGTTTCCTTCAAATATTAAAATTTTTATTGAGGAAACCGTTGGGTTCGGTGCCTTGGTTCGTCCATGGAAAACATAATTCCATGGATGCGGAGGTGTGGTAATCTATTCATAATCGATCTTTAAAATCAAACATCGAATGTACCTAGTGGGGAACTTGCTCCACCCTTGACTTTGCCACTCTGAGATCGTTGTGAAGCCGTTCACACATCTGACCTCTAGAAGTATAATCTTAAGAATAATCTTAAATTTATTTCTATTCATACGCTAGATGTAAAAAAAATTGATATCTGACACCGAAATCCAATATCTACATGCAATCTTCGAGACGAGGATGGATGTTGATATCAGGATGGATAACAGTATTGGATATCAGTACTATGGCAATTGATATCAGATATTGTCATTTGGTATCTGGATATCGGTATTGACAGATATCAGATTAGCCCATTTCTGAGATCCAGTTCAGCATCTCTCTTGATATCGTCATCCGATTTTGGGCTTGGGACAGGCAAACACTACTGTCAAGCAGGTTGATTCATTTCATAGTTGTGTAAGTGATCCTTTGCCTTGAGACACGAAGGACATATTTTGGATGGATAGTTGTGTTTTAACTATGACCTACAAGATCATAATTACCATTTGTTAAACAATTGTTATATCAGACGTAGAAAAAGTCCACAAAGGTGATTATGCATTCTCTTGATATAAGAAAGGTAGTGGACATGTTGTAAAAGATCTTTTTGATAATTTCCCAACGTGATAATCTCATCTAGGATGCATAATTAGGGTTTTAAAATTGAACATGTCCTATGTCATTCTAGGAGTGTCACAGAGATGTGGGATCTGTAAGATAATTGATGACAAATATGTTCCACAAAAGAATTGATAAACTATTCTGTACTTTTTGGAACTCACGACTAGGCCTATTGACCCAAAAAAAGAGTAGATCTACTGATCTGGTTAAATTGATTCATAATTAACTATATTACTCTTCAGATACATTTACTTAATCAGGTTATAAAATAAAGTGTTATTGAAACCATGGAATCATTAACTAAAATGCTACAAAGGCGTAGAGGACCACCAACAACACATAAATTATTGGGCTATTTCTTTGAAATTTACTCATGTTTATGCACTAAGATAATTATAAATGTATGTTATCAAAATTTAAACGATTAGATATATTCTTTATAGTGAAATTATGATTTTTTTTAGATTTCATGGTACTTTTAAGGATTTTTCCAACATGATAATTTTAAAGAAATTAATCTGCTGATTTAGGATATATTTTAATGAATTTTTTCCCTTATACTTATGAAGATATGAATTTTCTAAGTAAAAAATGAAATAGTATTATTTCAATAATGAATCACTAATGCATTTTTTTCTTTAAAAATGTGCCCCATCACATATTGCCTTCGATTCATTGAATGAAGACCAATCAAAAGCGCATGTAGTCATTAGATGCGCCAGTCATTGCAAAAAGGTGTAATTATGACATTGTGAATTGCGATGCCATAATGCACCAATCATTAACTTGCAGTTTGAATTTTTGTTTATAGATGAGACATGGGCCAATTGAAAAATGAAGTATTTAAATTGAAATTAAGTGCAATAAATTCAAAAGTTGCAGCCGTACACGTGGTGTCCACATATATCACTGCAATTGATTTAAAAGAGAGATAAATGCTGAGTGGCATATGGAGATATGTTCCATGTCAAGCAATTATTGGGGAATATCCCCCCTTCTATGGTGTGAATGATGCATGTCAGTAGGCCATTCAATATAAAATGATAAAAAGGGAGAATCTTTTGACAAGGCACATGGCGACGCGCTGCCACATCACAAGAATTGAATATCTTAGTTTTATTTTCTCTTTTTCTTTATTACAGGTACATGTGGCTCTCTCTATGTGCGCAATCACGACATACAAGGTGATCATGACAATCAATAAACGATTGACAATTGGACATTTCACCCGTCAACAGAAAAATGAGTAAGCGTTAGAGTAAGTGATGAGCAGAGAGAAAATAATGGATGGCTAGGATTTCTCCAACTTCAAAGATTGATATCTGACAATCTTGAGGTCTGATTGAGCTGAAAATTTTAGGATGCTTTGTCTTCATCCCTCTTTCTATCCATACCCTATGATCTATAAATAAAGGCATGGATAATTATCAAAATCATCCTTAAACTTGCTTCCTACCCATGTGGGTTTATTGAAAGATAGTGAGTTTCTGGGATCCTTTAAGCTTGTTCTTGGTGTCCTGGGTGTGTGGGAAGAGACTAGAAAGAACAGAGGGAGCTTATCTGCACTCTCAATGCACTCTCAAGACCAAGTTGGCATCCCACAGGCTGAGGCTTAACTTATTGATTGGGTTAAATTGATTCGTCATGAGTTAATCTACATAATGATATAGTCAATTAATTTCAAAATCCATTAAAGGTTGTATGGACATTGGAGACATTACCTAGACTTCTAGAAGATGTATGTTAAGCTTTTGGACATTAGAAGATGTATGTTAAGCTTGGGGGTTTTATGAAAACACCCACTTAGTATAAAAAGGGCAAGGCCCAAAAAAAAAACCCGGGACAGAAATTTTCAGGACCCTTCCCATTCATCTCCCTTCTCCCCTTGGCTCCTCTCCATTCTCGATGCGATCAAGATGGCGTAATGATGACGTTGGAGTATGAATTGGGCTCGTCAAGGTGAAGGAGGAGATTCGATGTGTCAGGGATCACGTGGATACGTTTAGAGGCTGCACAATTTAGTAGCTCAATACTTCTCACTGGAGGATCCAGGAAATCATGTGTCTGATTTATCCCTTGGTAATTTGTTCATCATTTTGTAGAAGTCATTTTGATTTTGTGAGAAGTCTTGTGTTGCACGAGTCACTTTTGTTTCATCCAAGTCAAGGCCATAGGACCAAAACATATTTAAATCTGTTTCCAACTTGTCTAATTATAACCAACCATACAGATGGGTAGAGTGTCAAAATGTGAATCTGCCCTTAAAATTTGGCCATAGTTATACCGCTAGATCTCGTAATATCACACATTAAATTTGGAATATTATGAGCCATAAGATCTTCTTTATCTCCTCCATCAAGGTCCCAGCTGAACCAGAATCCTAACTCTGATTGGTCACCTTCCTTCTCTTTGTTTTCTTCACCAATCAACAACTTGATGCCACATCTTTAGGAAGGAAGAACAGAAGTAAAGATATTTGGTAATCATCTAATTTATGAGGGTGTCTCAATAATCAATAAATGTCAAAAAAATACTTTTTCTCCATTCTGGCCAGTCTCGTTCGTCTACGAGTACTAGCACTCAAAATATTAAAATAAAAAATATATGCCTTCATGGCCCAGTTTCATTACTATAACAACGCCGTGTTTAAAATTGAATCTGCCACATGTCTTGGGCACTCAAAAATGGTTAGTGTACTTAATAAAAAACTTAGCATCTTTATGATGCTGATTTTAATGAAATAAGGGGTCCATGTTTAATAGAACTTAGTTTTACAACATTCACTCATAAAGTTCAATTTTTTCATAGAAACATATGCTGCATTTATTTCACAAAAAAGGCTGAGATGTTTTTATTCATCGATGTGTTTGCACCTGTAAATACTATTAAATAAAAAACAGATATTTTTACATTATCCATTGATTAGGTAATAGGGCATTACACCACAATCATGGCTTCTCCAATGATTGGGTGCACCAGTCATTTGCCGAGACAAAGAGAATATGACAAGTGTCACAACCCCATTAATTTTAATTAATTAATTTAAATTCATAAAAAATCATTATCAATCTTTTTGCAAGGATCTAGAATATGGATCATTCATCCACATCTGCTATTATATCTGGTATGTGGATCATTCAACCGAATACTATTAAATTTATTTCTTGTCTGAAAGGCCCCAACAGTGGCTTGTCACTAGAGCCCTCACGCCTCACTCAAATGTCATAGTACTGCACATGCCGACAAAACCATTAAAAAATTTAATTTATCTATAATTTAGTCTTTAGTTAATACTGGAAAAATAAAAAAATTCCAATTTTTCAACTAAATGTATTTAACAATTCAAAAAAATTCACCAATTTGTAAAATTAATTAATAAATTCAAAGTCAGACAGTTATATACAATAACAAAAATTATTTTATAAATGATAACATGTAAATATGGTCATTTAAATGTAAGTATTGTTGAAATGTGCATGATGCTTCTACTGTGACATACATGTTATATCAATGTGCAGGATGTTTCTAAGGTAATATACATGTTATGTCCAATACATTTATTTAGCCCTCAAATACTTCCTAACAGGGATCAGCACTATTTAGAAGAGAAGTCTCAACCAGTGGAAAAAAGAATAAAGAATGACAGAGAAAAGGAGCAGAAAATAAATAAGGTTGTTTTAGAAATCATTCATGAATATTAAGTCAAGTTATTCTCTACAATCTAAGTATTTTAGCTCGCTCAAGGTGAGTTTTCTGAAGTTATCTTTTAATGTCTTCTCTTGTTTGCATTAAAAAATGTCATATCATGGAGAAATATAAGGATACAAATTATCGAGGAAGTATTGATGGGTAAAAATAATTTACGAAGATGATTGGGGGGTCAAGAGAAGACGGCTTAAGCAAGATGGTGTGATGAAGTCTTTGGCCAAGGTGGTGGGATATAAGGGACTGACTGATGAGTTCCCAATGCAAGAGCACAAACTCTGATGACTGATTAGGGTTTGAGAATTGACTGTACCTCAAGTCAAAGTTTCTGTGAAGTTAAGAAGCTTCAATACAGAGAAATATTTTCAGGTTTCATTTGTGTGGAAATTGTTAATAATCAAATATAAATGATTATCAATGGGTTGGCACACTTCATGGGATATTAAAGCTAATTATTGTGGGAATAAGGCAAGAATAGGGCATTTTGAAGTTTCAGACTTCAAAATTAGAGGGACATGGGCCATGATCTAACTCTATATGACAAACACCAACAACTTTCCTCCAAGAGAGGAATGCAAAATTCAAGTGAAGAAGTGATAATAGGAGAAAATGGCATTGAAAGTGATTTAGAAAATTAAAAGATACATTGTTCTAACTATGCACTATGTATAAATAGTCTTTTACCCTCTATCACTCTCTCCCTTTTGGATTTGTGCTTTTAGTGGATAGCTCAAAAGACAAGCCTTTCTGGAATCCAGGTTGTTCGGCAGGGCGATGCAAGTCTTTTAAAGTATTTTCTCCATTTTCACTTCATAGAGTGAAAATTTGAGGCAAAATTATTCTGTGCCGTGCGGGTAGTGAATAATTTCAAACTTAGTTGGTTTTGAAGATTGTATATTTTAAAATTTTATCTCTTACTGCCAATCTTATATCAGTCTCATCTACAAGATGAGCTCCCCAGTAAATACATATTAAGCAGTATTTTCATGGGGCTCAACATTTTCATTATATACTAAGAAAATTTATGTTAAGAGAATACGGCAGTTTTCCATGTATGACAAATTCATCAAATCAATTATCTTGAGACAATATATAATCTTAGTTTATCAAACTATTTTGTGATACTGGTATAAAGTATTAATAAATGTATTGTTTTTTCTGACGTCATAATTGTATTGATGCTGAGATTATATGACCACAATTACTAAGAAAAAATGTATGAAAAATCATATGTGATTTGGACATGATGTGGCCAGTGGCACACACTGAATGTGTTGCGAAGACACTATCAAACCATTATTCATGAAGTTTGGTATGCTGAAACTGTATGAAGCTGTTTAGAAGCTCACATTTTACCTCCAATAGTGGGTCAATATCTTCCACAACACTATGATTTGAATTCATGCACCCTAAGTTTCAAACACAAAAGGTTTGATCATCAAATTTACCCAAGCCCATCAGCTTGACGTCAAACATTCCTTTAAAAATACTGACACCTTCCTCCAATCACAAAAGCAATTGATAATCGCCAAAAGATTTGAATGAAAATTTAAAGAACATTTCCCTAAATGGATTACAGATATATTCTTTTTGAAGAAAAAATGGATCTCAGATATTGTCCCAAAAGAGAAACAGGCCCTTATAATGCTGCAGGTTCCATGTACATTTTTTATGGTGTCTTGGGGAAATACAGCATACAACATACATACCTTCTCAAAATTTGCCAGGAAATGGAGTAGCCTTTAGCCTGCACCAGATAAATAACTCCGCATGGAAAGATTGCAATTGAGACATTGATGGATCCTTCATTATTTCATCTAAGTTCTAGGGATGGACATGAACCAGACCTTTGATCTACAAGTCAAGCTAACTTCAACCGCTCTCTTGAAACCACAACAGATCTACGACAATTGTCAGTAGTGAACATCATGACTGCATGGGAGTTGAGGTCCGGTGCGGCAGGAGGGAGTTAGCTAGTTCTTCGTTGACCTTCACGGGTAGCGGCGGCATCTGCTTCATCTCTCCAGGGATCTCATTTGTTCTGCAAAAAATAAAATTTCTTAAAAAACAATAAGAAATGTGTAAAAATTCACATTTCAGATGAATAACACTTTGGTTTTTGCCTGGCTTTCATTCACTATAAGTAACAGATGCACACGTGTGAAGAACCACCGAAGTATAAAACCTGGGCGAACTTGGGAATCACAAATGTACACGAATACCACACTAATGGGTAGATCGTTATATTAAAAATCAGTCCGAATTGAGCATTAACTGTGCTTATCAAATAGTAAATATCAAGGTGATCGAGAGTTTGGTACATACTCATTCAAGAGGGTAAGAATGTTATCCCATATCTGGCAAAAGAGACTGACGTTTTCCTGTACCTGCAGCATATTTTAGGCATGTCACGTTATCGCATGGAACTGTCGTATTTTGACGAGACTGTCAAGCAAATGCAGTTTACCTGATAGGATGAGAGGTTTGCTGATATTTGATTGAAGTTCTGAGCATTCTGCTCCAGAAGTTGTCCCGTCGTACCTCCGATTGCTGCAGATATAAAAGTAGAGTGATTAAAAAAGTGAAAGAATAAAATTAAGACTACATCAGAAGCACGTTGTGGGAAGGAAATGTATTTTCATAGAATAGACTGATCAATGAGAAATATGACAACCCTTACTAACCTCTCAGACAAATATATGAGAATAATAAATAACTGATACTCAAAAAATTATCATAGGAGAATAACCAAAGAAAAAACAGAAATCTTGGTAGTGTGACACAACACGTGAAGCTGCAGGGGATAAAAAAAAGTGTCAAAGATTTTTTTTCCCATTAATTTTACGAGACTAGTTCAACCTTTTGTTATACAGTCAGGCGCGCAAAAGCCTATTAAGAAAGAACGTCCAATATATATATCTGTAATTAACTGATAGATCGCTTTTAAAAGGAAATTCAGAGCAGAACCTTTGTATGAAACTTCGTCATCATTGTCTATAGACAGAGATGGTACTGGATATGCAGGTACACTAGGTCGTGCTGCAAGTTGGACTGGCGCTTTTACCGAGGAATCTGAAACGCCCTGAAATGTATGCAATGCTGATCTAATGAAAATAGAAAGAGGCACGAGAAAAACCCCTAGGAAAAAAGAAGAAAAATGAATTCAATAAAAACCGCAATTAGAAAAATATCTATATGCAATGCAGTTAAGCATACAAGCACCTATCAGATTATTCATTGGGAAAAGCCTGACAAGCAGAAGCTGAAAAAAACTAGTTTCACTTATCCCCATAGAACAGTATGGAATGCATGCAAAAGCCAGTAAAACTTTCCACCAGTAGAAAAAGAAAGTTCCTAGAAGAACATCAGACTCACTTTCTTGCTGCTCTTCTTTGAAAGACTCTGGTCGTCTTTCCTTCTCTTGCCACTTTCTTTTCTCTGAAATAGGAAAAATAACAATAAGATGACCTGCAGCATGAACATAAAAAACTAATTTACTTTGTGGGTGTTTTATGAAAGCAAAAATTCAAAAAAGGAAGAAAATAAATTAGAAGAGTAATAGCAGGGCACGAAAATTGGCCATCGAAATAAATCTTAAAAATAGAAATCTAATTTAAAATAAAAGTGAAGAGAGCAGGCATTGGATTTGCATTCCCTCATCAGGAACTTGATTTCAACCACTTACAGAAAGAAATCCAAGGAAATATTAATTTCCTTTCTTATGTTGTTTTACTTCATACCTACATATTTCAAAGCAATAAATTTTAATCGGAGTCGCATTTCTTGTGAATTGTCAAATGTCACCAAGGAAATTGACATCGTAGAAGACCAAACAAACCCAACATTAAATGGCGAGAAATGGGATGCTACACCAGAAAAAAATAATAGAAGTGAGGACTTACACTCATCCATCGGCATCGCAAAGCAACATCTCTGACCGTCTTATCATGCAGTTGCATAGCAATCTTAGCATAGCGAACTAAGGTGGGCTCTGAAGAATGTCTAACGGACAACAAAAATACAAGAAACTTAGAAATAATAATTCGAATATTTCAGTAGTAGCAGTCAAATAATGAATACAATACTTTAATTTTCATACGCGGAATTTGAGATAGTAGAAATATGAATTAGGTGATGACATGAGAAGGTATCTCGAAAACATCATGCCCCATGAACTGCAAAATGATCCTCACATATCGATTCCTAGGTATTCTGCAGAGCTCGGGGAAGCCGTTTAACCACTCCAGTGGAAGGAAACGACCGATGTAACATTTTAATTTTGCTAAAAGCTAGAAAAAGTTCAAACGATTAAACTCTACCAGAGGAGGGATAGACAAATATTAAAGCTCTATGAGAAGGCATCAAGAGTTTATAGATATTAGGTGAAATCATTATCCAAAGTATAAAACAATTCTAGTTTCAATAACCAAGCTTAAGTATAATCTTGACAACGGCGGTTCAGAAATTTCAGGTTAAATGGGCCTAAACGAAAAAAAAAACTCATCACGGTGGTACTACAATAAGAAGAATGAGAAGGCGATAATAGGATATGGTGAGCACAGTAATAATATCTCTAAAAATGACGAGCGTACACGATGATACTCAAAATCCCGATATTCAAAACAAGAATGGAAATAAAACAGGCGTATTCCACAGGTGCAAAGCACAATCAAGGACCGATGTGGAGGAAAGAGTCCAACCTAGATCGAAAGGGCAAAGCGTCCTTTCATCAAAAACCAGAATTCACAAATCCAGAAAGCTAATTCGAGGAAAAACGAACGGAATTCGACACTTACTTGGCAAGCCCTTCTTCTAAAATGGACTGCTCCTCTGAAGTCCACTCCACTGCCAAGCCCGGATTATGCTTCAGAGCCTGAGTCGACGGCGAATTATCGGGAACCGGACTCACGGAACTCCCATTACTAGGGTTCGCGACCGACGGAGCACCGCTGGTGCCTTGAACAGAAGTCGAAGCACGAGCAGCCTCATGATTCCCCGATGGATTCGCACTCGCACCCATCCCCAATCGTAACAACAGACAATAATCCAATTCAATTTACAGCAACTTCAGCGCAAAAAAAAAACATCGTTCTCCGCCTTTCTCGGGGACAAACCCCGCCAAACGAATTGAGCTCAAAAGAGGACTTTCGAAGAACGACAACACGGATAAAAATAAACGAACTGCGGACCTCAACCGAGCCGCAAAATCACCAGACGACGAACAGAGAGAGCAAGAACGAGAGACGAAATGCAACGAGAACGAAGATTTGCGCGATGATTCTCTTCCATCGCGACCGGCAACTATCGCCCGCGCTCCATGCTCGAATCCCCACCTCTCTCTCTTCCCCCGTCCCTTTCTATGCTTTCCCCGTACGGCTTTCCGGGGAAATGACGAAGTAAATTCCTATTTATTACCTACTATTTGACGCGTAATTATCTCGTTAACGATTAAGAGCCAGATGTATTAACACGTAACCATCAAATATCCTTTCTTTGATGAATAATTATGACGACGACGTAGATATGACCGCAACAAGACAATTCCGCCTCTATATTTTATCAAATATCCCCCCGGCCCGAGTGAATCCGACGGCGGAGTTTGTGTTGAACGCGCACCAACGGCACCGATGGCTCCACGTCTGCCGGCGTAATTACAAAAGAAGAGAGGGGGGGTCGCAGCCGGGGAGTCAACGAGCGGGGTCAACCATCAGGACGGGGCCCCTTCGCGTTGACCTGCGGCTCCCATTATTGCCAGCTTGGTCAACTGCAGGAAAATTATTTTCAGATTGAATTTGTTTATATTCGTTTAATTAAAAGATCTGGATGACGGCTGCAGATGGACAGGATGTGACTGAATAGCCGTCCGTTCAGACATCTGTCTGGACAGTCATTTGTCTGCATTCCATCTATAGTTCAGGGACTCGGGCCGGGATGATTTTTTCGTCCCGGGACGAAAAAATTGTCCGGTCCGAGAATACAGATGAATTATAAGACGAAAATTTGTCCCGGGGACCACCGGATGGGACGGCTTTTGTCCCGTGGGACGAAAAAACCGTCCGTCTGGAGGTCTCGGACAATGGACGGACAGGTGGGGACGAAAAACCGCCGGATTCACATCCAACGGTTGAGATCTCGCCACATGGCCTTGCTATGACAATTTGCATCAAGGTCCTTGTGTTTTTTCGCACGTGCAAACAGAAACCGCAAGGAATTAACTGTACATATGTCCATTTGCATTCTCTCTCCTCCATATTTCCCTTAAAATACTTAGAAAAATCTTATATTAATATATTAAAAATATAAAATGGGTTTTTTTCGTCCAGGACGAATTTCAGGACGAAAATTCGTCCCGGGAGGACTGGACGGGACGAAAAACCGTCCGGAGATTATTGGACGGGACGGTTTTTTTGTCGGTGGACAAAAAACCGTCCCGACCTTCGTCCCTGAGCTAACATCGGACGTAGGACAGGACGAAATATGTCCCGTCCCGTCCTTCGTCCATGTCCGGGACGATCCAGAACTATAATTTCATCATCATCACCGTTCCATCATCAGTCTCCTTCGGTCGCTCATCAGTCTCCCCGTCTCCCGATTCTCTCTTACCCTCTCCATCATCCAACTTTCATTACTGTCATTTTTCGTCATCTGTCAGACGTATCTTGGATGGATGACTGATGATTACAGACTGAAATATCTTCGTACAGTCATCTGTCCACAGTGTGGATGATGACGGATGACGGAATGGGACTTGACGATCCATCAATCTCTCTTTTCCTCTCCATCATCTGTCGGCCATTTCTGTCATTTTCCGTCACCGTCCGCCGTCATCTCAGATGGATGACTGCTGACTAATGATGGAAACGTCTTCCCCCAGTCTGACGAACCATCATTGGTCCTCTAATCATAGTTTAATTACTGGAAGAGAGGCCAACCTTATAAAAGTAACGCTTCCGGAGCTTGATCGCCAGGTGAATACACTTCTTCACATTGATCTTCAACAGCTTGTCGTTGAACATCTGCAGTCAACGATCACCGCGAGGTCAACAGTCAATCAGGAATCTAAGTCAACGGGAAGATCTACCTTGATCATGTCGTCACTAGACTGGGTCTCCCTCATGATCTTGAAGCGGTTTAGGATGAGAACGGCGGCGACACAGAAAACCGGCAGCTGGTCGCACCGGAGATTCCCTCCCGGGGTCGAGGAAGAGAGTTGGTCGTGGGCCTGCCTTGAGGCCCAGAAGCTCGCCCTCGCCAGCCCACAGAACGGGTTTCTCGAGATTGGACGATCCACATTGTCTTGCCGCGGCGGATGCCCATCGCCAGGGGGATCGGACGGCACAAGATCACCTGATCTTGAGAAGTCGGCGGAAACGGGTAACTGCAGAGATAATGACTGGAGGCCGTTCTCATTCGTCGGACATGAGACAGCCTCGTCGAAGTCCGCAGCCCACATCATCTGCAATAAAACGGAATAATGAACTGTTGTAGAATGAATTTAATATAAGATTAATGTGATTAGAGTTTGGTTGTGAACCTCCCACATGGAAAGTGCCTCATTGAAAGATAATTCCCGGCGAAAAAGCACCAGCAGCATCCGGAAAGCGAAATGAAGGCTTTCCGCACCTATAAGTGACAAATGCGCAAATATTTCAGCATCTGTCAATTCCAAGATCTTCCACAATTCTTGCAACTGCTTCATCACACCAACTGGTCCTTCGATCAAGAAATTTTCCCGCTGGCAAACATTAAATCGTTTTAATTTAAGGCTATTTGAAAGTTCTTGCGTAAGAACAAGATCCTTTGACAGCGTGAAAGAATTATTACCATCCGCCTCAAGAGCATTTCAAAACACCAAAAAGCATCTGCGTTATCTTCATAAAGAACGATGAAAGGAGACAGCAGATCGCTCATGCCTGAAATAAAACCCTGAATCAGCAACCGTGTTTCAAATTACTCCACGTAAGGCATAATGAAACTTAAACATCAAACTATGTAAAAATAAGTTCAAAAAGAAAGATAGGAAGAGAACCTTGGCAATACCCAGTAGCAGGATCGATCCACGCATAAACGGCTAGAATATCCGACATTCTGGCCATATTTTTTGAATCCTCGTAAAACTCAAGATGCCCATCCGTTCGTACCACATCAACAACTGTAACAATTAATCTGACCTCATGATTTGAAATATAAAATAAAGTTCTGAGAGTTATTATGATAGACTAATCGGATAAAACTTGAGAAAGAATTTCAAATTACCAATTCGATGAAGTGTCCAAAGCCATTCAGATATTCTCTTGTCGCCAACAGGCTGTTCGCAAGAAGCAGATCCATTTAACCCACTAATCTGATTTTTTTTATCCAAGCCTCCAGTCCCAGAACTCTTCGGATGGAGGAGAGTATTTTCGGACTCTATAACAATGTCAGCATTCTCACTAATTTGAAAAGAATGAACAATTCCACCCTCCAATCTACAATTATCCTCCAAGGCATCCGGCGCCTTAAAACCTTGCTTCTCCCTATAATTATTCCTAAATAAGTTGGTGACTGGTAACGGAGGAAAGTCAAAGAAGTTTTCAGACCCATATCGATCATCGAAAGCTACTTCCTCAGGTTTCGCGGGGCAACCATCATTTTCTCTGGATTCTTCAGCAGCAGAGGAAGCGTCGAACATCACGCTATCCTTGCTCTCCATAAGGCTGATAAAGTTGGCAGAATCACCAGAACTCTTCTTTTTCTGTACTTCAACAACATCTTTTTTTCTATCGTCGATTTCTCCAGTTATGGTATGCTTTGACGGTGTTCTAACGTCCATCAGCTTAGAACCAACGGCGTAAGCAAGCATACCCGTACCAACACTCCCATGCATCATCTGACATTCCCTTATTAAGTCCTCGTACCGTTCCCTGGAAAAAAACCGACAAGAAAATCAGTGCATCATGGTCATAAGTTGAAAACAAACGGTTGGAATTTTTCGATTCCTGACTGGAATGAAAAATGAGTGAAGAAACTATTATGATTTCCAAGTCAAATGCTGACCTTCTCGCAATTCTTAGTTGCTTTCGGTGCTCTGAGGTGCTGTTCAAGGCATAACAACCAAGAAGAAATTCCCACACTTCTGCTCTGATAGACGGATCGATGCCCTGATCTTGTGCCGAAATGAATTTAGAAAAATAAAATCAGTTTGCAACACATTGCAAGGGAAGTTTAAAATAAAAAATTCGTCTCATAGAAAAAGTTTGCCTCATGGGTACAATAAATTATTTAATAAAACGAAATGTTAAGAAACTCTTAGGAGACTTATGATACCACAGTGAAAATTTTTAACTGTGAAATATGGGTAGGCTAAAAGGGTAGAAATTTGAAATCAAGAGGACGGAGAAAGGTGGGCACTTTACCCCCAGTATGATAGATTTGAGGGCTTTTCGAAAAGCAATGACTCTTCCATCATTGTCAAAAATTGAGTGCCACCTCTCGGGTTTTAGCATTTTATGTCTCTGTTGATACAAACCATAAAAGACAAGACAATATGTGATTAGAAGCAGAGTGCATGAAATAAAAAAATCTTAGCATCGCCGCCTGAAATACAACTCACATTTATCATGTCAAATATACAATGCATTCATATATTGGAACACAAAAAGCATCTGTCAACTGCCACGCAGTCTCTGAATCAATCGCTACATGATGTATAAAAAGGGAAGTGGAGACAGAAGAAGGAACAAGAAATATGTCGTCTTCCCGTCACCGTCCTAGGGAAAAAAACCGTCGTAGTAACCTAAAAGGCCCCATAAAAGTTCCTTCGCAAAGTACTATAGAGAATATAAATCGTCCATCTAAAAAGGTTACTTGGATGCTGACTATAGAACCATTATAATCATGAAGGAAGTGCAAATATCATCCTAAAATATTCAAATACTCAAATATCCAAAACATCATCGTCAAAGACTCGCGATGGGTAGTTCACTCTTCGATGATGATTCTGCACACGTATGATTTGATTCCTCTTCGTGATGATTTGGTGTCCCTGCCTCATTTACAAACTACACATTGGAAAGAATCATTCTTCTTGACGATTTTTCTTCATCGAAGAGAGTCCGAAGATCAATAGGAATTTCATGAACAAATTCAGTAAATCACGCCATGGTTTCACAGCAGGATCTAAAGAAATCGCAACATAATCCCAAACATACGATTCCCCCAAAAAAAATGCTCTATTTCGCAAGTCAGAAATATATCAGATCCAAGAACCACCAGAAGTTAGAATTCCGAATCGAATTGCACATTTCCACTTGCAGACCTAGCTTTTGCCGGCAACCCACAAATTATCCCTCATTGATCACATCTTTACCCCTGTAAACATCGAGGAAGATACCGATTCCTTGCCGTAAATTTTAAGCGTAAATCAGGAAAAAAATCGTTTGACAATGAAACTGGCGAGTTATCATCGAGGAACAAACTGAAGCACCTTGCCAGGAGAATGATGGAGACACGGCTCTCGAATATCTCTGACGATGGAACTGACACGGTGGAGATTCACTCCAGCACCCCTGCCACACATCCATCTTCTTTCGTCCCCGTCGAACGACATTAATTGATTCTTCTCCACTTCCAGTCCAGCTCTGACTACCTGAACAATAATTTGTGAACGCAAGGTGAAACAGAAATCAAATTAGAAACCGATGATTTAATTAAGTCAGTAATCACAACACTCATTAAAGAAAAAAATTAAAATTACTTAAATTACCCCATAAATATGATTAAAACATGAAATAACACTGGCGGTGACCCAATCCAATAATCCAACGTCATAGTGTACGAAGCTCACGGAAATCATTTGATCTTCCGCCGGTGCGGGAATAGTGTAAAAACAGGAGGAGCGGAGGCAGAGAAACTCTAATCGCGCACGAAAACCGGAGATCTAGCAAATCTCACGATTCCGACGAGGAAAATGGGCGACGATCATTACCTGCGGATGCAAAAGATCCGTGTCCACCGCTGGCGAACGGAATAACTTGATCGATCCATTGAAGCAACGAACGGTTGGCTCTCCTCCGATCGGTCAAGCTTGCAGCCTACTTCTCTACCGCCGGAGAAAGGGTGGACTGTTCTTCTGCTGAGACCAAGAACAAGAAGAAATGTCAGTTAATGCAAGAACGAAGGGGGAAGCCTAGTAACGAGGACGGACGGCAGATCTGTTCCAGATCTACTCTCAAAGTCATCCTGATCGTCCGTTTGATGGGGCTCATCGCCGCCACCGACGCTCCCGACCGGGGGACGATGGAATTATGTCCGTTGGATCTGTGGACCCTTCTTAAACTATAAAAAAAACTCTAATCATCTGCTTTTTAATGGTAATCCGCGCCGACCATGGGCCACTTAATTAATGCCACGTGGCTTAATTATTTCTTTGTCTAATCCTGTGTCATGCGACCGTTGCCGATCGAGATAGGCCAGAATCAACGGCCCAGATCTTCTCGTAACGGTCCTTTAATACGATTCGCTTTTACTTACCGGGTCGGATCAAGAACCGATATACAATAAGGGAGTCCGGGACGGATGACGATCCGTCAATCTTTCAGTCTCTTAACGTCATCCGTCGTACTTGATATTCATCCCTTTTCTGTTCCATTGTCGTTTTGATATCCAAGAAATGATGGTATGGAATGGTAAGACATGTCATTAATTTGGTTGATATAGGATAGCAGAAGAGATGCCAAAGGGATGTGGACCGCGGATGATGGTGCCGGTGATTGGAAACCGATATCTATAACAATATCTGATATTGGGATCTGATATTGTTTCAGATTCCCGGATATTCGGAATGTTGTTTGTAAAGTAACTTTGCTGCATACAATTTTTTTAAAAGATATTAGTCAATGTTTTACAAAATCTCAATGTTGGATGTAGAATTTTAAATGTGTATACAGTTCTCCAGGACTCTTTTTCTGAAATTAGCAACGTGTATGTCAACTGTGTAAAAATAGCTCATTACTAAAACAATAGAAGAAATAAAGATAAGTAAACATAA
The DNA here is from genome assembly GCF_029677425.1 of Wolffia australiana. Taxonomy (NCBI): domain Eukaryota; kingdom Viridiplantae; phylum Streptophyta; class Magnoliopsida; order Alismatales; family Araceae; genus Wolffia; species Wolffia australiana. The sequence continues at coordinate 13,772,124 of NC_135841.1, read as the reverse complement.
CAATTAAGTCCCTGTTATCCTAAACATAACAATACTTGTTAAATCACATATTATAGCTAGATCTTACATTTTTATTGTACTTGTATTAAACTAGTGCGCTTATTTTTGTATTTATTCACTATTTTATTTTGTGTGTTCATACTGAAAAATATTAAACATATATTAAATAAATTTGATGCGGATATTGGAAAAACCAATATCCGGCACTGATATAGACACTTGAACTCCCAAACAAAGGCGGATGCTGATATCAATATTAGATATTGATAATGTAGCAATAGATATCTGATAGCATGGCCTTCCAATGTTCGACTCAGCATCCGTCCCTACGTCATATCAAAACATGGGCATTAGACATTTGTTGTTAGGGTTGGACATCTAGGACCGAGGACCGGTTTGACCCAACTGAACGGAAACGTAGGTCCTCCATTTGAGGATGGACTGATTTGTCAAACAGGTTTAGGTCCAATAGTCAAACTGGATCGAAATCAAAAGTATATTATTTAATATTTATTTAATAAATTTTATACAATTCTAAAAAAATCAAATCCAACTCAACGGAGAGTTTTCTATTGAGCTCTGCATAGCTAGCATATATTTGACCATTTGTGGAGACCCACCTGATGTAGATGATATTTAACATTATTATGAACATAAATTTTCTACTTTGACTTTGACATTATAAGTCAATCTGACCAAATCGGACTGAACAAGAACGGACTGGAACCGGACCGAAGTTTAGTTAAGGTTCCAGGTCCGGTCGTGATGTAGCCTAGAAGCCCATTTTTCGAGGGTTATTAGCAACTTGTGGCCCAAGAAGGAGATTCTTATAGAACTGACAAGAGGTGCAGAAGGTTCTACTAACAGAATTTTCTCTGACGAGATTTTGTCTGAGAGAGTCATATCTAAAAGAATCCTCTGACAGATTCTTCTTTTGCCAGTATCTCTACTCTAACTTCTCAAAGCTGCATATCTTTTGTTTTGTCCCATCAAGATCTTCTTGAGTAGCACAAATATCTCCTGACAGCTTCGACATGCCCCAAAATCTGCAGAATATCTTTGCTCAAGCCTGTCAGGCTGGTTATCCTCTGTTTTAGCTTGTCAGAATTATTTTTCCCAATGTTTGAGTTGTCCTTTCATGGGTACAGTCATTTACGGACTGCCCTGCACTAGTTGTGACCTATATAAAGCCCCAGCATACCCTTGAAGGATTATCTATTAAAGTATATTGTTTTGTTGAAACTGTTGTTTCTCCCCTCTAAGTGTTCTATTTGTTAGAGAGTGCTTACAATGCTTGTGGATTCAACCACTCCTTATGGACTCAAGGGTTGGAGAAGCTAGTTTTGTGGATTTGGGACTTAGCTCCTTCAAGTAGACCAAGGCTTGCGGATTCAAGTCCCGTCCCTAAATCGTTCTTGTACTAGAGCTGCATCAGGTCTAGACCGTCAAACCCTATCTGTTGCTATTAGTGTTCGCTCGTCGCAATACCAGTATCGGATTATGGTATTTGGACGGATGTTGTACCGGATACCAAAAATCAAAATTTCGGTACCCATTTTTTTCGATATCCTGATATGGGATAACGATATCGGATATCGGTTGCTACTGTGCCGATACCCGATATCGATATCTGTCTCGATTTTGTCATCCACCTTTGTCTCAGGGTGGAGGATGACACTATCGGATATCGGATTCCGACATCCAACTTAGAGAGTTTGTTTAAAAATATATTTTATTCAATAGTAACGAGTGGTTAGACGAATCAACTTGCAGAAGAGGATATTTAGAGCTTTTTAATTTATTTAGTGGCACGTTTAACTTTTTTTTTATTGGACAAAGTATATATAAGTCGAACTTTTTTTTATTCCATATGGGATAACAGCAGGATTCCGAGTTTAACATCAAACTCCGAATCCTTTATCCCATATGGAAGAAAACAGCAAATTCGGGCTGAATTTATTGGACAAAGTATTAACATATTAAATATTATATATATATAACCGGCTTAAAATATAGTATATATTTTTATAAATATATTACTATGTCATTTAATGAATATTATACCTTGTTTAATATATACAGGGCACGATTTTTGCTTTCTTCCGTACGGAACAACAGGATTCGAAGTCTAATGTAAACTCCGAATCTCGTTATCCCATATGGAAGAAAATAAAAAAACTTGCATTGTATAAATTAATCAGGGTTGAAAATACAACAAAATCGTATGGCATTGGGTCTATTTAAATCATTGAAAATGATGATTAATAATGTTTTTTTCTGTCGATACCGGACATCGTGTCCGGATACCGGTTCCGATATCCGGATATCGAAATCCGACATCAGGTGTCCGATTTCCGGACCGCCGTTACCCCTCCGATTTCCGTCACCGATATCCGTCCACATCTAAAAGACGGATACCTACCGATATCCGATATCAGACACCGTCCCGGTTTTATTGACAACATTGGATATCGGTTGGGCGAACATTAGTTGCTATAGTACCGAATGTACGTCATCCGTCGTCCGTCACACTGTAGTTAGTTTTCCAATTAGATGTTGTCTGTGTTATTAAGGTTTGTGGAGAATATTAAAAAAAAGGTTTGTGGAGCGTCGCCACAGCATCGTCGGAGTGGCGGCGTCAGGCCGCAGCGCCGCCGGCAACTCCAGCGAGGATCAAATCGAGGCGAGGAAGGAGGAAGGGAATACCGTAAGACTTGCCGAAGAATAAATTTTTGGGTAAGGAGATTGCAGGAAGGAAATCAAGCGGTTTGATTCTCGCAGTATGCAACTGCCAATGGAGCCTTGGGTATCTGTCGTGGCAAGAGCCGAGGATTGGGTGCAATTATGCGAAGAAAGGATTAAGAGTTCCTTGTTGAAGTTTGGCATCGGCGGAGGTAATGGGGATGACATACGGCGGCGTGATGATCCCGTAAGCCCCTGATATTATTCTCCTTAAATCTTCTCTCTCGGTGTTTATCGTCTTCCTGGTTTTCGAATTTGTGTTTCTTATTTCTCTGTTAAGATTTTAGATTGTCGGGATTCAGATATAGTTAACGGTTTTAAATTATGTATAAGCTGTGTCCTTTGATTTCTGGTGATTCCAAGATTTGGGGGGTGGAGGGGGTTTACTCTGGGCGCCGCAAATGTTAGCTGTTGATATCTTCTCGGCGATATTGTTCTAGTACTTTTTAGTATAGTGTAGGACTGAATTAACTGAACATATTTCTTTTGAAACTCATGCAGTGGTTTATGATACGATACGGAACGATCCCTTTCGATAAGGTGTCATGTTCAACTCCATGATGAATTCACTTCTACTTTTTGAACGAGATACGGTTTATGGAGAACATCAAACAAGTTCTGGGGAAATGTAGTCCAGTCGAGGACAGATTTTCCAATCCATCTGCCTGTCATTAGTGCTCAATTGTGTAACCCAGTCGGCATAATTTTGTGTCTTCTGTTTTCCAATTAGATGAAAATTATCAACGAAATATGTCAACCAAGAATCCCTCATGTTATCTCTTGAAATACTTCCAGTATCTTCGGTTCAGTATTCTGGAAATTTTCACTCCACATTGAAAAAATGTGGATCAAGATATTAACCCTTTTGTTTATGTAATCTTCCAGATTAATATCCTCAAACGCCTGCAGCGAGAGGCGTTCTATGAAATTATGAAGCTGCGCGAACGGCAAGAAAAGCTCGAAAGAACTGTTACCTTTTATAAAACTGGAAGAGGAAGCCCATTTCAGGACTCTGGCAGCTCCACATGTGTGAAAGGAATAGTATCCATAAATGGGACATTCCCATTTCTTAATATATCTGGAATCACGACGGGGGTTGAGTCAAGATTCATATTTGAGACTGTCACCAGAGACAGGGACAATCTAATTGCAGAGTTGGTGGCCAGGCAAGGTACCCCTTCTGCCCAGGACATCAACTTTATTGGAAGTCCGTTGACATTATCGAAGGTGACTTATTTGGCAAACATAAATGACTCCCTGTCATTGGTGGCGATCCCTGTCGGCGCTAAATGCCAGGACTTTGATCTCGCATCCCAGCCAAGCCTGGTAATTTTATTGGAACTCTTTTTTTTTTCTATCAATGACTTCTTTAGAACGCTAAAAAATGGAAAAAAACGGTTCTCGTTATTTATTCAATTAAGAATTTTAATAGGAAAGCGGCCCCTCATCTTTTTCTAAATTGAATTGTTTTCATCTATGCTGGGATACATATTATAAAATAAGAAACCTAGAATCATAAAATTATTGACCTTGAATTAATTATCAATGAGATAAGTTATTTGGTTACTTCATTTACTCTTTTGAAAAATGTCGACGCACGTGTATAAGAGCTGCTCAACCAACTGAGATATATCCCTTTCTGATAAGCATCGTAATATATCGATAATTTCTTGTCAAGTTGGATATTTGATGATCTCCATAATAGATCTTAGACTGTTTCTCCATTATTATCTAAGTGTTTAGTGATTAGTTCTATTATCCATGTACGATGATTCAGGGCCCAGTGGTACCCAACGTGTTAATGAGTTTCTCTAACACCAGAGCTATACTCCTGATAAGCATCTTAACATAAAAATAGTTCGTTTTCAGTTCTTGTCAAGATGGATATTTGATAATCTCCATTATAGTTCGTTTTCAGTTCTTCTATTACTGTATGTCTTCAATATTATGTTCCCTTAAATTATCCATTCAGGGCCCACTGTTGACTTCATCACTTGATCCGCCATTGCTTTATCGGTCTCTTGGCTGCGCTGCGGGCATTGGGCTCAAATTTTCCTCTAATATCTCTGGAATTGCTGCTTTGTCGGCATCAAACAAATTCAGCTACTTTGGGCAAGTCAACTTCCAATTTCTTGAGGGGGCAAAAGTATCATTACTAGGTCATCGGCAAGATCCAAGGGCCTCAAGTCAGCAGACCCAGATCCTTCAAATGAGCGGATTGGAACCAATTTCAGGCACTCAATTAGAAGCTGAACAGTGTCCAAGTGGTTCAGGATCAGTCGATGCATCCCTATCGCCTTCAGGATCAGCTGCCATGGTGCTAGAGTCAGAGTTGGATGAGAGCAGTAGACTCAGAGGTTGGGTAGAGTTGCTGAAGCCCAATCTGAGAAGCTCAGACAAGAAACTTCAGTGGGGTTGCTCGCTATCAGATGCCCCCCAGGAAGAGATGGGATGGGGTCTATCGATCGGAGGGACAACGGGCGATGATCAGGAAAGGTGTGTTCAAATTGAGGGTTTCCTTCACTTCTGCATAGGAAAAAGATTGACGTTGCAGCCTGGACTGGTGTACACTGCGGACGGCAGGACCCGCTCGTCAGGCGTGGTCGTCAGCTCCAGATGGACTTTCTGACCTCTAGTGCTAATCTCCGCTTGTTCATCTTGGGTTAGTTAGCCCTCAATCAATTCATTTGATTTTTTGTTGATCTCTTGATGTCAATTAGGCTCTTCCGCTGCTGCCCCATGGAGCCGTGGCTCTATATCGCCTGAAATTAGTCTCTTTTTTCTAAAATGGTCTTGATTTTCTCCTCTGTATTTTTTTCTTTCATTTGTTTTGAGTTCGGAAGACATTCTTTTAGAAGAGATGCCTGAAAGCTTTCAAAATCAATACTTCTTTGATCCACATTGTTGACTCAGAACGTGCTGAAGTTTTCATTTTCTTATGTCCAGAGCATAAGCCTGGAGAAAGGAAGCTATTTTTCCAATTGTTTTACGGGATTATTGTTGTTGAATTAGTTATCGAGTTTTCCTCTAGTCTTGTGAGTGGTGGGCTGCTGCCAGCTTGGAAATCAGAAAAGAATTTCCTAGGAGAGGGTGGGTCTTCATCCTGTTTTTTGTGCCTGGTCCAGACCTACTTAAACTTTAGTAGTCTTTTTGGCCATCCGGTCTGCCCTATAATTTATTAGCCTTTTCGGTCAAAGATAGTGAAAGTCGAAATTATACGTGAAGACAAAAGTATCATATCATTTGCAACTTGTCTAACAGAAAAATAGTCATGGATTACATTACTTAAAAATCATAAAAACTGATGAGAGAAACTGATGTGCAATCAGACACACCACGTGACAAGGATTGCCCAGCAGAGAGAATCATATGGTCTCTGTTCTGCCAACCATCGCCAAAATAGCCTCTTCTTCTTTATCTTGCAGACCATGAAAGCTGGGAGCGTGTCAAAGAGCAAAATATCAAGTATTTTGACCCCATCGCAGTTGCTTCTGTGGTGTTTTCAGAATAGCTGCACCAGAGTCTACCAAGAATGATGTCTCCATTGAATAACATTATTGGTCGTCAACAGCACTTCATGGTTCAGGCACTTCAGACGACCTACGAGTAAACTTAGGTAATTAATTGTGTCTAATTTCTTCTCGGTTATTTGGCAATATTGTCCATAGATTATTGGTAATAAGCTTTGAATCAATATTAGAAAAATCTTTGGTGAATATTTCTGAGATTTTCAGGTATGCAAAAATTTGGGAGCACATTTAAATGCACAAAAAACCTGAAGAGGGTAACATGTAGAGATTAATGTTCGCCCATCCCAAGCTCGATATCTCATGACGATGTCAGGACGGATGCTGAAACAGATATTGGAAATGGACTAATCCGATATTTGTCTTTGCCAATATCCGGCTATCGATGTAGGATGTTGGTTGCTATAGTACCGATATCTGATACATTTATCTCTCCCAATATTGGCTTCTGTTTTCTTCTCAAGGGTTAGCTGACAAGATCTCTCCCAATGTCTGTGTCGGATATTGGTTTTTAAAATATCCAATAAGTGAATAGAAATATATTCAAAATAATTTCTAAGTTTGTAGCTAAGCTACAAGGCGCTATAAATATAGTATGTGTAAGCATTTATATTTCTTAAAGGTTTTAAATTAATATTTCATACTTAGTCTGGCCCTGTCCAAAATGGCACAATAGCATGGACATTGGGGCCCAATATGTGTCTGCCAAACACTTATGCATCAGGATTGGTAGAGGCATGGTTTTTTTAGATTACAATATGTTCAGAAGTATTTATACTATTTTAAAATTTTTTAAATTTTTTCATATGGGACAGTGAGTGCTCATTTTTAAACCAGTACCTGGATATTGGATATCGTTATCCAGATAACAATTTTATGTATGGATTTCAATATCTGATATCCAGGTATTAGATTTTGATATTGGATATCAGATTTGATATATAGTACCACCATCCTCCATGTCTGAAGGCATACGATATGCGTCCTGATATTTGATACCAGATGGATATTTGACATCTGTCTGATATCCTGTTTCTAAAGCCTCCCTGATTTTATCTGGACATCTGATATCAGTTGTCTGATATTGAATGGATATCGGACGGCCAAACACTAGTACAAAATACAATGAAAGTCAAACTATGATTCTTGGAAACAGGCTAGCATCAATAGTGTATACGGGTTTGATCGCCGTCATCAGGTGATCTTCTCTCTTTCTTAAAAAAACATTAATAGGGTATATAAGATACAATTTCAAGGTTTGAAACATAAATCTGATGCATGGCACGACAATTGGTATTTGGATGAAATTTAGCCAATTTAAGAGGATTAATCTACTAATCACGATTAATGCTACCATGCATTATTCCAATCACTTCGATGAATGAGTCAAAAATATCATGAATGCATGTTATTGGTCGCAAGAAGACCCTATAAGTTACTATTCAATATGCTTGAAGAGAAAATTAGGTTCTTTCATTACATAAATGTTAGGGGACCAAAAAATAAAACAATATCATAATGTATGAAAAAAGTTATCATATTTTTAAACTAGAAGTGTGACTCTCAACTGCACTATGTACTCGTGAAAGCAAAATGCCAGTTCACAATGGAAATAATCTATGAAATGCAGATTAATGTGCACCAGTAATGCATTGAATAATCTTCAAATAATATCATATTACTGATCGACTTCTTGAGTGATTACCAGCCAAATATTATTCTTTTGTTCTCTACTAACAAAAATATTCAAGTAACTCAACTTAATAGGGGCCATTACATCCTTTATGGCAATGGAGTATTTATGGAAATATATGTGGTTGGCAAGTCAAACACACATTCCATATCTTGTTCCACGTCCATCAATGAAACCCATGAGTATATGATCAGACTTAGTGAATTATGATGAGATTGTAAAACAGATATCACTAGGCTTTTTAGGGTGGCCTAAATGTTTTTATTTGAAGGACGCATGAGGAGCACATCAAAGTATTCGTATAGAATAATACTATATAGTCTAACGCATATGATGAGTATGGTTGGTCTCGTTGCCATTAGTGTGGAGACACTAAGGATATATTTGGGGGTTATTTAGTAGAAAGAGTTCAATAAATTGATCTGCATCAATCCATGAATGGTATTATATCAAACTTACAATCAGGTTTACTCACATCATGGTTTTGTAAGTGGTCATTAGATTTAAGGCACCAAAAACATATTATGGACAAACAATTTTACTTTGACTATGACCTATTGATAACTTGCAAATTAACATGATTAATTAATGAATTTTACATTATATTTATGTGTCTTAGTGACTATATTTGCATGTTATCATATTAAAATACAGATAAATCACTTACACTTTCATTTTACTATTATTTCTGATTTTTTATCATTTATTACATGGAATTTAACCTCATTTCAGTGAATAAATATTTTTTCAGGGCCTTAAATATTTGGCTAAAGGTTGGTAAGGGCTTTTCAAAATTTTCTGGAATTTTTCCATATTTGTATATATTTTTTTGACCATTATATAGCCAAGAAATGATTTTTATATATTTAAATAATACATATTTAATTTATTTGGCATTTTATAATGTATTTATATATATACTAAAGGGCATCCATGTCATTCGCCCGCAATTCGGGCGAATGAGTGGATGATTCTTATTAAATAATAAGAGCGAGAGAGAGAACGATTGAATTTTTTTAAAAAAAATAATAAGGCCACCGACATGCAGGTGGGTTAAAAAATTAAGCAGCGTGCATGCGGTGTCGAGTTGTTGCGTGCATTAATGCACGCGGCAACCGACACACACGTCCAGGCTTAATTTATTTAAAAATAAAATAAGTCGTTAGCGCGTGCAGTTATTGCACGCGCTAACCGACATCCTTTTTAGGAATCGACGTTTTACGGCGTCGATTTTCTGCTTACACGTGGAAATTGACGCCGTAAAACAATAAAAAATAAATAAAAATGGTAAGCTCACTGCTTTTTTTGTAATACAGGTCAAAAATTGCGGCTCAACGGGAAGAAAGGCTGACGTGGCATTTTTATAGCCATTTAAAATACAGGAACTGTTTTTCAATCATCGTGGGCGGCGGACGCAGAAAACCATGTGTAAGAATGCGATCCAAGATGGCGGAAAACGAGAAAGAATGCGTCAGCCAGTTAGAAAAATTGTTTTTTTAAAAAATAAACAAGATGATCCAATGGCCTAGATTAATCGATAGTAAAACGACGATATCTAGAGATCTAGATGTCCGATTGGGCTGAGATTTTGAGGGTAGGTTCGTCCTTTCTCTCTCTTCAATCCAGACGGTTGGATCTTTAAATAGATCTGGAAATAGGCAAAAATCACTTTTTGAAGCTCTCTCCAAGGATTTGGCCAGGAAGGACACAAGGGATGCTTTGGAAGTCGACAGTTCTTGATTCTACACTCAAAGTTGTAAGTTTCTGATTTGTATTTCAATCTTATTCTTGAATCATTCTAAAATGCCAAGGCATGGGCGAAATGTACATGCCCTAGAAGTTGGTTTTGAATGAAATTAGCACTGCACTTTGATTCTGATTCAAGATCTGATTTTTGATCCTTAATTCTACATCAATTTATAACATTTCTGCTTCATTAGATTTTTAATTTAGGATTGGATTTCATCTTTTCCCCAAATTCCTCACTTTCTCTTTCTAGGTTAATTTGTCTAGTTTCTCTCTCTAGATTTCGATTTTTATTGTTTAGGAATTTAATTTAATATATAAAAAACCTAAAAAAAAAATTTGATTAAAAAATTCATCCATCTTGAAGTTCAATTTAAAAATCACTTTCTTGATTATTTAATTCCCAATTTTAATTCATAAAAAATGTCTTAATATTTTATAATAATGAGGAAAGTAATAATTTGAATTAATCTGATCTTAAAATTGAAATATTTCTATCTTGGGGCTTTGGACCTAAATATTTAAAATCAAAATTAAGTCTTACTTAACTTTGATTAATTAAAAATATTATTAAGCATAATTAAGATTTATTAGTTGCAAAATTAATTCATCTTTGAATTAATTCATTGAAATTGGATAAAAATTCTTATTTTTTGCCTCCCTGTGGTTCGACCCCTTGCTTACTCTATATTCTATATTTAGTGATTAACAGAAATTATAAATTTTATTGTATAAGTCTAACGCCAAATCAACAACATATTTACGTGCATTTTTAGGCTTATCACCTATGAGTTCCTAATTATGGGATTTTGAACAGTCTTAGTTTGAGTGTATCAAAAAGTTCATGAAGACAATTGAGTGGTCAAGATGGGATCATCCGACCTTGGTATAAAAGGAAACAACTCAAAGAAGATGATGCAATGAAGTGCTTGGCCAATGTAATAAAATATCAGAGGAAAATTCTCCAATGATTTCTGAATGCATCAATACTAACTTAGACGACCGATTAGGGCTTGACTGTTGACCATACCCTAAGTCATCCTAGGAGCATCAAATGGATGAAGTCGTGAGTAATACCAAGTCTACACAGAGCAATTTTGCCCAGTTCAAGATATATTTATTGGGACAAGTACCAAGCGCATCATTACAGAAATTCTAGCTATCCCGTCAAAAAACTTCAGCCCTGCGACACATGGAGGAGAAGTCGTGAGTACTCAATGGGATGACAACACATTATGGGAGCGTCACAATTTCACTCCGACAATGATTGATGTTGTCCAGAGAATGTCAGTCATATCGCCTCCCAGCTCCTTTGATGTTTGTGTAACTAATTTGGCAAAACATCTTTTATGTTTCCTAAATGCGCTTGGACTTTTCCATCTATAAATTTTTGTGATAAGATTTACACGATATTGAATTGTTGGGTATCTATGACCGTTTACGTACTAATTGTTGTTTGTCATGGACTCATTAATTTTGTTATTTTAACTTCTAGTGATTAATACCAAGTCTAAAAGTGAACAACTTTCAGCTCAAAAATTTAAACTTAAAAATGCCAAGTTTAATTTTGTCAATTAAACAACTGGTAAATTTGCAGGTACCAGAGTTCTGTAAATAGTACTTTTTCGCACGACCTACTCTACAGATGAAAAAATTAGTACAGTCGTTTCTTTATCATTTTAGTCATTTTTAATTAAAAATCTCAAATTATTATTTTAATTATATTATCTCTTACTTAAAATTTTATAATACCTTTACCACTAAAATTTATATTCTTCTTATAATAATATTAATTAAAATCTCTCCTCGCACTAGTCATCTTCTAGAATTTGCCAACATCTTAGTAAACTATTTCATCATGATAACAAACACACCCTAATAAAATATCCGTTTAAATTATTATCCCCCTCTTTTATATATTAGTATAATATATAATAACTTAGAATATTTTTAATTTAGTATACTTTGCTAAGTACAAAGCAATTTTTTCCCAACTCTGTGCAATTTTATGCAATTTACGAGCAATATAAGCAATTTTTAACTTTATGTGAAATTTTTTTCTGTTTTGTGTGAATTTGTTCGTTTGTGCGAATTTGTTTAGTTGTGCGAATTTGTTCGGTTGTGCGAATTTGTTCGATTTGTGCAAATTTGTTTGATTTGTGTGAATTTGTTCGGTTTGTATGAATTGTTCGGATTGTGCGAATTTGTGCGAACTGTGCGAATTTGTGTGAATTGTGCAAATTGTGCGAATTGTTCAAACATATGTTTTAATTTTCGCACATAAAAAGAACTATCACAATGAACAGACCCATGTGCAGTTCGTTTGTGCGAATTTTTTGTTCATTTTAAATGAACAGAACAGAATGACCATGTCTAGTTGTGAGCAAGCTTGAGCGCTCTGCATGCTCGCCTGCCCTATGGCTGCCATATGTGTTGCTGCCCTTGGCCGGCCCAAAAAACCAAATTATATATATACATATATATTCCTTCTTCATTTCATTAATTTTCTCTATTTATTTCTTTAATTTATTTTCTCCAACTTTGTTTTCTTCCCTGAAATAGCATAGAAACATATTGAATAGAGCATTAGAAAATGTTTGAAACATATTTTTACTAGGAAATTCTTAAGTATGTAGAACATGCATAAAAATGACATTAAAATACAATTTTAATAACTTGCTCTATTTAGTGCATGAAATGAAAAATTCTTATAAAATTGGAGAAAATACACATGAAATGATCCCAAAATAATTTTAAAATGTGTATGATTAGATGACACATTTTGGGTCTAACAAATACCCCTCTACTTAAACATTGGTAGTCCCTTAGCAATGATGTATAACATAGCCAAAAATTTTCTTATGATGATGGTTGACTTTAGAGTCTACTTCTCTTTCAAGTAGGTTAGCTCCCTTTGAAGGTGAGGGTTAGGTCAGGGAAATTCTCACCACATATCATTCTGTCTTTTCACTTGGGCTCCTCAAGAGTAGATTCCTCAATGAGCTTCTCTGCACACTTCGTAAAATTCCAATCCCGCTCTTTCTTTTGGTACTATCCAACACTCATGGAACTCAACATCTTGATGAGCACGCATACTATCGTCCACTCTATTTGAGAATATGTGGATAATTAAGCTTGGTGCCTCTCTGTTTTTTATTTTGTATACTTTTCATATTCCCCTTTATAGTTTTGCTTTGGCTTGTTTTGCCATCCGCGGGGTTGAAAATACGAGGCATATAGATCACACATTTCTCTGGCCCTTTCTCCATACCCTGCTTCTTGTTTCTCATAGCTTTCACCCTTTTTTGTAGGTGTTTGAGGTTTACCACTTGCAGGATGTAGATATGAATTTAGGAGCTTAGGCTTGGGACGAGAGATTTACAACGCATCTCAAGGCTATAAGGTGAGAATCAATGACCGTAGAATAGGCTCAGAAGTTCAGATTGGTAATTTTCATTCACAGGGTAGTACAGGGAATCACACACTGACTCACCGTATACTCTCAAGTGAGACACCAAGGACTGTCAATCGTGATCGTGGTGATAGATTCCTAGTTTCACCTCTCTTCCTCCTCAAGTGGTTCACCACACTATTCAAGATATGCTAGATCCCTCGTTCATTCTTCATCTAAGAAATCATCGACTTGGATGTTTAAGTGGGTTATGTGTGGATACACTTAAAGGAGCATGCGATGCAGCACGTGGTATGACTAAAATTTGCCACCCCCATTGACCTTTTAAGCTTATTAATGATGTCCAAAAAAGCACAAGTATTAGGGGTAGAAAGAAACAATTGAATTTAGCTCCTTCGCTTCCAACGTCTTGGCAACCTCATGGTCGGCTTGATCGACGCCACATGACGACTTCTATGGTTTCACCTCCTCGGCATTTAATTGGAAGCAAGTGAAATTCTAACTAGAAAGTCAACCAAGAGATTTAAATTCCAATGCTAAGGGACTAGAAATGATTTAACCTGGGGGTCTGATAACATGCATGTTTAGCGCTTTAATATGATCATATTTACATGTATATTTGCATTAAATCACTCATATTTGCATGTTATCATGCTTAAAATGATTAAATCTATTTTTAGAATGATTTTATGAATTTTTCGCATTTTTTGAAATTTTTCAAAACAATAGATTCTAACAGACTATAATTTTTGAGACAGAATATGATTTTTATGAAATTTGTTGACATTAAATTTGGAAAGATATGATTTTTATAAGTCTAAATATATATTTATACATATTTTTTGGGCTTTTATTTTATTTAATATGATTTTTATAGTATTTTTGGATTTTTTGGGGCAGGGTGTCGTGGCGCGCTCACGTCTACTCATATAAAACAAAGAAAAAAAGAAGAAAGAAGAAAGAGGGTGACATGGCACGCTCACGCGCTGCAACGTCAGCCTAGAGATAATGTTTTTATGCTCTTTTTTTTTTTCTTTGTCTTTTTTTAGGTACACGCGGCACGGAATACGTAAAGTACAAGCGGAGAATACAAAAAGTTCAGAATCTCAGTCGCTTTGACTTATTAACATACACGAAAAATGAGGACGTTGATGAGGAGAGAGAAGGAAATCAAGGGTTAGGATTGGCTCAACTTCAAACGGCCATAATTTTTGATCTACAACTCTGATTGAGCTGAAATTTTCAGCATTGCTTCATCTTCCCCTCTTTCCATCCATACCCTCTAATATAAATAAAGGCCTGGATCATTGTAAAATTCATCTTGAAGTTTCTTCCTACTTTTGTGGGAAGATTGAAAGATAGTGAGTTTTGGGATCTGTCACCATGACCCTGGCGGAATGTAAGGATCTAAGGTATGTGTCTTCACCTTACGTTGATCCTTTTCCAACACCATCGTTCACTTAATTAGTGTTTTTCATCATATCTTCACTCATAGTTTACTCATTTATATTCTCTTATCTCATCTCTCTATCATCTCCATCACATCGTCTACATTCAGCCACTATCATCCTTCGCACACTCGACCATCACAGTATCCTCAACGTTCACTTACTCGTTGTTAAATTAACATATAACTTACATCCTTTCACTCGATATCACTAGCTCATATCCTCTACTCTCGTTTTCATCTCTTCTCTCGTTAATCATCACTATCATAAGAAATTAATTCCTTAATCATCGTTCCCTATGGAGACGTTCCATACTCATCACTAAGTATGCTTAAGTACGGTTAAAAATATTTCTTATTGAATAATCTCAATTACCAACGACGAAAATTAAAAGCCCTAAAGTTGAGATTATTAGATACTTGATCCAATAGTCTGTGCAATAAAACTTGATACTAACTGCAAGTATATGTCATGATATCTAATTTTGGACACTCCAGTATCTCATATATGAGAAAAGTGAGACAAATTCAGATGATGGAATCATATATTTGGTGGATCCCATTGCTGCACAATTATTGCTTGTACTTTGGTATCCATCATGACATCCAATACTATACACTCCAATGTTTCATATATGGGAAAATCAAAACAAATTCAGATGACGACATTAGATATCAAGACATATCTCAGTTCTGCCCAATCAAACTAAATCCCGAACCTTATAAGTATTGCTCATCCTCTCATATCCATCCTAATATCCGATATCAGACACTCCAACATCTCATGACTGAGAATAATGAGGAAAATTTAGACACTGATATCATATATTGGTATGGATAGGAGTTCTTCCCAACTCAACCCAATCTAGAACCCTACAAGTGGTCTTCTGATATGCATCCCGATATCGGTTGTTTGATATCTGATATCCGTATAAAATCAGGGGAAGTTTCAGATACTGGATATTAGATATTGAATGGATATTAAATACCCATACAATACCGGATATTAGGACAGATGACATACTCCACTACATGTGGCATATGCGACTATGGATTTCGATACCCAATATCCGACATCAAACTCGTACCAAAAATAGTTAACCTGATATCTGGATATCCAAAAATTGGTATCCAATTTCTGGGTACCAGTAAAAAAGGGGGGACAAATTGTCCCATAAATGTTGTTTTTACAATAGTATAAATACCTCAGATCAATTGAATGTTGAAAAAACTAGCACTCTACCCTTTTCAATGACTGAATGTGCGACGTGGACATAATGGGCCCCCTAATAGGAGCCATCTGACCCATTTTGTTTTGCGTACGTCTACAGAACATACTAAATCAGAAGTGAAATATTAATTGAAAAACTTTATGATACGAAAAGATGCTCAAATAAAAAATATATGTGACTCCCGATTGCTTAGTTACACATCGTAAGTTATTCAAAATATACTTCTATTCATATGTAAGATATAAGAAAAACTGATATCTGAAGATGAAAGCCAATGTCGTCATTCAACCTTTGAGAAGAGGACATATGCCAATATCAAGACGTAACTTTTGGGTTTGGTGCCTGGGTTTGTCCATGGAAAGCACGTTTCCATGGATGCGAAAGCGTGTCGATCGATTCATAATTGATCTTTAAAATTGAAACATTGAATGTACTTGGTGGGGACAACAAGGGACCCCTCCCCCCACTTAGACAAACTTCTGTTTATCCCTTTTTATTTTTATTTTCTTTCTTTTAATAGTTCTCAGTTTTTTAATTGTAATCCCAAACGTCTCAAGGGAGAAGGTTATAAAAGCCCCCTCCCTTGACGTGAACGCTTGGTGAATTTTGGAATAGAAAAAGAGTTTCATTTTCACCCCTGGTATCTTCGGTGCCGTCGCGTTATCGCCGCGCCGATGCTTGGACAACAAATCCTCCTCCTCTCCATTGCGACCACCCGTTGTTGTCATCCGCCTGCACTCCACCCACCTTCGCTGTCCACCGCAGTCCTGCCTCAATTTGGTATCAGAGCGCAAGATCCTAATGGATGAATCTCAATTAGATTCTTCATTCTACCAAGCAGCATATCGTGCCGTATTCGAAGGAATTCAGCAGATTAATGATACCCTCCAGCGTTTTGAGTTCAACATGGACAGGGTCAAAGCACGCATGAGGCGTCCCATTCTCCCCAGTGAGCTTCCCGTCAGCCGTGGGGAGAATCATCTAGAGCCGCTTCAAGCGTTGCCAGCATCGATTCAATGGCCACCTCGGCCATTCGCATCGCTACCCATAGCCTCCTCCATGGCTCCCACCGTCTCTACCCCTCTGCCGTCGACGGAGACCTCATCTCCCCTGGCAACACAACCATCCAACCCTAATGTCCATGACTGTCTGCTTTCAGATCCAATACGTCTCGCTAGTGGGTCTTGCAAACCCGCCCTTGCAGGGGGATCCGATCTCGCCTGCCCAACTCCAACATTGTCCAAGCCTTTTTTTCAGGTCACAATGGATCCGTTTCGGCTCCATGTTGGGCCTCGTGGATCCACCCTAGTAGAGAAATCGGATCCCACCTGCCCAGCCTTCGGCGCACAACATCTGCGCCGCCATCCCTAGCCTCTGCCCGAGCCGCTGCCCGAGCCTCTTACGCCGCTACCTGAGCCGCCGACCAACTAGTTTGAGCTGTTGCTCGAGCCGTCGCCCGCGCCTCTCGCGCCACTCGAGCCACCGAAGCTGCTGGCCGCACATCCAGAGCCGCCGGAGCCTCCGGCTGCACATCCCTAGCCTCCGCCCGAGCCGCCACCCGCGCCTCCTGCGCCGCTGCCCGCACTGCCAGAACTGTCGCCAGAGCTACCGCCTGAACCGCCACCTGAGTAGCCGGCTGCACATCCTGAGCCTCCACTCGAGTCGCCACTCGTGCCTCCTGTGCCGCTGCCTGCGCCGCCAGAGCCAACGCCTGAACTGCCGCCCAAGCCTCCTGAGCTGTCGGCTGCACATCCTGAGCCGCTGCCCGCGCATCATGCACCGTTGCCTCACGTCGCGGGTCAAGCATTCCCAACTGTTTGTGACAATGACTCAGAGGGAAACACCCCCAGCGTGCATCCTGGTCGACCTCGCCCCGACTGTTTGTGATTATGTCTCAGAGAGCCGGAACAAACACTCAACCAAACATCCTCCCAAGCATGTGTCTATCTGCCAAACACCCTACCCCCTAGCTGTTTGTGACAATGAGTGCCATCACCATGCCAAGCACACGACGTGTGCATGCTCAAGAGTCAAGACCAATTGCAACACACATCCAGGTAACTCGTTGGAGGCGAGTTCTCAAAGAGGGGGAGAATTGGTGGGGAACGACAGTGGAACCCCCTCCCCCCCCTTACTAGGTAAACTTCCGTTTATCCCTTTTTATTTTTCTTTTCTTTCTTTTAATAGTTTTTAGTTTTTTTTATTGTAATCCCAAGAATCTCCAAGGAGAAGGTTATAAAAGCTCCCTCCCTCGACGTGAACAGTTGGTGAATTTTGGAATAGAAAAAGAATTTCATTTTCACCCCTGCTGTCCTCGGCGCCGCCGTGTTATCGCCGTGCCACTGCTTGGACGGCAATGTTATGCAGGAAGAGGAAGAATCCTCTTCCTCTCCCTTGCGACGACCCGTTGTCATCATTCGCCCGCACTCCGCCCACCTTCGCTGTCCACCGGCGTCCTGCATCAGTACCTTTTTGAGGAACTTATCCCACCCTTGACATGCTCACTTTGAGATCATTCCAAAGCCGTTCATGCGTCCGGCCTCTAGAAGTATCTACGCGATCACTCGATGCTTGTATCTCCACCTCTTCTTGCTCAACTCTCCTTGGAGACTCTCTCCTTAGTTGAGTAGTGATGTAGAGAATGAAGAAAGGGAGAGGTTCTCAAATCTAGATTACATGGGTGCTTAAAATGATTGCCCTTTTCCCTCTTTATATTTCACTTAAGGTTTTTTTTCAAAATCCTAAAAGTAAAATATATCCACCAATGTCCTTATGAACTTATGCGTTTGACCCTCTAGGCCCATTTATCATTCTAGTAAATAACTTTAGTGGCTCGATAATATTTTTTTATCAACCTTATTAATTAACTATATCAGCATATAGATTAATTAAGTAAGGATCGATTTAACCCAATCGATTGGTTAAGTTTCCAGCCCATGGGGTGGCATGCTACACTTCGTGCTCTAGAAGATATCGAATAGTGTTGAACTCTCTCATGGAACCTTTACCGTCACTGGTTACCGTATATGTATAATCCATCATCTGCACGAGACTCTCAAACGACCAAGGGTAGGGTTTATCGTCAAATCCTAATCCGTCATTCGATTAGTACTGATGCGTAACGGGGATCATTGGAGATTGCCTTCTCCAATATCCTCACTACCATGGCCAGGGATTCTTCTACATCGTCTTCCTTGAATTGATCTCCTCTAATACCAATGGCAGATGATCTCGTCTTGACCACTCAATCATATCCATGAGCTTCTTACTACATCTGAGATATGACTTACTTTGAATACCATGATAAAGGCTCCTAAGTCATAGTCAAAATGTAGTCTTCTATTCACGAGATGTCCTTGGTGTCTCAGGTCCATAGATCACTTATACAACTGTGACATGAATCAACCTGATTAGCGTTTACGTATAGTACCATTCAGGGACTCATACAGATCAATTCAATGAACTCTTTATCCAGAGAGCACTCACTATCTGTCCTTAGTGTTGCCACACTAATAGCCACAAGTTCAGCTATACTTATCGTATAAGTATGATCATATAGTGCTATTCTATTATGATAGTTCGATGTCTGTCATGACTATCCATCAAGTATGAATATTTCGAATACATGTTTAAAGACTAGCGTTCACTGTATTATGATCTCATCGTAAATCACTTAGTCATTGCATGTATTCATGGACTTCATTATAAACATCACAAAGAATAATAATGAACATAAATTTTTATTCAATGAACTTAAATAAACATGGTAGTGTGATTGGCTTGACGGCTACATAATATCCATCAGCAATTGATGCAAGACAATGGGAGAGAGCAGAAAGCAGTGGTGGCTATGAAAAGTGGAGATGAACAGGCAGAACGTGGCAGCGGTCTTGTGACAGACGGTTGGCCAACAAAGAGACCAAGGGGGAGAAGATGGCGGATGGTGGAGGGTGAGGGTCATGCTCGGCTCCGGCCAGCGACAATGGGTGAATGTGGGGTGGCGTGCTTGCTACAGGCAAGCGGCGTGCATGCGGAGGAGCAATGTACTCACTACAGGCGAGCATGTGTTGGATAGACAGAAGACGGCTATAGGCAGGCATCATGCTGGCATCTGGCTAGTCCTAGCAGGGAATCGGCGATTACAACCAGTGGCAGCGTCGGGCCATAGGTAGAACCCAAGGTAAATATGAAGAATCTCTTTGTTCAAAATTTCACCAACGTCTACTTCAAGGGAGGGGGCTTTTATAGCCAGTTCCGTTGTGGCTTTTGGAATTCAAATAAAAACCCAAAATATTCTAAAAAGGCCGGTTATGTTCTGCTCTGTGTCATGATGCCAACCTTTAGAGTAACCATCCGCACCCCGTGTGTTCCCTACGAAGAACAATGTCAAATATTGGTACTGTAGCAATCGATATTCCATTTCGTCAATAGGGATGGACATGCGTCATCCATCACGTCACACGTCATTGTGACGGAAACATGATGGATGACGTGACAGTGACAGTGACGCAATTAGAGGTTCATGATGGTGACAGTGACGGATGACGGACTGGTCGTGACAAGGACGAGATGTTGACGGGGTGCCTCGGACGCGTGACGTGAAGGAACGGCCATCACGGATGACGGCTGTGACGGATTTTTAAAAAAGTTTATAAAGTGACATAAAATATGTATAAAAATCATATTTTTTAAGCTTTCCGACGGCCAAGATTTCGTGGTGTCGATATTTCACTTTCTTGGCATTTTGCACATAAGTCACTGGTTATTGTGCGTGCGGGTGCACAAACCAACGTCGCCTGCAAATAATTGGAGATATACCCCACCGACTCTCTGTCCTCCAAATTTCCCTAATAATTAAAAATAATTTTTTTTAGGATTTTTTTTCACGTCACGGGTGAGGTGACGCCGTCCGGTGAGGGGGACGTGACGGGAGGCCATACGAAGGGACGCGTGACGATAATCTGACGGTTTTTTCTCCATATACTGGGACGTGTGACGGGACGGTGACGTGACGAAACACCATTCGTCATGTTTTGTCATCCGTTCTGTCACATCCGGAGCGTCACATCCCGGATGTGCCCTTCCCTAATCACCAACCGACATCCAGATATCTGTATAGATGGATATCTGATACTCATTTCCGAGATCTAGTTCGGCATCCGCCCCGACATCGCCATCCAGCGGAAGATGGGCAATTGGGGGGATGTCGCGAACAGTACTTAAGGCGAAAACGGCCACTACAAGTGAGACCGATCGGAGGTTAGCAATTAACCAAGGATCTGACTATTCTGATGCATCAATGGCGCGAACGGGTCCTTCTGTTCGCCTGCGCTGCGGTCGGAATTTTTGTATCTGCAGGTAATGATCGATGATTGATTTCCCTGGCCTTCTGAGTCTGGACTCGTTGCGAGATTTCGTATTGATTTGAAAAGTGCTATGCACATCCTCTATTTTCTGCTCACGCGTGTATGAAAGATCGTTTTTTTCTCGATCTTCCTTGACTACGACGAGGGATAACACCCAGTCGTATTTTCATACGTTTATTGGGCGATACAGTTTTTTTTTTTGAAAGATTTAATGGGCGATATAGGATCTGACTCGGAGAAAATCATCGTTCTCAGATTTGATACTAGTTTCATTTTTAGTACTCCGATTGTTCGTCCAGGTAGTTAGATGTGGAATACAAGCGGGGAAGACTCGAAAACTGTCGCTTGATGGGGACGAAAGAAGATGGGCGTGTGGCAGGGGGGCTGGAGTGAATCTCCAGCTCGTCAGTTGCATCGTCAGAGGTATCCGAAAGGTGTGTTTTCATCATTTATTCTTTGATGATAACTCGCTCGTCTTACGATTAAACGAATTTTTTTTCTGATTTATGCGTAAACTTTACGGCCAGGAATCGGTATCTTCGTCGATGTTTACAGGAGTAAAGATGTCATCAATGAGTGATAATTTGTGGGTTGCCGGTGTAAAGATAGGTCGAAATGTGCAATTCGATTCGGAATTCTAACTTCTGTTCGTAATTTTTTTTTGAAAGGAACTGCTGTTTGTTCATGGGTCCGAAATATTACCGGCTAGAAAGATAGACCATTTTGTGAATGACGTGTGTGTTCTAGTGAAACAATTTATTTAAATCCTGGATTAATACTACAATATGATTTACTTCAAAGTAATCTCCCCAAACGCTTTTCAGGATGCATATATTCCTGAAATTCCTGTTATTTATCTGTGGTTTCTCATCAATGCGGCACTCGTTGAGGATAATCGTCTTCTTCCCATTCCATATGTTTAATTGTGTGGTGGGCAGCCATCAGCTTGGAAGACAGAAAAGAACTTCCTGCTAGAGGCACAAGCCCTAATTGGGTGCTTGCTCTTGTCACGTAGGATAGAAGAAACATTTTTCTCTCTTAGCCAAAAGAGCGCCAAACTCGGAGATCGTCGGCAATGGCGCATTCTGCATTTGATGCTGTGGAGGCAGTGCGGGGATCTCCGGCCAGGATCGAGGTTGCCGGAGTCCATGGCAGCAAGATTCTGATGGGATGCTCTGACTGTGCTCTTCGGATATACGCGCCATTGCAGGCAGTGGAGACATTAGGCTGGTCGGCGGCACATGGAAAGGAGATGAGGAAGGAGAATTATGTACTGGAGAGGACAGTGTCGGGCTTCTGGAGAAAGAGTCCTGTAGCCATGGAGGTTTCCAAGTCCAGGGATCTCCTCCTCAGTCTGTCAGAGTGGATTGCTTTCCACAGGCTCCCCAACCTGGAGACGGTGGCAGTCATTGGGAAGACCAAGGGTGCCTCTGTGTATAGCTGGGACGATCACAGGGGCTTTCTCTGCGTCGGAAGGCAGAAGAAGGTTGGCATTTTCCGATTTGATGGTAAACTTTCTACTTCTGTACTGTCACCTTTTTATCTTAAATTACAATTTAAGTTGAGTGCTATGCATTAGTTCTTTCGAGATCATTTATTAAGCGGACTAGATGGATGTCGGTGTGGTTCATTGCCTTTTGGTACTAGGGTGAATCTATTGCTGGACAGATACTTTTATTCGAATTGTTCACAAACTCAAAAATCGGATATTCATTTTGAGTTACGATAGGGGGTGGTTTTTCACTTTGAAGGCAGAATTTCTTAGGCTGTCTGCTGGAAATTAGGAAATACATTCTTCAAAATAGTCTGTTAAACTTGTTTTTGCTCTTTCAATTTGTGTTTTTGTTTTGGGAAGATGGGTAGTTTTCATGGTAAAGTGCAATGCAAGTGTGCTTTTGCTTTTGTAATTTTTGATATTATCTTACGGGATTTTACCTGTTTGGAGGTCGAGATTTCTTGGAAGTGAAGGAATTAGGAGTTCCTGACGTTGTGAAGTCCATGGCTTGGTGCGGTGAGAACATATGCTTGGGAATCAAGAGGGAGTACATGATTCTGAATAGTGCTACTGGAGCTCTATCAGAGGTTTTCCCATCTGGAAGGATTGCTCCTCCTCTTGTCATTCCACTTTCTTCTGGCGATCTTATTCTCGGAAAGGTAGCTTCCCTGTTTCTATAGAATTTGTCTTTTCAAGGCGAAGTATCTCTCAACATGATTTGTTTTTTTTAAAATTTTAGAATATATTCCCAGAGACCTTTTGCCCGAACATAACCTGTCGTTCAAACATTTACTAATTTTACTCATGGTCTACAAACAAGGTTGGACATTGAATGGAAATTCTATCAGTATTTGATCTTTCCCGGAGAGGATCAAAGGGGTTAGAGAAGGAAGGGCCAGTGGAGAAGCAGTCTTACAGTGGGAAACCCAAAGACCGGTACATCAAACTGTGTGCTGTTAACCTGGCCCTTGATGAAATGCCGTCCATTAACTCATCCATTATCATATCATTTATTGTTGAGTTCTGATAAGGCCCCCACTGTAATTAGTCGTCCCAATTTTTTCAAAGAAAAAAGGAAGGTCATCCGAGATCGGCGATAAACCTGATATTATGGAGATATAATCAAGGACCAAACTGGTAAGGAGGAGTGGGGATTGCCTTTTGCAGTGCGCTGGGTAATATGGCTTTATTGTAATGAAGTTTTTTCTAGGTACTCCAGGCATTGCTGGACTACATCGTACAAGACAAGACTTGCCTTGTCTCATTTTGGTTAGAGGGATATGAACAGAGAGTGTGGGTGCTCGTTTGGGTTACTTGTGTATTTATTGATCTCTTATATCAATCATATTGAGAGGGTCACTGACCTCAGGTGATCTTCCTCTCATCTTAGAAAAAATCCTCCACTTCATGAACCACGCCCTCTGTCGAAGTCGTCCTCCCCTTGAAAACAACCTCATAGGAATGCAGCCAGATGGCCCATCGAACTGCTTCTAGGTCTTCCCCATTCCGCCTCTGTGAGAGGCCCAGAAGGCGTCATCTTAAGTAACATCCACCCATGGAGTCTTGTGCGTAACATATTCTTTGATTGATTCCATCGGAGGCCTCATCTGAGGTCACTTTCAAATACAGTATTCTTAAAATAAGATTCTAAAACAATCAAACAAATTCTTTGATTTATGAACCTTCTAGGTTCATTTGTGCCTCTTCAAGAAGCTAATGGCTCTAGATTCCACCACCGTTGGCTGTTTCAATAAGGTACTTGGTGCGGATTACACAAATATATTCTGCATTGAATACTTTATTGAAACATTCAATGAACATATAACGTTTGTTCAATTGTAAGCTGGAGGATTCAAGAGCTATTAGCTTCTTGAAGAAGTGCAAACGAAACCACAATGTTCATCAATCAACTACACCTACTAAAGTTTCTTGAGGCTTATTTTTTTCCTTTCATTTTTTCTTTACATATTACTTGAAATACTGTTACACGTCAAAGTTTATCTTTAGATTGATGTTTATTTGTATTTACCCCCAGTTGATTGTTTCCAGTGAGAACGCGTACACCATTGAATATCGCCTCCATTTTAATCTTATTCCCTACCTCGCCACTTCACTCAAATGATTAGCGAATTATTTTAAATTTTATGAGCTTCCCATCGCCTAATAAATTTGATGATTATTTCAACTAATTTGATGAAGATCGTTCCGTTTATGCCGATTATTTTTTATTTAAATTCTCAGAATTTTCAATATATGACTAGAAAGAAAATAAATAATGGTTTTGCCCATTTTCTAACAATGACTGTTTAAAATTCTCATTTTTTAGAAGTTTTATTGAGTTCTTTCCCGGGATGAAGATCTTGTGCTTTGTGGTGATGAAAAATTTTCAGGACAATATTGGAGTATTTGTTGATCAAAATGGAAAGCTTTCACAAGATGGTAGAATTTGTTGGGTTGAGCCCCCCGCATCTGTTATTATCGACTGGCCCTACACAATTGCTAGACTACCGAAGTATCTTGAGGTAGAATGTCTTTTTCAGGCGATGATGTGATTGAAATCTTACTCAGCTGTCTAGTTTTTTAAGACCAGTTCCCAATTGTAAGCTGTTTTATCTAACTTCCAACTTTTGGTTGCAGATAAGATCTCTCAGAGCTCCGTATCCTCTTGTTCAGACAATTTACCTGAGAGATATTCATATCCTCCTTGAAAGCAGTGGCTATGTCATTGCTGCCTCTGGAAGTTCTTTGTATTGGCTGCTGCCTGTTCCTATTGATGTTCAGGTACTTCAATGATTTTAAGAAGTACTAGGGTCTTTGTAATCTTTTCCCCCTATTTTTAATTGAGTGTCTTACGTTGTGGAGTGCAATGAAAAATTCACGTGTCCTTTTTTACATGTATTTTAAGGGGGTATTTTTATTTATCTCCTTTTTGGATTTTACAGATAGTGCAACTTACAGCATCCGGAGACTTTGAGGAGGCTTTGGCTTTATGCAAATTACTTCCGCAGGAGGATTCAGCTCTGCGAGCAGCCAAAGAAGGATCCATACATATTCGGTGAAATTCAATTCCTATAGTTTGTTTCTTTCCAGATCGATGATCTACTATCGTTTAATTGGTATCTTGAAGGCAGCAGTTGAGGAGACAGTTGATCTAAATTAATGCCTTCCTTCTACGACATCCATTAACACTAAGAGTGATCACAGTTTTAGAATATTTCTAATTTAAAGCAGTCTATTAATTCATGGTTCACTCCCTGCCATCTGATGAATCACTTGTTTTCAGTTATGCCCATTCCTTATTTGACAAAGAAAATTATGAAGAGGCAATGGATCAGTTTATGGCATCTTTAGTGGACATCACCTATGTACTATCGCTTTACCCTTCTATTGTTCTGCCCAAGACCACGGTGATTCCAGATGCCGAGAAGCTTCCAGATTTATCAGATGTTTATTACCTATCCGGGGCATCATCAGATGCTTCTGATGAATTGGAAGCCTCACCTACTGCACAGTTTGTGGATTTTGATGAAAAAGCCGCTCTAAAAGCAAAGAAAACGCAGCACAATGCTCTTATGGCGCTTGCAAAATATTTAAATAAGAAGAGATATGCCATAATCGAGAGGGCTGTTTCAGAGGTGACAGATGAAGTTGTGATGCGAGCCGTGCAGGGCAGTTCGCACAAAACAAATAATTTAAGCAAGGTAGTCTATGCTGTTTGCAATAAAATATGTAATGTTAACCATGATGAAAATTTTTGCGTTTCTGTTAGGCTCTTATCATTTCTTTGTTAGGGTTTTGAGTTGGGGATGATGGTGCCATTTCACATTTATGAGAGGCGTTCATTTTATCAAAAAATGGACCTTTTATTTGTACACTGCTTACAATTAGTGTTTGCCGATGGCGATTATGGTAGCTAGTCATCATCTTCCCCATCATTCATCATTGCCAGGATGAGATGATGTTGACAAAGTTGTCATCATCTCTTGCCCGTGGTCAGGAGGAGGATGATTTTGTCGTGTCATCTCCTCTCATCATTGTCGTTTTGCTAGTCGCAGGCAGGATGATGATGAGAGACGATGCCAAAATTGTCATCGGCATCTTTATTTGCCTGCAGTAGGATGATAAAATTTTCATCATTGTCTTTGGGTGGTAGGTTTTTGGATGAGAATGTTGATTTTCATCATTGTCTGCAAAAACACTTACAACCATTGCACAACTAAGTACTTAATTTGGAAATAACCATCGTGATTGTAAAAAAAATTGGTCCAGGTCCGTGGTTCTCATCACATCAGCTCAGTTGCCAGAGAAAGGGCATCCATACTAGACACTGCTCTACTTCAAGCTATCGTTCTTACCGGTCAATCGAGTGGAGCATTGGAAATTCTGAAAGGGCCAAACTACTGCGATCTGAAGATCAGCGAGGAGTTCCTTCTTGAAAAGGAGTGTCATGACCTTCTCCTGGAGCTTTACAAGAGCAATCAAATGCATCGTGATGCCCTAAAACTACTAGTTCAACTAGTTGAAGAATCCAGTGCCAATCAGTCCAGTGCTGAGAACCCTCGCAATTTCAAGCCAGATATGGTTATTGATTACCTTAAGGTTTGGGATTTCATTTCTTACAACTCCTTTTTAAAGGATAGTACCGGGAACAGTTTTTCTTATATTTTTATTCTGAAAATCAGATTTTTGAGATTGACCAAGATAGTGATTTTATCACTGAACTAGAAAGTTCTTTTACTCACCCCAATTAAAGTCATATGAACGGTCTCTCTAAAAACAGCAGTTGGTACGAACTTTGTTTCATTTACGATACTCAATATAGTTGGAATGATCGTATGAACGGTTGCTTTGCCTCTCTCTCCATAACAACAATGACTTCATCTAAGCTCATTATCCTACTGTAACCTATCTCTTACTTTAAGCTACTTGGTTGATATGTTATCCTATGATATGTTTAGATAGATGAGAGGTGGAGTTAATTATTTTCTACATTTAATGGTTATTTCTGCAAAAGTTAATGTACATTAAAAGTCCCTCAACGTGACAGTCCTTTCCTCATCTTCCGTTCAAACTCAATTTCCAAAGTTATTCATGTTTAATAACCGTGGGAGAGGATTGGTTACACGAGTTTTCTAAGTTTTTGTTTTATAAATCTTCGATTTTTAATAGCTTAATCTATGGAATTCTGTAGAAAATGATTTTTTTTTTTTTTTGAAGAGACTGTAGAAAATGATAACTGACAGTATTTTTATTTTTTTCATTTTTTCAGCCGCTTTGTGGATCGGATCCCATGCTTGTTTTGGAATTCTCAATGCACGTCCTTGATAGCTGCCCAACACAGGCCATTGAACTATTCTTATCGGAAAATATTCCGTCTGACTTGGTCAACTCCTATCTAAAACAACGTGCGCCAAATATGCAATCAAAGTATCTTGAACTAATGCTCTCAATGAATGAATCTGGCGTCTCGCCAAATTTGCAGTACGAATTAGTAAGGCCTCTCCATCTGTCCCCCATGTATACCTACAACTTAAGAAACCCCAGGATTAAACCGTAATGATTTTCTTTTTTCAGGTCCAGATTTATCTTTCAGAGGTGCTTGATTGGTTTAAGGACCTCAATGAGCAAGGGAAGTGGGACGAGAAGACTTACACTCCAACGCGTAGGAAACTGCTCTCAGCGTTGGAAGGGATCTCAGAAAACAACTCTGGAACCCTAATAAAACGACTCCCTCCCAATGCCCTCTATGAAGAACACGCCATCTTACTGGGTAGACTAAACCAGCATCACCTTGCCTTATCTTTATATGTTCACAAGGTATGTCTTTATAAAGCCCAGTAAAATCCTAATTTAAAAATATAGTATTCAATGATTTTTTTTCAACTTCCAGCTTCATTTACCCGAACTCGCATTGAGTTACTGTGATCGTGTATATGAAACTGACTCCTTGAGGAAGGGCTTTAGTATCTATTTGAATCTTCTGCAACTATATCTGAATCCACGTAGTTCACCAAAAGAACTTGAGAAGAGATCAAGGAATCTTTTGCCTAAAGACAGACCCAGTCAACGTGTACTCAAGAAAGTCATGACGATTGAGAGTGCAGAAGACTCGCGTAATGTTCCCAGCAGTACGGATAGCGGGCGTAGTGACTGTGATAGCGATGATGTGGCAGATGGCGTCGATCATACAATGTTAAATTATGCGCTGGAGCTGTTGACCCAAAGGTGGGACAGAATCAATGGTGCCCAAGCTCTACGTCTATTGCCTGGAAAAACCAAGCTTATGGTAAAACTTGGACCTTTAATTTTGGGCTTCTTTTCTTAGTTTTTATGTCATTAGATAGAATTTAAAACTGGTCAATGTTCAAAAAATGTGATAATATAATGTGTAATGTTGCTTTAAAGCATGGCAGTGAGTTAATTCCGAGTAATCCTATTGAAGATATTACATTGAGTTACTTGCTCATTTATGCCTTATTCTCTAACAAGCACTTGGGTATTTGTGTTTTATGCAGAATTTGGTTCCGTTTCTTGAACCTCTTCTCAGGAAATCTAGCGAGGGACGTAGAAACTACTCGATCATAAGGAATTTGAGATACAGTGAAAACCTCCAGGTAAAATAATTGAAATGATTTTTCATTTGAGACATTTGTTGGCAAAGGTTTCTGTTCTTGAAATCCTGTGTTCTTAGAACCGTTGACTGTTCTCTTGTACTAATTTTTTCCCCCAACTCATTTCATCAAAACGGAATTATCAGGCAAAGGAAGAGCTGTTAAAGCAGCAAAAGCCAGGATTTAAGATCGACGGAGACAGCACATGTTCTCTATGTCGAAAGAAAATAGGGACCAGTGTCTTCGTGGTCTACCCTAACAGGAAGACACTTGTACACTTTGTTTGCTTTAGGGAGTCTCAGAGGCTAAGATTGAGGGCTGGACCTTGAAGTTATCTGTAAGTCTATTGATAATCTTTACAGGTATTTGTTCTCTCTCATTCTGTATATATATACATATCTATCTACCCCTTTCCCTCCCTTCCTCTCTCTCTCTCTATCTATCTACCTACTCCCTTCTCTCCCTCTCTCTCTGTCTACTCACTTCCCTCCCTCCCTTTCTCTATCTGCACACTTTCCTTACTCCATCTATCCATCCATCTATCTATCTATACATCTATCTATATCTTTATCTATCAATTTATCAATTCCCTTCCCCCGCTCTCTTTATCTATCTAATCTACATCCTTCCCCCCCTCTCTCTATCTGTATATCTACCGCCTTCCCTCTCTCTCTCTTTATCTATCTATCTATCTACCCCTTCCTCCCTCTCCCTTTCTCTCTCCTGATTATTACGTCCATAACTAAAATACACTGATATTTATTTGAATGTGGCTCTACAGGATCTCCACACTTTAAAGGAATATGATTTTAGCTCAGAGGGTGACCTTATATACCATACCAGTTCGTTATGTATGGGTGATGAGATTCCGTTGATACAGAGCAAATTCCAATAGACTTGTTGAATTTAACGTTCCCATTGGCATGAATCCAGCAGGAATTGAACCTACAAATTTGCCAATTATGAGTTGGGTGCTTAACAGGGATGAAATCTTTAACAGGGACCATCCAATTGAAATGAAATCTTTAGGAGGAAACAACATCAATTCAAATCCTGGATCTTCGAATTCAGTGACATATTGAGGGAGATCAAGAATTCTCACTATTTCTTAGATTCATGGATCAAATTTGATTCAGTGGGATCTTTCACTCACATTTTTTTCCACCAAGCACATTTTATGAATCTCGTTGACCCCCGAATTTGAGTAATGTACTTTCACGTGATTCGCATGATTCAACATGCAATAAATATTTCAGGATAAAAGGCGTAGTGCTACTTGCCGTATTGGTCCTTATATCTCGTATTAACGATCAAAATATGGATGAAAGAAAAAATATCTATTTGATGGGGCTTCTTCCTATTCCTGATTATAGAACACCCCAATTCAATGAGAAAGAATGGGGGTGTCTAATCCCACCCCATAAACTTAGTGCGCCTTGTGTGCCTTGTGTGAGTCTCTCATGATATAAATCCTTCTTGATCTTCGTGAAGACCGTCAAGATGAAAGAGAAGAGTTAGTGTGCCTCCTCTAGCCCTCTAGTGCCTCTAAAGGAGTCCTCGCTATTCACCTTCTTTCTTGAGAAGATGGGGATATTGGGGTCAAAACAAGGCTTTAAAGGGTGAAGAGAGAACCTATCCACTCTGGACTGTATCAGCCATGATACAAAAGCCCTCCTAGGGCCATTTGATTGGATTACATCTTCACATTACTGGCCTTCGCCGGTCGGCCGACAGGGATGACGACCAGGTAGTGGAGGACAGTTTTCAGTCTCCACAAGATGGGTCAAACTGTTATGATTAAGTTATTAGCAGACGCTGATGAATCAGAAGCATCTAGGATGAAATAAGAGTAAGTCCTAAAAATGTTTTAAATCTCTGCAATTGATCTTATAAAAAAAGGTCGGAAGGCTGCGATTATGTGTGTATACTTAAAACAAAACCTGTTATGACATATGTTTTGGCCTGGATCAGCTCGAAGCTTGATCATTTTTTCTTTCTTATATTATTAAGATCATGTTCCATTGCGCTGCAATCTATCTCCTTGTTTGGTAAACTTTGTGATGTACCCGAGCTAAGACAGTTTAGAATTCCATGGATAGGAACTTTTAGCTCATAGCCAAAGTAAAACCATCCCTCCACAAAATGCCTTTGATGGCTCAGATATAAGCACCACTACACAACCATGATGTAAGTCAACCTAATCTACAGTTTGATGTAATACAATTTAGGGATTCACACGCATTTATTTGACAAACTATTTCTCGTAAGGAGTGGCCATTATCTATCCTTAATGTCTCCATAGTAATGGCTAAGAGATAGACCATACTCATCATACTAGTGAGACTAGATAGTATTATTATATCCATATATTTCAATTGCATTGTTGGGTATCCTTTGAATATGAATATTTTAAACACATGCTTAGAAACTAGTAATCTCTTTTCCATGATCTCATAATAATTCTTTTAGTCGAATCATAAATTCTTGGACTTCACTGTAAACATCACATGTGAATTATAATGAATATTAAATTAATGAACATTTAATGATGTATGTAATGTGGATTGGCTTGTAAAAACTTTAAGGGTATAAATTTTATTTTTTAATTCTATAAAATATCTTTTAAATATAGTCATCTGATTTATTGGATAGTTATCTATCATTAAGATTTTTCATTGAATATCATGAATAATTATTCTAAAAATATGACACTATAGCATCATAAAATTACTACATCATAATGTGTCAATCATGAGTTAATGAATGATTTTTTGTTATGTGATAGGAGATGTGGTGATAGGGAAAAAATATCAATTTTCTTTAAAATAAATGCAATGGATACAACAGCCATGTGTAAAATCAAAAAATACGATGATTTAAAATTGACATAAATGTGAAAATAAAGTAAGACACCTGTCTGCATAGCAAGTTAAATGCAATTTTGTGGGTCTAGAAAGTGTGTGTAAGTGCAAAACAGGTGCAGTTTTGGACAAAAACAAAATGGTTCAAAATGATTCAACTTCAGAATGCGACACTAAATGATCCAGATATAGATTTAGGGTGAAACTTTAAGGGTAAATTTGTCTCAATCTGAACAGTAAATTAAAAATTATAACCTAGTAAAAAACATAAGTAGGCCTACAGAAGTGAAGTAATTACATGCGCCATCAATATTCTGTGCCCAAATTGCTGATTAGAGTTTGAATACAAAAAAGAAGTGCAAGGGTCTCCCACTGCCATCAATGGCATTAATATTAGCCAAATATAAGGATGTACAATGAGTTCCTTGATCATATATTTTTCTTCTTCTCAATAACCATCCATTACATTCACCTTTCCATATCCATCCACCCATCATATCTCACATTAACCATTATCATCATCCATCATCCATATATAAAAATATTTATCATTACATATATTTATCCTTTTCGCCTTCTCATCTCACCATATTTCTTATCTTATAAAGTATATTCTCATTTTCTAATTACCATTTAAGAGGTATTAATTCCACAATATATTTTCCCAATGAAGATGAACCTTGATCATCAATAGATAATCATATTTCTTTTAGGAGTAAATGTTTTTTAAATACCCCAATTTTAATTTCACCATGTGACATCCAGATTCTACATCGTGTGTATTAGTAAGAAGTCTGAAATATTCGAATCTTAATGCACTGTTTAAGCCCCCCACCATATTTTAGATAACTTTACATTATTATATCATATGACTTCTCATAGATCTAGCTGATTGGAGTACTTCATTCTCGCTAGAAACCAAAGTGTGTGCACTACTGGGGGGATATTGGATTCAGTGGGGCTGGTTGGTTATCTAAAATTGATTTGTGCAGAATTGATCATTGAAAATCAAATCAAAATATGTAAATGTAACATGATCACATCAACTTATGTGTAACTAATTCCACTCTCACTTTTCTCTCTAAAGAGTATCTGCAAGCTTTTAATGTATATGAACTCTAGAAGTATCTACACGATCGCAATAACATATATCTCCTGGAAAATTTTTAATCCTCATTGAATATCTGGTTGATATTCCCGTCATAAATTCTCATTAGGAGAAAGGAGATTCTGAGAAGGGGAGAGACAAGTGTTTGCCTAGATCTGACTGGCATGGACAGAAAATTGTTTCCCCTTACGTATACTTATTTTCAACCTCTCATAAAAGTCCTCCTATTTTAAATATATCCACCAATATACATAGATAATACATGGGTCGCCATTCAGGCCTGTGCATTAGTCTGGTTAATAACTTATATCGCTCAATAAAATTTCATGACCGAATTTATTTATTAACTATATCAACATATAGATTTACTAACCAATGATCAATTTTAACCCAATTGATAGGTTAAATTTTCAGCCCATGGTTTGCCAAGCTATGCCTCATGATCTACAATTAATCTCATATCAAGAGACTCATCAATGATTTCAGGTTATGGTGTATCATCAAACTGATGGAAATATATGTGACCCACAAGCCAAACACACATTCTATATCTTGTTCCATATTCATCTATAGAACATATTCATTATAGTTTGCGTGTGATGTTTATAATGAAGTTCATGAATACATGATCAGACTTGGTGAATTATGATGAGATCGTAATATGGAGATCATTATTCTTTAAGCGTGTGTTCTAAATATTCCTATTCAAAGGATACTCAAGAAGAACATCAAAGTATCTGGATAGAATAGCACTATCTACCCTCACTAATATGATGAGTATGGCCGGTCCCATAGCCATTAGTGTGGAGACACCAAGGATAGAGAGTGGGTGCTCTTTAGTGAAAAGTTTTCACAGTATTGATCCATAAAAATCCCTGAATGGTATTATACTGAACTCAAATCAAGTTGATTCATGTCACGGTTGTGTAAGTGGTCGTTGGACCTGAGACACCAAAGACGTCTAGTGGACGGACAATTGTAATTTGACAATGACCTATGTGTCCCTAATTATGGTACTCTAAATAGTCTTAGTTCGGGTGCATGAAGAAGTTCATGAAGACGATTGAGTGATCAAGATGAGATCGACCACCCTTGGAATAAGAGGTGAGAGCTCAAGGAAGATGATGCGATGAAGTCCTTGGCCAAGGTAGTGAAATATCGAGAGAAGAGTTCTCCAATGATTTTCGGAACGCATTAATACTAATTCGGACAACCGATTAGGGTTTAACATTTTACCGTACCCGAAGTCATCCTAAGGAGCGTCAAGTGGATGAGGAGCTATACATACACGATCCTAGGAGTTGATACACACTTCTTTGTATCTTATAGAGCATGGGATGTAGCTTGGAACCCCACGTGTTGGAAACAACCTATCGATTGGGTAAAATCGATCCGGCTTTAATTGATCCATATGATGATATATTTAATTAATTTGGAAGCCAAATAAAGGTTATTGGGCTGCTCGAGTCGTTAAGTAGATTGATACATGGGGCCAATAGGGTTACACGCAAATGGTATTTCTGATGTTGGAAGAAATACTTGGTTTTGGAGATTTTTATGAAATATACCCACTTAGTATAAATAAAGGAAGGCCTCGAATGAAATTCACCCATGCTAGAATTATTTAGGGGCAGCGTAACAACAACAATGAGATCTAACTGTGTAACTACAACTAGTGTTTGCCCGTCCCGATACCGGTACCGTATGCAAGTATCGGGACAGATGTTGTATCAGATACCAGAAAGGCATTTTACGGTATCCATTTTTTTCGATATCCGGATACCGGATATCAGTATCAGATATCGGTTGCTATAGTGCCGATATCTGATACCAATATCCGTCTCGATGTGGCATCCGTCTTCGTCTCAACGGGGCAGATGACGAGATCAGATATCAGATGCAGATATCGAAAACCGATATCCACATCGAATTATAATAAAATAATTTAATTAATAAATGTTCAACAATTCACATTGTTTAACGTGGGCACGAGAGTAAGAGAACAGCTTTCTGATTAGTCACACATCTCGTTTAATATATACAGTCGAGTATTTTTAATTTCTTCCATATGGGATAACAGGATTCGGTTTTTGTGTTAAACTCGAAATCCCTTTATCCCATATGGAAGGAAATAGAACTCTTTGTTTCTATTTATTGGACGGTGTCCTCATATATTAAATGATAAATATATATAAGGGTCTTAAAATATAGCGATAATTGATATAAATATTATTTTAAGATTAAATGTAATGTCAGACTCATTTAATATATATAGAGAAACTTTTCTGATATCTTCCATGTGGGATAATGGGATTCTGAGTTTACATTAAACTTCGAATCCTGTTATC
Organism: Wolffia australiana; assembly: GCF_029677425.1. NCBI lineage: Eukaryota > Viridiplantae > Streptophyta > Magnoliopsida > Alismatales > Araceae > Wolffia > Wolffia australiana. The sequence continues at coordinate 13,736,536 of NC_135841.1, read as the reverse complement.
CCATATGGAAGAATTTTTTTTTTGCACTCTATATATTATCCGAGATTGAATATAAATCAAAACCAAACAACACTTATTAAACTAACTCGTCTAACGTGATACGAAGATTACTTTTCTCTGTCGATACTGGATATTGATATCCGGATATCGGTTCTGATATCCGGATATCAAAATCCGATATCCGCTATCCGATACCCATTTCATCCTCACCCCCCGATATCCAGTACCGATATCAGTCTACCCCTCAGAGACGGATATCGTCCGATATCCGATATCCGGCACCGTCCCATTTTTTCCTGGATATCGGTTGTCTGATACCGGATATCTGACAAATATTGGTTGGGCGAACCCTAACTACAACGATGGAGCATGAACGGGGCTCATCGATGAGAAGGAGGAGATCCAACGTGTCGAGGACCTCATGGATACTTCTAGAGGATGCACACATGAGCAGTTTTTTTCCACGCAACTCATTCGAGGATCAACAGAATCACAGATGCGATTTGTGCTGAGGTATTTCATTTCAATGTTTTTATCGACGTTGTTACGATTTTGCTGAAGTCTTCTGCTGCGAATCATTTTGAAATTTTCATGAAGTTCTAGGCCTCTAGAACCCAACGAAAACACCAACCCATCACTCTAGTTAGTGATGATCTCTAGTTGGGATCATTGGAGATCATCTTATCCAATGCCCCCTCTACCGTGGATGAGGATTTAAATTATCTTCTCCCTCAAGCTATTCTCCTCTCACCAAGATCAAATTATCCTATACTGGCCACTCCATCACCTTCATGCATTGATTAATATATGTGATCTAAGAATAATTTGAATCTCATGCTTAGGGACTCATAGTCATTGTCAAAATATAGCTTTCCATGCACAAAATATATTTGGTGTATCATGTCCAAGTCCCACTTACACAAATTGATCTTAATTTTACTGAGGTATAATTGAATTCATCGATTCATGCATATAAATTCAGTGATCTCTTTCCCAAAAGAGCACCCATAGTCGCCATTAATGTCTCTATACTAATGGCCACAATACCAGACATGATTATCATATAAGTAGGATTAGATAGTGTTATTCTTTCATGATAGTTCCATGTTCATCTTGAGTATCATATTAATAGAAACTTTAGAATAAATATTTAGAGACTTGTGATCATTGTATTATGATACCATCATAATCTACTAAGCCATTACTTATATTCTATAAAAATTTATTATAAACCTCACATGTTAACAATAATGAATGAACATTTATTTCAGTGAAGGGTGATTAACTTGACAGCCATAAAATATCCATAAGGTAAGACACTAAGTTTATTTTTGATAATCTAACTTATTTTTGATAATCTAACTTATTTTTGATAACCTAACTTATTTTTGATAACCTAAAATATCCATAAGGTAAGAAACTAAGGGTGGCTAAAATAAATGGGTTAGGGACTCTAAATTATGTTCCTCATCTCACTACGCTCAACCTAACTTATTTATCCTTAGAAGTTGGTTAATGAGACATTCTTTACTGTAAAATTTAGTTCTTTTGGTTATTTTATTTCAAAGAGTTGAATTGAAGTATTAGATTTATTGACGAGTGTTTCTAGTGATTAATTTGCTTTACACTTTATTTTTATTCTTATTTTTATGTTTGGACATGCATTATTCATCCTTTAAGGTTAAAATGCGAATTTATTTTCTCATGTGCCCATTTTTTGTGTTTTATTGTTTTATGAGACTAACCCCACTTGACTCCTTATATTCAAAGGGATTTGGCTTACATCGTCTTGGAAGTTTGATATACATTCAAGACAAGAAAATTAATGGTGATTTCTGGATTAAAATGGAAGAACAAGAGAGGCCCAAGCCACGTTCTGAACTAAACAAGGAATTCAGACCGCATCTTGAATGGGAGAAAGAGGCTTTATATACACAAAGTTCATTCATGAATTCCATTTAAGCCATTTTTAAACAAGTCAGGCATAGGCAAGAATTGTGGAACTAACCCATAATTTTCAATTTTGGGAAATAATGGAGGTATATCAAGGATTTAAATGAAGGAATCTTAGCCCTCTAAACTCTGGAGTTAAATCTGTAGTCTGGGAGATTTAGGTTACTTTTATTGAATTGTGTTTATCATCTTAGACTCTGCATCATACTTCCTTAATTCTTTATTCAAAAAACTTTTGGGAGAGAGATTGAGGGTTTGATCAAGAGTCTTGGAAGAAAAGCACCATGCTGCCCTTGGTATAAGTGACAAAGAAGTTTGTGTGATCTCTAGTTATTTGAATTTAATCATTGTTTTATATAATAAAGAATTTGAGAGGATGGCCTAGTCATCAAATTTTCCAAAGACAAAAGTCAAGTTCAAACATTTATATGTAGTTCAAGGTACTACAATTCTTTGACATCACATCTTGCCACTTCTCAGCCGGTTTGCAAAGCTTGCAAATAGAAACTGACCTAGTTTATTGGCAAACCAACCAGTTTTCATGAGAGAAACAGACAATCCAATCACATCAAATTGGCTTACACAAGCTCAACTCAGTCTACTGTGGTAATATATCGCGAATAAAATTAAAATGAACCTAACTGACCCAATCAAACCAAACTAAAGGTAATTTTTATTTAGTTTTTAACTTTTAAAACTTCATAAAACTCCTAAAAGTTCCAAAAATCCCAAAAAAGTAACTAGAATTAAATAAAATATTATTTCATTTATTTAAATTAGTTATCATGAGTTTTTAAGTGAATTTAATTTTTACATAAAATAAAATGCCAAATAAATTGAAAAAGTTAATCAAAACTTAATTTCTCATTACATCGTCCATGTGGACTTGAACCCTACCCTATAGTAATGAACACAAAATTATAAAATTATTATGTAAAAGTGGAGCCTTAAAACAATACATTTGAATCCAAATTAAGGTTAATCAGCTGGGTTGTAGGAAATGACATGAATCTAATGAGAATAGGCCTTCAAGTGTAGAACAAGTGAACTTCTTTCATTTTCTGGGAAATTTATTGGGAAATTAATTTTTGAATTTTTGGGAAATTTATTTCTAGTCATTGCTCGAAGTTTTGATTTATCAAAGATTACAAGTGATGAATGAAAGTATGCAAAACAATCACAATCATACTTTGGAAATCAAATTGAGAGGATGAGCAAACTTTTTATCTGGATTGTGGGGTACTAGTCCAAAAACATCTTCCAAAGGGGCTCAATGGTTTATTATTTTCATATATGAATGTACATTATTTTCATGGTAGTGTCTCCTCAAGCATGAGTTAGAAGTGAGATAATTTATTATGATTTTTTTTTCTCAATGGTCTATAATCAGTAGGGGGGTAGAGGAAAGGTCTTTCAATTATATAATGAAAATATTTCTTTAATGAAACTCTTCTGAATTTTTTAACCAACAGAGGAATGCATCATGAATCATCATGTGTCAATTCTCACAACAAAATGGTGTCCTAGAGAGGAAAATGTGGGATTTAATCATAACTCGGATATCAATCTTTGTCAGACATCACCCAAAATTTTTATGATGTCAAAACCCATGTAATGATGATGAAATCTAATATGTTTAATACTGATGAAAGATCCAGATATTATGGAAGAAGCTGGGTATTAAATTAAAGGAAGGTCATAGTGTAATCGAAGTCAGTAGTATCCTATATCAACCTTTGTTACGTATTAACACTTAAAACTTAAGAATCATTTTTTTAAAGATTCATAGGTAGTGTGATACCTCTAAAGATTGTTTCTAGACACTGTTATATCTCCAAGTTGAATAAGGATATGGTCCTCAAAATGGAAAGTTTAACAGAAATTATGGATGTAAGTTTTCCCATGATCTTACTGTAAAAAATTTAGTGACTACAGATAGGTGTAAACCATGAAATATTGTGAATAAAAATCCAGGTTAGTGGTGAAGGGATACACCCAAAACTTTAAGATTGATTATGTAGAGTGATGACCTCAAATATAGGGTAATAATTTGCATTGATATTTCAGTAAATGATGAAAATTCATAAACCTTGACTCTAAAGAATTTACTAGTTAGTAATGAAAAAGGTTGTCTCCATAATATGTGGATAAATGAATAATTGGAATAAGTGGGTGGAATGAACGGAGATGATGAATGGATGGATGATGTGAATGGATGTTGTAGATGATATGGATGTAGATGGGTAGACTGAGATGGATTTATTTGAATGGGCGGGCGTGAATAGATGGATGATGTTAAGAAATAAGATAAAGAATAAGCACAAGAAGGCTTGCCATAGATCCTTATATTCTGCCAAGATTAATGTAATTTGTGCAAAATAACAATCCGCAAACAACTCCAAGAAAACTTGATGGATCTTGAAATCACTTTATTTCACTTGGCCTGCTAAAGTGGGAGAAATTCCATGATGATTTTTACATATTGAGGGATCTATTTATAGGTCAGAAGGTATGTATGTAAAGCAGAAATAAAGAGAGATCAAGCCCCCATCAAAACTTCACCATGAAACTCCTACATTGTGAGATATCTTGATTTGAAATTGAGTCATTCTGAACAATTTTATTCTCTCTCTCCTATGTGTCAAATCCCTGGCGTGCACAAAATTATCAGAGTTTCTGAAGATTCCATCATACCTTTTGCATTTTAGTCATCTGTCAACATGTTTCAATCAAGAAAAAAATCACTCCTTGAACACTCAGAAAAGCATCTATCATAGCAACCTAAATTCTCTCTCAAATATAAATACACCATGCGTTTTGTGCCTTCAAAAACTCCAAAATTGCATTGATCAAAATTTAAATCTATATTTTTTTTCATTGGTGCATGTCCCTACTTAAATTGATATTTTACGAAGTAAATTGATGGACCTGTCGAATCCACCTACTACGCAAGCAAAACTTTAGGAGGAGCGCAGGTAAACTACTCAACAACTGAAAAAGAATTGCTTGCTATTATTTATGCCTTAGAAAAATTTCGTTCTTATCTTCTAGGTAGTAAAATAACTGTTTTTTCAGACCATGCAGCTTTAAAGTTTTTATTAAATAAAAAAGAAACCAAGCCTAGATTAATACGGTGGATTTTACTTTTACGAGAATTTGATTTAGAAATTAAGGATAAACGTGGAATAGATAATACAGTTGGAGATCATCTTTCTAGATTATCAACAGAATTATCTGTGCCTATCTATGATGATATTTCTGATGAATATATTTTAGAAATTCAAGGTAAAAAGCTTCCATGGTATGCTCATATTTCTTGTCACAGTATTATTACCTAATGATTGGGATGTTAATGATAGAAAGAAGTTTTACAAAGATATTAATTACTATTACTATGATGAGCCTGAACTTTTTAAATTAGGTGTTGACCATGTGTTTAGAAGATGTGTACCCGAGAAAGAACAATGGAGCATATTAGATGCTTGTCATTCTTCTTTATGTGGTAGACATTATGCTCCAAAATTAACTGCATTTAAAGTTTTAAATTGTGGATTCTTTCGGCCAAGCTTATTTTCGAATGCTTTTAAGTTCTGATCTAGTTGTTTAAAGTGTCAAGCTATGGTAAATATAAAAAAGAAAGATAGAGTGCCACTACAGTCCATAATTGAAGTGGAAATCTTTGACCTATGGGGGATTGACTTTATGGGACCATTCCCAAATTCAGATAGACATGAGTACATCTTGATGGGAGTAGATTATGTCTTCGGATGGGTTGAAGCAATCCCCACTAGGTCTGATGATCATAAAGTAATCCTTAAATTCATTCAACAACATATATTTTGCAGGTTTGGTTGTCCAAGAGCAATTATTAGCGATGGAGGAAGTCATTTCAATAATTCTCAATTCAGGACCATGTAAATGAAATATAGGGTTCAACATAGAATCACTACCCCATACCATCCACAAGACAATGGTCAAATTGAGAATTCAAATAGAGAGATTAAGAAAATCATTAAAAAGATTATTCGGTCTGATGGTAAAGATTGGTCAAGTAGGTTATATGATGCTCTTTGGGCATATAGAACTGCTTACAAAACACCCTTAGGGATGTCTCCTTATAGGGTTGTGATAAGCCGAAAAATCACGTAAAATTACGTGGTCGTTGCGCTTTTTAGACTTATGCAATAAATTTATAATTCCCTTAATTACTAAATAAGAATATAGAGCAAGCAAGGGGTCGATCCGCAAGGAGGCAACAATTCAGAATTTTCAAACAATTTTTATGAATCAAGTCAAGTAATTTTGAATTTTGCAATATTTAATTCAATTAATATTAAATAATATTCTTAAAATAATCAAAATTAAGTAAAACTTAATTTTGATTTCGGTCAGATAATTCCAGATAAGAATATTATTATTATTTTAAGCTCATAAAAATATAAATTATTAATTTCCCAATTTAATAAAATTTATAATAATTTTCATAATTAAAATTGGGAATTTAATAATCAAGAAAGTGATTTTTGAATTGGAGTTCAAAATGGATGAATTTTCGGTTCATATTTTATTTTTGGGTTTTTTATATATTAAATTAAATTCCTAAACAATAAAAACCGAAATCTAGAGAGATAAACAAATCAAATTAACCTAGAGAGAGAAAGTGAAGAAATTGGGGAAAGCCCCAATTTCGACCCTAAATTAAAAATGTAATGAAGCAGAAATGTCCTAAAATAATTAAGTATTAATTATCAAAAGTCAGATCTCGAATCCAAATCAAAAAGAAGTGCTGATGCATTCAAAACATGAATCTAGGGCATGTACATTTCGCCCATGCCAAGGCGTTTTCGAATCGTTCTAGAAGATGATCAAATACAATTCAGAAACTTACAAATTTGATAAAGAGATCCAGATCTGACGACTTCCAGAATGCCTCCTGTGTCCTTCCTGGCCAATTGCTTGGGGAGAGCCTCCAAAAGTGAATTTCGCCTTTTTTCTGACCTCTATTTAAAGATCCAACCGTCCAGATTGTAGAGGAGGAAAAGACAAACCTGCCCTCAAAATTTCAGCCCAATCGGAGTTGTAGATCTCAAGATATCGCAGTTTTAGTGAGATCAAATGTGGGCCGTTGGATCTCTTTTATTTTCTCTAAAAAATCGGAATTTCCTATTGGCTGGGCTTGATTTTCTCGCTTTCCGTGTTTCGGGATACGTGCACCCTCGTTGTCCGCGTCGGCCGCACTTTTTCGCTGCTTTTTAAGAAAACAGAAAAGGACAAAATAGTGCTTTTTTCGCTTGGTTAGAAGAGAGAGAGAGAGAGAGAGAGAGAGAGAGAGAAAAAGAAAAAAAATCATTGTTTTAAATAAACGCCAATGGTCGGCGTCGATTTCCGCTTTTCTCTCTCTCTCTTTTAATCATTCTATTTGACTTTTCCTATCTCTCTCCTCTCTTCTCTCCTTTCTTATTTAATTAATATATCCCTTCATTCGCCCGAATTTTGGGCGAATGACGTGGATATTCATTTTAAATGCATTTAAAATGCAAAATAAATAATCAATATATTATTTAATTAAATGAAAATCATTTCTTGCCTAAATAATGGTCAGAAAAATTCAGAAAAATTCATAAAAATATGGGAAAAATTCAGAAAAATCAGGAGATGATTTACTGACCTTAAACCAAGCAAATAAAATCATGTAAAAATATTTCTTCACTGAAACAATGTCAAATTCTATGTAAAAAATGATAAAAAATATGAAATAATAGAAAAATGACATGTTAACTGATTTCAATGTAGTTTATCATGATAACATGCAAATATGACCATTAAAACACATAAATAGAATGTATAATTCAGTAATTAAGTATATTAATTTGCATGTTATCACGTTGTTTTTGGTAAGGCATGTCATCTTCCGGTTGAAATAGAACATAGAGCTTATTGGGCTATTAAAAAAATTAAACTCTCTTTAGATGCAGCAGGAAAACAATGTTTATTGTAGATGCACAAACTCTAGGAGCTGAGGAATGAAGTTTATGAAAACTCAAGAATTTATAAAACCATGATGATGCATTTTCTTTACAAGAACATTAACTGCAAACATAGAAACATCAAAAGGTATGGCTTTATAATTCTAAGTTGAACTTTTTCCAGGGAAGTTAAAATCAAGATGGGATGGACCGTTTATAGTTACTGACACATATGATAATGGAGCAGTTTTGATTTTAGATCCTAAGACATGGAAGGAGTTCACAGTAAATGGCATGGAATTAAAGCCGTATTTGGAAGAAAAAAATATACCACCACCTACAACAATAATATTGGAAAGCACGATTGCACCCACCAAATAGGAAACACCAACTTAGGATTTGGATTCTACATTTTTTCTCTTTGTTGCATTTTCACTTCGCAAATAATGGGAATTAACCTAATTCCCTAGCTTTCATTTTTGTTTATTTTTTTTTTTGGTTTTTAGTTTTTCCAAGAATAAAGAACAAGAACAAGTAAAATTTGCACACATGACAACGAGGTGTCGGCTCATCATTAGTCTGTTCTTCAAAGAAATTCAAGGATCACGCCTAAGCAGGTTTGCAATTCTGAACTTCTCAATTATATTTATGATTAATTCCCATGCATTGATGACATCGCATAATTTAGTGGGGGAGGGAGAACATTTCATGTGCTTAGAATTGCAAACCTTTATTTGGTCTTTGTCATAGAAATCCCATTTATAATTGAAAACTCCCCTTTAGGAGACCTTCATCCATTAATTTGAATTACATGTGTAGGGATGTTTGGCTTTATATAGCGGATCATGATCATGCAAAGATGAAACAAACTTTGATTTTGGATAATGTGGGAGTCAATTTCCAAATGGCTAGGGTATCTAGTGGGTGTGTAGGGGATAGGAAAATCGAAGGATTGAAGTACTATGACTCAAAAAGGTAGAGAGCTGAGTGAATTGAGGACCCCCACCGGGCCACCATTCACTAAGTCAATCCTACTTGAACGTTTTTGTTCTTTCATTGAGTCAATCTTACATTAGGGTGGAAGATAGGCATTTCTCCAAGTGTTTAAGCACATAATTTCCTTTTCTTGATTCTCCATCTACTTTGTCATTCCATTATGTCATTCCATTTGCCATTCCACTTGTTATACCATATGCCATACACCTTCTATTTCTTTGAACCTTTATCTGAACCAACAACTTTTCAAGGATGGTAGACATCTCCCAAGCCATCTATCTCCCTGTCCATGGGATCACCTATATCCCATCTCTATCACCATTTCTATCTAATTTCGCTCTTCAATTTCTTAATACCTCTTCTTCTATTCAATGATTTTATATAATGCCCTCATCAGAGTCAATTATCATTCTCTTCTCTCTAATTTTTCACAATTTTTTAGCAAGTTCTTTACCCCTTAAAAATAAAAAAAGGGGAAAAAGTCCTCAACTTCAAGCAAAATCAGAGGAATCAAAAAAAAGAAAAAAGATTTTGTTGTAAGCATTTTAGTACATCAATCTTGATACAATTTATTGAATCTAGTGAGGGCATCACACATGATTTCTTTCGTTCTATATCTATCTCATTCGTCTAAGTCTTGGGAGAAGGCAACCTGAAATAATATAACCTTGATGAAACCATACATTCCAAATCCATCTCTTCCCATTTGAGCATTCCATCTTTCATTTGTTCTTATTCTCTGACAATTGCCATCACAACATTTTTATATTCTGTGCTAACTGGGAGACGGAGAATGTATAACTTTTATCATATAGTAGGAGGAAACTTAGTGGAGAATTTTAACATAAAGTAGCCGTTACCTAGAAGAGAGTGATCTTGATATGAGAGGTGAGAGGTCCACCACTTGAAGAGTGCAATAAGGAACCTTTAGATCATAGTGTCAAATATAGAGAGAAGTACATCTTTCTATCTCATTTCATTAGCTCTACTTGAACCAAGAGGAATGGCACCCACATTCCTGACAAGGTGGAATCCAAATTGTCGAGGGGAGTTCCGTTTGAGCATGTTATTGATAATTCTAATACTTCATGCAGATGAATGATGATTGATAGATGAAGAAGTCATCTAAAGTAATAACGGTACATTGCTGAGGACTAGCAATGATTTAAGTGGGGGGTATGATAACTTGAAAATTAAAATATTTAATTGATGAATTTAACATTATATTTATGTGTTTTAATGACCATATTTGCATGTTATCATATATAAATGGATATAAATGATATACATTTTGATTTTATTGTTCTTTCTAATTTTTTAGTATTTTTTACATGGTATTTAACCTCATTGCATTGAAGAAATATTTTTTACAGGGCTTAAAATAATTGGCTAAGGTTGGTAAATGTTTTCCTAATTTTTCTGGAATTTTCCCATATTTTTTTATACTATTCTGACCAATATTTAGCCAAGAAATGATTTTACGAAATTATATAAAACATATTCTATGTATTTGACATTTTAAGAAAGCGTTTTATAATTAATTTACATAAATACGATGTGGCATCCACGTCATTTGCCTGAAATTCGGGATTTATAAGAGGAGAGAGAGGATGATTTGCTCATTATGGCATCGCAATGCGCGATGCCATAATGAGCGAATGATTTGCTCAAAAGACAACGTGGCACGTGCGGCGAGGTAAAGGTAAGATTCATTTTTTTAGTTAACTTTTTCGTGCAATAAATGCAAGTGGAGAATCGATCTCCGCGTGCATTTATTAAACGGTGATCTACCCCGTACCGCAGGCGGTAAGCCGCGTGCATTTAAATTCTGTTCTTTCTCTCTACTTCCTCTATTCTCTCATTCTCGCCCAAGAGTGTCTACACAATTCTGTCATGGTATCAGAGCAGGATCTCTGATCTTGCATTTGATATTTGTTGTTTTTTGGAGCTTAAGAGCATCCTACGGGAGGCTACCTAAAGCATCCAGAGAATTGCTTCCGCTGCTTCTACACCATGACTGAGGAGTCAGTGAAGATTCAGGCCCCGGCCGTATCGTCTACATCATCTGGGCACCAGTTGATCGTCCCGGATCGATGGCTGACGCATCTTCCGGTGCTTGCAAAGTGCAATATATTCAATGGCCACAATCTCCTCCTGTGGTCAAGAACAATCCAAGCTGCCTTGGCTACCGACACACGTGCATTAATAAAAATCAATATTTGCATCGTATTTATTATACGCACGCATTCGATTTGCCGCATGCATTAAATGCACGCAGAAAATGCCTACGTATTATTAATTCTAATGAAAAGAAAAAGGTCTCTTTTGTCTTTTTATTTTAAAAAAATACAGGGTGACGTGGCATTTTTCTAGCCGTTGAAACACAGCAATCATTCTCCAATGATTGCGCAGTGCGGATGCGCACAACGACGTGTCAGTACGCGGTCCGAGAAGGGGGGAAATGAGAAAAAAATGTGCCAACCAATCAGAAAATGTCATTTTCTACCTTCTTGGAGGAGAGATAAAATTAATCCAACGACTAGGATTAATCCTCAGTAAAACGATGATATCTTGAGAACTAGCCGTCCGATTGAGCTGAAATTTTGAGGGTATGTTTGGCTTTTCCCCCTCTACAATCCAGACTGTTAGATCTTAAAATAGAGGTCTGGAAAAGGGCGAAATTCACTTTTTGAAGCTCTCCCCAAGGATTTGGCCAGGAAGGACACAGAAGTTGCTTTGGAAATCGACAGATCTTGATTCTACATTCAAAGTTTAAGTTTCTGATTTGTATTTTGAACTTCTTCTTGAGAGATTCTCAAACGAGATTCTCAAACGCCTTGGCATGGGCGAAATGTACATGCCCTAGAAGTTGTTTTGAAGTAAATTAGCATTGCAATTTGATTCTGATTCAAGATATGATTTTTAATCTTTAGTTTTAAATAGGTTTGGAACAATTCTGCATTTTTAGATTTTTAAATTTGGGTCGGATTTCACTTTCCCCCCAAAGTATTCACTTTCTCTCTCTAGGTTAATTCATCTATTTTCTCTCTCTATATTTCAAAATTGATTATTTTTTAATTTAATTAAATATATAAAAAACCTAAATATAAAATTTGATCCAAAAATTCATCCATCTTGAAGTCCAATTTCAAACTTCCCTTATCGATTATTAATTCCCAATTTTAATTCATAAAAAATATTTTAAATTTTATAATAATAGGGAAATTAGTAATCGGAATTAATCTGATCTGATAATTAAAATTATCCTATCTTGAGTGTTTTGACCGAAGATATTTAAAATCAAAATTAAGTTTTTACTTAATTTTGATTAATTAAAAACATAATTAAATATATTTAAGGTTTATTAATTGCAAAATTAATCCACCCTTGAATTAATCTATTTAAAATTGGATAAAAATTCTTGCTTGTTGTTTCCCTGTGGTTCGACCCCTTGCTTTCTCTATACACTGTATTTAATGATTAAGAGTATTTATCAATTTTATTGCATAAGTCTAAAAGCCCAAACAACGATATATTTACACGTCATTTTTAGGCTTATCAGTGACAGGGAACTGAATCCATCTCCATAGGTTAATTTTTTATCTTCAAATAAAACTTCACCACATAAACATGTGTGCGCTACATGTATACATGGATCTCTTGTATGATGGCACACGGTTGGCGTCATGTATTTATTTCATTAAAAATGTTATAAAGTCAGAATTAATCATATTTTGTTTCGACTTTCTCAGGCTTTGTATCACATTTACTGTGATTTACGTATCTCTCTTTTTTCCAATCAGGCCACATCATTGTTGCAAATAAAAAATGAGAATGCATCAGTCAATGATTCATCATTGTGGCATCATGAATTATGATGCCATAGTGGCATCTTTTCAATAATTGGCAACACAAATCATTGTCAAAGTCGATGATCAAAGGTAATATGTGGCACAACGATATATTAAAGCCAATAATATTTAATTAATTCATATTTTTAATTTAATATAATTCTAAAATTATATAAAATACATTTTTTGACTGAGAAAAATGGTATCTTTTTTAATCTAATTGATTATCTCAAATTTATAAACCCAAAATATAACTATGAAAAGCCTTTAAAATATATGGAGAACCAGGTTCCAATCCTTGTAGTTAAATAATACGACATAATGGAATATTAACATCAGGAGAATGCTTCTGAAGTCCAACTAGTTCATAATGATGAAGGAGATGAAATTAGATTAGATGAGAGAAGTTTTTGATATTTTTGTATCCCCTATAATAAGGAGAAGGAAAAATAGTTTGATAAAATATATTATTCAAAATTACTTTACATATAAACATGTATCATAATTGAACACAGGTTTATTCATTGATGATGGATATGAAAGAATTCTTAAGACTGTGAATGAAGCACTAGAGGATTTAAGGTAGAAAAGGCTATGGAGGATGAACTAGATGCCCTACTAAATACGATACCTGGGGGCTATCTATATTTTTGAAAGTAAAAAAAACTCTGATATGTAAATGTGTAGGTACAGAAATACATTAATAAAATGGAGGAATGAAATATGTAAACCTAGATTAGTAGGAAAGGGGTTATCTCCAAATTTATGGAGTAGATTACCTTGAGACCTTTTCACTGGTAGCTAATGGGAAAAAAGAGCTACGCCCTAGAGCTGGTGGGCCCCAAGGGTTTGTAAACTGTAATAATTGTAGCTGAAGATAAGATGGATACGTGGATGGAAACCGTTTCAGATTCGAATATTTGGGGAAAATATTCCAAATTCCCCCCTTTTTCAAATTAATTAAAGCCTCTCTAAGGGTATAAAGCCACTCAAGAAGAAAAACATACTCTTCATTAATAAACGAATACTGTTAAAAAAAAAATGGTAAATACCCCCAACAAAATCTCCTCCAAATTAAAAATGTCATTAAATGTAATACATGCCAATTTGCAGTTTCTTAATTTAATACATTTCAAACGTGAAAAATCGGACACTTGGGGGGACTACGAAATGGGCGGTCAGGATGAGCCGATGCGGTGGACCTCCGCACAACCGCGAGAGGGTATTTAAAGGGGAGGCGATGGATGGCTGGCGGGGAGAGGAAGCAATGAAGAGTGTGGAGGTAGCCTTCCCCGCCGTTCTCCTTCTCTCTCTTCTCTCTCCTTCTCTCTGCTCCGGCGATGGCGTCGCAGTCGATGGGGCGAGGGAGTTCGACTACTTCCTCCTCAGCCTTCAATGGCCGGGAACCTTCTGCAGGAGGACTCGCCATTGTTGCCCTTCCAACGGTTGCTGCAAGAGGTGATCTGTCGCATTTATGCATTGTTTGTTGTTTAATGCCCTTACCTGACTTAAAATCGCTTCCGAGAGGACCATCATTCGTTTGATTTCGCGTTTTTCCATGTTTCTTCCGTGGCACTGAATTCGTTTTTGGTGAAATTAGATTTTTTTTGATTTGATGCTTGCTTTATAGCGTTTTGATCTTCGTTTTGGATTCTTCCGTCGTGGATTAATTTATCATTTTGTTTTTTCCCCTAAATTTTTCATCGATATGACTGATTCAAGTATGCATGCAGGTCTGTCGATTTGGAAGAATTCACCATCCGTAAGGAGCAACAATCTCGGATTAATCAACTCGTTTATTGACTCGATCATCACCGCAAATCAATATTCCGATCATTAGATCCTTAGTAAGCTTATTTCTAAATGTTTGTTCAAAAAACAGACGGCTTGTGGCCAAACTACAACGATGGAACCTGGCCTGCCTGCTGCAACAATGTCTTCTATGATCCGAAAAAGGTCAATTCTTTAGCCACTAGATGTTAATCTTCCTGCATATTATCTGAGATTTGTCACTTTGATAGAACAGATTTCGCCTTTGATCGGGAAGCTCTCCAAGTACTGGCCAACGTTGAGCTGTAGCCCTTCATCAACTTGTCATGGGGGGAAAGGCCTGTTTTGGGCACACGAGGTGGTTCAATCTTCCTGATCCAAATCTCACTCATCATATTATCAATGGTTTCTGACAAAAATTAAATTTCTTGTCTTCAAATAATCCGTTCCTGCCTGCGTGTTGATTCCGATGCAGTGGGGTTAGTGTTTCGTGGGTTATGCTTGATTCTTTCATTAACCGCACTAATTATGATTTCCATTCAAATTCTTTAATAATCGTCTGTATGCAGAAAAACACGGCACTTGCTCCTCTCCCGTGCTCCAAGATGAGTACAGCTACTTCTCCACTACTCTTGACCTGTACTTCAAGTACAACATAACGGTAAGTTTGAATACAGTAGGATTATCTCCCACTTGTAGTCATTATCTGAGATAATTAACCGGGTGATTTCTTACAGAAAGTGTTGACCAGCGCTGGTTTTTCTTCGAGTAACGATGATAAATACAAATTAGCGGAGGTGTCAACCGCTATTAAGAACGCAACGGGCGGTACTCCCTGGCTGGTATGCTCTCACGATTTCGTTCAGGAGCTTCGACTCTGTCTCCACAAGGATTTCTCTGTAAGTCGCCAATAATTCCCAAAATATTAGCAGTGGCAAAAAATTGATCTATAATCATAAACATATCATCTGATTCTTTTAATTATCTATGAAACAGCCCCGAGATTGCGGAGTTCTTGCAAGCAATGAGCAAGGGGAATTAAACTCAAAGGACTCCTGCCCGATGTATGTGAGGCTCCCCAAGTTCACCCGCCCGAGTGAGTTATTATTATTTTTTTGCCCACTTTCTGCATTTTCTTTGCTTCAGCTAATTAATACCCACTTACTGCAGCCGAATCCAAGCTCAAGCAGTCGACAGAAGGAGAAGACCGCCAAGCGTTGGAAGTTTTATTACTGTAGGTGTAAATGATCAGAAGACCATGAACCCATCTTTTTTTTTCAGAAAATTATTTGATGTTTTAGTTTTTCTGTCTAAAGAAAATCACTTCAAGAATATTTTTGATATAAACTCTAACTTATATCACTAATGATTTCTGATACCTGTGTCTAATTAACATGCTAATAGTAAGGCGCCACAGCCGCAGGGTCAATCCAGGAAGGTCTCCTGGCGTTGTAGTAGAAATGAGCGATCATCTGGACCAATTCATCTGCCGTTCTCATCCCTGCAGATCCAGAAATGTATAAAAAAAAAAAAAAAGATCAACACAACAATTTTTGAAGACATGAATGGTAATAAAGAGTTGCAGACCTTTCTCTCTGTAAATGATTCTATTCCCCCGGAGGAAGAGCAGCTGAGGACATTCCTTGACTTTGAGAGCGTAAGCCAAGTCCTTCTCGATGTTCATGTCCACCTTAACCGTCTGCCAAAACCTCCAAAATGCCCAACATCAATCACATAAACCCTAGAGAGGGAGAGATAGGGAGATATATTGATATTAAGAGAGATACATAGATAGATAGAAAGAGAGATATAGATGAATGGATAGATAGAGTTATAGAAATAGAGAGAGAGATAAATAGAGTTAGAGAAATAAAGATAGAGAGAGAGAAAAAAATAGTGATAGAGAAATAAAGAGCGAGAGAGAGAAATAGTGAGAGAGAAAGATAGAGAAGGAGAGAGAGATAGATAGATATAGATAGAGAAATAGAGAGAGAGAGATAGATAGATAGATAAACGATAGATCGATGGATACAGATAGATAGAGATAGAGAGGGAGAGAGAGATCGATAAATATAGATAGAGAAATAGAGAGAGAGAAAGATAGATAGATAAAGATAGATCGATGTATACAGATAGAGATAGATATATAGATAGATAGATAGATAGAGATAGAGAGAGAGAACTAGAGAGAGAGAGAGAGATAAATAGATAGATAGAGATAGATTGATAGATAAATAGAAAGAAAATATAGATGGAGAGAGAATATAGAGAGAGACAGATATATGGTGAGAGATAGAGAGATATATAGACAGAGAGATAGGTAGAGAGCTAGAGAAACAGACAGTAGATAGGTAGGTAGACAGACAGAGCGAGAGATAGGAAGACAGAATGATGGTGAGAGATAGATAGAGCGTAGACAGGTAGGTAGATATACAGAGAGAGAGAGAGAGAGAGCAAACCCGAGGAGGAAGGCGGTCCTTGGCAGCCCAGTACACTTTGGCGGCCTTCTCCAGCTCCCCGAGAAGCTTCCAGTTTTCTGCCGCCCTGCCCAGGACAAACCCATGAGAGAGAGATACACACATACACACATACAAAGAGAGAGAGAGAGATACATAGAGAGAAGAATTTGGGGAAAATTCAAAAAACCTGTGGTAGCGCTCGAAGACGAGGACGACGAGGGGGCTGGGATGGTAGGCGAAGCTCTCCCACTCCAAGCAGTTGATCTCCTTGACCAGCCCCTCCTCCATCTCTCTCTCCCACTCGATCTCCACCCCGTCCACCACCACGTTCCTTATCGGATGCCGCTCGAAGTACTCCGACGCGCGAACTCCCCACCCGATCTCTGCGTCCGCCGGCCAATCCTCGTCCTCCTCCTCCACCACCGCCTCCTTCCCTTCCTCCCCTTCCATCACCTCCGCCCTCGCCTTCATCACCTCCTCCTTCCCTTCCATCACCTCCGCTCTCTGCCGTCGGATCTCCGCCATCGTCCGCTCCAGCGACCCCCGCACGAAGTCCTCCACCGCCGCCGCCTCGCCCCGCCGCCCCCGCCGCCGCCGCCGCGGCTTCAGCTCCCCTTCTCCGCTAGGGTTAGGGTTAGGGTTAGGGTTAGGGTTGGCGTTCCTCCCGGCCGCCGCCAGCACCGCCGGGAATCGACGGCTGGGATGAGGGACAGTCCAGGAGAAGGAAGGTAGCGCTGCTATTCTCGTCATTCTCT
This sequence comes from Wolffia australiana, assembly GCF_029677425.1. Taxonomy (NCBI): domain Eukaryota; kingdom Viridiplantae; phylum Streptophyta; class Magnoliopsida; order Alismatales; family Araceae; genus Wolffia; species Wolffia australiana. The sequence goes on along the minus strand of NC_135841.1, from coordinate 13,718,786 downwards.
TATCTGGTTCGTGACGAAGACATTCTTGTTTATATAGTGTTGGACGGTCCCCCTCCCTTCTATCTAAATATTTAAGTCAAAGTAGAAAATTCAGTTGATGAACCACTGGAAATGAATTTATCTCTCTCCCTATCTCACTCTCTGGTTTTTTTCTCTCCATTCTTCCCTTTCTTCATGGAGAACTCTTCCTGTCCTTGAACCGGATGGATGGTTTTTTCGTCCCAGGACGAAAAAACCATCCAGTTTGCGAGGTTGGACGAAAACTGGAATGGAAATTCATCCCGAGACGATCGGACGTGATGCTTTTCGTCCACTCGGATGAAAAAATCGTCCCGTCCGCAGGTCTCGGATGATGAAACTATCTGGTCCGCATCCCCGGACTGATTCTGGATGTCTTACAACACCATTGTCGTCCCGTCCCGGACGATCCAGAACCAGGGATCGGCAGGCATCATCCATCACGTCTAGACATGGTCGTTCTGTTCTTTTTGTATGAATTGTTCGTTCTGTTCAGTTTCCCGAACAGAACAAAAACAAATTCGATTAGAACATCGCACAGACCCATGTGCAGTTCTTTTGTTCGGTTTGTGCGAGTTTTGTTCTAGTTTTGTGCGAATGTGCGAATTTTGTTGTTTTTGAAAAAAAAAGAACAGAACAAAGAACAAGGCCCTGTGCGGTTCTTTTGTGCAAATTTTTTGTTCGTTTAAAATGAACAGAACAACCATGTCTAATCACGTCACACATCACCGTGACGAAGATGTGACAGAGTTAGGGAACGTGACGGTGACGAGGTGCCTCGGACGCGCGACTTGATGGAACAGCCATCACAGATAACGGCTGTGACGGATTTGTATAGAAGTTAAAAACGGACAGAAAATATGCATAAAAATCATTATTTTTTAAGCTTTACGATGGCCGAGATTTCGCCACGTGGCGTCGCTATTTTGATTTCTTGGCATTTTGCCCTCCAATTTTTTGGATATGCCCTTCAATTCTCTGTCCTCCAAATTCCCCTAATAATTGAAAATAATTTTGTTAGGATTTTTTCATGTCACCGGTGACGGTGACGTCGTCCGGTGACAGGGGCGTGACGAGACGCCACATGGAGGGACGCGTGATGGTAACGTGACGGTTTTTTCTCCATATACTGGGATGCGTGACGTGACGGTGATGTGACAAAAGTTTCGTCACATCACCGTGCGTCACATTTCATCATCCGTTCCGTCACATCCGGGGCATCACGTCCCGACGTCCTGTTCCCTATCCGGAACTCTACTCATAGCTCAACCAGGCTTTGGATGCTAGAGCCGGGAGGAGAGGGGAAGCATAATTGTAGACTACTTTTACACTTCTACTGCAAATATATATTAATAAATATTTAATAATTTACTTCTGGTCCCGGTCCAGTTTGACCCTCGAACCTAATCCTGCTTGACAGGCTGGCCCGGCAGACCTGCGGTCCAGGTTCGGTCCAACCGGTCGTCCGTCCTGAATGTCCAACCCATCTACCAAGTGAAATAAGGGAGGACGAAGGAGGGCCGGGCGTTGACTTTGGAGGCGAGAGAGCTGACTTTTCTAAAGTCAACAGGCTGACCAAGCTCGTCAGCGTGGATGCCGCCGCAGACGAAGGCGGCGGCCATGCCGGCGGCGTTGGCACCCTTGATGTCGTGGTGGAGGGAGTCCCCGACGGCAATGCACTCGGCAGCGCCGCCGACTCCCGCCGCTGCCATCGCCGCCTCGTAGATGAGCTTGCCGGGCTTCCCCATCCACCTCACTTCCCCACCCAGCTCCTCGTACTTGGCGCCGAGCGTACCTGGAACGTCGGATCAGGCAAAGTTCTTGATCGATCTTCCTGATCAATAGCTCTAGATTCTTAACATAGTGGATTTGCATACTGTCCGTTTTTAACTTCTATAGTACTACTGCTTTAGTATTTTCAACAACTGGGTTTTACTTTATGTAAGGACTATAGTAATATACCCCAAATTTCTATGAAATACAAAATTTTTGGCTTGCTCACCGGGCATCACGCGGAGATGTCTGGCTTCGACGGTGACGAAGTCGGGGTTGGCGACGATCATGGGGATACCCTTTCTCGCGCAGAGCTCGAGGAGAGATTCCATGGCGGGGAGCTCCATCGCGATCGCATCGCCGGAGGATCGCCCGAGAGCTTCAGTTCCATGAGCAAGAACGAAATCGGCGGTCTCCGGATCGGTTACCACCTCCAAATCCAATCCCTTTGCCGAGAAACGAAGATTTTAAGACCAGATTTCCGTGGAATTTTTGAGAGATTTTGCCTACCTCGAGAGAGATCGCGCCTCGATCGCGCCATGTCAGGTGAATGCACGATCTTCCCAGCGACGCGAACCAGGGATCTTCCCGCCTGGATTTGAAGAACGGATGAGGAAATTGAGTTGGGGGAAAAGAGGATTCGAGGTCGGAGAACCTTTCGAGATGCTGATGAGTCAGTTCGCCGCTGGTGACGGCTCCGGCGAATAGAGACGCGTCGAATCCGAGCGATTTCACCTTCTCCAACGTCGTCGATGCTCGCCGGGACGAGTTGCTGATGATCACCATCTTCGCCCCGGAGCCGGCGAGCTTCTCCACTGCGCCGGATTCAGAGAGATGATCTCGCCGGATCGTTCACGGATCCAACAATAGTCAGATAAACGTACAGGTCGAGATTGCGCCGGGATAGGGATGTTTTCCGTCGTGGAGGACGCCAAATTGATCCAAAAACCACGCCTGAAACAGAAAATTTCAAATTGCGCGGTGTCCGATCGTTTCAAAACTTGGATCGGCGAGAAGAATCGAGGAGATGATCGGAAATACCTTGAAGCGGCGATTCTCGACGAGATGGCGGATCCCGTCCAAGCATTGAAAGGATAGGGAAGAATCGAAGCGGAGAGGAGAGGTCGCCATTCGCCGATCTTCCTCTCTGCTCCTCGCGACGACGCTGGTCTAATTTGGGGCAGAATCCACCACGACCACACTTTTAAACAGACATTCAAAGAGATTGATTGGATGGGGGTCAAGAACAAGGTGAAGAAAGTTTAATTTTAAATGAAGTGGAAATGACTTTTTTTATGGGGGAGTGTAGAATTTTGTTTCCTAAGAAGTTGGTACCAGGAAATGTCCTTCCGATATCTGGTATCAGAAAATTTGGGACGGTGTCTGATATCGGATATCGGAGGAAATTTCGTCTAGCAGGTGAAAACAGATATCGGGGATGGTTATCGAATGGGTAAGGACGAGATGGATATTGGATGGCGGATATCGGATTTAGATATCCGGATATCGGAACAGGTATCCGGATATCGACATCCGGTATCAAGAGGAAAAATCAATAATTATCATGGTTGCAGATGATTTATGTTAACAACGACAAATGTTTTTACTATAATGTGATCTCGTATAATAAATACACCTCAGAATTTTCTTTTTCTTCCATATGGGATAATAGGATTCGGAGTTTAATGTTAAACTCCGAATCCTATTATCCCATATAGAATAAAATAAAAATTTTGAGCTGTATGTATTAAACTAGCTACTAAATTAATCAGTAAGCTCTCTGCTTACCTGCTGACCCACAGCATTCCTCTCCAAACTATGTCACGATGACAACTACGACGATTATACTTATTTTACAACCTTTCTATGTTGGATATCGAAATCCAATATCCAATTCCAATACCTGATATCGTCATCCTTCCTGAGAGATGGAGGTGGATGACGACATCGAAACGGATTTCGATATCATATATTGGTATTATAGCAACCGATGTCCGATATTGTCAACCGATATCCTGATATCGGGAAAAACGGGTACCGGAAATTTGATTTCCGGTATCTGGTACAGCATCCGTCCTGATATTGTTATCCGACACCGGTATCGGGACGGGCGATCCCTAGTTGGTACTTTGCTTCTGGCATTTGAGGCGTACTTGGTGACCTGCCAAGGTATGATTGTTGTATGCCTTTTCTTCCTATCGGGGTCATGGATGAGTGGTATATGTGATTTAATTGGGATGTTTATTCTCACTCCACGTCTATAAACTCTTGCAAACACTAATGTTGAGCATATATAAAATCCCCTTGTGTGGCATCCAATGCATGGCTGGATTGGTCTAGGCGCACGACCCTACTGTCGGTCGTGCATGGGACCATGTTTTTGCTAAGACAGACAACTTGACTATCTAGCTCAGTGTTTCATTTTTCAATATCATTTCATGCTTTTGGTTATTTTGCTAGGTTGATCCCTTGGTGATTTGGCTACCCACAAAGGTCTTTGTCTTGCAGCCTCCTTGTCATGACACCCTCGTCATCCAATTGTGTCTACAACAACCTTATATTAGAATCAGACAACTACTTTACAAAATCCTCGTATTTGAATTGGTTGAAGTTTTCTCTTGATCCTCATTCTATTATTTTCTGCTTTGATTGAACAAAGATCTGAATCTAGTTGTAGTAATAGTGTTAATTCATGGGTGTGTACTTATCATCATGAATGTATGAGGTCATCGTTATCTAGAAGGGGTACACTTTGTGGTAATTCTTGATTGGTTTAGTAACTAAAAAATCAGCATTTTCATTTTGTTATACTGTATTTTAGAAATCACGATACATGTTGGCTCATGAAAATGATTGTTTATTCTATACCGAAATTAGTAGATTTAATTTATAGCTAGCCAAAGTTGGATTTTCCCTTTATTTTTTAAAAGATCAATGATGACAAAAAAGGTCAAATGTTTTTTTGGTTTCTAGAAACTACGGAAACCCTAAGAGGAATGAATTGGGTATTTACAAATGTATAATACTTCATAATAAGAGATATGCTATGTAGCTAGATGCCAAGTTATATAATTCAATCTCAGTAATAGAGGTAGAGGACTAGGATATGACTCTCAAGCATTTGAAAATGAATGCTAAAAGATGACAACATTGTATACATCTAAGGGAATACCTTCAGAAGGAGGACATCACTTAAAAGACTCTTGAAGCACCAGAACTATATTCTATTTCCAAAAACGTCACAAATTATTTATACTCCTCAATTCAGCATTGAATTGGTCACATTTTGAAATATTATCTTCATTACAAGACCTTTGCATAATTTTGATCCTCTAATTTTAGTTCCTATGTGCAACATGGTCCTCTACTTTTTTTAGCAAACTTTCTCACTTTTCTATGTTTATAGGTGTGTGAAAAATCAAATGATTCAATATTTTTACCAAATTATATTACATCCCTTGAATTAACCTATAATTTTCCTCTATCTTTGGAGGTGATTTTATGTGACCATCATACTTTAGTTTGAGAATAATCAGTGTAGTCCACAAAAATATATTTTTTTAGTTCTATACATTTAAAATTTTAATTACTAAGATATGTATTCAGGACAATATAATCACAGTTTTTCACTTCTCAGTGAGTGAAAGATTTGTCCCAGGATCTACACTGAAAAATTCTATTATAGAATCCATATAATAGGGCTTGGTAGTCTGAAGACGGTTTGGGTGGGGAGTTTTCCTTTATAAGAATAAGGTGCGAGTTTACAAGCGACTAATGTGGTCATGCTAACATAACAGATGATCCAATACACATAAGAATTTTTCAAATGCAACAAGTACTTGAGTTGCGGTGTCATGCCCAAAAGTGAATTGTGCAAGTGCTCCCTAGGAGATATGAAATAATAAGATTGACCATTTGTATCTTGGTCCATGATGGTTTTTTATTGATTTTGCTGATCGGATTTCTCCATGAATGGAAAAGGTGTGAATTTATGAGCGGGCTCAATTGGTACAAAGCATTTGTTTCCTACTGAGAAGACCAAGTTCAGCATATGAATGAAAGAAGAATCTAAGATCTACTTTTAAATTCTGTAATCATTTATTTATTTCAGAACGCTCTTTCAGGTTATGAAGTCACTGCAATCACCTTTTTCTTTCTTCATGACCTCAGACCTGTAAGTCACCTGTTTGTTTGGCTTGACTCCACACAATTCTAAATATACAAATAAAAAAAAAATGAGAGCGTGGAAGACAGAATGACAGAGAATATAGGATAATTCCTCACACCCCTATGCCAACAACAGGGCATTATCCTACCCAAAAGAAGCACCCATCCTTATCAACATGTCACACCAGTTACATTCGACTCTGTGATCATAAATATGACACTAATCAAGAAGGAAGGTATGAAAGACTAGTTTGATTGATTCCCAAGGCAGGATTTTGAGTTATCCCACTCATTTGATGACCTTGAACTCTTTAATTATGGTGATAAGGGTTACATGAGTATTCTTTCACCTGAATCTTTTTTTCAATAAAAAATCAAAAAAAATTATAATATATGATTTCTTTGTCAGTAATATCATTTACACTCCACTTTGTGGACATCAACATGACAACTAGGGTTTGACGTCCCAGTCTAGTACCAGTTTTTAGCTACGACTTAAACTTTACATAAAGTTTGGTTTGGTTGGGGTCCATTCTTGTTTGGACCCAGTTCAGTCTTGGTCTGATCAGGTTGACAAGTAGATGTCAAAGTCAAAGTAGAAAACTCATGTTGACTATCAACAAGAATGCCCCTTTGCCTCCTTTCTCTTCATTGCCCCCTCTCCTCTATCTCCCTCTATGTGTCTTTCTCCCTCCAGAGCTCTCTTTCTTTATGGATAATTTTCAGGGTGAATATAGAAGGAAGAAGTTTTCAATAGTGATGAGTTCTTTCAGTGTCCCTTTGAAGAAGTGCTTCTCTTTATCAAGTGGGAACCCACGGATAGTCAAATATGCGGTGACTATGCTAAGCTCAATATAGACCTCCTCGGCAAGTAAGATTTTTATATTTTTTAAAATTTTACTAAAATATTAAATAAATATTTAATGACTTACTTCCAGTTCTCGTCCGTTTTGACCCTTGGACCTAAACCTACTCGACCAACCGGTCCGCCCTAAAATGGCAGACCTACGGTCCTGGTTCCGCGCGGTCTGAGTGATTGATGGCGCACCACCGGCAGCAGCCCCAGATACGTCTTCGGAGACGTCACCGTCGCCCCCGACACCGCCAGCCGTACATGTGCAACCCGCTCGGCAAGCCAAGGCGACGGTACGTACACCTCGATTCAAATATCCCCGGTAACGGACGCCCTATCTTCGTTTTCACGTTCTCGTTTTGTTCGTCATTTGGGTTTCAGTCTTCACCGTTTGCCGTTTTAAAATCGTTGCAACCACATGTCAGGTGGGAGGTTTATCCTGTCCGGATTCCCCTTCCTTCCCCTCTTGTTTTCTCTCTTTCCCCTCGTTGTTTCAGTTTCCTTTGGTCCTAGGTCATAGGGTTTCTTTCTTATGGTGCACAATTTTAATTCTTGAATATATACGAATTCGGCCAATATCATATATTTCAAACCAGTATCTGATATCCGCCAGTGATATATGATATTGGCATCCAAATACTGAGATATCAATTTCTGAAGTATACAATATTTGACACCAATATTGGTTATTCGATCAGACAGATATCCTTTGTATGCGTATCAATTGCCAACACCGAGATCAGTTAGGTGATAGCAAGACTGAAAATTGAGATAAATTTTGATGAGGTAAAATTAGGGAAAGAGAGCTTCAAACATGAAGAATTGAATGGAATTTTGGGTTATGGTAGAATTACAGGAGAGCTAGGATAGCAGTATTTGATCTGATTAAATTCAAATGAGAACAAGTAATAGTGTTCCCTAGTGCTGAATTGGAGGTAATATAGAAGTTAAAGTAGCAAGTTGGGTTGAGGTAGAGTAAAATTGAAATATCTTATATTGAAAAGAGATATAGTCTGAATAGAATACCAGATGTGGAAATGAGATTTCTTCACATGGATTAGGTTTTGTAGCCTACACATTGAGAGTTAGGCTCCGGGGAAAATATCTAGGACAAGATTAGGGTGTAGCTGAACAAAATAAATTCTTGCACAGTACTTATCTTTTATCCCACCTCGATAAATAGTATTACATTAAGTTAGTAGGTGCCTACTTACCTAAGCTGAAAAGCTTAGGATAATGTCAATACTAATACACCCAATTAGGTTTTCCATAGCTACAAAAAACTCATGAAAAAACTGTGCATGCTTTTCATGAAGAAATACACTTGAAATCATGTGTGCTTTTCATGAATAAATACAGCCAATATCATGAGTGTACCGTTTCAGAGTAGTCTGGTCCAGCATTCTGAAGACTCATTGTAGATTACTGAGTTCGAACGCTATGTACCAACTGTCCGTTAAAATATGGTACCCCTGAAAGAAATCAGATCTCACTCAATAACAAGAAGAGATGAGAGAAGGAAGAAGAGAAGAAGAAGAGAAGGATGCACAATTAAGATCATTGTTTATCCCATATTTAGATGATTACATAGGTCGGTAGTTATATTGTCTGTAGTTGTAGTTGTAGTTGTAATATAAAGATAATTATGTTAAAATCATAGCCGTTATAACAGATTATAATGGCTATAACAAGACAAATAATCACCGTTGGATCCTGTCTATGTGTATTCCAAACTATGTTTAATCCTGTCTATGTTTAATCCTATATTTAATCATGACCACTAATCTCATAACGAGTATAAGGGACACATGTTCCATTTTACTAACTACTCTTTATTAATATTCCTATTGGTCCACGTCAGCTCTTTACTGTATTCTGACAATTTGCTGACTCCTCTTCAACCCCATGGTAAAACGTTAACAAAATCACACAAAACTGCTGTGAAAAGAATTCAAAAGTCCATAATGCAGTACCCCCACCATTCCAAGAAGTAGATCAATTGTGTCCTCACAAGGTACACTTCAGTTGCCATATGGATCTTCTTTCAAAATGACATAATATTTCCTAGCTTGTCATGGGAAGAGAGAGAATGTGGTACGATCTGTATCAAATTGCTAAGAAAACGAGAATTCTACTTACAGATGTGAATATCCCACTTATAAGGTAGAGATCCCTCGACTGAGCATCGAGATATCGCCTGTCTTCTTGTAGCTAGCTCCTCTTGATAACATGCGCACTCACGGATGACCCCTTGCAACCTTCAAGAGTCCAACAACCAGAAGATGCCTTTCTTTGAGGTCTCACCTATAATTTATAGGTATTCTTTATTCCTCCTCCCACTCACAGTCAAGACTGGGAGTTAGTGGCCACGTCAGCACCACCAGAGATACAAGGTCTCCTGATGTTTGTTGACTGGTTACCACCCCTTGTTCGGAACTGTATCAGAATGATCCTGAAGGACCTCCTTAAATAAGAAAAAAGGGGCAAGCATTACAGAGAGATAAAATGATGGACAAGAAGAAGGCAAAGGAAGAGCCTGCACAATGTGGGCATGATATGACATTTAAAAGCCTCTTCCTCCAGGCAATCTTTTGGATTACCTCTGATCTTCCTTGGATGCTGCATTCGGTGTGGTGCTTTGTTTTTTATGTCAGACTGATCTTGTTCTTTTGGGGCACTGTGATAGGTTGTCTACCTGGTTGCTGGACATCCATTCAACAGGGTCAGGACTTCTTTAAAACAGCCAACACATACCCATTCAACAGACAGCCTCATGGTTCTTCCAGATCATTCCCTGGAATAAAAATAAGAAGCCACAAAAGGAAATCTTCCTAATGTAGAACACAAATAAAAGACACACCAAAATTTGCCAGCTCACATGTAATTCAAATGGCAAATCTTGCGTGATTCCAGCGAGCATGATGGAGCTACAAGGAAACGAAGCTTTCCCAGGAAAGCAAGTAACATGTGTAGTCTCTCTTAGTCAGAGCGAGCCCACTTCATCCACATAGAAAAACAGTGCCTCGAAAGATGCTCCGGCAGATCTTTCTGAAAACCGTACAGAGGGAGGTTAAATGGTGCTGATTCCAGAAAAAAGAGGGATCATCAACTCAAAAGAAATTCACAAAGAACCATCCGAACATTTCCGGATAGAAACCCATATTCATCAAGATCAGTTAAAAATCAACATTTCTGAACAGAAAAAAAAGTTCCAAAAGAGTAGGTAAAAACACACCATGTTCCAGGGGGAGGAAAAACCATCCGTGGATAGCAACCAAATCCCTCTTCCAGCAAATAAATCTCCATCAGAAACTCTAAAATCAAAAACTTCATCGACATCGGATTTCCTGCCAACTTGTTTCTTGCGCCATTTTCTCTTTCTGGACTTCCTCCTGTAATCCAAATCATCACTGTCAGAGAGGCTTCTGTCAGAAACTTCTCCCGAGCCTATCAAGGAATGCTCCTCAGACTTCTTGAAATTAATTCCGTTCTTGATGAATACTGATTCAAAATACTCGCACTGTTTAGTCTCCTTTGACAAGTTGTAGAGTATAATCCAAGACTCAAGCCCAAGCCATTTAATTGTCATCAACAGGTCAACTCGGCTGCATCGCCTCAGAAGGCTCCAATGGCTTTCACTGCTATAGAGTGTTTCATTCTTCAACAACTCTTCAATTTTACGCGACTCGAGCTCATGTTCTTCCTCCCCAAGAAGACGAATGATCTGGCGGCCTTCATTTATGACAGCATTTACCAGGATAAGGTCATTCAAGGTGATATCTTCAAAATCTGATGCTGAAAGAAGACTCTCAAGCCAGGCGGACGGGTACCCAAAATTCTCACACGCCCATCTAGTTCTTTGCAATTTACAAAGAGAGGTTACAAAATCATGGAGCTCGTGCTCGCCAAGCAGGATCAGAATCCGCTGGCATAAACTTGAAAACTGCTCTTCAATGATAAAGTCTTCTATCATTGCCCAAACGTCCTCTACATTATCCTCGTACATCAGACGGATAAACTGATCCAGAAAGAACTGAGGTTCAATGTGCAGGATTTGACCATCTTTGACAGATTCTGCCAGCTCATCTGAGGACCAAAACTCGGGTACGTGTTCCAGAAAATTTTCCACAGTTTTTAGAATATTCAAATCATGAAAGTAATGCGGTTTTGTCGCAACCACGGCTGGCGATTGACCGTGCCTGCCTTTCCATTCTAGATCTTCCCAGCATATATCTCTGTTGGTAAAAGCAAACTGGGACATTGCCCTTGCACCCTTCCTATGCCCATAATCAGCAGTACAAGCAAAGTGATCGAACCATTTCAATATACGCTTGGGATGCCCTGCAATTACGCCAGTAAATTGAAATGATAGAACTCGAATCATAATAAATGTTGAAAACATACCTAGCCCTAAGAATTCAAAGAGGAGAGATACGTCTTGATGTTGATTCAAAAGGATATACCTCTTAACAGTGTTGTTAAGAAGGATAATATTTTTTTGTGAACCGGTTTCTTTCTCAATGAAATAGGATGAAGAAATTCTTACAAATCCAATCATAGATATTTCATTGGTCAGTAAGAGTAAACAGCAATCTGAATCTTGAAAAAATATCTACACGAGAATCCTTTCGAGAAATATATTTCACAAGATTTCTTCCAAAAAGCTTAAACATCGGATGTAGCATTCTGATAAAAATATGAATAAAATCATACTTCATTGGGAGAATCCAAGAGAAGAGAAAGATTAAAAGTATAAACATCTCGGATACAAAATTGAAGCAAGTGTTCTGACCTTGGAAGAATTTTTCAAGCATGTAGCACTTTCTTGCTAAGAAAGCCCCCGCCTTCGCAGGCTTCTTGTCAAATATCATCCGAAGGATCTGCGCAGCAACTTCTCGCTTAGATGGAGCGGATTCCAGAATCCCCAAGAACAGCTTCTGCTGCTCCGTGTGATCAACATCCCGTACACGCGAAATAGTATTGCAGAACCAAAGACGAGACTCGTATCTGCCGCTAGAAGTGATCACCCGCCAAATCACTGATTCCAAGTTCCGAAGAAGAAGAATTCTCTCTTCCGCCGAGTCGCCTTCACCGCCAACATCGGAAGGCTTCGACAAGAACAAATCGACCATCTCGTCGAACCCTCGACCTACGAAGAAGATTTGAGCAAAACCCACGAAGAAGAAGCAAAATTCGACAAGAATGAACGATTGAGAGGTGAATCCAGTATTATATGTTTGATAATCAATGCGAAGAAGGTTATTTCCATTTATATATAATCAATCACCTTTCCAAGCCATGAACTTACTTCAGCACTTCATTAAGTGGTTAATGAAGTTCATTAACAAATTATATAACTTATAAAAATTGTTTGCGCTTTTGTAGCTTATAATTCTATTCAGTTCGTAGGTGGCCGATTTCTTTACCTTTTTCTGGGTTTTCCATTTTTTTTCTGTTCATCTCTTTTGTGAATTTTCTGTTATATTTAACCAGTAGATACAATTTTGTGAAAAGATTGCTACAATTATTAGTATGAAGCGGTTGATTATTCCTATGATTTCTGTCAGTTTTCATCTTGCTCATTAAATTTAGTATTGGAGACTGTGTTTTTTATTTAATGTCATGGTGTCTTACTCTGGGTGGAAGTGAGAAACATAGTGGCTCAAGAAAAATTAATTTGCTTGGAGTAAAAAAAATTGTTGAGCACAATTTATCAGGGAGAATATTCATCAATAGCCTGAGACACCAAAACTTTGTGCATATCTCTTGCTATAATCTATCTTAGGGAACTGCCGTCCACTGCCATTTTGATGCTAATTATGCGGAGAGGCGCGAGTTTACGAGCGTTTAGGTGCTTATGAGCAGGCGTGAGTTTTTACAAACGGGAGCGATGAATATGAATCTGAATGGAGCGAAAATACGATGTCAGAAATCACGTATTAAGATGGGAATTGCACGGAATAATGCCAATCAACCGTATGATATTGGAAATATTGTAACTAAAACTTTACTCTCCATTAGGACGTAAAAACAGTAATGACATGCTTACTATTCTAGTTATTTGCACCTGTCCTGCACGATTGAAATGTTGAATGAAAAAAAAAATTTTGGTGGAATAAATATTTTCCCACGAACTAAAGTAGATGAAATACATCATTGTCCTTGTCGTCATAAGGCAATGGAACCATGCTCACAACTTCATTAGCATCACAAAACTCTGCGTATTCATGCTTGAGTTCTAATATATCTCGATGTCATGACCAATGAATAATGGTCACTCCACTAGAAGGAATTCAAGATAAATAATTTAGTTAGGAAAGTGTCATGTGCAGACCTTCCACCAACTCAAGGGGATATCTCCCATCCAAGTTGCACAATATGTTACTATACTTCTCAAGCTCTTGCTTTGAAATTGAACATGGCTATGACTTTGGGCAGGCGGCAATAATTGGAACATGTTAGGATTGTCCATGAGCAGGGTTGTCTTCGTCTGCAATATGTGTTATAGCTTCTAAGAGATCTCCTAGATAAGAGAGAATCATGGGGTGGAATAAGGGATCAATGACATTGATTTTTAAAAATGACTCTAGTATTTCTGCACTTGCAATGGTCTGATTGTTCCAAACCAAGATGTGTAATCTGAGAGCTTCACATGCATTGCACTACATGCCATCAAAAGTGCATCTCTATACCACATGGTTTGTAAAGTGCCTGCATTCTCCATGTTTTCTATCAGGGGGTTTGTGAGTTCAAATTTCAATGTGGTGACCTCAATCATTAGTAGCATAACAAACAAAATCCAACCCATTTCACAACGGATTGAGGATGTCTACATCAGAATTGCCCAGGACAAAAATCGATCGTGGGCGGTACATGTCGTCCAGTACGTTACTATAATATATTGAAAATAATTGGGATAGTTATTAAGGACATCAAAGAGAAATGTTAATGGCACTAATAGTGTTAAAGAAAATAATACACTGATGATAGTAGCAAATGCCGATGAAAAATACAAAAATTAATACCATTAAAGTTAATAGAAAACCCACAAAATAAATGTGGAATGTTTGTAAAAAATCTGAAACAACTGAAATGTGTTGAAATTTGAATATTTAAATAAATGAGATTCATGACTATGTATTTATTTTATATACACAATTGATATAAATAAAAACAGTAAGGTAACTTAGTGTGGTAGGACAGTCAAAGGGCAAGGACGAGAAGGACAATACAAGTGCTGGATTTATGTATTGTATAATCTAATTACACTCTGTCTTGTTTACAATCATTGAAACAGAATTGTGTTTATTATTATTATTGTGTAATGATAATAATGAAATTGTTGAATATTAACATAATTATAATGTATTGTTGCAAGCCAATTGTGCATTCAATGTCTTGTTGAATATTTAGTGATAGACATTTATTCATATAATGCACATGGTGTGCTTTTAATCAACCCCGATGATGTGTCCAATGATTATTGAATTATGATGATTCATAATACGGCGATCACTTACCTTTAAATTTATATTAGAAATATTATTATCGGCATAATTTTAGAAAATGACATCATAATGTTAATGCACATGAGATGTCAACTATTTTATGTAATGTCATAACTCCATAAATGACATGAACCAACTTGACTAATCGTTAGGTATAATTGTATTAAAGGATTCATACATACAAATCAGGGAGCTCTTTGCATAATCAGTGATTTTTAGACGGAGAATCTTATGAGTTCCTGAACATTACACCTATTATTTTTTATCTCTTAATCATTTTCCAACGCGTTTCGTCAAGCCAATAAGAGTGCTTCTTGAATTTTCCAAAAGCAAGAAATCTTAATCCATTTGATTCTCTAACTGCGAATAAAAATGTGCAGTGTGTGCACACTATCTAAACTTCTGAAGTCACAGTGATTGTGATATATATCCTGTTTATTACATTGATTCATGTCACCCTCCTTGTTCTATTTATTAGTTCATAATCATAATCCAGAATAAAAGAAGTAGAAAAAATCATATAATGATTGGTACTATGACATCATTATTTGTGACGTAATAATGACACATTTTTCTGATAATAAAAAACACAAAATATCAAATTATTTCAAATAATTCCAAACAACATATTTTAGTTCATAAACATATTAAAAATATATGCTCTGAGCTAGTTTTTCTGCCCTTACTATTTTAATGTCATAAAATTCTTGAAATATAATTTCACTTGGAAATATTATTTTCTTTACTAGTATGATATCAAAAAATTCCTTAAAAGTACCCAAAATCCAAAAATTCAGAATATT
Organism: Wolffia australiana; assembly: GCF_029677425.1. Taxonomy (NCBI): domain Eukaryota; kingdom Viridiplantae; phylum Streptophyta; class Magnoliopsida; order Alismatales; family Araceae; genus Wolffia; species Wolffia australiana. The sequence goes on along the minus strand of NC_135841.1, from coordinate 13,703,664 downwards.
ATTATAAACACAATCACTTTTAATCGCTTTAATCTTGAGAACACACATATAAAAATATGAGAGAAAATCCATGATATTGATCCAATAATTATAATGTCATCACCAACCTTTACAGAGGATATAAACAGAAAAATGATAATACTTGGCCACACAACTATAGTTCAGGGACTCGGACATGACGATTTTCTCATCCCCGGACAAAAAAATTGTCCTGTCTGAGGATACAGACAAATTTTGGGATGAAAATTCGTCTTGGGGACCACCTGACGGGATGGTTTGCGTCCCGTGGGACGAAAAAACCGTCTGTCCGGAGGTCTCGGATGATGGATGGACGGACGGATGTGGACGAAAAGCAGCCGGATTCACATCCGACGGTTAAGATCTCGCCACGGGGCCTCGCTATGACAATTTGCATCAAGGTCCTTGTGTTTTTTTCGCACGTGCAAACTGACGCCGCTCAGAATTAATTGTATATATGTCCATTTGCATTCTCTCTCCTCCATATTTACCTTAAAATACTTAGAAAAATCTATATTAATATATTAAAAATATAAAATGAGATTTTTTCGTCTGGGACAAATTTTGGGACGAAAATTCGTCCAGGGAGGACTGGACGGGACAAAAAACCATCCCGAGATCATTGAACGGGACGGTTTTTTGTCAGTGGACGAAAAACCGTCCCCTCCTTCGTCCCTGAGCTAACATCGGACGTAGGACGGGATGAAATTTGTCCCCCCCCCCGTCCTTTGTCCACGTTCGGGACTAACCATGCAACAAAAGCAAGCTGCTTCAGCACCACCAAAAACCGCATTACTGCACATCAGAGTAAGAGCATCAGTGCAGACTAGGAGTTTCACTAAACAAAGACGATGATAAACCAAGCAGTACGCAGGGGGTGTCGAGCACGCCAATAAACTCTTAGAAACCTTCAACTATTACATATATGAAAAAAGAAAAAAAAAACTATTACATATATAAAATCTCATAACCCTTGGGTTTGTCGTTTTAGGCACCATATTTTTGGCAAAAAAAAAAAACTAAACCAGTGGTGGAAGGAGGGAGAGTGTTATCTCCGTCATCCGAGCATTTCCGGGCCGTCAACCGGGCCCAATACGTGGGCCACATGAGTCCACGTGGAATAGTCATCACTGACACGTGGCAGTAAAATGCCACGTGTCTCCGAAGTGGAGTCTTGAATATAGCGAGAGAGAGGGAACGAGTGGTGAGGACGATCCGAAGAACCGGCCCGCGGTGTTGATCAGCCACACGATCGATCGTCTGGATCATATCCGATCAGATCTTCTCCAATCTCCATCGAAGCTCTCTCACTGGATGGAAGATTCCCTGCCAGGCGACGCCGTCCTCCTCAATTCTTCGAGTTCATCCCGGGAACCCCGAGTTTTGAGCGAATTTCGAATTTGACATCGTGATTTCCTCTCCGGTTCATGGCCGATTGATTCCCCAAGACCTCGATTACGATGATGCCGCTTGTCTGTTCGGCCTCGCCTAGCTGTTCCTCTCACTTCCCGGTGAGTGCGATGCGTTTAGGGTTGTTTTACCGTGCTTTGCCGATCTGCATTTTCATGGGTTTGGATTTATTACGCATTTTTCACCCCCGGAAATGATGAGATGCAGAGGTTGGATGATACTGGGCTTCAGACCTTTTCCTTTTTTGAATGATCAATTATTGGTCTGTTCATGATGCCGGCCTGGTATCCATCTGTGACAGCTTAATTGTGCAGTAATCAATGAATGATCGCAGCTTAATTGGAGAAAGCTTAGACTGTTATTTAGATTGGGCTTGAAGTCTGGTACTCATGTTCTTCATTTTTTTACACGCGGGTGTGCTTTCATGCTCCTCAAATTTCATAAACGCCGATGGTGTTTAGGTCTACTCACAGTAAAAACTTCCAATTAAAACTTTATTTTTAAGAAAAGAGGGAAGATCACCCGAGAACGTCGATGAATCCGAACTTCCAATTTAAATTGTGGCCAGGAGCTACATCTGTTGGATGAAAATTATTACTCTTGTTATTGTCAATTATTCTCCTCTTTTTTAAAATTTTCAATGCAAGTTCTTAAATGGTGCTTCTTCAGATTTCTTTTCCTGCAGGTTCAAGGAAGATATCTTTATTATGGAGAAGCGATGAGAAATGCCTTCTAGATGGAAAAGGATTTATCTACCCACAAGGTGGGATTCATAAACATGAAACATTCTTCAGACCCCATGCTTCGGGATATTCGCATTCACTTGTCATGGAAGCACCGGAGTCTTGCCCTAGTTCTACAGACTCCTCCATATTTTCTCCATACCCGAGTTATTTTGATGACAATGTTCGTACTTATGCAAGTGAGGACACTGACACTTTGCCAGAGAAGTGGAATTCTTACGCAAAAGCAGTAAATGTGACTTATTCAACAGAAGCTGATCAGGGAAGTGCAGCAGTTGTAGCAGAACCGCCATTAAATATTGAAAATTTTCTTGATGCTCCCCAATCTGGCGACGTGCTACTGAACATTGATGGATCTTCAACCAATAACTCCGATATTCTTTCTGAATCTACAGTTTCTGGATCTCTTTCAGTGTCTGGCTCCATCCCTGAAAGTTCATCTTCCTTTTCTCTAGATGATATTTCCAGCATAAAAGAGAATGTTAGCGATTTGTTTGCCGGAATTCGGGATTCGTCAAATGCTTCTGTATCTAACACACAAAAATCAATTGAAGACGCATACGAAAATCTTGTTTCATCCATCACGAAAACTGCTGAGAAAGGAACGGATTCAATGGATAGTGTAATCAGCAGATTTATGTCTTCGTTTGAGAAGTCCAAGGATCAAGCCGGAGACAAATTAACAGTCGTCTCGAGCAATCTGAAGGGGAACTTTAGTGAAGCTGGTGGTATTGCTGTTGATGCGTTAAGGAAAGCCGTTGTATCATTTGAAGGTTTCCTGTCAAATGCAACGACATTTTTTGTGTTCTCTTATGAATTAGCCAAGTCTTTCCTTCCCTCTGAGCTTCAGGAGGCAGTAAATTCTGCAGAAGAGAAATCCTCGCTAGTCCTTACTCCAATCAGTTTTGCTTTTGGGAAGGTAAGCTTATGGACACACCATGGCTAATAGTTTGATTATTTACTTTGATTATTCGATAAGTTAATTATTTGGTTATGTCGTTGAACAGGCTTACGTTGCTATTGAAGGAGTTGAGAGGAGTATTGGCATTGATCCTAATGATCCGCTAGTCCATCTCATACTACTTGTTGCAGGGTCTGCCACTTTTGGGTTCGTCATCTACCTTTTGAACTGTGCATTTTTTTCTCAAGTATCACATCTAATTATAGTTCCGGATCGTCTCGGACCTGGACAAAGGACGGGACGGTTTTTCGTCCATCGACAAAAAAACCGCCCCGTCCAATAATCTCGGGACGGTTTTTCATCCTGTCCAGTCCTCCCCGGGACGAATTTTCGTCCTGAAATTCTTCCAGGATGAAAAAACACATTTTATATTTTTAATATATTATAATAGATTATAATATATTATAAATTGTCCTAGCGAGGCGACGTGGCAATATTTCAACCGTCAGATGTGAATCCGGCGGTTTTCCATCCAAATTCGTCCGTCCACCGTCCGGAGACCTCCGGACGGACGATTTTTTCGTCCCACGGGACGAAAACCATCCCATCCTGTGGTCCCCGGGGACGAATTTTTGTCCCGAAATTCGTCCATACCCTCGGACCGGACAATTTTTTCATCCAGGGACAAAAAATCGTCCCGTCCGCGTCCCTGCACTATACATCTAATTCTACCTCTTTTCTAGGTATTCTTACTGGCTTCTTCTTTATGGCGGTTATTCCGGAGACTTGTCCCCAGAATTAACATTTGAGTTGCTAAACAAAGAGGACAATGTGGCGCTCGTTGATATCCGGCCTGAGGCAAGAGGCTGTAATTTCACCTGACTTTTGCTTTAATATAACGTTTCTACTCTATACCACTTCAATGAGATGATCCCTTTTTTATTTATAATTTTTCTGATTTCGCATTTTTTGTGTGAATTGGCTGAAGGATCTGAGGGAGAGAGACGGGATTCCTGACCTGAGGAGAAGAGCGCGGTTCAAATATGCAAGCGTCGGTGTTCCTGAGGTTGGTTGAATTTTATGGGTTTTTGTGCATTATTTCGCCTCTCCCTTTGGTTGAATTTTATGGGTTTTTATACCTCTAGATTATCAGTTCTCTTTGTTTGTCGAATAGTTTTTCCCTTGCGTCGTTGTTTATTCATGCATTCTTCTTCGTCAGTTCTTTTATTTCTATAACTCAACCCGATGAGATTATAACTTTAATTACTGTCAATTTGAAAATTTTCAATTATTTTTGGTTGATTTCATCGTTTCAGGTCGATGGTTCTGTGAAAAAACTACTTCGTAGCGGCGAAGAAGTTAACGAAGCCTTAACCGCATCGATCATCCGCAACCTGAAGATTGTGAAAGTGAGTAATATTCTTAGAGTCATGAAGCGAATAAGATACTGATTCAATTATACAACTTTTACTTGTGTGTAGAACGGAACGAAGGTGATAATTTTGGATGCCGGCGGCGAGCAGTCGAAAAGTATTGCAAGATCCTTGAGAAAACTTGGTGTCAAGGTAAGTGTGATTGCGAAAATAAATTTATATGTTAAAAATCTATTCTGAAGTTCATTTTTCGGAATTGCAGACAACTTATCTGGTTGGAGGTGGCTACCGCTCTTGGATGAAAAATGGTCTTCGAATCAAGGAACTAAAACCTGAGACCGCTCTTGATATCATTAATGAGGTAAAATTTTCCTTCTCGGCTACTTATTCGGAAAATTCGAATAATATCTAATTTACAGGAAGCTGAGGCAATCTTGGAGGAGATCAAGCCAACGCCTGTATCTATCATTGGCTATAGTTTGGTAAGAATTGAGCTTCGTAGACTTATTTATTCCTTTATAAAATGCGTCTAATTCTGAGTTCATCAACAGGGGGCCGCTGCTTCATTGTACGCTTTGTTCGGTGAGCTCACCTCCAATCACACTAATCTTTATCTCTATAATGAATAAATTATTGGGTGAGATAACATCTGATGTTAGTGTGGGCAGAATTTTTGACTTAGTTGTATTTTCTGCAGAGTGGGAGAAGACGTTACAACTCATCGGAGTGATCGGCCTGGGTCAGGTATATTATAATTTTGTTTCAAAATTATAACGATGAATACAATATATCCTCTTCTTTAATTGTATTTTTATAATTGGGTTTGAAACCCATTTTTATTTTCCTTGTTGGGCAGTCTTTGTACAGGAGGTTTTCTTCCTACCAGAGTTCAGAGGATCTGAAGGCGGATCTTGGGTAACTTTTTTTTAAACTTATGTTTTAATTATTTTTTTCTGAGGTAACTTTTTTTAGAATTTTAATTGTTTTTTGTTCTTTAGCCGGTTGCTGAGTCCGCTGACGTTGGGGGCCCAAGCGCTGTCACGAGTCGCCGGGAACGAGGAGAGCAAGCTTGGGCTTGCCACGTCACCATCATCGACGGCTGTCCAAGATCGCGTCATCCAGGCCGCCGCCAAGCACGAATCTCAGCCGTCCGATTCCGACGATGGCCAGACCCCTCCCGTCGAGCCCGCCCCCGCCGCGGAGGCCTGACGGCAACCCGAACCCCGTTCCATCTCTCTTTTTTTCCTTTTTTGTATAAATAAACTTATCAAATAATATTTGAAAATATTAACAATCTTAGCTATCTCTGTATAATATCAGATTCATGGACAACGATGACGTCATTCACACGTCAAATCTGTTCAAATCTTTTCTTTCATGACGTCATCAGTTTGTATAAACTAACTTATTAAATAAAAATTAAAATATTAACAAGCGTATTTGTATTTCGATTAAAGGCAATGGTGACGTCATCAACACGTCGACCGTGTTTAAATCTTTTGGTATAAATAACCTAATTAAATAAGAATTTGAAAAGTACTAACCCTGTTTAAAACCTGCTTTGAGGGCATTCACGGTATTTCCTTTAGCAAGAACTAGCCGTTACGGGGCCCAGCGCAACGTCTCTCTGCCGCAACGGTCACATTGCAAGACGCTGTCTCCATAAATTCACTCACGAGCATCGCTCTTCGATCATCGCAAGAAACCCTAATTCTGCCCCCTTCTTCCTCCTCTCCACAAACCTCGATCAAGATCTTCAATCAATCGATCGTTTGATCATCAGCGAGATCGCCATGGGAATCACCTTGAATCCGCCGCCGCAGGGAGGAGTAGAGGTGTCGCCGCGGCACTACCACGCGCACAAGGCCTTCCTCCTCTGCAACTACGTTCTCCTCGGCGCGGCGTCGAGCTGCATCTTCCTCACTCTCTCGCTCCGCCTAATTCCCTCTCTGTGCGGCTTCTTCCTCATCCTTCTCCACGTTCTCACCATCGCCGGCGCCGTCTCGGGATGCGCCACAGCCTCAGGATCGGGATCGGACCGCTGGTACGCGGCGCATATGGTGTCCACCGTGCTCACGGCCATCTTCCAAGGGGCCGTGGCCGTGCTGGTGTTCTCTCGCACGGGCGATTTCCTCGGAGATCTCAAATCTTACGTTCGGGAGGAGGACGGGATGGTGATTTTGAGGATGGCGGGGGGGCTCTGTGCCGCGATTTTCTGCCTCGAGTGGGTTGTTCTTGGGCTCGCCTTCATGCTCAGGTACTATGCTTATGTTGATGCTGCCAGGCGGAGCAACAAGGTCCAGCAGGATGATTTGTCCACCTGGCCTTGGCCCTTCCAGGTTTAGTGCCGATCCTTAGCGGTTCTGTGTGAATCACAAGATTCTGATGTTTGTAGTTTTTTTTCCGGGAATTAAATTTTTTCATTTCTTTGATGGGTTCGTCGGTTCGGTTGCATATGATAACGTTCTGATGAACAGAGCGAGAAAACAAGAGAGATTTGCATCATTTGATCGCTGAATAAGTGCCATTTAGTTATTTTCCTCCTGTAGCCAAGAAAGAATACGTATAATAAAATATAAGAAAAATCTTTGTCAGCTAAGCGAGTCTGATTGAGAACGTAAATTAGTGACATATTTTTACATAATCATTAAATAAGATATTAAATAATAAAATTAAAATGAATAAATTAAATTGTTTAAAATAAAAAGATTAGTTTAAAATAAAATCATTCACAAAATAAAAAAATCTGAAAACACCTTTCACGAACAATATTTTTACATAATAAACTATTAGTAATAAAACTAAAATAATTTATTTTATTCATATTAATTATTTTAAAATAAATAGTTTTGATATCATGAAGCAACATGTGAAAAAATTAAATTATAAATATAAATAATTTGCTGAAAATAATTACTGACGAGGGAAAAAATCACCAGAAGTAAGGACAAGTTGTAATTATGTGTCTCTCAAATCACGTCAAGCTAAGTAGAGGAAATATCTCAAATCACTCACTTGTGGTTGATGTTGTGTATTTCAGATACTTACGTGTTCTGTTATGTGCAGATTTGAGATGCATGATGTAAGGAGAATACATGGATCTGCTTAATGCCAGAACAAGTCAATAAATATCTGGTATTGCATGAGATAAGCAAATCACTTTCCCAATAAACCTTTGGTAGACTACTTGATCCACACGTTTCACTCCTTTACTCTGTGATCTGTATTTTTAATGTTAGTACTTATTGTTTTCAAGGTATACTGTCTAGAAAACCTATCTCGGCTAAAAAATCAAGAATACAATCCTATTGAGATAGCGATGTGCCAAAAGGTAAATAAGACAATTCAATAACTCATCCATGATTTTTTTTTTTCAAATTCTTTAGACACTTTAATTTCTGTTAGATCGCCACCTGTTACTGTTATCTAATCTACATAAACTAACTCATTTGCCCATTTTTTTGTTCATATTCTGTTTATGAATAATGTATGGTAGTGATTAATTTTATTTTTGTTTAAGTGTTTCTCTACAGAAGAAAAATTTCCAAAAAAAAAGCCCTGGGAGACTGTTTAGTACCCAAATAGTTTCGCTCATATGGCAATTTATTTTATCAAATCTATAGGAGAAATGCATTTTTACACCATATTTATGTAAATTCATACCTAAATAGAATACAAAGACATAAATATCCTTTATGAGTATGATCTCCCGGACCAAGAAAAAATATTTTTTAAATACATTAACCTAAGGCTTAAATTTCGTTTGGAGGATTACAGGACCAGGAATGGCTATTATTCAAAATTTTTTTTGATAAATATTTGGAATAGAAAAGGGGATTGTGTGAAGTGGACACTAGTTAATTAAATACATAAATGTTCATTTTTTTTTGTCTCGGTATACCAACATTTGCCAATGAATATTGCTTGGTGAACATTGATCTCTTCGCAAAAAGTATGGATGATGCACTAAGTCCAAATATTGGGCCTACCCATTAAAAAATATATATTCCTAATGATTTTTCCTCCCTCGTCCCTCCGTTATTTTTAATCAAAAATGTCTGTTTTACCTCTCCCTGAGTAAGATATTGTTCTGATACATGTCTTGGGTCAAGTATTTTAATAAGCCGTACTGTCTCAGTGAAACTTTTAACTAACTAGGTAATGTTACAATATGATATCATGATTGATTAATATTATCAAAAACTTAGTAAATATAAATGATATCAGGATCTGATATACTTAATGGTAAAGAACCACTTTGCTGTGTATCCGCATTACACCATTGGTCACAAGTCTTTCGTGATAATGATATATCTCCACTAATGATGTTACAAAATACTGAGCGCATTCATTGCGATAATTACACAAAGATAATTTTATAATAATGTATAAATTTCTTGTATGAATCATGTGAGAAAATTTTACTCTACCTAACCTAGCCCCCAAGATGATGAGATATGAAAAATATTCTACTCAATTCCTCATTTTGTATAATACCTCGACACCGATGATATGGTATAAATTCATAAAGGTTTGTAAAGACTTAATACAGATATACCAGATTTAGCCACTCCTTAAATTCTTAAGGATACACTTCTCTTTGAGTTCTCAAGAAGTTATTGCACGGAAAACTGATTGGTTAATATATTACATGTATTAATTAAAGTGGCGATGTTACCAATGATAAAGATGTTGAAAATGTAATTTGTATTTGATTTTTATCTCAATTATTTTAATAAACTTATACTAATTTTAATGGTTAAATAGATAGAAGGAAATGAAGGAAAACATATATTTTTTATGGTTTAAAGTCATGAAATGACATCTATGTTTATTTAGTGTTACTCATCAAAATCATTGTCTTAATTTATACACCCATATTCTAGATGTTGGTGGGACACACAAAATCCAAACAATATGATACACTTATTTTATGCCCAATTGTCTAAGGTCACAGATATATTTTCCTATTTACTTAAATTGTTATGAAACTCATGTCCTCATGTAAATATAATGATAAAAATATTACGATATGTTAATCTGTCGAATGGTTTTTTAGTATTGGAAATAAGAGGAGAGTACTGAGGAAGGAAAATTTTAAGCAAACTTATTTTGAATGATTTTGCCACTATGCATGCATTAAAAACATTAAATTGTTCCCCTTCTCTTAGTATTGCACTATTATAGGAAATTTGAGGATCCTTATCTTAGAATATAATTTTATTGTCTTTTTTTCATATTTAAAATCATCATCATGGACCCATCAGTCACATATAAGTCATTTTTTTATTGTTATTCTAAATTTGGCATAAATTCTAGAATCAAATTTGCATCCAAACGAGTCGACTCTTAAGATTTTTTAACTCTAAGGGAAGATAAGCTCAAATTAATCTACTTAATTAATGAGTCAAAGTATAAAAGATTCATTTTAAATTTAAAAGCATTTTTATTTGATTTTTAAGTTTTAGTATATATTTTAATTTTATTAAAAATATAAAATTTCTTCACAACTCCAAGAATCTTAAATATACTCTGAAGACATGGGAAGAGTGATTATTTCTAAAGTGGTTATATCTTATTCATTTGGAATACATTCTTACTGATGTTTTAGTCATTTAGTTATTTCTTAATAAATGAATACTGACTTTGGTGACTAATTTAAGATTCTATGTGTGATTCTTAGATATTTTATTTATTTTAGATGTGAATAAATTCATCCTTATAAAAATCATATAGAGTACACTAATTACTACAACTATTTTCATGCAACTTTGGAATAGTCCTCAAGTCTACTATTCTGAGAATTCTCCTTGCCGGAATCTTTTTTGCATACCATAATCTTGACATTTTGAGTTATGGATGAGCCTTAAGATTATCTAATGAAACTTAATATGATATAGATGCCATCTGAAGGAATTAATCTCGAATATTTGGCTTCAGATATTTTTCCTCAAGCGTTAAGAGGTCGTTAAAAAAATTAACATTATAAATTATAGTATTTAATTCTCTTGAATAAATTTTAGATCACAGTAGAATCTCCAAATCTCTTTTTCAAAGGGGAAAAACACCTTAGACATGCTTGGACCAAATATACAAGAATAAACGTGAAGAGAAATACAACAAGATATATTAAAAATACTTTTTATAAAATATAAGAATATATCACGGTATTTCCCATATTATTAATTAATTAATGTGTTTTGAGTGGTTATATACATTATAAGAGAATAAATTCAAAGGAACAAATCTTAATGGAAGGATTAAGCATTATTAAGAAATTTTTTTTGATAAAGCATCCACATACACAACTTTAAGAGGAGGAAGTGAAAATGCGACCAGCAACAAAATAAAAAATTGGAACAACGAAATATGTGGATATAAGATTTTGCGTTATCTTTCAGAATGAAACTTATTACATTTATAAATCACATCAGGATAATCAAAATTTGAGTGGAGATTTATGATTTTTTATCATTATTAATTATATTAATAAAGAACCAAATCGCCCATCTGTTATTGACCTATTATAATGTATAATTTGATGATAATAAAATAAAGAGTCCTAGGTTAAATTCCATAGATCATACAAAATTATATTACTAAGTTATTAAAAGAATATCATGAACCAATGATTGGTTGTAATACATACTACATGCTCATTTTTCTCAGCACTATTGCAGAATGCTTCCTCTTTGACTTGGTCACCACGACTAGTGATGGTCAAATGAAATCATGTACATAATATTTTTATTAGTTTTCAAACTCTAAGCCACTTACATAATATTTTTGATTAATTTAAATAATTATATATTCAATATTTTCATAATTTAACTAATATCATTATAATAATATTCATATATGAATCTGGCCATATTGTGCACTTGAGGGGTACATTAATCTAATTTTTATGGACATATTATTTTTAAAAATAATCTCATAATGACTGTTAGGTTGACTGGAAAGGCTAGGGACTGAGAAAACATTTCAAGAGAAAACCTTTGATTCTCCTTAATTATATGAATATATCATCAACATCAATATCTCTGGTGAACAATAAAAATGATGTATTATATTTGTATGCGGATAAAAAGGCATGGTATGAAAGATAATTACTGTTTTTAGTTTCCTACATTACTTTGCATTGTATTGTCATTTAATAAAATAACTATGATTCTAGCTCAAGTTAATAATGACCTGATATTATATTGATACACCATAGTGATCCTCTCGCATACCCATTTTTGATTATTATACATGATGTTTATGCAGGAAAATGTTTACAAGATATCATCTAATATGCATATTGGAAAATTGAAGATACATTCTGATTAAAATCTGAAAATTTTGATGTGTATCATATAATGCTAAAATCCTTCAGTCAGTCTGTAGTATAAAAATATCAAACACTGTGAGTAATATTTTCATTTCACATATATTAAAATCTTCATTTTTCCAAAATATCTTATTTTTGATGAATTTATAAAAAAATAAATCTCTTCTCATGATCAGCCAAATTATTCTGATCAGTAACTTATTAATATTGTTATGAGAATAGGGAGTTGTTTTAAAGATAAAATATAAATTTATGATATGTTTACATGATTATTTATACAGTAAGTTTATATGATTTTACATGGTTCTTTATAATATTTTTGTTGATGATTTAGGTCATAAGGTTTTGATGTTGTACTTGTTAACGTTGTCTGATTCCTCTTCTCCATCATCCCATATCGATTGCAAAGTTTATTCTCAGCACAAAATGAACATTTAATGATCACATGATGTCAGATGCTTCACATAGTGAGCTGCACCCCTTCAACTATACTTCAGTGTTGATAGAGAGGAAGCAGTCAGGTGGAGCGCTTATTGTTGAGACTGAATGGAAATCCTGTGAAAGACTAGTTAGAGGACGGTTGTTGATGAACGTCAAGTTTCGAGGTTTAATTTGTCATTCATAAATTCAGTTAATAAAATTTAGATGAAACCTTGGATATAATAAATACGATTATATAGTGATGAAAAGGGTCTTCCCTATAGGAAATGAAGATTACCAAATCAACGACTTTTGATATTATGATTGGGAAATGAAAAGATATATTTTATAAGATATATGTAAGAAATATGTGACATGAGAATTTCACAACTAATAGTAGATATATGTAATAGTTTGTGCATATATATGGATATGGGGGTCATAGTCATGATGATTATGGGGGATTCAAATTAAATGTGATGGATGCTTGTGGATGAATGTTGATGAAAAGATGTAATGGATGGATGTTGATGGACAGATGTGGATGAATGTTGATGGACATATGTAATGGATGTATGGATGTGGATGGATGTTAACGGACATATGTAAGGGATATATGAATGTGGATGGATGTTGATGGACATATGTAATGGATAGATGGATATGGATGGATGTCGATGGACATATGTAATGGATGCTGATGGACTGATGTAATGGATTAATATATGTTGATGGACAGATGTAATGGATGGATGGTTGTTGATAAACGGATGTGATGGATGTGTAAGGATGCATGCTGAATACGATGATTATTTAATTTTAAGGAACTTTTTTCCATTAGGAAAAAAGTGATTTGTGGTAATAGGAGAAAGCCCTCCTACTTCTCTTATGCATTTCTGATTTAATCAACAAATTTCACCATGAAAATTGATGTATCTTAAACTCACTTTATTTCCTGCAATGAATGGATCTCATGTTGATGGACATATGGATGGATGGATGTTGATGGATATATGTAATGGATAGATGGATGTGGATGGATGCCGATGGACACTTAGTGGATGCTGATGGAATGATGTAATGAATGGATGTTGATGGATATATTGTAATGGTTGTTGATGGACTGATGTAATAAATGAATGGATGTTGATGTAATGCTGCTCTCTCCTACTCCCGATCCATCTACCTATGAAGGTGCTTGCACAACCCCGCTATAATGTTATGGTTTCTTTAAAGTTGATGTTTTTTCTTTAAAATGTGCACTTATGAATGCTGGGTAATAAGTTTTGTATTAGGTGTAATTTCTCAGTAATCATTTTTTAACTCTTTAAATGATGGGTAATACGTTTTGTGTTAGGTGTAATTTCTCAATAGTAATCTGTGAACTCTTTAGATGATGGGTAATAAGTTCTGTATCATGTGTAACTTCTCAGGAATGATTTGTGAACCCTTTAGACGCTGGGTAGTAAGTTTTGTATCACGTGGAATTTATTTGTAATAATTTGAAAGCCGGGTAATAAGTTTTGCTTTACATGGAATCTCTCAACAATAATTTTTGAACTCTTTGAATGATGAGTAATAATGTAATGTGGATGTGTTTAATATTAGGGAGTGGCTTTACTTTAAGTTATAAGTGACACATATGGACTGTATAATACATGCACGGCTAAATCATTCGAGTTATTAACTACTGCTAGATGATTTTTTTTAATCAGTATAAATCATTCTACATTCAACAAAATAATGGGCATGCTAATAGTTCTAGATGTATTTATGTCTTAAATTATATTTGCATAGGAATCATAGAGATTCGATTAAAATTATGGAGAAAACTCGAGAGCTTTAATGTATCTTCATTTACTTATTGAAGTCAATTAATACATGTATAATTTTGTTCCTAGTCTTCTCTGGGTTTCATGATTTTGTAATCCATAGAGTTTTAGTAAGGTCAACTTATGGGAATCTTTCTTTTCTTCCTCCTAATCTGGAACTTTTTTGTTTCTCCTGCAATTGTAATTGAAGCTTCTATGTAATGCTGTCAGGCCCCAAAGTACGTGGTATTTCTGCATTGAGGCATGCATGCTAACTGTCGAGGATATGCCCATATAATTGGGCTCGAGATACGAGAACAAGTTTGTAGCGTGGACACCACACGCATCATGAGTGGTGATGCACATCCTTAATATTTGAAGCCAAGGCCTACATGGTGCTCGTACTCTCCAGTGCACAAGTGTGGGGGATCAGGGTAGGTTGTGCACACAGACAGTGGATGCTGCGCTCGTATGCCACCGAGGACACACAGCATGGGTGCAAGAAGAGGCGCACGAGCCATCCAGGATGTGCACTAAGGCTGTTGAGGGATGGCGCATGGAGACTAAGGCATGGTGCATGGAGCGCTGAGACTACTGTGGGACGTGGGGCACTCCTGTGTGTAGTGTTGCAGCATGTAGGTGCCAAGGCTTGGGGCACCGAGCACAGTGGTGTTGATGCAGGCCAAAACAATAGGGGTTAAGAATGTGCACCAATCACAGAGGGTGCTACGGATGGACATTGGGGACATGTGGTATGACTGACGGGTGGAGCACTGAGGGCTACGGCTCATAGACGCACAATGCGTGACCCGAGGGCAGGCTTGTAGTGGCAGTTTCCACAGGGATGCGAGCTCAAGGCTCACAAACGCTACTACCCAATGGTGCGTGTTGCGCCCTGACTCATTACCTCTGTATCATCCCTGGTCATCTCTTTTGTAATGAATACAACCTTTGATGTAATTCTACTCATTATAATATAATGTTCAGATTTCATGCTAAGGGCCTAGCCCTACCCTCTCTCCTTAACCTCCAAGAAATCTTATGCTGTCCAAAGAAACTTGTGCTCCACAAGTGAAGACTACTTAGCATTCCTGCCCAAGTGTTGAGGTTGGCACGTGTTTGATCTGAGCATCGTTCTTAGCTTTGGATTTGATCATGTGGCAAATGCCTATAGAAGTGATGCCTTTTTGAAGAGAGAGAAATAAATGATCATCTATAGAAATGTGGTTGATAGAAGAGAGAGAGAGAGATCGAGAAAGAAGAGAGAGGTTGATTGAGAGAAGAAAAAGAGGGATCGAGAGAGGGTGATCGAGAGAAGGGAAAGAGGGAAAGACATTGGTGAAGAGAGGTATAGACAAAACCACATACCTTTTTAATTTTAATTCTTTGTTTTTTAATGGAAAGTGCTTCTTAATAAATTCATGTTCCAATGGGTTTCTTTGATCTCTCTCTCTCTCTGTCTCTCTCTCTCTCTCTCTCTCCCTCCCCTTGCAATTCAAACACCCTCCTTTCTTCGAACCCCCCTCTTCCCTGTCCCTTACTCCGTCCCCTCTCATTTCATGCTTGTTTCTGTTCTCTCTTGCTCCCAACCATCTCTTCTGCTATACCAGTATCGTTTTTTGTCTTCTTTATATTTATCCAGTTCGTTTCTGTTCCAATTTACCTTCTATGATTCATTTACAATGCTTTGTAATTTCCCCCTTTTTATTCTTTGTTTATTTTTCTGATTAACATTTTGATGACTGTTTTGAACGTTATTATTAGTAGAAAGAAACTTATATCTGAATTTATGATGTTATTTATGCATTATATTTTATCATATTTTATCCTGCTTTTATCTTCATGTTACGTGGTATTTTATCTACCTTTAAGTTATAAGTTTTCTGTCCAAATGAACTTTTTTATACTTGTTGTTTTATGTTTTTTTTCCCGAATCTAACTTATCCACAACATTTTTATCATTTTTTAAGATCCATTTATGAAGATAATACAAAAAAATGGACCCAAAAAGGAGATACTTTTTCCTATTGAGATTCTGTCCATTTTTTTTGAAAATTATAATATGTAAACAGATAGAAACTTATACCTGACCTTTTATTATTTTATGTGTTACGTTTTATCATGTTTTTATCTTGGCCTAATGTGCTGTTTTATTTACATCCGTCTTCTAAGTTTGCTGTCCAAATGAAATTTTTGATACTTGATGTTTTAATTTTTTTATGAATCTAATTTATCTGATACATTTTTTATTTATTTTGATAGATTCATTTATGGCGGTACTATGAAATAAAGAACCAAGATGGGTTATACTTGGTGTTTCCGCACAACTGTCTTCTACTGCCCGTGTCTTTATATGCTTGGATATGGATGTTTTTATCTTTCTTCCACCCTTGAATGATAATGCTTTGTATTTTTTCTTTGCTATTGCTAATTATTTTGTTTCTTTTCTCATGCAGTGGTTGTGTGGGTATTTTTGAATATCCCTCTACACTTGTGATGTCATGTTTTTTATTATGTTCTTTTATGTGTCTAACTTTGTCCAAAAAGCTATTATATATGATTTTATGTGACACACATGGTTTTGGAGTTTTTCTTTTTTTTTCTCTTGTTCATCTAGTTGATTTGAATGATATTTATCTCATATGATATTTTATCTTTGTTCAAGATGCTATGTAACATGATTTTTACCATGCTTGCTTTGCTATTGCTAATTATTTTGTTATTTTTCATATGCAACTTGGGTGGGTATTTTTAGATAAATATTTACACTAAAAATGTTATGTCTTTTATTATGATATTTTATGTTTCTATGTTTGTGCAAGATGCTATATAATATTATTTTATATAGCAAGCTTGGTTTTGAAACTTTTCTCTTCTTTTTATGTTTTGTCATGTTTTTCTAAATCAAGTTTTTCTGATACATTTATTTATTTATTTGCATAGATAATTTTCTGCAGATACTGTAAAACAGAGAATCAACATGGTAGATACTTGAATTTCTGGATCAACGGCCTTCTGCTGCACGCATCTTTATATGCTTTGATATAGATTTGTTTATCTCTCATCCTTCCTTGAATGATATCACTTTGTATTTTTAGTTTGTTATAGGTAATTATGTTATTTTTTCATGTGCAGGTTGACTGGATGTCTATAGATATCTTTCGACACTTCTAATGTTATGTTTTTTATTTTGATATTTTCAGTTTTCATCTGTGTGAAAGATGCTATATAATATGATTTTTATTTCCATGCTTGGTTTTGAAACTTTTGTCTTTTTTGCTGTTTTTTCATGCTTTTCTGAAACTAGTATTTTTATAATCAAGATGCATTTTTTATAATCTAGTTTTTTACATTTATCCGATACATTTTTTTATTTTTGCATAGGTACATTTAAGCCAAAATTGTAAAACAAAGAATCAAGAAGGGAGATACTTGGCTTTTCTGGACACCCATCTTTTGCTGCACTCATCTTCATATGCTTGGGTATACACTTGTTCATCTCTCTTCCATCCTCGAATGATAGTGCTTTGTATTATTGGTTTCTATTCCTAACTATTTTGTTGCTTTCTCATGTGCAGGTTGGGTGGGTATTTTGAGATGTCTTTCTGCACTTATGATGTTATGCTCTAGATTTTGAGACTTACATCAGAACATGTGATGTTATTTATGTGTTATGTTTAACTTCATCTTATAAGTTTGATGTCCAAATGAAAATTTTAATACTTGCTGTTTGGTTAGTTTTTTAATACTTTTTTAATACTTTTTTAATACTTTCCAGTTTATCTTTTACATTTTGTATTTATTTTTTTAGATTTTCTGATGAAGATAGAGTAAAATGAAGGACCAAGATGAGAGATATAGGTTACATACTCAAATATATAAGTATATAATTTTAATTTTTTTATTCTGATTTATTTTTAGTAGTCTTCCTTTGTTTCCCTTTGGTTTTGTTTTTCCAATTGAGCCTAGGAAGGTTCTTTTGAACATTTGAGGAAGATGGAGACCTATATATACAAACTTCTGGTGTTATTTATGTGGTATGTTTTATTATGTTCCTTTATTGGCATAATTTGGTGTTTTTCTTACCTTTATATTCTATGTTTGATGTCCAAAGGAACTTGTTTATGCTTGGTGTTCTAGGTTTTCTTATGAATCTTATGTTGGGTTGTAGGCCTATAATTTTGATGCATGAAATTTATTTAATCATCAGAAGCATTAGATCATTTCACAAATGATCTATAAAACATGTAATGCAACTAGTATATTTTTTGAGAAATTTTTGCACCCTTGACTTGCTTCCAGGGAGAGTTTCTTCAAGTCGATCAATTAATCAGCCTCCAACAGTATCCACAAGACTTGAAGTTTGCTAGATCTCCTCTCCTGGTTCACCACTTCTTCTTGAAGATCTGTTGATTCTTCTCACCATCAAAGAGACTTGTGGAATGAGTGGAGAAGCTAGAGAATGAAGAAAGGCGGGCAGTACTGGCTTGCATGGGCACCTAAAATAGGTGGCCCCCTTATTTATACTTATTTAATATTTTTTAATAAAATCCCTTAAAATAAATTATATCATCCAATATCTGTTTAGTCTTATGGATGTGGCCGTGCAGGCCAAATAACATTTATTGACTGACCTTATGAATTAAATATATAAACATATAGGTTAATTAATAGAGGATCAATTTAACCCAATCAATATGTTAAGTTTCCAACCCGTGGGGTGCCAAGCTAAACCTTATGCTTAAGAAGATATTGAGTAGTCTTTTGACTTTTTTATGGAATGTTTTCCATCATCGGGTACCTTACATGTATAATCCTTCATCCACATGAGACTCGCGTATGACTTAGGGTATGATTAATTGTCAAACCCTAATCCATCATTTGGTTAGTGCTGATGTGTAACAGGGATCATTCGAGAACATCTGCTCCAATATCCTCACCACCCTGGCCAAGGATTTGGATGCATTGTCTTCCTTGAGTCAATCTCCTCTTGTAATGAGGACATAAGATCTCATCTTGGCTACATAACCATTTACGTGGAATTCTTTCTATATCCGAGCTAAAACTTGTTTGAATCCTATGAATGGAGACTTGTAATTTGTAGTAAAAACATAGTTGTCTATCCACGAGATGTCTTTGGTGTCCCAGATCAGTGGATCACTTATACAACCGTGACTTGAATCAAAATGATTTATGTATAGGTATAATACCATTCAGGGATTCGTAAATATGAATTCAGTGAACTCTTTCTCTAAAGAGCACCCACCATCTGTCTTTAGTGTCTCCACATTAATGGTCACATGATAACCCATACTTATCGTATTAGTAGGATTAGATAGTGCTATTGTATCAGGATAATTCGATGCCCATCTAGATAATCCATTCAATAGGAATGTTCATTATATATTTTTAAAGACTAGCGATCATTTTTATATGATCTCATTCATGATTCACTAAGTCATTTCATGAATTCATGGACTTCATTATAAAATTCCTGCTGGAATAATAATGAACTAATATTCTATTCATTGAACTTAAGTAAAACATGGTATTGTGATTTGGATTAACCGTCATATATTAACCATCATTCCCCTTTTAAAATCCAACATGGCTTAGATCTGGTGCAACTTCCTCCACCTCCCCATCCCAGTCATCACCTTCAGAAGTTTGGGCATTTTTTTGATTCATGAACACAATGAGGTGTAGGTTCTTACTGCACTGGTGCTTATAAATGAGATGTCATGTATCTGATAGCATAAATATTGAGCTTTAGGGGCTTGATAATCCACATTAGTGAGCTTCAAAAGCCTCGATTGAATGCATGTGTCTTGTCTAGTATCCGGCTACTTGGTGTTTCGAGGTGTTTTTCCTACTTTAGGGACATGTGGGTGGGATGGTCAGCATGTTTGCCATCTTTTTGTTCGTATGTCAGTTGTCAGAATAACCCATATATCAATGGGTCATCCATTGACCATGGCTTTGACTCAAAAATCTTTTTTGTATCTCAGATCATAAGGATCTCTCCTTGCTAAAATAAATGATCCCCAAATAGTTTTTCAACATGAGATATCCCACAAAAATGAATGACCCCATCCTTTCACAAAATGAGTGATACATCATAATTTAATGAAAGAAATGATACCCCGTTTATTTTCTGAAATGAGTGATTTCCCATGCAATACCTATAATTGGGATGTTTGCACCCTCTTAATAAAAGGGGACCATAATTTCCCTCCTGACAATGAAGATGCTGAATTGTTAAAGATATCTTGCGAGCTCTAACAAGGTAGATCTTTAAATCATTTTAGTGATGTAAGTAAAACAAGGTGACTATTGGATAGTAAATGTTTGTTAGAGGAACTTTAATATATGAACAATCACAAAGAAATTTGAACTTTCAAGGTAAGATTGAATCACACTAGAACTTGTCACATATAATACATTTTAATAAATATAATAATCTAGAAAAGTTCATGCATCTTAAGTGTAAGCCACGCATTTGTGAACACTATTGGAACTTTGTTATGGATCTCAACTTTTCTTTAGAGGCTTGAAATTGAATTCTTTATGGCCACTCTGGTCTGAATCTGACACGGGTAGTACCCAATAAATGTAAAACGTATACCATTTTTTTCATCATCATGACGTTAAAATAAATCTTGTAGGCGTATTATGAGAAAATTTACAAATGAATATAGTACTGTTATTATCATTGTAATACCAAAAATGATATTTTAGTCTCATTATAGGTATGATTATTTAATATCACACAAATTGGATTTATAATTTTTATTATTTATAAGTCAAATCAGTTCAAATTGAGAATTTTGGAAAATATTGTGCACAAAATATTATATGGTAAAAAAACTGTGTATTGTGATTTTTAAAATTAGAGGTAGCAACTTATGTGGTTAGGAAACTTTCGCTACACGCCTCTCCCCCAAACTAGGAAAAAGTCTATCTCCCTTGAACTTGGCGATTTTGCCATAACTTTTGCTACATGCCTCTGATCGAGCTAATTTTTGTTTCATTGGATTCGGAAGGCCTTACCTATAGGAATCAACTACAAAATTGCTTCCAACAGAGCAGTATGGCTCCCAATCAAATTGATAAAAGTTCCAAGGTTAATTTTTATTCTCGACTTTTATTTTCAATTTTCTTTCGATTTAGGAGGCATTTATACATCAATTTTAAGTTTAATTTGTTCGTCTCAATGAACTGAATCGATTGGTATACATATCTCATATACTTTTTTGTTATTTTAATGAGTTTTTCATGACTTAAAATATGCTTTTTCGTTGAAAAATGACGCGGCCTACAATTCGATGCGGGCGGCTGTGCTGGAGGCTGCCCTTAGCTGGCCACTTGACATGGACGCCACTTTGATGAGCCAACTCAAGCTAGCGGTCCCCGTGGACTAACCAACAAAGACTCCATTTGGCATGTTTTACGCGTTAGATGGCAGCCTGAAGCCCACGTCAACGCAAGGACTCATCCAGGCCGTCCGATCTGACAGCTTGGACAAATCCAACACTCATGGTTTATTATAAAAAGCAAAAAATAAATAAAAAAAATAACTACTCTTCCCCTGCCCCCAACAACATTTAATGTTATCCGGAGCGAGTCAGCCAACGGGCCGATCTGGACCATTGTTTGGCCCATGTGTCGCAATGACGATGGTCTAGATGATGGACCCGTGGACCAGTGGCCTGCGATTCAAAAAAATGAGTCATTAGCACTAAATGCCGGCAACTCATAAAACATGAGTTTTTCTATTAGGAGCTGCGAGCTGGACACGCTAGTTTCAACAATCCATATTAAATCTCATCAGTTTTGAGCACCTGCCAATCATCACATCTCCCACATCAGATGCTTTCGAGATGAGAATCAGACTCCCCGACAATGCATTAAATGAATTGTCTAAAATCTCATCTACCACGCCGCAGCCCTTTTCCGCATCATCACTATCCGATTCCCCCATGGCCCATCGATCGTACGGTCAGGATTCAACCCAACCAGATTGGGTTGACCCGGTCCACTCAGCCGAGTCAGACCGAGTTGACCTGGTCGGCCCGGGAGAGTAAGACCAAGTCGACTCAGTCGAGGCAGGCTGAGTCTATCCGGTTCACCTGACCGATCCAGAACGGGTTAACCCGGTGGACCCGGTAGAGCTCAGCCAGGTCTACTTGGCCGGGTTCGATCTGATCAACCCGGCCGATTCTGACCTGGTCGGTCTGGTTGACCTGGCCAATTCTGACCTGGTCAATTTGGTCAACTCGGCTGGATCCAAAGTGATCGCCTCGGCCGATGCCTTCCCAATCAATCCAATCGACTCGACCGATCTCGATTGGGCCGACTCGTTTAGCCCGGACGATCCAGACCTGGCTGATTCGGTCAATCTAGTCGATTCCAACCAGACTGACCTGATCAACCAGATCGAGTCTATCTCAACTGATTCAGCCAATTCAGACTGGGTCAACCTGCTCAACCTGACCAGACCCGGTCTAGTTGACCCAGCCAACTCAGGCCGAGTCAGCCTACCCAAACTGGTCGAATCCGACCCGATCAAACCAGCCGACCCAATACCGGTCGAATTGGCCAAAATCGACCCTACTGACCAAAGCCAACCCAGTACGGGTCCAAATGGCCAAAATTGACCCTACTGACCATGCCGACCCAAGAGGGGTCGACTCAGTTGATTTTGTCAAGCCCGACTTGGTCAAACCAGCCGAGCTTGACCAGGCCGAATCGACAGTAACAGTCCGCTTTTAACTCGATTAACACATAGGGGGCCTCCCTGGTTGTAGTGGGCGACCTAAGCCAAGGGGGCTTGGAAGGGCCCCATAGAGTTGGCTTGATTGGCCCTATTCAAGTAGATTTGACTGTCTGCCACCCAGATGGGACTCGCACGACAGGCAACCATGGGGACCATCACCACAGATGACCTAGGCAACGAGAGTGGTTGGATCTTCACCGATGGCTGCCACCCAACCAACTTCAAAGACCATACTTCTGCCCCTCTACGATGATAGGATTCCGACCCGCGGTTACTCCGAATCTGAGGGAGTGTGGCTCGTTGATTCTCTAAAGAGGAGGTGTCACAAATGGCAGTGCCATTAGGCAGATTTGCTACTAAGCGCCCCCTAATCGATGACATTACCTAGATATCTTTAGCACAAGGGCACTATCTCAAACCGGTGGTCATCAGAGCTTGCAATCATATGAGTGTATTTATCCGATTCTAAGTGGAAGATGACTTTCAAAAGGCTTGGAGCTGCACCTCTTGGACAATCAATGGCTCCATTATGCACACCTATCGATGGACGGCCGAGCAGATGAGCAGCTCACAGGATCATTTCCCCCACTCTGTCCCAATGTGGATAGGTTTCCTTGGATTACAGCCACATCTCTTCATGCCCATTGCTTTGGAATCCTTAACTAGTGATGTTGGCACATTTATACGTCTTGGCAATGATGAACATCTGTTCAACGGCCCAAGATATGCCAGAGTATGTGTAGAGATAGATCTACTCAAGCCTATTCATCGTATGATACTCATTCACAACGGTGATGAGTTGATCCGCCAGACCGTTGTGTACGAGAACCTCCCATAGTTCTGTACACATTGTATCCTTTTGGGTCACCCTCTCCATACGTGTCGGCAAAAGACATCGTAGGCCACCTTGCCCTCCTCGGAAGAGTACCTTCATCCCTTGCCCAATGATGAATACATAGTAGAGGCAGAGTCCACCCCCCAAGGGCGTCACCCTAACAAAAAGTTGCCTCCACATACATGGCCCATCCCCACACTATAGGTTGTGACTAGTGTACCACCCCCCTACCTCGGGATCCTACGTCAAATAAGCCTGTCTCGGCCAAGCCTACACCTACAACTTCATAATGGGTGAAGAAGGGTGCTGATAAGCGCCCTCATGCCCTACCCCGGGCTTAGGATGTTCCTTCTATTAGCACCAAGAGGGGCAAGGGTAAAGAGGTTAGGGCACACACCCTCACCGCAAATACATTTGCTCTTTTGGACGTACTAGAAGGACCTGATATCCATGATTGCACGGAGGTCAGGCGCCCCTCTGGATCTATCCCCACCCATCCCTCTCCATCCTCTCGGTCTACATGCCCCCGCCCCTCATCTTCCTCTTGACCCTCATCATCCCCTCGCCCTATATCCTCCCAACCCTCACCATCTTCCCCTGTTCTTCCATCACCCCGATCATCATCCCTTATATCATCCCCTCCACCACCCCCTCGTGTCACCTCATCATCATGCTCCCCCCCCTAGCCGCTCCACCTCCATCCCCTTCACCTCCTCCACACTCCCACAAACCTAGCCCACCATCTCATCCTAGCCATATATCGCCCCCACCCAATATAATCCCCTCCCTGCCTGACCTCCAACTATCCCATATCCCGTTCGATCGAGAGGAATGTTTGACTTACCACCAAGCTTCTCTCACTAGTTCTAGGGATACTTGTGGGGATACTAGCGGTCACGCTTCCACGGAAGACGAGGACGATGCCTCCATCTCTGAGGACTCAGACATGGACACCTCCCTTCCTTCGGAACATCATTGGGATGCTCCTAATACATGTTGCACATATAACACCCAATTGAGGGTGCATCACGCGAGCCAATAGCTTTATGATCCCAAGTCTTGTTTGGAATTATAGAGGGATTGACAACCCTCAAACCCAGTCACATCTTCTTTATCTAATCAATACGCACAACCTAGGGATAGTTGGGCTTATTGAGCTGATGACTACATCGAATCATCCTTCGAATGGACCACATCGAATCATCCATTACGGGGAAACTCGGAATGGACCACATTTATTGTCATCCTTCGAATAAGCTCTAGATTTTTGGAAGTAGAATTATTCGTTGGAATTACTTGCCGAAGGGACACAATACGTTAGTTTGACTATATCGTACTCCCTGAAGCCCTACACGCTCACTGTAGTCCATACCTCTCATAGACATCAAGTGTAGGAGAGGCCCTCTTGGAGGAACTCACTTAACATATCCAGGCCCACCATCGGCTTGTTGACCTCCCCTGGATTTCAATTTCATACGGGCAGTCAGTGAACGCCATGGAGGTCGTCCTCACAGGTCACTATCCATGTAGGAGTTCAATGACTTTATTCATCAGGCCTCACTTGTGGAGCCTCCACTATAGGTGAGAAGTGGACATGGTGCAATGAGCGCCAGACAGATGCACACACATATGAGCGGCTCAATCGCTAATTTACTAATAGCACTACGCTGATGCACTGTACTATCATGATTGAGATACTACTTAGACCACTCACTGATTCTCCTTCTCTTGGACTCGATTACTCGAGTTCGCTGCCTCTCATTCTGATTCCAAGCTATGTGGCTAGAGCATGAAGACTTTCATAGCTTTGTGCACAATCATTATCATGGAACGATCTCTACATGATCAAGGAGGTGGTCTTCTCTTTTTTGTTGAACAAGGCCTTGGGACTAGATGGGTTTTCTACGGATTTCTACATAGCATGTTGGGATATAGTAGGCATGGACTTGGTGCTTGTTATCAAGGAGATCTTTACGCGTAAAGTCCTACTTAGAAGTTGAAAATTCACTTTCTTGGCGCTTATTCCAAAAGTGTACACTCCAGCTTCTTTTAGAGGCTTTCTCCCTATTAGTCTTTGAAATGTATACTACAAAGTTGCATCCAAGATCATTACAAATTGACTATGGACCTTCCTTGATAGACTTATCTCGCCTGAACAATGTGGTTTTGTCAGGGGTTGAAAGATTTGTGATAATATCATACTAGTTCATGAGTTAGCCCAATCACTACACACTCATATTTGGGGCTCGAATGACATCATCAAACTGGACATGGAGAAGGCCTTTGATCGAGTTGAGTGGAATTTCCTTACCAAAGTGTTACATCGCTTTGGGTTTACCGATTCATTCATTGCTCTACTGGATGCATGAATTAGAGAGAATCACACCCACCCTTTTCATATTGATGGAGGAGATCTTCAGCCGATTGCTCACACTAGCGATCGCCCGCGTCCTCATCCAACCATATTTCACAAAAATGGCATGCCCAATCCTCTCACACTCTCTAGTTGCAAATGATGCCATCCTTTTCCTCAATGGATCTAAAAAATTATTTACATAACTTATGAGTGTCCTCACTACGTATGAGTGGTCTTCTAGCCAGCTCGTCAATGCCTCAAAGAGAAGCTTTATGGTTGGTCCATCTACCACCGCAAAGCGCTATCAAATTATCCAACAATATACCTGATACTTGCGAGGATGCCTCCCTTTCGATTATCTAGGATGCCCTATCTTTCTTAGACCTGCTAGACATCATTATTTTGATGCCTTGGTTACCAAGCTGAGAAAGAAACTAGACGAATGGAAACTTTATTTTTTATCCTCTAGCAGCCTCATCCAGCTTATTCGACATGTCCTCATGAGCATCCCACTGCACGCCCTAGCGGTCCACTTATTATCACTCATAGTCCCCCAATATGTGGAGCGACTATTTGCACGTTTCTTATGGTCTGGTCACCTTGCAAGAGAGCGTCGCCACCACTGGGTTTCTTGGGAAAAAGCTTGTCGGCTAACGAATGGGGGGGGGTCTAGGGATTAGACTCCTTTAGGACATCCAAGACATGCTTCAGAAGAAGCTCGTGTGGCGTATGTGGACCACGAACTCCCCATTGGGAAGTTTCATCTCGGCCAAGTACAGTGAGTGGGCTCGTGGAGAGTTGGACATTCGAGACCCTCGCAGAGGGCAACTTTGTAGTGCCACTAGCTAGAGATAGCCAATGTCACTAGTTGGCATGTCGGTTAGGGTGCGATTAGTGTTTGGTATGATATATGGCTTGCTGACGAGCCTTTAGCCCACCAACCCCACTTGGCACCCCACCGTCTATGATTGATTGTGGCAGAACTGCTCACGGGCAACACACACTCCTTTGGGAACAACATGGCCTCCCATTATACATGATATCCTAGGCCTAGAGTACTCTCATCGAGACCACTCACAATCATCCTATTTGGACACTTAATCTCGATGGGTACTTTTCCTGCCGATCCTCTAGGTAGCATTTCTGTAAGAAATTCCCCATTCTCCACTAGGGTCGCTGCATCTAGCATCAGGCGATCATCACTTGAGTCTCCTTCTTCCTTTGGAGACTCATGCATCGTCACCTCTCGATTGATGATCGAGTGACTCATATCGGTTACTCACTCAGATCTCATTGCTAGTGTTGTCCCACATCTCCCTAGGCTGAGACTATGGAGCACCTTTTCTTCCACAGTGAGACATCCCTAGACTGTTAGCGCCAAATTACACATCATTTGCGCCCATTGCTATATACCCCTTCTATTCTAACATTGTTAGAGTGTTTTGGCAGGGTTTTTTTCTCACCACCACGCTCTAGGTGGAGCCCATTCCTTCATGTCACCATATCTTACTTACTATAGGAGATCTCGAAAGGGCAAAATTCTTCTCATTTTGAGGGGCGCCATGTGAGCAATGTATATCATGCAACGAGTCCAACAGTGGATACGACGCACTCATCATCTTATACCGCCCCTCGCCCGCAGCTCAACCCTCACATGCGATCTTCTTCACACTTGGGGCATATCGGTGACCCTCCTCCCCATCACCATACGGCTACAGCTTGTCCATTGGCACCCACTGCCAATTGGCATCGTCAAGGTGAATATGGATGGTGTGGCCAAAGAGAACTAGCAAGAGGGGGCGGTATCCTTCGCGAACACATAGTGAGTATTCTCTTTGCCTTTTCATCTTTTTATGGTATCCAAACTAATACAATAGCCGAGGGTATGGCGATCTGTGATAGTTTGCTCCTCTACGAGATGCAAAACTTTCACAATGCTGTCGTAGAATCGGACTCACATGTGTTAGTAAACATGCTCCGTGCACGTACCTGCTCTTAGTGGCGGCTACAACAAGTGTGGAAGGACATCATATGGTGTCACCCCTAGTTGATTAGCATCCGACACCAATTGCGCGAGGGCAACCAGACTACAGATGCCCTTGCCAACCATGCGGTATACACAAGCCCCTTATACTCTTTACTCCTCCTGGTAGGAACTCCCTCGGGCAGCTCATGGTTGCCATTGCATTGAGCTCCTCGGCTTGCCGGCTCTTCGCACGCGTCGCACTCTAAGGATAGACCCTGTGATTGGCGTATTGCATGGAGCACTAGAGGCAAGAGTGCTTGCCCTCTCGCCTGACTGATGTCCTGCCACACGCCTCAACGATGCCACCTATTGATTGTGGGGAGAGCTCCACACACTCCATGCATCATCACTATTGCAGGGGGACTTGTTGAGACATCGACACAAGCGTCCTTCTCCGAGCACATGCTAGGTATCACTGATGTACCTTTTTATTTTCTTGCACATGGCGTGGACGAGTAGGATCCGAGTGTAATTGGGATATTTATGCTCGTTCCACACCTATAAACATTGATAAACAATCCACTTATGTATAAAATCCCCTAGGTGGCATCCAGGGCACGGTTAGATCGGTCTACGGGCACAACCGTAAGGTTGGACATACCCGGCACTGAGTATTTTTCCATTAAAGAAAAACTTATGTGGTTAGGTAATGGAAGTCATATTTACATTTTTGAATATACATGTAAAATATTGTCAAAAAATTCCACCCCTTGTAGACAGAATGATATTCATAAGATATAAATGAAAATTAAAAAGATTAGAACCGATGAATATTAATAAACTAAGGAGCGAGAGATGAGCACATAGTACACTCTAACATTGATGATGCTCCTTGTGGTTCCAACTATTTCTACTACTAGGGGAAGGAAAA
Source organism: Wolffia australiana (assembly GCF_029677425.1). Classification (NCBI taxonomy): domain Eukaryota; kingdom Viridiplantae; phylum Streptophyta; class Magnoliopsida; order Alismatales; family Araceae; genus Wolffia; species Wolffia australiana. Next base: position 13,674,791 of record NC_135841.1, on the reverse strand, counting down.
GAGAATACTGGGAGAGAGGGAGAAACCAAGAAGGGAAATGAGAGGAGGGTGTGAAGGGGCTATTGTGGACTGGTGGGTTTGCTTTCAGGAATTTGGTGATGAGGGTCATGTAGAGATGGGTGGAGTGAGAGAAAAGGTAGGGGTTGTAAAAACTTGAAAATTGGTAAATGTCGTCCGCAAAGAACTGAGGGGTATTACTTGCACGCAATAGTCTATCCCAAATATCACATATCATTTTTGGAGCTGGATAAGATGAAAGAGGTGACCACCTACTCGTTTGTCCAACTACTTCTGATGAATATTATGTGGCCTTCATACCAATCACACTTCGTTTATCATTTAACTTAATTAAAATGTAATTTCACTGATTATTATTCTCCTGTGATGTTTATAATGAAGTCATTGACGATATTCAATTACTACAATAAGTATAATAATGTGACGATCACATAATGATCACTAGTATTTAAACCTGCTTATACATATTATTATTCAAAGGATTCTCAAGATGGACATCCGAATATGTAGAAAAAATAACACTATCGAAAGCTAATTATATAATAAGTATGGGTGATCTTATGCCTATTAATGAGAAACATTAAGGATGGTTGGTGGCTTTTCGTTAAGGAAAGAGTTAAATAATTTACTTCTTACGAGTCCCTTAATAATATTATACTTAACGACGAATCACGGTTATATAAGTTGTCTTATGACGAGACACAAATGAAATCTTGTGGATATATGATAATATTTTTAGTTTGACTTAAAGATCATTAATCATGCATTTTGAACGAGTCCAATCTTTGATGTAGAAATATTTCTATGAATATAATTGGATGGGCAAGATGGGATCGTCTGCCCTTGGTATAAGAAGATATTGACTCAAAGAAGATGGATTCCGATCCTTAGGTAGGTTTGTGGAAAGGGTTGTACAATGTTTTTTTAAGCATGATTGCTATATAGAATGTTGGATTAGGGTTTGATGGTTAACAATAACCTTTATCATTTGGGAGACTGCCCTAGACAAAGAATTATATATACATGATAACTGATGAATTTAAAGATTATATGAGAGAGTTGTTCTACTCCATTGTCTGTTCTTGATCACGGGATGTAGTATGACACTGTCTTGGCTTGAAATGGAACCTATCATTAGGTTAAATTGATAAATTACTCTAAATATTGATGTATTTAGTTTAATAAAGCTGGTTACTAAATGATATTAAGTCATTAATAGTATCAACTAGGCTGATACATACACCTAGAGGGTCACACACATCAGATCTATGTACATTGGTGTATATACTCAAATTATAAGGGCTTCTATGCAAACTTTCCAAAAGAAGATAAATAAGGGACACCAATTATCAAGTTCTCGTGCAAATCAGCCTTAGGAACCCCTTAATGGAAATATATGTGGCCGTCAAGACAATCACACATTCCATACCTCGTTCCATGTTCATTAATAGACTTTATTCCTTATAGTGCATGTGGGATGCCATAATCAGACTTAGTAAATTATGATTAGGTCTTAATACCGAGATCACTTGTCTTAAATCATGTTATCTAAATATTCATATTAGAAGGATACCTGGAAAGGACATTGAAGAATCCAGATAGAATGACCCTATCCAAACTCACTCATGTGATAAGTATGGTGGGTCCCGTCGCCATTAGTGTGGAAACACTAAGGATATGGGATCAGCCATAGTCATCATATTCCATATCTCATTCTATGTTCATTAACATAAGGTATTCTTTATAGTGGAAATATGTGGCAGACAAACCAATAACCCATTCCATATCTTGTTCCATTTTTATTAATATAATGTATTTACAGTGCCTGTGTGATGCTTATAATGAAGTCCATGATCAACTTAGTGACATATCAAAATTCATGCATGCATTTAAATATGATGCATATATCTTTGTGTTTGAATGATAATTCAGTTTCATGCATTGATTCACATTATATATATGCTTTCATTTTTTTTCAATTAAGCATGATTTTTGCAAAAATAAGATAGAGAATTTTAATCCTTGAAGTGCATTTTAGTCATTTTAAGTACATTTTAATGCTTGAATTTTCTTTGCAAAAACAACCAAAATATTTTTTAGCTTATGAAAGCGGTCTTAGTAGCAGCAACGGCCGCAAGTGCTAGACCAAACTCACAGGGCCGCAGCCACAACCATGGGCATCACTATAGGTCCGTACGCGAGCACAGCCGGAGGCAACTATGGAGCAGAGTGGGCAGTTGTTGCTAGAGGAGAGGTAATTTTACCAAGACTTGTGCGTACATGCACAAGGAGGTGTGTCTTTGAAATTCACATAGAATATGATCTTGAGATTTAAATAGTGTTGATTATTTTTAAACATTTTGAAAAGGGATTAACAAACCTAACACTTTTAGATACAGTGAACGACATTCCAAGGCACATATAAAAAACTAACCATGGGCCACAGTATGAACAAAACAAAAAGAAATGTTTTAATTGTGATTGTGGATCATCTTAAAGGAGACAGAAAAATAATGATTAATCCTGCTACATACTATGCTATTATTATTATTATTTCACGATGTGAATGGCCCACATGTCCAAACATACATGTGACACGTAACACCAATGCGTACTATTAGATATTGACGTGAACAGAGGATCACAACCACTTGTGAGGGTCCTCGGCTGTAATTTAGTAGCATTCATTAAACCCTCCATCATAGAAATCAAATGGCTAGGGGCTATCTCATCTATTTTTGCCCCTGACCATTGCCTCAGTCACAATCGAACAATTTCTAATGACAGAGATAGATGAAACGACTGTCTAGATGCCGGAGAAAAGATGGGTTTCATCCCATATCAATAGTATACCCTCCTTTAGCTTTCCTCCCCCTTAAAAATTGAATTGTATCATTGTTAAATCATCTTTTTTTGTTGAATCCCAATTTTGAGTTTTGTAATAATAAATAGAGGAAGATCCTCTTCTGCATCTTCTTCCTTGTTCATTGAACCTTTCAGAACTAGGGGGTGACAACTCCTTGCTCCTAAGGGAAGGGCATTGAATGAGAGGACAAAATAGAGGATTTGAGAAAGCAGAGCTTGACAGTACGCTATTTTAGGAGAGGGATCTGAAGCCGTCGGCGATCTCTCATGGCAGTGACATTTGATAAGTCTGCTACATTCATATTAGGTCACACTTAGGTGATTAGAAATAATAGAATCAATAAAATAATATATTAACTAAAAGTCAAACAAAAAAGGTAATATTGTTTCTCTTAGGCATTTCATTGAACACCTCATAATCATTCATTTTCAAATTATTTTTTGCTTGCTTTTCCCACATTTTTAATACATAACTTATAAAAATTCCTAATGCCCCTAAAACCATTAGCCATCTTATTCTACAATTTTAATGCTTGTAATAAAATAAAAATAATTTTAGTTTTTTATAAATAAAATATTAGATAACTACTCTCTCACTTGATCATTCCCACAAACATCTTGAAATTCATCTTAATTACTTCATATTTTATCTTTATTTTCCCTCCTTTCGTACAATTCTTCACCGCTCTAGGGATATCTTCCTACCTTTTCCTTATCTGGAATTTAAATAATAATAATAAATTTGCATATTACTAATATTATCTTAATATCTCTTATCCCTCTTTTCTAACTCCTTAATTAATTCTATCTCCAAGAGTCAAACCCTGCGGAGACTTCCCTGCTGTCTACTATGAATCTTTGAGTAAGATTAAATATTCTTCAAAACTATTTGATTGAAGTGAAATTAATAACAAAGACATATTAAAACAAATAATTTTGCTTCATCACTTAGTGCATTATGATGTGATCGTAATATAGAGATCACTAGTCTAAAAGCACATCGTCTAAATATTAATACTGGAAGGATACTTGAGAAGGACATCAAAGTATCCAGATTAAATAATACCATCCATCGTCACTCATATGATGAGTTTAGCCAAACTCATAGCCATTAGTGTGGAGACACTAAGGATATGTAACTGGCCATATTCATCATATTCCACATCTCGTTCCATGTTCATTAATTGAATGTATTCATCGGAATAGAAATATATGTGGTTGACAAGCCAATCACACATTCCATGTCTCGTTCCACGTTCATTTATATAATGTATTCATTAAAGTGCATGTGTGATGCTTATAATGAATTCCACGATTGAACTTAGTGAACTATGTTGTGATCGTAGTATGTAGATCACTAGTCTTTAAGCATGTGTTCTAAATATTCTTACTCGAAGGATACTTGAGAAGGATATCAAAGTATCTGGATAGAATAACACTATCCAGACACAATCATATGATGAGTATGGTTGGAACTATAACCATTAGTGTGGGTACATTAAGGATAAATAGTAGGTGCCCTTTAATGTAAAAGAATTCACAGAATTTATCCAAGTGAATCCCTTAATGGTATTATAGTAAATTGTCATCTAGGTTGATTCATGTCCATGTTGTGTAAGTGGTCCTTAAACCTGAGACACTAGAGATATCTTGTTGATGGATGATTTTACTTTAAATATGAACCATGAGTTCCTAACCATGAAATTCTAAACGGTCTTCGTTCAAGTTATGCAAGAAATTGATAATGATGATTGATTAATCAAGATTGAATTGTCCTCCCTACATATATGAGTACACATCTCAAGGAAGATGATGTATTGAAGCCTTTGGCCAAGGTAGTGAAATATCAAAGTAGAGTTCTTCATTGATTTTAAAATAAATTTGTATTAACTCAAATTAGCAATTAGGGTTTGACAATTGACCATACCCTTAGTCATCCTAGGAGCGTTAAAAAGATGAGGGACTAAATGTACACAATAATCTATGGTAGACATGTTCCATGAGTGAGTTGAAGAATATTATTTATATCTTCTAGAGGACGAGGTGTAGCTTGGCACCCCACAAGCTGGAGACTCAACCTATCAAGGAACACGATGCAATGAAGTCCTTGGCCAAGGTAGTAAAATATTGAGAAGAGTTCTCCGATGATTTCCAAATGCATTAGCACTAACTCGGGTAAGTGATTAGGGTTTGACAGTTGACCATACCCTTAGTCATCCTAGGAGCATCAAGAAAATGGGAGATTATATGTACACATTAATCAATGGCAAACATGTTCCATGAGTGAGTCGATGCATACTCTTTGTATCTTCTAGAGCATGAGGTGTAGCTTGGTACCTCACGAGCTGGAGACTCAACCTATCAATTTTGTTTAATTGATCTAACATTAATTAAGTTATATGATGATATAACTAATTAATTTGGAAGTCAAATAGAGGTTATTGGATCAAAGGAGTCATTAACTAGATTGATAATTTTTTTTTGGCAAAAGATATGGTGCCGAGTATGGCCAACCCAAGGGTCGTGCCCGTAGACCGATCATGTCATGCCTTGGATGCCATGGGGGGGTGGGTTTATATATTAAGTGGAGTGTTTATAAGAGTTTATAGGCGTGAGGTGAGCATAAATGTCCCAACTACACATCGACCATTCTCACCCACACCCATGGTGCAATAAAGGAAAAGTTACAAGAGATTACACCGAGGCTGCTCTTGGAGAAGGCCGTAGGCTTCCACGCCATGTGCATGTACCTCAGAGTTGATGCTATGCGGAGTATGAAGGTCCTCGCGCCATCTTTGGATTTGAGCATGGAAGTGCGTTGAGGGACATCATTTTGGCAGGAGATCACGCACTCCCACCACTAGTGCTCTGTGCGATATGCCACTCTCGGGGGCTAGCCTTCGACCAGAGGTGACAATGCGGAGAACAGGCAAGCTGAGGTTCTCAACACAATGACAACCACGAACCACATGAGGGAGGTCTTGCCAAGTAGTGAAGAGAGAGGGGGTGCGGGAGCGTACTGCATAGTTGGCGAGTGCATTTGCCATGGTTCTGCTCATGTAACTAGTAGCAAATGCTGGTCACACGGGGGCGACACCACATGATGTCTTGCCATACGCTCCGAAAATGCTGCTATGAGCATGAACATGCACAGAGCATGTTAACCAATAACTTTGAGTCTAATTCTTTGATGATATTGTGAAGGTCTTGCTCCTCGCAGATGAGCAAACTATCACGAATCGCCATAGCCTCGGTTGTTGTGTTAGTTTGGACTCCGTAGACATATGATAAGGCAAAAATGATACTCCCTCTGTGATCTCGTAGAATACCACCATGTCCGACTAGTCAACCATCCACATTGAGCTTTAGAATGCCAATTGGTGGTGGTTTCCAATGGACAATCTGTAGCCGAGTGGTGATGGGTGTCAAGGCCACTGAGTAAATTAAAAGTAAATTAAAAGTAATTGGGGAGCTCTAGGAAATGTGCGGTATGAGGTGGTGTGTGCGCCTTAACCATTGCTTGACGCATCACGTAGCATCATGTGCTCGCAAGGGGAACCCTTCAATCGAGAGGAATTTTACCCTTTCCATATGTCCCATAGTAAGTAAGCTATGGTGATGTGTAGATAGAGGCTCCACTCAAGATGTGTTGACGTGATAAAGATCTTGTAAAAAAATGCTTAATGGTGTTAGATCAGTGTGGGTGCGTAGGAGTGGGTGCCAATGAAGAGTAAATTGGCTCCAACATTCTATAGCAATCTCACTATAGAAGAAAATGTGTTACATAGTCTCAACATGAGGAGAGACGGGGCAATAGTGGCAGCACGAACTGAGTGACTGACTAATACGAGTCACCCAATCATTAGTAGGGAGGCCATGATGCATGAGCCTCCAAAGGAAGAATGAGACACGAGTGAGAATCACCATATGTTGCAACCCCAGGTATGTATAGAGAATCCCTCTCAAAAATGGTCCCAAGAGGATTAACAAGAGAAATTCCCATCAATCGTGAGTGTCCAAATAGGTTGACCGGGTGAGGGCCCTATGGTAGTAGCCATTTCTTGCGGTAAGGCATCTAACGGGAGATCATGCTGCTCCCATAAGAGTCGTGTGTTCCTCGTTGGAAACTATGGCACAGTTAACAGTGGTCGATGATAGACAAAATGAGGGTGGTGGGCTAAGGGTGTGTCGGCGAGCCAGATATCATTCCAGGCACTAATCATGCCTGGGTTGAGGTGCCAACGGGTCTCATTGGATACCTCTAACCAATGTCGCTAGTAAGTTTGCCACCTTTCTTGGCCCTTGATATCAGACTCCATACTAGCCCACTCACCATTCTTGGACGAGATGAAGCTCCCCAATGGGGAGCTCCTAGTTTGCATATGCCATGCAAGCTTCTTCTGAAGCATGTCTTGAATGTCCTAAGGGTACCTGATCCTTAGACCCCCTTTTTTCGTCAGTCAACATACTTTATGCCAAGAAATCTAATGGTATCTATGGCCTCACTAAAGGTGAACCAACCATAGGAAATGCGCGCATAGACGCTCCACAAAGCAAAGAACAGTGAGCAATAACGAGTGTACTGCTAGGGTATGTAGTGGAATGCTCAAGAGGACGTGTCGGATTAGTTGGATGTGTCCCCCAAGGGATAGAGAGTAAAGTTTCCATTCATCTAGCTTCTTTCTCAACTTGGCCAACAAGGCATCAAAATAATGATTTCGTGCTCCGCCGAGAAAGATGGGGCATCCAAGATAAGTGAAAGGAAGGCATCTTCATGAGTATCTCTTATATTTTCAGATGATATGTGAGTGCTTCACGGCGGTGGATGGGCCAACCATAAAGTTACTATTTGAGGCCAAAAGCTCACTCGTACGCATTGAGTACACTCATAAGCCCCTTAATAGATTTTTTAGATCCATTAAGGAAAAGTATAGCATCATATGCAAATAGAGAACGTGAGATTACCAGGCAACACCTTTATGAAAAATACGGTTGAATGAATCCTCGGGCAATGGCTCGTGTGACTGATCGGCTAAAGACCTCCTTCATCAATATGAAAAGGGTGGGTGAGATAGGGTCACCTTGCCGTATACCTCGTGTGGCAGTAAAGAAACGAGTGGAGCTTCCGTCCAGCGATAGGGAAAATTGATTCTCTCTAATACAAGTATCAACTAGATCGATGAATACATCGGTGAATTCAAAGCGACGTAACATTATGGTAAGGAAATTCCACTCGACTCTATCAAAAGCCTTCTACATATCGAGTTTGATAATGATGTTTGAACCCGGAATATGAGTGTCCATTGACTATGCTAACTTGTGAACTAGCATGATACTATCATGGATTTGTCGACCCTTGACAAAACCACATTGTTCTGGAGATATGAGTGTATCAAGGACGGTCCATAGTTGATCTGAAATGATTTTGAATGTGACTTTGTAGCATACATTACAAAGACTAATGGGGAAAAAGTCTCTAAAAAAACTAGATTATCAACTTTTGGGATAAGCGCAAGAAAAGTGGATTTCCAACGTCTGGGAAAGACTTTACGCGTGAAGATCTCTTTGATAACTCACACTAAGTCCGTGCCTATTATATCATAGCAAGCTATGTCGAATTCTGATGAAAATCCATCTGGCCTCTGGGCCTTGTTCCGACTAAAGGAGAAGACCACCTCCTTGATTTTTGTGCATGTAGGGAAGGCTGTCAATATGGCATTTTCTTGGTTGGTCACCGAATGTGGGATGGAGGCTAGTAGATCCTCGTCCACCTCAGTCGGTTGTGAGGTAAGGAGGGAACTAAAGTATGTGACCCTAGTTGTCGCTAACTGGTCGGGGTTCTAATTATACTCTGCTAATGGGGTCATATAACCAGACTGATACATGGGCCTCTAAGGTCATACACAAATTAGATTTTGGTCCATGGAAGAGATAGTTAAAGTTTGGCGATTTTATGAAAAAATACCCACTTAATATAAATAGGGGAAGTCCCTAAATGAAATTTACCCAGGCATTTTCATATCATTTATCATCATTTATTTATATCTAATTTCACTATTTATGCATAAAATGCACTTTATTATTTCATAATATTTTGACATCATTAAACAAAACATATTATGCATGAAAATAAAATAAAGATAATAAGCTTATCTTGTGCTCTTAGGAGTTTAATAGATACATACGAATTTTATAGACTTAGAAAGTGGATTTGTGTTTGTACAAAAACTGAGATCCAAGATTTTATTTTGGATGTAATTTCACATGAATTAGCGCTACGAGAGGATATAAAACTAAACTTGAATAAATGGCTTAATCGTATTATAAAATTGGTGAAAAATTAAAAGATTATTGAAGTTGAAATATATATTTTGAATTATTTGACATTCAATTCATAGAGACATTAATTTTGATGTCATAATGGGACAATCATGAGTTGATATTTTCTTATTTTTAATGTGCAGGGTCACATGGTGCTTGTATAAAAGAGTTGATATTTTCTTATTCTGGGCCCAATAGATGTTTTTCAATTTATCTTTTGGATATCCTGATCTCGGTAGTCAGAAGCCGGAGTGGCCTGTGCTGCTAAAGGGAGACTACTTGTGCCAAAACATTGACTTTGAGTGGGCACTCTTCGACCTTGTTGGCAACCTTCAACTATTTTTCAATGTTTATTACTACTCTTAAGGAGTACTAAGGTTAAAATCCGTTGGGTTAGTTTATAGAGCTTGGACTTTGAAATGATGAAAAGTGGATAGGGGCGAAGACCAATGACATGTTTCAGCTGGAGGATGCTTAATTAATTGGAAAAACTTTGAAAACTTGAGCGTCCAGCAATATAAACTGAAATCTCATGAAAGTAATTTGGGACATCTTCTCAAGTTTTTTAGAACATGGTTATCAATGCCTTTTATTATTATCATCCTCAAGGTATTTCGAAAGTCATATTCTGATTCCAGAAGAGAATTTGATGGTCGAATCTGTTTTAGAACCGAGAGAAGCTCAAGTGAATCCGGGATTTGGGTCATGTAGACTAGTGGGAAAGTGCATGGTCCCAAGGGATGAAAGAAATTTATTAAAGAACCTGCATGTGACCTTGTTGCCACATGCAAGCGTTATTTATTTATATTTATTACTAATTCTCGGGGCCTGTTGGGTGGAAGTTATTGGAATCATCTCCAAAACTTGCCGCAATAGCTGCCGAGAACCCGGCATTTTTTTTGGAGATTCAAATAGAAAAATCACTCATCTCCAATCTCAACTGTCCTCTGGGCGACGAGGGGACCCCCATCATGTTATGTATCGTCAGCAACAAAATATTAATTTTCGACGTCTTCTTTTTCGTCGTGTTCTATGCCTGGAGGCGGCTACGAGCTCTTCCTTTTGTCCGAGTATCTCAAGTGGGCAAAGGTGATGGGGGATTCAAGAGGATTCGAAACTATGGCATTATCGGCAAAGCCGGATTATTCAGTCGGAGTTGTAGTGTAGTAGCACGTCGGTAGACGTTTTCGCCTGGCCATCTCGCCGACAGACACTGTGCAATTCGACCTCTTTCCAACTTTTTCCTCTCACCGCTCTTTTTTCAAAGGCCTTCACGTGCTTCCATTCCTCCCCTGACAGTTGGACTACTCCTACTCTCTCTCTGTCTGTTTATCTATCTATCTCATTCTACCTCTCTCTATCTCTCTGTCTATCGATCTATCTCTCTTTCTATCTATTCTCTGTCTACCGATCTATATATCTCTATATATCTCTATCTCTCTCTGTCTATCTATCTATCTCTCTTTCTATCTATTCTCTGTCTACCTGTCTATATATCTCTATCTGTCTATATATCTATCTCTATCTCTCTCTGTCTATCTATCTATCTTTCTCTGTCTATCTATCTCTCTCTCTCCCTGTCTGTTTATCCAGCTATCTATCTATCTCTATCTATCTATCTATCTATCTATCTATCTCTACCTATTTCTCTCCCAGTCAATCAATCCTTCTCTCTTTCTCTATCTATCTATCTATCTATCTCAACCTCTCTCTCTATCAATCAATCTTTCTCTCTTTCTTTCTCTATCTATCTATCTATCTATCTATCTATCCTCTCTCTCTCTCTCTCTCTCTCTCTCTCTCTTTCTATCTATCTATCTTATCTTATCTCTCTCTATCAACCGATCTTTCTCTCTTTCTCTATCTATCTATCTTCTCTCACTTCTCTCTCTATCTATCTATCTTCTCTCTATCTCTATCTATCTATCTATCCATCTATCTATCTATCTATCTATCTATCGATCTATATCTCTCTCCATCTATCTTGCCTGAATACTGAAGAGAGAGAGCTGCATTGCATCAAGAATCCTCGATTCGTCTTCCAAGTTGCGGCAGGTGACCCTGTCTCGTAGTCGTCGGCTTTATTCCTCGCCCTCACTCCATGACTCCATTTCTAATGCTCTCTCTCTCTCTCTCAATCTCTTTCCTTTTTCTCTCTCAATACCAACACCTCCCTTTTATCTGCCACACGTTTGGTTCTGTCAGGAAGAATCTGGGAATCCAAGCTGGCCTCTCGTCTTGTACGCTATCTCTCTCCTTAGCCCCATCTTTTTTCTCTCTCTAGAGAAATTGGTAAAGATCCAGTTTTATGCCCACTCTCTCTCTCTGGAGAAACTGGTAAACACCTAGTTTTATGCCCCATCGCTTTCTCTCTCTAAAGAAACGCGCAAGGACCCCACTGACACAGTAATTATGCCCAATTGCTCTCTCTTTCTCTCTAGAGAAACTGGTCAAGACCAAGTTTATGTTTTATCGCTTTCTCTCTCTCTCTAGAGAAACTGGGAAAGACCCAGGCTTTATGCCCTACCACCCTCTCTCTCTCTCTCTAAAGAAACTGGCAAATACAGTTTTTTATGCCCTATCTCTCTCCCTCTCTCTATAGAATTGGTAAAGGCCAGTTTTTACACCCTATCGCTCTCTCTCTCTCTAGAGAAACTTGAAAAGACCCAGCTTTTAAGCCCTATCGCTCCCTCTCTCTCTTTCTAGAGAAACTTGAAAAGACCCAGTTTTACCCCCTTATCGCTCTCTCTCTCTAGAGAAACAGGTAAAAACCCATTTTTACGCCCTGCCGCTCTCTCTCTGGCTAGAGAAAATGGAAAAAACCAAGTTTTTATGCCACATCCCTCTCTCCCTCTATGGAGAAACTGGTATCCAGACTTATGCCCTTTCGCGCTCTCTATAGAAATTTGGAAAGACCCAGCTTTTATGCCCTATCTCTCTCTCTCAAGAGAAAATTAAAAGACCCAGTTTTTATGCCCCCCATCGCGCTCTCTCTCTCTCTCTCTCTCAACAGAGAAACTTAAAAAGACCAAGTTCTATCTATCTGTCTCTCTAAAGAAACTTAAAAAGACCCTGTCTTTATCTCTTGAGAGAAACTTTAAAAGACCCAGCTTTATCTCTCTCTCTCTAGAGAAACTTAAAAAGATCCAGTTTTATCTATCTCTCTCCCTAAAGAAACTTAAAAAAACCCAGTCTTTGTCTCTCTCTCCCTGGAGAAACTTAAAAGAACCAGTTTTATCTATCTCTCTCTCTAGAAAATCTTAAAAGACCCAGTTTTATCTCTCTCTCTCTAGAGAAACTTACAAAGACCCAGTATTGTCTTTCTCTCTCTCTAGAGAAACTCAGAAAGACCCAGTATTATCTCTCTCTCTAGAGAAACTTAGAAAGACCCAGTCTTTATCTATCTCTCTCTCCAGAGAAACTTAAAAAGACCCATTCTATCTCCCTCTCTCTGGAGAAACTGTTTAAGACCCATGTCCGACGCCCTATCGCTCTCTCTCTCTCTATCTCTCTATCTATCTCTATCTAGCTGGTATACTCTGGCGTCGGTGGGTACCTAGTCCAACACTTCTTACCATCACCCCGCACTGGAAGCCCCCGCTCGCTGCAAGCCAGCTGCCCAAGTCGACGTCCCCGGGCCACCTCGCTCTCCTTTCTACTTCTGGGCATAGACTCTCGGTCCCCTTCTCACACTACAAACTATTCACTTTCTCTCTCTATCCCAACCCCCCTTCCCCCTTCTCCATCCCTCCCTTCTCCTCAGCTCACTACCCATCTATCCATCTGATGAAGCAGAAGAACAAGTCCGAGAGCACCCCCCTTCTCTCTCTACCCACCATGCTCGTCCTCCCCATCTTCTTCTTCTTCTTGCTGGAGAGATCGTCGGCGATTTCCAGCCGTCGGATCCTCCACGAGCCATTCTTCCCGTTCGATCCGCCCCCGGCTGTCACTCAGCCCAAGTACCCCTTCTCCTCCACCCCCTCTCCCTTCTTCCCCTTTCTCTCTCCTCCTCTCTTTCCACCGCCGCCGCCGGCGGCCTCTTCTTCCGGCGACCCGTCTTTCCCGGCGAACACCACCTCCGTCATCCCACGTCCCGACTCGGGAGGCTCCTCCGCTAAGAAGGTCGTCCCCGCCGTCATCCTCCCCGTCCTCTTCGTCATCCTCCTCGCCGCCGCCGTCGCCGTCTTCTACCGCCGCCGGCAGCGGCGCTCCGGCGGGGAAGGGTCAACGGCGCCGGAGCGGGGTCTTCTTTCTGCAGGGGATGAGGTTCTGTACTCGGTCAACGGCGCGAGATCCAGAGCGGTCAACGGTGAGCCGGCGGCGCCCCCGGCCCGGACCGTCGGCTCGCCGGAGCTGCTGCCGCTGCCGCCACTGCTCGAGCCCAAGTCCTCCGCATTGAGCTCCCCCATGTCCCCCTCGTCCGACTCGGCGCCATCTCCGGCGCCGTCGTCGAGCTCCCTCTCCGACGCTGACTTCCCCGACGACGCCGCCCTCCAATTCACCCCACCGCCGCCACCGCCACCGCCGCCTCCCCCGCCTTCAATTGCCTCTCACCCGCCGCCCCCGCCGCCGCCGCCTCCGTTGCTCGCCGCGGCCGCGAAGCCGAAGCTGAAGCCTCTGCACTGGGACAAGGTCCGGGCCAGCTCCGACCGCGCCATGGTCTGGGACCAGCTCAGATCCAGCTCCTTCCAGTACCTCCCTCACCTGCTTCCCTTCCTCTCTTTGAATTCAGTTCTGCTTTGGTATGATGGGCTCTGAGGAGAATTCTCTGTGCAGGCTGAATGAGGAGATGATCGAGACGCTGTTCGTCTGCACGCCTGCCAGCGCCGCCGCCAAGGAGACGGCCAAGGGGAAGGCCCCGCCGTCTCCCATGGAGGAGGCCCGCGTCCTCGACCCGAAGAAGTCCCAGAACATCGCAATTCTTCTCCGGGCTCTGAATGTGACCAAGGAGGAGGTTTGCGAGGCCCTCCTTGAAGGTACTTCAACAATCCACTTTGGCTGTAGCTTTTTCGCGCAGCCGTGTTAAGGTTTAGTGTTTATAAGAGTTTATAGGCATGGAGTGAGACAACATCCATCGTGGTCATCATCGTCTTTGTGGGCGTGGCAGGGAATGCGGAAAGTCTGGGAGCGGAGGTGCTGGAGACGCTGCTGAAGATGGAACCGAGCGGAGAAGAGGAGCAGAGGCTGAAGCAGCACAGAGAGGAAGCGTCGCCGCTGAAGCTCGGCCCGGCGGAGAAGTTCCTCAAGGCCGTTCTCGACGTTCCCTGGGCCTTCAAGCGGGCCGACGCCATGCTCTACGCCGCCACCTTCGATGCCGAGATCGCCGACCTCACCAAGTCCTTCAAGACCCTCGAGGCATGTCTCTGCTTGTCATCAACAGCAGAAATTCTCTGATCTAACTTTGATGATCTGCTGCAGGCTGCATGCGAAGAGCTGAGGAGCAGCAGGATGTTCTTGAAGCTTCTTGAGGCGGTGCTGAAGACGGGGAACCGGATGAACGTGGGGACTGACCGCGGCGGAGCGCGGGCATTCAAACTAGACACACTGTTAAAGCTCGTCGACGTGAAGGGCACCGACGGCAAGACCACGCTGCTTCACTTTGTAGTCCAGGAGATGATCAGATTGGAGGGCTCGCGGCTCGCCGCCACGGAGGAATCAGGGCTCGAGACGGTGGCCAGGATAGGGGAGGAGCTCTCCAGCGTGAAGAAAGCGGCGGCGATGGATACAGAGGGGCTGGCCGGGGCGGCGGCGCGGCTTGCCGGAGACATGAGGCGGGTGGAGGAGGCCCTGAGTCTGGTCAATGGTGCCGCTGGCCGGTTCGGCAGCGCAATGCAGAGGTTCCTCCGGCGAGCAGAGGCCGAGGTGGCGGAGATCCAGGCACGAGAGCGCGCCGCCTTCTCTCTGGTGAAGGAGATCACCGAGTACTTCCACGGTGACTCCGCCGTGGAGGAGGCACACCCGCTGAGGATCTTCATGGTGGTCAGGGACTTTCTCACCGTGCTAGACCGGGTCTGTAAGGAGGTCAGCAAGGTCAACGACGAACGGACCCACGTCAGCTGGACACGTCAACTCCCTGCCCCTGTCAACCCCGCCGCTGCCGACGAACCCGCCTCCTGAATTCTTGTTTATCCCACACCAAAGATGAAGAAAAAAAGAAAGAGTAAAACGGATAGATTAGTTCTGTTCATGCAGAGGAGAAGTAAGAGTCCTCGGCGTCGACGCGCTCGATGACTCGCCGGGCCTCTTCCTCGGTGGCGGGGACGACGGTCCGGATCCTGAGCCCGTCTCTCAGGCTCTCCGGACGAACCGTGAACGTGAAGTAGAAGGTGTTGGACACCTGAATTGGAGAGGATAAGGATTCAAACAGAGTATTTTGGTTGAGTTTTGGGAGAGTTCAGGGAGTTGACCTCGCTCCGACGGAGCTCCGGCTTGGTGACGTGCGCGACGACCTCGATGTTGATGAGCGGCTGAGACGGGTTCTCCAGCTGGGTGTAGAGCACGCAGGACTTGAACCGAAGGAAGTCCCCCACGTCGACCTGGGACCCAAAAGTCAAAATTCTCCGGCGTTGAAAAGTCAAAGAAAGTCAAAGGTGGACTCACAGGGCGGAGGAAGTCAACATGGTCGACCTCCAGGAAGGAGGGCATCTGCCCGGCGAAGGCGTAGGCGGTGGAGAAGGCCAGCTCGAAGGCGCGGTTCATCAAGAAGCCGCCGAAGATCCGGCCATGGATGTTTCTCTGCTGAGGCTGGCAGATGAGAGAATTCTCCAAGGCAGTGTCTCTTATCAGGATGCTGTCTCTATCGGCTAAGGCGGGCAAATCGCAGAAGACTCGGCCTTCTGCGAGAAGGGTCTTCAATCTGGCGAGCTCGCCATGGAAGGAATGGCCTTCCCGCTCGAGCTCCCTCGTCTTCTTCCTTAGCCTGTCCCGGGCCTCCCCTTCTTGCTGGAGCTTCTTCTCTGGCTCGGTCTGCGGAGCCAGCCGGTTGACCGGGGTCGACTTGCCGGTCTTGGAATCGCGAGCCACGAAGGTGAAGTACGCGGTCAGGGCTGTGCGGTCGGCGTCCGGACCCGGGTCCGACGCCTGGGTCACCTCCATGCGCAGCTCGATCGAGGACCGACCGACCCAGGTCACCGCCCCCGCCATTTTCAGGTCGGAGTCGACCCGGATCGGCTTCTTCAACATCATCTTGTCCACCGACGCCGTCACCAGCAGCAGCGGCCTCGTCGTGCTCTCGTTGTTGCAGCAGTGCTGCCAAGAACAGTTTTCGAATTTTCAGAGATGGAATTCGGTAGGGGAAGTTGAATTTTCAGTGGAATTTGAACCTTGAAGGCGATTGTTCCCGCTAGGGCATCGAGATCCTCGAGCAATTTCCCGATGCGGACTTCGTTCCAGGGATCGCGGTACTGCTCTCTGAGGACGAAATCGGCGGAGAAGTTGTACACGATGCTGATCCGGCTCTGAGAGGGGGACTTGGTGAGCAGATCGCTGGAGGGGATCGCATCGGAGGACGGATCGCCGGGGCTCTCGAAGATGCTCGATCGGGCCTCCCACAGAGCCTGAGTCACGGGAGAGTGGTAGACGCCCGGCCATAGGCTTAGCGGCTTCCTCAGCGAAGATCCGGCGTCGATCGGAGCCGGAGACTTCTCCACGGTAGATGCCGACGTCGAAATCTCGGGGATCTTGATCGGAGGAACGCCGTTCTTCTCGCCGTTCGTCGCCATCGTCCGACGTGCGATGATCGTGGAATGATCGATTAGGGCTTGGAGAAGGCGATCGCGATCCTGCAAAATTCTACCGATTGCTCGCGAGACGGAGAAGAAATCGAACGTCGATCCGATGAATCTGCGCTTCAAATTCATCGCTGCGGAGGAGATTGAAATTTGAAAATTCGTCGCTGCGGAAAGCGATAGGCGAGAATCGTGCTGGTTTTTTTCCATGAACACCCTCGTGAAAATCACTCTTCGCATTTCACCCCTATTAAAAAATTTATTACAACGACGGTTGCCGTTGATCGGGTTATGCTGGTAGTTTTTCACAAACATCCCCGTTAAAATAAGTTTTGAGAGTTCACACCCAGGAAATTCAATTCTCTTGAAAATATATATTACAACCGTCGGCGTCAGAATACACTACCCATACAGGTCATGTTAATTTAATATATTCACAAATAGACGAGGGTGAAATCTACAGAGGATACAGGATGGGACTCTGGGTTGACCAAGACGTTGACTTGGACTCGTCAGAATTCAGATTTCAGGAGCTTTGACATGGGTCTGATGTTGATGTTCTCAAAGGAGCCTTCTTGGTCAACGAGTATGAACTCCTTGGTAGACAACACCTAAAAGTCAAAGAAAGAGATTTTGATGCACATAATATATGCACATTGACTATGTACATTGGCATGATTTTTTTGGGTTTAGGGCGTACCAAAGTCTCGAAGAACATTCTAGATGCTTCCTTGCGGGTTTTACCCGCCAGGAGCCGGTCAACGGCCACAGCGGCTCCCCCCTGCCTGGTCTCGTCGACGTCGACAAACAGATTCTTGAGGAATCTCGCCACGCCCCTTTTGGATCAGCCGTTAAACAGAGATCGACGAGGAGGGGCAAAATAGGTATAAAGATGAGGACGAGGAATTACTTGGTGCGAGCCGACCAGCCGCTGTTCTCGGTGGACTGGGCTTCTTCGGCGTCGGGCTCTTCATTTTCAACCTCCTCAAAGTCAGCTTCATCGTCATCGGCAATCAGGAAACCTGAGAAAATATTGTCACATGTTCAGCAGAGTGTCGAACACCGGAGGTCGAGGCGATGACGAATAGCGGCCGGGGTCTGCGAGGATGATGGCAAGAGAATCATCACCATCATCATTATGTATTTGTCATTGTCTTCAGGAATGACAATGACAAATACATAATCATTGCCAGGAATACAATGACAATGCATCATCCCCTCTCGTTGATGAACGACGACAACGATAGAATCATCCTCAATGCTCAAGCAAGCAGCCGACGACGACGGGTTTTTGGATGAAGCAAACACGAAAAGGTGAAGGGAAGCAGACCTGTGTCGTTGCCTCTGACAGCGCTGCAGAAATCCTGGTTGACGGCATCGGAGTGAATATAACTCAACAATTAACACGAAGGAAAAGATGAGAGAAGAGGTTTTGAAAAGGGTTGGCTCGCTCACGTTTGAGTCCTTCGGAGCGGCAGAGTCGAAAAGTTGGCTTCTTTCCAAGTCCATTTCGTCGTGGCAACCGGAGTTCTCCCCCACGGTTGATGGGTTCTCCACTAAATCTGTCTCCGAGGCGCCGGTCAATGCTTCGGTCAACCATTGACTCTGGTCAACAGTTGACTCTGCCAAAACACCTGATTCTCACGAAGTTAAACCATGTAAGGAACCTTTTTTAATATTAAACCAAGTAGGGTACTAAAGTCTCTGACTCGAGATATCACCTTCTGGATGACTCTCCACAGGATTAGTGGGCACATCGTGGTCAACCTCAGCAGGTTCTTTGTCGTTGACTTCAGATCCTTCAATGTTAGACGGTGACGTCACTGCTGGCGCTTCTGAGAGATGCTGAGCGACCGGCGAGGTTGGTGGGGCTTCGCCGCCGACATCATCAGAGACAGGAATTTCCTCTTTTTTGCTGTCGTCTTCAACCTGGTTTTCTGTTTTGTCCCTAATATCGGAGTTTTTTGCTTCAGATGCTTCTGAGAGGGGATGATCTGCGTTGAATTCTGGATCAGGTGCATCATTCAGGTCAAATGTTTGGTCGTGTAGACCAGCCAACTCTGCAGGTAGACCTGAATGCAGCTCGCAGATCAAATCAATGCGTTCAAAGAAAAGATAAATTAAAAACTTTGTAGTATCAAGAAGTTGTTTTCTGAACAGTTCTCACCACTCAAAATGGGTTCGCAGAAAATTCGTTCTTCCAGTATGCATTTTTCGATCATCCAGATTTCAGGGCGCGTGCAGGGAGCCTTTCTTCGAGTTCGTCGTATATCCTCAGTATTAATCAGCTGTTCCCGTATTGCACTGATGGAAGGAAATGAGAATCAATAGTTTTTCTTTGTGAAGAAAAAATGAGAATCAATAGTGAGTAGTAAAACCAAAGCCATAGTAAAAAAAACACATTTATTTCAAAAAAAAGTAAAAAAAAACACATACTCTGGGAGCAAGACCATTGTTTCATCCAGCAGAGTCTTCCTCTTGGTGACTCCGGTTTTGGGTGTCTGTCTTTGTCGTTTTAATGGAGGTGTGGTCGAAATAGAGGGAGTTGACTTCAGCTTCAAAGAGCTCCGTCCAACTAAAACGATGAGCCATGAAAATAAGACCTCCATACAGAATTCCGCCATCCAGGGTTTAGGGTTTAGGGTTTAGAGGTTAGAGGTTAGAGGTTCGGATCGAAGGTTCAGGAGTTTAAGAAAAAAAGAAACAGAGAGTAAAGCATGAACGCACCTAGAATAGATGCCAGCACATCATCGTCATTATGAATATTTTTCACCTTCCTTCTCGATTTGGATGCCCTGGACGACTTGCCAAAGCTTCCTATCAACCGCGGACTGTTCTCCGTCACCTGTCTCTTCATTCCACGCGTACTTATCCCTCGATCAACGCTTCCATCAGACTCCATTACGCCTTTGTCCGCCAAAGGACGTAGATCTTCTAGATCCTTTGCAACGCCTTCACCTTCCCCAACGGCTGAAAGCATCTTCTCTGGTTCAGGATAATCACTACTCGCTGAGCAGTTAACCTCTACCCTTGAACTCTTAGAGAGGGCTGTTTCTGTAGAGAAGAAATTGGAGTAATTACTGCATTGCTATTTAAGTAATATGCTAAACATGTAACAGAAACAAACCTTGTGACTGATCTCCTACTTCTGGAAATTCTGATGCATCCATGACAGGAACTTGAAGTGGTGGGTCAGCGTTTGTATCCTGATCTAAACCAGATGTGCAGCGTTGGAGGGTAGAAACGGAATTTAACTTATCAGCATCCATGCGGAGGCCTGCGGCTTCTAATTCGTGCTTATCCTTAAGTTCACCACTCTCATTGGAGATATGGCACTCCGAATCTGTTTGCAAACGGGATGGATTTGTCAGGATAGCTTCAGCATCGATAGAAGGTGAGGCTTTTTCAAAATTGGCAGGGATTGCTTCTTGAATCAATGCAGGTGTTCCTGGCGTTTGGGCGTTTTCACTCGTGTCTAGAAGTTGACTTTCAGTCAGATCAGAGATATCCTGCACCTTTCCCAAAGTTCCGGCAATATGTTGCTCTTCTGTGTTTGTTTCGGGTCCCTCGGCCTCCATATTTGGGCAATTTTCTTCATTATGGAGCGGAGTATAATGTTCCGTGCTGAAAATTTCATGTTTTCCCATTTTTAATAATATAAAATACATTATACGGACTACCCGCCGTGAATAAACAAGAGTATCGAGCATTGCAAGATAGTTCCAAATAATTTAAAATAGGCAGATAAATGTTAATGAAAATAAAACCCCATAACTAGGATACAAAAGAGACATACCCCTCTGGCTCCAGAAGGTTATCAGGAAGGGAGGATTCCTTATCCAGGACAATATCCTAGGAATAAAAAAAAATCAATGGAGATCGTAAATGAACATGAGAGACGCAACAAAAAATTCTGGTAATTGGAGAGATGATGACTTCTCCATAAAATTGTAAGTGAAGTCAAATGATTTAGATTAAAGGGGAGGATGCATAAAACAACAATTTTTGGCTCCACGCTAGGGCTCTACCATACTATCAGGTTTAAGATTGTGAAATTTACCAGCGAGAGAAACGAGATTTTTTTCCTGTTATATTATATCCCAAAAAGAAGCATTAAGTATATAATTAGCCCTTAGTTCGAGAGAGATAATTCATGCACATATTGAACAAGCGACAAATGGACTTACCTCATCAAGATTTAAGCCGATTTGAGAAGCATCTCCATCACCGAATCTCTCTGATGTCAAAAAGAAAAATTACTAAATTGTCATTGAATTGATCAGACTACAGAAGATAGGCGCAAGCATGGTGGGAAAAAGGAAGACACTGACCATCTGACCCAAACTGTGAGATAGAATATCCCGATGCTCCAACATTGTCTTGAAGTGTGATCTGTTCTCTTGCACTTATATGATGATCAACAAAGTTCCTGCAGAAAGTGACGAATAAAGAGCGAGGTAAAGAAGAGCAACGGCGCTAGCACCCGAAACTAGGAATATTGAAAAAATTTAGGACTCACCCGCTCAGTAAGGCAGTATCAGGTAACTCAAAATCATCAAGATCAAAGGTTTCGGGAAGCGTGATGGAATGATAAGGGGCAGTAGATTCCTCTGGAGGAAGATCAACAGCCGTAGAACGAAATGCATGTCTGACCTTGAGAAGGGTCTCACTGCAATCGTGGAAAAGATAGTTCACCTTTCTCGAATATATTCTCACAACTCCCAGAAGAAGATGGCTGGACAGGCGAAGGGCGATGGGGACGTCAGGGAATAAAATTGAGTCTGTAAAAAAAAATTTAATTATGTTAGAAATCATCACACAGTAAAAAGAAATGGGGAAAAGCCGTTGATCTGATCGTTTCAAATTTTTGACAACCAAATAATAGACGATTTTAATTGGGATAAAAGATTTTCAATATTTGCTCGTAAAAAGCAGAGTCGGAGTTCTCACATTTTATATTTCAGTAATAGTCGGGCAGAAGGCCATAATGGGTAAACACTATCATCATTTGACTTCCGACTCGCAAATGAATATTTAATTGGCCAGAGCGTTCCACTGACCTTGGACGCTCTTAATGCGTCATTTTATCTTAACAAAATGAAGCATAAACAGAGAAGCAGATTAATAGGGAAAGAATTTCTACTAGTTACATTTCATAAAAAAGCCGGTGCAAATTACGAAATTCAAAATTCGAAGACTACTTTGAACTGCTTCCCCTAACATAAGAACCGTTTACATCACCCAACGACGAGAAAAAAATCATCAAATAAAGACGAAATTTCTGTATCCTATACCTGGAGATAGAAAAAAAACGAAATCTTTAGATGGGCATCAGGCGAAGACATTTCAGTATGAGAAGAGTAAGGTTTATAAGAAAACAGTGAGGATGAATCAAAACTCACCCACTGATTCCCCAATATCGGTATCAGCCACCTGGTTCTTCCTCAGCTTCCGCTCTAAGTGAGCTGCGATCCATATCGTCCCAAGCGGTCCTTTCCTCGCTAAGATAAACTGAGAATAAAACATTCTCGCTCGATCCCCGCTTCAGAAACCCTAAAATCCCATCCCACGCCAAAAACAGCAGCACCCAACTCCTCCACTTCTGCAGAAAGCATCCAAAACCCTAAGCCGCATCTATCCGGAATCCCGTCAGATCTGGCCAACGAACAATTGGCAAACCCTAATTTTTCAAATTCGGAGAATTCGGGGGAAAAGCCACAGCAGAAAGAGCAAACACAAACTACGAATACTAGAAAGGTTCGAGCAGGAGGCCGATTTCAAATGGGTGGGAAGGGATTGAGAGTTGGGAGATAGGGGGGTCGAAATTTCGGCAAAAAACTCTCAAATTTGACGAGATTGAGAGATGAGAAAGCGGGGAAGGAGTTCAAGGAGAAGATGGAAGGGAAATCTGTCCAGATCGCGA
This sequence comes from Wolffia australiana, assembly GCF_029677425.1. NCBI lineage: Eukaryota > Viridiplantae > Streptophyta > Magnoliopsida > Alismatales > Araceae > Wolffia > Wolffia australiana. Next base: position 13,651,937 of record NC_135841.1, on the reverse strand, counting down.
TCGGCGAGAGAGTTGAAATCGCCACGAAGTCGTCAGCTCGAAGAAGAAGGTAGTCAACAAGCTCCAAATCTCTACAAATTACGAACTCACGGGAGGAAAGCTGCATAGAGAGTGGGAGTCTTCATCGCCGCTTGACAACCAATCAAAACGCGCCACATGGATATTGCTCCAGAATAGTTCCCCAAATAACCAGCCCAGAATTTAAATTTAAACCTCTACCCAGAAAATGCCCGTAGAAGCTCTTCCGCCAATGGGAACGCGACACGTCTGCGAATAAATTTAATTAATTATAACATAAATAATGATAAAAATCATTTTATTTTGACATAAATAGAAATAAATAAGCGTAATAATCAGACTGCATTTATGAAAAATGAAGAAAGAAACATCTCGCCATGGCCCAGCCACCAATTAAAGACATGAACTGCACTGGTGACCCTTTGTAAAATTAAATGAGTGGGTAATAGAGACAAAATTTGAGACAGTTTGACATAAATAATATCATAACGATTAAATTATTGGATTCCTGGAGACGAATGTCATGTATAGAAGCCCCCACTCAAACACCAATTAATTTATGAGATGAGATCCCTGGTAAATCGTAAATAATGGGCTTCTATTTAAAATTAAACAAACGATAACAATTTCACAAATATAAATAACAAAAAATTGCTTCATCTACTATTCAGATTGAGAAAGGCATAATAGAAGACATTGTGGCACGACACTTGTGCAGACACCAAAACCTTCACATGATGCTTATAACACAATCTAATAAATGAAAAAGGAAAAAAATAGAATATTTATGTAATGATATTCTAAAATTTCCCCATTTTGATATATTTATATTATTTATTGATACCAATTTCGTATATTAATTTATTTTATACTCTATAATATTTTATTCAACTCATTTAAATATGCATTATCACGATGTCTTCTATTATGCCTTATGCCACAATCTGGTTTATTTTTTATTAAGGCCAACATTGGCTGTGGAAATTATAATGTACACAACTGTTAACAAATGGTGTTTTCTAACGAGTGATGCCTTTCCCTGGTACTAACTCAAATGACTGATTAGGGTTTAAAAATTAATCATACTAAGTCACTATACGGGAACAAAGGATTAAAACACAGGACAATCGTTGAAAAAAGGGTTCAACATAAGAGTTGACATATTTCTTTGTATATTCTAGAGCACAAGGTGTAGCTTATCAACACATGGACTGGAAAGCTAACCTATTGACTAGGTTAAACCAATTCTTGATTAATAAAATTATATGATGATTGAGTTAACTTATGAGGTAGACAAACAAAAGTTAATGCACCATTAAACTTTTTAACAGTCAAATTCGGTGGTCAAAAATTATTTTATTCATTGGATTGTTTCATTTGATGATTGCTTTGCTCCTGAGAATAAATAAATAGAGAGACTTTTTCTGAGAAGCCATTGGTTTTTCCAACCAAGAAAGACATTGGATGTAGTATATCGAACCATGTCTCTTGGAGAAGTGTTCATGACTCCCTCCTAGAGTTTAGTTGATTCCATTTACTAGACTGATTGACATTGGACAATGATTAATATACACCAATATTAAGGACTACTATGAAAACCTGTCAAATACTATAACCAGATGATGACACCTACTTTGAGTGCCCATCAAAGTCAGATCTTGGCTCTTCCCCTTTATTATCCAATTCTTTCAGAAGTATCCATTCTAATGAGAGTAAATGGTGATGCTATCCCCTTAGATTTCAAGAAGCATTGTGCAATGGAACAACAAGGAGAACTGTTGTTTTAAAGAACTAATGGATACATCTAGAGGCCGGACACCTAAATTGCTTGAAGAGACTTGTCGGATGAAAAAGGTGATAGCATAATATATTATGCACAAAGAAGTGATTCCATACTACTAACTTTGGCTTTATATTACATGATTCATCTTGGATTGAAATTATTTTGGTAGGTTGAATTCATTTTTATGTCAAAAACTAGTCTATTGAACCGAACAATTACTACTCATAACTTATTGTGTCAATTAAACCACTTGATAAAAGAAATCGAATAAAAAATATTATAAAGTCAAAAAAATTTTTTTTTTGCTCGTTGATAAATCAAACATAATGAGAAACTGTTTTATTTTGATTTTTATAATCTCAATTAATTATTATTTTTTTATTACTCTACTTTATAAAAGAAAGGGAATAAAATTTTCGTTTGTTATTAATAATTAGAAAATATAAGAAATTAGAAATTAAGTTTTAAAAAATAAGTAGTCATCATTCATCAATGTCAAAATTGAGAAAAAAAGTTGATTATAAACTCAAAATAGTAGCAGCAGTATTTTAGTCAACACCCTGCAATAAAAAATAAACCCAAGGTTTTGGCATCACAAATATAGTAGCCAATCCAAACTTCCATGTCTTATTCATCATTATTTAGAGATAACTATAGTCTCTTTGTCCTCTTTAGTGACCCTGTTTTATTCTTGTATTGTCTAAAAGTCCAAGGTAACCAGCATGACTATCGTATTGTTTTTCAAAGAGTACCTCATAGATGTAGTCCAAGGGCATGTTTGTGGCGCATATAAACAGAATTATCGTGCTAAACATACAAAATTTGAAAAATAAAAGTGATAAATTTATGCCAATGTAATGGATTTCAGAGAACTAATGTTGGGTTAAGTACTCTATTTTGCTTGTCAAAATATTTTTGGTGCACTTTCTTGATGGCTCATAAATATTGGAATTTTGAAAAAATAGATAGGCATGTTGGATTTTGTGGTAGTGAGTGACAATGCAAAGACTTTATGCATAGCTCAAAATTTACAGTCTTTATTTCATGCATGGTTTAAATGCATAACATAACTTCAAAATAAAATTGAATCACCTTGAGTAGAATCTAGTCTACTGTAGATTTGGTTCTTAAAATGAGTTGTCATGAACCATGCATGTTGATAACACCCAAATTTCAGTCTTTATTTCATGCTATTAGCACAATTTAATGCATTTAAAGAGCTTAAAATCGGGTTGTTATCATATATTTACATAAGTTTAAGGTTTCCAAATGATTTCTCATTTTCCCCTAATTTTCTGCTAATTTTATGAATTTTCTGGGATTTATTTGAGCTTGAAATAATTATTTTTAAATGAAAATGGCAGGTATAAAGTTTAATTTCAAGCTTAATTATTATGGGGATGAAATACTGAATTTTCCAGAATTTTTTATAATTTTATGGAATTTTCTAGAATTTATTTAGGATTCAATTGGATTTTTGAGATCTATTTAAGTGAGAAATGAATTTTTAAAGAGGAAAAGGATACATTTATAATGAGAAAATGAGTTTTAAAGCAATTTGTACTCTTCCAGGGGCTTTCTGTAATTCGGAGTTGCAATTATATCCCTAAAAACGGCTCTTGGTTGTGGTTGCAGGCGTAAAGATATCATTTAAACTATTCCAAGGTTTTATTGCAATTATTTAATATTTGTTTTAATATTTTTAGGAGAAACCAGAGGAGAGAGAGTGCGGAAGGGCACATACGCAAGAATTTTTGGGTGGCGTCCATCTGCAATTGCGCGTTTTAAAAAGGGTTTTTAAGCAAAAGGTTTAGAAGCATTTTTCGGGTGTTGACGTGGCCTCATCTCTTATCCGACGGCCCTTGATGATGGGCGCCACCGGGAGGTAAGTTCACTGACCGCATGGCGCATACAACACGCGTGCGCAGGTGGTGACGTGGCGACACTTAACTCGTTAAAGCGGAGATAAAACGCACACGTACGTGCGTATCAAAATGTATACAAGTCGCGACTTTTGAGTTGTTTTTCTGTTTTTATTTTCGCCAGGGGGGTACGTGGCGCAATGAGAAGGCACCCGCACTTAGAAGTTGAAAGGGTGCCAGCCAATCAGAGGCCGACACTTCAGCGCGTGTTTAATATAAAATTTATAAATAAATGGATTTAAATCCAATGGCTAAAATTGGTTTAAATTCATTTATTCATAACTTTTGATCCTGAAGTCCGATTGAGATGATTTTTTTATGAAATTGGTTGTCCTGGTCCCCTCTTTCTATCCGTATTGTTGGATCAGTCAGATCAAACCTAAATTGATAGATAAAAATTGATTACTAATCAGGGGTAAAATGGTAATTTTTACCATTTAACCTAAGTATAAAGCCAAATTTCAAGAGGAGGGGGTCATTCTTGATGGTTCTCTATCACAGCTGCAAGACAGAGGAGCCATAGCCTGGATCAACCGTGTTTGGTACTTTTCTCTTCATTGTATTTGAATTTTTGGTGCATTTTGGATGAAATTAGTTCAATTTCTTGATTGTTCTTCTTGATACTGGTCTGAACCTCTAAATCGCTTGGCTTGAGCGGCATGTACAAGCCCTGATTAGGATGGAGAGGAGTAATTGAGAGATTTAACTAGGTATTCAAGTGCATTTCAAAAGAAAACTCTAAAAAAAAATTTTTAATTCTAGGGTATTAAAATTTCTTTTTTCATTATTATTTAATAGTGTAGTTAGTTCTGAATTATCAAACCTACATAAACCAACCAACCAAATCAAAATTTTCTTCTTAATCCCTCTTATTGAATTCTTTGATCCTTTTATTTGGATCAGTTAATTCAACTTAGAGCTCCCTTCTTCTACTCTTCTCATCTCTTCTACCTCCCTCTCTAAATTCCTTGTCTAATTAGGTTGGTATAATCTTCATTGAAGATCAAACTAATCCTAATTAGGGTTGATTTATCAAACGAATCATTGAATTGAATTCCTTACTAGCCTCCCTTGGACGATACCTCTACTCATCATTGTACATCTTAAGTGAGGTTTTATAAATTTTATTGTATAAGCTAAAATTGACAACGACAAGGGTTTAAAATTGCATAAAGTAACCCCTATTTTTGGCTTATCACATTTCTATAACCTCTAAATGTATCCACGCTGTTTTCAACGGTTGAACCCCATTTTCACCAACTTCACAAGCAACACAAAGACTTTGAATATTTTTCTCACCATTTTGGCTGCATTAGGAGGGGAGGGTGCCCACGGAAATACTACGACCATATTTTGTTCGGGCTTAGTAACAGGACTCTTGAATGTACCATCTTCAAATCTGGGGATCTAGAGTTTTTCGAGAAAAGGTCCATCCTTCAATATCATGATTGGGTCGACCAGGCCAGATCATGAGTTAAATATCATGATCAGGTCGACCAGGCCCGTAAGTGAATAGAAAATCGGAAACGTACATTGTTGTTCCAACGGAAATACTTGGAATAATTCTACCACTTCTACTAGGAGTAGCCTTTTTAGTGGTAGCTGAACGTAAAGTCATGGTTTTTGTGCAACGTTGAAAGGGTCCTCATGTAGTGGGATTGTATGGATTGTTACAACCTCTAGCAGATGATTCGAAATTGATTCTAAAAGAATCTATTTCAACATGTAGTGATAATTTCTCCCTTTTTAGAATGGCTCCAGTGGCTACATTTATGTGAAGTCTGGTCGCTCGGGCCGTTCTACCTTTTGATTATGGTATGGTATTGTCAGATCCGCACATAGGGCTTACTTAATTTATACTGAAAAAAATTAATTATTATTACTATATTTTAAACATATCATATAATGTTCAATAAATCTTGCATGTGATCCTATAGGCCTATGCACCGCTCCATAAATGACCTCATAAGCTTTCAAAAAATTACTAACCAAGCTAATTAATAAACTACGTGTAACATTAAGATTGTGTAATCGTAGGTCAACTAAACCTAAATGATAGCAAGACTCACCAACACATTAGGTGGAAAGCTACACTGTGTGTCCTAAAAGGTATAAGAAGTTCATTTACAATTTCATAGAATATTTCTTTCGTTGGCCACTGTGGACATAACACTCCCCAAATAAGTTAGGATAGGTCAAGCATCCCTAATTGGCCATCTTCATTAGTACTAATGAATTTGACTAATTATTAGAGATTTTGTTATTCCATATTTTTACTCTTTTGCCCAATGATTTCATGGCATTATTTACATTGAATTATCTCATCCTCTACCATGGACAGATGATTTCATCTTGACTCAATAACCACGTTGTAAGGTTTATCACAACACCTAGGCTAAGACCATTTCACTCCATTATTAGAGACTCTTAGGCCACAATCATAATGTAAATGGTACTTGACTATCTCTCTTAACTATTCACAATGTAAATTAAATGTTACGTACTCATATAAGAACCATTGAATTAACTCTTTCTCAAAGTAGTGTTTACTATCTGTAATAACTACACTATATATTTTAGGATTAACCATACTAATCATATGAGTGGGTATTGCTATTATATCTAAATATTTTAATGTCCTTAAATATCTTAGTGAATGTACATGATACATATTTAAAGATAATTAATTAATTTTTATGTTCTGATCAGAACTCTCTTATCATTGTAAGTACTATTAGACATCATTATATTGATCATGATTTAAATTCTGAAATGTGTGATTTGTTTACATACCAATATATGCCTCCATCAAGATTAGCACTTGTGACATAGTTCATATGGCGTTATGCATTATCCTAATCATATCAGTAATTGTTTCAATATTTCATGCATACCTAAATTCATTGACATTTGAAAGGTACATGTGTAGTTTCTTTTGAACCTTTTGAGTTATTTCAATGGAAACATGACATAGTTTGTTGATTAGTTCAAAAGCTTCCATCATTAGGTAAACAATGTTTACCTTCAAGAAGGCCTCAAACTTAGACAACTTCTCCTTCAATACCTTGTAAACATGATTTATAGACTCCACCTATTGATGTGGAATAGGAACCTCCATTTTGTTATCCTCAGTTTGTTGATTAGTTCAAAAGCTTCCATCATTCGGTAAACAATGTTTACCTTCAAGAAGGCCTCAAACTTAGACAACTTCTCCTTCATTACCTTGTAAACATGATTTATAGACTCCACCTATTGATGTGGAACAGGAACCTCCATTTTGTTATCCTCAGTCTCTGGAAAATCCATGTTCTCTTTTATGATATTATATTCATCAAACTTTCAGTAATAGATAACACACCCGAAATGGACACCAACTTTGTAGCATCACACAAACGTCACAATGCATGTGCAAAGACATCAATCAGGTCCCACTCTTTGTCAGACACCCACTGCTTTGGAATGATGTCTACTAACATTTACAAGATTGAGTTCTACCTGGTAATGATGTCCCTACCATTAGCCTGTTGTAGCACTCAACAGTGAGTACTTGCTACCTAGTTGTTTGCACATGTTTTTCTATGTTTAAATCTTTGTGAAGTCTTCTTGATCAAACTAATTACTCATCTTCGATGCTTATGCTTGGACCTGAAGGATCATTAATCACTCAACACCAGTTTTACGTTAATTGATCCTTGATGTTGGAATACCTAGCTGTTTCCATCCACCTAGCACAACCAAATTCAAAACATGTGCGTTTCACTGTATATCACATGTTGAATCAAATGTGCCGTCCTTGCCCTTGAACTTGTGCATTTCATATCGCCACATCATCGCAGTCATTAGTTGTGTCGGCGTATACATGTAGAAAAAAATACAGAAATCATTTTTTTTTTTAAGTTCACAACTATATCAAAAATGCTAACAACATGTTTAACTTTGTTAGATATCTCAAACTCATGTAAGACTTTCAGCAAAATGTCTCCCATCGTCTCCCTTGAATGGTAGCTATACAGTTCTTCCAAGTTCAAGACAAGCTCACATCATCCACTTATTATCAATCCAATGGACAATCATCTCTAAAAAGGGGACTTAATTTTCAGGTGTCCAAGTAGTGATCGTAAGCACAACTCAGCACATAGGTAGCAATTTCTTTACAATTTTACGTTAACATCCTTGATGTCTTGAATAATGTGTTTCACACTATCTTTGCATACGTTAGTGAATGGGCATTTTATGCGAACAATGAAGAGTAACATTTAAATTAGGGAGCATATCTAAGGGTAAATAAGTAAACATAGATAAAATAAGGAATAGAGAACATAACTGAAATATAATAATTCAATTAAGGCACATATTTTTAGGGTAAAAGAAGACAGAGAAAATCAAGGAAAAATAATACAATAAAAAATAATATTTTAATCAGGGAACAAATCTGCCAGGTAATCAATATAGAAACAAATTTTCAAATTGAAAACATAAATGAAAAACAATATTTAAATTAAGGAAGATATCCGTAGAGTAATAAGTAAACAGAAAGAAAATAAGGAATAAAGAAATAAAAAAGACAAATAAGATTGAAATGAAGGATCATATTTACGTTTGTGTGGTAATAAACGTAAATAATTTAAATATTTTGGAATTAAAAAATAGGAAAATAAAAACATTAAAGTAGAGAAAATTGAGCTAAAAAACATAGCCTTAGGATAATCCGATGTCAAAAAGTAAAACAAATTAATCTAGCTAACGGAACCTGGCTACAGAACAAAAAAAGTTTCAGAAAATTCAAAAGATCTACCTTTGGAGGAGCCATGATCTGTGCAAAGCAAGGAGAACGGATACTTTGGAGAGTACTTGATGATGAGAAAAACTGAAAGTAAGGGGGAGAAACAGCCTGAGAAGGATGATGGAGGAGAGGGAAGAGAGAAACACTAGGGAGAGGGAGAGAGGGACAACGGGGCAGAACGATGAGAGAACACGTGGAAGGCTCGCGTGACAACAAGAATTAACTTTAACTCATTTTATACCTCGAGTCGTGGTTTTTGTGCACTTTCAGTTTGTGCATGTCAATCGCGCATGCACGTGGGCCAAGTGTCCTGTACTTCACATGTCACACGAGTACGATGTCATGTGCTTCACACGTCGCACAAACACGATGTTGTGCACTTTGCATGTCGCACAAGTACGATGTCCTGAACTTCACACATCACACGAGCACAATGTCCTACACAGGCTGTGCACTCATTTCGGTCATGCATTTTGAGAGGTGTAGTGGGGGCCGTTCTCACCACTTGAACATGACAATTCAAACACGACATGTATGCACACTGACCCCGAACCACTCAATAATCCCAGTCATCAATTTTAAGTCACACAAGCAGGTAACAATGAGATAAATAATGACCAAACTTGTAAAAATTGAACATAAATAATATTTAAATTATAATACATAGACTCCTCGACCCATGAGCATTGAAAGTTGGGGGCCCAGCTACAAATTTGGACACAACACGTACAAATTTAAACAAGCTGGTGACAATAACATAATAAGAACATAAATCAACAAATGAACTCGCTGTGGATTGTGAATTTAGACACCTGCCCTAGGATTGGCCGAGCCGGCGGCAACTACACCAAGGCCACTCCCATTAGTGGACCCACCCTCCAAGTCAGGGATCAGAGGAGAGAATGCTTGTTCCTTATTCTCCAGATCGGTGGCCAGCTCATCGATTTTGCGGAACTGGAATGGCCAACTGGAATTGTACAGGAACTGACGCAGGTCGAACCTGTTGTCTTCAGGGGAGTAGCTCTGAACAATCGCAGCCGGAGATGCATGCCGTCAATCAATCAATCAATCAATTGGTCAATCAACTAGCACAGGGAAAAGCAAGATCAACATACCTCCGCATGGTATGATGGTGTGAGGACGGTCATCTTGTGTCGGTTGATGGAGTAGTATTTAAAGAAGTGTTTGACCTTCTCTGCCACCTCCGATGGGGTCAACCTCCCACACCACTTGTGGCAAAGATTCTGCAAGAAAAACACCATCGGTTTCAAATTCAAGGTCAACTGATGGGTTGAGTTTGGGTTGAATCTCACTTGAAACATTGACAACGGTCCGCAGCGGAAGATCTTCCGCAAACGGCCGTACGCGGAGAGTTCTTCATACGTCATGCCCATGTCTACCTCGTCCAACTGTTTCGGATATTAAATGAGCGTAAGATAGTCCTCATTTGATATTTTTGTGAGAATTGTTTGTTACCTGGTTGTAATTTGGGCGAATGGGTTCCAGCTCGGCTGTTGGAGGAGCTTCCTCAATTTCTTTCAAAGATTTGAACCCTAAGTTGATCGCAGCCCAGCGAAGAAATGCCCGTAGGTCCTGCTTACTAACACTCCCGATTGGGTTTATATCTGCCGCACTGCAATCATACTGCAGAGCAGATTCCAGATTTAGGATGTAAGAAAAAACGTGCTCAACAGCTAAGTAGGTCACGATGTGAGTGTACTATTATGAATTTGTAAATCAACTTTTTGAAAAACCAATACGACTCGTATCATCTTCTGCGTTATTATCAATACCATTCATATCTTTCAGTTGTAAATAAATTTCTTGAAAAACCAAACTTCACCTAACGATCCAATGTTTTGCCTATTTCTTAATTAAAATAAATTCAAAGCAGAATGATCCATAGAAGTAATCATCTTGCTTACTAATATGTAATATCATTATTTTTTTGTTGAAATTGATCTATAAATATTGCTGAAAAATTGAAGATTCACCTTAGTTAGATAACCTCGAAGAGCTTCATCCACGTTTGAACTTCCCAGCACAAGGAAAAATCCTGACTTATTCTGAACCCAGGGCATGAGTGACGCTAGCATGAATGCGACAACCATTCTTATACGGGCTTGGATGTTCTGGAGCCCTAGATTTTCAGCATTTGATCCACCATCAATCTGTAATCAAATTAAAAAAAGTTGAAAGACCTTGTAATTATAAATTTACTTACTGATCATTTCCTTTCTAACTATAATTTTCTAGGGAAGCCAAAGGGATGACCTTGTAACGGGGGCGCTTCCCAGTTAGTGTCTGGAAGAGTGACAGAAGAGCAGATATTATGCTGTCAATAGCAATATCCAGGTGATAGGAGCCAACTTCATTGGCCAACGTCTTAGCCCGCAACCTCGTAGCATCAGAACTGAAAAACACAGAAGTGAGAAGCTCTTTCCCATTTTAGAAGCTATTTCTTCCCAAGTTACATTTTATTTTACACAGATCCCTAATGTCTGTCATCAACATTGAGTGCCCTTAACTGATGCTGCAACCTGCAGGTATTTTATTCTGTATCGAACAAACAAGGGAATGAAAATCTAGCCCTTCAAAAATCTAGGGCTCCAGAACCATTGACAGATTGATGGTAGATTTTCAGCAATTGATTTTTGAATCCGTCCAGCATTTGACTTCAGAGCCATTGCCATTTTTAAGTGGATTTGACACTTTAATAATCAGTTTGTCCAATTGAAAAATCATGAACCACTGCTTGTTGCCGCTCCTGCCGATTTCTGTTTGTCATTGCTGACAGATTTTCAAGGGGAACAGAATAGATCCCACAGTTCTGGGAGTCACCATTATCAATCAAAATATAAATTATTCCTCCCCCCACCCAAAACATGATCTGATCGGCATCTGGATCGCCAATCAGATTGTGTTCATCTTTGATCTGGTTTGGTTGTCAATCCCATCAAATTCTTGATTGATATAGAATCGATGGTTAGCCATCATTGATTTTTTTATCAACTATGATGTTCAAAGTGTCAGTCATGATCTATCATAATCTCTGCACCTAATTCAACAGTAGTGTCATAGAGGCAACTGATCTCACACTTAAGTATGAACATGAGGTGATCCTAGATAAGCAAAGTTCAGCACCATTGATGTTCCGTGATGACACAATGTTCAGAATCAGTCTACGGGAATCCATGATGGCATACATCATCCAGAAACCAAAGATGTACCACAACGAAGGGACTCCATAACAGATGAGAAGGCATGCTAAAGAAAGGAAACAAGTGTTCTCTTGTTGTCCACAAAAGATTTCATCCTCTTCTCCTCGTTTATTTTGGTTGACTGTGATACGATTCCTTTGAGAGTTTACGAAAGAAGAAAGAAGAAAGGAATATTGGGCAGTGAGCCAGCTGGCACTAATGTGCCAAAATAACTAACTATCTTGAAAGATAGTTAGTTAGGAAATAAAGGCGATGATATAAATAAAGGGGAGACACGGACAGAAGGAGAGGGGGGGAGGTCTTCGAGGTTTCTTGGAGCGGGATTTCCGAGAGGAGCTGGGGCTGCATTCGGCTGAAGACTCGTCGGGATTTCTCGATTGCTGAGGAGCACGGAGTATACTCTTTAGGGAGCGGAGAGACGGGAGCTACGGAGGAAGTAAGATCCAAGTTGTAAGTCGACCACCTGCATTGATTTTACGTTTTATTTTACCAATACGATACCAGTAGTGTATCAGACTGTTAGCCACTTACTGAGCCAACTGACTGAGGAACTGACTTTTGACCTGGTCAATTGACCTGGTGAATTGACTACTGACCTAATTAGAAGAATACTTCAGTAAGAGCAACTGCCGAGGAAGACCTGGATGGATGCAGATGGAATCTAGCAGTGGGAAGCAGTATATGACTTGAAGCATGAAGAATGGTAACTTGGTTGGCTGAAACGAATTAGAAGTACCCTAATCAAGAGAATGGTGTCTGGCAATTCACAGTACCTGGACCAACAATGTCTCTGCGAATGATGCACACATCACAAGCGAGAGAGAGGGCTTGGGATTGCAGACTACATTTTAGCATATCATATAAATTTTCACACTTTTGTACACAACCACAAATGCTTGAAAGTCTATTAAAAATTTGATACCTCCACTGCGCCACAGCCATGTTACTCTTTACCCCCCATAGATATCTCTCATCCCAACTACATAAATTATACTATATTCTCTCTATTCTAAAGTGTTCAATAGAAGAATGATTGAAATAATACTAAACCGGAAAAAAAAAACTATTAAAAGCTAATATTGAAAAACATCTTGAAGTTTTGAGCTGCACATAAGCCAACAGTTAAGTGATAAAAATTGCACATCTTTTAAATTATAAAAATAAGAGCTTTCACAAGAATGATAAGAAAAAACATTAATAACATCTTGGACGAATATGTGTGCAGCATACCTATTTTCTGTTCCCATATAAACAGTGTAAAATATACGGCTGGCAAATTCTTTGCTGTCAGTTGGAAACTCTCCATTATTGTATTTCCCTATTCTCACTGCGTCAGCCTTTACTTGTTCCTCCCCCTTTTTGATGTCTGCACACATTCACTCAATAAGGGCTAACAAATTGAATCAAAAAATGAGAAGCAGGTATTAAAGAATAGAACACCTTCTACAACAAGCTGGCACATTGACCCAACAATAGCTGCTACCGAAGAACTGTCTGCACCTCCAGAAAGTGGAAGCAAGAATCCAGAAGCCCCACTTCTCCGGAGGTAGTCCCAGAGCCAACAGCTAGGTCCAAGAGCAATCTCTTCTTGTGGGCAGTGGTATTTTACCTGAAACCATTGAATCATAAAATCTAAATAAAAAATTTTCTCGACTGCCATTTAAAAAAATTGGAAAGATAATCACATAAATAATGAACAAGCATGACATTTTCATTTTTTAATCTAAGATGAGAAGGGCCAACATCAAATTTTGTCCAATAGTTGCAGTCATTTCAGAGTACGCAAGAAGAACCTAATATTTTCTGCCAATCTTGTATTTGAACAATGAAGACAAAAATATGATTGATCAAATATTCGTGCAGAGGAATTCAAGAACTTTCAAGTATCACAATCTTGAAATCTTACTTGGATCTTCAATGAACTTACATGCACTTCCAAAAGATGAAAAAAAGTCGTCAGCTGAGGGAAATAAAACCCTACCTTAAATCATTCACTAATAATGACAAGTCTTAGTTATTGTGTAGAGAGAGCAAAATGGGCTTTTTTTTTGAATGAAAATATGGAAGACCACCTGGGGCCGGTGGTCTACCTGATACCATTAAAATGAAAGTCATGTACAGACCATATACAATCAAGGCCCAAAAAGGGTCTGCCTTTCAGCCCCCTCCAACCCACAATGATGCAAGCGCCTGAATGTCGTGGATGACATTCTCCACCGAAGCCTTCCTCCCCTTAAACACCACCTCGATCCGGTGCAGCCACAGCGCCCATAATGTCGCTAGCAGCCTCCCCCACTCTAGTCTGCTCCTGGGCCTCCCGTGCGTGACTGAGGCCCAAAATGCCTCGTCGGAGGAGATAACCACCCCTGGGACCTGCTGTGATGCCCATACTCTCTGAGCAAACTGACACGTGAAAAACAAATGGGAGCAATCTTCGTCTTCGTCACTTGTGCACATAGGACATTTGGTGGAGTTTTTTGGGAGCCACCTCCGACGGAGAACCTGTGTGACCAGCAAAATGGGCTTTTGAAAATACAAGTTCATAGGGATTGCGATCCCCCCCCCCCCCGCCCCCCCAAAAGATGGAGCGTTGGTGTCATGTGTACTGAACTGTCCGCATAAATAGCCAATGATGGTTAGCCATGGGTGGCTAGGTGAAGACGTCATCCGGCTTATCATTCAACTCTCTGAATGACGCCATTTAAGGCAGTTGACGACTTCAATGTACCTCCATCATTATAGCAGAATACCAACTTTATTTAGTGATCACTGCAGTCTACAGTTATCAAACCATGACTAAGTCAGCTAAAAGCTCTCCAATGAGCTGGCTGAGGAGCTTCTGTCCAGAACATATCATAAGAGGACGAACAAGCCTACAAACACGTGTGCGGCTGTCCTGGCACATGACCCCTTAAATCACACTCAAGGCAAGAAGTGTAGCCTAAAAGTCAGACTGGCAGGTGTGGACACGGTACGGCTTTCTTGATTTCAAATCGAATCAGAAAATCAAAGGGAGCAGGGAGAACCTCTCGCCTCGTACATCGGAGGATTATTGATGCGATATCTCTCAACTCATGTCTATCTTGTGTCTTCGATCCTGTGATTGTGATATGTTCTTTTCAAGAAAATACAAAAGAAAACAATTTAACCAAAGAGCCAGGTCCATGTCAGCTCAAGGGGACAAAGAGGGTTAACAACCCTATAAATAAAGACAGTGGCAGACCTACAGGTACGAATTTGGCAAGAAGTGTCTGGTCCCGTCAAGAAGCACGGGGAAGGGCTGGAGAGCAGGAGAAGCCTGCGTCCAGAAGGAGGATCTCTCGATCCTAGGTTGGTACCTTTTATCCATTTCCGTTGTAAGCTACATTGTATTGGTTTGTGAAACTCTCTTGATCTATCTTGCATTGAATCGAATTGATTGATCTTTATCTCTCACAAAGACAAGAAGAACACCTTTTCAATTTTGTTTTTCTGGATCATATCAGTTTGCGCATATCGTTGATGAACTCATTTCCCTTCTTGAAAGATATCATCTCCTTTCAAAGTTTTCATGGATTTGAATTGCTTTTTCACATAGCAATCTTGAATCTTCACCAAAATTGTTACACTGACTCACAATAATACAGATCAACATTGGCCTAACCTGCAGTTCAATCCTAGGAATCAAGTGTACAGTCATATGATATGATCCAGCAGGAACTATATGTTCAGAGGAAGGCCCAATCAGGGCCCATTACGCAAGCACAGGCCCAACCCTCAACATCTTCTATTAAAGGCCTCTCTCGAGGTAGCTCTGAGAGGAAAATCACACAGTAAGCTTTGTCCCCTTTCTCTCTTGTCATCTCTTCCTTCTCCTCTTGGTCATGACCTTCCCTTCCCTGGCTCGCAGGTTGGCGTCCTCCCTCCCTGACCTAGCCCACCGCTGCTCTCTGGCGAACCATCGCCAAGCTCCTCATCATTCCTGTTTCCTTTCTCTCCACCCCGGGAACTCCTATCTTTCGTCTCTTTTCCTCTCTCTCTCCAGTGTTCCTGCTACATTGGAACATTTGAACTTATCTCAATGAATTTGGCATTACAATTCGATCATTGATCCGTCCCCGACACGGGAACGTATTACCATACAAGCCCATTGGATGAAATCCTACCCTCCCCCCAGAAAAGTTACGCCAAGTCCGTTGCCCTGTTTTAGCTGTTACAGTGAATCACAATGATATGATCTGGAAGTCACATCTATGAAGGGAAGAAAGCCCGGCCCACTAAGGAGGCTCAGACCAACCAAAAGGGCCCACAGCCCCCTAGTGAGTGGTCCTAAGCCCTTCCTCGACACCTTGGCAGGCAACGTCCCAGACATGACTTCTTATCCTCCCTACTCTTTTTCTTTCTGCCTATTAACTGGTTGCAACCCCTCCCTCTCATCCTGCAGTCAATGACGTTCACTAAAGAACAGCAGCCCTTGGCATTACATCGTCCTCCTCCCCCATTCCTATTCTTCTCTTTTAATATGGGGAACCCCCTATCTCTCTTTCCCTTAAAACCTTCCCATTCTGCTGTGCTGTGGAACGATAGTTTGAGTTGAAGTCTTTTTATTGAAAATCTCAGATAAATCTAACATCTCAGTGATAAATCAAGTAGGGTTGCATCACAACACGACAACATACAAGGTGCACCTCCGATTCTTTTTCCAAGACCTTTTCCATGTTCTACAACAATACAGTCTTTAAATGTGCTGATTGCCCTTGACCCTTGTGATTGGACATCAAAAACGAATTTTCATCTCCCAAATCCTTGAATGACATTTGAACTCCTCATCTAGTGGCAAGGACCTCTTCATCTGGGGTAAATATTGTCCCATGAGTACCAGGATCATCTACATAATTTCCTGAGAGGAACAATTCTGCTTGACCTCCAATTTTTTATATTGAAACTGCGAGCATAACACTCTCCACTCTCACTACCTTGATGCTATCTTGACATGGATACTGTGAGCATAAAACTCAAGAGATCCATTTCATCATCATTCTTTAAAGAATTTGAGAATGAAAAGTCAAATAAAGTTAACTTTATTGGGTAAATCTTTCAATCAGACGTACTATGTTATATTCAAGGAGTCATAAATTGAGATCCTTCCTCAATGGAAACACATTCTGAACTCCATAAAAGCATATGCTCTAATTGCATGATATGAGCGGGGCATACGATGAAAAGCTCTTAAAAATCTCTAGTTTTTGCATCAACAAACTTGACCCAGTTCCGCCTCAATAATTGATTCACTTGGCCCAGTCCCATTCAAGAGCTTTCTAGCAAAGACTAAACCTCAGCCATCTTTTCAGACAAACATCCCCCCACTGTGTTGCATGTTGCTCAAATTACGCAAAGAGACATAACAGTTTGACAGTGTTTGTGTTACATTGAAATTTACTGTTTCGTTAACCACACTTTTTTTTGAATTTGGAATATTGTCCTTTAGTGAATCAATTATACAGATGGACAATCAAGGACACTTAAGGATCCATCCCCAAATGGAAGTCGGGCAGGGATGCCCCTTGGCACCAATATTACTCGTCCTGTCAGTGGACATCCTGGTCATCTGTACTGTCGAAGTATGCAAAAAAGCATGCTTAAGGGTTTTCAGTCGTAGAGTTTTCTGTTGCGGGCGGCGGCTTGCGGGCGGCGGCGCTGCTCGCGGGCGGCTGCTTGCGGGCGGCTGCGCTGCTCGCGCGCTGCTCGCGGGCGGCTGCTTGCTTGCGGGCGCTGCTTGCGGGCGGCTGCTTGCGGGCGTGCGGGCGCTGCTCGCGGGCGGCTGCTTGCGGGCGGCTGCTTGCGTGCGGGCGCTGCTTGCGTGCGAGCAAGGAGAAGATTGAGAAGAAGAAGAAGAAGAAGAAGAAGAAGAAGAAGAAGAAGCCCGCACACAGGCTTAGGGCTAGAGATGGGGATCAAGAGCTTGGCTCTGATACCATGTTGAACTCCATGCTAGGGCTTGGAGGAAGGAGAGGAAATGAATTCCTTAACTAGAATGTACATGAGGAGGGGTATATATACCCTAGGAGAGAGAGAGGAGAGAATATGAGTTAGTGATAAGTGAGGGAGCCTAGTGGGTTTATAGAACATGACCCACTAGGAGAGGCCTCTCACTAACATTTTCCAATGGGCATTCTACTACTTAACTATGCGCATGACACCACCTTCTTCATGGATGGCTCAAGGGAGGAAGCTTAAAACCTTTCAACGCTATTAAACCTCTTTGCAGACCTCTCAGGATAGCAGATCAATCAAACCAAATTCCTTTTTGTGGGGTTTGGCCTTTCGCAGGATCAAGAAGCCTAATGCTTTGAGACTCTGGGAACTCCCATTGGGATGTAACCCATGCATTCTCTGGGATTGCTCTTGACGAGGAGGCAGATGTCAAGTATGGATTGGGGATTGATGATTGAGGAGGAGAGGAGACTAGAGGGCTGGCAGAGACCGCGCTCTGTCACGAGCTGGCCAACAGGCATTACTGAGATAGGTGCTCTCTGCAATCCTGATATTATACCTCTCCGTTTGCAATCTGCCTAAGGGCGTGGGACAACGCCTGGAGTCCTCGATGAGGCATCTTTTTTCGATAGGGCCTGGGATGGCCAATAGTGGCGTATCTACCATGGTGTTGTGGGAGGTGTTTTGCCGATCTGTGGAGCAAGGCGGGTTGGGGGTACTACACCTACAAGACATGAACATAGCCATTGTTGAAAAAATTGGCGGGCAAGATTATGGGACCAGAGGAAGAGATAGCCACGAAGGTCTTGAGAGAAAGCTATGGTACGGAGATGAGCTGGGAACAGCAGTCAACCCCAATCACAAGGGCATCCATTTTGTGTCAGGGTTTGAGACAGATTATTCCACAAATTCAGAGGTTTTTTGAACCCAAAATAGGGGATGGAGCCTTATTCCGCAATTGGACAGATGAATGGTCAGCCTGAGGAAAGTTGTGAGAGGCTTCCCCTCACTTCTTTGCATTGACAAATAATCCTCAAGAGTCAGTGCGACTATTGGAACAACACATGGAATCAGATCATGGAGGGCGCGCTATCTGACCGGAGGCTGGAAGACCTAGTGAACATGCAGTAGTCCATCTTATAGCTGCGGCCCACCATTGGAACACAGGACGTCTGGGCCTGGAGGGACCCATCTGCTTTAGTTGGGGAGGTATACAAGGAGTCATATTAATATTTGTGAATGTTTATAGAAGAGAAGGTCCCATTAAAAGTGGGGATTTTTGGGTGGCTCCTTCTTGGGAGACAAATTATGACACGAGTCCTTTGAAAGCACATGATCCCATACACAACAGCATTGTACCCCATGTATGCACATGACGAGGAAAGCTGCTCTCATCTGTTTTTTAAGTGTTCTTTTGCACATGCAATTTGGAGATTGTAGAAACTCATTTGGGTGGATGTGACATTTGATGAAGCATACTAGAGCTCGCTCCAGAGTGCGCATGTAGAGGACGCTCGGGGAGGGGAAGACTCCTCGTGGTGCTCTGGGCATTATGGCTGCACCGCAATGATGTGGTTAAGGGACGGCATGTGTCTGTAAATACTGTACTTCATGATGTAAAGAACTATATATCTCTTTTTACTCTTTTTCTTCAAAAAGAAATTATATCTCTAGCAAAGACTCAACCCAGCTGTCACATGTATTTATACAGGAGCCGCATTCACGTAGGACATATTTCACTTAATGTTGTTTTTTGCGAAGACCCAAATGGGAAGGAGGACATTTTTCTCCCCGAGGGAAAGGGGAGGACGCAGACATGGTATCAGAGCCCCAGACGGCTCCTGATGCACATGTGGAGGATGAAAGATGAGGTCATACCATCTCCTACATATGCATGAACTCTGTGACGAGGTACCATTGGTTTGTGATATGAACGCACCTGACTCTATGAAAGGGAAATGGAGGTATAACTCCAGCACCATGAGGGAGTTCTTCCGATAGTTTTCTTAAGTATGCTTGTGTTTATGATGCGATATTAACCATATTACCTAATAAGGAGTATTATTTTTATTCATGCATTTCTCTCTTTAAATAGGTGTATCCCTCCCCTGAAGCAGACAGAGAGGAGTCATTAATCAAAGTTTCCATTCCCTAGTCAAAGAAGGGAAACATACATAGCTTGCCCCATCAGAACGAAGGGAGGAAATTCCAGTGAACCTGGAAATCAACCCAACAGCCAACAAGGCCGATTCAAACAAGTTAACTAAAAGGACCCGTACTATACATTCTGCAAGAAGTGGAGACGCACTAAAGTGAGCTGCCGGAAGCTACACAGCAAGCGTGATCATACAAGAAAGGCCAATATGGCTGTGTCTAGATGTCCAGGCGGGAGTGATACACCTCCCACTCCTGCTGTAGAGGCCCTCAATGCCAAAGTTCAGATGAGTGAGCTGGAGAGGATAAGGGAAGACCTGGATTGCCTAAAGAATATGCTGACAAAGTGGTGGGCCGGAAGATTGGCTGTGTTAAAACGAAATATCAGCATAATTTTTTTAGAAATACTAGTGCCTTGCAAGCCAATAGCACATTTCACATCTCCTTTAAAACTCATTATTATAAAATATTCATTATAATGCATGTGCAATGCTTATAATTGAAGTCCATGAATACATGCAATGACCACGTGAATTATGATGAGATCAAAATATGGCAATCACAAGTCTTTAAACATGTGTTCTAAATTATTCGAAGGATACTCGAGAAGGACAACGAAATATCTGGAAAGAATAACCGCCTGGTCTCACTCATATGACGACTAAGGTGGATCTTGTACCCATTAGTGGTGGAGTGATACGACCCTCCCACGCACATACATGCGAAGAAGGAAACGTAACCGTCCCCAACGTGCTGAGCAGGACGGGGGAAACGAATAGACACGAAAATGGGAGATAAAGAGTCCGCGAAGGAGACTAAGGACGGGGTTTTTTGGGCGAGAAGTGGAGGTTCTCCACCTGATCGAGGCTGGGAGGGGATTCCCCTTCCTTCAAGACCACAACTGACCGGTCTACTGGGGGTCGAGCTATCTTTCTTCTTTCTTTACTTCTGCAAACGTTGTTGAGACTTGTGCTACCATTTGACCTACTTTTGCTTGTCCTGGGTACAAGTTTCTTCTATAGATTACTCTTACAGCCAGGGGCGTAACATTTGGTATCAGAGCCGACGATTCTCGGCCAATCTGCAGTATGGACCAAGATCCAAGGCCGGAACAGTCAAATCTGGAATTCCAACGAAGAACGACGAATGTCCTTGAACATTTGATGGAGCAGATTGCAAGCATCAATCTTCGTATCAACGACATTCCACCTCCTAATCCCCCAGGAGTAGAGGGAGAAGAGTTTGCTAGACCACTGCGTGGTCACCAAGAAGCTCCTCCGTATGAAGCAAGGTTAGAGGGTATTCGTTTCAAACGAGGAGATCTGCCGTTTTTTCAAGGAGAAAATGGTGATGGATGGATCACTTGCCTGGAGCGATTCTTTCTGATGCATCCTATGGGTGAGCACGACAAAATGCAACTCATCTCAATTCATCTTAACAATTCTGCACAGAACTGGTTTATTTACACAGAGAAGGAAGTGGGATTTCATGATTGGGCAGATTTTAAGCATAAATTCTCCAACCGGTATGGGCTTTCATCTGACAGTTTATATCAAGAACCACTGGAGGTGACTCAAACAGGATCTGTCGACAAATACAGGGCAGAATTTGAGAGTTTTCTGGCTCAGCTTCCCTATATTGAACCAAAGATCAAAGAGATGGCTTATCAAACCGGACATCTGCTCTGAGGTCTGAAGGTACCGACCCTTTTGTCTTCAGGAGATCATGGATTTATCTATCCAGGCAGAAATAGATCTGGATACCCTCTGGAATACACGCCAAGACAGCACTATTTACCCAAGTGCATGCACAACAAGGAATTCTTATCGGAAGACGACTTATACAACATATACTGGCTCCTCTGAAGCTCCTTCAGCCAGTCGCCAAACTCCACATCAACGCAACGCAAATCTGCCACTTATTCCATCCAATCCAACGAATCAACAGCCTCCACAAGATCAGACAAATAAACGGCGCAATCTGAAGCTGAATGAAGGCGAATTTCAATTGTGTAAATCCAAGGGTTATTTTTTTTATTGTAATGATCGTTTTACTCCAGGTTATAGATGCAAGCAAGATTTAAATCTCATCATAGTGCTGGATGGTGATCAGGATTCCCTGCCAACTGAAGATGTCGAGGACTTCATGCAGACAGACGAGACTCCTATTACAGAAGGTTCCCTATTTACAGCTCAGCTCTCCTTTCACTTTTCTCAGTCTGTCTCCTAATGGATTAGTCAAGTTGTGGGCCAGTATGAAGGAAGACCGGTCCGAATACTCATTGACGGAGGTGCTACTCACAACTTTATGCACTCAGATTTGGTAACCGCATTAATCCATTCCTGTTTTCCAAGTAGGATCAGTCGATATTCTCTTGGCCAATGGAGTGCTCCAGCATTCAATTGGCATTTGCTTGAATATCTCCTTATACATGCAAGGGCTTCAGATTAATCAAGATTTAATACCTACACCTCTCAGCCATATGGAAGTGATATTGGGGGTACAATGGCTGAAATCCTTGGAGTGGTTCTGCAGCAATTATAAACTGTTAAAGTTAAAGGTTTTATGGAATAATCGTATCTACTCTCTTGCTTCGGATCGAGAGTTACTGCCACAAGGAGTCTCTCCAATTCAAGATACTCAAGCCATCATGCAAAGTAAAAAACAGTTCAGAGCTTTACACGCCACATGCCATCAAGATCGTCTAACGATATCCCATCTTCAACTAAACTCTATGTTTACTAAATTCGATAAGTTTTTACTCCGAGTAATATCCCACTGTTTTTACTCCGAGTCACAGCTTCCCCCCGAAGAGATCATGGGACCACAGAATACACCTGCTTCCAAATTCCAAACCTATTGATCTTAGACCTTATAGATATTCTCATCTGCATAAAAATGAACTGGAAAAATTGGTTCAAGAATTACTGGATTCAAAGTTCATTCAACATTCATCCAGGCCTTTTTCTAGTCAGGCATTGCTGATTAAGAAAAAGGACGGGGGTTGGCGTATGTGCGTCGATTACAGAGCTCTGAATCAGATCACAGTTCCTAACAGATTCCCTATTCCGATTGTGGATGAGTTACTAGAAGAATTGTATGGATCAACAATTTTTACAAAATTGGATTTAAAATCAGGGTATTATCAAATCCGCATGCATGAAGACGATATACAGAAAACAGCCTTCAAGACTCATCAAGGTCATTATGAATTCGTCGTAATGCCTTTTGGTTTGTCTAATGCCCCGGCTACTTTTCAAGCCCTGATGAATTCAATTTTCAAAGCCCAACTGTGTAAATATGTCTTAGTCTTTTTTGATGATATATTGATATGCAGTCGAAGAGATGAAGAGCATAAACGACACCTCCATGCAGTCTTTGAAATACTAAGAGACAATCAGTTTTGGATCAATTTGACCAAATGCAAACTCGCTCAAGACAAAATTAATTTCCTCGGTCATTGGATTTCGCATCAAGGGTTGTCTACTGATATAGAAAAAGTTGAAGCAATTCTTCAATGGCCCATACCCACTACTATAAAGCAACTAAGGGGACTTCTGGGACTGACTAATTACTATAGGAGATTTGTGGTTCATTATGCTTCCAAGGTTCAACCCTTAAATCGGTTGCTGAAGAAGAATTCGTTTGAATGGAGCAAGGAATCAACTACTGCCTTCAACAATCTAAAGCAAGTTTTATCCACTACTCCTATAGCAAGGTTACTGGACTTCACTAAGATTTTTATTGTGGAGACCGACGCTTCAGGTGTGGGCATCGGAGCGGTGCTAACTCAAGATGATCATCCAATCGCATATTTCAGTCAGGTGTTGTCTCTTCAAGCTCAATTGAAATCTACTTATGAACGAGAAATGATGGCTGTGGTTTTATCAGTTCACAGGTGGAAACATTACTTATTGTTCCAGAAATTTTATATCTACACCGACCAATTCAATCTGAAATTTCTGAATGATCAGAATGAAATTCCTCAACACATCACAAGTGGGTTGCCAAATTTCTTGGGTTTGATTTTGAGATTAAATACAAGGAAGGAAAGACAAATACTGTGGCTGATTCTCTCTCTAGATCTATGACTGATTTGACAATTTCAAATCTCCATTTCCACGGTCCATTGGCTTGACAAGGCAGTCCTCATTGGCGAGATTACAGCAGACCCAAAATTGTCCAAAATCAGGGAAGCTCTTCTCTCCAATGAAGAAAATCATGAAAATTATTCCGTTCAAGGCCAACTCCTTTCCTATAAAAAGAAGCTTGTACTTCCCAAATCATCAACTCTTATTCCACTTATTTTACAGGAATTTCATGATACCAAAATAGGAGGTCATGGTGGTTTTCTCAAAACTTATAAGAGGATCAATCAACAACTTTATTGGCAAGGAATGAAGACACAGATCAAATCATATGTCTCCAAGTGCCAGGTTTGCCAACAGAACAAGTCGTCCAACTTGAGTCCAGCAGGTCTACTCCAACCTCTTCCTACTCCCGACTTAATTTGGGAAGACGTCTCACTCGATTTTATTGAAGGATTACCTACGTCTCTTGGTTATAATTCAATTATGGTGGTCGTAGACAGACTGTCAAAGTATAGTTACTTTATTCCACTCAAGCATCCCTTTTCAGCTCAATCAGTTGCGGATCAATACATTAAAGAAATCGTCAGATTGCATGGAATTCCTAACTCCATACTCTCCGACCGAGGCAGTGTATTCACTAGCTCTTTTTGGCGTGAACTTCATAAACAGCAAGGCACCACTATCAAGCTGAGCTCATTATATCATCCAGAAACTGTCGGCTTAACAGAAGTCACTAATAGAAGCCTCGAATGTTACCTCCGATGTTCCTCTTTTGAGTGCCCAAAGCTTTGGGTCAAATGGCTTCCTTGGGCGGAATATAGTCATAACACTTCGCATCACTCTGCTATCAAGATGTCACCTTTAAAGTGGCTTATGGACGTGATCCACCAACCCTAATTCGTTATGGATCTCAACCTCCGCCAATTGACTCACTAAACCAAATGCTTCAGGAACGTGATATTACATTGGACAAACTTAAAACACATCTGGCTAAGTCACAAGCATATATGAAGAAGCAAGCTGATAAACACCGCAGAGATGTTCAGTATTAAGTAGGAGACAAAGTATACCTGAAGATTCATCCCTACCGCATGAAGACCTTGGCGAGAAGAAGTTCTGAGAAAATGTCACCTAAATTTTTCGGTCCTTTTACAATATCTCAACGAATTGGATCAATGGCCTACAAACTAGACCTACCGAATCATCTTCTATTCACCCCGTTTTTCATGTTTCTCAACTAAGCCAGCCGTTGGCGATCCTCAACGAATTACACCTCTAACCCCTAATCTTTCTTCTGATTAGGAATGGCAGGTCTAACCCGAAGCTGTTTTGTCCTCTAGATCTAACAGGGATGGCATGCAAGTTCTCGTTAAATGGAAGAATCTACCATATTATGAAGCCACTTGGGAAGGTGTTCTGGTTTTCCAACGCCAGTTTCCAAATTTCCAAATTGAGGACAATTTGGTTCTCGAAGAGGGAAGCATTGATACGACCCTCCCACACACATACGTACCAAGGAGGAAATGTAACCGTCCCCATCCACACGTTGGGGACGGTTACATTTCCTCCTTTGTACATACGTGCGTGGGAGGGTCGTATCAATGCTTCCCTCCCCGAGAACCAAATTGTCCTCAATTTGGAAATTTGGAAACTGGCGTTGCAAAACCAGAACATCTTCCCAAGTGGCTTCATAATTGGTTAGATTCTTCCATTTAACGAGAACTTGCATGTCATCCTTGTTAGATCTGGAGGACAGAACAGCTTCGGGTTAGACCTGCCATTCCCAATCAGAAGAAAGATGAGGGGTTAGAGGTGTAATTTGTTGAGGATCGCCAACGGCTGGTCTTAGTTGAGAAACGTGAAAAAAACTCCTACTGAAGAGGAGTTCTAAATATGGCAATCACAAGACTTTAAATATGTGTTCTAAATATTCATATTAGAATGATACTCGAGAAGGACAACAAAATATCAGGAAAGAATAACCGTGTCTAGTTTCACTCATACGACGACTAAGGCGGATCTTGTACCCATTAGTGGAGACATTAAGGACTGATGGTATGTGCTTTTTAGGAAAAGAGTTCAATGGGTTGATCTTTATGAATCCCTAAATGGTATTATACATTCGTCAATTAGGCTAATTTATGTCACAACTGTGCATGCTGTTCTTAGACCTAAGACACCAAAGATGCATTGTGGATGGACAGCTGTGTTTTGACTATGACCTACGAGTCTAAAACATCCAAGCTTGGATACAGCAATAAGTCCACGAAGGTGATTGTGTAGTCAAGATGGGATCATCCACTTCGGTATTATAGGAGGTTGGCTTAAAGAAGATGCTACAGTCAAATCCCTGGCCAAGGAAGTGGAAATATCAGAGGTGTTTTACAATGATTTGCCACACATTAGTTCTAAAAAATTCATATTCAATTTTTCCACCAGGGAAAATGTGTTAGATGGAATCAACTACTTTGACACATTTTCACTAGTGGAAAAGTTGAATATGATCATGATATCAATTGCACTGGTAGCCCACTTCAATGGGAACATAAGTCAATGTAATGTTAAAATTTCATTCTTACATGGAAAAAGTATAAATGTACACCAGGGTACAAAATTATCACATGACAGATGTTGTTTGCAAGCTCAAAAAGGCTGTGTGGCCTGAATCAATCACCATGTGCTTTGTTAGGGAAGTTCATTAAAACAATACTGAAGGGCTATGAATCTCAGGCAGACAATTGTCTCAAGAGTTTGCCATTAAATCACTCGGCAGAATTAAGTATTTCTAAAAATCAAAGTGTCCCACTCAAAGAAGGGTATATTTCTATCTTAAGTACATGTTTGACCTACTTGAAGAGACAGAGAAACAGGCCTGTAAGCCTAAAACCGGATGGATCCTCACGTTTAGTTAGGGAGAGGGGAAGATAGTGACCCAGTAATCAAGAGTCATACCAGCGGAGAGGATGATCTAACCTCAACCATTGTCGCCAGGTATTTCCTTTGTAGGAGTGTTGAGTCCTTGATTCAACACTCCTAGCCACATACAGGGTCTTATCTTTGAAGATAAGGGTTGAACAAGGACTCCTCTTCAGTAGGAATGGTGATGTTTTTTCTTGTTTTGTTTTTTTTTGTGTCTTAGCATCTATACTGGTGATGTCGTAGTACCTATACTGATGCAAACTGTGCAGTATCAGTCACATGATGTGATCCTAAATCACATCTGGATATTGCTCATTTACTGGAGGCAACTAATGTGATCCTAAATCACAGTGAGGAAGGGATGAGACAGGGATACAGAGAATGATAAATGAAACTACCAAGAGGAAAGAATCCAGGCATGAGGATGGAGCACCCATGATGTGCAACTGTGAATAACTAACTGAATAACCAAAAGCACGATTCACTTGTCCAAAATCATGTCTCCCCTCCCCATCGAAGGACTACAAGCATTTGACCAAAAGAGGAAAGATATAAAAGTCTAATATGCCCCTTGAGAAGTATTGAATTCATATAAGCAATCTCGATGTGGCAAAGCAAGAAACAATATGTGGTGGCTAGATCCAAAGCAGAATCAGAACTCATAGCACTTGCCAGGGTGTGCATGAAAGGTTGTAAAATGAGGAACTCTTAAAAGAGTTGCGAGTCAGGAAAACAGAACCGATAAGATTGCTTTAAGCTAAGAAATCAGTAATCACCATTGTCAACAACCTAGTTCCACACAAAAAGACAGGACATTCAAATTGATAGACACTTTATACAGGAGAAGGAAGAAGCTTGCATTATAGGCCTAGTCTTTGTTTGCTCTGCAGACCAGGTGACAGATATCTTGACCAAGGGCCTGCCAGGACTTGTACTGCAGAAGCTCGTGACCAAATTGGGCATGTCAAGAATCTATTCTCAGCTTGAGCAGGGAAGGGGAGGGGCTTAAACATTTCCCATGTTATATTGCAAAGCTCTTATACTCTTTATACACTCTATTTTTTTCTGAACATATGTCCTTAAGCAAACCCATTAGCAGACGGACGCTCAAGGACATCTATTTAGGCAGGCCCAACCCAGGTGTAACCTGTTTGTATATGTCCCTCATTCAGCAATGAACAACGTTGTTTTCTTGGAAAAATCCAGAACATCAGAGTGGCGGATGTATTTCTCCAAGTGGAGGGGGAGGAAGCAGATAATTTGAATATCAACCAACTTTATTGTCTATTGCATATTGTTAGTGAGATAGGTCTCTTATATGGCCAATAGGCCCTGTTCTATTAGCCCATTAGCCACTTACTCTCTTTCTCTCTCCTAGGGTATAAATACCCTTCTACTGTAACTTATCTATTATGAGTGTATCTTCTTCCTTACCTCATCGACCCTTCTCCTCCTCCTAACCCTAACCCTAGATTAGGGTTTCACATGGTATCAGAGCCAGTGCTCTTGATCCATTGCTGTGCCCTAGTCCCTGGCCCCTTTGCTGCCACTGTCTGCTAGCCAGACTCACCAGCCTCGCCAGTGGACCATACGCCTCACCAGCCTCGCCAGGGGTCCGTCAGTGCACTCGCACACCCTTTTACCCACTTTCTCACTATCTTTCCTATGACAGACTGAGTACTCCTTACCGTCTGTTTTTGACCCGCATTGCTTCAGTTTCTGTCCCACGCCGCCTTGCCGATGCTATCGCTTGTCCTCATTGGAAAGCGGCGATGGACGAAGAAATGCACGCCTTGATCAAGAACCACACGTGGGATGTGGTTCCTCTTCCGCCTGGTAAGAAGGCCGTGGGGTGCAAGTGGGTTCATACCCCGAAGCACCGTGCTGATGGGTCCCTTGAGCGTCGCAAGTCTCGCCTTGTCGCTCGGGGCTTTACGCAGTCCTACGGTGTTGATTATTTCGAGACCTTTTCTCCCGTGGCGAAGATGGAATCTATCCGTCTACTCTTGGCTCTTGCTGCTCATCATGGGTGGTTGATTCGGCAATTTGACGTCAAGAACGCCTTTCTCCACGGCGATCTTGAGGAAGAGGTCTACATGAGTCATCCTCCCGGGTATCCTCTTGGTCCTCCGGGCACCGTCAGTTGATTGCGGAAGTCCTTGTATGGACTGAAGCAGTCTCCGCGGATGTGGTTCGGTCGCTTCTCTTCCGTCATGCGTGCTGAAGGCTACACACAGAGCAACGGCGATGCTACCATCTTCTTCCATCATGGCCCGGCCGGGGTCGCTATCCTGGTGGTCTATGTCGACAATATCCTGATTACCGGTTCGGATACTGTTGAAGCTTCTCGTCTTAGACTCGCTCTTGCTCGGGAATTTGAGATTAAGGCACTCGGCCCCCATCGTTATTTTTTGGGCCTTGAGGTCGCCTACTCGTCTTGCGGCATCTTCGTCTCCCAACAGAAGTACACCGTTGACCTGCTGACACTGACTGGTATGACCGCTCTCCCCTCCGAACGCCTATTGATCCCAACGTGGAGTTGGGTGAAGGGGGCGACTCCCCGCCGGTCAACCACTATCAGTATCAGCAGCTGGTGGGGAAGCTCCTGTATTTGACCCACACTCGCCCCGACATCAGCTTCGCCGTCAACCTCCTCAGCCAGTTCATGCATTCTCCGCATGAGATCCATCGCCAGGCAGCTAATCGGGTCCTTGCATACCTGAAAGGCTGCCCCGGGAAGGGACTCCTCTTCCCACGGAGCTCGGACACGACTGTGAAGGTATGTACAGATGCTGACTTTGCAAGGTCCATCGTCGACTATCGTTCCACCACCGGGTACTGCGCCTTCGTGTTTGGTGGACTTGTCAGCTGGAAAAGCAGTAAGCAGGACAAAGTGTCCCGCTCCAGTGCCGAGGCGGAATTTTGGGCCCTTGCTGATGGGGCTTCTGAAGGCCAGTGGATCTACGGGATTTTGCACGAACTTCGTGGTCAAGTATTCCGGCCCGATCCACTTCTACTGCGACAACAAGTCGGCTATTGCTCTGGCCAAAAATCCTGGCCAGACTGGCCGGATCAAGCACATGGAGAGAGACCGCTACTTCTTCAAGGAGCGGATGGACGAGGGCATCTTCGACGTCCATTTTGTGTCTTCCTCTGACCAGGCCGCCGATGTCCTGACCAAGGGCCTGTCTAATCCCCTCCTGGTGCGTGCTGTATCCAAGCTCGGCATGAACGACATCCATACCTCGCTTGCGGGGGGGCTGTTAGTGAGATAGGTCTCTTATATGGCCAATGGGCCCTGTTCTATTAGCCCATTAGCCACTTACTCTCTTTCTCTCTCCTAGGGTATAAATACCCTTCTATTGTAACTTATCTATTATGAGGGTATCTTCTTCCTTACCTCATCGACCCTTCTCCTCCTCCTAACCCTAACCCTAGATTAGGGTTTCACACATATTATTCAAATCATATATCAGCAGGCGATTTCCTTTATTTCTTTTACTAAAGCCTGTGTTTTCTCTTATTGTATACACGCCTTCATGAGATCCACTAAGAGTATCAACCAACTTTATTGTCTATTGCATATTATTCGAATCATATATCAGCAGGCGATTTCCTTAATTTCTTTTACTAAAGCATATATTCTCTCTTATTGTATACATGCCTTCATGAGATCCACTTAGATTGGATCCATCATATGGAGTCCTCCAAGACCTGAATCAATGTAACCCACTAGAAATTCTGTGCAAATCTAGTTTAATAGGAACAAGGAATTCTTTTCGTTCTGTCTCTTCTTGTTGGCGGAGAGTTTAATTTTTACAATGCAATAAATGTTGAGCAGCTCTAACGTTGCTTTCAGATGTCAAGATTCTAATATCATCATATTTGGATATTCCAATGATAGAGAAAAAGAAACTCACCTTCAATGGAATTGTTGGGAATGTCTCGAGTTTCATGCGTGTACAAAGTTTGTAAGTCACTTTCACAGATGGAACTTTTGATTCACGGCTCGCTTGCTCTCTGAAACTGCTGATAGATCCACGATAACTGGAAACCTGCCACTCATAGAGAAGTTTTACATATTATCACCAGAAAGAATATAAGAAATCCAAAGAACATAGAGATGGAACATAGGCTAGGTCCCCAGTAAAATCAAAAAAATGTAACAATGAATACAACTTCCAGTCAAAATTTACATTTCTTATCTCCATAGCATTCTCTTGTGCATGGCATCAAAAAGGGTAAAGGGATCAAAATGTTAGACAGATGCCGTATCGCAGCTTTTGGTGGAGCTATTTTTCCCAGATTTTTGTAAATTTTGTTTGTCCTTTTTATTACTGTCTGTCGTACCCACTAATAACAGGTCTCACAAACGGCTAGTGGAAACATCTTTATGTATAAAGATTAGGGTTTCTGCCCATAGTAGAATATGAATTTTCTCGTCCTTTCTGCTCGATAGAACTTCTCAGAGCTACTCCATGGCAGCCTGATTGGAGGTGCATTCTCTCAAGCTCTTACACAGATTATCCCCATCTCTCTCCCTCTTGTCTATCTGAAGCAACGGTTACCCTTCACCAGCTTATGCCTCATTTTCAGCATCTCTTGACATCACTGAGGATGAAGCACTCAACTATTCATCATTTCCGGTTTTCATGCTTGTACACAATACTTTACCCATTAGTCTCACTTCTTAATTGAACAGAACTCATCACCAAAATATTTTAACATCCTGATATTATGATGATCAAAGTCTACAAAGGAACAGAAAATAAAAAAGCGCTTCTGAGTGAAGGGGTATTTCATGCATTTGTTTATGACTTAAGGGCTTCTTTGAGAATAATAGGTGGCCTTTACAGTTAATGGGATTGGGAAAGTAATATTAAAACGGGTTGTAAACAAGGAAGGTATCTTGCAGCAGGAAATCCTTGGACTCAGGACTCTATGAGGCTGGATGGGGGAGGTGAGCGCTCGTTCCTTATGAGGAAGTTCTGAAGCAAAAGAGAAGTCGTTCTCAGATCGCTAGCTGACAGCAGATCCAGGAGCTGGATCAGTGGAAATTGCAGCTACCACAGTATTGATCTTAGTTGATTGGAATTTATGATTCTATTTATTACACATGTATCATATATCAAAGATTAAAATGTATGCATTTGACTTTGAGTGGAGAGCGATCTAGACTGCATATGCACAAGTGAGAGAGGAATACTAAAGGAGGGACAAGGGTATACATAATTGTCATTGAGGTAAGGCTGACGTTGTGAGTGGAGACTGATATGACACCCAATAATTCTTAAAGAGAATTCGAGATTGGAAGATGTCAAGAAGGGGACTCGAAGATTTTTCTCAGAGAAGCAACATGACTCGAGCAAAAGCAGGATTGAAAGGACTAAAAGAAGAAAATGACTCAGATGCAGCCAGATCGGCAGTGTTCTTCTGGATCAAAGGACCCTCCACTCTCCAGATGCTGGATGTAGCCTCTAACAGAATTATTTCTTTTCACTGGAGAATTATTTACGGTGTTTCTTCTTTGGTCTAAGCTCCCATTTCACGTGCGTCCTGAAGTCGTGTTGCACATGGCTCCCTTCTAGCTCTCTTCTTGTGCGTCTTTGAGTAGTTGTTCGGGAGAGTCGTATCAGAGAGATCTCAATTTCTAGCAGTAATGCACTTAGAGATATTTTGGAGATGTTAAATAGAAAATGGTAGAAGTCAGAGTAAGTTTCTGACTAATATGCCAATCAACTCACCGGTACCATTCACATAACCACTTCTTGCTGGAAATAAGGATGTTGATGAAAAAGAGAAAAACCACCATAGATTATAACCACATGAGCCAAGATTATATCCAAGGCTTCATAACTTAAACTTATATCCTTCCATGGGCCCTATAATTTCTAGGAATTTCCATAGTGTATTAACTATTCCCCTGACAATAATCTACAATAGACAAAATTTCAGCGTAGAATAACCAAAAAAATTCAGCGTGAGATGTTGTGGCACAGCATAAACAAAAGATGACTCCACTTCTATCGAATCCCAGTCCAACATTACTGCCTTTGATGAGGTAATGTCCTATTTTCTTTTGGGACACCTAATGAATTTTAACAGGAATTGATCAGGAGACAACACCAATGTGTTTTCATATGTGCCCTAAAAGATATGATGAGATCTGAAGCTTACTGACATCCCTACTCCATATCATATTGATTTCGAATCACTCATTTTAGTTTAAGATAAATAAAAAGAGTTTGAAGTGATAAAGGCCTATCGTCATACTGGACAAGAAACAGACTAAAACAGTAAATGATCAGGAGAGAACAGTAATATATCATGATATGTCCCCTTAAATGTATGATAAGATATGGAACTTACGGCATCCAAGTCTACTTGGGCAGTCAAGACCTCCACATCCTTCAAAGAAAACTGAGATCCTTGGGCCACGACATCTCCATTTATGGCAATGCAAGAACATCCATCTGTGAAACCAGTCAGGCACAGAAAATGTAAATAATCAGAATTTTAATCATACTTTTTGAGACAGAGTCCTGCTACTCCAGTTTATACACATTTATGAGCAAATATTATTATTATTTTCATAAAGGTGTATAAATTGGAGTAACAGCCCTCTATCTAAGAAAAAAAATAACGAAGCAGTGAATGCGGAACAAATACTTCCCATGAAATGAGCAAATAAAGAGTAAACACACTTAAAAAGTCTATGTTTAGTGTTCTCTCTTATATCCTGTAAATGTGCCACATCCCATTTCAATTCTTTCTCTCTATCCATCCTATGCTATGTATTTATTTATTTATTTAGAATAAATATGTTATGTATTTATTTCCTGTATCTTTGGTAATGAACGAGGTTGTTTCCTCCAGTCGCATAGTATCAGAGCCCACATCTAACAAGGGCACTGTTCATTGACATTAGGGATCATCACTGTCATCACTGCACACTGCCAGTTAGCATCTATCATTACCAGTGTCACTTTAAGTCGTCTTCCTTCTGTATACACGACCAGTGAGGCTGCAGTTTCTCACTCACATCTGTGTTGCTGAGTTGCCATTGACACTTCTGTTTGCATGTAGTCCGCATGATGACATCAGGGTTTAGTATTCAGCCCGGGGACATTCGAACTGTCATCTTCAAGTGATGATGACAAGTGAAATTATCCCTCACCACTGCCATGGCCTTCAGCAGTCTAGTCACAGCTTCCAGCCGTTACAGCTGTCAATGATCAGTCAACCTGCTCCAGGCTGGCTCACCAGCTGGCAGGTTCAATGTCACTATAGTCATAGTCCAGTCAGCCATCCCATATTAATAATTAACTAGTCAATTGGCAACAGGGAGTTAATAAAAATGATGGGTGATGACAGTGTGCCTGCGGAGACTTACACATCTGTCCCTGATGTCCTTTGGCAAGTATTCACATCTCAAATGGGGCAGTCCATTATTTTCAGGGAAGTCAGGGGTTGGCCTTCTCCGTCAGGGGACATGGCAAAATATCCTTTAATTGATCATGATAACACAAATCCAAAGGTTAGTGAAGATACACTTCTATTGGGTTCCCCATCCAACTCTTTGGATTCTAACACTGTAAATCAGGTCGTGTCTGTGCACCAGCAAGCAGGACGAGATCATTTGGAAGTATTCCAGAGAAATGTACAGGATGACTGAATAAAAGATGGAATATTATGGAATGAAGAAACATGATCTCAGGCTTCTGGAGTACTTCATTGAATGCACACAGGTGCCGGAAAAGCAGTGGACTATGATGCCAATCACTAAAGTTTTCAGATCAAGCACGGACACTAGAATCCATTACGCACTGAACTCCCTTTGGGGGATTTCCAGATGAGTATTAGGCAGTGAACAGTGAACTTATGTCACCATTGGTGCCTAGATTCTTGCAAACGGCATTCATACACCTATATCATTGTCTCATTTCAACTAAGATATTTGCACCATCAAGTCCCCGTAGGGTGCTGCCTTGGAGATCATTCAGTCCACTTCATTCTTTCAGTTCAGGTGAAACCACATAATGGGTTCATGGAAATGGACATTTAGGCTTCAGAGTATGTTAGTTAAGGACAAAGCTCAAGTTTCTGTAACCAAAAAATTGTGTGCTCTCATTTTGATGGAAAGAACAGCACAGGGAAAACTAGTTCTATCTTCATGGCTATCTTCCTCAAGGTCATGCAAGGACAAGTGATGAGATACAGGTGTCAGATCCATTTAGAAGATCAAACTATTCCACATTGCCTAATATGTTTTGTTCAATTTTGACTCTTGGATTACAACAACATATCATAGTTGCAACTGAAAAGTTAAAACTTTACTCCCTCATTCTGACTATCTTGTTTTTGTGTTGTTCAGGCCCTGAAGGCTGGGAGAACATGTTCACCTTGTTTAAACTACGGAGGAGAATAAAAAACTCATCATTTTTGTCCATATTCATCATAGAAAAGTTAGTTCACTGTAATTTTTTTCCTCTCCTGTAACTGGATTTTAAAGGAGAAATACTTTTAAATCATAGATACGTAATTCAAGTTGAGGGAAAAACTCATATAACTCGTACAACAAAGTTCCTGGAACTCAAGGGGAAACAACTGAAATACCTCATTTTGTATCCCTTTCTTCTCTATGCTTCTTCCATTGAGAGACAATTTTATACCCCATTCAGAATCATCCTTGAGAGAAAACTTAACCCCATCACCTTTGACAAAAGCCTCTTTTTTTTAATTAAAGTCCATAATCTTAGAGAGAATTTTCATATCCGATTCAGAATCATCATTGAGAGAAAACCTAACTCCATCACCTTTGACAAAAGTCTTTTTTTAATTAAAGTCCATAAATATAAAGTTAACGTCTTTGAACACAGTTGCAATGGAATCATCTGCATGACTCGTGATAATGCGTGTCAGCATACTAGTGTACCGGATCCCATTTGAACTCCGAAGTTTACCGGACCACTTCAGAACAGTGACCAAGTGGGGGGCTCGCAACCAGTGAAAATGGGAAGGTACAAGCGTATCTCGGTTATCACAAGCACAACAGGCTGACCTAGTGAAGCCTTTCTTCATGGAAGAGGTACAAAACGCGATCCAAGGTTTTAATGGAGAAGGAGCCCCGGGCCCTGATGGACTCCCAGTCTTCTTCTTTAATGAATTCTGGGATGTTGTAGGCTCAGACGTGATGGATACATTGGACGAGTTCCGGATGGGTAACTTTGGCATGGAAAGACTGAATCGGTCACATTTATTTCTGTTGCCCAAGTGCTCAGGAGCAGTGAATGTGGCCGACTTCCGACCCATTGCTCTGTCGAATTCTATATATCTCATCATTGCCAAGGTGTTGGCTAACCGGTTGAGAGGGGTGATTGGGGGCCTAATCGGACCCTATCAATCGGCCTTCACTCCGGGAAGACAATTGCAAGACAGTGCGTAGGTGGCGGGGGAGATCATTTCAGCTTGGAAAAGAAACAGGACGAAAGGCTTTATTTGGAAGGTGGACTTTGCAAAACCCTATGATTCACTCGATTGGAGATTTCTATGGTCCGTCATGCAAAATCGAGGATTTCCCAAGGACTGGGTGGCCTGGGTGCGACGTTGCGTTACGTCCCACTCTTTCTCAGTCTTGGTCAATTACCAGGCAGAAGGAGGATGGATCCGCCCATAGAGAGGAGTCAGACAAGGTTGCCCATTAGCCCCATTATTGTTTGCCTTGCAGTAGACACTTTGGCCACACTTTGTCCTTAAGGCGTGCGAACACGGCCTGTTGCGCGGCTTTCACATGGTGAGCTACCCCAAGGGTATTCCACTACTCCAATATGCGCATGACACAACATTCTTCATGGAAGGAGCTGCAACAGAAGCTCACATCATATCATCCCTGTCAGAATTATTTGCTGATTTCTCAGGGTTATGTCTCAACAGAGAAAAGTCAGCCTTTGTGGGATTCGGCCTGTCCTTGGAGGAGGGGATCCAATGTGCTAATGCGCTAGGCACACCCCGAGGTTCGCTACCAATGAAGTATTTGGGTCTTCCACTGATAGGGAGACGCATCCTAGCTGCAGACTGGCAGCCAGTGATTGACAAGGTGGAGCACAGGTTGGAGGGCTGGCAGAACAAGGTGTTATCACGAGGGGGTCACCTGGTACTTTTGAGGTCGGTGCTCTCAGCGATCCCTATATTCTACCTATCGGTATATAAAGCACCGGGAGTTGTGATAAAGCGGCTAGAGGGATTAATGAGGCGGTTCTTTTGGGAAGGTGGTTGAGAGGGGGATCCTTGGGGGATACCTCTAGTAGCGTGGGATGTGGTCTGTAGACCTCTGAAACAAGGAGGGCTAGGGGTTCTCCACTTGGAATCCATGAATTCAGCATTGCTGGCTAAATGGGCCAAACGAGTTATGACACCAACGGAGGGTCTTGTTTTCAATGTCCTAAGAGACATATATGGCCGTGATATGGATTGGGAAAGGTGATGGGTGAGAAGTAGGGGGGAGTCCCCTTTTTGGCGCAGCCTACGTCAAATCATCCCTCACATCCGTGAGTTATTTGATGCCGAACTAGGAGATGGGGAAGGCTTTCGGTTCTGGCATGATAACTGGTCAAAACAAGGTCCCTTGAAGTTGAAGTTTCCCAGACAATTTGCTCTAACACGGAACCCAGCTGCCACAGTCAGCGAATGTTGGGACGGGGCTTGGGTCGCAACCCTCTCTGAGACATTATCAGACCTTCGGTTTGAGGAGTTGTTGGGAATGCAGGAGATCCTCCTATCTCTCAGCCCATCAGCAGATTATCAAGAAGGATGGGTATGGCAGGGGCCACCTTTCTCGGTGAAGATTTGACCCAGAAGTCAGGCAGGCATGTCACATAATGCTGAAACTAAAGATTCCTCTTAAAGTGAGACTTTTCGGCTGGTTGTTGAGGAGAACGAAACTCGTCACATGGGTCTATCGGCGGAGGTGGGCACCAGCGGAGCTCATCGACTGCCCCTTGTGCGCTGGGGGCGAGGAAGACTGTTCACACCTTTTCTTCACATGTCACCTCGCTCAAAGAGTATGGGCCTCGCAACAGATTTCAGGGGTGAATATCTCCTCAGATGACGATTTTTGGGCATCAGTCACGACGGGTGGATACCAGAGCAGAATGGAGTAGGGGAGAATTCTCACAATACTGTGGGCGGTATGGTTGCACCGAAACGAAGTGGTGTTCAAGGGAGGAAAGGCTTCAGTCGAGAGTGCCATATTTGACGTTGAGGCGCTAATATCTTTTTGGGGCGCAGGGGGATAAAAGCAGGATGTGCGGTCATATTTGTAAATGATGTGTACATGACTTTGTTTTTTTAATAGTATCAGGTGAGCCACCGGTTTCGGGTGGTCTGCCCTATTTTCTTCAAAAAAGAAAGAAAGAACCTCCAAGTTAATCGTGCTTGGGCGAGAGCAGTACACGGATGGGTGACCGCCTGGGAAGTCCTTGTTGGTGACCACAGCATGGGCATGTGATCACAGTTCAATATTTCAAAAAAAAAATCATCCGCATGACTCAGCGTCAACTTTCACCTTATTTTCTAAAATAAATAAATATCTAACTGGATAAAATTTTAGCCTTTATTTATCTGCACGACATAAAAAGTGAATGAAAATTTTTTGAGGAGTAGAGTGAAAAAAATAGTATTTCATATGATTGAAAGCAAGAGATCATAATTTCATAATTTAAAGAAGAGGGAACCAATAAGTGTCAAAGATGGGTATGTTGAAAGCTTCATACTGACTGTTGAAAACATCAAACACTACATAACCAAGATACCTACCATAATATAGACGACCGCCATCACATCCCTGGTGATTACTGTAAATATAAACACCTCCACAAAAAAGAGTCGCACTCTTGATTGCATCCATTCGAAGATTAAGCTTTCTAAGTTGATGATGGCTTCCACTGGCATTAGTGAACACTTCAACACCATTGAGTGCAAGAGCAATGCGAGGAGCGTCAGAAGTAAATAATTCTTCACATGTTTCAGCAGCAACAGCTCTGTGAAAAAATTGAGACATCAATATTATTAACTGGTGAACAACCCAAGAAAGGTGCAACGATCCAATCAGGCAGAGACTTGGAGGTCGAATTAAATAGAAAAATACAATTTTTAATAATTTGAAATAAAATCGAAATTTACCCCTCTTTTTCGTAAATGGAAAGAGTGAAAATATTAAATTCTAATAACCCCATTTAAATCCATCATGCCAGTTTTTGTGGTAAAAAAATGTAAGATGTAGACGATATAAAAAGAGAACCACGTTAAGATGTGATACAATCAGAATGATCCAGATTACAAGAGTGAGCTTACTGGCTTTTTATCAAAACAAAGTCATCAGTTATTTTTCTGCATTATATGGGGCCTTACTTGCTATCATCCAGGAGTTTGCTTTTGCCCAGATAAAATGAGTAAATCCTTGAAAGAAAATGAAAGTATAGATAACCGAGATGAGCAACAGTTTTCAAACATCACAAAGAATAGGCTGACGTGCAATGGGAAAATTACGAAAGGTTATGACCTTTAAATCTATGATTGAGATGAAAAAATGATTAAATTCAACATAAAGAATGTCTTCTACGTGAAAATAATATTAAACAAGGTCAGCCATGGTGCTACATTAGATGACACATACTACAATGGAGGCTGGATATCAACATTTAAGTAAAGTGGATTCTCATACAGCAAAGTATAAGGAGTTACACATCCAGAAATTGAATATATCCGTAACCAAACGGAGCAGACTCCTGCAATATGCTCTCGGCAATATCAATTGGAAGCTGGAAGTCCACAAGTTCATCTCTTCTTGTCCAGGATGAAAACCAACGAAATTCCCTGTAATTTCCATCATTTGCGAGGCACATCTTTGGGCGGATCATTACTATTTTTCGGTTCAGGCAGAAGACCTGGCAATTGTAGCGCACACTTTCGTAAATTATGGGCATGCCAACACTAGACAATATTCCATCAGTCCAATCACCTGACAATAACTCCTTCAGGCATTCCCACCTACGACATTGAGCTTCAATTAAAAGCCAAGAAGAAAAATATGAAAGAATTATTATAACAAGAAAAAGGTCTCTTGAATAGCAAAAGGTAGAGTTGATATTATCATATCTTCCTTTTCTTCAAAAAAAAAAATTATCATATCTTCCTAGATTGTATCCTTCAAACTTGTTTGATAAAAATATGACGGAGAATATGCAGATTTGAAGGAAAAAGGCGGCACCAGAGAGAGATTGAGCGTAAGTCAAAAGTTACCATTAATTGCACGACCATAACTTAAAAATATGTGTATGGAAGACTTGCAACGTGTAGACGTGTAGACGTGTAGAAAATTTTCAGAATGTTCCTTTGTGGAGATGCAAAAGTAAATTAGAGAAGTTCTAGAAGTATCTTCTTACGAGTGAGCCACGGTATCTTGTTCTAAGAAATGATCTTCACAACCGTATCCGGTTATCTCGAGTTCAGGGCCCACTCGAATTACTGCTCCTAAATCCTTAGCCCTGGTTATGCTCTCCTTAATGTTCCGCAAATTAGTATCGAAATCCATAGCCCATTGATTAAGATTACAAGTGGCAACTTTCAACAGCCTCATCCTTCCTGAAAACAGAATACAGAAACTTCTTAATTAAGAATTAATTTTCGATCCTTGATTTCTTTAATGCCAAATTCTGCGAATCGAACACTAGCTCCAATTCCGAGTTCCACGAATACAGCAAGTAGAAGCTCAAAACAGATCACCGTACTAATGCACAACCAAAATTAAAAATTGATCCAGGGAAAGTAATATGGTGCAGTACGAACAACCTCCAACTCAACACGACGAAAGGACGCCTAACAGGCTATTCGACAGATTGTTTGTAATTTAGAAACAAGAATAGGCAAGAAAAATCACAGCGAAATTGAATGTATAATCGAGTATAAGAAGAACGCAAACCAGCCACAAGAACAAGTCGAAGGATTTTCACCAAGAAGATACCAGACAACAGAGAAAAAGATCTACGCGGAGGGATAGCCGCAGAACGATCGAAAGATATGGTTTATTGTTACAGCACTAACCAACGCGCATGGACTTTCTACAATAGGCTCGTGGACGGATGACGGTTCGTCATCCGTTATTTTACGTCATCCGTCCTCGTGCGCTGGCTGATGCTTGGGCAATGATATACTTCAGGGATGCGGACGTGACGATTTTTTCGTCCCGGGACGATTTTTTCATCCCGGGACGAAATTCGGAATGAAAATTTGTCTCGGTTACCGTCGGACGGGATGGTTTTCGTCCCGTGGAACGAAAAAGCAGTCCATCCGGTCAGACGATGGACAGAGGAATGTGGACAAAATACCGTCGGATTCATCCAACGGTTGAGATGTAGCCACGTGGCCTCACTATGACAATTTGCATCAAAGTCCCTGTATTTTTTCGCGTGTACAAACTTACGCCGCTCAGAAATAATTGTACATATGTCCATTTGGATTCTCTCTCCTCCATATTTCCCATAGATAACTTAGAAAATCTATAGTAATATATTAAAAATATGAAATGATTTTTTTTCTTCTGAGAAGAGGGACGGGACAAGAATTTGACCTAGGAGAACTGGACCAGACGATTTTTATACCGTCGGACAAAAACTTGTCCCATCCTTCGTCCCTACATTGAATCCGGACGTTGAACGGGACAAAATTCGTCCCGTCCATCGTCCACGTCGGGGACGATTCAGAACTATAGTAGTGATGCCTGTCTAGGTCTTAGGCGACAACTTACGTAGAGTTGATGCCAATTTTACGTGAAGCATTGGCAGACCAGGGGTGGTGACGACGCATGGTAGGTAAACCTGTGCTTAGTAGGGTTTGATGATCCCTGGTCTTTAACATGGACCTAAAACTATCTAAACTTTGGTCTTGTTTCGGTCCGGTCTTGTCCAGTCTCATTCCAGTTCCAGTCTGGTCCTGGTCCCATCATGTTGACAAGTCAATGTCAAAGTCAAAGAATAAAAATCAAGGAGATTGGCTTGGATGTATCTTAACAGAATAATGTACACATTGCAAGGTAATATATAAAGTCCATCTTCGAAAATAAAAAAACTCCCACTACATGTTGCCGAAAATATTAATAAAATAAGAAGAAGAATAGAAGAAGAAAGAAGATAGAAGTATTAATAAAACAAGAAGAAGAGAAGAAGAAATGAAGATCAAAAGAAGGAGAAAGGAAATAGAAAATAAAAAGACAAGAATAAGAAAGGAAGATGAAAAGATTAATAAAACAAGAATAAGAGAAGAGGAAAAGAAAAGACAATAATAAGAAAGGAAGATAAAAAGATTTTAAAAAGGAGAAAAGAAAGGATGATGAAAAGAAGAATAAGAGAAGAGGAGAAAAAAACAAAACAAAAATGAAGAAGAAAATTAAAAGAGAGGAAGAAGAAAATAAGAAGAAAGGAAGATGAAAAGAATAATTCAAGAATAAGAATAAAAGTAAAGAAGAAAAGAACATAATTGATAGGGAGAACGGAGGAGAGCAACGATGGAAATATATGTGGCCGCCAAGCCAATTACACATTCCACTTCTTTTTCCATGTTCATTAATAGAACATATCCATTATAGTTCACATGTTATGCTTATAATGAAGTCCATGAATAAATGGTCAAACTTAGTGAATTATGATGAGATCGTAATACGGAGATCACTAGTCTTTAAGCATGTATTCTAAATATTCTTATTCGAAGGACACGCGAGAAGGACATTGAAGTGTCCTGATATAATATCACTATCTAGCTTCACTGATATAATGAGTATGGCCATTCCCATTGCCATTAGTGTGGAGATACTAAGGATAGATAGTGGGTGCTCTTTAGTGGAAAGAGTTCACTGAATTAATCCGTACGAATCCCTGAATGTTATTATATCGAACTGTCAATAAAGTTGATTCACGTCACAATTGTGTAAGTGGTCCTTAGATCTAAGCCTTAAGACATCTTGTGGACGAACATTTGTCTTTTGACTATGACCTACGTGTCCCTAATCATGGGATTCTAAATAGTCTTAGGTCGAGTGCATAAAGAAGTTCACGAATATGATTGAGTTGTCAATATGGGATTGTCCACCCTCGATATAAGAGGTGACGGCTCAAGAAAGACGATGTGATGAAGTCCTTGGCTAACGTAGTGAAATATGGGGAGAAGAGTTCTACGATGATTTCCCAATGCATCAGTACTAACTCGGATGATTGATTATGTTTTGGCAATTGACCATACCCAAAGTCACACTAGGAGCATCAAGTGGATGAGGGACTATACCTACACAGTAATCATTGAGGAACATATTCCACGAGTAAGACGATACACACTCCTCGATATCATGTAGAGCACGCGGTATAGTTTCGCACCCTACATGTTTGAGCCTCAACCTATTGATTGTGTTCAATCACTACGACATTAATTAATCTATATGATGATATAATTAATTAATTTCAAAGGTTAATAAAGGTTATTGGACCGCTAGAGTGGTTCACTGGACTGATACATGGGCCTAGAGGGTCACATGCACATGGTTTGGAAATACCCACTTAGTATAAATAGGAGAAGGACCTGAATGAAATTTACACATGCTGGAATTGTTTAGGGGTCTTCCCCTTCTTCTCCCTTCCCCCACACCTCCTCTCCACTCCCGATGTGATCGGCATGGCATAACGATGACGACGGAGCATGAATAGGGCCCATCAACGAGAAGGAGGAGATCCGACATGCCAAGGACCGCATGGATATTTCTAGAGGCTTCTCACTTGAGAAGCACAACTCATCTCGTTCAGGGACCTAAGAATTCACGAATGCGATCTGTGCCGAGATACTTCGTTTCAATGGTTTTATCGATGTCGTTTGATTCCATTTAAGTCGTCCGCTGCATAGAATCATCGTGTTCATTTATATCAAGGCCTGTAGAACCCAACAAGTAGGAGGATGATAGTCAAGGGGGGTGACAAGGGAGTGAGCGGCTGTTGGTAGCGGCACGACGAGGTAAGGGGTCAATGACCAGGAGTAGTGAGGTGAGCAGGTAGGGGGGAAGCGGTGACTACTATGGGGTAGACAGTAGCAAATGCACTCGAGACCAACAGCGGAAGGATGACCACAAAATATATTTTTAATATGTATTACTATTCCGTCTCTATCTGTTTTGACACTCAAACCAAATCATGACCTGTCCACCATGAAATGGTAAACATATTTTTAGGTTTGGAGAAGGCATTGGAGCTCATCCTTTGCTGATGACTAACAAGTCCAGAGTGTGCCCTTCGGGATTGACCACAAACGCATAGGCACTACAAGAGTAGAGTAATAGAATCGACATGACCACCCCTAGTTCAGGAAGACGACCTTACAGGTAAGGCATAGTGCCTTCCTATG
Source organism: Wolffia australiana (assembly GCF_029677425.1). Taxonomy (NCBI): domain Eukaryota; kingdom Viridiplantae; phylum Streptophyta; class Magnoliopsida; order Alismatales; family Araceae; genus Wolffia; species Wolffia australiana. The sequence goes on along the minus strand of NC_135841.1, from coordinate 13,607,637 downwards.
CATTGCTCATGTAAGGTTCAAGTATCAAATTAGCCATGATGTGCGGCTTGGCATGCCTGACTTAATAAATTATTTTGGCAGCATTCAACATAATGTTCTCTCGTAAGAGCCCACCCCACTACTAATTCTGATATACTCGAAGACATCTGTTGTACTTGTAGAGGCTACTCGGCTTGTTGCACTAGATCATCAAGGCTGACACACCACTAAATTTTGAATTTTACCCTTGCAAGCTTAGCCCCGTGATAGTTATGGTTTGGTATCGGTTTGGTTTAAGCAAAAATGTCTACCGAGACCTGAACTTTGGTCCTGTCTCGGTTCGATCATGTTGATTAGCCAATGTCAAAGTCAAAGTTAAAAATCAATCCCATGTTTTGAAAAAAACTAAGAGTTCAAAGTTAGTATTAAATGATAAACATGCAATTTTGCTCATGGAACCTATTAGAGTATATTATGTAGGCCCGATAATGGCCTACCCATGTAGGCCTTTTAGGCCTACATCCTCTTATATGAAGCCCTTATTGGGCTTCCATAATCAAGCCCAATAAGGGCCTCTATGAGATATTATCTCTCTCTCACTGTCTATATCACTCTATCTCTCCTAATGGGCCTATATTAGCCCATCTACCATTCTCTCTCTCATGTGCCCTATATAAGGGTTGTATGGAAACATCACATCAATGACCTAATGAGAAAACCCTAGTTTCTCTCTATCTCCATCTCTCTCCATCTTCCTTCATCTCCATCTTCTACAGAACCAATACAATAGACTGAAAAAAAAATTGGCACGAACTTCCAAACAAGAAATAATGTCTTATAAGTATTATTTCAATATTAAAAAACATAATATTCATCTTTCATGGATTCCACTTAACATGGTCCCCCTATCAAGTTAATGACATTTCTCAAACTGGATAGAAAGTTATACAATTATGGAATGTAAGGGTATAGAAACATGGATACTGATTAGAGAGGGGGGAAGTAACAACGATACAGATATGGGTCGAGGGAGAGAGTGATAGGGAAATAGATAGTTAAAGAGGGGAGAGAGTGAATGAAGTAGACATAATTATATAAGGGTAAAGATAAAGAGGGAATGGAATAGAAATAAAGAGGGAGAGAGGGGAAAGGGATATAACTAGAGAAGGAAAGAGAGTGAGTAGGGAAGAGTTAGAGTTAGAGAGGGAGAGAGAGTGAATGAAATGAGATATTTAAAGATGGGGAGAGTAAGGTGGAAAGAGAAAAGAGACAGAGATGGGAGCCATAGGGATATATAATAATGATGAATAAATATTTCTTTCCATGAACTTAAGCAATAACTTGATAGTATGATTGGCATGAGATCCACATAATATCCATCACTAAAGACATCTTGTTGATGGGATGTTATATTTTGACTATGATCTACAAGTTCTGAACCATGTGATTGTAAACATTCTTAGCTTGGATGCAAAAACAACTTCCCATAGGTGATTATGCGGTCAAGATCGGACCACCTGCTCTCTACATAAGAGGAGAAAACTCAAAGAAGAGGATGTGAGTCTGATTGTAGGAAGATACTATGAAGGTTTTGCTTCTCGTAGAGGAGCAATCCATCACATATCTAAACAAGAATCAAACTTAATCCTCTAAAGATTGTGTGTGTATATATCTAAAGGTTAGGCATTACATGGTTCGTATTAGCTCCTAGAAGGAATTAAGGAGTCACATATTCAAACATGCAAATGCAATAGAATCATCATTTTATTGGTTTTTAGGTTCATATTCAATTTAGTCTTTTATTTCACAATTGATTTCAGACCCAGTTGATCGAGGCTACAAGTTCTAGAAATTCATCAGTATTGTAATCAACATTATCTCATATTGTTATCCGAGACCTATAGATTGTTGGATATCAATTCCCCCCTTTTGGGATTTGATTTTGCATCCATCCTATTATCAGACTTTGTATGGGCAAATCCTACTTGGATTCTATGAACTAGGTCTTTTTCCTGTTGCTCCACAATTATAACACAAATCAAAATGTCCACATTTCTCAATGCACATAAATAAGATACTTCAACCCATCCACTACGACAAGTTCAGCTTTTAGTTCTGAGATATCAGTTCTCAAGATGAAGACACACTATATCTATAATTTTTACAAGGTATTGCTTCAATTTAGCAAAATCAATTCTAAACAAGGGTGGATATAAGGGAGATGAGTGGCTGGGTTGAGCATGGGAGGTTGGTGTGTAGTAGGGCTAATTAAAAGGGTGTCGATCACTTAGTTGTGTGGGGGGGGGGGCTGCGGGGGCTAATGAACGTAGACTATTGCATTAATACCAGTATTATGACAAAGGCGATGCCATATATTATAAAATTTATAATTTTTATTATTATGTTGTTATAATACTATAACCGCACACCCATACACCGTACCTCCCATCATGCACGGTGGTTATGGGTGCATGTGTGATTGTGTATGGTATGAGTTGGAAGGTCACATGCTCCTCACATTGTGCAGGGCGTGTCAAATCCAAGGGGAGTTTTCTATTGGTAACAGCTATGGAAAGCCCACTAGATCTTTGCTCATTCTACATGTATATCACATTGGTTGTACCTGAGAAATCAATCTTTACTGAAGAAAAATATTATGAGTTTTACTTATTGTTAAGATTAAGGAAGAAGTACCAGAGATCAACTCAAGTGGATGCCTCGACTGTAATTCAACTTGTTTGGGATTGAAAACATAATTTTTTTGAGGATATAAAATCTCTGGTAAACTTGCATAAAAAAATACATTTTAATTCTGTTGGGATAAACTTGATATTCAACCTTTGAGAAGGTCTTCATGAAAATTTCAACATGATTACCTAAAAAATAACATAGATCCTCTGTAAATTTATTTTACTGAATGTATCACAAAAAATGAATGGTCCCTTGTCATCATTGACACAAAATCCCATATACCAGTAAAACCCCATACTACACAGAAAACATAGTTCCAAAAGTAAAAGCGAATCTTCCACCTAAGATGACTTTTCTTGCAGAGTGATCTTTGTTTTTATTCCTTTTTTGGTGGAATGTTTTCATCAAATTTACATAAATTCAACACTTGACCCTAGCGATGCCTCACAATTAACAGAACCATGATTTGGATCAATTTGGTTTTTTTCTCTTTCACTAGGGATGTTAATATTTTGAATGTTTGGTATTTGATGGTGATACTTAGTCGCGTATGATATCAATGAATATACATATATGCTTCTTTAAAAATTATTAATTCCATCATAAAAGATATAAAATAGTCTGAATTCAAATTTTTTGAAAAATGACTTTAAAGTGGATTCCAATATTTTCTAGTGTAAGGTAAAACAATAATATCAAATTGAAAAATAAATGGGGTTTTCATATTTTTTTTAAATTCTATTTTTGAAGGATCTCGAAAAACTTTTACATATCTTCCCTAGGCAATGGCAGGTGACAGATTTGATCAGAAAAGATGATGATTCATCATCTCTCTGACAGATTCTAGGGGAGTGTGTGATCTATTAAGATGAAAACAATACATTGATTTAGTTGAAAATTTCAGTATAAATTGAAATCAAATCATGGAACTAAATTTAAAACAATAATTTCGTTTTAAAATTTGGCTAGATTGAGATATATTTTCCCGATATTAAATTTTTTTTTTACAGATAAGATTCAATATTAAATTAATGAAATGTTTGTGAATTCAAAGATACATTACATAAATAGAAGTGTGACATAGTATCTTGAGGTATCTGAAATTTCCATTATCAATTTATAAGAAGCAAAAAAATATTTTGGAGGGCTTTAGAATATATAGGAGAATAAGGAGTGATCAAGTTTATTTGGTGTCCGTGGGAAGTAATTTTATTCATGGAGTACTAAATTTTGATTTTTTCAACTGCTTCAGTTTTTATCACTGTCCTTTTCAGGGGTAGGGTCATTCCTGAACCTGTAAAAATAACTCATGTGTCTCATACCACCATTTGCTAGAAAGGTGTGTTTCTTTTGAAGGTGTATTCTAAATATTTACTTCTAATTTTTTGAAAAACTGTTTCACATTCCTTAACAATTCATTCCATATCAGGATAAATCAAAATTCACGTGTAAAGAAAATGTTTAGAGAGATATTGGATCATTTATCTACCAAATCAATTGGATGAAATTATTTAAAATACATATTATTTATTGTATGCATGTATAATATAGTTCAGAGTTATTGCATGAAATCACATTTTGAATGAAGAGAAAATAACTTTTAGCTATTTAAAATGGATAATTTATTTAATAAAAATAGTTCACTAAGAATCAAGATTCAACTGCATAGGATCTTAGTAGAAACAGAGGCAACCAGTGGAATAATATGTTTAGGGATGTACTGCCTGATGAACCACAACAAAAAATTAATTACCTTTTTTAACATTCAATGCATCTCTATAACTAGTATTTTGTGCTTTGCCCAGATATTAGGGCATACAGCCTTCAAAAAATAATGGAGTCAGATGGAATAAGAAATCTATCTGTTGTGATGATAAAAAGTTCAATAAATTTGATAATAAAAACCAATATGCTCTATGATAAAATGTAATTTAAATGGAACCATAACTTTATTAAATATTGTATCAGTACCAATGATATTTTCACTAATTTACTGAAATTGAGAATGGTTTTGGATTTGGATTAATTAAATGGAATATAATCATTACACGCTTTGAAGAGAGTAGAATGACTTGTACAAAGGGTTAATCATGCATAATGCTTAGGAACAATAATCTTTATTTCACTTTTATGTTTTATGAGATTTTTCAAGAATGATATGTGTCTTTGAAAATTGAAGCTTTGGATAATCATGAGAATTTGATTTTGGACTTTAGAAAAATGTCTTAAGAAATTTGGAAAGAAATTCATTGAAATTACATCTTCTTTGTTTCTTTTGCATTTTTACCATAAAATTTGCATCAACACACTCAAATATTATGACTACCAGTCTCTTCAAATGATATATCCATGGTTTATGCTTCCAAATTATAAATGATGGTAGTTCCACGTTTACAATTCATAAAAGTAGTAATCACCAGTTTTGTAAGCTGAAATTAGGGTGTAGAAATACTTCTCATATTGGATGTCATTAAAAATGTAAAGAAATATGCAGAGGGACAGTGGGAGCGAAGACATAGACACAGAAATAACATTATATGGATTTTATAATTCAAAGTAGTGTATATTTGAACAATTATGTCAGCTCGTGAAATAAATCCTACCTCACATTTTAAATTCATCAATATGATGTTTTGAATAATTAACGTTAGGTCATTGGCCTAGAATGCAATTACTGATGTGTTAATGAATCAGAGATAATTCGTAAAGCTCTTGTAACGGAATTGTCATAGGCAAACCTATTTCAGTGATATACATAGCTCAAGAATATCCCAATATGTCATATGACAAAGAAATACATAATTTTGGAGTTAAATGCGTTGAATGAGTACCTAATATAAGTCTATTTATAAGATATTTGACCTCTGACAGCAAGGTCAACTTAAAAACCTATGAGTTTTGAACTTAAATTTCATGATACTGTGATAAATGTATCATGCATCATTTAGCTTAAAACTAATTTAATTGACTCCTGAAATTTCATGATAAATGCATGTATGTAGTATTGGGTGAGTTATAGAGTTAAAAATATATGTAGAAAATTTACTTGTTGGCTTGTAGTGAAGTAAATCAATTATAGTTTATATGTGCATTCTCTAGAAAATACTTAAGGAAAATTTATCTACTTGGTTCATTTACCATTAATTCGAAGGTTGATAATGATGGAATTATTAATGGCGTGAAACCCAACAACATATTTCATATCTCATTGATCATGGATTAAAACAAACCTTTAAATTATTGATAAGCCAAAAATAGGGGTGAAAATTACGCAAAATTTTTAGCCCTTGTCATTGTGAATTTTTGGCTTATGCAATAAAATTTATAAAACTCTACTTAATATGTATAGTGATAAGTATGAGTGTCGTCCAAGGGAGGCAAGTAGGAATTTCAATTTGATTTTATTTTTGGTGTTTTAGATCCTAATTAGAGTGAATTTGATCTTCAATGAGGATCAAGTCACCCTAATTAGGTGAGAATTTAGAGGGGGGGGTAGAAGAGATGAGATGAAAAGAAGAAATGTGGGCTCTAGATTGAATTAATTGATCCAATTGGATGGATCAAAGAATTCAATTAGAGAGGTTAGAAGAAATTTTTGATTTAAGTTTTGGTTGGTTTTGAGAATTTGCTAAATCAGAAATAAAAAGGGAAATCTTAATCTCCTAAGAATTAAAACTAAATTTTTTAGAGTTTTCTTTTGGAATGCAATTGAATGCCAAGGTAAATCCCTCAATTTCTCCTCTCAATCCTAATCAGGGCTTGTACATGCCGCTCAAGCCAAGCGATTTAGAAGTTCAGATCAGAATAGAGATGAAGAAACAAACAACTTAACCTAATTCATTCAAAATGCATAAAATTTCAAATACAATAAAGGAAAAAAAGTACCAGATAACTTGATCCAAGCTAGAGCTCCTCCCTGTCTTGCAGCTGTGATAGAGCACCATCCAGAATGAGCTCCCCCTCTCGAAACTTAGCTTTTATACTTAGGTTATAGGGTAAAAATCACCATTTTACCCCCGTTTAGTACTTAATATTTATCTATCAATGTAGGCTAGATCTGAATGATCTAACCATACAGATAGAAATAGGGGATCAAGACGAACAAATCCATAAAAAAATCATCTCAATCGGACTTCAGGATCAAAAGTTATTAATAAATCAATTTTAAACCAATTTAATCCATTGGATTTAAAATTGATTTATTTATTAGTTTCGTTTTTAAACACGCAATGACGTGTCACTCTCTCATTGGCTGGCGCATTTTGAATCCTCCTTTTTGCAGAAAAGTCCTTAAAAAGCCTGGAATTGCTTTTGGGCCGCCAAAAGTAATTGCGTATATGCCCGGCGCACTCTCTCCTCCGATTTCTCCTAAAACATTAAAAATATATATTAAAAATTGCAATAAAACCCTGAATGATTTTAAATAGGATCTTTACGCCTGCCGTGGCGACCGAGAGCTGTTTTCAGGGTCTTTTTGCAACGAAACGTTGCAAAAAGGCCCCGAAAAGTCTAGAAATTGCATAAATACATTTTTTTCTCTTAAAAATGCATAGAATAAATGCATTTCTTCTTGAAATAAATCCCAGAAAATTCCTAAAAATTCGTAAAAAATTCTAGAAAATTCCCTGATTAATTCCCATGTTGATAAATGTCGAAATAAACTTTTTAATGTGCCATTTTCATCCAAAAATAATTATTTCGAGCTTCAATAAATCCTTAAAAATTCATATAATTAACAGAAAATTAGGGAAAAATCAGAAATTACTTGGAAGCATTATTTTTGTGTAAATATATGATAACAACCCAAATTTAAGCCTTTTAAATGCATAAATCATGCTAATAACATGAAATAAAGACCGAAATTAGGGTGTTATCAATTATCATGTACACCCTATACTTATGATGAAGTCCACAAATAAATTCAGTGATTGGTGAATTATGATGTGATCGCAATACATAAATCACTTATCTTTAAATTATTTTCGAAACACTCTTATTCATATGATATTTGAGAAAGATGTCAAAATATCATCATAGAATAACCATCTCTATCCCCACTCATATGATGAGTATGGTTGATTTTGTAACCATTAATATGGAGATTATGAGTGGAGATAGTGAGTGCTCTTTATGGAAAGGGTTCACTAATTGATCTATATGAATCTATGGATGGTTTTTATTCCTTAATGTGAACCAGGTTGATTCAGTCATTATATAAGTGGTCCTTATGACTGAGAAACTGAATAAATCTCGTGAATGGACAACAACAGAAACAAAAAAGGGATTCATTGAATAAAGCTAATGGGTTTTCACTTGTGGATTCTATATCATGAGGAATGATCTTATTGGCTAGAAAACATTTATTTCTGTATTTTATCCCTCTATTAAAAAATATATAATTTGGAACCAACCTGAAAAGATTGATCTGCATAAAGCTAATGAGTTTTTTAATAGATTCATTTATAAATAATATAATAATATAGCATTATTATACATCCCTAAGATTTGTGTTAATATTTTATACTGTAAGAACGTTAGAGATACACAATAAAATGTTGGAAGTCGCTTACATGTTTCCACAAAAAGTATTTTTTTGACACTTTTTTTATCTAACTAGGAGTGGTTTGCTTTCGTTTTTCCTTTTCTTACTTTACTTAACACCATATTAGAAGAAATTGAAGAAGCGGAGGTAAGAAAGAGAAATGATATTGAAGACTATTTCTGATGAAAATTAACAAGATTGTAACAAATTTGATTTAGCCACTAAATTTTCAACCCTGAAGTTGATATTCAAAATTACTATAGTCTAGCTGAAAATAATAGAAATAAATTGAGACCATTTGATTCAAACTGGGCATCCACTAGGGTGAAAGAGTCAAAAGTTGAATAACAAGTAAAGGTGTAACTCTGTGCACAAGGAGATAATGAAGGTCGGTGTACTAGCTTTCCTTAGCGCATTACTGCCTTATCGAGGAAATTTCATGGTCTAAATTAGAAATGTGGCCACTGTTGGGCTCTAGAGGCCTTGAGATGGATGAACAGAACAAAAGGATGCGCAGCGGAAGACTCTTTGCGAATCGAACGGCATCAACGAAAACATTGAAACAATGTAGCTTTGCATGAATCTCATTCGTGATTTCTTCGATCCCGGAGCGAGACGAGTCAAGCTGCTCAAGTGTGCAGCCGCTAGACGTATCCACGTGGTCCTCGGCATGTCGGATCTCCTCCTTCTCGTTGACGAGCCCCATTCTTTCTCTGTCGGCGTCGTTACGTCGTCCGGATCACATCAGGGATGGAGAGGGGTGTGGGGAGAGTGGAGAAGAAGGGAAAGGCCCCTAAACAATTCTGGCGTGGGTGAATTTTGTTCAGGGCCTTCCCCTATTTATACTACGTGGGTATTTTTCATAAAACCCCCCAAAACTTAAGTATATCTTCCAACGTCCAAAAAACTATTTGTGTGTGACCCTCTAGGCCCATGTATCAGTCTAGTTAACGACTCCAACGACCCAATAACCTTTATTGGCCTTCCAAATTAATTAACTATATCATCATATAGATTAATTAACGTCGGATCGATTTAACCCAATCGATAGGTTCGACACGTGGGGTGCCAAGCTACACCTCGTGTCCTAGAAGATACAAAGGAGTGTGTATCGACTCACTCATGGAACCTGTTCATCATCGGTTACTGTGTATGTATAATCCCTCATCCACTTGATGCTCCTTGGACGACTTAGGGTATGGTCAACTGTCAAACCCTAATCGGTCATCCAAGTTAGTACTGATGCATTCGAAAATCATCAAAGAACTCTTCTCTGATATTTCACTGCCTTGGCCAAGGACTTCATTGCATCGTCTTCCTTGAGTTGTTGCCTCTTATACCGAGGGTGGACGATCCCATCTTGACCACTCAATCACCTTCGTGTACTTCTTGATGCACCCGAACTAAAACCGTTTAGAATCCTATGATTAGAGACTCGTTGGCCATAGCCAAAGTGCAACCGCCCGTCCACAAGACGTCTTTGGTGTCTCAGGTCTAAGGACCACTTACACAACCATGATGTGAATCAACCTGATTGACAGTTCGGTATAATACCATTCAGGGATTTGTACGGATCAATTCAGTAAACTCTTTCCACTAAAGAGCACCCACTATCTATCCTTAGTTTCGCCACACTAATGGCTACGGGACCGGCCATACTCATCATATGAGTGAGGCTAGATAGTGCTATTCTATCTGGATACTTCGATGCCCTTCTTGCGTATCCTTTGAATCGGAATGTTTAGAACACATGCTTAAAGACTAGTGATCTCCGTATTACGATCTCATCGTAATTCACTAAATCCGATCATGTATTCATGGACTTCATTATACGCATCACACATGCATTATAATGAATATGTTTTATTAATGAATATGGAACGAAATGTGGAATGTGTGATTGGCTTGCCGGCCACATATATATCCATCAGCCACAAGTTTCTTAGATCTTCTGAAGAAGTTTACTTAAAAAGCAACTAAGATGAAAAGATTTCTTGGTGGAGTTTGACATCAACTTGAATTACAAATCGGGGAGGGCCAATATGGTGGGCATTGCCGTTGTTTGGATGAAGCGTAAATTCTTGTGGAGGCCTTATCAGAGGTTCAAGGGACCATCCTTGAAGAGATTACGTCAGCGTTGAAGGATGATGTAGAAGTCATATGTAATTACCAAGCCTGCCACTGCAGGTGAGATTAGGCATTTCTAGATGGAGGATGATATCCTTTACATGCAATAAAGTGTGCCATATGTTCTACATGCAAATGTTCTGTGGCACATGATGTATGCCATGCTAGGCACCTTGGACAGTTGGGCATGCTAGAGCTTTTTCTCATGTAGTAACAACTAGATGGGTGGCGAAATTAAGTAAAATGATCATTAATTTTATCCGTCATTGATATCAGTGTGATATAATATCGTTGATATCAATGCAAAATTAATATGAAAAACATTAATATTTAAGCCTTATCTCTGTATAATAAACTAACTCCAAAGTGGAATACTGAAATTGGGATGGATAGAAACCGTGTTGAACTGGATTGAAGGAATATTATTTGGGAATTTTACACTTGGCTAGCCTTTTGGATCCTTGCAACTTTTCTTCTTTTTGCTGTCTGTTTTAAGTGGAGAAAATTTGCAGAATAATAGCCTAAAGGAGAGTCAAATTTAAGAAAAAGTTGGAATAGATCAATCTCGAATAAGTTTCTCTCTTTACAACCAGAAATCTCTGGTTATAAACAGAGAGGATAATCTGGATTTTTAACTCCGGATGTTGCACACCTCTGGGCCTAGACTTAGTTTTGGATTTAAGTTGGTTTAGAGAAGAATAAAAATTAGCAATGATGCTGCATTCCTATTCTATAAATAAATATTACTCTCTTAGACGGAATTCAAAATATTAGAGAGGGAGCTATGTATAATAGAGATGGATACCAAGAAATCTGAAGCATATCATTTTATTTTCATATTAACTATATTCTTGTCTCTTCCTCTTTCAAGTGACATAACAATGACCACAAAATGAATTAACTTCTAGGAATTCCTCACGCAACATAAGGTTTAGGCTTCCAATTGAGAAAAATAAGCAGATAACTTCAACTGAACCTAGATCAATCTTCCATCTGCCTTCTTCATATAATATGACCTCCACCACTTATTTAAATTAAAAATCCCTTGAGTTATATATCTTATCCTTTGTCCTGTTTTCTAAAAGTCACAGGAATCTAACATTCATTAATCAGTGAAGTCCATCAACATCGTTCTATGAGCTAATAAATATCTTATCCGTTGTGCTGCCTTCTGTACATTCCATGCATCTACCATAAATTAATCAGTGAAGTGCAGCCGGATTGATCTGCGGGAGAGAGAGAGAGATGGCGGAAGTGAAGAACAAGAAGGCGGTGCTTCGACACTACGTGAAGGGTTTCGCAAAGGAGAGCGATTTCGAGGTGGTGACCTCGGAGACTATCCATCTGAAGGTGCCGGAAGGATCGAACGCCGTCCTTGTGAAGAATCTCTATCTCTCCTGCGACCCCTTCATGCGATCTCGCATGACCAAGCATGATGAACCCAGCTACGTCCCCGACTTTGTCCCCGGCTCGGTAATTCCGATTATCTCCTAAATTTCCTATTTTTATTCCCCCGAAATGATGTTTTTGGTTCGCTATTGTTTATCCGCGTCGTTTTTACCTTGCATTCTTTATCTGGTTTGATTCTCTGCTGGCAGGTGATTACTGGGTTGGGCGTGGTGAAGGTCGTAGATTCGGAGAACTCTAATTATGCTCCAGGGGATCTGTTTTGGGGGCTTACCAGATGGGAGGAGTACTCCCTTATCGAAAATCCGGAATTGCTGCTCGGGATCAAGCACGAGGATCTTCCGCTATCGTGCTATACTGGAGTTTTAGGTAAAGTCCTGGTTTAATTGGATGAACAAGATTGGCTCTCATATGTGTGTTGTTATGGAATTTTTCCATTGAATTCTGTTGATTCTCCTGCTTCCAATTTTGTAAGCAATCACGTCGTTATCTTAAAAAAAAAAAGGAATCAGGTTGTATGGTTTCATTTGGTACAGACCTATTAGAAGATTTTGGGAGCGTCGATTGACCCGCAAAACCTGTTTTGTCATTTGATCCTGCTGAATCTACGTGTTTATTGAACCAATCTTCAGCAGTGTATGTTGAAATGCGCCTGCGTTAGTATCTTTATGTTTTATTTTTATTTAATCCTTTTAGATCCATGTACCGTGTCCTCTACTATTATAGTTCTCACATAGGAACCGTGATTAGCACTTATTTTAATCGCACTCCATCTGTTCTGGCGGAACTCAGTCCCTCGACAGAGTGGATTGGGGGCCATGGAGGGGCATAACGGGAGAATAAACTTTTATTTTAAAATTACGGGAGAATATTTGAAGAGACTACCCATGAAGCAGAAGGGAAAGAAAGAGGAATGCTGTCGTGAAATAGAGAAGGGAGAGCTCTCATCACTTTCCTCCAGTTGCTCGCTGCTGCCTGGCACGACTCTTTGTATCTTGAATCCACAATAGAAATATTAATGCACTTGCACTCATCTGAGAGAGAGATTCAGAGGGAATGATATGCGCGGAGAACACGAGCAGAGAAAGAACTAGAGGGAGATCGACAGAGTTGACAACCAATAGGCAACGACAGAATGATGCCTGCCAATTGCTGGATGGAGGGTTCCTTGGTTGCAGGGATGGCTGTCTGCGAAAAGAACTGTGAGCAAGGGAACTGAAGACGATGGTTGTGAGAATCACTTATGATGGTCAAAAGCTTCATTCTCTGGTTTTGGCTAGGCCTTAAGAAGGCCTGGTTGTTGGGCCTGTCTGGGCCAGTCTGATGTCATGTTGGGTGGGCCAAGGGTGTTCGTAGGTGTGGCTGTAGATTGTATCACAGCTATAGGGCTCTATGGGTTCTATGGTTGTTCATCGAGTCAGCGGGTCTTTTTTTGAATGGTGCTGTTTGTTTCCTATTTCATGATGTACATCATTTGGTTATGTGCCCCTAATTTCTGGTCGTATCAACTGGGTAACAGAGCCATTCCATAACGGGGATGAAGAGCACCTACAACTTGACATTCACTACAGGTTGATAAGGTGGCGATCTTGGATATTTTAGAGGGAGTTCACCAGCATTTACCTGCTCTGGAAGTGGCTATCTGAAAATTTTCCTGTAGAATACAGGCCTGAAACAGCTTTGGTGATGCTCGAATGTCACATTATGCATCTGGCCATGAATATTAATGTGGGCCTGCAACACCTCACCTATGTGCCTTGAAGCCGGAAGATTTGGATAATCAGATTCCTGTGAAATGAGATTGGAGTCCACAGTGGAAACTATAGATTTGCCTCTGCCACCAACAGAGTCGCAGGGGAGGCCTAAGTTTGAGGGAGACCCTTCCAACTGGATTTATCATGGGGAGGTTTATTTTGAGATCCTCTGTTACACCAGTACCACACCATGTAAGGATTAATTGGCCAAATCTCAAATGGAAAGTCCTATTCTGGTTCCAACAGATTAGCAAGAATAAGCCATACAAAGATCGGAGTAACTGTATAACTTTCCTTCGATTGTGGTTCATCAGGAGCACCCTTATCACCTATCAAGAAGAACTGCAGAAGCAGTGAAGGTGAATACTGTCGTGACAATCAGAGAGGACTTGCAAGATGCACAGATCAGCGACTGATGTTGCGTTAGAAGAAGCCTTCTTGAGGGTCTTAATGAAAGATCTGCATGCTAATGTCAAGGTGGAGCTCAAGCTCCAGTGCCCATAATGACATGTGGAGGTAATGGAGCCTGACTCTCAGAGCTTTCTTGGGACTACGCTGTTCTTGCTCCATGTCTACCAGACCATTGCAAAATTGAGGCCTCCTGTTGGCTTGCATCTAAAGGCACCACATGGTGGCATCTCCAGCTGTCAAGACTACTGGGGACCACCTGCAGCAGTACTGCCTGTCTCCAAGCTATCAAGTGCGGCCTTACATTGACAATGTTGAAGATTCACAGGCCTTGAGCCAGGGGACATAGCTTCTAGTGTAAGCAGAGATTTATGCCAGGTCACAACTGCAAATGGGATCTATGTCTGATTGGGTTTCACGAGGACTGTTCGCTGCAGACATCTATATATTATTTTTTTTAATTTCCTTAATAGGCCTGTTATGACTGTATATTAGTATCCCCGTGCATACAAGAGTACATGGGTGATGTTAGGTTTAATGATAAACTCTTTCTTTCATTCCCACCTGTCGGTTTGGCCTTCCCTATCCCAGATCAGACAAGGAGTAAGAGCTGAGTGAGAGCAATACGGTGTGGAAGAGATCTTACAGCTCAAACGTGAAACAGACCAGGCATGGGACAAAAGCATCAGTCGTTGGGGGAAAGAAATCTGGCAAGAATTTCCCTTGCTTTTTTAACCACACGAAGGACTTCCGCCTGACAACGTCGGCTATTCTACCTACTTCCAACAAGGTGTTGTCTTGGTTAACATCTGGCTTTCCTGCCATCATGGGCACAAAGGGCTAAACTGAAAATCTCGTTCCTGACATGTTAACAACAAGATTGATACAACACTCTATTAGCCCCTGCAGTTCAGTGCTGCTGGTGAAGGATGATGACAGAAAGGAAGTTATGTGCAGACTACCACGCTCCATATAAGACAAAAGTTGTTGATCATTTTCCAATTCCTAGCATGGATGATTTACTAGACAAGCTGCATTATGTTAATCTTCTCTTGGTTGGACTTAAGATACCACCACATCAAGACGCGGCTGTTAAATATGGAGAAAATTTCCTCTCAATTTCATTCCAAATGTTATGAATCCATGTTGATGATGTTTAGGCTGAAGAATGTGTTGGTGACCGTCCTCTTGCTGCAGAATTGACCATTTGCTCAAATTTTTCCTCTTTCTTTTTTGGCAATATCTTGATTTATGCAATACCAGGACAGTGTGGTGAGCACCGTGAGTTGTCCTAGCTGTCCAGCATGAGCACCCATTATCCTTGAATGTCAAAAAGTGTGCATTCAAATGGTAGAAGAACACCCTCCTTTCCTTCTATATTTCCAGTATCAGGGTGCAAGCAATCCAGAGTAGGTACAAGTTATGACACAATGGTTGACTCCTTCCTCCTTGTGGGAACTTCTGTTCTTCCTCAGGCTCATTTGGTATTGCCGCTGCTTTGTGGCTAATTATGTCAAGATGTGTGGGCTCATACGTAGCAGCTCAAGGATGCCTTCTCAGCTAAAATGTTGATGAAGCATTCTGTACCCGGAAGTGCCTGGGTTAGGACACTCTGGTATTGACACTTCCCCAGTAGTATGCACTTCCAGAATGAGTGTCCCTAAATTTCTGCTACAAGGAATGAAGACACGAATCAAGGATCATGTGCCGCAATGCAGATGCTGCAAAAATGTCATATATTCATCACTTTTGGCAGCTGGACTTCTTCAATCTGTAGTGCACCCTGATTCAATATGGAAGAGTCTATTGATGGATTTTGTCGAAGGATTGTTGAGATCAAAGGGATATGACTTGATCCTTGTGTAGCTAATCAAATCAGCGATTAATCCGACTTTATACCACTGAAGCATCACATTGTGATCCCATGGAGTCGATATATCAGAAAGAAGAAGGAACAAGGTGACTCTAGGAAGAAAGAGACCTTAGAGGAGTGGATTGCTAAGCGTATGCAAGACGCACATTTGAACTTATGCGATGAATTGCCTCGATCTTGGGGGGAAGTCACCAATTTAAAAGAGAGTCATAAAAGGTGACTGAAGAGGAGACGATCAACTTCTTGGATTCGAATCCAGTTGCTAGTGGAGAGGACATAATGGCAGTTGGTGCAGAGTGAGAGATGGAGTTGATGATTGAGTAGGAAATAACAGAACGAGAAGATATGAACTTTCAAGGGCAAGGAGCTGTATTCGACCAGCCTATCTGAACTGTCTTCTCTCAACGGTAGATCTTATTTGCGGAGAGGGAATTCTCTACTTGGGAATTGGCTTGAATGCTGGCATCGAGAGACATTTCAGACCAAGGTAAAGAGAAATCATCTATTGGTTCGTGATTTGTTGAGCACCAAAGAGGAGCATATCATACTAGTTCTCGGCTCGCAAAGTGACAGAGGCATTCATAACCCAGGTTCTCACGGTGGGTGGTCAGTGATCAAGACACATGTTCACCAGTTAGTTCTGGGAGAACCTATTCAAAACTTAATGGTTGTAACTCAAGCAAAGCTATGATTCATTTATTGGTATGCCCACATGTTAAGATACCAAAGTAATCTTAACTTCCCGACCTGGAGATTGCCGTAGATAAACACAAACATGAGGTCAGAGATGCAAGAATCCCTGGATCTAGTACGTCATCGATACGGAGATCAAATCCTCAAGTAGCATGAAGAAGTTGCTTAAAAGAGCTCGATAGTAACAACAAAAACTAGGAACTGATGTACGATATTATCCTAGCTGAGATCTGGAGTCTGGCGGCCGGATTGGATGTCGTCAGCTCCAATGGGGGCGAATCTCCTTCCGCAGCACCTGGGCTCAACAGTTTCTTCATCCCCCCCAATTGCATGCCCCCTTTCTCTTATATAGCCTTGAATCTTCGGCGCCTTCCCGCTCTTATTCAATTGCTCCCACGTGTCGGATCAGCTCGCATGTGTGGAAGTATTTTCCTGTTTTCTCTTTGTTTGGTAAGTTCTTGTTACATGCTTATCACCACATTAGGGCATTGATAAGTGACACAGGCTGCCAGCCAATGATGCAACATTGGAATTGTTCACGGAGGTCTCCATCATTCTTCTGAAGACCAGGTCGGTTTTCCCATAGGAAATGTTGATACACACTTCATCTGTTGGGGGTGGCTCAGGTCGGCAGCAAAGTGGATCAGGGCTCACAAGAGCCCAATATGAGAGACAAACACGGAAACTACCCACAAGGGTAGACCGTGAAGGAGAGAAGGGGAAGCTCTGTCCATGTCTCCAGTTTCTCTTTTCTGCCATAGGATCCTTTGGGATCTACGATTGTTCATCGAGTCCACAGGTCTCTCTGCTATCGTTTATTTTCTATTTTGTGATCTTACATCATTCAGTTATTGGACACTACTCTGTTCATATCAGATCATTGACTTGTGTACTACTACTTTTCTCCACTCTACTCTGCATTCCTTTGGTTGTTCCATTCAGCAGCTCAATGGAAGGTGTGCAGAAAAGCGACTCACTTCCAAGGCTCGAGAGAATGTGGAGACCACAGTCTGGTGTATCTTTCAGGGTCTACTAGGCAACCTCAGGATTATCCTGTTGTAAAGTTTACTTTTTCCTATCTAGGGCAAAGCTTTGCATAATAACAAAATTACAAATGGAATATTTAGGTCTAGTATCATGCTTTCTTGTGTTACAGGGGTGACAGGACTTACGGCGGGTGCTGGATTTTATGAAGTGTGCTCCCCAAAGAAAGATGATCGCCTATTTGTATCTGCTGCATCTGGCGCAGTTGGTCAGCTTGTCGGGCAGCTGGCTAAGCTCATGGGTTGCTACGTTGTTGGAAGTGCTGGGTCTGATGAAAAGGTATGAAATCGACACAATGAGTATTTTTTTCTTGAATATGGCTGTTTATAGATCATCATTTATCATAAAAAACGATACCTCTCAGAACATTAGACGCTCTATAAACTTTTTTCTTATGCTCTGCTTGTTTCAGGTGGAGCTGCTAAAGGGAAAACTTGGATTTGATGAAGCGTTCAACTACAAGAAAGAGCCAGACTTGAAGGCTGCTTTGAAAAGGTTAGCCATCATATTGAAGTTTCATATCAATGACAAATACCTTTTCTTTTCTAAAATATAAGAAACCAAGCGAGAATCCAAAAAGATGAAAGTGGCCATTTCAGGTACTTCCCGGAGGGCATTGATATATACTTCGAGAACGTTGGGGGGGCAATGCTTGACGCGGTGCTGGCAAACATGAGACTAAATGGGCGGATCGCAGTTTGTGGGATGATCTCCCAGTACAATCTAGAGAAGCCTGAGGGTGTCCATAACCTGACCTATGTCATTACCAAGCGTATCCGGATGCAAGGATTCTTAGTCTCAGATTACATTTATAAATACCCTGAATATGAGGACAGGTTGGCGCAGTACATAAAGGAGGGGAAGATCAACTATATGGAGGATGTGGCTGAAGGACTGGAGTGCGCTCCTGCCGCCCTTCTTGGTCTCTTTACTGGATGCAACATCGGGAAGCAGCTTGTCGTTGTGTCACACGAATGAGTTAATCCCATATGCAGAATAGTGAAGCAAATAGTCAAGCAAATAGTGAAGAGAGAGAAAATT
Source organism: Wolffia australiana (assembly GCF_029677425.1). Classification (NCBI taxonomy): domain Eukaryota; kingdom Viridiplantae; phylum Streptophyta; class Magnoliopsida; order Alismatales; family Araceae; genus Wolffia; species Wolffia australiana. The sequence goes on along the minus strand of NC_135841.1, from coordinate 13,589,078 downwards.
GAGTTGATCTTCTTGGTTTTATTCTTCAGCTAAATAGTGCCCAGGGTCCCCATTCCAGACCCCACAAAAACCAGAAGATGCAAGGTCAAAAAACGATCTCTTCATCTCCAAGCTCTTGATTTTGATATGGAAGGAATTTTGCCAACCCATAATTTGGTACCTGGTAAGCCTACTCTTCCATGCCCAGTATAGTCTTGATTCAAATTAGGGACCAAGGTTTGAATCGGAGCGTTCAAATGTTGATTGAAAGATTTGTTCTATCAAAAGTTAATTTGACTGGAACTGATCAAATTTCTTGATAAAACAATGGGATTGTTCAATATTGATCTGATCGATCCAATTTCAAAAATCAAAATTGATGGAAAAGTTATTCGAACTGTTCATTAAAATCGAACAGTCTAGAAAAATGAGAATTCGTACTGCTTCTTTGCTCTCTCTTGCTTGCTCGCTTGCTTTTGCTCTCTTGTTCGCTTTCATTTTTTTTCTCTTGCTCGCTTTCATTTTTATATCTCTCGCTCGCTTTCGCCGTCTCACTTGGTCTCGTTCATTTTCAGTCTCTCGCTCTTGCTTGCTTTCGCTCTCTCGCTCGCTTATACTCCCTCTCTTTCCCTCTCGTTCTCTCGCTCGCTTTTACTCCCTCTCACTCCCTCTTGTTCTCTTGCTCTCTCACTCTCTCTCTCTGTCTCTCTCAGTCACTTGCTATCTCTCTCTTTCTCACTCATTTTTACTTTCTCTCACTTGGTTGCTCTCTCTCTCTATATTTCACTTTCTCTCGCTCACTTGTTTTATCTCTCTCTCTCACATTCTCTTTCTCTTTTGCATGCTCAATCACTTTCTCTTTCTCATCTAGGCTAATGGGTTAGACCAAATATGAATCAACTTTCTGACTCTAATGATCGAAGTTTGGATTCGTTCTATCAGATGAAATCTCCATCCCCAATCTAAACCAGTCCTCTTTTTCTGGAGTTTTTATGATCCCTATTATCCACTATTCCAATACTTTTCAAATCATTTAAATATTTTTTCTCAGCACTTCAATAACAATCCATTACTGGTGGTTTGACTGTTTTGGCTCTTTTTGTCATGTAAGATAGCTCTTTTATTTCTCTCAATACCTCTTGATCGATTCACTTGCAGGCTCGCTTCAATATACTTCTGAAAGATTTGAATCGATATATTTGAGATTTAAACATTAAAAAATTAAAAAAAATTTAAAGTTCTCCCCCAAAATATATCTACTTTTATCCATCTCTCTCTACTCTAATTGATCTAGAATTTTATTCATCAAGGATCTAATTCCTTATCTCCACTATCTCTTGTCAAATTGTCACGAAAAACAAGTCCATTTTCTCTCTCATAATGTTCGAATTAACAGCAGACTAATGCACGTCGCATAAATGTCTACAACAAAATTACCACAGTAAACTAGCCTTTTGTATATTAAACTAGCCTTCGGTAGAGTTTTAATATGTTTCTATATATTTAATATTTCTAAATATATTTTTGATATTTAATTGATTCATAAAATAACTTTTACAAGGAATAAAATATTTGTATAACTTACCCAAGGAATTTATTGGATAATATTTATTTAATGCTTTTTCTAGAATTTTGTTGCAAATCTTTTATTTAGAAAATTTACTGGTCAGAATATAGTTATAATATTCCTTTTATTTATAATGATAAATGGGATTTAATGTTTTCTTGGCACATGTTGCCTTATCCATGGCAACTTGTTGGCTGATTAGGGCCACAAATCATCACAAGACACATCACTATGGCATCACAAATCACGATGTCATTATCATCTAATCATTGACATGATTTATTATTTGAAGTTTGAAGAGACAGGTGACCTGCACATGTGGACTATAGGTATAAATTGAAATGACCCGTTTTTTGCCATAAACTGAAATGACCCACAGTTAAATTTCAAATTCTAAGGTGCACGTGGTGAGATCCCATTTGTTCATACGTAGTGTCTTTATGGCTCTGAAATGAGCACCATAAAGGTTCTAATATTTTATTTAAAAGACATTAAAATTTTCATTATTTGGGCACGTATCATGATTCTATTAATAGAAAATGTTGCCTGAATGGCACAAAAATCACAGCCTACAAGGCTCTAATTGTTTTTGTTTAAATAATGTCAAAATCTTTCATCACGGACAGGAGGCAACTGGTCATTTTTCAGTATATAATATGGGGAGAAGGTGTTAGATAAATCAGATCACAAATTCTGATCTAGCTGACACGTGCAAAGCGAGATAAAGGAGATCAGAGGACTCACATTATTCATATTAAAATCGTGATATCTGGAGATCCAACCATCCAATTAGGCCCACATTGTGAAGGCATCCTTTTATTGACATCCTGTGTTTATCCTTGGTTGGATTGATTTAGAGATCCAGGAATAAGTGAGAAATGTTTGAAAAGCTCGATCCAACCTAGTTGGCAAATAAAGACATTGATACTCGTGGAGTACGAAATGTTTCATCTTGGCTTCAAGTTGTAACCTTTTTCTTAATCTTTTGATTTTTTTCTTGCATGTCTCTAAAAATATAAAGACATAGAACGAATAGACGTGCCATATTAGTATTTTTAGGATTAACCTCATTTCTTTTCATTAATATAAACATTACAATGCAAAAAAATTAGTCTATTATGCTCCTGATCTCCAGCCAGATCTCATATTCCATGATCCTGTTCAAATTTTCCTTGAAGCTATTTCCCTGAATATTTATCTACTTTAACTCTCAAATACATCTCTTTTTCCTTTCTCTATAGTTTCAAATTTTAACTTTTTCACAGTTGAATTCCCGATCACTACTCTTTGTCCCTTTAATTTAATAAAGAACTTGATTTTTTTCTCTTATAATTTTATCCATTCAAAAATTTAAGGACTTCATTAATAATTTGGTTGTAATTATATTTTTTCTGTAGTTGATCTCCAGATTTTGAATAAATTAGATTAAAATTGCATTAAAAATTAAACTAAAATAAGAAAATTATAAAATTAGACTTCTGATTTTCACGAAAAAAAATTACAACTATATTATGTCAAACTGCAAGAAACTGTAATTTTAGTATAAATAATGGGGTATAAGTTGAGACATGGAAATTCATAAACATTTTTTCGAAAGTCTAAAAATGTAACAACACATTCAACTACCATTATATCAAAATTTTTTGATTTATCTGGTCATAAATACTTGTATTTTTTTATTTAGTCTACCTTTGATATACTTATGCTAAAAACTTCTACATCCCTATTGCATCCCATTATGTTTAAGAACTATCTTTGGACTTTGACAAATTCTGGCTAAGTCTTGGATTCTTCCTTCTGACGGCCATTTGAGTACCAGATCAGCACAGATACCACATTTTAGTGCCCAGCCTTGCTCACACTGCAAACAACCATTGGCGAAAATATTATTTTAGCTTAAATTTATTTAATAAATTAAATAAAATCAATGAAATTATGTAAGATGAATTTATGATTAATCTGAATAAAATAAAATTATGGAAAATTCTATAAAATTCTAAAATTTCTTTCTTTCTTCAAACTCTGTAATAAATTTAGTTCAGATTTTCTTCCTAGTTGTCAGGTGTTTTATCATCCTATTTTTTATTGATTTATTAATGGAAAATTTGAAAAAATATTACATTTATAAACATTAAATTCAGATTGAATACACATCAAACCACCAAAGTTTTTGGCTTATTAACTAGAGAGAGGGAGAGGGAGAGATAGAGAGAGAATGTTAGTTAATTAACATTCTCTAAACAGTTTGGAAACTTAAATTATTGGTTGGCATATATCAATCTTAGTTAATTAATCTATTCTTTGATATAGATAACTATAAGTTTGTTTAATAAATGATTTTGGGCTGATAAAGTTATTAACTGGAATGGTACATGGGCCTAGGTCACACAACTAAGATTATAGGGACACTAATAGATATACTTTACTTAAGGGTTTTTTTATAGAAACATTAATAAAGTATAAATAGGGAGGGGCACCCATTTTAGATAGCTAGGCTAACTAGAGCTGCCGCCCCCTCCCCCTTCTTCCTTATCATTTTTTCCCTTCAAAGAACAAGAATGTTTTCATGGTGAGATCTACAGGAGCTTCAAACAGAGTTAGAGAAAAAGTGGATATTAAAGAGCACCTTGATCGCGTGGATACTTATGGAGGATGGAGATGTGAACAGCTTTCAAACACTCTCTAGGGGAGGAAATGAAAGATGGAAAAGGTTTCCCACAAGGTACACAATGTTTGATTTCTTTTAAAGATTGATTTGATTTCAAATTCCATTGCTTACAAAACTGTTTTCTAGCTTTCAATCAAAGCTCCGGAAGCTTTCTTGGGTCCAATTATGGATGTCGTGGATTCAGATAATTTCAAATTCATGAAACCAAGAATATGTTAACCATAATTTTCTTTGGATTTTGGGATATGGATAGTGTGCACATCTGCATTCTTGTTAATGATGGATATGGCCAGAAAAATTTTCTCGATGAAAGCAATTCAATCATACTCATTAAATATAAGTGTGATGGTCTTCTTTAATACCATTTAGTTTGAAGTGGATAATTTTACCAACATCATTGTTCAAATGGGAGTCATGATCTCAAGTAACCTCCTAATTTTCAAATTAATTTCTTGTTATTATGTGTTGATTCTTATTGAAATTATCATCAATCCAAGTTATTGATGCTTAAAATGATTTATTGAATTTTTAGAATTAAGTGACAATTTTTCTATATGTTATTGGATTTTAACATACCTTTCTAACATAAATTCTGTAAAGAAAATGTTTTTATAAGTCAGAAATAATAAATTTAGATTTAGTTAAAATTTTAGGTTTATATCATTTTTGAATGATATTCTGATTTCTCTGGATTTACTCGTGCTTTAATGGAATTTTGTGACACTAAATTCCTTAATTAATATTATATTTATAAAATATGAATTTAAATTTATTTAAATATATTTAATAAATTCATTTACTTATTCTGCACCTAGAAGTTCAGGCCACTCTGCCAATCTAGAAAGAGGAGAGAGAATATGATGGCTCATATTGCTCCAAATTAAAATGATGATATCTAACAATCTAGAAAGCGTTTTGGGCTGAAACTTTGAGGGTAAATCCATATTCATATCATCTATCCATTCACTCAGATCTATAAATAGAGCCCCCATCCTTGTAAAAATACACCATTAGATTTTGTTCCTAATTACAATTAATATAGTGATTTTCTCATTCAAAATCTCATTTGGCTCTGTTCTTTTACTCCAAGAGCAACGGATCGAAGGAGTGAAGCACATACCATGACACGTGAAGATTAAGCATTACTCAGCATTTTGGGCACATGACGACGAGGTTTTTGTGATATTTTTCTGTTTCTAACTCAGGTCTTCATCCTTTTTTCTAGTTATTGTTGCCAAGGTTTCCACTATCACCCACACCACCTCCAACTCTTCTGATTGTCCACACATATCTGCTTTCATCTCTGTCGCCTCCAATGATGGTATACTCATCATCGCTCATCCCCGCACCCTCACTCGTTGGCATATCTCTAGTTGATGAAATACACGTTAGGGCTAAATATACTGTTTGAGGCTTCTGTTTATCCAATAATATTTATAATTTTATTTACAAGCATAGAGCAAGTAAGGGTTCAATTCACAAGGATAAATTTAGAATAAGCAAAATTTACCTTTATCTTATTTCTGATTCAAATTTTATATTTACTTTAAGAGTTAATATTTATGTTAGTTGACGAACCATAAAATAAGGTAAAATAGTTTATACAGCAACCTTGTTGTCACGTTCTCAATGGGCCGAGTGGTGCTTTTTCTTCACTTGACTTGATCTGAACATCACTCCTTCATTCCATTTCTCTTATTATACGGAGTAGATGAACTAACTCAAACAAAATTTTGAATGAGCAAATCACTCCATTAATTGTAGATAGGAACAAGATCCATGGATTTCTTTTAAAAAATATGGGGATCCCTATTTATAGACACAAATGATGGATTGATAGAGGATGGAAAGATAGAATTACCCCCAAAATGTTAGCCCAAAAACTCTTTAGATCATTTGATGTCATCATTTAAATTTGGAGCAATCAGAGCCATCTTATTTTCTCCTCTGATTTGTGTGGCATATTATTAGTATGGCATGTAGTTCCAGGAGCAGAACAACTTTAAATTTATTTTAATAAATTCAAAGTTATATTTTCTAACTTTAGTTGATTTCCATTCTGAATTTAATGTCATAAAATTTCAATAGACTACTAGAAAATCTAGAAAAGTGAGAATATCATTCTATAAATACAATTGACCCTTAGAAATTTTAATTTACATTTTATTTATAAAAGGTATTATGGAGTCATCACTGGTTGTTTGATTGTCCATCATTATGGAGAAAAGGATGAGAGTTCAGCAGAGTGTTTTGACATTTGCAAAGAAAGAGAGAAATATCCAAACGATCACCATGGAAATAAAAGTAATTGGTTTTACTGCATTACCACTGGAAATGCCATAGATTTATATTGGTGATGTGGACCCCACAGTGGTAGGCCACTTCATCAATTATGCGGTTCGAATAACATGTGTGTTCATCTGAGCTGTCCAATTTACAATGAGAAGAAAGATATTAAAACAAAAAAATGGAATTTTGTTCATGCAGTCTTCAACGATCTTGGCTTCTATATTACTTCCATCATTCTTCCTAGTAACTTTGAAGCAGATTTACATACTGAATTCCCAGCCTTGTGTGAAACTCTATAACTTTTGTTTTTCTGATGATTTTGGAAATTTATCTGCAAGTTGATCCATTTTTATTTGTTGCATGATCTGATGAACTTGTATTATGTATTTATGTGTTTTGAATGACTATGAAACATTGGGTTTTTGCTTAATGCTGTTGCAAACTTATTGTTTACCAATATCTTTATTGTCATTCAGGCTGATTTTTCAACCCACATGTGAGGGTTGACTTGTTTAACTCTATTAATCCAGAAGCTTTCAATGATATAGAGTTTTCTAGGATCTTTAAGATGATTCTAGAATCTTATGCATGCTTTTAGGCTATTCTAGAAGCCAATGGATCCTACTAGAAGCATGTGGGTATTTCTAGATGTTCTGGAAGGTGTGGAAATCTTCTATAGAGGGAGGTCTCTAGAAGCTTCCAAGGAGATTTATAAAAGGAGTTTCCTGCCTCATCCTGAGGGGGAATCCTGGAGAGAATTCTAGAGAGAAACCCAGAGCACATAGTAGTTTGCATCTTTGTGAGGATAATTGTTAGAAAGCTTGGCGATCCAAGCTAAGATAATTGGAGAGTTGGAGAAGAGTTGGGGACAAAATACGATCTTGAAAAGAGGATTTTGTGAGGAGGAAACACCTAGTGTGTATCTTCTTGTTGGCTTGTCCCTTTGGCGAACATTTTCTCTTTTCTCCATTGTATTTGCTGTTTTGGACCTCCATTGTGAAGATTAATCATCCCATTCAAGAAGGTTGTTTTTCTCCACTCAATGTCTGGGGTTTGCTTACTCTCATGCCTATACTCTTGGTTGATTCTTGAGGGTGGTTTAATACATATTTTAGGCTCCATTAAGTCAAGATCCTCAAAGCCACCTCTGACTTGTGCAAGCTTAATTCCTTGGAAAACAGCTGTTGATATGGCTATATATTCTGCTTCTATGACGATCAACTGATCAAATGTTGACAAAAAATGAATGACATAAGTGTTGTGGTCTTTTGGTCATCATAGCCACCTTGTGATCACTATCACTGTAACCTTCTAGTAACTATTATCATCTCTTATAGCACATTCCAAGGTCCATTGTGGCTTTAACATATCTTAAAATCCTCTGACTGCTGCTAAATGATTGGAGTTAGGATATTCCATGTATATGATCAAGAAATCAACATCTTATGTCAGATCAGGTTGGGTGTGGGTAAGATGACTGAGGCTTACAAAGATGCTCCCGTACTTAGAGGAGCCAATGGGTGTAATCTTGTCACCTTTGAAGTTTTGTACAATTTCAAGTGGGTGCCGGATTATGCTCTAGCATTGAGTTATTTTACATAATCTTCAGAGTATATGTTTTTTGATGCAGATTGATTTTTCTGGACTCTTGGGTAACCTTGACTCCTAGATATGAACTCAGTAATCCAAGATCACTCATGTCAAAGTTGTCGTTCATCTCCTTCTTGAAAGCCTCAATGTGACAACCTCCCAAGTCCAGTAAATCATGTTGTTGACATTTACTCCTACCAACATATAATAGAGGACGCAATCTAGTCTTGCCCATTTGTATGACCTGCCTTCGCTTCTGAAGAAGCATCAAATGGGAAGACCTCATATAGACTAAAGGTTCCTAACTGCTTTGGGTAAAATCCTTTAAAACCAAAAAGTTGACCAAATTTTTATACCAAGCATGTGGAGCTTGTCTAAGTTCATATAGAGCCTCTTTCAATTTGAGAACTTGCTCTTATTTTCCCTAAGGACTGAAACATTTTGGTTTCTTTACATAGACTTCTTCCATGAGTTATCAATTCAATAAAACTAAATTCACATCTAAATGATGCATTTCCCAACCTCCATGTGCAATTAAACTTTTGAGCACTCAAAAGTATCCATTATTCCTATAGGGGCAACACTTCTCCAAAATCTATTATAGGTCATTGTACATATCCCTTAGGAACTAACCTGGATTTATGCCTCAGCATATCCCCATATGGACTTCTATTCTTTTTGAATACCCATTTAAACCTACATGCTTACAGTCTTTTGGAAGAGAATCCAGACTCCCATGTCTGATTTTTTTTCGAATGGCTTCAGTTTATTCCTTCATATATTGCCTCCATACAGCCTCCTCTTGTGCCTCTTAAAAGGTGAACAGTTCTTCTATGGAGATGAGCTGCAACATCTCAGGTGGAAGATGTAATATTTAGTAATCTGTTTAAAATTGGCGAATGTCTCTATACCTTTCAGGTGTTGTTTCAATCTCAACTTTCTCCGTCCCTTCAGTGGACTATACTATTAGGGTGATCTCTTTGACATGACCACCAAATGACCTATTAAATCAGATTGAGTTCATATATTGAATATTACCTCTGCTGTTCAGAATGTTCATAGTTCTCCAGTCCCAACAGCTTTCTTCTCCATGATCACATCTCTATCGATAAGAAATCTGAATGCTTTGGATCCTAACTCATAGCCCACAAATACCATTAGGTTACTTCTATCACCAAATTGTTTAGACACTCTCCAAATGTCTTGATTTGAACTAAAAATGCAAAGACTCGTAGATGACTTATGCTAGGTTCGATCTAGTCCACATCTGGTAAGGTGTCAGTCTATCAAGTTTTTATGGTGATCTATTTTGAAGATACAAAAGTTGTGTTGACAGCTTTTGCCTAGAAATCTTATTCAAGTAATTTGCCTTTTAGAATACGCATGGCCATAGACTTGAAATGCCACTATCCATGAAATAAGCTGTGAATTCTCCGTATATAAACTCTCCATCTCTATCCGTTCTGAAATTCATAGTCTTCAGGTTCTTCTCAGTTTCAGGAAGATTATTGAATCTTTTAAAATGCGCTAAAAGCTTATAATTTTTCTTTCATAAATGGAATCTACATCAAATTAGGGAAGGTCGTCCAGTCCAAAAATTTGCACACTTGGGCCAATTGTTTCGGTCACACCAAATCCATTGTGTGATGAGGAGTTACAAAGAAACTCGCCAGCTGATGTGGACCAGTAGGGCTATTAACAAGAGTAGATAGTAATAATCAAACATGTACCCCTTATACTCATTAGAGAATAGAATAGGATTCAATATAAGTTTCAACATAGATAGGATTCAACTTAAGGGTACGTGCGAGATGATCAACTACAAATAGATAATGGTACAGGTTTGAATGTTTTGTCAATTGGTTCTTCAAAAATTACTTCATCTAATAGGATATTGTATTTAAAAGATATTCTGCATGTACGTGACATTACAAAGAATTTGCTATCTGTCCATAAATTCACGAGAGATAATAAAATTTTCATTGAATTTCATGATTTTTATTGTCTTGTGAAGGAAAAAGTAACCAATCAGACTCTACTCAAAGGGACATTTAGAAATGGACTTTACCATCTTGAGAATCCAAATGAATTTCATGTGTGAACCTTGAAATTTAGCAAAATCTTGCAAGCTTCCTTTTTTCGCTACTGAGCATATCTCAAGTGTTTAGAAATGATTTATTATGATCTATAGGGTCCTTCTCCTGTGCTTTCACATTCAGCTTTTTATTATTATGTTTTTTTAATAGATGATTTTTGCAAGTATACTTGGATTTATCCTCTTAAGAAGAAAAATGATATTCTTCCTACTTTTATTGAATTTCATGATCAAGTAGAAAACCCATTAAGTTCCAAAATTCAATATTTACAGTCTGATTGGGGAGGAGAATTGATGTAACATGACGGTCAGAATTGACTCACCGTGTAATGTCCGGCGAATGGACTCTTAAAAAAAAACGATGACCTGATGTGAAATTTGAATTGAGGATTCGAGAAAATACTAACGAGAAAGTATATCGATCGTCGAATGATCCGAGACGTAGATAAGCAAACGACACAAGATGGGTCAAGTCACTCCCAATAACCCGTGTGAGCGGGTCCCGAGAAGACGAGTGGGGAACAATCTCATCCAAGAGCGTCCACACCGTCAAACGTAGCCGTTCAGTCCGGCACCGTCAAGATATTCTCTAAAACAAAATATGGTAGATATTCCTAAAAATTCACGTTTAACTCACTCAAGGCGATGAGCAATCTAGAGATCGTCACTGAAAGAGATAAATAACGCCGTAAAATAAAGGGGATAGAGTTGATGACCTGTGAGCAGCTGCCTGGTTGCGGGCGACAAAGGAGGATCTTTCCGTGGTTCAACAGGATGGCATTTGTTAACAGGCTTCACACAAGAGTAATCTGAGTTCTCCTCTTCCGAGTCTCAACAGTCAATTCCGTCGAGCAAATTAATGATATTCGATATTCGTCGGGATTCGCCCGATTTAAGAGGGAAATCCCAAAATTAGCGACCGTAAGCTGGAAAGGCGCTCAATTATCTTCCAAGGACACCAATCTCTCCTTTTTTTGTATCTTTCTTGTACGATATGAGAGTGACGGTGAAGAGTAACCCGTAGTGAATTTAAGCTTGAAAATAACACGCAGTTCACGACCAGACACGGCGGAAATCAGCGGTCGGCAGGGAGGGAGAACAAACCGTAACCTCTGATCCCTTGATCCTTGAAGTGTCAGAAGGCCGCCGAATTTTCAAACTCACCCACGTCGTTCTACAGATCGATCAGAGCGTGCAAAATTCTGCAACGGCGGGAGATTCTGAGGGAAGTGCCGATGATTCTTCCTCTGGTCAGCGTAAGGGTAGACGAGCGATCAACTCCACCACGGCGATTTACCAGTCAAACTCTCACAGATGCAATCTGGAAGATTTTTGAAATCGCCAGGAAGAAAGGCCAGTGTCTGCTCCGTCGACGACTAAAGATCCAATCGTCACCAATGCACACGATCTTCCTCTTCTTTTTTCTGTATGACAATCAACTCTTCTTCTTCTTCTCGACAAGGTAGATGATGAACAACCAAAATAACTGCCAATCGACTGAAAACGAGATCTGGAGTTCAGAGACAATACAATAATTTCTTCCCCCTCCACGTCCACTCTTCCCTTCTTATATTGGGGAAGTGGTAGTTGTGGAGAGGGTGGGCCTATTGGGGCCCTCCTCTGTAAGGGAGAGCCTATTGGGCTTCCCTTAAGAGGATTCTTTAGGGGGAGAAGAAGCCCAACATGGATTTCCTCCCCCTAACGATGACACTTAAACGTAATTAAAATAAAACACGCACGAGGGGAATCCGGTGCTCACGCAGGAGGGGCCTCTCGATAATCCAAAGACGACAAAAGAAAGAAAGAACATAAAAATACACGACGCAAAGCGATAAGACAATATCAATTCTCAAGCTTGGCAGTGAAATTGTAGATTCTTCACGTCTGCTCGAGCTTCACGACATGGCTGGCGCCGGATCGGGGCGTGGTCGACTGGATGGTCCTCCATCAAGAATTACAATCTCTCAATTCCTATTTGAAATCGAAAGGCATTATTCATAGGGTATCTTGTCCTTATACACCTGAACAAAATGGAAAACATCGTCATATAATTGAAGCTTCACTTGCATTGTTAACATGACAAGATATTTTTGGGATGAGGCAGTTGCCACATCTTTTTTCCTTATTAATAGTTTGCTGACGCCAATACTGAAAAATAAGTGTCCATATGAAATTTTGTTCAAAACTTTACCTGATTATACATTTTTGAAAACTTTTGGCTACATGTGCTATCCAGGTTTAAAATCGTATGCTCAAAACGAACTTGAAGACAAAACATAGACATGCATTTGTTTGGAATACAGCTCGATGCACATTGGGTACCGGTGTCTTTCACTTCAATCAGGTAAGCTTTATATTTCACGTCATGTAGTAATCTATGAAGATTCTTTTCCATTTAAGAAAAATAAAATGACTCTCCAAAAGGAATTTTAGGTCATCATCCGAAAAAGTTTTTCATCCTGATACAACTTCTATTCCCCTATAAAAAATGTATCAACTGATATGATATCACCAACAGATTCCTCAGTTTCTCACTCAGCATCTGATCATATTCACGATCCAATGTCTTTTGAATCAACTGAAAGTCTCAACACATTGTTGACTCTTCCAATTAACAACATATATAAAGACTATCATGTTATAAAAATCCCAAAAATTTCAGAAAATCATTATAAAAATAGATTTAACCATTTTCAGCTTGATGACATGCAAATAAGGTGATGTGGCGCACTCACGTCCACTCATTTAAACCAAAAGAAAAAAAGAAGAAATAAAAAGAGGGTGACATGGCACGTTGACGCGCCGCCACATCATCCTTGAGATAGGTTTTTTAAACCATTTTCCTTTGTTTTTCTTTATCCTTTTTTCAGGTACACGTGGCATGGAATACGAAAGGCGCCCATATGGAATATGATAAGCGCAGAATATCTAGCGCTTTGACTTCTCAACGGGCACGGCAAATGATGATGACTACGAGGCGAGAGAATATTTCAAGGGCTAGGATTTCTTCAACTTCAAACGGCCATAATTTTTGATCTACAACTTCGATTGAGCTGAAATTTTCAGCACTGCTTTGTCTTCCCCACACATTTCCATCCATGCCCTCTGATCTATAAATAGAGGTCTGGATCATTGTGAAATTGATCTTAAACTTGCTTTCTAGTTGTGTGGGCTGATTGAAAGATAGTGAATTTTGAGATCCATCAAGTGTGTTCTTGGTGTCTTGGGTGTGTGGGAAGAAGCATAAGAGAAGAGGGGGAGCTTACCGGTACTTACAAATCACCATGATCCTGGCGGAGCGTAAGATCTAAGGTAAGTGTGCTCGCCTAATGTTGTTTCTCTCCCAACATCATCGTTATGATAATGATAGTTTTTTATCAAATTTTCATACATCGCCATTATCTGGTCTCTATCTTTATCATCATACCATTCACGCATTCGATCACTATAGTATCCGTCGCACCATCCAACTTATTACTTTAACACTTCGCGTAATTCTACTTATATTTCCTCGATATCACTATCTCATCTATTCTATTATTGTATTTATCTCTTGTCATACTGATAATCATTATAGTGAGAAAATTAAATCCTTAATATCGTTTGCTGTGGAGATGATCCGTATTCATCACTTACTAAGTATTCTTAAGTACGATTAAATATATTTTTATTGAATAATCTGAATTACCAACGACAAATTGGACCCCTAAAATTGAGATTATCAATTGGCTTCGTCGCCGGGGAACGGTGGCCATTAGAGATTTATTTTCTTTCTAGTGATTTTTTTTCATATACTAATATCTTCAAGGGTAATTCAGTATGTGAAGGATGAGGAAACCATCATTCTCAGGTATGAAATTTTTTCTTCCTAATGCCGAAGATAACTCTTAGATATCATTTTATAAATTTCTGTTCGATAGCATAGTATGATTTCAAATCTTCCTAAAAGAACTTATGAATTTCATGAGAGGAGATATGAGAGAAATTTTGATCTACATTTACGTGAACCTTTTCAATCCTCTCGACAAAATTTTATCGATGTCCTTGGTTATTTTAAAAATCATGAAACTTATTTTAGTCATCATCTTCAATCTTGTCATAATAGCCGAATGCATGAATATTCTAAAATTAGGATAATGATTATGCATCAATTCAAAATAAAATTCCACAACTTGATGATTCGTATGAAAGTGATCAATATTTAATAGAATGTTTTAAGAAGAACAACGAGGAATTTAATATAAATGTATATTCAGAATGGGAATACTTCATAATATGGTTAGAAATATATTTCCTGAAATCGACATTTACGAGAAAGGAGAGTATTTTAAAAAAATTATGATTTTTTTACAAGTTGTCATTTCTTTATTGCAGAGATTGTTTGAAGAATGTACTAACAATGAGAATTTTTATTTCATAAGAAAAATGAAAAATATAAAAATGGAGATTTGTTTTGCTAAACCATATTCATATAGTTGTAAAGAATCAGATGAGGACTACTTTGAAGAAGATTTGTTTGAATGTAATACAAGCAAATGTGTTGAGATTTCTAACCATGTGGTTTGATAATGAAATTTATATTCCAAGTGCTATAATCTCAAATGAAGAAAACAAAGTTTTTGAACATAAATATGAAATTATTTCATATCCTTTTGTTGAAACTTTTAACGTTCAAATTCAACTTTTAGATGTTCCTTCCATGGATAAAATTTATGAAAATGATATATGTTCAACAAAAGAATATTTTGATGAAGATATTTTATGCCCTTTTGGTGATACTTATAATATTCAGAGGTTTTTTGTAAATGTTCAGGTTGAAAGTGAAGAATGCCCTTTTGATAATGTTTCTCAATTCCATGTTGATGATGCCTTTTATTTTAAAATGGATGAATCCTCTAGAAATGATATGAACTCACATGAAGGAAAAGAAGATTTTCAAAATGAAGATGAAAATGCTTGTGTTAATACTTGTGATTTTCAAATGTTATTTTTTGATTATCAAAATGCTATTTGTATGGATGAATATCATGGGAAAGATACATGCTTAAGAAAAGATGAAAATGAGGATCCACATAATTCATATAATTCTGATGATAATTTTGATATTCTGCAATTATTTATGGATAATCAAGATGATACTTCAATTGATCAGTCTTGTGATAAACATCTGAATATAGGTAAAATTTTTGAAGTTTTCGATGAATTTATTTATGAGACACATGATCTTGAAATTCAACTCTAGATTGAGCAAGGATAAGTAACCTTAGAAAAAGGGTTGGAATCAATACAACAGGGAATAACTTTGAAGAATTTTTTTTCATTGATTGGCATGATCATGTATTTGATATCCATTTGAAAAATGTTTTCTTCGAGTATTTATTGAATACGAAGGAACTTATGGTTGAGTTGAATGTGGATAACATATATTTAACATATTTGTGCACATGGGTGTTGATATCCAAATCAGTATCAAAGCCAACCTTGAAATATAAATTTGCGCACATGGGTGTTGAAAATCTCATTGGCAAGATTAATGGTATCATGGTCATGATGGCTTTTGTTTTAGTGGGGCTTCTAGCTTCTTTATTTTCACTAATAATCTCTTCTAGTAATTTTTTTTAAATAATAATTTATGTCTTCTTGCTTTAAATAATTGGATATCACATAGAAAATATGATCTCATCAACTCCCTTTTTAGGTATTTTTTTCTTTTTATCATGAGATTAATATGGAGGATGAAAATATACTAAGTACAAGGATTCACACCAAGAGAGTAACATCAGTCGCATAAGAACCACAGTTTGCAAATTATTTTATCTTTCTCCTTAATTGCTTGCATTAGAGACAATGCATATTTCACGTAGGGGGGAGGAAAAATTTGGTTCCAAAATCTTTTTATTCCTTACATCCTTTCAAGTTGGGGGGTCGCATATAATTTTATGAAATTAATCATGGCCATCTTGGAGAATCACTCACCCCTTGTCCTAGCAACATGAGTATAGAAGTTAGGCTCGTGTAGCGGATCAAATACATCTCTTAATGGTATGAGCCATGGTCTAGATGCATGTTTTTTTCCTCCAAATGGTTAGAATATCTGGTAGGGTGAGGAAAAGACATGAAAATCAAAGGGTTGAAGTGCTATCATCTTAGTGGAATGCCGAGTGAGCCTCCCATCATCCACCCCCAATGAGCGAATTATGTCTAGAGTTTTTAATCTCCACAAAGTGAATCTCTCTTGAGATAAAAATGGTCATATTTTACTTCCTTAATCACATAATCACCTTTCCTTGAGCTACCTTGAAGCACCTTTTTGAAACCTATATGTGTATCTTATTTATCCATTTTCCCCAGCTTCCCTTACCATTAATCCAATTTCACTCATTCTTATAGGTGCCCATCTATTCCCTGCTAGTTCTAGATGCTTATGATATGCTTACTCCAAGTTTCTTCTACTCTTCCTTTTGTAATATCGCCCTCTTATGATATCTTTTCCTTTGTATATGTCTGTCTATTTATATATACGTCCTCTCTTCTGAGTTTATCTTCATTGTACTAGCATGGGATGCATATAATGCTGTGTATTTGATCAACCATTATCTATTCTCATAGTAAGCTTCCATTTATGTTCAACCATGTTTGAAAAAAAGAAAAAAATAAAAAAAATAAAAAAAAAATAAAATAAAAGAAAAATTTACAAAAAAAGAAAAAAATAGTTACAAAAGAAGAAGAAGAAGAAGAAGAAGAAGAAGAAGAAGAAGAAAAAGAAGAAGAAAAAGAAGAAGAAGAAGAAGAAGAAGAAGAAGAAGAAGAAAATATGTTATGGGGTTTCTTGTTATCTTGGAAGCATCTATTTTTGCTCTTTATGGATGTTGATCAAATTATCATCCATGCTTAGTCAATATTCTCAATCTTCACTTATTTTCTCATACAATTGAGGTGTCATCTACTCTTTTCATCTGTCATGGGAGTAAGCTATCTAAGTATTCTAAGCCCACCATTCATCCTTGACATACCTTTCACCCATTCTTTTGAGCCATCCCACGTTCTCTTCTCTCTTTACACATAGTTAGATAGCAGCCTCGTCACACGTGATTTCTTGATACACAATTGATATTTTGTGTTTATATGAGAAGTGAATAATGACTATCTCTTACTCTAAAGAGGGAGCAAACTTAGTGGGGAGCCATCAAATTTGTGAGTGAGTGATGAGAGAAAGTGAGGGAAAGCATTACCTAGATTATAGTATCATACCCGACGAGAAGTAGGCTTCACTCCTCATGACCACTAGCTCTTTCCATAATCACAAGGGAGCCTCTCATATGCATTCTATCATTACATGGGTATAGTCGTACTTAGAGGTGTAATTGATATCATAATGACTTCAAGATCAAGTTGTTAGGACTATAAGGTGAAGGGATTTTAAATGCCATTGCTAAGGGACTAGCGATAACTTAAGTTGGGGGGGGGGGTCTGATAACATGCATGTTTAGCGCTTGAATATGATCATATTTACATGTATATTTGTATTAAATCACTCATATTTGCATGTTATCAAGCTTAAAATGATTAAATCTATTTTATAGTGATTTTCTGAATTTTCTGCATTTTTTGGGATTTTTCTAACAATAAATTCTAAAAGAATATAACTTTTGAGACATAATATGATCTTTCTGGAATTGTTCAACATTAAATTTGTAAAGATATGATTTTTCTAAGTTAATATATATATATATATATATATATATATATTTATACATATTTTTTGGGCTTTCATATTATTTAATACGAATTTTAAAGTATTTTGGCTTTTTGTTGGCACAGGGTGACCTGGCGCGCTCACGTCCACTCATTTAAAACAAAAAAAAGAAGAAATAAAAAGAGGGTGACGTGGAGCGCTGACGCGCCGCCACATCATCCTCGACAAAGGTTTTTTTTAGATTTAATCATTTTAAGCTTGATAACATGAAAATATGAGTGATGTAATGTAAATATAAATGTAAATATGATAATATTAAAGCGCTAAACATGCATGTTATCAACCCCTGAAAAAGATGTCCTATTAAAAATATGAGATCTTACAGATTTATATGAACAAGAATCAAAAGATGATCAACTACAAAATCATGTTCATCCAAAAGAAATATTTTTTTGTTCAAACAGGTATCCAATACCATAATGTTTGAATATTTGCAAGTCAAATATTTCTGAACCAACTTTGTTTACCACTGCATCCAAAGATGAAAATTGGATGCAGGCTATGACATCTGAATTTGATGCTCTTATGAAAAATAAGACTTGGGATCGTGTTCCGTGTGATCTCAATTATCATATCATTCGTTGCAAGTGGGTCTATAAATTAAAATATAAACCTACTGTTGATGCAAATAAATACAAGGCTCAATTAGTTGAAAAAGGATCTAATCAACAATAGAGTTTTGATTTTAATGAAATATTTAGCCCGGTTGTTAAATACACTACCATCCATTTGATGTTATCCATACCAATTAGCAAAAATTGGAAGATACATCAATTAGGTGTATCTATTTCTTTCCTTCATGGTGATCTACATGAAACAATTTTCATGGAACAACCAGCAGGATTTAAAAATAAGCTACATCATCATGTATGTTGTCTAAACAAATTCTTATATCGTTTAAAACAATCTCCATAAACATGGTTTACAAAACTTACCTCAAAACTACAGAAACTTGGCTTAGTTGGTTCAAAACTGACACATCATTATTCTGTAATCTACATCCTAATCCTCTTTTTATCTTAATCTATGTATATGATATCCTGATTATGGGTCCTAATACTCTTGGTATTATTGCTCTTGTTAGTCATTTGCATTCTGAATTTGCAATAAAAGACTTAGGACCTGCCCATTATTTCTTAGGAGTTGAATTTGTTAAACATTAGGATGGATACTTTCTAACCCAATAAAAATATATTTTTTCTATTCTTAAAAGGACTAACATGGACAAATGCAAACCTTTGTCTACTCCTTGTCTTTCTTCAGAATCTTTTGACTTAAATACTCCACTTACTGATAGTATCATCTATAGACAAATGGTTGGTGCTCTCCAATATCTTACTCTTACACGTCCAGATATTGCATTTGCAGTCAACAAAGCTAGTCAGAAAATGCACTCACCAACGATCGGCGATTGGCAATCCCTTCAAACATTTCGTTAGATACCTAAAGGGTACTATGTTTCACGGTCTTCTTATTCATAATGATTCATGTTTAGCTTTAAATGCCTTTAATGATGCAGACTGGGCAGGTAATAAAGTAGATAGAATATCAAGAAGTGCACTCCTTCTGTACATAAGTAAGAATCTTATATGTTGGAGTTTGAAGAAACAGCCGACGGTTGCACGGTTCAATCACTTCTCAAAGAGATTCAAATTTAGCAAGAACAAAATCTGGTCCTATGGCTGATAACATAGGAGCAACTTATCTGGAAGCAAACCAAGTTTTTCATGCGAGAACTAAACTTATCAAAATAGATTTCCATTTTGTTCGTGACCTGGTTGCTTCCGAAAACATTCAAGTAAAGTTCATCAAAGGAGAGGAGCAGCTCGCGGATGCCTTGACAAAACCACTTGAAAGGGGGAGATTTTTACTTCAAAGATTCAAGCTTAACGTCTGCGAGTGGCCAAAGAAACTTCTCAGCCAACATAGTCCAATAGGGCTATTAAAAAGAGTAACCAGTAGTAATCAGACATGTACCACTTATACTCATTAGAGAATAGAATAGGATTCAATATAAGTTTCAACATAGATAGGATTCAACATTGATAGAATTATACATAGAGAGGATCCAACGGTTAGGATTAGTTCAAACCATAGCCGTTATACTTGTTATAACGGCTTCGATTTAATAAAACAAACACTCACATCCAATGGTTAGGATTAGTTCAAACCATAGCCGTTATACTTGTTATAACGGCTTCGATTTAATAAAACAAACACTCACATCCAATGGTTAGGATTAGTTTGAACCATAGCCGTTATACTTGTTATAATGGCTCTGATTAAAACACATTAACTATATAGTATAATTATAAACCTTATAAATAAGAACCAATGTTAAGACATTTTCACGATCAATGAGAATACAAACATCTTAACGCCTTTTACGGTGTCCTCTCCCTCTCTCTCTCTCTCTTTTCTCCTCTCTCGTCTTTTCTTTCCTTCTTCTGTTTCTTTCTTGATCTTGAGCGAGAGCAAATCTCTACAGTCCGGTGAAAATTTGAGCAGAAATTTGCATTGGACGTCGCAAAAAATTTGCACAAATGATTGAGGGAGGGAGGGAGAGAAGATTAAGAGAGAGACAATATTAAGGTAGAGGTAGAGAAATGCGATAGAGAAAAATAGAAAGGGAGAGAGAGGAGAGTGACATAGAGAGAGCGAGAGAAGAGTAAGCCAGAGAGAAATATGAGCAAGCAAGTGTGAGAGAAGAGTAAGCCAGAGAGAGAGAAGAGCGAGCAAGAGTGAAAGAAGAGCAATAGAGAGGGAGAGAGAGGAGCGAACAAAATAAGAGCAATAGAGAGAGAGAGGAGTGAGCGAGGGAGGAGAGAGAGATACAATAGAGAGGAGAGCAATAGAGAGAGAAAGAGAGGAGCGAGACTGCCAAAGATGGAAAGAAAGCAATTGAGAGAAGAGAGAGAGAGGAGTGAGAGAGGGAATGAATGCTATTGTGAAAAGAGAGAGAGGACTGAGAGAGGGAATGAAAGCTATTGAGAGAAGAGAGAGAGAGGAGCGAGAGAGAGGGAGAGAGGTGTAGGGAGAAGAGAGAGGAGAGAGAGGAAGAAAGGGAGCGAGAGAAAGCTAGAGCGAGAGGAGCAATGAGATAGAGTTGAGGCAGACAAGAGCTCGAGATAGAGATAATAAAGATCAATCTAGAGAGTGAGGGAGAGAAAAGCGAGTAAGCAGATAATAACCGAGAGAGAGGGAGAGAAGGGAGAGTGAGTTAAAGAGAGAAGAGCAAGACATCATGTGAGCGAGAGAATAATGATCGAGAGAAGAGAGGGAGGGAAGAGATGGGCTGCGAGTGTGCGAGAGAAGAATGATCAAGAGAGAGCGGGAAATAGAGAGAGACACTTGAGAGAAAAAGAGCGAATACATTATTTTTCCAAAAAAATTGGACAGAGCCGCACATTCGCACCAAACAGGCTCTGTGCAATGCGCGGTGTGATTTGTCTGGCAAGTGTCCAATGTGCGGTTCATGTTAGATCCGCAGGAGTCTTGCATCGATTCTCAAGGATGATGAAGATCATACATGAATGTAAATCAATGTAAAACATACTCGATCCATCACGTCTTCTCTAGTTGAATAGAACAAGCTTGAGGGGAGGCCTTTTGGATCAATACCGGATGACTTCCTGAAGTCTCTCTGAGTAATGGGATGCTCAGGAGAAAAGCCAATTGCCTTATGACCCAAGAACCTGGCCCCTATTTATAGGAAGAGGAGATACTTAAGCCTCTTAAGCATGTCTTAATTAATCCCATCATTATAATTAAGACAAGTTTAGCCTCTACACAATTAATTACCACACTTATTGTTATAAATGTCTTAATCCTGTCATTAAGTGAATCACATATGAAGTGGGATTTATAACTGATAGCTTAACAATATGCAATTATATACATACATATTTATAATTGTCCACAGATTAAGAAATTAATCTAACAGTTCAAAGTTCAAACTGGACACACATTGCACCATTATCATACCGGTCGCATGAAAAGATCTTCCCCCTATCAAATGTGAGAAATAATCAATTAACATAAAGCAATACTGATGGCGTAGCCCTCAACTTATCTAGTTATTTTTTTGTTTTTCTAAGTCTAGGTTAAAATTTCCTGTTTCCACTTAGGGTTTTTCCTTTGTAACCCAAGGGGCCAATGCATAGGACCCCTAGGGTAAGAGCAAGAACAAGTCCATTTGAATTTTTGGAAAAGAACGAAATCCCGTCCCGTTTCCGTGTGAGAAGAAGAGAGAAAAGAGGGTGAGAGAGAGTAGGGCGGAACGGAACGGGGCCGACTTGGCCACCCGTCCCGTTCCGCCCCCCCCCTCCTGTTCCGTCGGCCTCACCCGACGAAACCCTAGGCGGCCGCAGCCGTCGCCGCCGCAGCCGCCGCGGGGATCCTGGGTCTCAACCCCGTCGCCCGCCCACGGGGCCGCCCCCACCTCGCGGAGCCGCCGCCGCTGCCGCGTGGGAGTGCCGCTCGCCGCGCGGCACAGCCGCCTGCTGCTCGGGGACGCCGCCCTCGCAAGGGGAAGCCCCGCCGCACGGCCAGCCGGCCGCCGCGCGGGACAGCCCCGCCGCAAGGAGCAGTCGCCCGCCGCGCGGGGCAACCGCCCGCCGCGCTGGGCAGCCGCCCGCCGCGCGGGACAGCCCCGCCGCACGGGGGTCGTCACCCGCCGCGCGGGGCAGCCGCCCGCCGCAAGGGGGTCGCCGCCTCGCCGCGCCGCCGCGCCGCCTCGCCGTGCCCCGCGCCACCTCGCCGCGCCGCGCCCCTCGGCTGCCGTAAGTCGCTGTATCGTTCGCCGCCGTATTCGTCATCCGGCTGGCTGGTCCTATCCGCCCACCGATCGTCCTGCCCACCAATGCCTCTACGACGAACGCGTGGGCGTTGACCGAGTGGAGAACGGTCACCCTCGGCTTCTACGAAGTGAGGCCCCGCGCAGGACCTTTCCGGGACACCCACCGACAAGCGGGACGTGCAGTCCAAGATAAACGTCCCCGAGAAGGACAGACGGACCCACGCTCCCGCCGCATCAAATACTTGTTACCTCCCCATGTAGATGGAGTAATGTTATAAAGACTAATGTCTGAAATTTTAAATGCCCAAACCTTTCATTTTAGAGCCATGTAGTTGACCTTGAGTCTATTGCAATCATGCATTTTATAGTGTTCAACTTCAGCAAATACGAGCACCCCTTGATTTCTTTACCTTAGCCAGCAAGTTCCCCCGTCTATCATAGATCATCAGTCTTGCAGCTTCCATCGCCATCCTGTAACCCTGCTCATATAACTGCCCAAGGCTTAAAATATTCGATTACAGTTTTAGAATGTAAAGAACATTAACCAGAGTCATTGTTCCGCCATTTTCACGTTGCCGAATAATGTCCCCTTTTGCGTGAATCTCCACTCTAGATCTATCACAGGATTTTACTGTCCCTGACACAAACTCCTTTAAGTCATGGAACACCTTCTTACTTCCAGTCATGTGACTGCTAGCACCAGTATCCAGATACCACATTTCTTCTTCAGTTGAGTCACATTTCTTCTGCAGGACATCTTCATCTTCCTTGATCGCCGTCAGCAAGGCCCATTCATTCTTCTCCTGTATGTCAGCCAGGTTTGCTATTTCCTCTTTGTCTGCTCTGCATTCAAAACTGTAAGGCCTACACTTGCCACAATTATAACATTTTAATTTTGACTTATCTCGTGGTTGCTTTTAATCTTCATCCCCAGGGCCACCATCAGATCTTCACGACCATGTCCTCTTCCACCACTGCTCCCCCTTCCATGTCCATGGAAAGCTTTAGTCTTTTCTTTGTTCTTTGATTTCGATTAGTTCTGCGCTCCCCTCAACATTCTTTATAATCCTTCTTGATCTCACCACAGCTCTGATACCAACTGACGGAAAGAAGGGAATGAATTTTGGTAGAAAGTTTTCTCATTCACAAAGAAAAAGAAAGAAAGATTCAGACTGCCACACTGGAAAGAAAAAATGTTTGTTATATAGCATTACCATTGGCTATGCCAAAGATTTATACAGTCGATGTGGCAGCCACCGTAGCAGGCCAGTTGACCGATGGCGAGTTCAGATGACATTTCATGTGTTCATCTGAGTCGTCCAATTTACAGTGAGGGAAAAATAGATCAAAACTCTTGGGGTTTGTCAGCCCCCCCATTACGAGAATGTGAAGAGAGGGGGGCTTGACTAGTCAAGCCTCAATAAGGGAGGGGAATATGAAAAGGGTGAATCCTCCCCTCTTGTCTCTTTGTGGGGAATATGAAAAGGCTTGTTTTGGGGAATATGAAAAGGCTCAAGGCTCTTCATATTCCAGACCTTTCATATCCCTGAACATGTAACTGGTCCTCTATATATATAGAGGGCAAACCTGTTTTCAATGGATATGCATATGAGTTTTCTGTTCATTCTTCTTGTCTCTTACTCTCTTCCCCTCTCTCTCTCTCTCCCTTGGTTTGTCTTCATCACTCCTTGGTGGTCACTCCCTTGGCTTGGGAGTTGAAGGAGTTGCTCTGCTGCACCACACGAGAAACCAGTGCCCTGCACCGAAAGCCTTGGACGTTGACGTCACGCCGGTGACGTAAAGAGGTTCTTGTTATCTGTCTCTATATGCAGACACATTTATCTCGCCAAGTTGATTCCGCATTTCTACCGTAGCATCTTGGGTCGTTGTTTTCGTCAACGAGTTTCAACAAAAACAAAAAAAAATGGAATTTTGTTCGTTCGGTCTCCAATGATCTTGGCTTCTAAATTTCTTCCATCATATAATACCATATGAAGAACCAAGAAAAGAAAGAAAAGAAGAGAGAAGAAGAAGAAGAATGCAGCAAGAAATTCAAGACAAGTTTTATTCACAATCTTCAGCGAGCGTCGTACAGGTCAGTTGTATTGATAGAATTCAATAACGATTCTGTTATCCTAACTACCTTTAATGTTGACCGCTAGATGTATCCTTACTGTATTCGATCCTAACTACGTTTAATATTGACCATTAGATGTGTCCTAAACTATGTTCGATCCTGGCTGCTATATGAGTCGTCAACTAGATTTAATCTAGCCACTAGATCTTGGTTCGCTCAGTGGGAACTCGTTCATTTATGTTTGGTGAGTATTTTATGTGCGTTCCGATGTCTCGTTAGGCGGCTAGTGAGCTATTTGAACACTGCTTGATTGTCTTGTTTATGACTGCTACCAAGACTCGCAAAGAAAAGTCTTCTCAAGTCGTTAGCTCCTTCATGCGGGACACATTGTCCATTGTATTTGTTTCAGTGCTATCCAATAAAGTACAGTCATAAATGATTTCTCATCCGACAAGTCGATGCAAGAACAAAAATCATTTTTTTATTGTAAACTTTCGCGATTGACTGCTGAGGTAGGGAAGAAGGCCTGGCATCATCTTTTTTACTCCAACTTGGCATATGGACAAAATTTTTCCACCAAAAAAAATTTAAGTTCCAATCTAGTTTCCATCTTTATCGGAAGAACATTTTTCTCGGTTGATGACGGTCGGACCGTCGGCCAAAAATCTTCTATTGCATTTCTGCCACGTTTTCCTGATCCAGTTTGAGGTGCTAGACGCTTCAGTCGAAGGGTCCTTGTGACGTGGCGAAAGAAGCACCTTGTCCATCCATGTACAGATTCTTGTGGACGTATCTACTGGCAACGTCGCCACTACAAAGCGCTGCGCAATTCACCACTTAAACTTCTCCAAAGAGAGAGAGAGAGAGAGAGAGAGAGAGAGAGAGAGAGAGAGAGAGAGAGAGAGAGAGAGAGAGAGAGAGAGAGAGAGAGAGAGAGAGAGAGAGAGAGAGAGAGAGAGAGAGAGAGAGAGAGAGAGAGAGAGAGAGAGAGAGAGAGAGAGAGAGAGAGAGAGAGAGAGAGAGAGAGAGAGAGAGAGAGAGAGAGACAGAGAGACAGAGAGACAGAGAGACAGAGATAATTTTATTATTCAGTCTCTGTAGAGATTCAGTGTCTGTTTCCGATCATCGTTTATTCGTACAAAAAGATAGCCCGCTGAGGAATAATGACCTCATAAAATTGATTTCTTGTGCTCTGTGAGTTACAGGTGGAGCTGCTCAAGGGCAAATTCGGATTTGACGAGGCATTCAACTACAAGAAGGAGGCAGATTTGAACGTTGCTTTGAAAAGGTCAGCCATCATATTCCCATTCCGTATCTATCCTCGGCCTATTTCCATACCGAACTTCCTAAATACTGGATGGGAGCGATGTGTGGCGTAGTTTTTTTTCCAAACCATTATTAATCCAACCTCACAAAGATCAAGAACACGATTCGTTGGAAAAATACGCGTGATGAAGAGTTTTTAAGGAATGTAGAATCAGTGTTCTTCTATAGACCGTGGAGTTGCTTCCAGCAAATCATGTTTCGTACCTTCTTATAGCAGGAGGGGATGGCTGATCGGAAAACTGAAAATGGATATTTCAGGTACTTCCCAGAGGGCATCGATATCTATTTCGATAACGTTGGTGGGGCAATGCTCGACGCCGTGCTGGCAAACATGAGATTGAACGGGCGGATATCTGCTTGCGGGATGATCTCGCAGTACAATCTAGAGAAGTCAGAGGGCATCCATAACCTCTTCTACCTCGTCTCCAAGAGGATCCGCATGGAGGGATTCCTAATCACTGATTATTTCCACAAGTACCCAGAGTATGAGGACAGGATGGCGCAGTACATAAGGGAGGGGAAGATCTACTACGTCGAAGACTTGGTTGAAGGACTGGAGAACGCTCCCGCCGCCCTTCTCGGTCTCTATACCGGTCGCAACATCGGCAAGCAGGTTGTCGTCGTGGCTCGCGAGTAAGTCAGCTGTCAAAGACAATCGCACCAAATACAAATTGTAACTTATCCAACCGTTGCTTTGTGTTTTTATGGAATACTTTCCTCGTAACCTTTCATTTTCAATCTAGAAATTGCATATACGATGTCACCACAAGTCATATACAACGCAAAAACAAGATTAGTGTTTGCATAAAATGAGATGAGTAAGGTAATCCTATGGTTTGATCAGTCAACCATTAAGATCCACACATCGATCAGCCCTTTCCTTGGTCGAGGTAGGAGTATTGTCTCACACCCACCATGATAAATCGATGCTTCAAATTCAAGTTCTGATGGACTATGTGAAGTCATGAATCTATTCCACTTAGCATATTCCCCTAAATCTGACGACAATGGAAAAAACAAACATGAGAACACTGGAAGGAATGATTATGACCAAAGTCCAAAGAGTGGAACATTCAGCCCTAGTATAATGGAGGGCGGAGGACAGTTCGAGCAGCCATGTGCGTCTAGTGGTGTTCACGGGGGAGCAGACAGTGTGAACAGAGCTGAGTGAGCGATGTCATTCTAGTCTGGCGTGTGAGGATATATACTGTCAACGATAGGTGGTGAAGGCACACTGAAGGAATGTCCCCTTTGTGTCGGCGGTGGCAGAATTGAATAGTAATGACAGTAGAGAGGAAACAGTAGGAAAACTTTTGAGAAGAAAATTCAATTTAAAAAATCATCAAATAATCCATTACAACTCTGGATTATGTAAACCATTTTCAGAGATAGAAAGATAACTGAGATAGAAAAATCACTAAATTTTCTTAATTTTAAAGAAAATTAAGAAATGAAAATCATATAAGTTTGGATCCCAAATGTGGGGTTGATGATGACGACATGGTATGACCCGAATGCCAATCATCTTTTCTAAAAGTGGGGCCATTTCTTCAAATGGTGGGGATAGGGCGTTTGCCCTCCATAGGTGCTTAACGTCATTTGTGTCCCAAGAACCCAGATTATGCCCATCATATAAATGGAATAGATGTATTATCTTCACGCAGCTTACGATACATAATTATAAGTATATGTACATAGAAGAAACTATACAAACCATAAATTCCACAATAAAATCATGAAAATTCATAGATAATCTAAAAAATCAATTATTGTTTGCCATCATATATGATGATGACATAGTAAGAATAATGATTTACATCATCATGAAGGAAGAGAAGATGATGATTCATCATTGTCCTCGTCATATCCATGGGCTATATCACAATGAGGGGGGGACTAAGAAGGGAAAATATTTGATTTAAAATTAATAATAGAATTCAAAATTTCTGTCTCTCCCTCTATTTATCTCACTCAACCCTCTCCCCTCGCGACAAGGATAAAACTTGGCTTTAAACTAGTGCTCTGATTCTTCTTGGGTTTCAGGGCTTTGATTGACTATCTAACACACCCTTTTAAGTAGTGGCATAATTCACTCAATTACAGATTTATTTTTGAAATATTTCTGATCATATGACCTTGTGGGGAACTGATTTCACTTCCACTTTGCTCTTTAGAAGAGCATCTTGAAGACGATTCACATGTCTGGCATCTAGACATCCACACGATCATTGCGATGATGGATATCCTCTTGAACTTCCTCAATCATCCTTGGATATCTACTTGATCTTCTTACTATCCTGTCTCATTATAAAAGGGATAAATCTGAGAAGAGGTGAAGACAGGGGGGCTACCTAGATATGGCAGGCCCAAACACTTTAAATGAGTTTCTCTTTTATTTATGCTTAATTTAAAAGATTTCACAAAAGACCTTAAAACTTAAATATCTCCACCAAAGTCCCTAGACAATCAGTCAAACTTTAAATGTCGAATAGCATGTAGTTTGCTGACCTTATTATTTAACTATAACAGAATGTAGTTTGTTTAATCCAAGTTTTGATTAAACTAAATCAATATGTTAAGTTCTAACTAGTGGGATGAAAAGCTACACATCATACTCTAAAAGATGTATAGTAGTAAAAGTAGTTTCAAATAGAATCTTTACCATCATCGGGTACCATATACTTATAATCTTTCTTACGCATGAGATTTTTGAAGGACTTATGGTCTGGTTAACCGTTGAAACATAATCCATCATCATTGTGAATATTAATGTTTAAAGGTAATCATCGGAGACCGTCTTCTTGAATATCATAACTATCATGGCCATGTATTTTAATGGATCTCATTCATTTAGTCAAACTCCTCCCTTGTCGAGTGCGGGTGATCCTACCTTGACCACTCAATCACCTTTGCGTACTTATTGCTATATATGAGCTACTACTTATTGAAAGCTTGTGATTAGGGACTTGTAAGTCATAATAAAAATATAGTTATCCATCCACAAGATATGTTTGGTGTTTCATGTCTAAGGACTACTTACGTGACTATGGCATGAAACCACATGATTGACATTAAGGTATAATACCATTCAGGAGTTTGTATCGATCAATTAAGGTATAATATCTTTAGAGCATCCACCGTCTGTCCTTAGTGCCTCTATACTAATGGCCAAAAGATCACCCATACTTAACATATAATCATAATGAGATAGTGCCATTCTTTTTGGAAAGGTCAATATATGTCTTAAGTATCCATTGAATAGCAATGTTAGACTACCACACAAGAATACTAATGATTATATGTTTACTTCAATGAACTTAAAAATGATTTGGAAGTTTTGTCTTGGTGACCACTTAATATCCAGAAATTTATAGGTTACTGTTTTAGATATCATGGACGGTACTCATTTTTAATATGCAATGATATTATAACACTGCGCATTCAATATATATATATATTTGTTTTCAAGGATTAAAAGATGACTCAAGAAACATTAATGGGAAGTTGGAAGGCATTAGCAATTTAGTTTGGTTTATTTGATAACACCATATTCAGCAAGTAAAATATGATTTGATAATTTATTTTTCTGCTTGATTTTAGGTTTTAACATAAAGTATTCACTGTTGAGGGTTGATAAGAGAATATCCTGAATGATTTATTCAATTCTATTTTTCGTTAGTTTATTTATTGTGAGAATAGCCCCATTTGATTTTGTTGAGTCAAGTTGTTTTTTTAATTTTCTTATCAGGTAAATTAAATAATGGTTTAAAAATGCACATGGAAGAAAAAGAATAGGCCAACCATAAACTGCACTAGAGGAGGGAACCCATGCCACACCTTGGAACTCAAAAATAGGCTCAATACATGATGAGACCATAATTCGAGTCCAATTAGGCCCTTCCAGAGTTGAGTTGAATAAAGACGAGAATTGTGGAACTAAGGATGATTTATATTTAGAAATTATATTTCTGAGTCTGGGCATTAAGGGTTGTCAAATCAGGCTGGAGATCAAATGATCTAAGCTATCTATACCTCTATAATAAAATCTATGGACTAGGGACATAGAGCACCTGTATTATAATTATTTCTCATTCCCTTTGTATACCATCTTGGATTTCTAATCCCAACACACTCTTAGAGGCCTAGTGCATCAGATTTGTTTTCATCCATTCTGATATTATAAGAGTGAGAGAAATAAAGTTCAAGACTGATCAAGATTCTAGGAATAAAAGCGCCACTATTTTCATATACACATTTTTTTCATTTCATTTCTCACATTGCGCAGTATGAAAATGTCTCCTAGATACCCTAGAGGTCCAGTTTTACGATGTCACGCACCGCATCAAAAAAATTGTCATTTAGCAAACATTACATCATTTTAAGTCCATTAGATTCCGCTCCCCAACTCCACTGTCAACCTATTATTTTTGCCCCAAATAAGTGCAACTGATTGTACAATATGCCATTCGAGTAGTGGCCAAGGGTATCTAATAAATCTGTATTCATTTCATACGCCAGAATTCATTATTTATTTTTAAAAGACTATACAAAATTAGAATTGATTAAAAAATAATATATAATTATTTAATTTATTCAAATTGATTTTTTCATTATTTTTTTACGTTAATTGAACTTAATTTTTACCGGATTTCTAAAAATCCAAAAAATTAATAAACATCCCTAGAAATACGTCAAAAAGTATTTTAAGCCAAGTGTACCTTATGTTTACCTGATCTATGTGGACTAGAGCATAAATATCACGTACTAAGTGAAGTTGTATAAATATTGTGATTGGCCATTGATAACACCCTAATTTCGGTCTTTATTTCATGTTATTAGCATGATTTATGCATTTAAAAGGCTTAAATTTGGGTTGTTATCATATATTTACACAAAAATAATGCTTCCAAGTAATTTCTGATTTTTCCCTAATTTTCTGTTAATTATATGAATTTTTAAGGATTTATTGAAGCTTGAAATAATTATTTTTGGATGAAAATGGGACATTCAAAAGTTTATTTCGACATTTATCAACATGGGAATTAATCAGGGAATTTTCTAGAATTTTCTAGAATTTTCTAGAATTTTTTACGAATTTTTAGGAATTTTCTGGGATTTATTTCAAGAAGAAATGCATTTATTCTATGAAAAAAGGGCATATTTATAAGAGAAAAAAATGTATTAATGCAATTTCTAGACTTTTTGGGGCCTTTTTGCAACGTTTTGTTGCAAAAAGACCCTGAAAACAGCTCTCGGTCGCCACGGCAGGCGTAAAGATCCTATTTAAAATCATTCAGGGTTTTATTGCAATTTTTAATATATATTTTTAATGTTTTAGGAGAAATCGGAGGAGAGAGAGTGCGCCAGGGGCATATACGCAATTACTTTTGGGCGGCGTCCAAAAGCAATTCCAGGCTTTTTAAGGACTTTTCTGCAAAAAGGAGGATTCAAAATGCGCCAGCCAATGAGAGAGCGACACGTCATTGCGTGTTTAAAAACGAAACTAATAAATAAATCAATTTTAAATCCAATGGATTAAATTGGTTTAAAATTGATTTATTAATAACTTTTGATCCTGAAGTCCGATTGAGATGATTTTTTTATGGATTTGTTCGTCTTGATCCCCTCTTTCTATCTGTATGGTTAGATCATTCAGATCTAGCCTACATTGATAGATAAATATTAAGTTCTAAACGGGGGTAAAATCGTGATTTTTACCCTATAACCTAAGTATAAAAGCTAAATTTCGAGAGGGGGAGCTCATTCTGGAGGGTGCTTCATCACAGCTGCAAGACAGAGAGGAGTCCCAGCCTGGATCAACAGTTTTGGTATTTTTTTCTTTCATTGTATTCAAACTTTTGTGCATTTTGAATGAAATAGGTTAAGTTGTTTGTTTCTTCATCTCCATTCTAGTCTGAACTTCTAAATCGCTTGGCTTGAGCGGCATGTACAAGCCCTGATTAGGATTGAGAGGAGAAATTGAGGAATTTTACCTGGGCATTCAATTGCATTACAAAAGAAAATTATAAAAAATTTAGTTTTAATTTTTAGAAGTCTCAATTTACCCCATTTTAGTTCTGAATTATCAATCTGAAAAATCAACCCAACTCATTTTAAGAACCCTCTTTCAACCTCTCTAAATGATTTCTTGGATCCTTTAATTAGGATCAAATAAGGAAATTTAGAGCTCTTAATTCTTCTAATCTTCCCATCTCTCCTACCCCCCTCTCTAAATTCTCACCTGATTAGGGTGACTTGATCCTCATTGAAGATCAAATTCACTCTAATTAGGATCTAAAACACCAAAAATTAAATCAAATTGAAATTCCTACTTGCCTCCCTTGGACGACACTCATACTTATCACTATACATATTAAGTAGAGTTTTATAAATTTTATTGCATAAGCCAAAAATTCACAACGACAAGGGCTAAAAATTTGCGTAATTTTCACCCCTATTTTCGGCTTATCAGCCATCATGGCATTGTGATTTGTGATGCAATAATGGCACCTTTTCACAGTGATTATCTGTACTAATCATTTTTGAAAGTCTTGATTGGTTCTCATTCAATCAAATTGAGTGATGGCATTGGGTAGGACTTGACTTTAAGACCATAAATATAAAATAAAATAAAATTATTAAAAGTATATTATATAGATTTTGACTTAGAGAATTAATATTATTTGGAATATAATATCCAAAATACATAAATATATTTTTACTCAGAGAAATAATTTTTTTAGAAACAGGATGTTAGGAGAATTCCATAAAAATACCATAAAATCCATTAAAAAACAATAACTTTATAAATATGTATCATTTTAAAATTGATAACACAAATTTATAATTATGTTATTACATAAAAATAAAAAATTTATAAAATTAGCATATCTTTTATCAAGGACCACTCATACAATTGTGACTTATGCATAAAATAATTAAGGGATTTATACACATCAATTAAAGTATACTATTGAAAAACAAATGTGTCCTTAGTGTATCTACACTAATGGAAACATATACCAGCCATAAGTAGCATAAAAGTATGTTCAAATAGTGTTATTATTTCTGGACATTTTGATACCCATCTGGAATATCCATCAAATATGGATGTATAGACTCTCACACAAGGACCATAATGATTAAGTATTTTAAATGAATCAACATAAAAATTATAGGGATGTTTGATTAGCTTGATGGCCATATAATATCCCTAACTTAATATGTGATGATATTTCTAACACTCCACTGTTATATCTATTTGGCTTCAAGTATCAAAATATGACACAGTAAAAATTAATGGGCATTTATAATGCGCTATTAATGATTAGTTTGGGTTATTTGAGACATCAAATTCAGTCACTAAAAATGTGTTTTATAATATATTTTTTACACATGTTTTTGGGTTTTAACATGAATTATTCACCATTTAAGGTTCAAATGAGAAAAACATAAATTATTTATCGAGTTCAATTTTTATGTAGTTTATTGATTTTTGAGAATAGCCTCACTTGGTTCCTTAGAGTTAAGATGATATTTTCACTTTGTCATAAGCCATGACTTGCACCGAAGGAGGGAACTCAAGATACAACTTGGATCTCTAAAAGAGGTCCAATACACGATAAGACCATATTTTGAGTCTGCTTAGGCCCTTTTCAGAGTTAAATAAAGGCACAACTTGTTGAACTAACCCTCGAATTTAGAAAGGATATTTCTAAATCTGGGCCAGAAGGAGATCAGGAAGGAGATAAAATAACTCTAGTCTGCTAAACCTCTATAATTAATTTTAAGTGTTTGGAGAGATAGCACACATGTTGATGGAGGCCCAGTGCATCAGACTTTTTCATCCTTTCTCTGTTAACAAGAGTGTGCGAGAGATAGTTCAAGTTTGAAAAATATTCTTGTAGAAAAAACACCACTATTTTCTGTCCAATTTTTTGATTTTTTAATCTGTCACATTTTTCAGTAGGCAACTGTTTATTGGATAGCATAGAGTGAAAGCATTATGATGGCAGAAACCACACCCAAAAAAACCCCACACAGTAAAAGGTAGGACATTTTGGTCCACTACACGCATACACCCAGCTCCAATGTAAGCCTGCTATTTTTTCCCATGATAACTTGATAAATGCATGTATATTTACATACATTTTAGATGTTTTGGTATTATTAATTTAGAATTTATCATACTTTTATTCGACTTAACCAAATATTTATGCATTAGCTAGAAATTCCAGTTTTTGCACATTATGGTTATTTTTCACTAACTTCCTTGACTTCTCTAAAGTCAAGCAGTTTGACTAATGATGAGTATTTTATAGTTCCAAATGTGCAGAAATTTACTGGAATTAGAACATAAAATTCTTAGAGAATTGGAGATTTTTTTGGAGCTTAGTGATTATCAAGATGGGCTTGACTGGATCAGGTGGAGTTGTGGACCTTCGAAAGAGAAATCTGAAGAAGAATTTCTATCTGCCCATTGGGTTCTCAAAAGCCTTCCAAAGAAAGAAGTTGAAGATTACCTGGGGAAGCTCTCAACCCATGGAGAAATGGGTTTGAAATGGGTTAGAAAGCGCTCAG
This sequence comes from Wolffia australiana, assembly GCF_029677425.1. Classification (NCBI taxonomy): domain Eukaryota; kingdom Viridiplantae; phylum Streptophyta; class Magnoliopsida; order Alismatales; family Araceae; genus Wolffia; species Wolffia australiana. Next base: position 13,554,353 of record NC_135841.1, on the reverse strand, counting down.
ACAGCGAGGCAAGCCCGTCGATGGAAGCCCTTAGCAGATGAACCATCTCTCTCTCCTCCACTTCCATCTTTCTCTCTCTCTCATTCTATCGATATATCCTTCTCTGTGTCTGTTTCTATCAGTGAATTCATGTTTTTTGTTGATGGGAATGTCATGTTTGTGTTGCAGAATGATCATTCAAAGTGGGATTAGATCTCTGAGGTAGAAAAGTCATGTGTAGAGAGAGAAGGAGAGGATCCCTGCTGATCCTCATCTCTCTCTAGTTATATCTCAATCTCTATCTCTATCTATCTCTATCTCTTTATCTTTCTCTGTCTCTAATCTCTATCTCTATCTCTATCTCTGTCTTTGTCTCTATCTCTATCGCTATCTCTATCTCTTTCTCTATTCTATATATCTAATCTCCATCTCTATCTCCATCACTTTCTATATCTCTATCTCTTTCTATATTTCTAATCTCTATCTCTATATCTATCTTTTATCTCTATCTCTATCTCTTTCTCTTTCTCTTTATTTCTAATCTCTAATCTCCAGCATTTCCTACTTCAAATCCCAAATAATTCCCATTAAAAAATCAATTTTATCCTTTAAAAAACTCATTCCCCCCCCCCTTCCCGCTGTCGGCGTTCGCTGCCGTGCGGCGCTTGTACGCCACTTGTGCAGTAGCAACACCCCTCGCCCGCCGGTCTGTGTGCGAGTGCTCACACGTGGCCGTAGGGCACATGAGTGCCCTGTAAAGGACAACCAAATCGGCTTAGTCCTGACCCTATTAGGCCAAGCCCAATTAGGCTGACCCAATAACCTGCCTTAATTCGACTGAATTAGTGGTCCACTCATTAGTGGGATGACCCACTAACTCCAGCCTAAACTGGCCAGGTCGGGCCAACCGAGCCAAGTGTCCAAATGGCTCTGCTGCCGCCACAACCTGCCGATGTCGCCGTCGCCAGCGATCGCCTAAAAAGGTAATTATATATTTTTTAGCATTTAAAAATTCAAAAAAATAGGAAAAATGAGGAAAATTTCGGAAAAATTACCTTTCTGTATTCAGGAAAAATCCCTAAAATTAATATTAATCAATTTCTAGAGATTTTAACATCTAAAAAAAATCTCTAACACTCCTTTTTAAAATTTCTATGGTTTTTGGTGTAAATTAAATTCCTGAAATTTCTAAAATTATTTTTTTCCAATTTCTATTGTTCATAAAATTAAGAAAATTAGTTAAAAATATTTTAGTGTTTTTCATTGTATTTCTGCTTCAATTCTAATCATTTGAAATTATATAACTTAAATAAAAATCCAGAGAAATGGCAGAAAGTATATTTATCACTTTTAAATTCATTTCTTTCATTCCAAGCTTGAGAAAAGGTTTGAAATTAAATTTCTGCCTCTCTTTGTATCTATCCCTTACTTGCCCTATATTAATTATAGAGTATTTAAAACAATGGTTGTTAAGTCTGAATTAAAACAACGCCATTTGGACTTATCACCCCAATCACTGCAACCAGTGGTAATTTACATAAATAATGTTGGTTAAGTCTGGATTAAAACAACGCCATTTGGACTTATCACCCCAATTACTGCAATCAGTTGTAAAATCTGCCTTATGGAAAAGGGCATTTTATAACTTTCAATTCATGGCATGCTCTATAATTCTTCTCTTCACAGCTTGTGCTCTAGAGTATCTATAAATTTTATACATAATTAAAATTTATTTTAAATATAATGTATTTACTTCATTTGTTTAAATTAGATTTGACTAGTTTCCTTTTCTTCATTGTACTTCTTAAAAAATATATCTAAGAATAGTTCCAAATGTATTCGAGGAAAAAATTACTCTTGGATTACTCGATGTATGTGGACAGGAGAATTAATTTACCTACCAGTAGCTAGAGGGGGGAGTAAACTCAATCATTGAGCTGCGAAAGCGGGAGCGTTAAGCTAATTCTAGCCAATCCCTACATCTTCTCCCATGCTTTCGCGCCTCCAATGTAAGTAAATTCTGTGCCTATCTCAATCCAACCAGTTGGTCAGTCTGGCAACTAACGGCATCACAGGTTCTGAAATAACTTTGGACAGTATTTCCTGTCTCCAAGCCAATGAAGATCTCTGTACTTTGTACCGATTGAGATCACCGGTGCACCTTCAAACGAAACAACTATGGTTCCACCTTGATCCTCCTAGTGCAAATCTCCTTCATATAAGTTCCAAAAACCTTGGTTCTTCAATTTAAAATTATAGTACTGGAGTCCCTTTCTAAGAAACTTTTAAATTTAGTTGTACTATTATTAAAGTTTTTTAATATATGATAAAAAGTTCAAATGAAATGTTTTAAAATGTGGTCAATAAAACGTTTCAGTGATATTTCTCAAAAATATAATTCACTCACTTTTAGTAAATAATTTGTTTGAAATATTTCAAAATGGATGGATGGCTCAGTTTCAGCAAAAATCAACCATAAAATATTCTTAAAACTAAAAAATCAATTTAATAAAATATAAATTTCAGATATTTCTGAAATTGTAATTAGTTAAACAACCCAAGATACAATTATTGGACTAGTTATCATAGTGAGGACGGGTCAGGTACATAAGAAAATTGGCAGTGAAAATTGATATATTTTGAGCCATACGCTGTAAGTGATGTCAAATTCAACATGAAAAATATGTACACAATGGATTCGTCCTTTTATACATATATTTCAGAAAAATAAATTTTTAATGAAGAAAGCAACAAATATGTTCAACTTTTTAAGCCAAAAATATATCAAATAAAAGGAAGATCAGAACCCAAGGAACATAAAAAACAAAGAACATTATTTCTTTGCTCCTTGAGTGTTTTCATTTTCATGATATTCATATTTCTGGCCTGTAGGCATATCCACGCAATCTTTAGAGCACTAGGTCTCTTCTTATTTCCATAAAATCTATTTTTGGAAATCCAATTTCCGCTCCATCCAGTCACTACTAGAAAAATATTTCAAGGAAAAGAAATGTAAGAAACAGAGAGGGCCACTTAAACTGGCTCACATGATTATCAAATGAAGGTGCACCGTTCTATTTGTAAAGGAGCAGAAAAGTACCTTGGAGAATGTCACAAAACTCCCTGTCATTTGAAACAATTAATAAAATTTCCCAAACTTTGAGTATATCTATCAACGTTCAAAAACCTTGTTCATGTGACCCTTGAAGCTCATGTATCAATCCAGTTGTTCCTGAAATGAACAAATAACCTATAAGGGGCTGACCTATTAATTGATTATATCACATTTAAATTAATTAAAGAAGAATCAAGTTAACCCAATTTTTTGGTACATGAGTTGGTCCGTAAAGGTACCAAGCACACCTCATGCACTAAAAGATATGGAGTATATCCTCTCTCCCGTGAAACCATTACCATCATTCATTATTGTGTATATATTATCACCCAACTAAATGAGACTATCAAATGAATTAGGGTACTGTAAATCATAAAACTCTGACTGGACATTCTAGTTAGTACCCAAATGATTGGAGAACAACTTCTCCAATATTTCTATTCAGCTGGCCAGGGATTTAATTGTGTTGTCCTCATTGAGTCAATATCCTCTCATATTGAGAGTGGACAGTCTAAGGAACATTTACAATGTGTCTTTGGTGTCTTAGATCTAAGGAACATTTATAAAATAACCACATTAATCAACATGATTGATGCTAGGTATAATCCCATTCAGGAATTTGTATGGATAAGTTTAGTGAAATCTTTCCCCAAAGAGCACCTGCCATCTTTATTCTCTCAATAATAGCGGCTATGGGATTAGCTAGATTCATCATATGTCTGGGACTAGATAATACTATTACCTGATATTTCAATGTCCTTTTTGAGTATCCTTTGAATTTGAATTTATATGCATATTTAAAAGACGATGATCACTTTATTATATTATAATTATAATTTACTTATCATTGCATGTATTCATGGACTTCAATTATAAGCATTGTATGTACATTATAATTATATTGTATTATTGTATATGGAATAAGAGATACACTGTGTGATTGATCTAGAGGCTACATATATTTCCAACATATACCTCCCATAGATCTAAGGGAATTAGCGTTAGATATTTATAATTATTCCTGGCTGATCTGGGGAAAGGGGTTATGTGATTCAAAAGGCTAAAACAGTAACAAAACTAATAACCCAAAATATAGGAGGAATTGATTTTCTATTTGTCAATCACTAGTTTAAAATCTAGTCAATTGTGTCATACCATTTGGTTCTCCTAGTTTCCACAAGTATGATTGTAAGATGACAATTGATAGACATTATTTGATTTTACTGGATAGCAGTTAGAGTTAGAAACTTGCTTATATTATGAAAAATATACATCATCGGATTTTATTTTTGATCCATTATGATCTTGAATGGGGTTATATTGAGGCCCTATGCCTCTTAAAAATATAGTTTCCTTGAAAGAACGTTGAACATTTGACTAAAATCATAAAATAGCATTATCCCCCTTGAGACCATTCACAAGATGACTAAAACCAATACCGCTCATACCTACTTTAAGCTTTCCTTTCTCTAATTATAGATACCATGTATTTAGATAAACTCAAATTGATGAAACAAGAAATTAGGCGTGGCAATGAAGAGACAAAATCTGTGCAATAAATTTCTTCATTATTAGAAGATGTTATTACTTTGCCAAGGTAGGACTTATGTTGCCGAATTTAGTGTTTTTCAATAATACAACAGCCAAAAGATTGTATTTATATTCAAGTTTTTCACTCAAGTTCTCCTTGGAGGAACAACCACATCATCCTTGACATTGGCTTACAGGACATATTATTAACATTAGACTAGTAAAAAACTAACACATTACCTTCTACTCCCTAAGGGAATCAGCAACTAGTATTGAATCAAAGATAGATGGCCATGATTCAATCTAAGATAGGAAATATATGGATGGAGCGGACTGTATCCAGAGAGGATGTTCATAATTCATAGAACTCAGCTTAGGAAATTCTCTTTTATTTCATAATATGATAAAAGGTATGATGTCTAGAAGTGATGAAGCCGCAATAATTTCATAATATGATAAAAGGTATGATATCTAGAAGTGATGAAGCCTCAATAATTTTCATCTTCCCTTAATGCCTAATTTTATTTATTTATTTATTTTTTTTTTGGCAAAAATCACGGTGCCAGGTACGTCCAACCCTAGGGTTGTGCCCGTAGTCCGATCCAGCCGTGCCCTGGATGCCACCCAACGGGTTTTTATTTATAAAGTGTAGTGTTTTTCAATGTTTGTGGGCGTGGATCGAGTATATATATCCCAGTTACACTCGGATCCCACTCGTCCATGCCCATAGTTAGGGAAAAGAAAAGATACATGAGTGATACCTCGCGGACACTCGAGGAAGTGTGTTCGTCGTCGTTTCTTCGGAGCGGTTCCACGAGGTCATTGTAGCACTTGGTGGCGCTCTAGTCGGGGTGGTTCTTCGTCGTCGTCGTCATGTGTGCTCAGAGTGGGCAGAGTGACGCTCTAGTCGAGGCGGGCGTGGTCCACGCCTCGTATGCCAGCGCTCCAGGTGATCCTCCAATCCCGCGGGCCTGGCGTCGCGAGGAGGCGGCGTGTGCGGAGGGAGGGCAAGCCAAGACGATCGAGACGATGACATCCTCGGGCCATGGGCGGAAGCTCCTGCCAAGAATAGAAAAGAGTGGAGTGGGTGCGAGCATGTACCGCATGGTTGGCGAGGGCATCAGCTGTCTGGTTTCCCTCTCTCAGCTGATGACGAAAGCACGCGATACGCGAGCGGCACCGCATGATGTCATTCCACGCTCGACGTAGTCGCCACTGGGAGCATGTGCCTGTACGAAACATATCAACTAATATCTGTGAGTCCGATTCCACGATGATATTATGAAGGTTTCATTCCTCACAGAGGAGGAGACCATCACGTATTGCCATAGCCTCTGCTACTGTATTAGTTTGTACGCCATAAAAAGAAGAGAAGGCAAGAAAGAGGCTCCGTGTGTGATCGCGGAGGACGCCTTCGCCCCCTGCTGGCCCTGGGTTCCCTTTTGCCGCACCATCCACATTCAGCTTGAGAAAGCCTACTGGCGGTGGGAGCCAATAAACTACTTGATACTGGATGCGGGTGGCGAGGGGGGTCACCGGGATGACAATAGAGCGGAGGAGGTCGCATGCAAGTGGTGATCGGCTGTCTCGCGGTGTGAGGAGAGGCTGAATGCGTCGAATCCACAACTGAACTCGACGCCTGATATCCACAGCTCGCATAGGTGTACCTACAAAACGAGACGAATTTAGCCCTTTCCAAATCTCCCATAGAAGATAAGCTATGGTGATGGGGAGGATGGGGCTACGTGCAGAGCGAGTCGGCGAGAGGATAAACTTGCCAAAACACTCAGACGGTGTCAAAGGACGAAGACAGTCAGTGATGAGATGCTAGCAATCCACTACCGTCTCGCTATGGAAGAAAAGATGATCTATTGTCTCTGTGTGCGGGAGAGTGGGGCATCAGTGGCAACGCGAACTAAGAGAACAGCCTATCCGAGCCACTCGGTCGTCAGTCGGGAGGCCTCGGTGAAGGAGTCTCCAAAGGAAAAAGGAGACAGGTGTATGGATCGTTGGATGCCAAATGCACGGACCCCAGTGCTGTGGGGGGGATTTCACACAGAAATGCTCCCACGAGGATCGACACGTGTATGCTCCATGGGGTGTGAGTGTCCAAATGGCACAATCAGGACTAAGTTCAAGCGAGGTAGTCTGGACCTCGGATAAAGTGGCCAAGGGAAGGCCGTGCTGCTCCCATAGGTGTGGTGTGTTGCTTTTAAGCAACTAGGCCACAGTGAGGCGCACACGGTGTGGTACAAACTGAGGATGAGAAGCGAGCGTCGCATCAGCATGCCAGGTGTCGTACCAAGCGCTAATGTCGCCTCGGCCAATGTGCCAACGGGTCATGTGACTCATCTCAAGCCAGTGGCGCTGCCATGTCCGCCATCGCTTGGTGCCCCGAATATCAAGCTCACGTCGGGCCCATTCTTTGTATTTAGCTAAGATGAAACTCCCCAAAGGGGAGTGGGTGGTACGCATACGCCATACCAGTTTCTTTTGAAGCATGTCTTGGACATCCGAGAGGCATCTGATCCCTAGACCCCCTTCGAGCGTCGGCCGACACACTTTCTCCCAAGAAACCCCATGGTGACGTCGCTCCCCCTCGAGATGACCAGACCATAGGAAGCGTGCACATAGGCGTTCGATAGAGCGGAGAACCGTAAGTGATAGTGAGTGGACCGCCAAAGTGTGTAGCGGGATACTCATGAGGACATGTCGTATTAGTTGGATGCGGCCTCCAAGGGAGAGGAAACGTAGTTTCCATCCCTCCAGTTTCTTCCTTAGCTTGCCTAGCACGGCATCAAAATAATGATGACGAGCAGGGCCAAGGAAGATATGGCATCCAAGGTAGTCGAATGGAAGTTGTCCTCGTGAGTATTGTGTGGAGTGCTGAATGATCTCAGAGCGCCTCATAGTGGTGGACGGACCCACAATAAAGCTGCTCTTCGAAGCGTTGACGAGTTGGCCGGAGGCTTGCTCGTACGCTGTAAGGACACTCATAAGTTCCTTGATGGATTTTTTAGATCCATTAAGGAATAGGATGGCATCATCAGCAAATAAGGAGTGAGAGATGATCGGGCAACCCCTCTTTGTAAAGTACGGTTGGATGAGGCCTTGAGTGATCGCCCGTGTGAGCGATCGGCTAAAGACCTCCTCCATCAATATAAAGAGGATGGGTGAGATAGGGTCACCCTGCTTGAGTCCCGGCGTTGCCATGAAAAAGCCAGTGGAATTTCCATCCATCAAGAGGGAGAAGTGATTCTCCCTGATGCAAGCATCAACCAGTGCAATGAACGCATCCGCGAATCCAAAGCGGCGCAACACTTCGAGGAGGAAGTTCCACTCAACTCGATCAAAGGCTTTCTCCATATCAAGCTTGATGATGACGTTAGAGCCCGGAATATGAGTGTCTATCGACTGGGCTAGCTCGTGTACTAGTGTGATGCTGTCATGGATCTGTCGACCCTTGACAAAGCCAATTGTTCTGGCGAGATAAGTCAGTTAAGGAAGCGTCCAAGTCGGTTTGTAATGATCTTTGATGCAACTTTATAGCATACATTACAAAGACTGATCGGACGAAAGTCACGGAAGGTAGTGGGGGTATCCACTTTCGGAATAAGAGCCAAAAAAGTAGATTTCCAACTCTTTGCGAAGACTTTACGTTGGAACGCTTCCTTGATAGCTAGGACCAAGTCGGTGCCTACCACATCCCAGCACGCTGTATAGAATTCGGCAGTGAAGCCATCGGGTCCTAGGACTTTGTTACGGCCCAAGGAGAACACTACCTCTTTGATCTCCGCGTGCGTCGGGGTAGCTAGCAAAAGTGCATTTTCCTGGTCGGTCACTAAGGGGGGGATGGAGGTGAGAATATCCTCGGTCATAACAGTGGGCTGCGAGGAGAGGAGGGAGTGATTGTACTCCACGCCTGCACCTGCTAGTTGGATAGGGTCCTGTCCATGCGTCTCGAGGAGGGTCGTATAGTTCGGGTGGGCTCTGTGACGGATCGAGGCGTGAAAGAAATGTGTGTTCCTATCACCCTCTTGCAGCCATTGGATACGCAATTTTTTGAGATAAAAAATCTCCTGTCGTCGCATAGCATCCTCCAGCTACTCTCTATGTCATAGCTGTCGCTCCCCCATGTCATCTGTCCAGCACTCTTGTAGGTGACGGTCGACATCGACCAATTTTTGTTTAAGCTCCTCTCCCGGGGAATGGACGTCTCCAAAGACATGGCGGTTCCACCATTTGAGGTGGAACTTGAGGTTGCGTAGACGGTAACTAAAGTTTTCCATAGGTGACGTAGAAATGGAGCCGTGCCAATGACTACGTACATATCTATGGAAATCACTATGCTCTAACCACATAGTTTGGAAGCGGAATGGGGGGCGGCGGATCCGATGACTCGAATCCGGGAGAAGGAGAATCGGTGTGTGGTCCGAGTAAAGTCTCGGAAGGAGCTCTACCGTGAGAGTGCACTGCATCAATGCGGAGCTATTCGTGAAATAGCGGTCAAGCCGTTCGTATATACGCGTATCCGCTTGGCGTTCATTGCACCAAGTCCTCTTCTTCCCGGTGGTAGGTGGTTCCACTAATGAAGTGATGTGAATAAAATCATTGAGGGCTTGCATAGAGCGTAGCCGAGGTGGGCGGCCCCCTTTGCGCTTGCTAATGTCCCGTATGTAGTTGAAATCTCCGGCTATAAACCAAGGGAGGTCAACTAGCTACGAGTGAGAGTGAATATGGTGGGCGAGTTCTTCCCAGAGGGCCTCCTACTCAGTTTGTCTATGCGGAGCATACACAATGGTAAGTAGATAAGGCTTTGGGGAGCACAACACGTCAAAGGTGACGTATTGTGTTCCTTCAGCCAAGAGTACGATCGAATAATCTCGCTTCCAAAGAAGCCAGAGTTTATTTGATGGATGGCAGTAAGCATGATCCATCCCAAGTTTCCTCGCGATGGTTGGGGACTGATCCGATGTAAGCATCGGCTTGAGTAGCCCCACGATGCCTAATCTATGCCTAGTAATAAGGGAAAGTAGATGGGTTTGGGTGAGAGGGTTACCTATCCCTCTACAGTTCCAAACAAGACTTGGAATCATGAGTCTATCGGCTCGCGTGACGCACCCAAGATCGGGTGTAGTACGTGCGGCGTGAAGGTGGGGGGGATGCATGTGAACGACATCTCAAGCCAGGAGGGGTATCCACATCCGAGTCCTCAGAGAGGGAGATATCATCCTCCGCGCCGGTGGAATCCCAACCGCTAGTACTGCTAGCACGGCCCTCCGAGCTAGTGGAAGGGGCTTGACAGTTTGTCAAGCGTTCCACTTGTTCAGAAGGAATATGCTATGGGTTGAGGGCGGGTGTGGGGGCGGGGGAAGGACGTGGAGGGTGTGGAGGGGTGAGGGAGGGGGCGGGAGCGGGTGCGGGGGCGGTGGTGGGGATGGAGGGAGTGAGTGTGGGAGGGGAGGGGGCGGGAGCGGGTGCGGGGGGGGGGGGGGGGGTGGGTGCGGGGGGTGAGGTGGGGGGGGTGGGGATGGATGCGGGAGCAAGGTGAGAAGAAGAAGAGGGGTTGGGTGTGGGAGTGTAGGAAGGACGTGGTGATGGGGAGGATAGCGAGGCGATAGGCGTGGCAGAAGAAGGCGTGGGGAGCGGGGCAGGTGATCGAGGAGGGGCGGTAGATCGGGTGGGGGAAGAGGTGATGCTAGCCTCGGGGGCATCGGGGACCATCAGTAGGGCGAAAGAGTTCGAGGTACGCATGTCCTCGCTTACCTCCTTACCCTTGAGGGAGGAGGGAACTCTAGTGCGTGGTGGGGATTTGGGGCGCTTCTCAGCACCCTTCCTCACCCACTGGGAAGTAGGGGGGCCAGGCTTAGCCACCGGGGGATTGGTAGGCCAGCTGGGTCGTGGGGGCGGAGGTGGTGCAATGGCGGGCTGCACCGATGTAACCACAGGTCGGGAACCGAGGGGCGGTTTCGCGCGTCGCCCTTAGGTGTCAGAGATAGTGGCTGCAATGTAATCATCGTAAGCCAAGGGCGGGATATATTTCTCCTCCGTGGGGGTAGTCTGCGTCGCCTTTTGGCGACATGTATGGAGGGTATGTCCTAGGACAGTGCAGTGTGTGCAAAACCTCGGGAGGTTTTCGTACACCACAGTCTGACGGATCAGCTCATCTCCATTCCGGATGAGTATCATGCGGTGGAAAGGGGCGAGTAGGTCTATCTCTACACATACTCGTGCATATCCAGGACGGCTAAAAAGTTGGACATCTTTGTCCGCTCGTATGAAAGTGCCGACCATACTAGCTAGAGATTCTAAAGCCGCGGGTGTAAACAAATGTGGTCGTAGGCCAGGAAAGCCTATCCACACCGGGACGGAATGGGGAGAAATATCACGTGAGTTCCCTGAATGCTCGGCCACCCAGCGAAAGGTATGCATCGTTGAGTCTTTGATCGTCCATGTCGTACGACTCTAGTCCCGTCGGAAGTCATCCTCAAGCTCGAAGTGAATGAATACACTCCGGTGATTCCGTGCTCCAATGACCACTGATCCAAGGAAGTTGTCGGGTGCTGTGTATACTCTCGTGATGTCATCGATGAGCGACCGCTTCGTCGCGAACCGCCCTATCAGCGTGTAGGCAAACGGCGCTGCCATACGTGTTACCTCCTCCTTGGAGAAGGTAACCAAGCGAACACCCTCTGTGTCAATATAACCCCTAGGGGGGATCGAGTTGTCATAAAGAGGGGGAAGAGTAGGCTTTGGGAGTGAGGTAGTGGGTGGTGTAAGTGTGACGCCCGTCACCCTCGTTGCCCAAGTTATAGTCGGGAGTGATTCTATGCCGTTAGTAGTGGCCGCCTTGGGGGGAGCCTCGTTCACCGAGGTAGGGGGGACTTGGTCTCTCGTGTCCAGACGATGTGAAGGTGTGGACGATGCGGTACTATGGTTGACCAAATCTCGTGTTCGGACTCGGCTCTGGTTGACCGTGCCGTCTCGGTCAACTTGAACCAAGTTGACCGAGTCATCACGGTCAATATTGACCATCTGATCAGTTCCTGATAAGTTGACCAGATGATCAGTATTGACCGGGCGGTCAATGTTGACCAGGTGGTCAGCGTTGACCGTGGAGTCAACTCTGGGGGTCGGCATTGACCGGGCGGTCAATATTGACCTGGTGGTCAGCGTTGACTATGGAGTCAACTCTGGGGTCAAGCATGAGTGAGTGCGTCAAGTCACCTGGTTCATCAATGAAATCAAATCGAGGATTGACCAAGTCAGCCACTGGATCCGTGTTGACCACGGAGTCAACTTTGACCACATTGACCAAGGGATCATCATGGTTTTGGTTGACCATGGGGTCAACCGACTCATCATGGGACATGTTGACTTGGTCGACCAGGTTGATTTGGTCAGCCAGGTTGACTTTAACCTCGTGGACCGAGTCAACAAGGTGGATGCAGTCATGCATGACCGAGTTGACTCGGTCTATGTTGATCAAGTCGACCTGGTCGACTCGGTCAGTCTTGGCCGGTTCGACCGGGTCTGCTGGATGAGAGTCGATCAGATCGACTCGTCGTTGGACGGCTGAGTTGACCAGGTCGACTCGGTAGTCCGCGACCCGGTCAATTTGGGCGGGTTGGACCGAGTCGACCAGGTCGACTCGGCCAATACCCGTCGGGTTGCCACGTACCGAGTCATCCGAGTCGACGTAGTCGACTCGGACTGACTTAGTAGACGTGGCGTCCACCTGTACTGGGCCAGACGGCTTCGCTGACGTGGGCGATCCTTGACCGTTCATCGCAAGATCCGGCGACGAATCGAGTGGCTGAGAGGCTTTGGAACAGTCAAAGATGGCGGGCGGTAAAGATGTGTCAGAGAATAATGGCGTTGGCGGCGTGGACCGGTCAGAAATTGCGGGCGACAGCGGTAAGCTGACCGCAAGCGGTAATTTTATTTGAAGAAGCGTAGGGTCCATCGATGGTCCATCGATCGGACCGTCCTTATCGCGACACGTGACGCCTTGGACTGTCTGGATTGCTGGACAAATGATGTCCTCGGTAATGGTGGCAGGGTACGGTGACAATTCTAATTTTTTTGTGGTTTTGTTGACTTTTTTGTTTTTCATTTTCTTTCCAGCGTTGGATCCATCCTGGTTGTCGTTTCCGATGGCCTGGATGAATCCACGCGAGGGGGAATCCAAGCGACCAATATCTGACGTGTTAAACACGTCAGATGAGGTGCCTGCGTGGTCCCGCTGGCTGCCCGGCGTGTTGGACACGTCAGGCGGCCAGCTCGGGGGCGATGCTGACTCAGCGGCCCGCATGGGATTGCGGGCCGCGGTGGTTTCTTTTGAATAATTTGGCAAAAATGATGGAAAGAAACCACTAATTACATAATAAAAAATAACAAAATTAAAAAAATTAATGATACCTTCCTGTTCTCCTCCTCAAGACGATCAATTCAAGCCCAAATTTGATCGTATTTCGATGTCTGTAGCATCTAAATTTTGGAAAATAAAAATCGGGAATGAAAACTCACCTCTGACCTTGAAATTCCTCTAAAACGAGCTATAGTGATCCGTTTGAGGCGATTTTTGAGTCGATTCCAATAGATTGCGCCCTTCCGAATCCAACGAGACTGTTTTAGCTCATTCCGTGAGGAAATCGCTGGTTTCGGAGGAGAGAGAAGCTCTGTCCTGACTTATTAGGGCTTGTACATGCCGCTCAAGCCAAGCGATTTTTAATGCCTAATTTATAGTAAGTGTAAGTGCAAACGCAAATCAACTAAGTTTTGAGGATATTGTGATCAATATCTATCTCCATGATGCATACTTGACCTATCAACAAGGTATCACTTCAGGAAATTAAACAACTAAATATTATACATGAAATCAAACATATTTTAACACTATAATAACATAATTATGCTTCATATTATATTCATTTTAACAAAAAAAAACATTTTATGCATTGATTGGTGAATTTTATTATTTCTAGAGTTTCCACTGTGCATTTTACATAATTTACAAACTAAATATTTGACAGACATAATATCATGTTTTTTTTCATATGAACTTAATAGGTACAGGACCATGAGAAGAAAAGTAAAAAGATATAAAAAATACACTTATTAGAAGTCCAATAGATGAGGAAAATTTATGAGAAGAGATTATAAGTGTGTTATCAGCCCAGGTACCCCCTCGTATCATAGGAAGGCATGAGAGGATCTATAAGAACAAAGCAACCCTTATAACCAGGATTTTAGACATAGTGATAACGACTGTCTAAAATCAGCATTTTTACATGCAGATTGCGGACGGTGACCGAATTGATCAGAATTTTCCTTGCTTGATACTACGGGGGCTACTTGATTGATGTGGTCGTGTACGTGCACAGGGGAGGATCCGATGATTCGAATTCCTTGTTGTTTCTTGCCTCTACCGACTACTTTGCTGTCGGTCAACGGCTGCGATTGAGTTGGCCCAACGTTGGTCGAAAAAGATAGCGATCAAGCTGGGGCCACCGATGATTGTTGGTTGACGGGAGGAATGCCAAAGCCTGGATGGAGACCCGTATGCAGATCTCTGATCTGCCACAACTAGTGCCTACGCCCACGACCGTGTCTGCCTCTGGGACACGTTAGTTGTGGCCGCCCACCCCCCCTCTCGGCGTGCTTTGGGCGCACTCGTGGAGTTCCTTGGTCGCTCCTGGTTGTTCCTCATCTGCTTGATGTGGATGACCTCCTGGTTGAGGAGAATTCCGTCGTGGACTTCTCTCCGACAGGAGTTTGTCCCTAATCTTCTAGGACCAAACACACTGTTTAGTCGACTCACTACCGCACAGGAAGCTACTACCCTTGTGGTTTATGTTCTTAGTGCCAAGTGAGATGATCGATTGTACACATCCGACAGCCATCACGCTGTCAAACAGGAATTCTGCCTCGAGGGTGGATCCTCCCATTGCCGCCTGCTCGCCATAATTGCCATCTCCATCGACAGTGCGCTACCCCTTTCCCAGGGTTACGCCAACAACAACCGGTGGTTGGTTGGAGCCGTGACCGCTGGCTCGCTTGTCTCCTCGACTCCTTCGACCTTTACCAAGTGCTCCGACTACCCTTAGCCTGTTGAGCTGCCATTGACTCTCTGGCAATTCTTAGACCTTTAGTAAATATACCTACAAGTTGATCTGTAGAGGCCACATAGGGTGTGGAAATAAGTTTTACGACGATACAGTGACAAATCACATGGTAGTCGATTTCGATGTGCTTGGTACACATGGAGAAGGTTTGGTTGTTGGCAATGAACACAGTCGCTTGGTGGTCACACCTCATCGGCATCGTACCTTTAACCAATATTACGTAGCCAAGTTCAAACAAGAAGTTACGTAGCCACAATATCTCAGAAGACGTCTCTGCCATCACTCGATATTCTGCCTCGACACTGGATATCGATGGGACAGATTGCTTGTGATTGCACCAAATTACAAGATTATCACCCACGTACACACAATAGCAAGTGTAGATTTGCGGTCCTGACGATCGCTGACAAAACCTGCATCGAAGTACCCGACGACCTATAAGTGACCATGACATCAGAAGATAAGTCTCCGTCCTGGTGCATACTTAAGATATGCAAGCAGACGTAGAGTAGCCTCCCAATGAACTTCTCGAGGAGCATGCATAAACTAGCTGAAAACATTTACCATGAAGGCAATGTCAGGCCAAGTTAGCTTAGCATAGATGAGCTTCCCAACCAAGCGCTGATACTGTTTAGGATCCGTATAAAGTGGAGACGTAGTACTCCAAAGCTGAGGCTTACTATCTATCGGGGATGCATAGAGCTCGCATCCACATAGACCAGCTTCTTGTAAAATATTAAGGATATACTTGCGTTGATTAAGAACAAGAGCACCTGGTCGAGATGCAAATTCGATGCCAAGGAAATACTTACGTTCCCCTAAGTTGCGAATATTAAGATGTTGATGTAGGAAGGTCTTGACATGATGAATGCCTACACGACCACTGCCCGTGATGATCATGTTATCCACATAGACCGTGAGAATAATACACCCAGCCGAGGTAGTCTTGCGGAAGACGGTGAGCTACACATCACAAGCCAACAGTCCACACGTCGAGATGAGTTCACTGAACTTCTCAAACCGTGCCTATAGACTTTGTTTGAGGCCATAAAGAGCGCGACAAAGAAGACATACCTTTTCATGCTCCCCCTCAATTGAATAGCCAGGAGGTTGCTCCATATAAACACACTCAGAGAGATCTCCATATAGAAAAGCATTGGAGACATCAAGCTGGTGTAGTTTCCAGTCATGGTTGACCGCCATGGAAAGAAGTATACGGATAGAATTATGCCGAACCACCGAAAAGAAGGTTTCCTCATAGTCAATGTCGTGAACCTATGGGAAACCCCGTGCAACCAGCCAAGCTTTGTAGCGATAAATAGTGCCATCATGATGATATTTGAGGGTGAACACCCAACGTCAGCTGACAAAATTAGTAGTAGCCGGTCGACCGACGAGCTCCCACGTACCTCGATGAATAAGAGCAGAATACTCTTCATCCATAACAATTTTCTAGTGAGGAATCAATAATGCAGCCTCATGAGATTGAGGAATAGACTCTACAGCCAAGGCCACGGCAAATGCCCGATAAGGAGTAGATAGTCTAGCGTACGAGACCACATTAGAGTAAGGATGAAGAGTGCATGAGTGTGTACCTTTCCAAAGCATAATCGGAAGATGAAGATCATCAGAAGGTGGGCTTGAGGAGGACGTAGATTGGGCTTCAACGGGGAGCTCGGGGGGCGAGGAACTAGGAGTTGGAAGAAGAGGAAGAGGTTGGGGTGACAAGGAGGTGGTGGTGGAGTCGAGAAGCAGTAGCGATGTCGAGAGAGGAGCAAAAGGTAGTGGACGAGGCAACTCGGGCACAAGAGAAGGAACGACATGGTCCACCAGGGAGACAGGAGGAGGTGAGCCAGAATATTCCCAAGATGAAGAAGGTGTGGGGAAGAAAGGCGTCGACTCATGAAATGTGAGGTCGGCCGGGACAATATAACGTTGACTCTTGGGAAGGTAGATTCTGTATCCCTTCTGTGTGCGAGAGTAATCGACAAACATTCCCTTGGTCGCCCGTGGAGCAAGTTTGGATTTGGTGGCCGAGTGGTCATGAGCAAAGGCCACACACCCAAATACATGGGGCGGTAAGGAAAATAACTTCCTATCTAGGTGAAGTTAATGAAGAGGGAAATCACCACCAAGAGGTATGGAAGGAAGGCGGTTGATGAGGAACGTCGATGTCATGATAGCATCTGCCCAAAATTCATGAGGGACATTCATCTCATATAAAAGTGTCTGAGTCATGTTGAGAAAATGACGATGCTTCCGTTCAGCTACACCATTCTGTTGAGAGGTATGAGGGCAGGATGTTTGATGAATAATACCAGCTGCAGCGCACAATTCTTGGAAATCTCATTGGACAAGTTCTGCGACGTTGTCTGTATGGAGTAAACGAGTAATGAGTCAATATCTCTTGAAGAAACTGGTGAATCATTGAGATAGCATCGGTGCAGTCGGTCAAAAGATAGACCCATGACACACGAGAGAAATCATCAATAAGTACCATGTAGTACCAAAAACCAAGTTTAGAAAGGAATGTGTGATGGTCCCCAAATATCACAATGCACTAAGTCAAAAGGCTTTGCACTAACAGATTCAATACGTTGAAGAGGAGAACGATGATGTTTTCCCATCTCACATGACTCACAAAAAAATTCATTAATTGTCACCTAGGGGAGAGCTTGGCAAAGCTTGGTGATGCCAGGATGACCAAGTCGACGATGCCACTCAAGAGAGGTAGAGGAATGGGAAAGGTGATAGGTAAGGCCTGTGGATGGAGTATTGGATACGAGCTCATAAATTCCACCCTGAGTCTTACGCCTCAAACCAATTTGTGCGCCGGTCCTTAGGTCCTGAAACACACAATGATAGGGCAAAAAAGTCACCTAGCATAGAAGAACTTCAGTCAAGGTACTGATGGATATAAGATTGACTGGAAAGCTCAAAATATAAAGAACATCATGAAGAGGAAGCTGAGATGTAGGTAATGCGGTGCATTTTCTAGTGACCTAACATGAGCGTCCATCCGCAACAGAAATAGACTCAGAGTTGGTAAGTTTTGATAGGCGTGATAGTATGGTGGGATGAAGGGAGACACCCGAGTCAATGATCCAAGACCCCGAAGAGGAAGATCGAGAGATAGTACCTTGGTCCGATGAAGAGGGAAGCCAAAGTTGCCGATAGACAACCAGGAGAAGTATTCGTCACATAAGATGGAGTGGCCAATATAGCAGAGGAGGGTTGCACAGACTCAGGAGGCCGAAGCGGTGGAGTAGCCGAAGAAGAAGGAACATGACGAGGATGTCCGGAGGGATAACCCCACTTTTGATAGCACCAGGACAAGAATGCGTAGATCAAGAGCAATGAATGCACAGAGGACCAGTATACTTGCTGCGACGACGATCAGAAGAGCGATCAGTAGATTGTTGAGAATGTCTGGAGCTTCTCCCAATAGTGGCTAGAGCCGCATGAGTAGAAGTAAATAGTGCCGAAGAGTCGGATGAGGCAATAGAAATGGCCGAAGAAGGTCCCTTGATGGGAATAAGGCTTTCCACGCGTTGAGCTGCATTAAAGACGTCGGCCAAGGAGGGGAGAGTCGTGCCACTCAGAATGGATCCACGTATCTGCGTGTCGATGATCGTAGGAATCGAGTTAAGAAATATGGATACCTGTAACTCTTCCCAATATCATCGTTGCTCCGCTAGATCTAGAGTGTATGGCTGATACACTTGTAGACGAGAGTCACATCCACAAAGAGTAGCATAAACCATCTCAAGGGAACCCTCAGAGCCTTGAAGTTTAAACATCTTCTCGAAGCTGTCAATGGTAGAGGTGATATTACTCTTAGGACCATACATCCGGAAGAGCTCGTCCCATATTTTCTTCGTTGGGGATATAAGCTGAAGTGAGTCAGCGAGATCAGGAGAAAGCATCTTCAGGAGCCAAGTGGTGGTTGTACGATCACGTGTGATCCAATGCACATAATGAGGATCATCGAACGGTGGTGGATCTTCCCTCAAAAGAGACTCGTGCTGATGGATTTGTAGAAATCGACGAAAACTTGCCGACCACGTGATGTAATTGGCGCCGCGTCCAAAGAAAATTGAACATGGCGCCAGCAACTGAGAGATAAAAGGGTTGGTCGGTCCAATGTTAACCGGTGTAGGCATATAAGTATGGTCCATTGCAAGTAGATATGCAGAATATGGAAATTGTTGGTAGGTCACCTAGACTGGCTGAGAAAACGTGGCCCCGTCGATAGGAATGTGGCCGGCGATGAAGATGGACCGCCGGAGAGAGAACCCCGGTGAAGATATACCACAAAAGAAGGAGCACCTGAGAGAGACGGTCGGAGATAAACCGCCGACCAGCGGGGGAGACCAAGAGATCTCGGATAAAAAAAATGAGGATGCCGACAATAAGAGGAACCGTCAAACAATGAAGAATTCACCAGCAATAAGGACACCTTGAGGAAGGAGCACCGGAAATAAAGAAAGAGACCGCCGCTGCCTTGAAGAAGGGTCACCGGCATGCACAAGGGAATCGCCGGTGTGATGCAAGAGTGGGCAAGGCGCCGACTTGATGAGGAAGACACCGGTGTGCAGAAGTTGCGAAGGTGTCGGCGTGAAAAAGGGAAGAGGACGACCATTGGCTGGATGAAGACGTCCACCGGCGTGAAGGAAGAAGATGACCACTGGCTTGATAAAGATGTCTGTCGGTGTGAAGGAAAAAAAACAAGAATCGACGCTCAGCTATAGCTCACAAAGACACTGAGAAGACGAGAAGCAGGAGCCACCGCAGATAGGAACCGCCGCAGAGAAGAACTGCCGGGGAGAAGAACCACCGCGGTCACAAGCGCAAACCACCACAGAGAAGCAGATGAACTGCGGAGAAGAACCATGGAGAAGAACTGAACTGCCGGCGTCAAGAATCACGCCGAAGAGATCCCCGTTGGCTCTGATACCATGTAGAAAGAGACGCCGATATGACATGTGCTCGATAGATCCACAAAAATAGGTTTCTACATCGAGATATAAAGAGAGAGAGAGAGAGAGAGAGAGATTAACTTGGGCCAAGGCCCACTTACATAGCCCATAAAGAACCTTATCTTGTCACAATGATGATGAGTATAATCCATCTGTTTAAGAATTAAAGTAAGAGACTAACCTTAATCTCTATGTTCTGCTGGGATCAAGGCATATTCCAGATATAGATCAGCCTCCCCACATCACCATTGACCTTCTTCAAGAACTCAAGACACCAAGACACTCTTGATGCACCTTCAAAACTTCACTTGCTTTGAATCTGCCTCTTTAGGAGGAAGTGATCTTAAAAGATTTTTTACAAAGAAAGGGGGCTGAATTTATAGATAAACCCATGTTTCTGGATAGAGGATGGAAAGACGAAGCTACCTCAAACTTTCAGATTAATCAGAGTTTGGGTCGTTAGATCAACCCTGAAGTTGGACCATTCCTAGCTGTCAATTTAATCCATAGATTTCTCTCTCCTTGTCCTCGTTAGTGCAGTCATGTTACTTTATAGGGTTTTATCTTGTCATTGCATTAAATGCAATCATTGGTCTAGATTACACAACATCATCCTTAATCGATGGTTCTTGTCATGCCATCTATCATGTCCTTTTTTTAATGGGACTCATTACCCGTGTGGTTAAAGATATAGAAGATAGAATATATAGCATTAAATGTCATTATGGCATCGTTCATCAAAATGCCATAGCAGTTTGCTTTGTATGATTGACTGTTGCCAATCACTAACCATTATCGATAGTTGGTCTCTGTTCAACGAATCCAATAGCACCATGTTGTAAGGCAGGAATAAAAATCCAAAAAAATCTAAAAGTAATATAATATTAGATACAAACTCTAAAAAAATAAATAAATATGTATTTATAAAAATCATATCTCTAATGAATATAATGTCTAAAAATTCACAAATAATCATATTGTGACTCAAAAAAATTATTTTCGTTCAGAACATGTTGTTATAAAAATCCATAAAAATACTTAAAAACTTAAAAATTCAAAATTTTATTCTAAAAACTGGTTTAATAATTATAGGCTTGATAAAAACACATATATAACCAGTTTAAAGTTAGAAATTATTTAAATATTATCAAATTAACCAATTAATAATGTGTGATATAAGTGGCGAGCAGATTCTATTGATGGGAAGGATGCTAGAAGATCCAATGGTCTTCAGAGGACCATCTTGAGGTGGCCCTCCATCAACAATCTACAAGGGACCCTCTTAGACTTTGAAAGGTGGTGCTTCATTGTTTGATATCATCTTCCATTTGGTAATCTCCAAGCTTACCGGGGAGACTCGCCCTGCATTTTGGATTCCAACCAGGATTTGTGACAGCTCCGGGTAGCTCAATGAGCTTAGGATAGCCCTCGGAGCACTCCAAGAGTACAGATCATCACAGTAGGGGGGCGACGATATATGACACATGCCGAGGTCAAGGGCTTGTCTTTTTCTCATTGAAATCAGGGTGATAAAATTTTTCCTAAACCTTCTTTAGTTGAAATTTATTTCTTAAACTTAATGCAAATACATATTAGCTTGAATCAGATTCATGAAGATAACTTCTTTGAGGAATTTCCTTAAATTTTATATTTTAAAAATATCATAAGTAATTCCATAAAATCATACATCCATCTCTATTCACAATTCCTGTAACTAATCTTCTATCCTCAGCTTCCATTAACACACATAATTATTAATCCATTCTCAATATCTTTCTTATTATCATTCCTCTTCCTCTCTATTTCATTTATTTTTTTATCTTACTAAAATTAAATACAAACTTTCAGTATGATACTAAATCATTATCTTTTTTATAATATTACAACTAGTTCTTTTCTCACGCCTATTTACCCCTGAATAAAAAATTATATTAAATGTCCTAAAAACATTCCCTCCATTACTCTCTAATTATTTTCTTATAAAATTTAATTAAAATAATAAATATATATTATAGTATATTTCCCAAATAATACAATATTTCATTCTTCATGAAACACTTATCAGCTACCTCGATCCTAAAAATAATGATAATATATACATATATATATATCATCTCTTAAAAGAATTATTCCTATTATTTTCTCATCTATCTTTACTCAACTTGTTATCCTTCATTAATCCTTATGACAACACTATCAACTTCGTCATCACTATTCCACTCATTCTATTTTATGATATAAAAAATACTAATTAATTTTCTCTTATATCATATATCCTCATTTTCTCCCTCTTTCTAAATCATATGTTTCTATCTGAGTACCAGCCCCTCGTGGAGATGACCTCACTCACCACTAGACATCACGAGTGAGTTAAATATAGTTAATTTTTTCATTAAATAAAATGATAAATTATACTTACATATTAATATACACATTAATTTTCTTCAGTATGTTATTTTCCTCCAATGGCTAATATATTTTAAAATCAGAGTCTGCAGCCTCAAAGGTTTCATGAAGAGACACCTATAAAACTAATGGCTACTATCAGAAATGTGGTCAAGGAAGAGGTCAAACTAATAAGTTTCAACCTTGATGCCAAATCTGTTCCCAATTTGGAAACAAAACCAGAGTGCCATGAAAGATTCAGAAGAAACCTTCAACGCTGACACCCAACTAGCCACAGTAGAATTCAGGGGACACATCAACATGTATATTGTGGGAATACCGCTGGAAATGGAACATGGTACCCAGACAGTGGAGCAACACCCCCACATGACTACCAATTAAAATATTATGAATTTGGCATCCCATTGACTATCAATTAAAATCTTTAAATGGGCAATAGAAAATGTTAGAAAATTGTACGTATCAGTTTATTAAAAGGTTTTACATATGATAATTTTTTTTATCTAAAGATGTTGTTCTTGCCCCTGAAATCATTAAAAATTGTTGTTAATTCACCATGAAGCACGAGACAACAGATAGAGCCCCCCTCCAATGTGTAGTTAAATTTGAACTTAACTCCTTGGAGCCTCATCTATCTCACCCTACAGCATATATTGGAGAAAGGTTCATCAGACATGGTATTCAACATTTTTACATCCCTAATTATGAACATTAGAACATGTCATTAGACTATTTGGTCTCCCAATTACTCATCTTAAAAGACAATTATTGTGTGAATTATGTAACACCTCTCAATCCCAAAAAACTCCTATTTCCTCTAAATCATAGTTCAAATAAACCTCTTAAAATAATTAGCTCTGATTTGTTGGGGCCATTGATCATTTTATCACATTCAAGTTTCTCTAGTTTTGGAAGTTTTTCTTTATGATTTCAATAAGTATGCCTGACCTTATCCTCTCAAAAATAAGAAATGAATTATTACCAATTTTTCTTGGATTTTAAAAGTTATTAGAAAATCAATTTCTTAAAGATCAAGTGTTTTCAGTCTGAGTGGCGTGGATTGTATTGATCTCTTCACTCCTTTAAAACTCAGTGCATTTCTAGTAGGGGCTTCTTGTCCTCACATCCCAGGAAAAAAAATGGAGCACCAGAGAGAAAGCATGGGCAATTAGTAGAGACATGACTTCTTCTACTTCACCAGCTAGCATACCAAAAAAATAGGGAATGATATTTTAGCTACTGCTGTATATCTCATTTATTTGAGTGTGAACACGTTCATGAGAAGAGAACTCACTATTAAATTATGTTATAAGTTTTACTCAAATACTCTATATTAAAGACCACGTGTACACAAATTAGAAGTCCTATCCGAATGGTGTGTATTCATTGCATATAACTCAATGTAAATAGGTCAAAAGTGCCTCTCACTTCATACAGGTAAAATTATATTTCTCTTCATGTTTTTTTTATTGAGGAATATTTTCCTTTTTCTTCTGTTTCAAAAGTAATTGATACATCAGAAACATTCAGATCACATCTTAACACTATATCTAGAAATCCTCAAACTGTGTCCCCGATGTTAAAGAGGCATCCAAATATTTTAGAAACACATCAAGATCAGAAATTTGTTACAGAAAAAATTGACTCTAACTCTCCAACCCCTTTAGTTTTTCTTTCATCCCCTAATAAACCATAATCTATAATTGGTCTGCTTTTGCTACATGTACAAAGACCAATGAGCCTCTTATCTCCTCCTCTGCTATTTTAGAGCATTAAAATGAAGATATATCCAGTAAATTCAAAAGAAAACCAGAAACAAGTGTACCTCTCACTACCATAATTATTCATGATGTTTACTTACAAGAATGGGTTATAGAAATCTGAAAAGATTCCCAAGCGAGAGTCACTCAGTCATTTAACATGTAATGCAACTTGTCTCGCTGCAACATTATCAGTATCCCCATAGCCTACTTCTTTGAACATTTCATCAAAAATGAAAAGTGGATTAAAGCTATATCAAATTACTTGCATACTCGAATGCATAGTGACACTTTGTCATTGGTTCCTTAAATCCAAACTTCATGTTACAAATTAAAATACTTAATATTTTATTTTTTAAATGGGTTACAAATTAAAATATAAACCAACAGGTTTAATTCATTATATTGTATAGATGGATTTTAATCAACAATAAGTGTTTGATTTCACTGAAATAAAAAACACATTGCCTAACTTACATGACCAACTAGTGATTCGGGACCTTGGCCATTCTCACAACTTCCCTGAACTTGAGTTACTTCAGCATGATCAAGAATTTGTTGTTTCAATCAAAATAGATTGCTTCATTATTTCAGCACTCTAATATGGACACTAGTAAAACCATTGCCTAGCCCCCTCTCCTTTTCACCCTCCTCCATTAATAAAGCAGACTTAGATGATGGCTCACTTTATCGGAAAAAATTTGGTGATTTTGAGTATGTAACTCTGGCTGGAAAAAGTACCCATAATACTTGAAAATATACTTATTGTTAACGTTTTACAGAAAAAAATGCATTATCCAAATTCAATGGATTGGATTTAGGGAAATACTTGCTTCAATATCTAGAAGGAACTATTCTTCAAGGCCTAAGCATTCACATAAATTCAGACTTCATTATTAATGCATTTACTGATTCATATTTGGTAACTAACACATTGATAGAAAGTTGACATGAGCATAATTTTTCTACATTGGAGGAAATTTAAATTCCTGGAGTTATAAAAAGCAACCAACAATAGTACAATCAAGTAGAGATGACAAGTACAGAGCCCGGGTTGATGTAGCATTATAGGTTCTATGGGTTTGATCTATCTTAAAAAGAAATCCAGGTAACTGCCAATCCATCACCTTTCATATGGTCTGATAGTATTAGAGCAGCCTGTTTAGTGGAGAATCTAGTCTTCCCCGTAAGAATGAAACATATAAAAATAGACCTCCATTTTGTTTGAAAACAATTTGTTCCCAGAAACATTTGATTCAACTTTGTTAGCAGCAAAGGACACCTCATGGATCCTCTTACAAAACCTCTCTCCAAAGTCTGTTTTGCTCAAAATCAGAGATAAGCTCAATGTCGACAACACCAAAACCAATAAGCTTGAAGGGGATATTAGGAAGTCACGATAACATTAGACTAATAAAAAAGGAGCATGTAACGTAAGAATGAAACATCTGACATAAAAGATTGATGATCAGGATTCAATCTTAGATTGGAAATATAAGGATGACAAAAATTACATCTAGACAGGATCACTATAACAGCTAAAATTTAAAGAAGGAAAACATATTTTATAACTTATTAAATTTTTAACATAAATATACACCAATGTGTTCGAGGGAATAAAACAGTCCCTACCCATCTCTCTCTCTCTCTCTCTCTCTCTCTCTCTCTCTCTCTCTCTCTCTTTCTCTCTCTCTCCCTCCCTCTCTCTCTCTCCCCCTCTGTCTTTACATGCTTCTTACCCTGATTCTTCTTGTTCATCTCAAACGTTTGAGGAGGTTTGGCTATAAATTAAGAAACTCAATAAATAACTTAAGAATGATATGGGAAAAAGGCCATTAAAGATAATACGTGACCTTGTATGTCTAAATTCAAATGCACTTATATTAAAAATGTCTTCCATATAGATCAGGGAAAATACATTATTGTAGTATGATGACATTTAATTAAATATAAATAATTCAATTAAAATTTTTAGAGTGAACAGAAACGTTGGTTTATGTATCTATGTGTAATTTTGGCATGTAAAAACCTTATTTCATTCCAATTAAGAGGCAGTGTCTTGATCATTGTCAGAGAGATTCTGTCAATAGAGAGATTGAAGACAATCCAGAAAAATTGAAAAGGAGGGTACTGCACGTCCGGGACGTGACGGGACGGATGACGAACGGTGACCGATGGGGACGTGACAAGAATTTCGTCATGTCCATGTCCCGTCACACGGCCCAGATTTTTGAAAAAATCCATCACATTCCCATCACGCGTCACCGCACGTGTCGTCCCGTCACCAGACAGCGTCACCATCACAGGTGACAAAAATTCAAAGCTCAGTTCTCTCTCTCTCTCTTAAGGAGATACTTTTTAAGGTTTTTTTGCAATTTGTCAATATCTTTACAAATCCGTCGCCGACGTCATCCCTGATGTCCGTCCCATCACATCACCCATCGGAGGACCTCCGTCACCATCACCTCACCGTCAGGGATATTTCGTCACCATCACCGCCACCGTTATGGGCTGATAATTTTGTCACCATCAATCCATCATCAGTTACAGTGCCGTCACCGTAACGTGTGATGTGACTAGGGGAACGGCACGTCCGAGACGTGATGCCCCGGACGCGACAGGACGGATGATGATCCGTGACGAACGGTGACGTGATGAAATGTTCGTCATGTCACCGTCTTGTCACGTGATCGAGGGTTTATAAAAATTCCGTCACGTTCCGGTCACGTCACCGTTGATCCTCGTTCCGTCACATCACCGTCACCATGACGCCATCACCGTCACCGGTGACAGAATTATATAATGTAATTTATTTTACTATCTGCGTCGAATCTGTCGATTGGTCTAAGTTCCACGGGATCTGTAGAAATAAAGAAATGAATATAAAATAACGGAGAAATTTAGAGGAAAGGAAGACGGCCTGCGCGAATTTCATCTGGCGCTCTCTTTAGCCTGCCGCGGCGAGATCTCCTTTCTTTCTGCTTTCCTCTTCCTCCGTTCTTCTTCTCCAGCACATCTCTGCGTGTTCTATTTCTCTCTTCGCCACGGCGCATAGCGCCAGATCTCCAGGTGGTGGGGTGTTTGTTCCTCTCTATATAGTCTGCGGGCAGCGTCTGATTTAGAAAATCTCTTCTCTTTCTCAGAGGAGTTGTGCTCTTCTTGGGTTGTCTGTTCCTCTGCCGCTTGGAAATACCCTATCATATAATTGCTTTGTTGCTCTGCTCCTGCTTGGATCTCTTTCCGCGTCTGCCGTCGAACCGTTGAAGTCCCTTAATCCATAAAATGCATTAAAATTCTGTGACGGTCGTCATCTGTGACGGTCGTCATCTGTGACGGAGCTTTCGTGACATCACGCATCAGGGTCTCCGTCACCGTCACGTCCCTGTCACGCACAGCCCGTCACGCGTCACCGTCACCGTCACGCCCCATGCATTCCGTCACTGTCACCGTCACGTCATCCGTCACGTGTCCGGTGACATGTGAAGTAACGGATGACGTTTGACGATCCCTAGACGTGACAGATGACTTCACGCGACCCACATTCTAATAATGTTTTTCTGCCACTTTCTCCTAATCCAGACTTGAGGTGGTAGACGCCTCAGCCAAAGGGTCATCGCCACGTGGCGACTGAACCACGTACACATCCTTCTGAAAGTTTCTACTGCCGACGTCGCAACTACAAGCTTCAACTACTTCATCTTCTCCTCCGCGCAGAGAGAGAGAGAGAGAGAGAGATGGCGGAGGTGAAGAACAAGAAGGTGGTGCTTCGGCACTACGTGACGGGCTTCGCCAAGGAGAGCGATTTCGAGGTGGTGACCTCGGAGACCATCCATCTGAAGGTGCCGGAGGGATCGAACGCCGTCCTTGTGAAGAATCTCTATCTCTCCTGCGACCCCTACATGCGATCTCGCATGACCAAGCATGATGAACCCAGCTACGTCCCCGACTTTGTCCCCGGCTCGGTAATTCCGATTATCTATCAATCTTCGTGTTTAAATTCTTCTGTTTTTCTTCCCCTTTTTGATGTTTTTGTTTCGCAATTCTGCTTGATTCCATCCGCTTTGTGCGTATTCTAGATGGGTTTTGTTTATTCATCCTGCTTTTACATTCTACTTCTGGCAGGCGATTTCTGGCTATGGAGTGGTGAAGGTTGTAGATTCGGGGAACCGTAAATATGCTCCTGGAGATCTATTTTGGGGGTTTACCGGATGGGAGGAGTACTCCCTTATCGAAAATCCGGAATCTCTGTTCAAGATCAAATACACGGATCTTCCGCTACCCTACTACACTGGTGTTCTAGGTGAGACCCTGACTCGGTTGGATGAACTAGATGGTCTCTAACAAAGCCGAGGTTATAGAGTTCTTCAATTGATTTCTTCATCTCAAATGGATTTTCCGATATTTCATTTGATTACCAGACTTTGTGAGTGCCCTTTAGGATTGACCTCTAATCCGTCTTTTTATCCAGCAAAAAACTTTGTCTTTCTCAAACCCACCTCCCCCAGTCTGATATCTTCTTGGGTTTCTTTTTATAATTTTATGATGTTCTATGGGGGGGGAGGACTGCAGGAATTATTAATGTTATAAGTTAAAATGTATAACTGATTCTGTGGAATATGCAAGATTGAGATGTGGTGCCAAATTTTCTTGTGTTCACAGGAATGCCAGGGCTTACGGCTGGTGCCGGATTTTATAAAATATGTTCCCCAAAGAAAGAGGATCGCGTCTTTGTATCAGCTGCCTCTGGTGCAGTCGGCCAGCTTGTTGGGCAGCTCGCTAAGCTTATGGGTTGCTACGTTGTTGGAAGCGCGGGCACTGATGAAAAGGTATGAATGGCAACAGTAGTTATTCATAATTGGGGTATACTTCTTTCAATGTATGTTTAAATCAAAACAAGAGACATGTCACATAACAGTGGGGGCTTCATAAATCTGTGTGTTTCAGGTGGAGCTGCTTAAGAGCAAACTCGGATTTGATGAGGCTTTCAACTATAAGTAAGAGCCAGACTTGAAGGCTGCTTTGAAAAGGTCGGTCATCATGTCTGAATTTCATTGCGATCTTAATCACAATTTGTTTTTCTAAAACGATATGAAACAAGGAGAGAGATTCAGTTATACTGAGAGTGGCAATTTCAGGTACTTTCCGGAGGGCATTGATATATACTTCGAGAACGTCGGTGGGGCGATGCTCGACGCCGTGCTGGCTAACATGAGACAGAACGGGCGGATCGCGGTTTGTGGGATGATCTCCCAGTACAATCTAGAGAAGCCTGAGGGCGTCCACAACCTGTTCTATGTCGTCTCGAAGCGTATCCGGATGCAGGGATTCATAGTCTTTGATCACTATGACATATACCCAGAGTTTGAAGACAGGGTGGCTCAGTACATTAAGGATGGGAAGATCTACTATGTAGAAGATGCGGTTGAAGGACTGGAGAGTGCTCCTGCAGCCCTTATTGGTCTCTTTACCGGCCGCAACGTTGGGAAGCAGCTTGTTGTTGTGTCTCGCGAGTAAGTCGACTGGTAACATCTCATATGTGGTGAGTTAAATTTGACATTCTCTTTGCATGTATAGTGAGATGATCCTAGAAGTAGATTGAGAGAAGTGAGCGGATTGTGTACTCATCCCTGCCCAGAACATGGATGGTTTGCTTCTCACCCAGTAACAATTTACTATTTTGTAAGCCCACACTTACATACCAATGTACTCGTGTTAAGTTATAATTTTGAATTTTTAACCACATGATGTAACTAATTTTCCAAAAGGTTGTCTATAACTTAATTATACTGGCACTAACTGGGCCTCTCTTGATACCTTATTGGAGTGTCGAAGAAAAACTTAGTAATATGCCCAAGGTGTACTCTTAAGCTTTCAATTCCATAAAATTTATCCGCAAATTTGATGAAACTCGTGTTGCTTTTTTATGAGTGCCATTTCCAATAATCTGTAAAATGGTGTGATTTAATGTGGATCAATTGTGTAGTTCATATTTAGAATTGTATTAATATTTTTCAAGCTCCAATTTTTTAAATTATTGAGAATATAGAATGAGAAAGGGGTCAGTCCAATGGGAGGCACTTACTCAACAAAAAACTACAATTAATTTGTCATTAAATATATTAAAGGGAATTGAGAAAGAAACAAATATTTTTTTGAATTTTATAAGGACCATTAGAATTTAATAGGAACTTAAACATTTTATTTTCCCGTTCCAAAATTTCAGAAATTCACTTTTATTTTTCTAATTTGTCATTTAAATTTGTAACGAAATTCATGCCAAAATATGCTAAATCTTAAGATAAACCACATTACAGAATGGGGGTGTGACATAGTTGAAACAAAATTTGAACGGGATCTGTTCAAAACTTGAAAGGAGAAACCATAACACAAAATTGGAAGGGAAAATCAACAAATCTTTTTGCAAAACTTTTGGGAGAGAGAGAATAAATGAAATTGAATTTTGGACCAATTAAATTCCAATCTAGAAAAAAAAAATCAATCCAACGAGTGGAAGTAGAGAAAATCTGGGGAATGAGCTTCAAGAGGCATTCGAAGCAGATCAAGGAATCTAAGAGATGGATAGAGATGAGGAACATGATGGACTCTTAATATGCTTTTTAAAACTTGATCTAGAATTAAATTCGGTGTTCTTAATCCTCAAAATCCTCGAAGGGTATGTACATCCTGTAAATTGTACCTGTGGATCTAAAAGTAAATACTTATATCTACTTCAAATCCATCCCGGAATTTCTCTCATAATTGTAAGACTAATGAATGAGGTGATTCTAATATCCATCAATTTTTTGGGGTGTCCCATCATCGAGTGAAGGTTAAAGTTATGGATAGAGGTGGTGGAGTTCATCTTGAAGTAGTAAAATGCCGAATCCTTGCATCAGATACGGATCAAGGGTGAGTTTGTTGCATTTAATTTGTCACCATGTTCTCAAAATACCTTTAGGTTATATTTTTTCCTTCCATCCATCAAAACCTTATCAATCATACCATTCGCGCGTTCACGCACCCCCATGCAATAATACACAAACCCATCATATGTATTCCAATATGTACATGCATCTATTTTTACTTACCCTCCTTAATTCTTCGTCATTCCTCTCTTACCATACATCCACATAGTTTAAATAGTGATTAGGGGTTGAGAAGGAGTATTTTGTACGTCGAGGTAGAGAGGAGGGGGAAATGCTGAGGTGAAAAGGTGATATTTAATATTGATGGAGGGTGTGAATTGTAATATGAAATGAAAAGGATGGAAATATCTGTTCCCTAAAAAGATGCCTCTTGCTAATCTTATCTATTCATATTTTAAGAGTCAAGTTCCTATTTTTGATTTAATTCAGAAGGGATTATCAATGAGTAATCACACTAAAATTGACTTCATCATACCCCTTCTTGAACTGGGATTGAGCATCCTTTCCATATCCTCCATTGTACCTTGTTGAATAATATTTCTCGATCACCCCTATGAATGTGCCTCCTTGGCCCTTCTGTCTCAGTTCCATGCAGCTCCATAAAATCCTTTTCCAGGTTTGTTCCAACTTAGCTCCATATCTCATTGACATCGCTTATTCATTTTGCGGCCTACATACATATATTACTAATGGGAAATCCATAATAAAGTTCTGAGGTTAGCTCAAAATTCATCAGTTTTGATGACTAAATGCATAACTTAGTATTAGGTTGAGTTATCATGAAATGCAAATGGCTATGCATTTTTATTGCCGTACTATTTAAGCATATGAAATTAAAGTATTAGAAGAAAACATGACACGAAACTTCAGAAGTTTAATTAAAAATAGAAATTTCATCATATGGTTATAGGATTTATCATGTTCTGAAATAGAATAATTTTGCAATATTAAATTACCAATGCAGTAATGTATTTTTAACATAGCTTTAAATGTGAACAAAAATATTTCACTTTAATTTAAAAAGGAGAATCAAAATTTGTACTCTTATTTCTAGTCTCTAAAAAAAATTTTGAATATTGAAAACACTGTTGAAGTTACATGCATAAAACTTCCATGAATTTGTGATAACATCAAATTATGTTTATAAGATGTTCAAATTTGTACTTAGTTTTTAGATTTAGAGTCAAAGTAATTGGTAATAAGATCGACCGTCAGATCAGCGATTGTCAATCCAGTCACCATCAATGCCTTGATCTAGTCACTATTAAAGTATCATTATCTAGTCACTACTATATTATCATCTCATTTCCCCCTAAATCACAAATTTGATCCAATTGATAATGTGATCACCTAAACACAATAACACATTGATGAGGTGATCATTGATCCCGATCGGTGAATATGAGATAAAAAGGATTCCCTTGGGAATATGATTGCCACACCCTAAAGTTGACTGTATTACTAGACTGATATGATCCCTGCTATCGTTTGATCAAGGATCACTAATCTGATAAAACTTGTTCAATCTTATTTATCCATCGACTTATTACACTGTCAGCCATCACTGATTCAATCGAGTGATGTCATATTGTGAGTTTTGACTTGGTCAGTTTAGTAGAGACAACTAAAAGCTCCTAAACTCTTCTAGACGAGAAGGTTTTAGAATATTTTAGAGGCACCTTGAATCTTCTAAATGTTCTGGACTTATAATGAGTCTTTTTTACTCTTCTAAACCATTCTAGAAGCTTATGGATCCTTCTGACCTTTTAGAAGTATGTGTAACTTTCCTAGAGAAGGAGCTCTCTAGAGGCATCCATAGAGTTCCATCAATTTAGAGCTCAACTCAAACATGAATGGCTTGAATATTTAACGCTAAGGGATTTAGTGTTGAAGCTGATGGGCTTTGGAGAGAGATAAAAGGAGGGACATCATGATATCGTGGAGAAGAGGCTAGTTAAAGATGTGGCTCCACATGTGGTTCCGCTCAAAGGTTTGTCCCTTTTGTGGCCGTGCTCGTATTTTCTATTTGTTCCTTCTGTGGTAGACCTCTATTGTGAGCAATTTCCACTCATTCAAGATGGTTATAATTCTTCATTTTGTCTATGTTTTAATTTCATCCTTATACTCTTGGGGGATACTTGTGCTTTGTTGGATACATATTTTAGGATTCTTTAAGTCAAATCAACGGAAAGCTGTTGCGTAAAGCAATAAATGATACTCTCTCCACATCACTTCACGGGCTCCACAGATGGTAGTTTGCCGATCGCAGATTGTACATGCCTTCGGAATGATTTGTTCAAAGAGCGAATCGATCAGATCGAATCCCCGGCCACTAGGCTGGGCCGTAAGCCTAATTAGGGTTGGACATTTAGTACCGAGGACTGGTTTAACCGGACAGAACCATGACGGTAGGTCCTCCATTTGAGGGTCAACCGGTTTGTCAAACAAGTTTAGGTCCAATGGTCAAACTTGACCGCAACCGGAAGTATACTATTTGATATTTATTGAATTTTTTAATAACATTCTAAAAATACCATATCCAACTCGACAGAAAGGTTTCTATTGAGCTCTGCGTTGACGCCATATATTTTACCAGCGTTGACGCCATTAGTTGATATAGAGGATATTTAACATTACTATAATCATAAATTGTCTACTTTGACTTTGGCATTATTGAGTCAACCTGACTAGACCAGGAGCGGTCCGGACAGGGCCGGATTTTAGGTAAGTTTTAGGTATTTGCTAAAAACCTGTACCGGATTTTCAAAATGGACTTCGATTTGAATCTCGCGCGCCTATAAATTTGAGGCTTCTGCTTCCCGCCAGCAAACGGAGACTGAGAAGAGCGTGCGCGCTTCCCTGGAGATGAGGATTTCTGAGATCTCCCCAGATCTGAAGCTCGCTCGCGATCGCGAACCACTCCCCGAGCCGCTGCTCGAGCTTGAATCCTTGATCAAGGAGGCGGAAGATCTCTCTGCCGATCTCCACGGCATTCCGCAATCGCTCGTTGTTGGTCTATCGAGATCCCTGAATCATCTCACCTCTCTTCTCCCATTGTCGGACGCGATCAAGCTTCACATCTGGAAGCTCAGCTATCGTCTCTGGAATGCCTGCGTAGATCTCTCCAACGCCAAGCAAATTCGATCCGATGGACGAACTCGAATCGACGAGTCTCAGGTCAGTCTTCGCCAGGCTGCTTCTGATCTGCTTCATCTGGCCGGAAGTCCTCCCGGCATTCCCTCCCCTGCGTTCAAGTGCGCGTCCTTCTTCCATAAAACTGGCCTCATGTGGCACGAACTGAGGCGGTTTGATCTCGCTGCGAACTGCTTCGAACGCGCGACCGATCTGACATCAGTTGTTCAGGCCGATCGAGAGACGGATCCCGAGGAAAGGAAACTTCTCTTAGAGATCAATCTGGCGAGGGCCAGAACGGCTTGGGAAGTCGCGGATAGGAATCTCGCCATCGCGCTGCTGAACCGCTCGAAGAATCTTTTGTTTGATAATCCTGCAAGTTATAAAGCTCTAGCGGATCAGTACTTGCAATTCGGGAAGCTTGAGCTGTCGGATAAATCCGAATCTGCTGCATCCGCCAAGCTTTTGAACGTAGCGTTGAATCTTTCCGAGGGCGGAATTGAGATATCGAGGAGGCCAGATCACAAACTGCCTCTGGAAAATTTGAGGGATCGATGCCTGAGATTCCTGGCTGCGGAGCGGTTGCAGGCGGGGGACTACGAGGCGGTGGTTAAATGCGTCAAAGTCATGAGAGAAGGATGTGGGAAGGAAGAGCATCCGAGCGTGGGATTCATGGCGTTAAAGGCTTGGATTGGACTGGGGAAATTTGAGGAGGCTGAAAGAGAGCTGAGAACGATGGCGTTAACCAGGTCAGTTCCTGATAACGTCTGCGTGGCCGCAGCTGAGTTGTTATTGGAAGGTGTTGGAGCGGAGGCCGCCAAAGGCGTTCTTATTGGATTGGTCTCGAGATGCCGTTTGGGACCTTCGTCTGCTCTGAGAGTTGTGAAGAAGGTGGCAGAAGGCGGGGGTGGAGGAAGAGCGAGGGTTGTTGGCGAAGTGGTTTCTGATGAAAGGGTTTTGACGCTTTTTTCTGGGCCTGGTGCAGCGACGGAAAGTAGAACTATGCATGCGGTACTGTGGAATTGGTATGATCCCTTCTACAGAACTTGCCAACAAAAGTGTTTTATCGTTTGAATCATCATTATATTCCCGAAATTCGCTTCAATTGAATTCCAGCAAAAGGAATGATGATTTCTTACATCTAATTTAGTTGCTTTGTTTATTTTGAATTTCAGAACAGATTTTCTTTTTGCCAGAACCAAATAATTAAGCGTCGAAATTTGTAGATTAGCTGGGTACTTTCAGTGCAATACCCTTTGACATTTGTCTCACATTTCCAAGTGATTAATCATGGATAATTTCAAATACTAAGAAGATAAGGCCTCTGGAATTCGACGTATTTTCCTTTATCTTTCTAAAGCTACAATGTTTGGCGCAAACTTTGCGTTGAAGCGGGGCGGAGCACTTCCGATCAGAAGACTACGAGACGGCGTCGGAGATTTTTGAGAAGTCTATGCTCTACATCACTCACGACGAGGAGAATAGGCCACGTCGAGCAAACTGTTACAGAGTCCTCTCCCTCTGTTATCTTGGCCTCTCTCGACTTGACCGGGCGCAGGAGTTCATCGATGAGGCTACGAAGGTAACATAACAATTCCAACAGACCATTTTGATAAAAGACTTGCGGCGGGTAATCTGGAGAATCACTACCTGCTCTTTCTTCCGCAGCTGGAACCCACCATAAACAGTGTATTTCTAAAGGTAACATACATCTATGCTCTAAATTGGTTTGACTTACGATTTCGTATAAAGAGTTAGCTCGTCAAATTCTGTTTTTTGACACTGCAGTATAAAGTCCATCTGCAAAGGAAAGCAGAAAAGGAGGCGGTTGACCAAATTCAAGAAATGGTGAAATGCGTTGACTTTCATCCTGAGTACCTCACATTGTCAGCCCATGAGGCAATGTCCAGCCGTTGCACTCCTGCAGCGGTCGCCGCTTTATTGGCTGCTCTTGAACTCTATACCCCTGGCAGAGAAATGCCTATGCCTGAAGTTGCTGTTCGTCGGAATCTCATCACACTCCTACAGGAAAAGAAAGAGAACGAACGCGAAATATTAAAACAATTGAGGTTTGCCAAGGATCGGATGTCAGGCTTGGGCGCGCAAGACTTCTTCGGAAAGGACGCTGTTGGCATTCGGGAGCGTGGATGGCTTGCTGGTACAGCATGGAATATGGGATTAAAGGCAGGCGCAGAAAAAAAATATGGATATTGTTCAGAGTTCCTGGAGTTGGCGTCAGAATTTTATGGGGGAAATGTCAAAAATGAAGCCATGGTCTACAAGTCGTTGATATTGAGTGTGGCCGCGATGATTAGTCGCGATGAGCAGAAACAGGCGCAGCTCACTGATATTGAGGTCAACAAAGCTTTGAAGATGTTAGAAACGGCTAGCAAGGTAAACCGTAAACAAATTGAATTTAGACCTTGGATGATCTCCAGCTATTGGATGTTTTAAAAAAATTCAGATTAAAAAGAATTCAGATTTATCAAGACATCCCGCCGGGTTAATTCACTGCTTTCATTCAATACCATTGACATAATTCATGATAAATACATATCGATTCGCTGATATTGGTTTCCACAGCTACAATTTTGTACAGGCCTCTCTGTGTCTCCAGCACAAGTCCCTGCGGCTCAGAATACTCCAGACCGGAGATTCTTCTTCCTTAAGACTTTCTGTGCCTATCAACTGCTTTCTAGACTGGAAGGTCTTGAGGATTCTCGTCAGAGACAGCTGCGTCTGATCAAGGACTTCATTTCATCGTCTAACCATCCTGGCTCAACACAAAACCTTCTCCAGCTTGGCCTTGTTGCATTGCAAGGCGCCTGCCCAAATCACGAAGCTGCAGAGATGGCGCTCAATTCTTGTCTTTCTGCCCTGCTCGCATCGCTGTCGCCAGACTACCAAATGGCCAGTATCGTAATCCGGAAGTTAATCGGTATCACTGGGCTGCTTCGGGGGGAAAACAATGGAGAGAGTGCAGCGTATACAGCTTACCAGCAGGCCTACAGGATAATTGTGGGTCTAAAAGAGGGAGAATACCCTGCTGAAGAAGGGAAATGGCTCGCCATGACCGCATGGAACAGGGCAGGCAGCGCAGTTCGTCTGGGACACGAGGAGACGGCGAGAAAGTGGATGAAGATGGGCCTGGACTTGGCGCAGCGTCTTCTTTGCATGGACAAGTACAGAAAAGGAATGGAGGATTGCCTTAGAAGTTTCGAGGAGCGCTGCTTCAATGGTGAAAAACCCATCGACATGGGTTGAAACAGGTTTGCTTTTGTATATATTTCGGTTTTAATCAAAGATAAGGCAACAGAAATAATCAAAGCTCATATTATATTCCAAGATCTGGAAGGTGCAACTCTGCATGGAAACTCAAGGTTTTGTTCTTCCCTGGAAGTTTAAAATAAACAAAGTACAATGAGATATCACACGAGTTTGTGTATTGCCGGGAACTTATTTCTTATGATTTGAAATATCCTCACAACATGTTAAGCACATCAACTTGTCTCGTGCCGTATGGCGCTAGTAATATCTTCATTCACATCAGCGCCTGCGGTGAGTTTCTCTTCCATCGCCCGAGCTTTTCTTTACCCTGCAAAAAGACCAACCAAAATTTTAATTTTCAAGGTGACTTCTTGGATATATATTTTTAGCTTTTGATCAAAATAACAAGATTTTTCTTTGATGTAAACAATAGATGCATCATAAGTTGTTTGCATCCGTGGCAATTTCGGATCCAGATTTTGTTTTCTACTGGTGCCTCTCTCTCCCCTCGCAGGGAAAGAGGTTAGTGTAAAGATTTAAGGAAAGTTTAAGGGTTTTATTATTTGAGACAATTCTTCTGCAGTTACCCATAGAAGAAAAAGATCAGAAAACAAATGTTCGATTATTGTAATGATTACGAGATAACCTTTCGTGGCTCAATTGCCAACTCATTGTCTTCCACTGAGATGGCCTTGAAGCCAAGGGGACCCAGCACTTTCTCATACCTGCATACTCAAGAAACCGTCCATCAGTACATATCTTATCCATCAAATTGTGAAATTTACGGGGAATTGATCACATCAGTACAGAAAATTGTTTGCTTTTATTTTTTACAGTCGTCTGCTTAATCTGTTCTTTCTACTATCAAATCGTCTACTTTTTACACGTGAACATACTCTTCCGGTGAAACCGCAAATGGAGGCCCCCCCTCGTACTGGTCAACCTGCCGCGTAAAAGATTATTACAATCTCTCAGCAAGATTGGGGGAATCAAACAGCCGAAAAAACCTTACAGGATACATTAATGTGATCAATTCCCCATCGGGCTTGAGGAGATTTCCAATCTGACTGGCCCATGCAATTCTCAAAGCCGGATCAATCGCACAGAAGAACCTGAGTATCACCAAACACCAGATATGGAATGGTTCCGATAAAGTTGTATTTACAATCTACGAGATTCTCTGAACTTACGTATAATCAAATATCAGATCAAAGAGCTCCGCCGGTCGCCAGTTGAAGAAATCCGCTGCCTCGAACGTAAAGTTCTCCTTGTTCGGCAGCTCGGACGTCCTCTATCTCCCCAGAGAACCAATATTCACGCTCTCCAAGAAGGTACTAAAAAATTCCATAGTTTTTTCAAGATTACTTACTTACCTCCAATGCTTTCTTTATTGCAGTCTCGGATATATCCACCCCGACGACATGCCTCTCGGGGCAGGCCATGGCCACCACATCATAACCCTGGCGCGAGTAACACGGTCAGTCAATTACAAGAAAGAATAACAAAAAATAAAAAAATAAAAAATAGAAAAAGAAATAATGAGTTGGCAGGGGGAAAATTCTAACTCCGCCGCAGCCGGGGACGAGGGCTCTGCCGAGAGGAAGACCGCCGGTCTGAACGAGACGAAGAAGAACGGGCGTTGGAGTGCCGAGATCCCAGGGCGTAACTCCTCCTTCCCAGCATCTCTCCCAGCCGCCTGCAACAGGTTAGAGGGCTAACTAACTTATTAATCTACCTCTAATGTTTAATTATGGAATGATTACCTTGGGAGTCCTGGCAGAGCAGCGATTGGACGGTGGGGATTTTGGGGTTGGACCGTGGATCGCGGCTTGATGCGGCGGCGGCGACGACCATGGTGGCGGTTCTGGTTTTGAAGCTCTTTGTTGCTTGCTGGGGATTAAGAAACGGGACGGAGAAGCCCAATGATACGGTCCACGTCATCCTCCTCATCGTTTGATTCGCCTTCCCTCTTTTCCTTAACCTGTGTTTTCTTGAAACCGGAGGCGTGGCCCACGTATGCCCACATAATCCCTCCGTCCTTGTCCACGTCAGCCAAGGCAGGTACCACCCCAGAATTTCATAGCTTTTGTCTCTCTTCTTCTCTCTACTCCTTTTCTTCTATCTCCGTTA
This sequence comes from Wolffia australiana, assembly GCF_029677425.1. Classification (NCBI taxonomy): domain Eukaryota; kingdom Viridiplantae; phylum Streptophyta; class Magnoliopsida; order Alismatales; family Araceae; genus Wolffia; species Wolffia australiana. The sequence continues at coordinate 13,515,002 of NC_135841.1, read as the reverse complement.
TTGTTCTTGAGTGAACAGAAGATTCAAGAATCTTCGCAGATTCAGCTTGGCCAGCCAGGCTCACTCTTCACTGTCTCCCTTATCCCTGTGAGTTCTCGTCCGAGTGGAGTACGTCGATCATCGAGTTTTGCGCTGTGAATGTACTCCGTGTGAAGGAGACAATGTTGTGACAATGAGAGAGACGGTTAGGATGAATCTAGATCTAGCCGTTGTGACAATTATAATGGCTAAGATTAAAATGTTAGATAACAAACTATTATATAGTAGTATAAATATGGACCTACATTTGATGCATAAACTTGAAGTCGATGAAATCCTAAACATCTACGTTTGATCCTATCTAGATAACTTCCTAATCGTCTATGTTTGATCCTATATTTAATCCTGACCGACTAAACCTCTTGATTGAGTATAGGGTACTTGTTCTTTTCTTACTAGCTAATCTTTTATTAAAGATCCTATTGGCGATCTGTGTTACTGACGTGACTATCGAGTTGTTCACTCTTCGTCTTTGTCTTCTTCTTCCTTAATACCCCCCTTGAAGCAAAACGGCAGATGAGCGGTGTTGAGCTTGTCTCGAAGGGGAGAAAAATGTGCTTGAGGAAGCAGTTTTGTGAGTGCATCAGCTAGCTGCCTGTTGCTTGGGACATTCTGATTTGTAGTTTCTTTTTGGCAACTTGTTCACAGATAAAATGGAAGTTGATCTTTATGTGTTTTGTCCTAGCATGAAAAACTGGGCTAACTGCAAGATAAGTAGCTCCTATGTTATCACACTAAAGGATTGGGACTGTTTTGTGTTGACGTGGAGCTTCTTTAAGAGGGATTGAATCCACAGAGCTTTTGCTGCCGCATTTGCCAAGACTCTATACTCGTCTTTAGTGCTCAACCTTGTTATTGTTGCTTTTTAGAGCTCCATGAGACTAAATTCTTTCCTATGTAAACTAAGAATGCACCAGTAGATCGTCGACATGTATGTTCTGTTCTGTTATTTTGAAATGAACAAAAGAACTGCACATGGCCTTGTTCTTTGTTCTTTTACTTTTTTGTGCACAAATTAGAATAGCTTTTTGCACAATTAGAAAAATTCAAACAAAATTTGCACAATTCGAACAAAATTTGCACATATTGCTACAAATTTGCACAGAATTTGCACACTTCACACAAATTCTAAAAAAAAAGTCTTAGTTATTACTAAGTGGGGATGAATTATTAAAGAAATACTCTTAGTTATTCAAATGATCCTAATAATAAGATTAAATAATTTATCAATCACATTACCCAATTACCCGCAAAATGTGAAGCACAAAGGAACACTATAGTAATTAATTAAACATGGAATCTTCTTTTATCCAAGTAGTCCTTTGGAAGGTAGGCCTGAGTGTGAGCTTTCCAATAGTGTCAACCATGTCGGGATATCTTTGTGTGGCAAAAGTTACAGATGTCACCATCCACTACATGATCACACAACCCCCACTTACTATTAGCTACGTCTGAAACTGCAGCTTGGAGATTGCATAACTGGGTTGAATCAATTATTACTGAATTGACTCTTCTAGGTCACTAATCACCCAATCACATGTGATCTGTTTGAATCAGCATACTCAATGTCAATGTAGTGTGCCCAAGTGACAATGGTAATATGTTGGCTTGACACACTTCTTCACCATTCTTAGATTCATTGAATGACATTAAAATCATATCATGACTACATCTGCATTCCTGTAGTCTGATCTGTGTATCTGCCACACACACTCTCTCTTGTCTATGGCTCCTTACCAACCCCCGATGCTGCTGTTGTTGCACAAGATGTATTGTAGATTTTTTAATTCATTTCTTCCCACAAAATTCACATCATTCATAAATAGTATTAAATTAAGTATATTATTTTTGTAAAAAAGCTAATCTTTCTGTAGAAGAGTGTTAATTCGTCTTTTCTATTTTTATGGAACTAGTTCCTAGAAAATTATCGAATGCCATGTCTTATCCCAATTTATGGGTATAATTAGGCCATTGCTAGGGAGAGTGTGTCATTGAATTAGTATTTTTATTTTTATATTGATGAATTAGGTGAACTATTTCCTAAAGAGCATGCACTATTCATGCTTTTGTCATGAAGGTAATGGCTACATAATGATCCACACTCATCATGGAAGTTATATGGTCGTCTAAAAAATGCTAAATACTTCTTATTATCTTGAATTATACATATATTTACCTTAGAACCACTATATATTTATTATAACTTCAGAAGATTGAATTAAATTTTAACGTGATATTCTAATTTTTTAGTTTTATATTTTTTGCAAAATTTTCAGAGAGCATATTCTTCAATAAGTTAATTTATTAACAAGGAATTTATACATAATTTTCCCAAGGTTTTGTATGGAATATTTATTTGTTTATGGTGGATTGAATAAAAATTGCAATAGTTGTAGATGTTGATCTGAAGTTTAGAGGATATATATTTCATTATCCTCTTTCCTGTATCCACACCCTAGGATCTATAAGGAAACTGCAAAACCCAGATAACTCATCATTAGCACTCGCCTTCAACAAGGTTAGTCAATCCATACAAAGGCATCAATGAAAGTATTGAGTGAAGCTTTTATTTTAGTGATTTTGTTCCATCTTAATTTCATTATTATCCTCTACTTCAAATGCCTTTAATGGGCGAAATGTATGTGCTGTAGACTGAGTTGTTTATCAGATGCATCATTAGAAATTTGATTTTAATTCTTCACAAATTTTAAATATGGTCTTTCAATCTTCACTATCTTATACATGATCTGTTTTTTTTACCTTGAAAATCCTTATATGTGGAAACAAGAATATGTCTTCCTCTCTATAGTCTTTCCCATTAACTTGTATGCTCTTGATATTTAGAGTTTAAGGTGACTTTACGTAATAATTCAATAATTACGTTTTACGTCAAAAAATAATATTTTAGTAGTAACCGGAGTTTTGACATTTCTATCCAGATGTTTTGGTGCGCTTCTCTAATTTAACGCGAATATGAATGTTTAGGATACGTGTTTAAAGATCACTGGTCACTGTATTACGATCTTGTCATAGTTCAATGAACATTGCCTGTATCCTTGAACTTCATTATAAGCACTCAATCTGTGCTATATGACTTGATGGAGCATGCCATCTACGCCGTCAGAAACATATTCGGAGCCGCCCTCATTGTCATCGCCGGCCTGCCGATTCGCGTCCAGCGCGACTGGCACGCCAAGGCGAAGGTGAGGACACTCGGGTTTAATACCCCGAGTGGAAGCACGAACGCGCCATCCATGTTTTGATTTTTTCTGACTCATTCTCATTTTATTCGTCATTTTACTGTGTTCATGTTATCTATCGGACGACGTCCCCAATGATGTCCAACATCATCTTGGTATGAGACCATTGTCTTGGTACAATCGGACGGCATCCCTGAAGATGTCCAACATCATGACTACAATTTTATTAATGTGGATCTGGAATGTGTAATTGTCAGACAGTTTATATAAAACATTATCCTTAAACTGGTCAACATTTCAGTATAAAACTATCCATGTGTTAATACTGATAATGTTTGTGAAATATTTCAAAAAACTGTACCCACAATGTCTCGTTATTGGCTTCATAAAAATACTCCCTCTATCCATATTGTTACCATATGATCAGAAGTAGGGATCGCAATTCTGTCCAAGTATTTTTATTTCCTTCTGAAAAATCTGATGAATAGGAATTGTTTATCATAACTTTTTACAGAAAGATGATTACCTTATTATGAACTCATCATGATTTACTCATCATTGCACGTGTTAGGACATCATTTGAGTAACTATGAGTGATTTATGTTAAATATAACTAAGGTCGAGAAGTGATGTTGGTTCGTGGGAAACATAAGTCAATCACATTTCAGATGAAGATTCACCAAGCCCCATGCATTCAGCATCCGAAGTTCATTTAGGAGGAAATACATGCACAAGACGTGGATGTGAGATTCTTTAGTTATCTTCGCCATCTATTCAAAAGTGTACGCTAAAGGGGGAATTCCAATATGATGTCTCAGATCACTTTTTTATAACCACATTTTTCCTATCATTTTCTAGAATTGTAAAACAAAATTTCCTTTGGTGCATCCTTGATCAAGAGTGCATTGAATCAGGAAGATAAGGAATCCCTTACCATAGGTCGTTTAGACCCCAAGAAAAAACTCCATCCATTACCAAACCAAAAATAATCCCTTCTCCTACATCTTTCCCAAGTTACATCGTGTGAGCCAGCTACAGCCCAAAACCACTGCCAGCAGCCCATGGACATCAGGACATGCTTCCAGCTACAATTCTTGCCGATGTGCTCTTCTGTGCACAATCACATTTTATCCCTGTCTGCTCTAGGACCTTGAATTTGATTTATGGTTATTACATGATTCACCAATATTACTAAATAAATCCTCTTAATCCATACAATTATTTTCTCTATTATAGGTGTGAAATATATTTGGATGGACATACACATAATAATGTAAATTAGGATATCATTTATCTTACTTACATTCTTACCCTATTTACATTATAATGATTTCACAAGGTAAGAGACTGATTAGTGAATATAAACAAATACCAAAACTAAATCTTTCTATATAACTCCAAATCTCATTACCTTTAAGATACTATCTAATGAATACACTTGTTGTGGATTGACCCTCGATCATATTTTCAAAGTTATAAAATACAATTATTGTTTGCATGAAAATGCATTTTGCAGAACCGCAAAACAATTAGATATATTACTTATTTTTGGATTAATGAGATGAACATCATCAATATACTTAAGCAAGAATATGATGTTCATGATGATGATTATAATATACAGATGTACCTTTTTGGAACCAGGAAAAATGGATCTTCAAATGTGCGTTGTGATAATTGAAATAGGATTAAAGGAGCCTATATAAATTAATTCATTAATTCAAATGAGACAACGCTTACAAATATAAATAGCACGCGAGCCTTAAGGTCTAAGGGGTCTACACGCTTCAGCTTTTCCTCCTATGCCTTTGGAACTTAGTATGAACCTCCTACACACTTATAATTTTGACTGCTACTTGGAGATGTCCTCTCCAGTGATATCAATGCCACTCAAGTTGATATGTAACTTTGTATTTTAACCCAAAGAATATAAATAGATGTAATTTTGAATTTCATACGCAAACGTTGGTACATCTATTCCTATTACAGAGTTAATCATGCATAATATATATACATCTTTACCTAAACACTAATTAAATAAATAAGAAAATGCCAAAACGAACCTCAAGTCTGCTTAAAAGTCAACATCTTTACCTAAACATATCTTAATCGTGTTTTCTCCCCATATCAATATAAAATTAAAATTGTCCCTCTCTTGAACCCAGTATACACAAAAGAAGGCCATATCGAAATATATCGGTCCTATAAATTGTCTTCATATGTGATTAAATGTTTTAAATAGTGGTTTACCTGTAAGAATGCTATAACAGTAATACCTTCTATCCAACGTGATCATACATGCATGTTATTAAAGATTAAATAATTATTTCTATTCTTAGAATGTATTATAGATTTTCAGATATTTTCATGGAATTTTAGAACTAAAAGTTTTAAATAAATTAATTTTACGTGTCATAATTTTACCAAATATATATTTTCAATATATTTAAATATTTGATAGATTTGAAATACATTTATCATGTTTCAAACTCCAAAAAACTTTCTGTAAATTGAATCATTTGGACTGTGGCTGTAGAGAATGATTGATGGCAGCCAAATATTTGGCTGCAGAAAATGATTAGCTATGAAATTACAGATATGGGTGATAATAATTGACACAATTTTCAAATTTAACGATGTGTAACCGCAGTGTATTAAAGCATCATAAGACACTCTCTACTAGATCAATAGTCTCGTTTTCAATGTTTATTTTTATTAGAAGGATTTTATATGCATATTATTAAGGTTAAACTTGTTAACTCTAATTTGAGAGCTGTATTTTATTTTCATACTATTTTATAAATTTATGAGATCGAATTAGTCAACAAAATAATTTTCTAACTCAGCGTAGATTTCATTTTGGAATCCCTAAAATATGTTCAGAGAGATTATTTTCGAAGTCAGAATATATATTTTCAAGCTCGACCATCAATTGCTTTAATATTTCAATGAATTTAAATAAAGTTGAACTATTTACAGGATTTTATGGAACTTGTCTGTTTTCCCAAAATTGTGTGACAGGCTATTTATTTCACTTGTGAATCAATGAAGAGAGATAAATATGATGCAGGCCTCTATGGCTATTGTAAATTTCCTTCATTATTGCATAACGTAAGGGTTAATCGTAAGTCTTCATTCACTCAATTTTTCATCTTTTTATCCTTATCTATCCATTTAAATTTCATCATCGTGCAGCTTCCCCCTTTATCTTTCCTCTTATCTCTTGCTCTATCGCACCTTCGTGCCAAGTTGTATACATTAATTATCACAGGTTTATATTTATCATCATTCTCTTCTCTTCCGATTTCTTAATTCAAAAATATGTGTTTCCATTCCCTAATTACCATTGAAAAAAACATTAGATACTTAATTGAGGTTTACTATCACAGGTTACACGTTCCACTCTGCCGAGATGTGAAGTGCAGGTGGTGATGATCACCCCGGGGTATGCACTAGAGCCCTTGACGAGCACTCCATGACCCGCCAACGCTCATGAAAACCCAGGTGGTGACATAATCACCCATGCCAACTGGATGTGTGGATAACGAGGCCACACCATCGATTGATGCCATTGGTGTGGACCAGCAACCAAACTCACGAATGATAAAGACAAAAAAGGTATTCGCTTCATTGGTAGAACCAATGCCAATATCATATTTTCTCGCTCATCTAGAGAGTGGTTGTATTCAATTCTCACTCAGCATTCAAGAGTAATAGGTTACCTAGTTGATAAAGAGTGTTCTTTCTTTGTTTTGAATAGGAGTAGGTTCTGAAAAAACTAGGCAATGCAATGCCTAAGAATAAAAGAATAAAAATAAAAATAAAAAAGAAAAAATTTTAAAAGTTTAAAAATTTAAAATAAAAAAACAAAAATAAAAAATTTTAAATAAAAAATTTTAAAAATTAAAAAATTAAAAAAATAAGAAAAAAATGAGCTAGCAAGTCATGGGTGTGAGGCTTCGCCGACTGAGAACATCTCAGTCTGTCCTTGGAGGCTTCATCAATTGAGAACTCCTCAGTCCTTGGAGGCTTCGTCCATTGAAAACACCTCAGTCCTTGGAGGCTTCGCCGATTGAGAACCTCAGTCCTTGGGTGTGAGGCCTTTCTTGTTTGGAAGCACTACCCCGAGCTCATCTACTCGGGGTCAACCAAAACCCTTATATTTACAAAGGCAAGTTTTAAATTTATTAATATTTAGTATTCACTAATCATGTTATTTTATGAGTCAAGGTCTGAGTTTTTTAATGTTTGCTCAAATAATGAAAATAAGTTCCCTAATTTTGAATTCATCAAACCCTATCTCAAGTGTGTATTTCAACTAAGGTTGCTTGGGAAATCTGCAGATCATGCCACCACATTGGCAATCCTAAACGTGGATCCAAGAAACTGAAACATACAACATGCAAGAATTCTCAAACTTAAAAACATGATATCTAACAATCAAGTGGACTCTACCTAAAGTTTTCTTTGAAAATTCTATCTAACCATGATATGGGATGTATAAATAGACCTCCCATCATCATTTTAAAGCGCAATAAAGCCTTCGATGTTTTGATAATTATGTTTAGTGGAGTGATTCTCTCTTTGAAAAGCTTTTTGGGGTCGACTCTTGTCTGGGAAGAGTGAGGGTTCGAAGGAGTGCTGATCACATCAAAATTCATGAAAAACAAACAAAAGTTGGGCTTTTGGGCAGCTCAAAAGTTATTTATTTTCAGTCTAATTTCTTCCTTCGATTTCCTAGGTTTTCTTATTGAAGGATAACATAGGTCCTCTCCATTCTGCATGCCACTACTGACTCCTCCACTCATTGATATGTATGCATGTCCATTTTGTTGCAATCACTAGTCGTAGATCTCACTCCCTTGTACTACTTGTCACTATTCCACTACAACCAGGGGCCGTTTCAAAAACCCCCTTCATGCACACTATGCATGCCCAACATGATATGCCAGTAATTGGCGTTACCAAAAGAACGACTTTTTTTAAGCAAAAAACAAGGTGCTCGGTACGACCAACCCCTAGGGTTGTGTCCGTAGACCGATCCAACCGTGACTTGGATGCCACACGGAGATTTTATTCATCAAATGTAGTGTTATCCCAATTACACACAGACCCTACTAGCCCAAGCCCTTGGTGCAGAAAAGGAAAAATACATGAGTGGTACCTATAAGTAGCCAAGAGAAGCATGCTCATCGTCGTTAGTGTGCTAGAGCCCGCATCGTGGTAATGCCCGAAGTTTGCACAGTCCCCCTCGCCAGCCGTAGATGTCAACTTGTGGTGCACGGCAGGGAGGCCTATCAGGAGAGATGGCGAGCTTCCCCGCCTCCAACACTCCATGCAATACGCCAGTCTCGTGGGCCCTCCTTTGATAGTGTGCGATGCGTATGAAGAGCTGGCAAGCTGAGGCGCTCAATGCGATAGCATCCACGAGCTGCATGAGGGAGTTCATTCAAAGAGAGGAAGCAATTTGTGCGCATATTGCATGGTTAGTGATGACATCTGCTATCTAGTTTCCCTTGTGCAGCTGGAGATGAAAACTAGTCAGGCTAGGGCGGTACCGCATGATGTTATATCATATACGGTAAACCTGCCCCTGAGAACATAAACCTCCATGAAGCATGTCAACTAACACCTGTGAGTCCAATTCTACGATGATATTGTGAAGGTTTCTTTCCTCACAAATGAGTGAACCATCACATATCGCCATTGCCTCGACTACCGTATTAGTTGAATGCCATAAAAAGACAAAAAAGCGAAGAGAATGCTCCCTGTATGATCATGGAGAATACCGCCATCCACCACGTTGCACCATCCACGTTCAGCTTAAGGATGCTGATTGGCGGTGGATACCAATGGAGAATATATAGCTGAATTGTGATGGGGGCGAGGGTCACTGGAGTGCCCCAAGTGTGAAGGAGGTGGCATGTGAGGGCTGAGCTAGGGGCGAGGGCGGGATGAGATAGTGGGTACACTTTATCCATTGCTTGACATAGTGCAGAATATCGAGTGCCTGCATGGGGGTCCCTACAAAATGAGAAGAATTTCACCCCTTCCAAATCTCCCATAGTAAGTAAGCTATTGTGACGTGAAGGAATGGGCTCTTCTTAGAGCGTGGTGACGAGAGAAAGATCTTGCCAAAACATGCTCGCGGTGTCTGAATAGGGGGGTACATAGTAATGGGTGTCAATTATGTGTGATTTGGCGTCAGCAGTCTAGGGCAATCTCACTATAGAAGAAAAGGTGTTCCATAGTCTCAACTTGGGGGAAGCCGGCCAGCAATGGCCACATGAACTGAGAGTGTCCTATACGGGTCACCTGATCATCAATCGGGAGTCCACAATGCACAAGTCTTTATAGGAAGAAGGAGGCGTGGGTGAGGCTCACCAGATGCCAGATGTAGCAACGCCAAGGCTTGGGGGGATCTCTCTTGAAAATGCTCCCAATAGGATTGGCAAGAGAAGGATCCATTGAGGATGGATGTCCAAATAGGTCAGTCATGAGAGGTCCCCATGGTACTCAAAGCCTGTAGTAAAATGTCTGGCATGAGGCCATGCTGCTTCCATAGGTGGTGCATGTTTCCCATAAGCAGTTGTGCCGCGATCACTCGTTGTTGATGAGGGTGAAGTGAGGGTGGTGGGCTAAAGGCTTATTAGCAAGTAGTTAGCTTACCACATGCTAATCGTGCCTTCACCACCATGCCAACGGATGACAATGGCTATCTCTAGCCAATGTTGCTGCCAAGTCTACCACCTACGATGACCTCAGATGTCTAACTCTTGACGGGCTCATTCGCTAATGGGGAGTGTGTGGTACGCATACGCCACATGAGCTTTTCCTGAAACATGTCTTGGATGTCTCGAGGACATTTAATCCCTAGATCCCCCTCGTCCATCGGCCGAGAAGCTTTCTCCTAAGAAACACAATAGTGGTGTTCTATCCCTCGAGGTGATTGTACCATAAGAAACATGCACACAACCATTCCACAAAGCGGAGGACTGTGAGTGATATTGAGTGGACTGTTAGGATATGTGATGAGATGCTCATGAGGACATGTCGAATAAGTTGGATGCATCCGCCAGGGGATAGAAAAAAAAGTTTCCATCCATTTAGTTTCTTTATACGCTTGACCAGTAAGGCATCAAAATTATGATGTCGAGTGGGTCCGAGAAAGATAGGGTACCCGAGATGATCAAAAGGGAGGCATCCTCGTGATTATTGGGTATACTATTGGATAATCTCAAGGCGTTTTGCAATGGTAGATATACCAACTACAAAGCTACTCTTCGGGGCATTGGCGAGCTTACTAGAAGCTCGCTCGTACGTAATGGATTTTTTAGATCCATTGAGGAAAATGCTCACGTCATCTGCAAATAGAGAATGCGAGAGGATCAGACACCCCCTTTTCATGAAATAAGGTTGGATGAGGTCGCGGTCGATTGCTTGTGTGAGTGAATATCCAAAGACCTCCTCCATTAATATGAAAAGGGTGGGTGAGATAGGATCACCTTGTCGTAGTCCTCGCGTGGCAGGAAAGAAGCCTGTAAAGTTTTTGTCTACCAAGAGAGAGAAATGATTTCTATCTGATGCAAGCATCCACAAGAGCCATGAATGCATCGATGAACCTAAACCAACATAATACTTTGGTAAGGAAACACCATACTCGACTCGATTAAAAGCCTTCTCCATATCCAATTTTATGATGACATTTGAGCCCTGAGTATGAGCGTCTAGTGACTGGACTAACTCGTGAATGACCATGATATTGTCCTGGATTTGTCAACCCTTGACAAAACCACACCACTCATGTGAGATATGTCTATCAAGGAAGGTCACTAGTCGATTTGTAATGATCTTGGATGCAACTTTACAGCATACACTACAAAGACTAATAGGCTGAAAGTCTCTAAATGAAGTTGGATTGTCCACTTTTAGGGTAAGAGCCAAGAATGTGGATTTCCATCTTAGTTGTAGAACTTTAGATGTAAAGATATCCTTGATAGTAAGCACAAAGTTGGTGCCTACAATATCCCAACATGCTATATAGAACTCCGCATGAAACCCATCTGGTCTTGGGGCCTTGTTCTGACAAAAGGAAAAGACCACCTCTTGGATCTCTGCTCGTGTTGGAAGGGTCGTAAGAACGACGTTTTCCTGTTCGGTCACCAAAGGATGAAATCAAATAGATCCTCGTTCACGACAGTCAATTGTGAAGCTAGGAGTGAACTATAGTTTGTGACACCAGCGGTCGCTAGCTGGGCAAGGTCCTGATTATGCAACCCTAATAAGGTTGCATAATTAGGATGAGCTTTGTGTTAGATCGAGTCGTGAAAGAAATGTGGGTTTCTGTCACCCTCTTGCAACCATCAGATACACAATTTCTGGAGATAGAAAATCTCCTGTCATCGCATGGGAACCTCAAATTGGTCCCTAAGTTGAAGCTGGCGCTTCCTCACTTTGGCTGCCCAAGCATCCTGTAGCTATCACTCTATAGCTACCAGCTCCGCTTTGAGCTGTTTAACCAATGCATGCACGTCCCCTAAGACATGTCTAGACCACCATTTCAGGTGGAACTAAGGTTTCTCAGTCTGTAGATGTTGTTCTCCATAGGCGATGTAGAAATCATTCCATGCTAGTGGCTGCACACAAAGTTATGAAAGGCTTCATGCTCTAGCCGCATAGCTTATAATCGGAATGAGGGCGACGAACACAAGTATTTGAGTCCGGGTGAAGTAGAATCGGTGAGTAGTCTGAGTAGAAACGCGGTAAGATCTCAATATTAATTATGCATTGCATCAGTGCAGTGTTATTGATGAAACATTGGTCAAGTCGTTCATATATATGCGCAACTGCCTTGCGCTCATTGCACCACATCCATCGGTCTCCTATGGTAGGGGGCTTGATGGAGCGCGCCCAAACAACATCGGAGCTGTCTTCGTCATCAACTGCATCACCACCGGTACGTGTCCAGCTTGACCAGCACGCCAAAGCATCCGTGATGATGCCTAGGTTTAAATACTCTGGGTAGAGCACATCCATGCACGTGCTCTCGTTTAATTATCTATTTTTGTTCATCTAATTTATGTTTTGTGTTCATCAGGACGAGTGCAATGTACCCGTCGTGACATGTGTGTATCATCGCATTTTACTCGTTGTTTTATTTCAAGCTGTTTTAGATTTCTCCATGTGTTTTTATTTTAAATTTTGTAAAAGGGGTCCCTTATTGAGCCCCTTATGTGAACTGTGTAATGGTCCATAATGGCCTTATATAAGGCCATGATGGACAAGATTACTTTTCAAATCTTGAAGTATTTTGTGCAGTTATTATCGTTCTCAGATCTCACCCAAGAGAAGAGAGGAAGAAGGAGGGAGAAGAAGAGAGGGCGAAGGAAGAGGGAACATCACGCTTCAACCAGCATTTCTGCTAAGTCGTCGCGGTTAAAAGAACACACGCTGGTCAACGCAACAGCCGCTCCACCAAAAAATGCGTCACACTCTCGCCATTCTTTTCTCGTTCGGAGTCTTTGCCTGTCGTGGACTCAGAGTTGCCGCTGCCATGCATGCATGCATGCATTCACGGATGAATAATCCAATGCGGTAAATACATCACCGAACTAGCTTTCTCACTTGTCACATGTACCATATGATAATTGTTTTGTTGTTTGCCGAACGTGTGGGTCGATTGATGACTGACGGACGCATTTTTTTCCTGATTGCAGTGCGTACTGGGTGGCCCCCGAAACTACCAGTTGGCAGTTGCTAGCATTGACGACCAAAATGCTCGCCGAACGAGTGGACTACCTGACGGCGAGCCAACTATGCTATTGCATTCACTGGGCTGCGAGCTGTGTTACTCTATGGCACATGGATCACTTGGGGTATGCTCATGTCTTGGCCATTTTGCATCTTGCTTGTTCGTGATACATGCGGATCAGCCTACAACACTAGATGCTTGGTTACTAGCAGCGTGTGGATATTTCGATGCCGAGGAGGCCGCCATGTTCCTCTGTCCATGTGGCGATCTACGCATTTATTGCCTGAACCATTTGATCCAGCATTTTTCAAGGTGGCCGGTCATGTTGATCCAACATCCATTCCGATCTGCATTGGCGGACCTGTTGGACGCTACTACGCCGCCACCGTCACCCTTCGAGGACTCCGAACTGTTGCTCATCCCAGTCTCACCATGTTCCCCTCCACTGCACGCGCCCACGCCCGTCTCGCACCGCCTTTTGTGACCGCACTTGGTGCACTGCAACGCGAGCAGCTGTCATTGTTGCCAGACGCATCCACTCTCGTGCCACGACCTCGCAACTCGCAGTGTAATTGCGGTTTCACCGTACCATTGCCTCCGCGCCCGCGTTGCTGTGCGCAGCGAGACATCACCATGCTCTGACTGAACTTCAACCTCTACGTCTCCTATCCTCCTACTCTCGGCGTCGACTCCTACACCGCCTCCCGATGTGATACTAGCAACAGCTATCCATCTCCGGTACGTCTCTCACTACATCAGCCCGCACCAGAACTTGCACCATCAAAGACACTAACAACGAATGCCGTCACCGACGAGGTACATCAGTCCCCTTGCTCATCTATTATATTACTTTATGCAATTTATTTTCAACAGCACTCCATCGCACTCGGATTAGTTTAAGCGAGATAAATTATCGAGAAAACTACGTCACGAGTGATTTCCCTAGGTGTGGGTCGAGCCCCTTCGTTACGTGCGAGCCCCTATGGAACTATTCTGTTAGGCGCCGCAGTCACCTTCGTCACTCCGACGAGGGTTAGAAGGTCACCGTCATCGTCATCGATCATCTGCCCTAGAGGTCAGAATTTGGAAATTTTCCCCACAACACCTGCACGTACACTCCACCTAGGTCACGTTTTTACGTAGTTACATTATCCATTAAGAAATTATCCGTCAAACGACGCCTTCGACGACATCCGGCATCAGAGCTCCACGGGTGAAGCCTAGTGTATAAAGTCGTTGAACACTTACATGGATCATGGCCTAGGCAGCCCACCTCCCAGGCATTCACTGACTGCTCGTATGTAGTTGAAGTCTCTTGCTATATACCAGGGGAGATCAACAAGCCGCGGGTGGGTTTGGATATATTGGACATGTTCCCCCCATAAGTCCTCTCACACGGGGTATCTATGTGATGCATAGACTACTGTGAGCGTGTAGGGCACCGGGGAGAGCTGTACGGCGAAGGCGACATACTAGGTCCCTACATCAAAAAGCTCCACTTAATAGTCTCGCGTCAAAAATAGCAAAATCTTATTCAAGGAGTTACAATAGACATGATCCATTCTGAGTTTCCTCATAATGGAGTGTGTGCTATCCGATGAAGTCATCGGCTCAATAAGCCCAACTATTCCTACTTTATGCTTATTGATGAGTGAGAAGAGATGAGACCAGGTGAGAGGGTTGCCTATCCCTCAAAACTTGCGGTGCATACTGGGTGGTGGGAATGGTGAGTTTCAAGGGAGGTCATATGTTAAAAGGACGGTGTTGGATGGCAGGAAGATGGGCGGCAAGAGGCATATGTGGTGGAGGATGGCTAGACGCGTTGGGGAGAGGAAAGACAAGAGGGGGAAGGTGTGGGAGGGGGATGGTTAACAGCAACAGGCAATGGGGGTAAAGGATGAGGGGATGGGTGTTGAGTAGGGAGCGGTGTGGAGGATCAGGAGGATAGGAAATCAGAGCAACATGTGGGGAACTAATGCTACTCACCTCTACCTCAATGCGGCCTTGAGTGTCGGGTCCATCCACTACCTCTAAAAGGGTAAATATATTTGAGGTTGGCGCAGGGGTCAAAACCTCTTTACCCTTGCCCGAGACATGCCTAGATGATGGGGAAGTTTTAGCCCTAGGTGGGGTTTTGGGGCACTTATCAGCACCCTTCTTCACCCATTGTGCAACTGGAGGTGCAAGTGTTATCAAAGTTGGTTTGGCCAACACAGGGTCCTGAGCTCAAGAGGGCAGCCTACTCGTCGCACCATATGCTGTGTGGGGTTGGGCCACGTATTAGGAGGCAGTCTCTGAGTAGGGCTGTGCCCTTGAGTAGTGGACTTCGCCTCTACTATGTAATGGGGGAGGATACTCCACCAGCGGGGCCACGGTGAGTTGCATAAGTTTTGGCGACAAGTGTGAATAGTGTGTCCCAAAAGAGTGCAGTGTGTGCAGAATTGTGGAAGACTCTTGTACACAATGGGTTGGTGGATCATCTCATCTCCATTCCTAATAAGTATCATGCAATGAATTGGGGCTGGTAGATGGATCTCCACACAGTCACGTGCATATTTGAGGTGATTGAACATATGTACATATTTGTCTAGATGTATAAATGTTCCTACAACATTGGCCAATGACTCCAAAGTGGTGGTGTAAAGAGATGGGGCCATAATCTAGGGAAGCCTATCCATATTGGGACAAAGTGAGGGTAGTGGTCCCATGAGTAGTTTATCTGCTTGATCGTCCCTTGATATGTATGGATAGTTGTGTATTTTATAGTCCAGGTGGTATGGCCCCATGCCTTTCTGAAGTCTGCTTTCAATTGGAAGCGAATAAAGACACTCAGATGGTTGTGAGCTCTAAGGACCACAAGGCCGAAAAAGTTCCATGGTGCTAAGTATACTCGCGTGATGTCATCTATAAAGGATCGCTTCATAGTGAATCTCCTTATAACGGTGTAAGCAAATGGAGCTACCATGCGCAAGACCTCCTCTTTGGAGAATGCAATGACTCTCACGCCCTCAGATTCTATGTAACCTCTCGTCGGGGTCCTATCATCATAAAGCAAGGGGAGTGTAAGCTTTGGGAGGGGGTGGACGGTGGTCGATAGTGGAGGGCCATCCACTCTCTATGCCCATGTCATCGGGGGTGTCAGTCTTAATGTCCGCTCGTCGTACTCAAGCCCTAGCATCCCAGCGCTTGGGGGTCCCTTCTAAGTCGCCTTGTCGGCTAGAGCAACTCGATCGGGAGCGGTGAGGTCAATTCAATCGGTGCCGATGGGATTGACACTATCGGTGGAATGGTAGGGTCCACCCAACTTGGCTTGATTGGGTCAACTCAGCCTGGTGTCGCCGACGTGCCCCAGGCGTCCAAATCAACTAGTCGACTTGGTCAACTCAGCGGAGTTCAACTAGTGCAACCAGGTCGGACCTGGCCAGATCCGCTGGGTCGACGCTGTCGGGGTCCGTTGGTTCGACCAGGTTAAAACGAGCTGCGTCGGCCAGGTTGACCTGTTTGGGATCGGTCGGTTTGATAGGGTTGGACGAGGCTGAGTCAGGCACATCGACCTAGTCAGGATCAGTCGGTTCGACTGGATCAGACTCGATTGAGGCAACCTGGTCAGACGTAGTGGTGTTGGCTGGATCGGCCCAACCAGAATCGAGCAAGTTGGCCTGATCTGACCCAGTCAAATCGACCGGCCTGACCCCACCAAAATCGGTAGGGTCAATCATGTTAGACTTAGCCAAGTCAACCAGGCTACCCCAGCCAAAATTGACTGGGTCGATCACATCGAACTTGACCGAGTCAACCGGGTCGACCCGATCAGAATCGGCCTGGACATCCATGGTCAACCTGGCTGAGTCGTGTTGGAGGACCATCAGCCACTTCGTGGAGCTCGAGCCGATGCGAAGCATCAAAATTTCTGCTGCCAGGTTTGAGAAAACATATTCACGTTGTTTTGCTTCATGTCATGTGTCTTTGTGGTTTTAAGGCAGCTCGCTCCATGTATACGAGCCCCATCTTTGTGTCTTATTAGTCTTTTTGTAGTCTTCAGATTGTAGGGTGACGCCACCTGGGCAAGTACAGGTCCCCTCGTATGTGTGTCATTTGCTTGGTTAACTTAATTGCCATCTTTTGGGGGAGGAAATCCATGTTGGGCTTCTTCGCCCCCTAAAGAACCTTTTTTATGGGGCAGCCCTATAAGCTTCCCCTTAAAAGGGGCCCATTTGGGCATCCCATAAATGCCTTTCTCTCTATAAAGGGGGGGGGGGGGGCGTGGGAAGAGAGGCTTATCTTTCGTTCCAAAGAATCATATCTACTTTTGAATTGGTAGTTATTGTTGTTTGTGTTGAAGCTTTGTCTTGTGTTGAAGAACAATCCTGCACAGAGAACCAGGTTGAATTTCTTTCTAGATCACCATCTAGGTTCCTCGAGTCGTCCGGATTGATTTATTGATATTTAGAAGTCAGAAGTTAGGGAAGAAGGATTCATTTTACGGTTGGCTGAAGACCAAGAGAAGAGATTGACTCACAATTTCAAAAGCCGAAGATCCCTCCCGCCGATGAGACTCTACAATCCAAAACGGAGATTCCGAACATTGCTCTATTGGTGGAACTGCTGTCCCCGTCGAGTGATTAATTTGGGTTACGGTTCTCGATTGCTGATGCCTCTCCACTGGGAATCATCATTATTGTTCCCAAATCTGCCTGTCAATTTTTTTTCTCCATTTCCAAATTCTGGTTCTTAGCGTTACATTGATTGCTGCTCTTGAAGTGAATGCCACCACCATTGATTCTCCACGAGACTGTGGAAACCATCAGTGTGAAATCTCCTCTATTTGTCTCCCTATGGCATGTATGTTTATTCTGGAACAAAGCTGACTGTCTCTAGAATTGATTATCGGATTGGTTGCTTGTTCGCTCCACACTCGGTCGAGTGATCGGGTCTCGAGTCATGGTGTCATTCGGGCTGCTGTTAGAGAACAAAATATCCCACAGGTTGGAACTCGACAACCACAGTTGGAGTCCTGTGTGAGGTCGACATCTAACCAGTATAAAGTGACCAGCTGGCAACCATTGTGGACGAGTCTTGCAGTGATCGCCAAGGGGTCCTTTGGTGCTTGTGCTCTTCTCCAATATTGAAATCTTCCTCGAGAGCTTCTTCATCTTTCATGGACACTCACGGTTCACCGTTACTTGGATCCAACTACAAATCAATATTCCCTTCCCCTTATTTCTGTAGTATCATTACGTCCCTCAATGCTGGTTTTACGACTGCTCCGCTGCCTCGAGAGCAGTTAAATAAGAAGATAGAATTAGCCACTTGAAGAGTGTAGGACTTTTCTTTGAAGGTGTTGGATTTGATCATTTTTTTGTCGGCGGTGCACGGACGCTCTTGAACAATGAATGTCCCTCGCCTCGTCGGTATTCAAGCTGATCGCGTGAGTCATTGGGAGCTTGCCTGTGACACATTTTCCCCGCATTACCTAAATGTCTTGATGGCCATTTCTTCGGTTTAATCTTGTATTACTCGTTGAATTTTAAAACTGCACATCATTTTAATCACTTTCACATCTCGTAACCGCACCATTTCCCCTGTGGTGTGACACGAACCACTCACTTACGGACGTCATGTTAAATCAAGTCGACTAGGCGAGAGTCTATCTGATGTGGACGTCATTGAGGATGTCATCAGGTTGGTACTGAGTGTGATGGATCAGTACCTAGATAATGATGGTCGGACGTCGATGGTGTCGTCGTCCGACGGATAGATAAACCCTAACAGGTGTATGTAACTACGATGCAAAAGAATGGATCCTACGTGTCATACTTGCAGGCCCAGATCGAGGGAGAATGCTAAGCTCCGAGCTCCGAAGGGGTCACGGGGGGGGGGGGATAATCTCAATTTTAGGGTTAAAATTTGTCGTTGGTGATTGAGATTATTCAATAAAAATATATTTGACCGTACTTAAAAATACTTAGTTAGTAATGAGTACGGATCGTCTCCACAGCGAATGATGATTTAAGGATTTACTTTCTTATACTAGTGATGATGGACGAGAGGATCGACGAAAGCAAGATTTGAGGGCATGAGCTAGTGATATAGATAAAATAAACGTAATTGTAAGCTAATTTAACTTAAAGTAAAGAGTAAGTGATTGTGATGGATATGAGGATGAACGATGGGATAGACGAGGATAGTGGTGGGATATGGAGTGATATGATGGCACGGATGGAGAGACGAGGAACACGAGTGAAATGAGAGTGTAAGTTGGATGATAAATCCTACTTATGTTAAATATAGTGACGGGAAAGAGACAACGAAAGGCGAGGACACTTACCCTAGATCCTTACGTTCCGCCAGGATCACGGCGATTTACGAGTGCCGGTAAGTTCCCCCTCTTCTCCAATGCTTCTTCCCACACACTCAGGACACCAAGAACACTCTTGATGGATCTCAAAGCTCACTCTCTTTCAATCAGCCCAAAAAAGTAGGAAGCAAGTTCAAGATGGTTTTTACAATGATCCAGGCCTCTATTTATAGATTAAAGGGTATGGATAGAAAGAGGAGGGGAAGTGAAAAGTTATGGCTGTTGGAAGTTGAAGCAATCCTAGCCTTTAATTTCTTCTCTCTCCTCATCAATGTCATCCGTTTGTGCTTGTTAAGAAGTCAAAGCACTTGGTATTATGTGGCTTTTCGTATTCCGTGGCTTTCATATTCCATGCCTTTCGTATTCCGTGGCTTTTCGTATTCCGTGGCTTTTCGTATTCCGCGACTTTTCATATTCTGTGCCACATGTACATGTCAAAAGGACAAAAAACAAAGAAACAATCTCTTTCTCAATGCTGACGTGGCGGCGCATCCGCACGCCACGTCACACTATGCCATAAAAAAAACCAAAATACTTAAAATTTCATATTAAATCAAATAAAAGCCCAAAAAATACCTATAAATATATATTTTGAATCAGAAAAATCATATCTTTCCAAATTTAATATCCAAAAATTCCATAAAAATCATATTCTTTCTCAAAAAATTATATTCTTTTAGAATATACTATTAGAAAAATCCTAAAAATATAGAAATTCAGTTATAACTCTTCTGCTGCAAGGAAACATTGGGTTTATCTGAATAAGTGCCTATACAACCCACCAATATAATAATATGAGGCACTAAAAATGCATGTTATCAGGGGGACGGTGACGGTGGCCTCTCGGGCCTCGTCAGAGGGGATAGACGACTATGGCGCCAAACGGAGTCAATCCCTAGGGGCATGCACTTAATGGACGGGCTCGTCCATACCAGTGAAGACACTCAATTGTTCTCATAGTTCTCTCCATTTTCCTCTCTCTCTCACCTATCTAGCCCGAGCGTGGTTGAGACAATCGATAGTATACTGCAAAGGATAATATAAGGAGCAAGTGGGAGGACGGCGTAGCTCATCAGTGTGTGGCTCATCATGCAGATTTATCGTCAAGGGTGGCAGTCGGCATTTAAAGTGAGTGGAGAGGTGCCGGAGAGGAGTGGCACGGCTCGACAAGCGTAATGGTGCAAGAGCGGTGGGAATGGAGGGTGGAGGAGGGGAGAGGATGTCCCTCAAGGCGCATGATCAGTGGCAATAGATTCGGGTGTCCAAGGGAATCTGATTGAGCAGCTAGTGCACATACACCGATCCAAGTCAAGATAAGGAGCGGTCAATTCACACGCGATCACTACAACGGGGGCGAGGGATGTAGAGGTAGCAGGAATCTGAGCAATGATGGCTGGGTGACTTTGGTGTAGGCACACGTGGCTGAATCCAGCGACGCGGAGGGGTGCGTCCAAGAACCTCACCTCCAAAGTCAACAGGCCAGAGTCCCAAGGCTAGTGTCGTCCTCCTCGAAGGAATTGAGCCAGTAGTGCAATAATCCGCGAGGTGTCCCGGGAGGGCACCGTCCCATCTAGGGTACTGTCCCGTCAAAGTGGGATGACCGTCAAGTCATCCCTAGAGACTACGTCACCCTAACCCTTCGGGAAACCTCCGAAGGAACAGAGGCAGCGAGGGCACCGCCCCATAGAGGTGGGATGGCCACCAAGGTGTCCCAGGAGACTACGTCACCGTGACCCATTGGGAAACCTCCGATGACCCCCGTATCGTCCCAACGAGCAGTTTGCAGAAAATCATCGTCGTGAGGATTCGTCAAACGATCAACTTCCTCGGCTTGACTATGGCCTGACATGTACGCTTCTGATCGGGCGTTGGACCATCTCAGACTCTGAACTCTAGAGGGTGGCCAATGGATGGTGAGACGGCTGTCCAGCAACTGGGATGTGAGATCCCTGCGATGATGGCAGGCTCATGTAGTGACTCAACCCTCGAGCCCAACACAAACGAGGTGGGGTGCCCTTGGTCCGTCACTGGTGCAACCAGGTTGCTCACCATATGTGGGCGTGGCTCCACAACGATGAGAAGGGGGGAGAAAAATCGTTGGCAAAGGAAGGAGGTTCAATGATTTGTCTACCTTCCCCTTCTTCTCATCAAACGAATTCCTCTCTGGTGCTTCACCCTCTTCTTCCCTCTCTTCCCCTCTTTCTTTCTCACAAGAGATGAGATCTGAAAGCAACGATGGTAACTGCAAAATAAACTTCCAGATCTAATGAACGTGGTGCCCATCATGGCCTTATATAGGGCCATGATGGGCCCCTTACAAAGAGTCCAACAAGGGGGAGGGGGGAGGGGGGAGGGGGGAGAAGAAGACTGGTCCAACAAGAGGGGCCCTTATATAATAGGCCCCCATTACAACAAAATAAAAAGGGAAATAAAACATAACAAGAAAGGGGAAAAGAAAAGGGAGGGGGTCCAAATGACTAAGGAGCCCTCCCCATGATGACAAAGACACGAAACGTGATAAAAGGATGGACATGAATACGATGACAACAACTAGATGAAAGGTGAAAGAAATCAAAACACGATGAATGAGCATAATTCACCCAGGGTTGTCGACGCCAGGCGTCTTCGTAGGCACCTTGTCGTGTCTGTCAGCTGGGTGCGACGCCAGGCAATCGACGACGGCGATAGCGGTTTGGATGACGGCTTCACCGGGTCCAGATGGCGTGCGCCATCACTATCGAGTTGACTCGGTCGCCCAAGTTAACTCGGCTAGAGTCAACCGAGTTAACTCTGTGTGACTCAGCTGAGTTAACTCGGCTTGACCTAGCCGCATCAGCGGCCTTATCTAATTGTGATTTTATGGACATGGATGTATCACATCCATAAAATCAACAGGGGTAGGTGGCACGTGGTTTGAAGATGTTGACAAGGCATTTAATGCATTGTCAGTAACGTGGGATTGCATGTCATTTTGGACGCTTGTGATTGAATCCACCTGATTTTTAGCTGGAAATCCAGCTGTCCAATATGACATGTCGCATGTTCGTCGACATGTTCGTCGCATGGAAATCCAGCTATACTGCTCTGTTTAAGCTAATTTTTGGGTTGTTTCCAATGAATTGAAGCCCTCCAAATCCAATGAGACAAATTCAGCTCGATCAGAGGTCTGTAGCCAAAGTTATGAGCAAATCACCGGTTTTGGAGTGGACACGTGTATTATGAGTCAAGAGTATATGGAAATAGAGATTGAGATTATTTTAAATAATGGATAATGTATTTGAATTAGAATCAATTTTATTGTCTACTACAGTATTCGATGAAACCCCCAAATTTATTATATAACATAACTTTGATAAGAAACATAATTTCTAGATGTTAGTGAATGTCCTTTACTAGTTTACTTTCATTAAATCATATTCCATTGCTAAAAAATATCTGAATACCTTGAAAATATGTATTAATTGAAAATACATTTTTTCTATTACTTTATTTCCATATATTTGACTCTTTTTTACTTTGTGCTGATAGGCAATCTTATGAATACTATTGCAGTAATCAGAATCCTGAAAGGCCATATCAAGCCCTAATATCTGTTTCATAAAAAATAGGAATATATAACAATAAAATATCGAATATTGTGTTTTTTTATAAAACAAATTACTCTCAAACACTTCATGATGACTTTTGTTAATTACATGGTCTTTTATTTACTCAATTTATCTAATGCTGCAATGTACTCTACCTGGTTTGAAATTTAATTTAATTTAAGAATCCAAATTGAATCCAAAAAACCCAATACTATTTAGATTTCAGTAAATTTATTTAACATAAATTATTAAATGAAGAAATATGTCAATTACTAAATGTCATGGTATGAAAATATTCAGAATAACTTTACATTATATAACAATTAGGAGTAAATATGATCCTTCCATACTTCAAATAAAACAAATATTTTGTATATATTGTTTACTGGAGCTTTGGTTAGAGAGTGTGAATACATGGAGTTAAATTTAAATTCCAAGAGAGACTGAAAATTAGAAATATGGGGAAGTTTTTTTTAAGGGATTTTGGATGGATCTTCGAATCTGAGATGTGGATGTTGATAAAAAACATAGTAGACTAATTTTAATGACTTTTTGACGTGTTCTCAAATGTAATAAAATGCTTCTAACAATCAAAATATTCCAAGGGCTTGCCTTGCTGCCCATCCCTGGCATTTTGGAAACATTAAATGATTAAGAAAAATTTTCAAATTTTAATCTAAGATTCAAGGAAATTTGGAATCAAGTAACTTTGTTCTTATTAACCAACTAGGTTGGGGAGGAAGCTTCAAAAGTATCTAAATTTATCCACGGATATGCATGGATAGAAGGCGGATGGACAAAACTGCCCTCAATATTTGCGCCTAATTGGACAGCTGGATGTCCAAATATTGGACTTTTAATTATAACAATCTAAGACAGTGGATGACTTTCTCTTTCATGTATCCTCCAGCTGGATCATATTCCACAATCTGATTTGTTCTCACCCTTTGTTTCATTTTCCCTGTCAATCAACGATCTATTGCCGCCTGTCCCAATGATTAAAAACTACGTAGAAATCATTAATTACTTAGTCAATATGGGGTAACAAAAATCATAAGGCACGTAGTAATTTCCTCCTATCCACGCACATTCCGCATTCTGTGCAGGAATGTATATGAGATTGTTGCAGCATTAAGTGCTCTGAACAATCATCTTTTTTATTGGATCGCCCATCGGCTTTACAATAGCTCATTATGTACTATATCGGAATTTTTGAGTTCATTGACTTCTCTACGACCTTTGAATCACAATAACAAAAAAAGTCTTAAGGATATTCACGATGCCAAGTCTTTGTGAATAAAAAATATTTCAAATTCCTTTTCATTGATTTGCAGCCAATCATCGAACAAAGATCAGCAAAACAAAAATCTTCAGAGACCCGTGGGCCGTGGGTAGGCACCATTAAATCAATGAACGTATTAGAATATATCATAAAAATGTATTCTGACTTGTAAAATGACTCCTTCGTAAATTGGATGTATAAAACTCCAATACAGATAGTAACTACGTTTAATAATTCAAAAAATATTTTTATTAACTTGTAAAATTAAATTCTTCATAAATATGTCGGAGTACAACTCTGAAAAATACAAGAAAATTCATAATAATTTATAGGCCTTTAATCAATATAAAAATATTATCTGACTTAAAAAAATAATTTCCTTAATGAATCCCATATCAAAAAAATTTAAAAGTAGCAAAAATCATAAAGTTATACCGAATACATTTTTTTGAAAGATTATACAAAATGATCAACGCAAACTGTGATGACATACAAGACATCATAATGTCATAAAGAAACTTCGAATCATATGCATCATTTGCAAAGGCGCAGTTCAATAATGTAATGTGTGAATGAAGAGAACAGAAAGATCGCGGGTCGGCAGCAGATTTATGCCGTATAAGAGAAGCCGCTGAGGATCAGCTGACGAACACCATTCCCGAAATATCAAGAAGGTATTTGATCGAATTTGAAAAAAAATTACCAATAATTCTTCTCATATTTTGACTATTAAACTTTTCATCGGTTAACTGGATTCACCCCAATTCAACCAATTTGTACTCATTAGGAATAACGTATCTCTGCATATTTATCAGAATCATCAGTTTGATGAATTTAATTTGATGTCATAACAGTGAATATTAAACTGTAGTGAAATTTCTATCGCCTCACGCGTCCTCACAATAGGAGACCTTACATCCAATTATTCCACTTGTCCGGAATCACGCCTACAGCTTTTTCTCACTACGCATTTTTCTCTCGTATTTCTCTCCATTTATCTTTCTGGGTTATATCGTAATTCTAACCTAAAATTAGGATTGTAGTCTGGCTTCCGTTTATGTATGCTTAGAACAACAGATTGGGTAAAGTTTAAAACATAATTGAACAATGCTGTTTCCACGAGCTTCAGCTTTAGGGTCCACATTTAACGAATAATATGACGGACAAATTGCTGTTTGAAGAACGGATAAAAGGTTTAAGAAATCGTGTGGGTTCCATAATGTGCTGGTAAATGATGCACGGAGTAGAAAAATCGCGCAAGGGCTGCAGATTCATGCCGTATAAGAGAGGACGCCAAGGATGAGCTCATGAACACCTTTCAGAGACATCAAGAAACTAACCATTTGATTAAATTTATGAAATTTGAACAACAAGTCTCTCTCATATTTTTACTATTAAACTTCTCATCCACTAACTGCATTCAATCCGATTCCGCCATTCTATGCTCATTTATAAAGCGTATGTCTGAATAGGAACTGGAATCGTCAATTTTATGAATCTAATTCTCTGCCTCAGCGTTGAATCTTTAACTGTCATATCCATTTGTATCATTGCATCGATAGTTCTCATAGTAGAAGACCTTACATCCAAGTATTCCTCTTTGTCCGAATTCCCCCCTTCTACTTGATCCCATTATCCCGCATTTTTCGCTCTTATTAATTACCTTTTATCCCTTTTGGTCCTATCTTAATAACCTAATATTAAGACGAGTACAGCGTATCATTCTATTTATAAATGCTTAGAGCACATTGGATAAGGTTATGTTTTAATTACAACCGAATATCTTAATGTTTCTCACTTTTAATTCACACTCATCGCTTATGGGCATATCTTAATTATACCCTAAAATTCAGATGAGTACTGCCTGTCGCTCCATTTTATATATGCTGAGATAACATTTGATAAGGTTAAAGAATATTTATCCATGTTGTTTTCAGTAGCTTCAGCTGGCGAGTGACGTATTACGAATAAAATGTGATGGACAAATGGCTGTTAAAAGAACGAACAATTGGGTTGAGAAATTCCGTGGGTTATATAATAGGCTGGCAATAATGTCCCGAGTAAAATTATTGTTAAGAGAGAGATGGAGGGCGGGAGAGGAAGAGAGAATTAGTTCTGAGGGAGAGAGAGAGAGACAGACAGACAGATAGAGAGACCCAGAGAGATAGAGAGACAGAGAGAGAGACACAGAGAGAGACACGAGAGAGAGACAGACAAACAGAGACAGAAACAAAGAGAGAGACACAGAGAGAGAGAGAGAGACAGAGAAACAAAGAGAGATACAGAGAGAGAGAGAGAGAGACAGAGAAACAAAGAGATAGACAGAGAGAGACAGAGAGACAGAGACAGAGAAACAGAGAGAGAGATAGAGAGACAGAGAAAAATAGAGAGAGACAGAGAGACAGAGAAACAGAGAGAGACACACAGAGAGAGATAGAGACAGAGAAACAGAGAGAGACACAGAGAGAGAGAGACAGAGAGACTGAGAAACAGATAGAGACAGAGAGAGAGAGATAGAGAGACAGAGAAACAGAGAGACGGAGAGAGAGAGAGAGACATAGAGAGAGAGATAGAGAGACAGAGAAACAGAGAGACGGAGAGAGAGAGAGACATAGAGAGAGAGAGACACACACACAGAGAGACAGAGAGAGAGAGAGAAAGAAAGAGAGAGAGAGAAAGAAAGAGAGAGAGAGACACAGAGAGACAGAGAGAGAGAGAGAGACAGAGACAGGGGCCAGAGAGAGAGAGACAGAGAGAGAGAGAGAAGGAAAGGATGAGAGGGAGATGGATTTAAGCTAAACCACCCCGTAGACAAGATCGTAAAACGAAGCCTTATGACGATCCATTTCGTGCCGAGACCCGAAACTACTTGTTGCAGTCTGCCGTTCATTCGATGATGGTTTGACTTTGTCGGCGTAGGTGGCTATCTCATTTACAAGGGACTTCGATAAAAAACTGGTTTTGGGATATGGGCAGAAGCGATAATGAGAATGACGTGCGTAGGCTGTGACGCTGGGCTTCTCTATGGGTCTACTAAATCCCCTGCCGGCACAGAGATTCACGCGCTGCTCAAATTTGACCACCGCATCAAGGCACGACCCGAGGTTCAATCCCTTAGTCTCTATGGTGCAGTCACTGCTCAGCCAAGACTCCGATGGTAAATAATAACTTCCAAACTTTTCAGATTTGCTAAAATGATTGTCACCACTAAAATGATTCCAAACTTTTCGATGATACTCGTACCATAGGCGGTCTTTGATCCTTTGGAATTGGATTTTGCTTTTTTCTGTTTCTACCACTATTATGGTATTCCTCTTCCATTCGTCTATTTTCCACCTGTTCCTCATCATTTTAATTTACTATAAACTAGTAAAGGCCAGGTAAAAAGTTTTCAATGACTGAACTATAAATTGCATGTGTGCTTTAAATTTCACAACCATTATATCTTTTCTTGCATTGGGTATGCAGATGGCTGGGAGAAAAGATGGAAGGGAGGAGTTACGCCTTGGGATCTCGGCAGTCCGACACCTTTAGTTGCCCATTTGAGTCAGACCGGCGGTCTTCCCATAGGCAGGGCCCTCGTCCCCGGCTGCGGAGGAGTTTGAATTTTCGCCCAGCCGATGCATTATTTGTTGCTCTTCCTCTAATAATTTACAGACTGCATTGCTCGTGTCAGGGTCATGATGTGGTAGCAATGGCCTCCCCCCAGAGGCATGTTGTCGGGGTGGACAAATCGGAGACTGCAGTAAAGAGAGCATTAGAGGTAGTAACTCATCAGAAAGTTGTATTTTTATTTATATTTTCTCTGAGTTGGGCAAAATGTCTTAATGTCTCCACTCATTGGGCAAACAGAGGACGTCCGAGTTGCTAAACAAAGAGTACTTTACATTTGAGGTGGCAGATTTCTTCAACTGGAGACCGCTGGAGCTTTTCGATCTGATATTTGATTATACGTAAGTTCTGAGAATCTGATAGTTTTTAAATACAACTGTGTCCGACCCATTCATATCTGGTAGACGGTGATATTCAGGTTCTTCTGTGCGATTGATCCATCCATGAGATCTGCATGGGGCAGCCAGATTGGGAATCTTCTTAAACCCGACGGGGAACTGATCGCATTAATGTTTCCGGTTAGATTTCTCTGCTCTTTTGTTCCGTTGATATGCGCGGATAAATGATAATTATCTTCATCCTGGAAGGTTGACAAGTATGAAGGGGGCCCTCCATTTGCGGTTTCACCCGATGAGTAAGTGTTTAAGAAAGTAATAATAAATCGTAAAAGGAACCTCCAGGCGCACGAATCAATCGGGCGACTGGAATTATGTTCAGGATTGGCGAGAGTTCCCGAATATTAGTAAAAATGACTTTTTTAATAAAATAAACCAAATAGAATTTTTTTCAATTCGAAATGAATCTGTACTGACTATTTTTTTTACGGAATGCAGGTATGACAAAGTATTGAGTCCCCTTGGCTTCAAGGTCGTCTCAGTGGAGGACAATGACTTGGCAATTGAGCCGCGAAAGGTTTTATCAGTTATCTATACAATAACTTCATCAAAATTTTCTTCTCCGATCTTTTCCTGTGTATGGTTACAGATGAATTGTCCAAAGTAGTTTAATCTGGAAACTCCTTTTCCAATGGATTCCGCCAAAGAAGAAGTTTCATCGCGACCAGAGTAAGAGGGATCAGTAGAAGAAAGATAGATCAGAAGTGTGCATCCAGCCATGTTGGTTGCCACGGATGTGGATGCAGTAGAAGTGTAGAACCCACCTATCATTAAGTTTAGAAGACGAATCGTCATACTTTGATGGACAGCCAATAAATAAATAAAAATACTGATTTTGGTTCTCTACCACAAGATGGCGCATTGATGGTTAATTTTTTGTTTGGCCTTTTTCCAGGGTAAAGAGAAACTTGGGCGGTGGAAGAGAAATTCACTCCATGCGCTGTAGTGAATGAAGAAATCACTTGCATCATACTGCACGTATCAAGTCGACGGGATGAACATGTTATCAGGATATCTGCGATCCTAGGAAATAAATTCGTGAAACCATTCTCGTTTAATCTTTCTTTGTATTTCGTATATTTAGAAGTATTGAAACGTCCAAAAGAATAAAACCAGGGTTTTTTGCCCACACTGTTTGAGAATGAATGATATAAATATACAAAATCTATGAGAACACTCAACATTTGAATACTTAAAATGTATGAAATAGCGGTAAATGACAAGCGACTGAATTATACAAATTCGTTTTCTCAGAAGTAAATCATGATCACATCTTTACTGAACAATCCCCCTAACTTGTAATATTGAACTTAGTTGTTTACCTTCCATCTAATCATCTAATACGTTCCAAATATAATTCAATCTAATATAAATTTCACTGACTTGAAATCTAATATCAATTAATTTTCAAATTATTATCCAAAGATAAGTATTGAACAATATTAACCTATATAATTAACATGTTACATAGTTCTTCTTTCATCTGGAATTAAACTCATTTGTTTGACTTAAGGGCAGAGGTCCATGTGAGAGATACATAGAGAGAGGGAGAGAGAGAGAGGGTATAAAAGAATCACAAAAGATTTTGTGATTCAACATTTTATTGATATGAGGCATAGATATTCCAATTTTTTTACCACATTGGTGGTAGAATAAAAAATAAAGGGTATTCTGTAATTTTACTTTGTCACCAATATAAGTATATATAGCCGGCATGCCAATAGTATAAATTAAATAAATTATAAGTTATATCCATTCCAATTAATATAAATTATATCCATTCCAATGGTATGGTGATCCTTATAATGATGTCCAAGGATATTGACTATGATGAGAGAATTATGATGAGATCATATTGTGGTGATTATGTATCCATAAACACCTTTCATGAACATTCCTAA
The DNA here is from genome assembly GCF_029677425.1 of Wolffia australiana. Taxonomy (NCBI): domain Eukaryota; kingdom Viridiplantae; phylum Streptophyta; class Magnoliopsida; order Alismatales; family Araceae; genus Wolffia; species Wolffia australiana. Next base: position 13,484,877 of record NC_135841.1, on the reverse strand, counting down.
AAGAGATGGACATCAAAATATTTTTATGTAATAACACTATTCTCTCCCAGTCAATTGAGGAGCAAGGCTGATCCCATAGCCATTATTGTCGAGGCACCAAGGACAAATAGTAGGTGCTCTTCAGGGAAAGATTGCACTTAGCTGGTTTGTACTGATTCTTAGATGGTTTTACAACTAGGTGTCAACTTCTATGATTCATGTCACGGTTAAGTGGTCCTCTGATATGAGAGACCAAAGATATATCGTGAACTGATGGTTGTGTTTTGACTATGGCCTATGAGTCCCCAATCATGGGATTCAAAATAGTATATCTTGAATGGAGTAATAATTCCATTAAGATTATTATGATATTAAAATGTAAGAATACACCCTCATATAAGAGAAAATAGCTCAAGGATTACATATGATGTAGTCCTTCGCCAAGGTCGCAGAAATTTCAGATTAAGTATTCTACACTAAGTTTCCCAAGCATCAAACCTAACTAGAATGCCTTAAAATTTTTTGAAATATTCCTGACCTGACAAATCCTAAACAAACACTTAAGATCCATTTTAAGGTTCTGATTTATGTAATAAGTTTGTTAACTCATGTAGTAAAGTGACAAGGAGAAAACTACAGCAAGGGCTGTAATGATGAATCTGTATTCTTCAGTTTTTTAAAAACAATCAGTTTATTTTAGGAATTAATTGCAACAAAAAATTAATCAACCTAATTAGAAAATAATTTCAATTAATGAATTACATATTTATTTTATTTAAATATTTTATATGACTTTTAGGAATATTTTTGTAATTTTACGAGAAAATAAGTTTAAAATAGCTAATAAACCTTAATACTTGATTTACTAACAGCACCTGCAAGTGCCACCCTAGAAAGCAGGTAGGAGCTGGGTGTGGTACTATGTCGCAAGTGGTAAAATTGGGCAGAAATTTTTATAACTAATTCCATAGTTAAACTTTGGAATCTGATTTCATATTTTATTGTAATATAAATAAATTTTGAATAAAGACTGGAATTCAAGGCATGTAAGCCCCTTAATTCTGTGGAATTAGATCCAAGAACTGAATGCAATATCTACTTTATTTTAACTTCTCTTCCTCTCTCTTTATATCCCATTCTTAAATTATGTCCCAATGTTTTATTTTCATACTTACTTTATCAGTTTTTTAACTATTTTTCTCTCTTATAGATTTAAAAATGAGAAAATAGCAATCCAAATCAGTTCATGTGAAGAAGAAGAAAGTGCACCATCTTGGCCCTTAACTGGTGGGAAAGTATTTTTGATATAATTTTTATCATTTTGATAGGTCATGATACAAGAACATAGCATATATCCATACCTTTACAATGCCACCAACCACGCCTAAAAATTCCTCTAGCAAACATTAAAAATATTTCTCGTCTGCTGTATAAGCCACCAATTTGTGCTCCTTGCGTTCAGCTGTCACAAAAAACCACCACCCGCATTGTGCACCGGCACACCAGCACAAGGTATTGCCTAAAGGCAATGAGGTAAGGTATGACAGACATTTTTATTGATTTCAAGACATTAAAATTTACAGAAAGTTCATTAAAATCTATATAATTAATCATTTTAATCATTATTCAACAGTATCTATAATTAATTATCTTTCTTTATCATTCATATTTATTCATAGGCATCATTAAAATCCAGAAATTTTTAAAAAATTAAAAAATTGGAAAATTTTACTATTTCAATAACTCGCTATTTGAACCCTGAGGAGTTTTATAAGTTTTTCTATAAACCATGATTATAATATGACAAATTTGACCCATATTTATGATTTATCAGGGAGTCTGCTCCCTCCCACATATTAATCCCTAAAAAAATAGGGGTACTAAAATTAAAACAGTTCTTATGAACTCCCCCAATAGTAGATGTCATGGATTGGTACAATAACATTCTAAGAATAAAGAAGTTTCCTTTTAGTTCCTGGACTCAATTTTGTATTTTCTCCAAGGATCCCCAATATTTTTAACTAAAGCACTCATTCTTTACTGGGCTCAAGAATATCCAAACCTCTCATTGCTTACTAAAGAAAGTTCTGTCAAATTCCTTCTCTTTTTTACTAAAAAAACACATTTCAGTGTTAGACATTCCACTACCCGTGGACTGACCCCTTCTTTAATATTATCCTGATTAAATATTTAAAGGTAAATTTACAAATAATTACATAACTCTTAGTACTTGCAATGCATTTAATTAATATTGGCTCACACCGTTTTTACGCATCAAGTGGTGTCATTGCCAGGGACACAATGTCTCCATTAATTTAAACTCTTGATCAGCAAAATAACTTTTTCTCTTCATGTTTTATCATTTTTTTTTTGCAATGAAATAGGATTTTTTTATTCTGTCACTATATTCAACATATTCACAAATGCAAATCATTCTCATGCAAAATTCAGTCACCAAGCTCATTTGAGTCACCATATTCAATATACCAATGCCTCTCCATCTGATTTCTATGATGATATTCTGGAAAAATATAATGATCATGATTGTGATGGTCTACTCTCACATTCAGATTGACCCAATCATTATTTCTATTACAATGTGAAAGATTCTTCTGATAATTATATTGATGCAATTTCAAAAGAAATGATGGAGGCCTATGAATGATTTGGAAGCAAAACTGTGGGAGGAACAGGTTAAGACACTGTCCTTTGAGCACCTCTCTTGAGTCCAACCCAATCCTCCACTCAGGAGCTGTCCCTTGAGTATTTCCTCAACCCAACCCAACCCAACCCAACCCAACCCTCAATCATGAATTTTAGGTTAATTTCTATTTTTATTTTTATAATTAATTTTGGAATTAAATACAATTCAGTGCACGAAGACTTGTGAAAAAAGTTAAAAATCATTCTAGGGAAATGAGGAAATATTATTTTTATTGAAGCTAATTTTCTGAAATTTATTTAATAATTGTGAGAATTAAATGGTGTTTATGGTAAGAAATAATAATTAATTCTAATTAAATAACTTACCGGTGCTATCATAGTGCTAGGTGATGGTTGATTGTGGTCAGTGTGAGTGAAGTAGAGTGGGAGAACATAATACTACTGCTGATTCACACGGAGACGAGGATACATAGGCTCCAAAAAGTGACAGAACAAGGCGACTGATATGGTGTTCCAGCTCATGATTGCAGGTGATATGGAGTCAGATGCCCACAGACCAGGGGCAAAGTTCACGATGGCATGGGAGATGATGAAAACTTGGGCTATCCTTGAGAATGATAACGTAGGATAAAGTGACAAAGGTGTGTTGATGATCACATTTTGAAGCTGGAGAAATTTTGATGCTGGATCAGTAATTTATTCTCACTCCTTGATCCTGATCATGAATTGACAGCTTTGCATAATAATTTATTCACTTTCCCAAAGATGATATATCACAATCCAAATTTAGAATTGTGATTTATTTATGCATTGACTCATGCCCTCGAGTTCAGCAAAAGCTGCCAATAATTACATCCAAATTCATGTGTTCCATCCAATGCAAACACATGTCCAAGTGATTGCCAAAAAGGGGCCATCCATTGGGTGATATTTCTGTATTTATAACGCCATGGAAAATCATGTTCCTCCACTTGAAATGCAATGATTGTGACATTTTCCTTTTAAAAATAACAAGATGAAATGTGTATGCACTTTAGCTTACATTTTTTGAAAAAAATGACAGGTCCTTTTTTAAATATTGGTGGTGATTCTTTTATGTCCAACTATGTAATAAATAGTTAATTTATAGGTACATTATAATAGTTCCCCATGATGAATTACCATCCAATGCCAGGCACTCATTGTTGCTAGTGATTTTCTAACATAATCATTCATCGCCATCCAAATAAATCAGCATGTAACACCTGGTAGACTGCATTAACTCATTTTTATTTATTTTAAAACTAGAAATATTTAAATATAAAAATATATATTATTAATTATTAAATTATTTTCTTTATAAATTGGTTGTCAGATAATTCCATATAAATACCCATAATTTATGAAAAATCATAATATCGATCTAAAAATATAATAAACACCTGGAAATATTGAAGCAAATCAAAATGTCTATTCTGAAAGTTAAATTTAAATCTTCTAAAATTCCATAAAATAGTCCAAATCAGGGAAATTCATGATTCTATTGTAAAAATAAAATCAATTATTTTAAGATTAAATCACATTGGTTTATGATGAATTAAATCAACGTAAATATATAAAATCTATGATAACTACGTGAAAACTGCATGTTATTTTTTTTACCAATCTTTAGTGCAGTATAATTGAAAGAACTATCTGAGATTTTTTAGACAATTCCCAATCATAAAATCAGTGGAGTGAAGGAAATAGTAGAACCTTGGTTGATTAAATTGGCTAGGCTACATACAAGGAAGAGTATGGACATCCTAAACATTGATAATCAATTGGAGTTTTGGTGAAACAAATGCACTATATGTGAGAGGAAACTTCACTTTTGAGTGATATGAACCAAATGCACTATATGGAATAATTGAATGAAATTATTTTTATATGGTGTGTTGATTTTAAATATGATGCTGATGGCGCGACACAGCCTGAGACCCCAGGATCGTCTTTTGAGACGTCAACCTCGTCAGCGACATCACCGCCGGTTCGCTTCCAACCCGTACGGCAAGCTATAGTGACGACGCGCACGCCCGGATTCAAGTATCCCGGGTAACGGGCGTTTTAACTTTTCCTTTCCTTTGTTGTTTCGTGCGTATTTCATCCGTGTTTCTCTCCTTTCCGTTGTTTTTATCTCTCGTTCCCCGTCTCTTTATCTCGTCACACTCGTTGTAGTGAGGGGAATCCAACCTATAAGGAATTCCCCTCCACCACCACTCAAGGGAAAGACAATTCCCTCCCCTCTCCTTTTCTTTCCTCATCTTTTTCTTTTCTTCTCCTTTGGTTTCCTTCCTTCCCTTTCTTTATTTTCCTTTGTGGGCTTAGGCCTGTTATGTTAAGGCCCATTCAATCCTCTCCTATAAAACGAACAGGATGAGGAAAGAAAAGAGAAGTTCGTTCAGGCCCTGAACAATTACCCCTCTTTTTTTTTTACTATGATATTTTGAAGAAGTTCGTTCAGAAAGAAAAGAGAAGGTCGCCGCCCCGATCGAAAAGGAAGAAGGAGAAGAAGAAGGAAGAAGGGAGGAGGGAAAGGAGAGGGAGAAGATCCAGAGGAGGCGGAGGCGAGCTTCATCACCAAGCCCTCCGCATCGCGCTCCCCCTTCGTCGCGCGCAGACGCCGCCGCCATCGCGCGCCACCAGCGCCCTCGCGCGCGCAGAAGCCGCCGCCGTGCGTGCGACCGTCTTGGGGCCTGCTGCCGCCGCGGCTCGCGTCCGCCTACGCGCAGGCGCCGCTGCCCGCGCGAGCGACCGCCGCAAAGCCGTCCGCCGCTGCCGCTCACGTCCGTCAACGCGCAGACGCTGTTGCCGCACGCGCGAACGCCGCCGGGCCATCCGCTGCTGCTGCTCGCGTCCGCCTAAGCACTGGCATCGTCGCCCGCTCGCTTGTCACCTTGCGGATCTGTCGGCCTTCGTCGCCAGCTCCGTCCTTACGTCCGAATTCTCTCTCGCCCTCCCGACGTTGCGGCGTCGCATCCGCACCGCGTGAGCAGACATTGTTTGCGCGCGCCGTTGGCGCGGACTCGTGGGTGCGGCCGCCCAGTTCGCGTGAGCCAGGCGCCGCCCTCGCGGACTATCCCCTCGCGCCAATCCCACGCGTGTGGACCGACCGTCGCTCGACCGAACGCCTCGGCCTCTGTTTGCACTCGGCATCGTCGTCCTGATCGGCAACCGGCGCCGTCGCACGCCTAGCCCGCCACCCGGCTAACCCGTGAGCACGCTGCTTGCCGTGAGGCCGCCGGCTCTCGGCAGACGTCTTCGCTGCACCCGTCAGCTCGGTCGTCACCCGTGCTCGTGCCCGTCGACGTCGCCATCACCATGCGTTCGAACACACCGACTGCTCCACGCCGAGTTGCCCCGCCGCCCGACACCCACTTTGCCGCGCTAGGACGCACGCACGAAGCCAGGAACGGCGTGTTACCTGTTTGGTAAGACCCCCTCGGACGAGGCTGGGGGGGACCTCGCCTGTCCATCATTGGATGACTCCATCGGCTTCCCGGGAGTTGGACTCCTTTGTCAGTCGGCATTTGCACGTACCATAGATAGGCACATTCCGCATCTTTAGTGTAGATCCTAGTCGTCAAAACCCGTTGTCGGATACCATTGACTTCAGCACAGAGTCCATCCGCTCGGTGACGACCGGACGACGTCCCTACAACATCAGGCATCAGATGCTTTCAATGAATTTTTATATTTGTTAGTTTGAAGTGAGCCATCATTTCTCTTATTCTATTGTGACATAATATTTTTAGCATATCCTTCCTCCTTAAAAATATATGAATGGCAGTATATTAAATGTTTTCACGCGTAATAAAATCATAAGAAACCAAACACTTTCTAAAGATGAAGTATATTACATTATGGTGTGATCTGTTAATTGATATTGAATTTAAAAATCATTTGTAATTGTTTCATATTTTCATATTCTGGTATATCTTATAATGTCCATCCCTATATTTTTTGAATCAAGAGAGGAGGGCAAATAAACAAGAACTTAGTATTGTTTTATGCGTCCAGGCTTATGTCTAACAAAGGGGTATTCTAGGTTTTAGTTAATTCCTAGAGGATCGTTTGGCTATCTAGGGGAATGGGTATGAAGAGAGGAGGATTATTTTTATTTATTTCACCTACTTCAACCAGATGGGATTTTTTCAGTCATTTGTGTAGCGTCCTTCATAGCTGATTTGCTTCGTGAAAGATAAAGGACGGGATAATAAGGGGAGGGAATGCATCTTGACCGTTTATTCTTCTTTAATCAGACTTGCAGTCAAGATTAAAATGTTCCATTTTAAAGAAGGTGCGGTTCAAGAGGGGCTTGGGGCAGTATTGGCCACAAGCCCATTATATCCTTCTATTTTTTTACCAAGAAAAGGCAAGTAAAATAATTAAAATGATAAGATTATATTTTATTCACCTTCATCCATAAAGCATGCAAAATTCAGGAAAATAGAAAATACTTATAGCATCTGAATCAATGCATGAAACTGAATTATTCATGAAACACAAAGACATGCACCATGATTCCATATTAAGGTGAAAATCATAAAATGAATGTATTAATTTTATATGTCACTTCCCATATGAATGGCTAATAGATCCCTGTGCTAATTCCAGTTCTAGAAATATAGGTTCTAAAAATCTCCAAATTTGAATTTATCAAAAAACTATTTATAAAATATCATGCCTCTCATTATCACATGAAGTAAAATGAGTTTGGCGGGCTTTTATTATTTTCAGGGCGTTGATCCATGAGAATAGAACTAATACCTCCCACCTATGGATTATAACAACTACATTGTCGCCACTAGCCCTACCAACCAAGGGCGACGTTCTTACGGGAGACCACCATTAGCCCCACACCCTGTAGTGACATCAGCGCATCCCTCCGTAGTATCTCCTCCCCCCCCTCGAGCTACTGTGACAGCTCAGCCCCAAGTGGCTAAAGCTGCCGCTCCTACTTCCCAGTGGGTGAAGAAGGGCGCTGCGAAGCACCCCAAAACCCCACAACGGGCCAGAGATGTCCCTTCTTGTAAGGGAAAAGAGGTCAGTTCCACACCACTGACCTCGAACACTTTTGCCCTTCTAGATGTACTCGAGGAGCCGCATATTAGGGACCTTCTGACGAATGGATGTACCTCTCCCCCTGCCCGTCCTACCACTTCTCCTAGATCTACCACCGACCTTTCCACGTCCCTCCCTAGTATATCCTCACAGGTTTCTCCTACCGCTTCGCCTCGCCACTCTTCCCCTCGGCCTTCCTCTTTGTGTCCCTTGCCCCCTTCTCCACGTCACTCACTCCCCCACGCCACACCCCTCGTCCACTCTACATCTCCCCCTTCTCAGTCCTCTCCACTCGCCCCATCACCTTCTCCACCTCCTCCCTCTCCCACCCCGATTCACCCCTCCTTCCCGCCCCATGCTCCCTCTTCACTACCCCCTGATCCACCCCCCCATGATCCTTCAGCACCACCTGATAACCCACCTCCCCCCACTCCCACCCACTCACCCCATCCCCGCCACACACACCCACCTCTTGATTCCATACCCATCCCCACCTCCTCCCACATACCCCCCTCGCATCACCCATCTTTACCCTCAGAACAGATGGAGAGCTTGACAAATTGTCAAGCCACTCTCACTAGTTCAGAGGACAAGTACAGCAAGACTAGTGGTCGGGATTCCACCGATGAGGAGGACGGGGAATCCCTCTCGGAGGAATCGGATATGGGTTCACCTCCCTACCCGGCACATCGCTCTGATGCATCATCTCCTTCACGTCACGCACAACACCCGCCTCGGCACGCCACGCGAGCCGATAGACTTATGATACCCAGCCTCGTTTGGAATTGTAGAGGGATTGGTAACCCTCTCACCCAAACTCACTTACTCTCTCTTATTCATAGGCACAGCTTAGGCATAGTGGGGCTGCTCGAGCCAATGATTACATCGGACCAGTCCCAATTCATCGCGAGGAAGCTCGGGATGGATCATGTCTATTGCCATCCATCGAATAAGCTTTGGCTTTTCTGGAAGCAAGGCTATTCGATTGCATTCTTGGCTGAAGGGACACAATATGTCACCTTTGACGTGCTGCATCCCCCAAAGCCCTACCTATTTACCATTGTGTATGCTCCGCATAGACACACCGAGCAGGAGGCCCTCTGGGAGGAACTCGCTCACCATATCCACTCTCACTTGCATCTAGTCGATCTACCTTGGCTTATAGCCGGAGATTTCAACTGCATACGGGACGCTAGTGAGCGCCAAGGGGGCTGCCCTCCACGGCTGCGCTCTATGCATGCTTTCAATGACTTTATATACGACACTTCCTTAGTGGAACCGCCGACCATAGGAGAGAAGTGGACGTGGTGCAATGAACGTCAAGCGGATGCGCGTATATACGAACGGCTTGACCGCTGTTTTACTAATAGTACCGCATTGATGCATTGCAACCTCACGGTGGAGATCCTCCCGAGACTTTATTCGGACCATACACCGATCCTCCTCCTTCCAGACTCGAGTCATCGAGTCCGTAGACCACCATTTCGATTCCAGACTATGTGGTTGAAACATAGTGATTTCCAGAGCTACGTACGTAGTCACTGGCATGGATCGATCTCTACATCTCCTATGGAGAACTTTAGTTATCAGCTCAGGAACCTCAAGCTCCACCTCAAATGGTGGAACCGTCATGTCTTTGGAGACGTTCACTCACCCGTTGAGGAACTTAAAAAGAAACTGGTCGATGTTGACCGACACCTACAAGAGTGCTGGACAGATGACATGGGAGACTATCAACTCCATCTCAGAGAGCAGCTGGAGGATGCCACGCAACGTCAGGAGATTTTTTATCTCCAGAAATCATGTATCCAATGGCTGCGAAAGGGCGATAGGAACACGCGTTTCTTTCACGCTTCGATCCGCCACAGAGCACGATCAAACTATATGACCCTACTCGAGACGCATGACCAGGACCTTGATCAGCTAGCAGGCATAGGGGTGGAGTATTATCACTCCCTCCTCTCCTCGCACCCCATTATTATGAGCGAGGCCATTCTCTCCTCCATCCCCTCCTTGGTGACAGACCAAGAGAATGCACTTTTGCTAGCCCCCCCGACGCAACCGGAGATTAAAGAGATAGTCTTCTCCTTGGGCCGTAACAAAGCCCCAGGACCAGATGGATTCACGGCCGAATTCTATATAGCATGCTGGGATGTTGTCAGCACTGACTTGGTACTAGCTATCAAGGAGGCGTTCCAACGAAAAGTCTTTGCAAGGAGTTGGAAATCCACTTTTTTGGCGCTCATTCCAAAAGTGGATACCCCAACTTCCTTCCGTGACTTTCGTCCGATCAGTCTTTGTAATGTGTGCTATAAAGTTGCATCAAAGATCATTACAAACCGACTTGGATGCTTCCTTGATAGACTTATCTCGCCAAAACAATGTGGCTTTGTCAAGGGTCGACAGATCCATGACAGCATCACACTAGTACACGAGCTAGCCCAGTCGATAGACACTCGTATTCTGGGCTCCAATGTCATCATCAAGCTTGATATGGAGAAGGCCTTTGATCGAGTTGAGTGGAAATTCCTCCTCGAAGTGTTACGGCGCTTCGGATTCACGGATGCATTAATCGCACTTGTTGATGCTTGCATTAGGGAGAATCACTTCTCCCTCTTGATGGATGGAAATTCTACTAGCTTTTTCACGGCTACGCGGGGACTCCGGCAGGGTGACCCCATTTCACCTACCATCTTTATATTGATGGAGGAGGCCTTTAGCCGATCGCTCACACGGGCGATCAATCAAGGCCTCATCCAACCGTACTTCACGAAGAGGGGCTGCCCGATTCTTTCGCACTCCTTATTTGCTGATGATGCCATCTTATTTCTTAATGGATCTAAAAAGTCCATTAAGGAATTTATGAGTGTCCTTACAGTTTACGAGCAAGCATCCGGCTAGCTCATCAATGCTTCAAAGAGCAGCTTCATTGTGGGCCCCTCCACCACTATGAGGCGCTCGGAGATCATCCGGCATTTCACACAATACTCACGAGGACAGCTTCCGTTTGGCTACCTTGGATGCCCTATCTTTCTCGGCCCTACTCGACATCATTACTTTGATGCCGTGCTAGGCAAACTGAGAAAGAAATTGGAGGGATGGAAACTTCGTTTCCTATCCCCAGGAGGGCGCATCCAACTCATCCGGCATGTCCTAATGAGTATCCCACTACATACCTTGGCGGTACATTCCCTGTCTCTTACGGTTCTCCACTCTGTGGAATGCCTTTGCGTGCGCTTCTTATGGTCTGGCCACCTTGAGGGAGAGAGGCGTCATCATTGGGTTTCTTGGGAGAAAGTGTGTCGGCCGACGGATGAGGGGGGTCTAGGGATCAGACGCCTCTCGGACGTCCAAGACATGCTTCAAAAGAAACTTGTTTGGCGCATGCGAACCACTCACTCCCCATTGGGGACTTTTATTCTAGCCAAATATGGTGAATGGGCCCGGCGCGAGTCTGATATTAAAGGCTCCAAGAGGTGGCGGACGTGGCAGCGTCACTGGCTCGAGATGATTCATGTGACCCGTTGGCAAATCGGGCGAGGAGACATTAGCGCGTGGTATGATATTTGGCACGCCGACGCGCCACTTGCTTCCCATCCTTAGTTTGTACCACACCACGTGCGCCTCACTGTAGCCCAGTTGCTTAGAAGCAACACACCCCACCTCTGGGAGCAGCACGATCTCCCCTTGGACACCTTCCTCGAGGTTCAGACAACGCCCCTCGACTCTCATTCTGATGATGCTATCTGGACTCTCACACCCCATGGCACCTACACGTGTCGCTCCTCTTGGGAGCATTACCGCGAGAAATTCCCCCCACAGGCCTGGGGTCCGCGCATCTGGCATCCAGCGATTCACACGCGAGTCTCCTTTTTCTTTTGGAGACTCATACACTGAGGCCTCCCGACGGATGATCGTGTGACTCGCATAGGCTATTCCCTTAGTTCACAATGCCATTGCTGTCCCACCCACCCTCACGCGGAGACGGTTGACCACCTCTTCTTCCACAATGAGACAGCAGTGGCATGCTGGCGTCTCATTACCGATCGCCTTCGACCTCTTACCCCGTCTGAGTGTTTTGGCAAGTTTATCCTCTCGCCAACTCGCTCTGTACGGAGCCCCATCCTCCCCATCACCATAGCTTACCTGCTATGGGAGATTTGGAAAGGGCGAAATTCCTCTCGTTTTGCAGGTACACCCATGCGTGCAGCGGACATCATGAGACGAGTTCAGTTGTGGCTTCGGCGGATTCATCCTCTTCTGCCCCCCCGAGTCGGCCGATCAGAGTTCGCGTGTAGGCTCCTCCGCTCCATTGGGATCTCGGTGACCCCCGCTGTGACCCGCATCCAGTATCGAGTTATCCATTGGCGTCCACCGTCCATAGGCTACCTCAAACTAAATGTAGATGGTGCGGCGAAAGGGAACTCAGGGCCCGCCGGAGGCGGAGGGATCCTCCGAGATCACATAGGGAGTTTCCGTTTTGCCTTCTCTTCCTTTTATGGTGTACAAACTAATACGGTAGCCGAGGCTATGGCGATACGTGACGGTCTCCTCCTCTGTGAAGAACGGAACCTTCATAATATCGTCGTGGAATCGGACTCACAACTATTAGTTGATATGTTTCGTACAGGCACATGCTCTCAGTGGCGACTACATCGAGCGTGGAGAGACATCACGCGGTGCCGCTCGCGTATCGCGTGCTTTCGTCACCAGCTGAGAGAGGGCAACCAAACAGCTGATGCCCTCGCCAACCATGCGGTACAAGCTTGCACCCCCACTTGACTTTTCTATTCTTGGTAGGAGCTTCCACCCATGGCCCGAGGATGCCATCGGCTCGATCGTCTTGGCCTGCCCTCCCTCCGCACACGCCGCCTCTGCGTGAGGACAGGCCCGCGAGATTGGAGGATTGCCTGGAGCGCTGGCGTACGAGGCATGGACCGCGCCTGCCCCGACTAGAGCGTCATTGCGCACTACTTCCAACACACATGACGTCGTGCAGCCGCCCAAGAGAGACGCCGACGTACACTCTTCCCCGAGCGTCTGTGAGGTACCACCTATGTATCTTTTCTTTTCCCTAACTATGGGCGTGGACGAGTGGGATCCGCGTGTAATTGGGATATATATACTCGATCCACGCCCACAAACATTGAAAAACACTACACTTTATAAATAAAATCTCCCTGGGTGGCATCTAGGGCACGGCTGGATCGGACTACGGGCACCACCCTAGGGTTGGCTGTACCCGGCACCGTGATTTTTGCTAAAAAAAAAAAAAAGATTTCATATTTTTTCATACTAGGTGCGCATAATTATTTTTAATGTTAAAAGAAATTAATGAATTGAATTTCATGCTCTATTGGTATGTGATTGTGGATTCTTCAATTTCCTCTAAGATTATTTTTTTGAACATGAGGTTTGAAATATTTAACCAATTATATAAGTGAAAACCAGATTGATATTCTATATGTTTTGTTTCATTTGGTTTTTATTTTCCATATTATTCTCAAAGGGATGGATGATTTTGCTTCTCTTCCTTTATCTATACATAGAAACAGTATCCGCACAGTTTCACTAGTAGATGGCAGGGTAAATTGTCCAACATCAAATACATTGTCTTATTAACTAAATGTAGAGTTGGAAATCAAAGTTTTGAGGGTCTATCTCAACTCCCTTAAATCTCCCGTCATTGTATTGGGCCTGATTGGGTGTCCAATCATTGGGTCTTCAATCATTTTTCATATTTGAGCAATCTTCTACATGAACATCTCCACCATACATTCATTAGAGCTTTAATTAGTCGCATGCAGATTATAATTGATGTTCAGCCTGATATTCAGATTTTAAATTTAATTATAATGATCTCCATTTTTTTTGGTCTTGGTCTAAATCCAGACAGTCCCCTACTTCAAACTCCCAGCATTTTCCATTTGCATGTTATTCATTAAAACAAACATAACATTGAAAGTAACTTTAATATTTTTAAAGTAATTTCACTTTTTCATTTTATCAGAATGAACTTAAATTGAAACATAATAAAATTAATTAAAACTCATTTAAATTAATGAAATTAATCCGCATTGTTTGCAGGTATTTACTACTATATAAGATTTTTAGGAATTTTTCTGAAGGTTTTTGGTTATAAATAAAACATTTTAAAAAAATACCTATTGAGTCCGTCTTTATTGAATTTATGTGGTTTTATCACCAGCTTGTCTATTAAATCAACTAGTTCACAATTCAATGTATTTAGAAATATAGCTGCACAAACATGTTCGTGGAAATTTCGTTCAAACTTTGATTTATGACAAGGGTGTTTCCTAGTATGTTCTCCAAATTTGTTTCATGCCTTATTAATTGGATCATCTCCTGTATCAATGCTCTTATAGCCTTTGTGTAATAACTAGTTTTTGATAACGAATACTTTTAAAATAATTATTTTTCTATTTCACACCATGATTCAGATTTCACACAGATTTATGAAGCATTCTTTTGATCTATCCTCTAGTGTGGGACATGATACCTTCACTTATCATGATGTGTATGGATTCTCCTGCTGTCTGGTTCAATGAAATCATTTACGTCTCTGTAACTTTTTCCAAATAGATCTATAGGGATCATGAACACTATGGAAGCAGTTACATAAAGTCTTTATTTTTTATTGAACTACCAACGACTTGCCTCTTTGTTAAGTGTCCTTTATGGTCTCACTTATGATTTTATTAACTTGGATATTTATCTCGGGCATCATCTTGGGGTATATTTTTATTTTCCTTTTTCTCCTAAAATCTTGGGACCAAGCTGTCAGTGTAGTGTTTAGACATCTACACCATCATCTATACCCACTTTTAGCCCTTTGTTTTGAGCCATTCATCCTTTATCTTTTTCCCTCCTCCTTTGAGTAGATAAGAACCTGGTCACCCAAGTTATTTGCCATTACTTCTCACCTAGATGCCTAGATCAAAGTAACAGTGGTGGCGACGACGTCAACACACCTTCTGCGGACACGCCGCCACCGTCTCTTGAGACATCCCGCATCATGACTCGTTGCCAGCATCAGCTACAAAACCGACCTAACAACGACCAAGTCAACGCACCGGCATTAGTCACATCTCCACCTACACACGCCCCGTCACGTATCATGACATGTCGTCAATACGAGATCCAGAACTACCTTTTGACGTGACACGATAACACGTCGTCCACTTTTATTTTATGTCATTTCTCGTATTTTCTATTTCCTCCAAGGCCTATATGTAGGCCAATGTTGCAAAAGAACACTTGGCAAATTTATTTAAAGATTTGAAGTTTCTTTCTTCTTGGAGGATTTTGCCCTAGCCCTCTCTCCCTCTCAGATCATTTGTTGTCGCTGCCACCGCCACCGGTCGTCCGTCTAGCAAGCCCGCGCAGGCCCTGCCAGCGCAGGCTGCCCACACAGGCCATCCGCACCGGCCACCCAAGCAGGCTGCCCACGCTGGCCGCCCGCACAAGCCCTGCCCACGCACGCCGCCTGCGCCGGCCACCCACACAGGCCGCCCGCGCCGGCCATCCTAGCCGGCTGACCATGCCGGCCACCCACGCAGGCCGCCTGTGCCCGCAGAGTCCCCGGTTGCCAGCGCACGCCCGTCGTGCCCCCAACGCCCTCGCGGCCACTGCTCGTCGCGCATACCGTTTAGGTGTCGAGGCGCTGCCCCGCACCCCGCAAGGGGGCGACTCCCCCCTTGACCCTCCGCCAACTGACTGCGCAGTTGGATCTGCAGCACCCTATTGAAGCGCACGTTGATCGTCCCGCCAACGACACTTAGAGAATTCCTCGCAACCTCGCTGCGCACTATCTGGCGCTGAGGTACTCCTAAACTCTCTGGTGTCCCGTGTTCTTCGTCCAGTATTCCTCGAGAGTTCATCCACCGCCGTCGGGTTTGCTTTGGATTTAAGATTTTAAAGCGATTAGTTGAACCGGTTTCTGAATCTTCAAACAAACGATCGTTTGAATTTATTGATTTTGGTGCTTAGCATCATCGCAGTGGTTGAACACAGTACTTCCGCCCTTGACAAGGAAAGGGGTGCACCACCACTATTTCATCGGATTTAATTCTTGAAAGTGATCGTGTGATTTTGTGGTCTTTTTTTATCCTATCCCTTCCTTAGTCGCCCAACATCCTATATCCGTCGTTATCACATCTCCTTTCCTCTAGTCATTCTGCATCAAACAGTCTTTGAGAGAGTGATATTTTCAGCGAGTGATGTGAGGCCCACTTATTCTCTGAGAGAAGTGAGACCACACTTTTTCGTAGTATCAAACTCACAGATACGTAGGTCTATCTTCTTGTCTTCATGAAACCTTCTTTTAGGTAAAACAGGGTTCAGTTGCATGTCCTCGACAGGCAGGTAACTAAATTATGAAATGTGTTCTTTTTGGATTGAGAATGATATTTATAAAATCCTTTACTCCCATTACTTTTGTGTCAAAGATAATAGAAATTACAAGGAAAAGTAAGGGACATTGATAAGGGACTACAATGATTTATTTTATTCTTTGTTATTTAAAAATATAAAGTACATATTATTTCTGATTAATAATGGGAAATACAATTTTCCTATTGAGTCCTAATTTATTGGATTTATTGATTTTTGAGACTAACCTCACTTGATTATCTTGAGCCAAGTGCATTATTCATACTATTTTCCTTGAGTTTTATTCAAATGCAAGATTTAGGTAAATAAAAATTGAATTATGGGTACAAATGGGGATTTAGATAATGGGCCTCGATCATGGTAGGAGGCCCATCAGTCAAGGAAAATGATAAAATATTCAACTTAATCTTATTTAGACATCATTTCAAAAAGAGGCATGATTTTTTCAACTTATTTTATAATTCAAATTTGGAAGCTTTGTTGCGACTGGATGATAAAGAAAATGTGGAGCAAGGCTGTATATCAACCTATAACAGCCTCCTGACTCAATGTAATTAGATCAATGCACTAAGAATAACAGTATGAATTTTATGCTTCTGTTTAAGATTGAGAGGTCTAAGAATAATAGATTGAATTTTCTGCTTCTGTTTAAGATCGAGAGATCTAAGAAGAATACGTGAATTAGATCCAAGGGATAATTCATCCTCCTTTATTTAAACTTCTATCCCCCTTCTTTGTATCTAATCCTTGAATTCTGTTCCAATACATTGTTGTTGACCTTAGCACATCAGATTTCTTGGGGTCACAAATCAGTTTAATATAAAAATACAAAAGTATTAAAAAAAACTTCTTAAAAATCTAAGAATATATTTTTTTACTAAAATTTCATTTTTTTTATACCTGCGTTCTATAGATTTGACCCCTTGTCACTTTGTGCTTAATTAGGAAATTATTACAGATATTGTTGTTTAAATCAGAACTGTATAATGATATTGTCACACTAATTTATGTAGCTCTGGATTCCTTTTGACATAGTAAGGTAGTATACCTTATTCTTCTACAGAGTGCAACAAGTGCTAATGATGTTGTCGCATTATTAGAATTGTCAATTTTCTTCTTTGTCATGTTCTATCAAAGGGCATGGATATGAAAAAACTTATAGAGGGATATATCTAAATGATTTGGTGTTTCTCTTATATTTTTTTATATTGACTTTTCCACAGGACCCGAGTCCTGTTGATATCAAGGACAATTACCAACTTGAAATTGTCACCTTCATGCATTGAGAATTCACAAAGAAAAAATTCACATCTTGATTTTCAATTATTCTCCTGATACTTTAACTTCAAACCTCTAGGCCTTGAGGACATTGCATGATTGAGGGAAGAGAATATTTCACAATCCATTAAGCCTTAAACATCTTTAAATATTCATACTTTCATCTACAATGGGAAAAAATATGTTGATTTTTATATTTATTGAAATTAACTAAATGTGTCACCACAATTTGAGGAAAACCCTTTTGTAGTCGTGGTATAATAATTGATAAACAAGAATTTGTGTTAAATAAGTCATTTAAGGATCTGATGTATGCAACAATATTTCTGAAATTTTCCTATGAATAGAATAAGTATGGGTTGAATATACAAGGAGTACGTAATGAGAGTGTAAATTCCAATTAATTATATGTTTTCAAACAATTGTTTTAGTTGATTTTATAGTTTTATGGATTTTTAACTATTTTCTAAAAAGGAAATCAACTAAATGATGGAAAACTAGTAAAAA
Organism: Wolffia australiana; assembly: GCF_029677425.1. NCBI lineage: Eukaryota > Viridiplantae > Streptophyta > Magnoliopsida > Alismatales > Araceae > Wolffia > Wolffia australiana. The sequence continues at coordinate 13,466,955 of NC_135841.1, read as the reverse complement.
ATATTTTAAATAAATATTTAGGTTTTTCCTAATAATTTTTAATAATTTATTATGATTTTTATGATTTCTATGATGTTTTTGGTTTTTAGGGCAAGATATAATCTTTAAGGACAAATAAAGCCTTGGGCCATACTTCACGCTGTTAAATTGCGGGAAAAAGAGTAGTGGGCTAAAAATGTTGTAAATTTTGGTGTATCAAGAATTTTTTTTGTATTATGATGCCTTGGAAAGTTCACATAGAGAAAATGGTGAGAAAATTCAAATCAAACATTTAAGAGATCACACGATCCTTGTTGTCCCTTCCCCAAGGGCCAAGTGATGTTGTTTCTCCAAGAATCTTGATCACCCTTGAACTTTCTTTCCCACACTCTTGTAGAACAATAATGTATCAAAGAAATCTAATGCACTAGGCCTCCAACAACAAGTAGGGAGCAGAAATCCAAGATTGGATACAAAGAGAGGGGAGAAGAGAATAAATAGAAGTTCCATAACTCTCGCAGCCATTGGATTTAATTTCATAGGTTTAGACGGCGACGAAAAATAAAACTATCACTATATCTTTAATTCTTTCAGAACCTATTTCCTCTTCCAAGCGTTCCATAATTCTAGCCTTTAGTTGACCCGGTCTTAAAGGAGGTTTGAATGGGCCTCCAGAGTGGGCTTCTTGTGTTTTGGGGCTCTTCTTATTACATCTTAGACAGCTTAGGTTTATACTTTCCTCTTATTTTCATTAAAATTCACCATTGTATTTACCTAATTTTTCAAATTAAACTCCAAGAAGATGTGAGAAATCCGCTTGACTCTAAGAAGTCAAGTGGGGTTAGTATCAATATCAATAAAAATGTATATAAGTAGAGCTTACGAAAAGAAATAATAGATTTCTTATTTATCCTTAAATGCTGAAATTTGCTAGTGTGAATCCTAAAATATGTGGTAAAAAGAAGTATAAAAGCATAATTTGGTTGATCTAATTTGATGCTATCAATAATATTTGTAGAGACTTTGAGCCCTTAAAATGGATTAAAAGCAAGATTTTTGCTTTAAATATGGTTTAAGACAATTTGGAGCTATATTCCATTCGGCAAATGAATATAATTGAGTTGTTCAAGAGTAGAAAATTAAACGAATAAGCTACTACTGTACATAAGGTGGAGTGATCAGTGTGGACCCCGCTGCACAGTCTTTCCACTTGATCACTCCTAAGTAGATGTCCAACTCTCTTAGTAGATGAATTCTATTATTTAGTAAAGTTATTCATTGTCCAAGTCTTAAAGCATGGAATATTCTCTTCCTTATCCCAAAAAAAAATTAGTACTTAACCTCATATGTCAATAATCTAACTAATAACATCCAAATAATACAGAAACATAATGCATATTTCATAATTATCTGCACCTAAATCAATATTTTTGCACCTTGTCATTGTTTGAATGGATGAAAACCGACATTGATGAAGTTTTAAAATTTTCCAGTCTGAAAATAAGCATGGTAACTGATGTTTATTTCATACACTTTAGAGCATAATTAAGCTAATTTTATGCATACTATCATGAATTTTATGTAATTTTTAACAAAAATACATGTCCACTAAATATTTTGATGTTTGTAATGATTTAAATGGTTAGTATATTCAAAAATAATTAATTTGGTGAAAAGGAGTTATAGAGAAAGAGATATTTAATTTTGAATTTAAAGAATTTTCTGAATAATATTTGATATTTTCCAAGTATTTTTTTAGGTTTAAAAATGGAAAAATCAAGGCCCAATAAGGAGGAATAATGTGGAGCAACTGGTGGCCCTCTTTTCTTGTGGAACAAGTCAACTTCGTGCCCTACAAAGATGGATGAATGGCTAGAAATGCTCTGGTGGCTCCCTATTCTGGTGGAACTACTCAAACAAATGAATGGCTAGAAATGCTCAAAATTCAAATGGCCATAACTGCTGATCCCATGGGTAGTTGTGGCTGAAATTTCATGGGGAGATCCTCCTCTTATTTCTCTTTCCATAACCTATAGCTGAGCCTATAAATACGCCCAAAAATTAGGCTCTTTGTGTACTTCATTTTTCCTTTCTCCATGTGGGAAACCTTGTGAAACAAAGGTCTATGAGTGCCAATTTAGGGTTTTTCCTCTTCCAAAAGTGATATTCTTCCCTCTCTTGATCGATCTTCCTGTCTATTGCAATACGCCAAGTCACCAGGCGCAATATACGGGTCCATGAAGGGAGATTAATGCTCGGGATCATCACCAAAGGAAGAGGTAAGTCCTAAATATTTAATTAGGATTTTTATTCCGTTTCCCCCATCTTTCTATCTTTTCTACATTCTCATATCACTTCACTCTCTGTTATAAGTTATTAAACCCTATGAGTAGGGATTGATAGCTTATACCACCCATTCCTAATTTGGATTTCTTCATCACATTCATTCATTCCTCTCCTACTATCCTTATTTCACAATTATAATACAATCCTAATATCTGTTATAAGTTCATAATTCTTATGAGTAAGAATTAAGAACTTATACATATAAATTAATTTATCTAAAATCAGAATATATATATAGTATTTCTTCTTTCCACGCTCTCTCATATTAACTATTTTCTTAATCATTACTTTGTTCTAAATATTAATCTTAATCAATAAGCATTCCCTGTGGTTCGACCCCTTACTCACCAATTTACATCAGTAATAAGTGAATTAGGGTTAATTATAAATATTATTGAATAAGTCTCAAAATTACACATCCACTAGGTTCACCACCTAAATTTCTACTTATCACATATATATTTTCAGTATTTATAAAGAAATATTTCACTCTAAATTGATTGTGAAATTAATTTAATAACTGAGATAATACTTAATGAATTAGTTTAGGCATTAACCAATTTTTCCGTATTTATCCATATTTTTTACTGGTTTTTCTATATTTAGATACATAAAAAATCATTTTACAAGCCACTAAAAATTTGCTTTGAATTATTAAGGCATTGATTAGTTTGTCAGAAATTACACGTTTTCCAAATTCTTCTAACCAAAAATTTTGGCACAAAATTAGACTTAAAATTCAGATAAATACTTCTATTTTTTTCATGGATAGAAATCACATAAGCCAAATTAAATGGTGTCCCTCCCTATGTCACGCATAGTTTGCTTATTTTGACAAATAATTCACAGGGCCAATTATTGTAAAATCATTATGGCATTGGGATTTGTTGACTCTGAAGAGACAGCTGGAGATCTTATTTTGACTTGAAGTAACATTAAAAATCATTAATCACCCTTTATACACTATATGGTATCCATTTTTGGATAAAATGCTATGAAAATTCTCAGGGGGTTCAAAATTTGAAACAGGTGCACAGTATCTTAATTGGTTTAAAGTCAGGTTTCATGGTGCTCAAACTTGAACTATCATTTTTTATTCTTAATGATCATGTTTACTTCCCTTTGCATGCATGGCGACTACATGTGGATAACAAGACAATGTAATAATTGAAAGGGATAACATGATTCAGGGCATTCATTACTACAGTAATTTATTTTTCATTTTTCTTTTTGCAATCCCATGACAGATGAAGCCTTACCATTGATCAACTGAGAAAATAAGGAAAGGCCCCTGGCTGATCCAACGAGAGATTATGATCCAGATACCAATGTGTCGAGGAGACATAAATAGTATACAAGGGCTTAAATTACGCAATACTCAAATCCAGCCATACGATTGAGCCTAAATTTATATGGCAATCTTCTCTTCCAATCACCTATCTGTCCCAACCCTATTTGGCCACGAAGGGCAATGCATATATGTCAACCAAAACATTTTTTAGATTCAAACTGTAGTTTTCCTCTTTTTCTCTTGATTTCCTTACTAAATATTTCACCACTATGGCGTAGCCGGCATGTACAGTCCCTTGGAGGATTCTATTAAGAGTTAAATTTAATAAATTTTACTGAAAATCAACATCAAAGCAAAAAATGATCTCCATTAATATCTTACATTCATAGGTCAATTTCAAATTTAGAAGAAGATATAATTTTCCAAAATTATATCTTCTTTTCTCCATTTCCTATCTCTCTAGTGTTAGAATTTTAATTTTCCAAAATTGAGTCCTCTGTTTATCCTATTTCTTCTTCAAATTTCAAAAATCAATTCAGCCATCTTCCCCCTTCCATTTCACTTTATATTTTTCTTTATGAAAATTTTGAACTAGTTTCATTTCACTTTCATTTATGTTATTTTTCTTTATCTAATAACATTATCTTCAAAAAAATTCTGGAAAATTAGCCATAAATTCTTACTGTCTTTTAACAAATCCTTTAAAAAACTGTGTAATTATTTTTTCTGATTTTCCTTAAAAAAAATTTAATACAAATATTAATTCATATTTTTGGGGATTGTGGACTCACTTTGGTTTTATCCCTTCTCATTCTATATTTTTCTATTTTTTTGAAAAATTTAAAAATATAAATTTTATTGCATAGATCATGTTTATCACACGCATATTTAAGAATATGAATCACCCACTTCCATTATCTTTCCTACATCCCTATGCCATAGTCTTATAGGAACCCCCACTAACTTATTATCAAGTCAGTGATGATAGCTCACAACTTTTAAAACCTCTGTGTTATATCTTGAAGGTATACTTTTTATCTTTTTATTATTCAATCCAATTTTCATTCTACCTTTTCTAACCTTTGTTTTATGTTTCGTATTGCTAAATGTGATCACCAGTCGATCTTTTTTTCATTTGAGCATTCATGCATAGGTCTCTCGAATAAAATATTTATGGTGTATTTATTGGTCACCCCTTTTTTCACAAATAAAGGGAAATAAAATATGAAAATAGAGATAAACCAAGGGTTTGTTTGTTCTTTGAGTATATGTGCAGTTAGGTTGGACCCCTGTAAATATTTTTATCTGTTCAACATGTTATGTGCTATTTGAACTGCATATAACTTCTTTTAAGGGCATACCAACACTGTTGTCACCTTGCTTCCTTTCCCTCCTCGTCTCAAATCTTGGGAGCTACCTATATCAAACGACATCAAAGCATTATATGTGGCCCATCCACATTATCACTTTACTATTAACCATTCTTTCCTTATCCTTTATCTCTCACCCTGCATTACCTTTATGTAATTTATTCACATATTAGAAGGATAACCCATTGATACTCAGCACTAGACAGGAGGAGAAAAAAGGCTTTATTTTACCTTGTTAAAGAGAAGGGCTAGTGAGAGGGGCCAAACAATTAATATACTTACCCATGAGAGAATGACCCTAATATAAGATATTTCAGGAGCAGCTTTAATATGAGATAGTGACCAAAGCGAGAACCCTTAAGGTCATTGAATCAACTCTGAGAAAATTACACCATCCTTTCTACTTCACTAGCTCTTCACTAACCAGGACGCATTTGGTCCCATATTCTTAAAAAAGTATGTCCTGCATATAACACATCATGAAAAATTATTTGTTTTCGAGGATAAAGAGAAATGATTCAAAGAAATTTACAGGCCACCATTAACAGATCAACAATCATGTAATTATGGGACTATATGATCAGACCCCAATTCATGTGCTAATTTGATGTTGATATTTCATTGTGCATATTATTAATTCCAATATGCATGCTATCATTTTATTTTGGAATCTTATGAATGCCCCCTTAATCTTCATTTTTCATTCAATTTCCTTCCATGAACTCACACAAAAATGAATTTCTTAACAAGCAACACATGTTGTGAACATAAACCAGTCACTAGATGAAGTCCACTAATTGAAAGCTTAGCGGATTCAACGTTTTCCAGGATTTTCTTATAGCATGATGGTATCAAATTCTAGGGAACATAAAGTCTGCCGATTTGGATATAGTTCCATGATTGAACAAAAAATCAGGAGCATGATATTTTCACATCATTGCGATAGGTCAATCGTAATCACCAGTAACAAAGAGCTCAAAGTGGATATGGTGACAATAAAGAGGAGAAAGAGCAAATCGATAACACATTTTTATGAAATAGTAGAGTTTCCCTGGGGAATCTTCTTCTTCCACATATAAACCCCTATATTTGGAGTGGATATCCAAGGTAAAAACTACTTTTGAACTAACCCCAACTTACCAAAAACTTATAAAGAATAAACAAAATTTTTGTGTTGCTCTAGGAATGAATCCATGACTTTCTTCTGGATTTGAAATACTTCTCTCTTTTAATAAAAATACAAAATTTAATATTTATATATCCCAATCCTTGTGGACTGACCCATTTTTAATGTTATCCAGAGTATACTTTTAAATGGGAAATTTAAAATTATTATTACAAGATTTTTTATGCTAATGACATATGTTGTTAGCATCAAATCCCCACATCTTTATACATGTCAAGGACCTTCTGTTGACTTTTTAATTATAAGGGAATGGACTTGACCTCAGATATATATGACCTTGAATTTCCATCTCTAAATAATTTCCCTTCAAATTCTTAGATTCAAAATAGTGGTGATACGAGGTTACATCCTGGTAACTCTTCATAGCTGTTTCTAATTGATCTGCTTATATAAAATTAGAATCAATATCTGGTGTAACCAGTGGATCTGAAACTATATTCTACTACCTATGTGTTGAGTACTTGTCCTTAACTTAGTTTTGAGGAACTCCCTCCCTTTGTACAAACATGACTATTCTCATGTATTTTCTCAACTGGCTGTAGAGATTCATTCTCATACTTCATCATGAAATTCCGTCCGCTAAATATATCTTATAAGTACCTATCTGTGACCTCAAGATCTTCGTACAATATGTGGATGAAATTGTGACCTAGTATTCCATGGTGAATATAGTACTTTGGTGAGTCTTTGATCCTCTACCATGCCTCATATAATGTCTCAGCAACCTTATTCAAATTCATGGATAATTTTTCTCTGAGTGTTTTGTCTTTCTCAAATAGTAAGTATTGTGAAATTATAATTACCTTTCTCTCCTGGTGTTGAACTCCAATGCTAGTGTGATGAACAAATTTATCCTTAAGGGCGAATGGAAAGAATTGTATTACCAAAATATATTATCACCAACAACCTTATTCACTTTCAAGTAGTGCCTATACAAACCTCCCAATGATACAAGGTGTGAAGCGATTGATTTTAATCTGATGTAAGGTTTTGCTCTTTGTTTTGGCCCTTCAGTTGCCTAAATTCGCACCTTACTTGCGAGCCGGTGGATCCTTGAAATATCTGTAATTAGTAGAATGATACATTAACTTTATTTCTGGCCTATAGACCATTGGCATGGAATGACCTATAAATCTTTCCCTCTTGAAAGACCAGAATGGCCCTTTTGATCTGTCCAATGGTCCTACTGGTGCTTTCTCCTCACAGGTCTTGATCAGGTCTCTTCTCCCTCAATCATTTTCTCTCAAAATTCAGTAATGGAACTAAATAAAACTTTTAATGACCAAATCACACTGTTAAACATAATTTGGTAAGATCCAAGGGTGTCTTTTTTTACAAAGTTGAGGGATCTAGTTATATGTATTTGACCTTGAATGTATAGAGGAGATAATTACAGACTTCCCTTAAAATTTCAGCCCAAAATCCTTATAGGTGATTATATATCACAACTTTGAGTTTAAGAAGTATGGACCATTGATTAATTCTTGGTCCTCCTCGATCCTCGTCATGAAAATCTATTTTGTTCCTGAATCCTTGGAGTTCCCCTTCAATTCCAAGTCAAAATTCATTACTGAAAGTATGATCCTTTTTTTACAGAAAGTTCTTATATTCACACCAAAAATTATGCTTTTGATTAATTTCACATATGATTCCTCAAAAGCACCAAAAAGCTGCAAATCGTTGGCTCCAAATTTCAAATTTCAGCACACTTCCTATCATATTCTGCCACACACACCTACAAAAGGGTAAAAAGTATTTTGATGAAATGATTGTTTCCTCTCCTTTAATCAAATGGCATCAGGATTTGTGTACAAGTGCATCTTAAGAGGTAGGTGTAGTTAGCAAAAAAACAGGTCTTTTTTATTGGTGGCACTCTCTCTAAGCTAAAAGTATGTAAGAACTACCTTACAGAACACATACTGATATTTGGTTGATGCCAATCATTCTGTTCAGAAAATGTTTGGATGGCAAGAATCATTGCTGCAATCCAAAAGAATCCAAATGAGACATCTAGCAAATCAAATATCAAATTTTATTATTTATGAATTTAATCTCAAATTTTGTTAAACTCATCAAAAATTAATAATCATTATATCATTGTAAATAATAAAATAAATTATTTTAAGCTTATACATCATGCATTATAATTTAAAAATATTAGCAAAATATATGAAAACTAATATGTTATCACTTCTCATGCATAGTTGGCGTAATGATAGAGAAGTTAGAGTAGAAGAACTATGAAGGGGAATGGGTCTTATCAATAACCAGATCTGTCACTGTATTTATAGGTAGATATGAAGGTTCTGACAAAATTTAGTACGGCCCCAGCTTATCCCATGAATACACACAGGCCATCGACCGTACGTGTACTAAATATAATTGCTAAGTCCAGTTTAGTCCTTTGAGGGATATCGATTATGTCAGAAGAGTCTAAACTTTCCAAGGATTCGGTTGGGTTTATTCTCGATGACATATCGGAAGAGCGGTATGACTGCAGCCCTAAATTTGAGATAAATTATATATATGGGCTATCCCCAACATTAATAACTCTAAAAACGTAAACTTCATGTAGATTAGCACTAATAGAGGAAGATTGCACATTCGTTTTTTAATTTAATTTGTTTAACTTCAAATATTTTCAGAATTTTTTAAAAATAAAATACTAATTTGTTCTATTTCAATTTTGTTAATTTGATTTCCAACGAAAATCCAGAAAGTTGATTTAAGTTTGATTTTTTCTAAATTTTATGTTTTAAAAGATTTAATAATTTATTCTCACCATTCGCTGTTTTATGCGTACTACTCTGAACCGTAGCGCTCTTTGATGAAGCATCAATTTCAAACTCGATCGTTGATCAATTCACGCGATTCTGCACCGAAGAGATTTGATAAACATCGGATTTCTATAGAGTAAAAAAAGATTCTCTGACTTGGTGGTCATTTCTAGTGAGTACGAAAGGCCCGACATTTATTATTTACCAAATAGAACGACGTCTTCTCTGGCTCTCTCCCATCTCATTATTCTTCTTTTGCCAAAACTTTTCAAACCCCATCTTAAGTTTTTCGTTTGAATATCCACTTTTCTCTTTTTACGGAGTATTTAAATTTGTAACTTTCATCCTTTATTTGCTTCCATCATCAAGTACTAAATCGAAGAAAAGAAACCGCAAAGCGTTAAACTGAACCCAGAAAATATCAGCATATCATTCGGAGAATTATGAGGACCAAACAATTTAACATTAATTATTGTCTTGTAGTTCGATCATGGCGCAACGATCGTTAGAGACAGCTTGGAGGGATTACGAATCCTGAGGCAGATCCGTAAGCGTTCTGGCAGTAAGCATTCGCGGGGAAGTTCTCATACGTTAGCTTGATATTTTCGAGGCCTATCCCGCTACATGGGCTCGACGGACTGCATCTGAATTGCACCGCCACCGGTGTCGCCGAGGACCCTTTAATGTCGTTGTACGTGACCTCAGTGATCTTCACTCCAGAGTTCTGCGAGGACACGCACGCAGAAATTATCAGAAACGAAGAAATAGAGCACGAGATAGTTGTATATTCTGAAAAACTTGATTGTATTTGTAGGATTAAACTTTACATAGCACTGTTGAGATGGTAAAATCATATTTGATCCGAAATCTATCTTTGATCCTTAGCGTTAAATTTTACCGAAATCTATCTTCAATCCTGACTATTACAATAAATTATGTTTATGTATTTTGATTCCCCCGACAATGTGCGTGGTTCTGTGTTTGATGTTTAAGCTGACTAGTTATATTATGTCTCACTAGTTGATGACGCTTTGGTTTACAAATTAAAAGCTGTTATGGTATAAGTCGTTTCTATTACTATCTTTAATAACACGAAATATTTAAACGCCAAGGTAAGAAAAGTAAACAAGACGACATAAACTTCAATCAGTCTCTTAGTGCTAACCTGATCAGAGCATCTCCTGCGATTGGGACAGTAGCTCTGAGTGATAATGATAGGATTTTCTACATTCAGCATCGTGGCGTGCTCGAATACGACGCCCTTGACGAATCCATCGCTGGCACCACCCCAAGTTTTGATACGGAGTCCGTTTTGGGTTCCATTAAACACCGTCATCGTCACCGTCACGTTCTGTACACCCTCTTCCTGCAAGTCATTTCCAAGGCTACCGATGCTGATGCCATGACCAGGCCCACAGGAGACTTGCTCTACCCAGAGATTGGACGTGCCTGGGCCTATAGAAATGCAGTCATCGCCAGTGCCGATCTGAGCCTTGATGATCTTGACGTCTCTGGAGCCTTGAACGTGGATGCCGTCGGTATTGTGGCTGTAGACTGGCGCGGAAATTTTCACGTTCTGCACGAGCACGCTCTCACTGGCATCGATCGCTATGTGAAAGAACTTGCTGTTGACAGACGTCAGCCCGCTGATGATGACGTTCCTCGAGTTGAGAAAAACCAATGACTGCCAGTTGAAGAAATAATTCAGAGAAGAAGAAGAAGAAGAGAAAGATGATGATGCCGATGATGATGATGGTGATAATTGCGATGAAGGTGAAGAAGAAGAAGAGAAAGATGATGATGCCGATGATGATGATGATGGTGATAATTGCGATGAAGGTGAAGAAGAAGAAGAGAAAGATGATGATGACGATGATGATGATGGTGATAATTGCGATGAAGGTGAAGAAGAAGAAGAGAAAGATGATGATGAAGATGAAGAAGAAGAGGAAGATGATGATGAAGATGATAATTGCGATGAAGAGAAGAAGAAGAGGAAGATGATGATGAAGATGATGATTGCGATGAAGTGAAGGAGAAGAGGAAGATGATGATGAAGATGATAATTGCGATGAAGTGAAGAAGAAAATGAAGATGATGATGACGATGATGATGATGACTACGACGACGATGATGATGACGATAATTGTGATGAAGATGAAGAAGAAGAAAAAGATGATGACGACAACGATGATGATGATGATGACGACGATGATGATAATGATAATTGTGATGAAGATAAAGAAGAAGAAGCAGAAGAAGATGATGAAGATGTTGATGGAGAAGAACAAGAGGGAGATGACGATAATGATGAAGCAGAAGAAAATATTAGTAATAATGATAATAATAAGATGATGATGATAATAATGATGAAGAAGAGGAAGATGAGAATTAATGATTACAACAATTATAACAGTTTTTTATAATAATAATAATAGCAGCAGTAATAGTACTAACCCTGGAGCCGAGTGGGCAGCTGAGGCCTTTCGACTTGCAGTCCCACAGAGCCTCTCCTTGTCCGTCAATGGTTCCCCCCATCAACGAAACCCCATCGACATGATCGAATTTAATCCAGTCATCATTGTCTGCATAAGTCGTAGGGGCCACTAATGTCCCCTCTATCTGGAACGTCACACTCACGTTTTTGCAAGGCCCCTGCATCTCTACGCTACTAATGAAAAATCTCCCAGTGGGCACTCGGATAATCGTTGGCGTCGAAGAATCACATGCTGCAGTCCATGCCTTACGTACAGCCTCAGCTGAGTCTGTTTGCCCTAGAGGACTGGCGCCTAAAGACACTACATCATAAACGGTATCAGCCGATGAAGATAAGCAGAAAGCGAAGACCAGTAGAAGAGGAAGGACCCCGTTTGGCCTTGCCATTTGCCGAATACGTCGTAGAAAAATACCTTTGCACTGCAATATTTGTAAGCAGTAATTTAAAGAAATCGGCGGGAGAACTGACGTTCTGTCCGGGCTTTAACGGGAGGTCACTGATAACCGAACCTCGGAAACCGACATGAAGACGCGTTCCTACGTCGATGTCGTCCCCGTCCTTAGTTCGGCGACCTCTCCTTCAATTCCATTTTTGATCTTTTACGAGAAAGATGGGTTTGAAGAAGAAGACGTAATTAATGTTGATTCATTATATCATATTGCTTGTTTGACGCAACCAGGAGACGGAAAGGGTTGGGGACCGCGGCGGTCTTGAACACGGCTTACCTTACGTGTTTCCGAAAAATGTGAAACTGGGATGACTTCAAGAACGAGAACACGTGGTATAGCCATGGGGATGGAGGTCAGAGAGAAGGCGGCTGAAGCTGAAAGTTATGGCTTCTTTTCGTTTCGGTGTTTGAAGTACCTTTTGTCTACATAAAAAGCCGGGGAAGAACTTCATTCTCAAAGGCCAAGCTTATAATATCGGGCAGGTTGACCTCTAACCACGGGAGGACATTGGATATCAGTTCCCTCCACCGGCACCGAGTTATACCTTTTGCTAAAAAATAGAACAGAGCGACAGCAGAGCGTTGATTGGTGAAGACGTCCCATAATTGAAATCGGATCCATTTTTAGCGAGAACAATCACAAACTTCACATACACCAAATCTCCTTCTTAGGCAACTTTTGGCTAAGTTGGGGTAAGAGTTACCTAAGGTGAGGAGGAGAAGGTATTTGAGGAATTTAAGCTCTTTCTCCTCTTAAGGTAAGTGCACCCAAATGGGCCAAAATAAAACCCTATTAAGTGAAAAGACGAACAAGAAAAGGAATTGACACATCATTTCCGTATCTGTTTGGGAAGAGACCTATGGGAACCCTACATCTCTCAAGTGTTAGATTCTGCCTCGATTGATTTCCAAAAAAACTTGTGTTTATTCAGTCATGCCTTTTGTGTTTACAAAACTAAGACAAAACAACTACAGAAATAAGCTTCCAAGCTGCATTTGTGTCCGAAAAAAAGTACGAGTTTAATTAATAGTTTCATGAAACATGTCCATCTGTAAATACTGTCTAGATGTACTTATCTGTGTGACACTCCTATGATGAGTTGTATTGAGGATATTGACTTAATGGAGCCTAAAATATGAATCCAACCAAGCTCGGAAACCCGCCAAGAGAATTGGGATGAGAGTAAAGAAAATCCACGCATTGATTGGGGAAAAATAACAGTCTTGAAGGTGATGATCAATGTTCATAATAGAGGTCCAAAACAGCAACTGCAAAGGAGAAAACAGAATAAGTTCACTAAAGGGACTAATCAACAAGAACATACGATCTTGGTGTCACATCCTCTCAAAAGTCTCTTTGTAATATGCTATGTTGTCACAACTCTTCGATTAGCGTAGCATGAACCCTCTAATTTTTCTGGGTATGGCACTGCATGAGAATGGCCCATACAAGATACCGTCAGCACACTTGGAGTAGCTGCAGCACCAGCTCCAGAAGCTACATGAGACAGGGAGATAAGACAAAAATAGAGGTGAATTATGCAATTTTATAATCCCATATCATTTTTTATTTAGCTTATACAATAAAATTTATAAACCCTAAGTTAAGATGTAACACGTAGTAGCCGGGATCGCACGGCATGTGTTACAGCACAGGAATAGAGGAAATGCACGAAAGATATGAATGCGCTATAGAAATAATTCTTGGCGAGTGTGTAGAGACAAGCTGTTGATTTAGACCATACGATTCAATTGATTTTCGGGTGAAGGGATCATCACGATCAAACTCCCAACGTAAAATTCACTAGAACACTTATGACGCGAGGAGCTCAATGGCCCAAAGATGTCCAAGACTCTCGTTACCACGTAATTCAATCCAAAACCACAAAGAGAATTCCTAACCCTCGACGTCAGTGGCTATCCTATCTTTAGTTTTTTTGAAAAAAAACGGGTATAAAGAACAGATAGCGGGAGACAGCACTGGAGAAAGTAATAATACTGAGTAAAGGAAAGATGTGGAACCTGAATGTGGCACGTTTGAGGTGGGCAGAGACTTTGTCGTGCGTCGAGTATGCGAAGTGGCGATAATCCGATTCGGCGGCTCTTGGTGTAGTAAGTCGAGTATGCGACTATCGACAGTGGTGATGGCACTAGGCGCGGGCGCACAGGCGGCCAAGGCGCTTGGGCAGCGGGGCGGGCGCACGGCGCTAAGCAGAAACGTGTAGGCAGATGCGTGCAGGCCGAGGGTGCGCAGGCAGGTGCGCGCCGGCGGCCGCACGAAGGCCGAGGGGGCGCGCGCAGGCAGTGCGCGGATGCATGGGCGTGGGAGGGCACGCGCAGAAAGGGACGGTGCGCGGGGGCGATGTGCGGACGCATAGACGTGGACACACGGGCGGGACCGCGAGCGCGGGTGTGTGCGGGTATGCGACGTATGGGGCATGGACGCATGCACACAAGGCACGGCGCACGGGGGAGGCGCTCGGGGCACGGCGTGCGGTGTTCGGGTCCAAGGCGTGGCCAAGAAACTGAGCAGGCGAACGCGCGGTGCAGGCGTTGGGGATGGCGACGGCGGCGGTGGCAACAGCGGCGGCAGCAAAGACGGCAATGGAGTCGGCGGCAAAGGCGGCAACGGAGGCCGTGGCGTGACCGGGTGGCGGTTCTCCTTGACGACGATCAGGATGGCGAGATCACCCAATAAGAGTATTCTTGGACAAATGTTGATCTTGAACAATCGGCCCAAGAAGAGAATTCTTGGACGTAACAGTCAAGAAACTCGAGAGGGTCAGGAACGGTCATCGACGACAGTTCTTCCACGGAGTGATCTCGAAGTGGTGAAGCTGGCACGTGCGGCGAGCCCACGATCTTGTCTCTCGATTGAGACCTAACGGATGATAACTGGTACACTCTAGGAAACGAGAACTCTAGAAGAAGAAAGATACTTTCAATTTTCAAAATACAACATGAGACGTTCTTGGGCATGCCATCCCTTTATATAGGGAGTGAGGATGCCTAAGTGGGCCGACATACGAGAAGTAACCGTCGCAAGAAGATACTTCCCCTTAACGCACGTTGACACAAAGACGAAAGAAAATCAATGGATAAGGCCCAGAACACGGTGGTCCATTCCACATCGTTCAGAAAAATCAAAATACAAGGAAATAAAATGTAATACTTACGAGCATCAGCTACGCCGGGCACTTGAAGCCGGAATTGCAAACGTCGGCTTGAGCGGTGCGGCATGGTGGATGTCGTCCTGTGTCGAGGTTGGTACGATGATCCCCCATCAGTATCATCCAGGGAAGCTAGTAAGGAATTCCATTAGTGATCTTCTTGAATAATTTTGACCCTAATTAGAGTTAATTTAATCTTCAATGAAGATCAAATCTTCTTTGAGTAGAATCAAAGAAGTCAGGAGCTCTAGATTGACTTCTTTGATCCAATAAAAAGGATTGAAGTGGTCAATTAGAGGGGATAAGAAGAAAACCTGATATGCCAATGAAATAGCTAGGTAAACTTCACAATCTCTCCTCTCAATCCCAATGAGGGCTAGTACATTCTACTCAAGCCTAGCGATTTAAAATTTCAGACCAAGATCAAGAAGAACGATAAAGAAATTCACTAACAAGTCATCCAAATTACACTAAAACTTCAAATACAATGACAAAAAAAAGTACCAAATAGACTTGATCCAGGTTGGTTCTCCTACTTGTCTTTCAGCTATGAAAGATCCCCCTCTAGAATGACCTCCTCAACTCAAAATTCTGATTTTATACTTAAGTTACATGGCAAAATTACCATTTATACTGCCAATTAAAAATTATTTTTTATCCATTGATGTAGACTTGATCTGAATGATCTAACCATACAGGTAGAAAGAGGAGATTGAGATGAGCAAATCCATAAAAAAAACCTCAATCAAACTTCAGGATCAAAAGTTATTAATAAATGAAAATTGACCAATCTGAGACGTTGGATCAATAATTATTTATTTAATTTGGATTTTGAAACACTCAATCATGTGCCGAACCCTCATTTGCTTCATATTTTTAAAGATATTTTGGCCCCTCCTCTCACGGTGCGCCACGTACCCCCTATTGGAAATAAGAAAGAATAAAAAAATAGAAAAATAAACCTCGTACATAGCACTTGTACGTAACTGTGCGCTTTTACTGCTGCCAGCTAATCACAAGGCGCCAAGTCATCTCTCGTGCATGCACTTTGTATGCGCCACACGAGCGGTGAACTTACTGCCTAGAGAGGAATAAGCGCTGATGCATCGTGGTCGTCAAATTCACTTCTAACGGCCAAGATTTCGCCATGTGGCCACCAGATACACATGCGCTTAAGTTCATTGGAGTTTTGCGCTTAAGTCCTTGCTAAAATACACATGCGCAAATTGATGTCGTCCAGAAAATACTTATGTATATGCCCCTCCACTTTCTCTCTCCTCCATATTTTCCTAAAAAACATTTTTAAAATCCCGATTAATTTCATAAAAACCCTGCAAATATTTTAATTAGATCTTTCCGCCTGCCATGGGTGGCCGAGAGCTGTTTTAGCGGCATAATTGCAAAAAAAATGTAATAACAAAAATGTAAAAATGTAAAAATCCCCTCTAGATCTATAAATTGCTTTAAACTCATATTTTCCTGATAAATATATCATTTTTCTATTTAAAACTTCATTTCTTCCTCAAATAAATTCCCAAAAAATCCAGTAAAATTCTAGAAAAATCTAGAAAATTCAGTAACTCTTCCCCATAAATTATGAATTCCATAAAATTCATAAATTAAAAAAAAATAGGAAAAATCAGAATTCATTTGGAAAAATTAATTAACATGTTAATATATGATAACAACCCTATTTTAAATTACTTAAATGCATAAAATTTTGCTAATTGCTTTAATTAAATATCAAGTTTTGGGTATTATCCCAGGGTACATTTGACCATCTAATCAGCTTGCAGACGTCAGCCTACAGCCGCTGCCCGCGCGTCGGGCGCAGTAGCCCCTACCCCCCTAACGGCCATGACCTCAACTTTCATGCAGGATCATGCCTTGCCACCTCGGTTTGCAGCTTTTAGGTTGCCTTCGCTACCGGCCGTGGCAGCTGCCACACACTGGCCTCTGTGGCTGCCCTAGGTCGCGATTTATGCTTTAGTGCACTGTCGCGCACCGTCTCTCTAGACTGCATCCATTGCCGCCCACATTTGTGGTCTGCTCATGGCCACTGCCACTCAAGGCCAAAGCCCATGCAGGGGATCATATGCAGCTGCCAGGCCGCATTTGGCGCTGACGCAGTCGCCGCATGTCCGTGGTCATCACCGTTCGCGAACGCCCCCGTCCATGCCCATACGTATGGCCGCCTGCCTGCTGCCACCGTCACCAACCCGAATGATCGTGCCGTCAACGGTTGCGGCCCAAGTCCCACCAGCTTCCTCACTAGCAACTATTTATATGTCGCCACAAGCATCCAGGCCTTGGCCCGCAGGTCAGACTGTTCTTCCTCTAGTTCCGACATCTCTTGCCCCACCACACGAATTTAGAGTCCTAGGTTTAGCCACTAAATTGAGATATAGGAATTTTCCTTCTGGGTGCTGGATTAGGCGTTTCCTAGTGGCCGGTGTGGTTTCCTGTGGACAGTAGTTGTCCACCGCTTCTTCGGCCTTCGAGCTAATCTATCGGATCAACTGCTGTCCACAGGCCTGTTTGCTACCCTATACCCCGTGTGTCGTCTATCGGATCCTTCTCCCTAGGTCAGTGGTTATTTTACGTATATTTTCATTGATTTTCCTATGCTTAGCATCATCCATTAATGTTGCATCACTGGTTACTCACCCTCGCTATGGTGTAACACAAGCCATTCGATCCCATCACCCTCCGTGTTACATCAATGTGTGACCCTCTCGGCTCATCTAACAATCCTTAAACTTTGACTATATCTTTAGATGTCCAAAAACCTTTATTCGCCTTCCAAATTGATTATCTACATCATCTTATGGATTAATTCATCACTTATTGATTTAACACAATCGATAAGTCTATTTTCAAACCTGTGGCACATAGGGTGGGGTGCCAACATACACATTGTGTGCTAGAAGATATAGAGTGTATTGAATTTCTCATGGAGTCTTTCTATCATCGATTACCATGAACATTAACCCAGTCATCTGCTTGACACTCCTTGAATTGAAGTATAGAACAATAGATTCAAAATATATAGAGTGAAATAGGGAGAACATTGTAGCGAGGGAAAGTAGAGAAAATTTGTGGGGAATTGACTCCTGTTTTGAATCAAGATGAGGAACATCGGGGTGCAACTTTTAAGCTTTTCTTATGGAATTTAATTAAGAACTCTTAATCCTCAAAGGGCATATACATGGTGCCCATGCCTTGGAAATTTGGAGATGTTCAAGAAGGAAATCAATAGACTAAGAAGAAGCTTAAACTTTGAATCCAAGATAGAGGAAATTTTTTTGATTTAATAAATGATAAATTTTTATGGCATCTTGGAGAATGTTGCATGACATTTCTTTCTCCTACTACAAGTAAAAAAAGTACCATGTGGAAAGTGCGCTGAAAAAATTTTACATAATTCTAAAGAAGGGTTATGACTCGATCAGCTGATCAGGACGCATTTAAACCAACATTATTCAAAGAACACATATAATATCTCATCCCATTTCAGGCCCACTTGTCAGCATTGGTAGAGGCCTATGGAGACTGAAAAACATGATTTTATAGGGATGGATAACCCATCATTATTTATCCCCAAAGCTACCTAATAATGTCCAATTAATACTTCCATTTTCATTATTAACAAATTTAAATGCATAATTCTTGCTAATATGATGTGCCTTCTGATGTTCTTCTGAATTTTGGCATTCATCATGTCACTTCACTCACAAACTCCGTTTGCATTTTTTTAGGGTTAATTTGTTTTAGAAATCATGCTTATCCTTTTCCAAGGTCTAGAAATTTGGAATTTACCATATTTTCTTGATAAATGAACAAAAGATGAGAAGGAAATTGAGAACTTGGTTTAACTTTTAAATAATTATATATTAAAACTTCATTAGAACTTCATGGCGTGCATCATGTTAGCAAGAATTATATATTAAAATCAGTGAATAATGATAAAATGAATGTAGACATGGCCCATTATCGCATCCCTCCCTTGGCAAGGACTCCCTTTTTATAACCTCCTTCGAGGGGGTATTCTATCCCCCTATATCCAGCTACATTCTTAATACTTTAAAATTCACAATGGAATTATTGTCCTTATTGATCCTTGTAGCTTCTGGTCTAGGTCTAGAGCTCCAAGTCAACCCCAGTGACCAATGTGCATGTAGGTTTCCACTTTTGGGCATGTGGGATGTCGAGCTAGAGCAACGTAGATTTAAGAACCTGTTAGAGGATATGTAGGTGAATTACTAATCATAGAACTACCTTTTATATTTAAAATCCCGAGATGATGACTGACTGCAAAGTAAAATATTTCCTACTCCATAGGTCTAAGTTTTGAAATATCTAAATGTTGTTACCCATATTTTATTTATTTGTTGTCTGAGTTTGACTGTGTATTTTTTCCAAAAATCTTGTTCACGTAAATGCAAAACCGAAAGGCAGGTGATTCTAATCAATGGGCTAATCCAATTCACAAAAGAAACAAGATTGAAATTGGGAGAATACATCAAACCTATGAATTAAAGATCGAGCAGACGCAACAGAACAAAATTAACAAGTGAAATCAGATTCTGAAAGAAATTCCCTTTATATCTTTTTTGTCACAATAAGAGAATAATATCAATGCTAGTTTTCTCTCCTTCTAAATCTATAAAAACTTACCTATAAATAAGGCTAATTTGTTTAATAATATAAAATAGCCTGGCTTTGATCCTTAGACATGCAGACCATGAGGTGGAATACTATCTGTGATATTCTTCTGCCTCATCTCTTTTGTCAAACCTGAGCTAAAATGAAGGCGGCCTTCTTTAATAATATAATTTAAATCATGTTTGATTCGTAAGCAAGCAGCTTGTGTGAGAAAAGAGTTAAGAGTGACTTAGAGCTTTGTTAGTATAAATCTTGATAAAATTAATTAGAAACCAGCTTATTCAAATAATAACCACATTATGGTGAGTTATTTTTCAGCTAAAAAAATTAAGCCCCTTGTTGGGTTCTCCCAACCTAAAGTTGCATCTAAAAGCTTGTCATGTTGACTAAAGCAAGGACTTCCTGATCAAAGTGACTCCCTCCCCTGAACATTGTACTTCCATTATCCTTTGATCATAAAAATCGTCTGTTTAATCCAAGTAGAATATATATATATATATATTTGATTTCAGGATAAGCCCTTCTACCTGCATGTTTTGAATTCTGTTTCAGGGAATTCCAAAAGTTCTTGTGGACACAAAAGGAGACTGAATCTTATAACTCAGGAAGTGGATAGATACACTTGAATTGAATCCATATCGACAAGCCCAGGGTTAGCTCTCTTCATGTTATAGCTAAGGGAGAATGAGTCATTTTATATAGAGCTGAAAATGAAACATTATATTAACTGCAGTCTGGAGCATCTGTATACATTTATAGAAACTTTCATGTTTTACTACAAACGATGGAAGGAAATAGGATTATCAGTTTTTCGCTTGGAAAATTTATTCATTGATATTTAAAGAATTAACAATTATTTCTAATCTTCTCCCAAAAAATTTTCCTTCAAATGAGAATTTCGGATATTTCATTTACAAGTTTCATCTGTCACTCTCCTTCTTGGTTAAAAATCAGCTCCCCCGATGCTCTCTTATTGTGCAATCCCATGTATGCTGTTATAATTTAGTGCATTCACCATTAAATCCCAGAAATATTTTGCATCATTCTACTGTGAGAATAGTGTCATACTTAACATTGTTTTAATATTTTTACCATTGGAGCAAAAAACAAGGAAGAAGAATCAGTCAAATAGTGAATTAACATATGATAATATACGACCTTATCACATGATCCTTATGTAATACAAAAGAGGAACCTCTCTGGTAGAACACGGTGACCAGGTAAGCTCCGTTCCAGCTTTTGGCGCCCTAGGACCTGCGACCCACCCAAAAGTTAACATAATTGAACCAGTAAACAGCATCTAATTTGATGAGTAGTTGATTACAGTCATTCTGCGATTATGTGACAAAACTCGAAAATTTTATTTAATTTTGGACCTTGGGTTTTATCCAGTGAATTAACAGATATGCAAAAAAAGTTTATTTTTTTACTTATACGTTGCATGTTGTTGAATAAAGACAAATGGCTTACCACAAGAACATGAAGTTGTTCTTCCAACGGCCTATTTTGGAGCAGGCAGCATATATCCTATCAAGTCGTACAATTATCTCTGAAAATGTAGGCCTCATCATGGGTTCTGGATTCCAGCACTCGCGAATAAGTCTACGAATAAAAAATGTGAACAAAATAGTAAATTGCACGTTTGGTGAAAGATTAATCATAAATTATCGATACAAAAAGCAACCAAAAGATAGATAAAACTAACTCTTTAAGGTCTGAATGGCTGCTTTTTGATTTTGACTTGAAGGGAGGTCTTTTTCCTTCTAAGCAGATCCAGCTTGTGGCAACTTCAGGGGGTTCTGGATGAAAGGGTGGCACTCCTTCGATCAACTGGAATTCAAAAAAAAAATGATAGAATACATAAGCCTTAAAGACAGTGGACAAGAATTGAGGTAAACATGCTAGCGGTCAAATAACATATTCAGTATTCAAACACAAATATCAGCAAACCTCATAAAGAATTAAGCCGAATGAGAATGAGTCAATACTTCTGTCAATTATCTCGCCTTTGAAAAGCTCTGGAGCCATGTATAAACCTACATTGGAAATCTTAGACATTGAAGCTGAAGCAAACCAAAACTTGAGGGTGAGTTTCCAATGAAATAAGTCAGATCCATACTACAAAGAAAAATAACAATTTGCCACTGAAATTTTGGAACAAATTCCTTGTCATGGTAAACAGTTTACATTTATTTATACAAAAAAGAGTTTCACTAGGTGTACCTAAACATTCAACTTTTCACGCATTTATTAGAGCCATGATAAGATGCTTATGTAACCCTGTAAGATAACTGGCCTGAAATCATAAAACAGAACTATTTAAAGAAAAAATTGCATTCATACTCCATAAAATCCCAGTGGAACACCAAACTGTGGTCCCTGCAACAAAGAACTTAGTTGACGGATTTGGGATTGTTCTAATAGTGAACAAAACGTTCACACCAATAGTATACATGCTCATCAAGGACCAGACTTTCTTTGATACTGAAGTGTAAGGAATGCTAAATTGTATGAATCCATCTTATACTAGGTTGCTGTCTTTTGTCCTCAACCCAAATTAATTGTTACAGGCAAGGAGCATGACTTGTGCCACCTACAAAATTTTGTGATATTAATGTTAAATTTTTTTTTTTTAAGAAATAATGTTAAAAAAGTTTTGAGGAGATATAACAAATGGGATCATTACTATAAATCAATGGCCAGGAGATAATAGAAGATCTGATGGCCCAGTTATTAAACAATCAGATGCTAATATGATGCAGGATCTGAATGTGAACCATATGACAGTTATGATCCAATTCCAAGCAACAGATAACTCTGTACCAGATCTAGCTAATGTAATTGATGGGCATAATGTGTGGGATGTGTGCTACTATGAATGAATGGACATCTTCTGCCAAAGTATAATGGATGAGTGAATTACTTACATCATTTCTTAGCTGGATCTGACACTCAAGATCCAGCATGACCATCAGACAGCATTAATAGGCTAATACTTTGGGCCAGCAGATAGACACCCAAATAGAAACTTTGATAACATATAACGACAAACTAAATCTAATAGCCCAAGATTATCCTACAGTCAACTGGAGCACGGAGACTCCAAAAGACTGCATCTTCCAAGGATTGAAGAACTGCTCGAATTTTGTTTTCTGTTTGAGTCCTTCAGCATGCATCATCTACTCATGTGGAAACTTGCTGGCGGCACGTGTCACTTCCTCCACCCTATTGCTGCAATACAATAATGTCAGACGTCTGGGATTTATCACTGACATGGATTTCAGAAGAGGAAGCACGAATTTATGTCACGACCCTGATACGACCCCGACATATCTAGGTCTTTTTCATCATTTAGCCCAATAGGGGCATTTAGGTCATTTGGACCTTTTGCAATCGCTTTAAATAGAGCAGCCCTCCCTTGAGGAGGGCAGCCACGAAGTATCACAAAGAAGTGTCTGGCTCCCTCCAGCGATGTCCATTCCGCCGGACCCCTCTCGTAGACGACGTCTATTCTGCCTGCCCTCATCCTGCCGTAGTCCATTCCGGCATGCCGACGGCCATCCCGGCGTCTTCTCCCTCCCTTCTCGTCTTCTCCCCGATACGAACCAGCACGTTCGTATCAGACCCCGATTGTACGCCGATGATTCTTGATTTAAAAAACCAACAGTGTTCACAGTAGAAGAGCAAAAATGTAGAAGAAGAGGGTGGAGGGAGATGAAATGAGAGAGAGAGAGAGAGGCAGCGGGCTGCATGACGCCGTTGAGCAGGCAGGATGGGCAACGCCATGTGCTCTTGGTGACTCCCGACTCGATCACAGCTCTGGATGTCTGCAAGAGAGATTGGGTAAGGAGGGGATTGAGACGGGAAGTGGCACAATGGCACTTATAGTAGTCAAAAGTCATCATCTCCATCCTGATAGCCAGCTTAAGTAGGCCCGGTTATTAGGACTTTGGCTTGGAACAATGCTCGAAGACGCGATTGCGTATCGCATCAACTCGTTAGCTAGTACCTGGCTCAGTTTTATTTTCCTTTCTATCTTTATTCTTGTGCAAGTGAGCCAAATTTTTTTAGTGGCTCACTTCTCTTTGTACCCTCTTGAGCGAGTTACCATGTGGGCCACATGGTATAAGCGGCCCACATACAATGCATCTTAGTCACCTATTCACATGAAGAGAATAAGTGACTTGAGACTTATTGGTTACAGGCCCACCAATATGTAAGTGGCAGGTATTAAAACCAGCTTACCCATAATGAAATCCTAAGTGATGTTTTCCCAAACCCTAAATGCTCTTTGACTATCTGGAGAGGCTGGAGACTTCAGCTCATCACCATGACCGGTGATTTCTGATACAACATGTCTAAAGAAAAACTTTCTGACCTTGAAATTTAGAGTATCTCTTGGGAGGCAATCATTCATGCACATATCATAGATTGAGATCTATAGATTTACAAAACCAAAACTTACCAGGGTGTCCTCTCTTCTTCCTCAGATATGGCTTGGAACCAATTATTCCTCAGTTTAGTTGCCTCCTTGTGTTCTCTGTAAGTCATCTTCTTCTATAACTCACATATCATTAATCCTACTAGTTCCAATTTCTCAACGATCTGATCCAGAATGATAAAACCAGATCTCTATCTGATTCCTTGTTAGTATAACCTATTCATGCTGAAGTTAACATTATTCTAGTTGGAAAAATTAATCAACATTTTTTTTCTTTGAACTGAATAAGTCAATACACGACGATTCTTCATGAAGTATGAGATCACGATACATTTTTGATATATTATGGCCTACGACAGGAGTTAAAATAGTCTCAAAACAGAATGTGCTCCTCCAGAATGAACAAATATTCTGTCTAAGGCCAGCTTAATCAATGGCCCCATTGCACTGGACCTGGGCCCAATCACTAAAGTGACTTATTTCTCACGTGAGAAATAAATTACCCACCAATTGGGGGACATGAACACCCACTACGGCTGGATATTCCTCATGTGGAATATTCTGCTTAAGTCTACCAAAAAAAAGAAAAGAAGCCATAGGCGACACATTGAAACATCACCCCCTAAAAAATATGAATGAACAGAATTTGTTCACACATAATTGGCAACCCATAGATAGTAATAGAGAGGGAAAGAAGGGTAGGGAGAAAGGGCACAAATAACAAATAGATATTCAAAAAATAGTAGCCATACCTGAACCATCAGTTTTCTCATACGGCTTTACTAATTTTACTTTTCCAGGAGATACTTTTGTCATCTGAATTAAACCAAAGCCTCCGACCTTCAAATGTCCCCCACTTGAGAGAAATATATTTCTGACATCATGGAAAGTTTAAAATATTAGGAAATCTCAATAAAAGTCCACTCTCAGGAGATACCTCAAATTCATCATGTATTTTCATACTTTGGTCTCAAATCACCATGGATGATTGGATCTGGTTTACATTCATGGAGGTAGTTCATTCCTCTGCATGTATGAGAAAAAAAATATATTTAACAAAAAACATAATGCTTTTATAGAGGTTATACATGGAGAACACTACAAATAGATTGGGCACAAAATATCTGAAAATTATTGTGGTACCTATGAGTGACCTATTGACGCAAAAGGAAACGTGACAAATAATTTATAAAACAATATATAAACTTGATGGTATTGTATAACGATTACACAAACCATAATATGGTTCCAATGTGGCAAATATTTGAGCTGAAAAATGGAGAAATAATGATAGAGGAAATGAGAGAGTGAATATCTAGATGATGGGGTTTCTAATGGACAATCTCACATCTTCATGCTACTTATCTTCTGTAGACAATCTCCAAATTCCCTGACGAGCAAACCCTAGAGGGGGGAGAAGAAAAGGACACTCCACAGTTTCATTACAGTTAGACCTGATTTAACTACCAGGTACTAGTACATTATGGATAGGCAAATGGAAGACCGATTAGTACCTGGATCTGACAGAGGAAGTGACCCAATACACAATATTATGCTATTGGCTGACACAATATGATGCCATCTAACACCCCCCTCCCTCATGTTTAGGAGTATTGTTACAATCCACTCTGTCTAGTAAGCCCACTAGGGGCATTTTTGTCTTTTGCATTTCCTTCAGCACCGATGTCATTTTGGGGTACCCTTGGCAGCGCACCTTGGGGCGGACACAGGCACATTGGGATCTCTTTCTCCTGAAGTTTCAGGTTGACGGAGTTTGGCACACCCCGGAAGGTGATCCCGACAAAAGTCGTTCTCATGGGGCACTCCACCCGACGGACCGAGCTCCACGCACACTGAACGCCATATACATCTCCCCCTCGAGTCAGGCATTACCATTTCCAGCCTCGTCCGACATAAAGACACTCATGGAGCAACATCTCCCCCGGGTTTTCAACCATCCCGGGGGGCTTCCTCCAAGGCGCTCCCTGGACCACATAATCACCCTCCTACCAGGTACGGGTCCGGTAAACTCCCGTCCTTATCGTTACTCTCGTTGTCAGAAGAATGAGCTGAAACAGCTAGTTCGAGAGCAACTCAACGCTGGCCTCATCCGTCCCTCACGCAGCCCCTATTCCAGTCCGGCGCCGTTGGTTCGTAAGAAGGATAATGGCTGGCGGTTTTGCATCGATTATCACGCTTGGAACAAGATCACTGAACCCAACCGATTTCCAATTCCGGTGGTCGATGAGCTGCTCGAAGAGTTACGTGGTATGTCTTATTTTTCCAAGCTGGACCTCAAGTCCGGGTATCATCAGATTTGGATGCACGACAGCGACAATGACAAGACTGCGTTCCGGACACATTTGGGGCATTATGAATGTGGTCATGTCGTTTGGGCTCTCCAATGCACCGACCACTTTTCAAGCACTGATGAATCTCATCTTCCAACCGCTGCTCCGAAGGTTTGTACTGGTTTTCTTTTACGATATTTTGCTCTACAGCCGCAGCCGGGACGAACATGTGGACCATCTCACCCAAGTCTTGCATCTGCTTGCAACCCACACCCTCTACGTCGACACCAAGAAGTGCTCCTTCCTCCAACCTCAGCTCGAGTACTTGGGGCACTGGGTTTCTGAGGTGGGCGTGGCCACCGACGGAGAGAAGGTACAGGTCGTCTGCGACTGGACGATGCCCATCACCTTACGGGATCTCCATGGGTTCCTCAGGCTGGCAGGGTACTATTGGCGGTTAGTGGCGGGGTTCGCCTCCATTGCATGGCCACTCACTCACCTCCTCAAGAAAGGCAGATTCGAGTGGTCTGCCGATACTCAAATGGCCTTCGAGCTACTGAAGCACGCCCTCTCCACGGCTCCAGTCCTCATTCTACCTGACTTCTCCTCTGAGTTTGTGTTGGAGACAGATGGATCGGGCATCAGAGTTGGAACAGTGCTAATGCATCACCAACAGCCTGTGGCCTTCTTCAGTCAAGCACTCCCTCTCACCACTCGCGCTCGCTCTGCCTACAAGTGGGAACTCATGGCCATCGACCTAGAGGTCCGCAAATGATGCCACTATTTGCTTTTCCAGCCCTTAGTCATCCGCACAGATCAACAAAGCCTCAAGCACCTCTTGGAGCAACGGGAGGTACAAGGGGACTACAACAGATGGCTTTCCAAGCTCTTGGGCTACCAGTTCTCCATTCAGTACAAAGCCGACCTGGCAAATGTGGCAGCGGATGCTCTCTCTTGCCTACCACAAGACGACACTCTGGCTCTCGGGGCCATCTCATGGTCCCACTGAGGGACCTTCCCGCGATACGTCGGGAAGTGTCGGAGGACCTCAAGCTTTCAGCCATCATCCGCGACATCAACTCCAGCAAGGCAGCCCCACCTCACTTTAACATCTCTAACGATACATTACTCTATAATGGCAGGTCGGTGCTCCCCAAGTCTTCCACTTTTATTCCGCTCATCCTCAAAGCATTCCACGCCACGGCCGTGGGAAGATACGAGGGATTCCTCAAGACTTACAAGCGTATCCTGCAGCGGTTCTTCTGACCGGGCATGAAGCACGCCACCAAAGACTTTGTCAATGTCTGTCACGTTTGCCAGCAGAACAAGGCGTCACACCTCGCTCCTGTTGGACTTCTACAACCTCTCCCCACCTGACAGGTATTTGGGAAGACATCTCAATGGATTTTGTCGAAGGTCTTCCCATGTCCAACGGCCACGACACTGTCTTGGTGGTGGTGGATCGCCTCAACAAGTACGTGCACTTATTGGGCCTTCGCCATCCCTTCTCCGCCAAGGAGGTGGCCGACAAATTCACCTGAGAGGTCATCAAGCTACATGGGACCCCTACCACCATCATTTCAGATCACGGCAGCATCTTCATGAGCGGCTGCTGGCGAGAGTTACACGCCCTCCAGGGCACCCACCTCCACCACAGCTCCACCTACCATCCGGAGACAGACGGGCAGACCGAGGTGGTCAACCGCAACCTTGAAACTTACCTCTGTTGTTATGCAGGAGATCAACTGCACAGCTGGAGTCATTGGTTACTGTTGAACTCCATGCTAGGGCTTGGAGGAAGGAGAGGAATGAATTCCTTGACTAGAATGTACATGAGGAGGGGTATATATACCCTAGGAGAGAGAGAGAGGAGAATATGAGTTAGTGATAAGTGAGGGAGCCTAGTGGGTTTATAGAACATGACCCACTAGGAGAGGCCTCTCACTAACAGCCCCCCGCAAGCGAGGTATGGATGTCATCCATGCCAAGCTTGGAGGTAGCACGAACAAGGAGAGGATTTGATAATCCCTTCGTGAGAACATCGGCCGCCTGGTCGGATGACGGCACGAAAGACAAGTCGAACAAGCCCTCGTCCATCCGCTCCTTGAAGAAGTAGCGGTTGATCTCCATGTGCTTGATGCGACCCGTCTGGCCCGGATTTTGAGCCAAGGCAATAGCCGATTTGTTGTCACAATAAAAGTGGATCGGACGGGTGTACTCGACGCGAAGTTCGCGGAGCACCCCGTGAATCCACTGAGCCTCGAGGCCCCATCCGCAAGTGCCCGGTATTCCGCCTCTGCACTCGAACGAGACACGATCCTGCTTGCTGCTTTTCCAGCTCACAAGGCCCCAAGACAAAGATGCAAAGACCGGTGGTAGACCGGTAGTCCACAATCGAGCCTGCATAGTCAGCGTCTGTATATACCTTTACAGTCGGCTCTGAGCTCCGGGGAAGAGTAAACCCTTCCCGGACAGCCCTTCAGGTACGCGAGCACCGGTGAGCTGCCTGACGATGAATCATGCGGAGCATGCATGAACTGACTGAGAAGGCTAACAGCATAGCTGATGTCGGACGCGTGTGGGTCAGATAGAGAAGTTTCACCAACTGCTGATATTGATGGGTGCTGACCGGCGGAGAGTCACCGCGCCCAACTTGACGTTGGGGTCGATGGGGTCTTCACAGGAGCACAGTCGGTCATACCCACAAAGTCAGCAGGTCCACCGTATATTTCTGCTGGCTGATGAAGATACCACGAGCCGGTAGGCCACCTCGAGCCCCAAGAAGTACCGGAGCTGACCAAGGGCCTTAATCTCGAACTCGCGGGCAAGGGAGCGGCTGAGGCGTGAAGCGGCAGTGTCCGACCCGGTGATCAGGATGTCGCCCACATAAACGACCAGGATAGCGACTTCGCCGGGCCGCGTGACGGAAGAAGAGAGTGGCTTCCCATTGCTCTGGTGTACCTTCGGCGCGCATGACGGAGCTGAAGCGGCCGAACCACATCCGCGGTGACTGCTTCAGTCCATACAAGGACTTCCGCAGTCGGCAGACGGTCCCCGGAGGCCCGAGAGGGTAGCCCGGAGGATGATGCATGTAGACCTCCTCGGTAAGATCGCCATGAAGGAAGGCGTTCTTAACGTCGAACTGGCGAATCAACCACCCATGATGAGCGGCCAGCGCCAGGAGGAGGCGGACGGTGTCCATCTTCGCGACCGGAGAAAACGTCTCGAAGTAGTCGACGCCGTAGGACTGAGTGAAGCCACGAGCCACGAGCCGCGATTTGCGGCGTTCCAGGGAGCCATCGGCGTTGTGCTTGGGGGTGTGAACCCACTTGCACGAGACGGCCGTCTTCCCGGGAGGAACCACATCCCACGTGTGGTTTTGAGCAAGGCGCGCATCTCCTCATCCATCGCCGCTTTCCAATGAGGACAAGCGATAGCATCGGTTAAGCGGCGTGGAACGAAGACAGAGTCGATGTGGGTCAAAAACAGGCGGTAGGGAGTACTCAACCTGGCGAAGGAGCGATAGTGAGAGAGGGGGTAAAGGGGAGTGCGGGTGCACTGGCGGACCCCTTTACGCAAAGCGATAGGCAAGTCAGGGGAGTCATCGTCAGCAGGAGAAGAAGACGACTCGGAAATGGCTGGCGGAAGAGAGGAAGGCGAGGACTCAGCAGACGGGGAGGGAGCGGAAGCAGGAGGCGAGGACTCGGGGGAGGAAGATAATGGAGTAGGCGCAATGGGTGAGGAAGGAAGGCCGACCGGTGGAGGAGAAGAAGAGGAGGGTGGAACGACTGTGGGAGGAGAGACGACGGTGGGAGGAAAGGGAGCAGCGGGCTCCAGAACCAGATCCGGCTCCAAGGGGGGGGCCGGAGGAGATGTGGGAGAGAAGAAGGGTTGAAATTCAGAGAAGGTGACATTGGCGGAGACGAAAAACCGACGAGAAGAGGGATGAAAGCATTTATACCCTTTCTGAAGCGAAGAGTAGCCAACAAAGACGCATTTGAGCGCCCGGGCATCCAGCTTCGACAGGGAGGGCGTCGTGTCATGAACATATGCCGTGCAGCCAAAGACGCGGGGAAGAAGGTGAGTGCGGAGCTGCGCGGCGGGAAAGGCAGCCGACAACCGGTCAAGCGGAGGGCTGAACTGGAGGGTCGGGGTGGGCAGCCGGTTGATGAGATGAGTACTCGTCAGAACGGCTTCCCCCCAATAAGTCCACGGGACGTGGTAGTCCAGCAGGAGAGTGCGGGCAGTCGACGTGACATACCCAATACGCCGCTCGGCAAGGCCATTCTGCTCGGGCGTCGCCACGCAAGATGTCTCGTGGAGAATCCCATGGGCGGTGAAATACGAGTTCAACTCCTGGTTGACGTAGTCCCGCGCATTGTCGGACCGGAACCGCTGAATAGTCCGGCCAAACTGAGTCTGAAGCATGGTGCAGAAGGCTTGAACAGTCGAGGAGACGACGCTCTTGGACGGCAACAAGTAGGTCCACGTGTAACGGGTGGCCTCATCAACAAAGATCAAGAACCACCGGTGTCCCTTCAGGCTGGCCTGTCGCGACGGACCCCATACATCGCTATGAATGCGATATAAGGGAACATCACTGTGAGAAGTCGACGGAGGGAAGGAGGCCCGGCGATGCTTCGCCAGTTTGCATGCATCACAAACAACAGAAGAGAGGTCCAAGCCAGTACACAATGTCGGAAAAGTCTTTTCAAAACATGGAAAGACGGATGCCCGAGCCGCTGGTGAGTGAGTAGAAGCCGCTGCCGGCGCTGGTCTCGACCGTCAACAAGCACCGCTGCACCGGGTCCCCGACCGCCTCTCGTCCCAACAGCAGTAGGCCATCCGAGCGCCTAATTCGCAAAGTCTTCCCCACCTTGTCAGTCAAAAAGATCCCATCGGACTGAATGTGGAACGAGCAATGGACCGCATCGACGAGTCGCTGCGGTGACATAAGTAAGGTCTGAAGGGACGGAACATGAAGGACGTTGTGAATGATACCAAGGCCATCCACATGGATCGACCCGATACCAGTCACGCGGTCGCCCCACCGCCCGTGTGGACAGCTCGACCACCAAGGTGCCGCTCGGAGGACAGAAACCGGGGGTTGAACGGGGTCATATGCTCTGTGGCCCCAGTATCAAGCACCCAGGTGGTATCCGAAACGAAGGGAGCTTGGAGGGCCGAGTGTCCACAATACCACTGATCTGACTTGGGAAGGAAGAACGCACCGAAGTCACCGAAGTGAGCCACGGTAAGCTGCGAAGAAGACGCGGTCTGCAGGGCAGCCAGCTGGGAGCTGATACGGGCAAGTTCGGCAGTCAGCTGGGCATTAGTCATGGCTGGATGGCTGGAGCTAGAGGCGCGGGGCCGGTGCCTGGGCAAGATGGGCTCTGGCTGCGGGACCGGCGAGACGAGGCAGGAGCTGATGACGACGAGGCGGCCTCCGGATCCGGTACTGTCCAAAAATTTCTTGATGCACCGGGCCTCAAGATGATTCGGCTTGCCGCAGTAGGAGCAAACCACCGGTGCCCGAGAGCCCGAAGAAGGCTTGGGCAGCAAGGGAGGTTGCTCCGTAGGGCGGGACAGGAGGGCAGCACTCTCGCCGGGGGACTCGGCAGGCAGGTCCAGCAGCGGACGTTGACGACGAAGACTGCTTTCAACCTCCGTCAACTCCTTAACCAGACCATCGAAGTCCGGAAGAGGAGTCTGGGAGTGAAGAGCCCGGTGCCGGACATCCGCATATTCCGGATTCAGCTTGTCGAGAAATGACATGTAGCGGAGCTTGAGAGCATGGCGGCGGTCGACGCAATTCGGATCCCCCACCGGCATGTAATAGTCCACCTCGCGCCACAGGGCTTGGTGGGCAAGGCTATAGTCCATAATGGACATGGTGCCATGTCGGAGTGCACTCGCCCGCTCGGCCAAAGTAAAGATCTTCCAGTCATCAGCATCATGCCCGCAGAGCGACGGCGTGCTCCCAGATCTCCCGCGGAGTCGTCAGGTGGAGGAACTTGTCATAGACCTCCCGAGAGAGAGTGTGAGTCAAGAGCCAGGAGTGGACGAAGTACTGCTCGGCACTCCAGGCCGGGAAATGCGGGTCCGTGACGGGGAGGGGCTGACAGGTGAGATGTTTCTGGAGCAGACGGCCGCGCAGAGTGTACTCGGCGAACTTCAGCCACGACATCAAGTTCGCAGCACTGAGACGGCAGTTATCCGGAGCCGGAGGGAGAGGAACACCGATTTTCGGCGACGGGAGTTCCCGGGCAAAGTCAGCCGCGGTGAAATCTGCTTGCTGACGCCGGGCGGTGGATGCAGACGGATCACTGCCCATGCTGGAGGTAGTCGACATGACGGCAAACAGCAGCAGCGGCAGCGAACGAAGAACCGAACACGGTCCGACACTGCTGGCGGATAGTAGTTGCTGGCGGGCGCGGCGCGCAGGCAGGAGACAGCTGCTTGCGGGCGCTCCGTGAGGGCGCTGCTTGCGGGCGCTCCGTGCAGGCGCGGCGCGCGGGCGCTCCGTGCGGGCGCTGCTTGCGGCGCTGCTCGCGGGCGGCTGCTTGCGGGCGGCGCTGCTCGCGGGCGGCTGCTTGCGGGCTGCTTGCAGTTCGCGAGCGGCTGCTTGCAGTTCGCGAGCGGCTGCTTGCAGTTCGCGAGCGGCTGCTTGCGGCGGCTGCTTGAGCGCGGCGCGCTGCTCGCGGCGGCTGCTTGCGGGCGGCTGCTTGCGGCGGCTGCTTGCGGCGGCGGCGCTGCTCGCGGGCTGCTCGCGGGCGGCTGCTTGCGGGCTGCTTGCAGTTCGCGAGCGGCTGCTTGCAGGCGCGGCGCTGCTCGCGGCGGCTGCTGCGGCGGCTGCTTGCGGGCGGCGGCGCTGCTCGCGGGCTGCTCGCGGGCGGCTGCTTGCGGGCGCTGCTCGCGGGCGGCTGCTTGCGGGCGCTGCTTGCGCTGGCGGCTGCTTGCGGGCGAAAAATGCCCCCCCCCCTTTTCCCAAATCAAGGAAGCAGGGAGAGGAGATCCGCGAGCAAAGAGAAGATTGAGAGGGTGATGGTGAAGAAGAAGGGAAGAAGAAGAAGAAGAGGAAGAAGAAGCCCGCACACAGGCTTAGGGCTAGAGATGGGGATCAAGAGCTTGGCTCTGATACCATGTTGAACTCCATGCTAGGGCTTGGAGGAAGGAGAGGAATGAATTCCTTGACTAGAATGTACATGAGGAGGGGTATATATACCCTAGGAGAGAGAGAGAGGAGAATATGAGTTAGTGATAAGTGAGGGAGCCTAGTGGGTTTATAGAACATGACCCACTAGGAGAGGCCTCTCACTAACAGTTACATTGGGCGGAATTCAGTTACAACACTTCGCACCACTCGTCTATCAACATGACTCCCTATGAGGCGGTTTACGGGGG
This sequence comes from Wolffia australiana, assembly GCF_029677425.1. Taxonomy (NCBI): domain Eukaryota; kingdom Viridiplantae; phylum Streptophyta; class Magnoliopsida; order Alismatales; family Araceae; genus Wolffia; species Wolffia australiana. The sequence goes on along the minus strand of NC_135841.1, from coordinate 13,433,090 downwards.
GCTTCCTCCTACCCTCCTCCGCTACGGGTCGTCACCTTAACCCTCGATGACGTCGATCACCTCCTACGTGAATGGGATGCCCACTTGGACCTCCTTTGCCAGCACTTGGACCGCGCAAAAACTATGATGAAAGCCCAAGTTGACAAGCACTGCCGCCCGGTGGAATATCATGTTGGCAATCTTGTCTACCTCAAGCTTCGTCCTTACCGCCTCTAATCACTGGCCAAGCGGCCCTTCGAGAAGCTCTTTCCCCGCTACTTCGGGCCCTACCCCATCATCAAGAACATCACTCTCCAAGCTCCCTGTTATAACTCCACGATAACAATGATAGATCTTTGATACGTTCCCAGTTCCAACAAGAAGAAAGAAACGGATAATTAAGTCCTGAGAGGAAATGGAAAGAGTAGGGAAGGAAGTGTGCGACGAGATCGAGCCCGATCTCCTTTTCTGGCCATCGGGCAAACCCCTTCCAACTGCTCCAGACGTCGCCCCGCCACTTGGGTTTTCTCTGGAAATCAAAACGTCCCTGCATTCCCCTTTGCAAGCTTATTTATAATAGCTTAAGGTAAATTAACTGCCGCCAGCCGCGTCGTTTCCCATTCGGTGGGAGCGACGCCTTTGATATGCCTTGTTGAAACGTTTATCACTCCCCTACCATTATTTAAAGGGGTTCCCCCCTCTTGAGTCAATGCATATGCCTAACGGCCGTTGACCTGTATCTTTCTGTTCTTGCTTTTGTAATGTCTTGGGTAGAATGTATCACACCCTGAGAAAAATATGGCTCCAACTCATTGAATGTCAGATGGAACGAGATGAAAAATTAATTGTAGGAGGATGATAACACTTGTACCCATTTTGGGTCGGCATACAGCCAACAAACACAAACTTAACTGCTCATGGACTGTGATTGTTGCAATGATTGTACACATGGACAAAGGCATACATCCAACAGAGTTCAGACTAGTTCTCAAATTGAGCAAGGGAAATTCTGTGACACAAGATTTTTCAGGATCTCATATCCGGGTGAAGTCATAGTCTTGCACTGTAGACCACCATACCCCATTTAAGGCCAAAGTGGTGTACTGGCCCCATGCATTACTGTTAAACGGTCAAATGAACACTTATTCCTCCCCCTTTCCCCTCTGAACAAGTCATAACCACACACATTGCGAGCCAATATACAGAAATTTTCTCCCTACTAGTTCAAATGAAGGATGACTCATACAACATTAGTTTGACATGTTCAACAAAAGGGAGACTGTCTTCTTCAACTCATCCTCCATCGGTGCAATTGTCACACCGTTATCCACATTCAGCAGTCCATGTCAGTATTCAATCACTCCAATCCTTTGTTTCAACTTCATGCCACGCACAAAACAGTGGAGTGCAATGTCAATGAAATGCATGTATCTTTTACGAACTTTAGTGGAGAAATTAAATGAGCTTTTTGTGAGCTTTCAGCTGACCAGTGAAGATAAGGACCAGCATGTGAGACTTCTCGTTCTTCCTGTTGTCGTCTCCACCTGTCATAACCCAAGCCACCAAGAGAGAGAGAGAGGGAGGACTCAGCACCAGAAAATACTTATCTTTCATTAATTAGAGTTACCCAGCACTTATACTGGGTTACAATGATTGGGTCTCTGAAGACCCGATTGGTGGGTCCGAACTAAACACGACTCATAAGGGTAGTTGCGGGATAAACTGAACACAATGTATACTAATAAAAAGCATATAAAGAAAAAACAAAAGGCACCTGCAGACGCTTTTAATTTAGGAATATGGGGAACATGTTTAAGAAGACCCAGGCCTTTGATCCTTACTTTACCAATACCCATAACTGAGGCTATTTCTCCCCCTACAGTCAGAACCCGTTGACCCCCACAGTAATCAACAGATTTTGATAGAAATGGATTCGTGTGATCAGCCGCTCCAGAATCAACGGCCCCATTTGATATATTGTGTATGTGATGTGTGTTGAAGAAAGCAACATAATCACTAATGCAGGATATGGACATTTTTGGTTTGTTGACTAAGGTCTTCAATATTCCCAGATCTTCCTTCAAGTTGAGAAAATCAGTGTGTGTGTTTTCCGGCCCATGATTTGGACCAGTGGACAAATCATCACCGTATGACTCTTGCTTAGTTGTGACATGTGTTTGGCTCAGGCAAGATGATCGACAATGTATGTCCGAGAAAGTTTCCTTGGAGGCAATCAACAAAACATACTATTGGTTCCCTTATCTGCCAAGTAGCCATTGCCTGTTGTGGTTCTTGGTTGCTTGTCTCACTCGATTGTGTCTCGGATGAACATGAATTTTCTGCATTGGTTATGACAACTATCTTGAGACAGGATGAGAAGGAGAAAGAAAGTCAAGATTTTTCTATTCAACAACATATATTATACATGCGATGTATATCGCCTTTTATAGAGTAGTACATAACGGTCATATAACGGCTAGTTTTACTAGCCGTTATCTGGTTATCGGGTGAGAAATTAAGCCCGATAATGGGCCTGTAGAGGCCCGATCCACATCTCCTTGTTCTGGGCTATTTCTTCAACATATGCTCAACACTCCCCCTCAAGTGCAGGAATGTAAATTCTCCATTCCAAGCTTGGATCTGAGGTATTGCGTTTGTCTTGATAGATAGCGCCTTCGTGAAGATGTCAGTACACTGCTCCTCAGAGCGCACATATTCTGTCTGTAGGCTTCCTTGTTCTAAGTGATCTTGAATATAAAATCTATCAATATTTACATGCTTCATTCGATCATGGTCAACTGGATCATGAGCTATACTGATGGCAGATTTATTGTCGCAGCGGATGACAATTGGGCTCAATAGGTTGACTTTTAGGTCTTCTAGTATATTCTTGATCCATATTGCCTCGTCAATGCCTTTGGACATGGCACGAAATTCAGCTTCAGTGCTTGATTTTGCTACTACACTCTGCTTCTTGCTCCTCCAGGTTACTAGATTTCCTCCTAACATTGTGCAGTACCCCGTGGTAGATCTGTAATCAAGACGAGAACCAGCAAAGTCAGAATCAGTGTATACAATAAGGTCGATCTTACCTGTTTTTCTGTGTGCAATGCCCAATCCTGGTGTTCCCTTTAGGCATCTGAGAATTCTGTTAGCTGCTTGAAAATGCGAGTTCCTAGGAGAATGCATAAATTGACTTAAGACATTCACAGCATAACATATATCAGGTCGTGTATGTGATAAATACAAAAGTTTTCCTATTAGACTCTGATAGGAGTTAATGTCCACCTTAGCCTCATCTTCATTTATAGTTAGTCTATGATTAACTTCTATTGGTGTTTCATTTATGTGGCAGTTTGTATGTTTTGTTTCACTTAGGAGATCTAATATGTACTTCTGTTGTGTCATTAGGATACCTTCACTTGACCTTGCGAATTCTATACCTAGGAAATACTTTAAGGGTCCTAGTTTTTTAATTTGAAAGTTTTTACTTAAATGTTCTTCGAGTGTTACTATTTCCTTTAGATTATTCCCAGTGATTATAATATCATCTACATATACTATCAGTATTGTTACTAGATTCTTTTCATAGTGTTTCAGGAACATAGTATGTTCCCCATTACACTGGCGATATCCTAGTTGTTTCATGGTTTGGGTAAACCTCCCAAACCATGCTCTAGGTGACTGTTTTAGTCCATACAGTGCCTTTTGAAGTTTACACACCTTTCCCTTGTCTAGATGTTCTTCATAACCTGGTGGGATATCCATATAGATCTCTTCCTTTAAATCTCCATGTAGAAATGCGTTCTTTATATCATATTGATTCAGTGGCCAGTCTAGATTTACAGCTAAGGATATTAATATTCTGATGGTATTGAGTTTAGCAACCGGTGCAAATATCTCTTGGTAGTCAATTCCATATGTCTGAGTGTACCCCCGAGCTACTAAGCGTGCTTTGTACCGGTCTATGCTTCCATCCGGTTTACACTTTACTGTGTATACCCATTTACATCCCACAGTCCGTTTATCCTTAGGTTTGTTGACAATTTCCCATGTGTTGTTCTGTAGTAAAGCTCTCATCTCTTCGTCCATTGCTTCTTTCAAGTATACATTTTTCAAGGCTTCTTGGTGGCTCTTTGGAATGGGTATACCTTGAACTTGTGTTAGAAACACCTTATATTGATTTGATACTTTCTGGTAATTAAGATAGTTCGCTATAGGATATAGTGGTTGTTTTGTACACTTCCTTGTGCCCTTTCTTAGAGCGATTGGCCAGTGCATTTCTTCGTCGTTTGGATCAGTTGATTCTCCCCCTTGATTTGATAACTCTCCCCCTTCTTGTGGAAACTCTTGTTCCTGTTCCTTATTCTTTTGTTTTCTTTGGTAATACTTGGGATATGGGGAAATCCGAGATGTCTCCCCCTTTTCCTCATTCTCCTCTGGTGGGTCGGTTTCCTGGGCTTGGTCAGGGTCGTGCAGGGGATCTTGAAGATTCAGGTCGTCCACCTCTTTTAACAGTTTATGACCATCTCGACAATGATCATCTTTTACCTCTATTGGGTGCTGGTCAATAGCTGAGTTTTCAATCGTGAGTATACTGGGTATATCTTGATGGGATTCATTCCCTTGTGGTTTGTAGTAATACGATTTCTCATCAAATATAGCATCCTTAGTTACCAGGTATTTCCGTGTTACAGGATGGTAAAATTTGTATCCCTTTTGTGTTACTGAATAACCTATGAAAACACATTTTAATCCCTTTGTTGACCACTTGTTCTGCTTATGTGCATTATTATACACATATCCAACACACCCAAATATTTTGGGTGGTAATCCAGTTCTTAATTTTACATTCAGGTAGTATGACTCAAGCACTTCTAGGGGACTTTTAAGACCAAGGGGTGTTGAGGGGAGTCGATTTATCAGGTGTGCTGAGGTCATAACCGAAAAACTCCATAGGTTGATGGGGACGTTTCCCTGTATCAACAATGTTCTTCCCTTATCCACTATGTCACCTATTTTCCTTTCAGCTACACCGTTTTGTTGAGGAGTATATGGGCAAGAGGTCTCATGTCTAATGCCCTCATTTGTACAGAAATCCATGAGTTCATGGTTTATAAAGTCTTTTGCACTGTCGGTTCTCAGCCCTTGTACTGGATCTCCAAACTGTCTCTTAATAAGACAACACAATCCCTTTAGGTTCTTAGTGACTTCATGCTTGTTTTTCATCAAGAATATCCAACTATATCTGCTATAGTCATCTACACATACCAAGAAATATCGATGTCTTAATATATCTGTTTGAGGGGATGGACCCCAAACATCACAATGAATCATTTGGAAGGGTTTTTCCATTCTAGTATTACTAGGAGGATATGTCCCTCTCTTAAATTTTCCCAAATGACATGCTTCACAATTTAACTTTTCAACCAAAATATCTGAAAACATGTTTGGATACATGTGTTTGAGTAAGTGAAAGGATGGATGACCCATTCTCTGATGTGTCTCCAGGATGATTTCGTCAGGTGGTCTTTTTACTGTGGCCACCCTTGGAACCCCTCCTCGTTGGTGATCTTGAGCTCTGTCGGGGTAGGTAGTAGAATCCCTGATGTACTTTAGCTAGTCCAGTCTTCCACCCGAGCTCCTTATTACACAAATATGCATCAAGATTATCAAATAATACGATATATTCTTTACTTTTCGCAATCTTCTGAACTGAGATTAGACTAACAAATATCTTGGGAACATGTAAAACGTTTTTTAGTTCCCCAATAGGTTCTATGTTCAAACTACCCGACCCTACTACTGGTAGGAGTGTTGCGTCAGCAGTTTGAACATACTTACCATGGTGTATCTTCTCATATGTCATAAAGAATTCTCTCTTAGATGACATATGATCAGTTGCACCCGAGTCCAGGATCCATGCATTAGATGGATCCTGAGTGAGTAAAACAAGATTGTTAAATAAATCTTTCTTACCAGAATTAGCCATAGACGTTGACCCAATAATTGACCCAGAATTAATAAACGATTTGAGGCTCTGTAGTTCTTGCATCATTTTCTGAAAGTCTTGAGCTGAAGGTAAATCATTGCTATTGTCTTGTTGTGTCATGTGAGCTCGAGCTATGTGTGGAGGCTTGCCATGCAGCTTCCAGCACTTATCTTTCGTGTGCCCCTTCTTTTTGCAGTAATTGCAAAAAATGTCTTCTCTGTTTTGCTTTTCTGAATCATTCTTTTGATAGTTCTGGCCTTTGGTCGCATATGCAGTGCTTTCGATGCTCCCTTTACTCGTGTTTAGACGACTTTCCTCCTGCATTGCCTTTGAGACAGCTTCATCAAACGTGGGCTCATCTTCTCTGTTGTAAAGTTGACTTCTGATAAGCTCGAATTCTGGCCTCAGTCCTTGCAAGAATTGACACAGTCGATTTGTGGCTTCATGAGCTCGAGCCACTGGGTCGGTAGAAGGCGGTCGGCAGTGGTCTAACTCGTTATGAATTTCTCTCAACTTATTTGAATAAGTGAGAACATTCATATCCCCTTGTTTGAGAGTATAGGCCTGGATGGTAAGACTGATGATTTTGCTCTTATCATTCTTCTTGGAATGATTTCTGTGAACAGCCTCCCATAGAGTTTTTGACGTTTCATAAGAAGTGTACGTAGTAAGTTGCTCTGCCGACAGTGAATCAAGTAGCCACCCAAACACAAATTCTTCTTCCATGACAAACTTTTGATATTCTGGGTGCAATTCATCAGGAAAATCAGTCGTCAGAAGATGAATAAGCTTCCTCGGCTTCAATGCGGCTTGTATTGTTCTTGACCAGAGTAGAAGATTGCTCCCATTGAAGATATTGCATTTGGCAATAACGGGGAGATGAGTCAGCCACCGGTCTGGGACCACCAGCTGACTTCCAGCAGTGATAGCTGATCCAGTTGCGGTCTGGATCTTTGTTGACACCTCTGCCATGATCTCTTGGAGGACTGACTTAGTGATTTCGCCACTTGTCTTCCAATAGAATGGCTAAAAGAATTGAGAATTACAGTTGAGAATAGAGGCGCTTACTGAAAATTGCCTTAGAAAACACCACGATTTCCTCTACTGCTCTTGAGCGAGGAAACAACGATCAAGCTTGGTGTAGGTGCAACAGAAGCAGTTCTCTGGACGCCTTATGTAGCCTCCCGTAGGATGCTCTTAAGCTCCAAAAGAATATCAAATGCAAGATCAGAAATCCCGCTCTGATACCATGACAACTATCTTGAGACAGGATGAGAAGGAGAAAGAAAGTCAAGATTTTTCTATTCAACAACATATATTATACATGCGATGTATATCGCCTTTTATAGAGTAGTACATAACGGTCATATAACGGCTAGTTTTACTAGCCGTTATCTGGTTATCGGGTGAGAAATTAAACCCGATAATGGGCCTGTAGAGGCCCGATCCACATCTCCTTGTTCTGGGTTATTTCTTCAACATATGCTCAACAGGTTATGAGAGCTATGATTGCCTCCACTGCCATAGCATTTTCCCCTGAATCTGATGTGCGATGTGTTTGAATCTCCTCTTCAAGTATAATCTGGACAGCCTCCTCCAAACTTGGAAACTTCTCCCCATTGAAGATTTGGCTGCACAGGGCATTGCATTCGGCATGAAGCCCTACAAAGAATATATTCATTCATTCTTGCATACAATGCTCCTGACACTACTAGTTTGTGAAGGATGGGTCTGTAGTGGTCAGTTTCAGTCCAGAGAGACACCAGCTCACATGAAAATTGTTACACTCATAAATCCTCTAGGGATGCATTTTCTTCAAGCAGCTTTTGTGTAGTTGATCCCAGACTTCTTTTGTGGTAACTAGGAGAAGATACTATGGAATCAAATTCCCTCTCAAATTTCCAAGAAGCCATGCTTAAATAATAGCATCATCTGCCTTCCACTCAGCATATTTAGGATCAGAAGGCTTCATTTCCTTTAAGAGATTATGGTTCAACCTCCAGTGGAAGAGATTGAAGCCAGTATATTTCATTGACTCAAGGATGTCATGATGCAACAATGGTGCCCTTACTTATCCTTGTTGTGTAGATTGAAGGGCATTTTTTACTGTGTCTTCCATATCTTCAAGACCAAATATCCAACGTCAATCTGACAACCCTCCATGGCACTACTGGTAAATAGGAGTGCAACCCTTTTTCGTGTGAAGTTTCTGTGAACTAAAATCAAGGACTGACCAAACCAAAAATTATTGGTTCACTGCTATCTGGCAAACCATGCTCATTGAGAAATTTCTCCCTCCTAGGACCACCCCAAACTCACCACGCTACTGCAACAGGCTGTAGAAATGATGAAATTTTTATATCCATCTTTGTAGATCAAGGTCACATGTACTCTGATACTATGTAATCAATGATTAGCTTCCCTGATGAGAAAATTACAAAATGAGAGGAAAAAAAGAACACTAGATATTTTTATTACAGGTATTAGTGCATTATAGATGGGATGCCGGGAAGAACCAACTGCCCGGATACAACTGAGTAACCCTATATACGATATATTGCCATTGGCAGACACGATATAGTATCACTGGCTGATAGAACAGAGTACAGATTCCAATCCCACCACTAACTCAAAACCAAGTATTATCTACATATTTGAATAAATAAAAATCCAATTCTCCCATGTTCTGCCCCTTCTTCTAAAAACTTTTTTTGGATACACATTTCTTTTTTAACGCATGGAGGTAATGTCTTGGACAATGGTCAAAGAGTGAATACATATGACAGATAACTTGAAGTTATCACTTCACGTGTTAATCACATGCCCATGCATGTGATACAACCAGACTGACAACAGCAGGTCCATCAATGAGACTCCATTAATTTTTATCAAGAAAAATAACAGATCGTTCAAGAAAATCTGGATCTGAGGTTTGGATCAAGAACAATGAGAGAGACAACTAGAACTACAATAGAAAAACAAGATATAGATTATAGAGTTCCTTACTGTGCCCGCCCCTTGGTTACTTTAGCAACCAACTCTCTTGAGCGAACAGATGACAAGTCAAACTCCTCCCCAGTTGTACTCTTCATAGGTTCCTACACATGCTGATTTAGGAGGCACATGTCATCTCATGATTGCCACCACTTCAGTCTCCAGGGGTATCTCTTGGACAAGAATCAATGTGTATCAGCATGCTAAGATGCTGAACTAAACCTACGGCCATGTACTGAACAACTATACCAATGCTCTAGACAACAATAGGCCAACTCACATTCCAAAGGTAGTAAAGAGGCAAATCGACAGGATTTGGCACCTCATCACTCAGAAGTCCGAGCATATGGGCCCTTAAAACAGGGTATCAAATTAGGAATGGACCCTACTCGTTGGAGCCATGCTTGCAGGCCTTGGCCATTGACTGTAACATCTGAGTAAGCAGCTGCAATGGCAGCCACTGTTGTGGCCTTGAAATAGGTTCCAATGTTTGCTTCAATGGATGTAATAGTAACCTCAGCTGTGACAATCCTGGCTTGCCAACACCCATGCTGACTTCTATGACAGTCATGCTGGATGCAAGCATAATCGCAGACCCGACTTTTGTTAAAGACATGGTTACAACATTATCAATGAAAACAATCACAAGAGCAGTGCCAATATACATTGTAGTATGCAGAAACCCAGGCAGTCGTGACAACTCTTGTGAATCCCCAAAAATTGCAACTGCACCCGAGGTGTTTTCTGCTCAAGGGATTGCAGCTGGGACTGTTGTGGGGGCTGCCATAGGCCTGAATAGATGGCCATGGCATAAGCCACCACTGTGGCCAGGTTGAAACTGTAGTTTTACTTGGGAAACTTATGGAGATTTCAACTGAAAAATATCATGATTGCTTTATTGGAGTTTTTGCTGACGACATAACAACTGCAATTATCATAGGCTTGTTCCTGCAGTGATCACGTTAGTGCCAACAAAGTGATTTCAATAAACAAGCTCTTCCTACTACAATGTCTCCATAGTGGTGGCTCTTGATATTGTTTTGTCATTATATCTGCCATATTAGTGATGACAGGTGGAGAACCATGTGGTAGTCACAGATGCTGACATATTGTCATAACGGCCAGGTAATTTGGCGGAAATGAGAGTTCTCAAAACCACCTATATAAGATGGGGATTGGGAACAGAATAAGGATCTTTTCTAAGTCTGAGCCGTATTTGGCATGGAGGCTTGTGGAAGACAGCAATATTGGAAGATGACAGCCACGGAAGCATAATATTAATAATCTGATAAGTTGAAACTGTATCAAGAAACTTCAGTATGATTTTTCTTGAAAAGGAATATCCAATTAATAAAAAGTGACTTCAATTGAGGATCCCCATTCTCAGTGCCCCACTCCTGCTCACAGTTTTTCCTGCCGATCTGTGGACAATCAGTCACTCCCGACTGACTGGTAGAACACTTCTTGAAAAAAACTTCAATGCCTCTCCTTTCCCCACAAATCTTTATTTAAAGGCCTACCACACTTGTCTCTAACTGTCAGGCCAGCCCTATGTGTGTCTTATGCTTCGTTCTTGAAAACAAAGTACCATAATCCAAGTTCACTTGGTTTCCAGGAGAGCAGAGACTTCAAGATAATGGGTGCAAATCTGTGATAAGGTACTTCTTAAGGATTTGACTCACATCACAACCTCCACACAAACCAACAACAACAAAATAATGCATCTTAAATAAGCTAAACAAGGGATTATAATATAACAATCCATTCAACATACAAAAAGCATCACAGATTTGACTTTTAAATGAAATATTCCATTGTACTGAATAAAGAGAGGTTTCATCCCATATTTTCCATGACATGGCCAATGTGATGCAAAAATAAAAAATTCATGTTATGCTTTGGTCATTATCCGGTCCCTGACTATGTATAATTCTTACAATTGCTTTTGATAAAGTTAAAAAGACCTTCAAAATTCGAAGTTTCAACAAAATGAATGATATAAAACCAAAAGATAGAAAAATAGCTGCTTCTATGAGGGAAAATTCTAAGATCATCGTCACTTTCAGCAGAGTTCCGAGCGAACCTAGCGATATCAAGGGAAAATTCTAGTAATTTACGAATTTTGGGGCGGCCTTTTGTTCTGACATACGTCTCCAGATCACCCTGTAATATTGGATATGAAAAAATAAGATCCAAGCCTTTCTGAAAACGAAAGAAACCATCATACAGACTACCTCTAAACAGATAAAGGTCTCAACTAAATATTCCATATATAATCTATTCAGCATCCTCTTGCTCTGAACTACTAAAAAAGAAAATACACTTTGTTCATGAGGATCCACCATTTCTGAAAAGGAAAGGAACCATCATACAGACTACCTCTAAATAGATAAAGGTCTCAACTAAATATTCCATATATAATCTATTCAGCATCCTCTTGCTCTGAACTACTAAAAAAGACAATACACTTTGTTCATGAGGATCCACCATTTCTCCATTCTCTAGTTTCATAGGCATTCACAATACAGTGAAATTATTTCCTTTTCTTAACCAAAAGAACATGCTATCCAAAATATACGTTTCAAAATAATAAACCATTACAAAACAAGATTATTTAATTTATTTCAGGGGTAATAACACAATTAAAAACAACATCAGTTTTCACACGCAACTGACAATAACATTTGGTTTAAATTTTAAAGGGTATCTAATGTTACTAATTACTCATGACTAATTATGTTTTTACTCTGTTACAACTAAATAATATCATATACTTCAGGAGCACAAACAGAAATTGGAATATTTTTAGTATTTTTTAAAAGATTATTTATTTTTTAGGCTTAGCAAGATAAGAGAAAGGATTGTTCACCTGTCTATGATACTCGGAGACAATTATCATTGGCTTATTTTGCGTAATAGCCCCGATAAACTGGACAAGATTGGGATGTCTAACCTTTTCCAACAGGGTTAGCTCATTCTTGAACTCATTTCTGTCCAAAAGAATCAATCAAGAACGTAAATATTCTGAATCCACAGAATGTAAAATCGCAATAATTGGATGGACAAACTGATAAATACCATCAAAGGATACAAACTCATAACTCCCATGATTTGAATGGCAACAGGCTCCAACTCAACACAGTTTTCTTAAGACTTTTTCGTGGGATTTCTCTCTTACTATTTTTTGTGGAAAACTTATCAGGGCTGATATAATATTTCTATGAGGAAGTCTTCCGTAAAGTAGAGTCTTATTTATCATGGCAAGAGCCACGAAGCTCTTCCCAACAAAGCACTTATAGTATGTGATAATCCCTGATATATTATGTTATAGTAACATAGAAAATATATTAAAGAAGGAAGATTGGTGGAGAAGCGGGAATGCAAGCCACTGATACAAACGGAGGTACTTTGTTTCTTGAAAGAAGACAAGGGAGAGAAATTCTAAGGGATGGAAGCTGTAATAAGGATGATACAGAGGAAACCAGCGGAGTGGATAATGCCATGGGAACAAGACCCCGCAGATGGATGTCGTCGGTGGACTACGGTGACTACAGAGACGCCAATTCAGAATGATGTTTCCAAATAATAGTTTATTTCGTACCCTTCTAAAAGAAAGGCTGCAACAAGGAATATACGGGAAAGGACAACAGACAAAAGTGCCCTTTGTGGGCTTAATACACGATAGGGATTGTAATAGCCACAAATGAAACATTCAGTTGATTATATCAAAATTGAGTAGGACAGTGATAAACATTAGGGTTATCGCCTCTAGCTGAATAATATTTCAAAAAATTGAGGAACTTTGGACATGAGGACAGTTCAAGTCTCAAAAGCAGATGACACCAAGTACCAACTCTCAAAGTCCCGCAGCGGCCTCTTACAGTCCGTCCCGTCTCATCTTTCTTTGTTTATCGCCAGCCTGTCTCCAGTGACATGGATCTCACTCTCCCTTGCTGCTTCAGCAGAATACCAAGGTAGGACTACCAAGAACAAACTTTCTAAAAGCACACTGCACCACCGACCTAAGCTCCACCCCACTTACGGAAGTCACCTATTTTTGGTGCAGAGTGGCAACTATGATGCAAACTATGGCCACTGAGGGGAATGATATCAGCCTTCAACAAAGGTACACGTAATAAACAGTGGTGCAGGTAAAATGCTCAGGCTCTCATGAGGGATACTTTTGTCATTTTCCTCATTATGACATTTTAGTTATCAGTCCGTTCATCATGTTAGCTTTAAAAGAGGGCATCCCCCTTTAGGTGGGCAGCCAATAGGAATATTGAAGTATGTTTTTTTGCCTCCTGCAAAAAAAAACACAAAGCCCACCCTGCCACTCTTTCCTAGGTAGCGTCCTTTCTGCCAAATCCTCTCACCCTCCTGCAGAATCTCACTTTGGTGACAATCATGCTGTGTTGAATATGTTGTTTCTGTTAGCTTTCCCTTTGTAGCCCTGTTTTGCTTTCCCTCTCTCACACTCTCCATAAATGTACTCCTGTTATTGAACCTAGAAGGTTAATGAGAATTTTTCTAGTTCTTCTCTCAAACCCATCCTCCTCGTCCGGGTTTCTTCATGGTATCAGAGCCACAAGCTCTACGACCTTGCTGATCGAACTTTGTTGATTCAAAGTCTCGATTTCTCAGCGTCTGCTCGTCAGCTCGTCGTCGATTTCTCAGCTCGTTGTCGGCGACCATAAGCTCGACCTAGCCCCGTTTCTCAGCGTCAAGCTTGTTGTCGGCGACCTTTGCCTCACCAGATTGATTCCTCAGCTCGTCGTCATCGACAGATTGATTCCTCAGCTCGTCGTCGACGACCATAAGCTCGACCTAGCTCCGCCACGACCTAGCTCCGCCACGACCTAGCTCCGCCACGACCTAGCTTGACCTAGCTTCGTCGGCGGCCCGCCACGACCTAGCTCGACCTAGCTCCGCCATTTCCGTTGCTCCGTCGGCCGCCATTTCCGTTGCTCGACCTAGCTCCGTCTCAAAAAAAAAAAAAAATTCATTGAGCTAGGTCCGTTTCTTCATCTCAAGATCTGTGATCTTCTGGGAAGGAAAAAAAAAAACTCATTGAGCTAGGTCCGTCTCTTGAAATTGATCTGCTGTCAGGATTCCTCCATCTAAAATAGGAGTATCTCATCGACGTCACCTTATGGCATCTTCTGACTCTACTACCTCGGCTGCCACTATGCCACCAGGGCTGCCACCTCACTCATCTGAGTTGACCTCTTGGCATTATTCCCTGCCATGTATGCCGTCTGAATTCCGATTCACTGGGTTGAATCTTCTTCAATCGCGTCAATATGTCCAAATTACCTTGAAAGGGAAACTCATGAAGCACCTTGTGGAAGATCCGCCGTCTCCCACTGCGTCTCACTATGAGCACTGGCTCGATGTTGAAGGTGTAGTTCACCGGTGGTTGCTTGACAGTATCAGTCCAACCTATGCTGCAGAATTCCTATCCTTCAACTCCACCAAGGAGATTTGGGACGCCGCTCAAGAATCCCACTCGAAGCGGAACAACTTGGCCATTATCTATGACCTTGTTACTCGCTCTACGAACCTGACCCAGGGTCCACGCTCTGTTGGGGCTATCATTTGGAGTTTTCGTCTCTTTGGGCTGAGTTGGACCACTATATGCCCCCCGACCCTCCTTCAGTTGACCGTGGATATGTTCTCCAGCTTCGAGTCTTCAAATTCCTCATGGGACTGAATCCCGAATACGAGTCTTTGCATGGCCAGTTACTTCATCGGGAGAAGACTCCTACACTGAAGGAAGCACCACTGGTGGAGGTTCAGATGGAGGAAGCTCGCCTCGGCATCTTCCATTCCGAACCACCCTCGGCAATGGCTGCTCAACAGCTCGGAAGCTCTCGACATACATCCGTCCCAGCGGTGCCGCCGCATATGTCCTCTCCTAAGGTGTCGTCATCGAACATGAACTCCCCGTTCCAGCAATCGGCATCTCCAGGCCATGCTTCTCCTGGTAACTCCTCTATTTTCTGCAATTATTGCAAAAAGAAAGGCCATACCAAGGAGACATGTTACAAGCTCCAACAGAAGAATGCCCATCAAAGCCACTTGGTGACTCATCTTCCACATCCCTTCGGGCAGCTTATGACTCTTCCTACGTCAATTCCCGAGATACCTCAACCACCTGCTCCACCAACTGCTGACGCCAAATCTTCAAAGGTCGCCCAGCTTCGTCATGATGAAATCGATCAACTTCGCTAGCTTCTTCAATCCAAGTTAATGGACTCTACTTCACTCGTTCATCAAGGTACACCTTTTTCTCCCATTGTACAGTGGATCGTTGATTCTGGCGCCACCGCCCATATGACTCCTCTCTCTCAGTGTTTCCTTACCTACACTCCTTCTCTTCATCCTCATCACGTCCGTACTGCATCCGGGGCTCTCCTTCTTGTGGCCGGTGTCGGAAGTGTCCAATTGTCCTCCACCCTTACCCTTAACCATGTCCTTCATGTTCCTCCTCTTACCCTAAATCTTTTATCCCTTTATCACCTTGTCCGAGATCTTGGTCAAGCCATCCTTTTTACTCCTAATTCCTGTGTTTATCGTGATAAGGTGTAGAGGCAGACGACTACACTTGCTGAAGGGCACGGTGGCCTCTACATTCTCAATTGTCCTCCACCCGCCTCTCCTTCGGCCCCTACTCTCGGCATAGCTCTCTCCACGGCGGCGTCGGATCCTCTTTGGCTTCTTCACCGTCGCTTGGGCCATCCTTCTTTTTCTACCTTGAAATTTATGTTTCCTCGTTTATTTCATGGACGTCCTGTGGGCGGATTTGTTTGTGAACCATGTCGGTTAGCTAAACACACTCGCACCACATATCCTTCCTCAGATTCGTCTTCACGTTCGACGTCTCCTTTCTCTCTCATTCACAGTGATCTATGGGGGCCTGCTCCCGTTCCGAGTGTTTCGGGTGCACGCTATTTGGTGATTTTTGTAGATGATTTTACACACGTTACATTGGCATATCTTCTCAAAAATAAATACGACCTTTCTCAAACTCTCATCTCATTCCACGCTTTAATCCAAACTCAATTTGCTACCTCCTTCCAACGCTTCCGCTCTGATAATGCTCGTGATTACGTTAATTCCACCCTCTCCAACTTCTTCACCTCCCATGGCATCGTTCATGAAACCTCCTGTCCATACACTCCTCAACAAAATGGCCTTGCGGAACAAAAATTTCGACACATATTTGACACCACTCGTTCTCTTCTTCTTCACATGAATATGCCTAAATTTTTCTGCGGCGAGGCCTCTCTCACTGCCGTCCATCTCATCAACCGTCTCCCTTCTCGTGTCCTCTCTCATGTTTCCCCTATTGATGCCCTCCATCACGCCTACCCTATGGTTTCCTTGAAAACTAACCTCCTTCCCCGGATCTTTGGTTGCGCCTGCTACGTCCCTAATCGTCACCCTATTCGGGACAAGCTTGACGCTAAGGCGCTCAAATGTGTCTTCGTGGGTTACTCCTCTCATCAAAAAGGGTACAAGTGCTACCATCCTTCTACTAATCACTTCATTGACAGCAAAGATGTCACCTTTGACGAATCCGCCCCTTTTTATCCTTCTTCTTCGTCTTCCTCTCCTTCCTCTTCTCCGTGTGCTGACTCCCTGGATTTCCTTGTATCCCTTCTACCTTTCTCCTTATTTCCCCTCCCTGGACCATCTTCAACTCCTTCTCCTCCTTTGGTTCCTCCCTCTAAATTTGATGGCACCACATACCATCGCCGTCCGCGTCCCCTCTTGCGTGTTCCTGCCCTGACACCTCCGTCATTATCCACTCCTGATCCGCTCCCCCCTCCTTCGGGTGATGATCTTCCCATTGCCTTTCGCAAAGCCACTCGCCAATGCACCTCCACTCCTTTATACCCGTTAGCCAATTATCTTTCTTCCCCTCGCCTCTCTCCGTCCTATTGTGCTCTTCTTACCCGTCTCGATTCCATCGCCATTCCGAAGACTGTGGCTCAAGCATTGGCCTCCCCTGACTGGTGACGTGCTATGAACGAGGAATTAGCTGCCTTGGATAAGAATCAGACATGGGATCTGGTGTCTTTACCGTCTGGCAAGCACCTCGTTGGCTGTCGATGGGTCTACACCGTCAAAATATCAGTCCGATGGCACTCTTGGGAGGTACAAGGCACGCCTTGTGGCTAAGGGATATACTCAACAATTCGGTGTTGATTATCTGGAGACATTTGCTCCTGTGGCTAAGATGAACACGGTTCGTCTTCTTCTCGCCCTTGCGGCTCATCACAACTGGCCTCTTCAACAATTCGACGTCAAGAACGCCTTTCTTCATGGTGATCTCCATGAGGAAGTTTATATGGCCTTGCCTCCTGGTTATGTGGCTCCCCCTTCGACTCTTCCCTTGGTGTGCCATCTCAAGAAGGCCCTTTATGGCTTAAAGCAATCTCCTCGGGCTTGGTTTGGTCGTTTTACGCACTCTATGACCTTATTTGGCTACTCTCAGTGCAATGGTGATCATACACTTTTCTACCGTCATTCCACGTCCGGGGGAGTCACCATCCTTCTTGTGTACGTGGATGACATTATTATTACCGGAAGTGATTCGCAGGCTGCCGCTCAATTGGCAACTTATCTTGCTGGTGAGTTTGACATTAAACATCTTGGTGTACTCCAGTACTTTCTTGGCATTGAGATCGCCTACTCTTCGACTGGGATTTTCCTTTGCCAATGGAAATATATTACTGATCTTCTTCATGAGCTTGGAAAGGCGGACTCCCAACCTCTTCCTACTCCCATCGAGGTGAACCATCGGCTCTCTCTGGGGGAACACGAGGAGGCAGTTGATCAAGGACGGTATCAACGCTTGGTCGGGAAGCTGCTTTATCTCACTCATACACGTCCTGACATTACTTATGCTGTTGGCGTCTTAAGTCAATTTATGCATTCTCCGAAAGCCTCTCATATGCATGCAGTCAACTGTGTACTTCGTTATCTCAAAGGTACCGTTGGTCTTGGTCTCCAATTCAAGCGCAAAGGTGGCCTTCGGTTAGATGTCTATACTGATGCGGATTACGCTGGCTCTCATGTTGACCGCCGCTCCACCACGGGCTACTGCACCTTCCTTGGGGGGAATATTATCACATATCGGAGCAAGAAACAACCTGTTGTCTCTCGCTCTAGTGCTCAAGCCGAGTTTCGTGCCTTGGCACAAGGCATTTGCGAGGCATTGTGGATCACCAATCTCCTCACAGAGTTGAAGTTGTCGTGTGATCAATCTACTCAATTGTTTTGTGATAATAAGTCAGATATCAACATCGCCCATGATCCGGTACAACATGATCGGACTAAACATGTCGAAGTGGATCGTCACTTCATCAAAGAGAAGCTTGAGTCCGGAAAATTTTGCGTATCATATGTTCCCTCTGCCCAGCAGAAAGCTGATATATTTACCAAAGGCTAGTCTGCCCCGCGTTTCCAAGATTTGTGCGGCAAACTGGGAATGGATGATATCCACTCACCAGTTTGAGGGGGACTGTTGAATATGTTGTTTCTGTTAGCTTTCCCTTTGTACCCCTGTTTTGCTTTCTCTCTCTCACACTCTCCATATATGTACTCCTATTATTGAACCTAGAAGGCTAATGAGAATTTTTCTAGTTCTTCTCTCAAACCCATCCTCCTTGTCTGGCTTTCTTCATACTGCACGTTCCTTCTCCTCTCTCCATCTGGACTTGTCCTTCATCAATGGGTCATATTTTCACACAACAAAAGGGAATATCTCAATAGGATCCCAACGAAGGTCCTATCAAGAAATGGAACCACTCTCCCCATTCTCAGGTCTATAACTGGGAGTATCTTGTCATCAGCTGTAGTTACCATCTGACCTGGTAGAATACCTAACATGAAAATAACTCATTTCATCAGTTGCGTAAAAAATAGTTCCAGAATCTTGTATCCATAACATTTCTAAAAATGGGGTACTGTCCATAAATCCAAGGTGCAGAGCCATAAGCCTAATAAAATTCTAGCCTGAATAAGCCTAGGGAGTGGAGCTGATGAGGTTATTCATTTTCTCAATTCCTCTTTGAGTTTTTCAATCTCCTCTCAAGGAAGTAGGATAATCACCTGCGTGTTTCCTCCAGATGATGGACAAGGTTGGATTTCCAATCTGGATTGTATGGGCTTTAAGGATAGACATTGCATCATTGATGGTTCACCAACTGACAACTTCGGAGTGAGAAACTCTGCCTCAAATGAGGTTCCTTCCCAGAAAGTTCACAACATGTATCTTATCCGTATCTTCAAATGTTGCAATACAAACCCCATAGCTACTCACAGATTGGCCTCACCATTGGTTCAATGTTATGTTTGCTGAAGCTTAGAGTCAAAACCCTGGTGTGCATTCATGTCTGCATTTTGTGCTGCTCTATTTTGGTAACCATTACTCTCACATGATTACTCTGATCTTGAGAAAGGACCAACCTTATTCCTTCTCTCATCTCACTATGTCAACTGCTTTTGTAAAGTTAGGTACTCTTCCCTGTTAAGTATTTGATGGGCAGAACTTTCCACAACTAGTACTGTGGATCTTTCAAGGTACAAGTCTTCTATTCATTGTTCAGATTCTTAGCTTGGCAATAGAGATCTATTTTTAGCTACTGGGCCTCCAAGTTAAATG
Source organism: Wolffia australiana (assembly GCF_029677425.1). NCBI lineage: Eukaryota > Viridiplantae > Streptophyta > Magnoliopsida > Alismatales > Araceae > Wolffia > Wolffia australiana. Next base: position 13,413,450 of record NC_135841.1, on the reverse strand, counting down.
CATTTGCTACCTCTGTGGGATTACATTAACCGACGTTAGTTGTATATCTATGCTTCATCATGCGTACACATATTCAACAGTAAGCATATGCTGTTTATTTTGTGATATGGTTCTACCCAGAATCTATCATGAACGGAGGAGGCACCATTCAACACATGCGACCAACCAGACACATGTGAGTTTATATTCGTAAAAAGCGTCGACTTCTAAAAGAAAATAAAGGTGGTCGGGTTGACATCAGCATCAAATCATTTTCTTGATTCCAACAAAGGAGCGTCAACTTCTTAAAGAGAAGGGACATCAGCCTGATCTGATGAAGCAGGAGAAGAGTAGATTTGACAGCAATCTCAGTCTGTGATATCATCTGCCTTTTCTTGTTTCCTGTATTCTTCCCTGGTTCTTGTTTTCTATTGAATTCTATTACGCAAATACTGCTATCGGTATATTATTGAAGTTTACTCACAACATTGTCGTTTGATCCCTGATTTACGTCAGGATTGCAACATTTTTGTAGGAAAGATAAGGGAGAGCACACAAAATCAGTGATCCTGCCGATGTGATCAATAAATATAATCGTTAAGTACATGTATACCTGAAGAGGCGCCCAATACCTTGGGCACAGTCCTTTAAACCATGCAGAGGTAAAACAACCGACTGTTTGTACAACAGCCTCCATCGATGCTTCACGTATGTAGGAGATGAGCACTGCAAAGGGTCTTCTATGGCCCTCTTGCCCCCTGAGTGCACCACCCTGTATAGAATCCCGGAAGGCCTCCTCTAAGGAGACATCCACGCCCCGGATTGGTTGATGGGTCCACACCACTCCAGAAAACGATCATTCAAAGAAGAGATGGAAACAATCTTCTGAACCACTTGCGCACATAGCACACACTGGCAAAGCTGCTTGGATCCATCTCTTCCTGAAGAACTTTGTCACTAGTCTTCGTCGAAGAAGCAGCCAACAGAAGAATCTTAACTTAAAGGGGATCTTCTGTCTCCATATGGTGCGACTCTTAGGGAGGATATTCGGTTCTTTCCCTATGTATCTGCGGTTGAGCCTTGCATAAGTATCTAGAACAGAGAAGGATGTGTCTATCCACTCCTACCCATCCCGTGTCCCTCCCAGTGGGTGTAGGTGGATCAGGGTCTGCTGCATCTGTTTATATTATCTTGTAGCCAGGCCATGACAAGGCACCTTCCCTCCAGTTGTCATAACCTGAAGCAGTGAGGCTAAGGCAGTTAAAGGCACAAAAAAACCATCTTTAGATAATCACTTCCTCGTAGTTATACTTCTCTAGTATCATCATAAGCTTGAGAAACCACTAGTGAATTGCCTTCTTTAGACAAAGGCTAACAAGGGTCAGAGTTGGCACTTGAGTCAAGCCCAGAATGGCATTCAAGAATTCTTGTGCACCAGAATGAGGAGATACTATCCAGGAGCTGAATGAAAAACACTTCTGATTGTAAGAAAATTTCTAGTTGATGAAGCTAAAGGGCACACACAATGGGCCGATGCTGGAGTGCCTTATCCTTTGCATTGCCTGTTAGCTTCCCCAGAGCCAGTATAAGGCTCTCCGGCATGAGTCTGCAGTGTGTGCCTGTTAGCTTCATAAACTGAGAATTTATTTTCAATGCGCTAATCATCAGAGAGAGAAAGAGTAAATGCCAGAAGAATTGGTATGGTTCAGACACATGTCCCCACATGGTGAATTGTGCACATGAAGATAACCTCGGAGTTCTTACAACAGAAAAACCACCCTTGCTCAAACTGGAAACATTTGCACCTAAAACCTGGAACGGGATTAGAAAGGATGACTCCATGTTCAGAAAGCAACAATGAAGATTAATCATTGTCGATGAAGATTTGTTACGATTGGAAGATTTCTTGAATATGAAGGCAATGATCATACTGAACCATTTGTTAATATATTAGAACAACTAAACATTTGATAGGGTTTCATGCCCTTCACTACTGTTGCATATGGTATAATCATTAGGAGATCTGATGCAGAAGTAAAAGTGCATGATCACATACTAAGAAAAAAATGCCTATGACAAGCATAAACTGAGTGTAACCTTAACTGTGCACTCTATTAGAAAAAAATCATGAAAAAAGCTTTTTTTCTGGAAAGAAGATCAAGAATTTCGTGTAGTATGAATCATACATGCTTTCCAAATCAGTGTAATTATTTTCATCGAGTATTTTTACAGTAACCTTCGTCCCGTTCCATTTGGCCCTTTGATAACCTTCCTGGGTAAAAACAGAGAAAACCTAATAAATAAAGTGTTGAGAAAAACAGCCGGCAAGAAAGAGAAAAAGTAGGGGACACATTGCGGGAGAAGAAAATATAAACACAGCTTTCAAACCTCAAGAAGTGCGTACCTTAGAAGCAACCTCTCCTTTCACAAAAGAAAGGTCAACTGGATTGAGCTCATATTCTGGATAATCTTGAGGATTTGAAACAGCCATTGGAGTTCTTCTTGTTTTCTGAGTGCGAGCATCAATCAGATAACCATATTTATTGGAGAACCCCATGAATCTGAATTTGATAAAATTGAAGTGTTGAAACATACTGGTGCTTTCGCTCCTCGTGACCTCAAGAGGTTGTACACTTCAACATGCCGATAGAACTTGGCATCAGTAGCAGGCTGCAGAGAAAATCAAGAGACTACAGGAAATCACGGTCTGCCCTCTCCTTGCACATGAACTTATTAGAAGTGTTTGAACAACATTCAATAAAAAATGCAATGAAAGACTTCTACCCCAAAAATAATAGAGGTATCCCACACAAAACGCCATTATTCAGCAATTAAGTCGTATGTCAAGAAATACAACGGGGACTAAAAACAAAGATGCAGCATTTTAAATTCAGCATCAATTAATAAGAACTGGAAGAATTTAATAACAATTTGCAATATTTGAGAGTCTTTGATCTGACAATGGGGTTGAGAAACATCGTAGTGTGCAGTCTACACGATATTAACCAGAGGAGAAACTCCTTGAATAAAATGAGTTCACAATATGGAATAGAAACGCTGTAATGGATTAAAATGGACTTCACGGAGTGAATTATAATGAGTTACTTAAATTGGAGAAACTCACAGTGCTCCCCCATCTGTCCCTGGCATCAATGTTGGCCTTCCAATTCAGCAGCAACTTCACTACTTCTAGATGTCCTTCGCAGGCAGCAATATGCAAAGCAGTCCGGCCGTCAAGATCGATGCTGTTTACGTCAACACCATCTTCAAGCAATTCCTCAACTCCCTGTAGATCTCCATTGCACGCCATGAACAGCAACTCCATGGCTGATCCCAGATTATCTGGCATTGACAAATTATCCACGGGGCTCCGGCGCTCGGGATCGAGCGATGACTGACGCCCAAGGGGAAAACGAACACCCTCCTTGCCTTTCCTAGGATCAAGCGAAGATTGTCTGCGGAAGCTCAATTTCCCGCCTTTCAGAACAGAATCGATGGAAAACTGTCTCGAAAGATTCCTTTTCAAGCGCGTCACCGCATCCATCCTTCCTCAATCAAAGTGTAATTCAATCGCTACCGAAAATCACCAAATGACGAACTTAGACCGCCGCTCATGGTCAATCCATCGAAAAATGAAGAGGAAAACATACCACAGAAATCAGATCGATTGTATAAACATCATCTTCAAAGCCTGGCGAGCGGGAAACAGAATGCCATGAACCTCCCACTACCAACGGCAACCCACGGTTATACAATCCATTGACCGGTAGAAGCTTCGCGTAGAATAGCCTAACCGCCCCCCCCCAAAAAAATCGAAAATTACATTATTACCTTCCACATTAATTATTTCCCGTCACGAGACAACCTTCCCCCAACTCATTAAACTGATTTATTCTCATTCATGTTAATAACTTATTCGTCAAAATGTGAATATGTTGTCAAAATAACTGGTTCAAAGTTTTTTTATGAAATTGGAAATTATCTTGACCTAAGCTATTAAATGTGTATAATTTATGAGTAGGATTAACTTCCGTGTTGATTATCGTCTGTCATGAGACTTGATCCAACGTGTGCCCAATTTACTAAATACTTTATTTTCTTGATATTGATATTGACCTTGTCAATAAAAAAATGGAAATAGCAGAATATAAATTATAGGCATGTCCCACGTGTCCGACAAAAAATTAAAATTACACAGATGCCTTCAAAACGTCTATCTTGATTCCCTCTGCCATCGAGAATTGGTCAAATGTTAGGTTAATTCATTAAAGTGATTTGTCTGTTCGACATTAATGCAGGTTCAGAAATGTAAATTGGTGAATATTAGTTTATGTGTATATTGCAATGTTGTCCTATCATCTGTCATGAGACCTGGTCCAACGTTTACCCAAATCATTAAATTGATTTGTGTTATTGACATTGACGCTGATTGACCGTTGACCAATGATATGAATAACAGAACTAATTCGTGGTCATACTAATCGGTAGATGGACATTATTCATAAACAAAATATTGCACATACATTCGATCTGGCTGGATAGTTAATGCTAAACTATAGGTTAAATATAAGTAACATGATGTGTATCGATGTTGACGACCAATTTCAAACGTTTGTTTAAATTTACCCATTTACTTCACGGATCCCTCGAGAACAAATACCCATAATGAATTAAATTATTTGAATATTTAAATAAGGTTAATTAGATAGTTGTTTATGAATGTTGACGATCAGTTTCAAACAGATTAAGATGTCTATAATTTGTTCATTAACAAGTCAGGAAAATATTGTAATTTACATTTATTCTACTACATGATTTTTATTTTAACTCAGATATATGTCTGAGTACATGATAACATATACTCTGATGTCTGACATCCAGGTCAAATGAGACAAGGAGACCAGCATTACGTGTACATGTATTTGACTAAGATGGACTAAATTGTCCCTTGTTGACCCGGACATTGATAGTTTACCTCCTTCCTACTGAACTAATCCCGCTTTTGCATTTTCTCCTTAGACAATGCATATGTGGACAAAGCAAAATAGCATGCATCTATGGTACAAAAAAATCAATAAAATTAGCATAAGATTTTCCAGAAGGTTCTGGATATCCTTGATCTCTGAATTAGTTAAAATAATCCATTTATTTTTTTATTTACTGAATAAATCACACATCCTTCTCTCTCCTTTTCCAAATTTATTTCTCCCTCACTAATGTCTATTTAACATAGAAATCGTATATTGTGAATCAAATTCAATATATCTTAATTAATATGGAACAGTAAGAAGTAACTAAAATTTTATTCAGATTAGCTTTTAATTGAGTGGCTGATGTCCAAATGGACAAGGAAGGTCAAGGTGTATAAAATATGACCTCACTAATTACTACATTTAGACATTAATATCTTGAGAATTTTTTTAATAAAACAAATATCAGAAAATTCAATAAAATTAGCGCAACATTATAAGAAGGTTCTGGATGTATTTTATTTTGAAACTAATAAAAAACCATCCATTTTACCTTATTAAGTACTAAATGACGCATTCATCATATTTATTATTTTCCAAATTTCTCACTCTCTTGTTAATGACATATGAATCATACACTGTAGACTCTAATCAAATATATGAATTAAGTTATCACATCAAAGTCTCTATAATTAAAGATATTATCAAAATGATGAATGTGCCAGATTATAGAAACTATTATAATTAAGACAGTCGACAAGTTTAGAAATAGAAATAAAAATTTAATAAAATATTCAAACTAAGTATGAAATTAACATTATCGTGTTTTAAAGGTCGATAAACAACTCAATGTCCATCTGATAACTCCGAGCCCACTTATTTCTTGAATGAATGGATTCATAATGTATCCACTATGAGCATAAAAGTATATGAGAAATGAAATCAACATTGAATTAAAAATTCTAAGAATAGTACGTGAGAAATTTCAGTATAATCACATATGATTTAAGCTCAACATCAACTCTGGTCATTGTCAATTTGTGTCATGAAACAATTGTGATCTACATCTCATTCTAATAAAACTATATTGTTGACCGCAGCGAATTCTTCGCGTGAATCAACTGTGATCAACATCATTGTCTTATTATATTTTGGTGTTGATCATAATGAAAAATTGTGATCAGACTTTACTTTCTTATCAATTTATATTCATTGTTATCTGTCTACTATGGCTAATGACACAATCAATTCAAACTATGATGTTGACACACTTGATTCATACTATTTTGTATTATAGTTGGTTTCTTGGAGGATGATGCAAATGTGATGCTGATGATGTGAAATAATCAGACATTTTCCCCTGTTATGTAGTGACAGATCTATATCCAACATTGAAGAATTTGATTATGATGATGTACCTTATGGATAATATGTGGCAGTCAAGCCAAATCACACCTCCATGTTTTTCTTACCTTCATTAAATAAATTATTAGTTCATTATTATTCGAGAATGAAGTTTATACTGAAGCCCACGAACACATACAATGAGTTAGTGAGTTATAATGAGATCGTAATTCAAGTATCACTAGTTTTTAAACATGTATACTAAACATTCATATTCAATAGATTATCGAGGTGGGCATCAAATTATCCTTATAGAATAACATTATCTAATATTACTTACATGATAAGTATGGTTGATCTTGTGACCATTGGTGTGGAGACACTGAGGACAAATGGCGAGTTCTCTTTGGAGAAAGAGTTCATTAAATTGATCCGTATGAAGTCCTGAAGTGGAATTATACATGAATGTCAATTAGAGTGAGTCATGTCACGGTTGTATAAGTGATCCATAGACCTGAGACACGTAGGACACTTCGTGGATGGACGACTATGTTTTGACTAAGACTTGCGAGTATCTAATCATGGGATTCAAACAAGTTTTAGCTTAGATATAGAAAAAAATTCTATGGAGATGATCGTGTGGTCAAGGTAGTGCATCCAAAACTCTCTTTTAAAACCTCTCTTGTAACAACAACAAGTGAAGGGAATCTTCATTTTCTCCTAGTGGATCGCAAAAAATCAAGGGTAAGACTATATTCATTTACGGACATGTTGCCAATATACACATCAAAATCTGAGGGCATGTGATTCCATCTTGGCCTCATAATTATATTTATAGAATTTTCTGTATCTGAGCTAGGACTATTTAGAGTACCATGATTAGATACTTGCAAGTCAAAACACAACCGTCAATCAATTAGATGTACTTGGTGTCATTGGTCTAATGACCACTTACACAACCATAACATGAATCAACTTGAATGACACTAAGTATAATACCACTTAATGATTCATACAAATCAATTCAATGAACTCTTTCTCCAAAGAATACCCCCTGTCTAGCCTTAATGTCTCCACACAAATAGCTGTGGGATCAACCACACTCATCATACGAGTAAGCCTAAAATAAGAATATACTGGTTGTGATCATATCCATATATTTTTATGTCCACCAAGAGTATCCTTGGACTAAGAATATTTACAATACATGTTTAAAGACCGATATCACAGTATTTGATCTTATCATGGTTTCATTTAGTCGTGGCATATATCCATGGACTTCAATTATAACATCACACATGCATTATAATGAATGTATATTGTACTAATGAATATTGAACGTCACATGGAACGTTCACTGCTCAGGCCGTGACCACTGTACATGGATAAAATTTGAAAAAAATGCTCCACAGCTTCGGTTATATTTATTGATTACATAGGAGTCTATTAAAACACTATTAACTTCAAGCAGATCCATTTCAAAGAAGTTAGGTTAGAGATCATATTTTTTAAAGAAGAAGGGTGGATATGTAAAATTACAGAGTATCCTTCACTGATAAAACCCTATGCTCTGATTCCTGGTCTAGTACACAGTTTAGCGCCTCAGCCAGTGTCCGCAGCTTGCAACCGCAGCCATGGCTACTTCGATCGCTCGAGCTGGTTTGCCCTTCGGAGGGCGATTGCATGGATCATATAGTTCTCAGAATTCGGCTGGTTTTCTTCCATTGCCTGCAAGATCAAGGGAGCGTTTGAATTTCGGGTTCGTCCGTCGGGGAAAGTCAGATGCGGGAAAACGAAGATTTTCAGTGTCCGCAAGCAGTACGGAGAAGGAGAGCGACGCGATTGTTGGCCCGGCAGATGTTGCTGCTCCATCTGGATCCAGAAATAAGTAAGGACTTGATTGCTATTAAATATTATGATGCGAACTGCGTTTCTCGGTTATTGACTCGTTTCCAGTTTTGAATTGCAATACGTTAATCGCTATTTTTTTGTCTTCCGATGGCAAATTTTGTATGATCGCCTTGAATTATCTCCGCGTTTTATTTCATTATTCGTTGATATCTGCAGGATGAAGCGCCACACTATATCTGTGTTTGTGGGAGATGAAAGCGGCATGATCAATAGAATTGCCGGTGTTTTTGCAAGAAGAGGATACAACATAGAGTCGCTTGCTGTTGGTTTGAACAAAGATAAAGCACTTTTCACCATCGTTGTTTCGGGAACTGAGAAAGTACTTCAGCAGGTGGTAGATCAGTTGAATAAGCTCGTCAACGTGTGGAAGGTTAGGATCTACGATTTTTGGGGGTCTCTTTGTTATCACGTATGTCATTTAAGTTAATGATTTAACTGTTTTAAACATTGAATCAAACTATGTCTCACAATCTTGAAGCAGAAATATTAAGCTTTTCGAGTGAGTTAAAATTTTAAAATCTTGGCGGAAACCACGTCTCTCATAATTAGGAGATTCTGTCAACTTTTTTTGTCGCTACCCATGTCCATATAGAAGGTTGTAATCATCTACAACAACAGTCATTTCATCTTATTTAGAAAAACTTTAAAACCTTCTTGTTTTCTGGGCGACAAGGGGATTTCAAGTCTTTATTATTATTATTTTGCATAAAAGTTTTGGGGTCTCAATAATGGCGACGATGTGAAAAAATTTGAAGAGAAACAACAAATAATCAAAGCTAAATGTGGAATTGTTTTCCTAGTTACATCATGCTGAATTTTAGTTCAGTTTATGTATCCAAGTCAAAAGTAGCACTCCTTTAATTAATGTTCTGGATTTGGCTCATTGGAACTAAATGAGTGATCGCATGCTGGAGACCCATTGGCGTTGCTCGTTATGTATCATGAAATTTCGTTTACACTTTTTCTAGGTGGAGAACCTTTCCAATGAGCCACAAGTTGAGAGGGAGCTAATGTTGATAAAGCTCAGTTCAGATTCTAGCAACCGTCAAGAGGTAAAGATCGCCATGTTTGTTGGTTAATTTCTTCGTGCATTGCAGGAGCATGCATTCTTTAGAATGAAGAAGTTTCTTACGTTGTCTTGATTCTTTTGAGTTGCCGATTGAGTTGTCAAGTTATATTGTTTTTATTATTCCATTCCATATCGCATTCCTCGGCCGTCAAGAGTTAGTGGACATTTGCTCACCTTCTCATCACCTCTTCCTTTTTTATCCTCTTGGTCATTTTATCATTCTCATTGCGTCTATCCTAGTTTTAGTTTATTTCATTGTAAGTAGTTTTGATGGATCGCCGATTTGAGAACAAGACTTTCAGGATCTTTTCTCTGGTGATTTTTATGGATTGAATGATACATAGAAATTTTCATTGTCCAGCAAGAACTTTCACTTAGTCGAATAAATCCTTTTGTCTTTGTTTTCAATATCCGTTGTGATTTGTAGGCATGAACTCTCTTGCTGAATTAGATTTTCTTGCAGAAGATATTGAAACAGTTACTGAGTTTGAAGTAGGAAATTAAAGTCTCTTTCCAGAATATTCCTCTCTACGTTTTCACTAAATCACGATTTTGCTACTATGCTTAACCTTGCTGTAGTTTCTAATACATTTTATCTAATCGTATCAGGCTTTCTCCCGAAGAATTCTTATGTGACCTTGTTTCTACCATAATTTTCTCCCTGTCTGCAGGTTATGCATCTAGTTGATGTCTTCCGAGCCAAAGTCATCGATGTTTCTGAAAATACAGTGACTATCGAGGTAATGTCCGCATCACTACGTGTCCTACACATTCTAATTTTTAGCCAATAGCGACTTCATTCAATTTTCCTTTGCATCAAGGATACAGGTTACAGGTGATCCTGGAAAAATAGTCGCAGTCCAGAGAAATTTGAGCAAATTTGGGATAAGAGAAATTGCGAGAACTGGCAAGGTCAATCATTTACATGGAATATTTGTCACACATCTTTCTGGTGTTACTGATGATTAAATTTTTCTCATAGATTGCATTGAGACGCGAACGAATGGGTCAGACTGCTCCTTTTTGGAGATTTTCTGCAGCCTCTTACCCCGACCTTGAAGTCCCAACGATATCAAAGACTGCTGTTAAGTTTGCTGATATACCATTCACAAGCAGCTCGGATTCATCATCAGGGGTAATACCTTCATCAGTACTGATTTTTTTTTTGAAAAGTGATTTAAGGCGATTCATCAGTACTGATTTATCTAGTAAAAAGGTTGAAGCCCATCTCTGCATCGTTATATTTTATGCAAATTTTCTTGTTTTAATCGTTCTTTTGTTTTCATCATTGTGAATCGATTTTAATTCCCAGTTCTCTTAGCCTGAGCTAAATTCTATCTACTTGAGAGGTGATTACCTCACTATCTGTTGATATGATTATTACGTTTCTTTATTTTTCTCTCTCCTGTTAGCCCATTAAGGGCCCTATCTCTAGTCAGCCCATTAGGGCTCCCTATAAAACCCTGTAATCTCTTTCATTTCATTATTAAGAAGTATTGTTTTCTTGTTCACATGGTATCAGAGCCCTAACCCTAACCCTAATCTGGGTTTCCTGGGCTTGACCTTGCGCTCTGATCTCTGGCGGTTCTCACGACCGCCTGATCTCGCGCTCCGGTCCATCGCCGTCCGTTGTATCCTGCACCGGGGGTCGCGTGCAGCAGTTCGCCACGCCCAGCAGCCAGCCGCCCGCCGCGAGCAACCGCCTGCCGTGCGCAGCTGCCAGCCGTGCACGGTCGCCCGCCGCGCGCAGCCTCCGGCGCGCGCAGCGACCAGCCGCATCACGGCGCTCGCGGCGCACAGCCGCCAGCGTGAGCAGCCGCCCGCCGTGCGCAGCTGCCAGCGCGCCGCGGTCGCCGCGCTGAAGCCTCCCGCGCGGCAGCCAGCGCGACAGCCGCATGCCGGTCCGCATCGACCTGCCTCGGTCCGTGCGCGAGCGCATCCGCCCGCGCCGTGTATCTGCCTCAGTCGAGCCATCAGCTCTTGCAGATCCCACCGCTCGGTGCAGTTGTTTCTTGTGGCTGGTTCAGCATCTTCTGACTGTGATCTACTCTGATTGAGCCACCGGATTCTACAATGACGAATCCGGTTGCTGCTGATTTGCCAGAAGCCCAGACCTCTATTGTTACGCCAGACTCGATGCCGGTATCTACGCCACATGCAGCTGCAGTGCCTCTTGAGCCCGGGAATTGGTCGTCCTCTCCTGGGCCATTCTCTCTGCCTAGGATGCCTCCGGATGGTATGTTTACTGGATTTAATCTTCTGCAATGGCGCCAGTACGTCCAGATCACTTTAAAGGGGCGTCTCATGCGCCATCTTCTAGAAGACGGACCTCCCCGGACCGATCCCAAGTATTATGACTGGCTGGACGTTGAGGGGGTAGTTCATCGCTGGCTCTTGGACAGTATTTCACCCAGTGTTAAAGGTGAATTCCTGTCTCTAGAGTCGGCTCGGGCGGTCTGGGAAGCGGCACTCAAGAGCCACTCCAAGAAGCACAACATTGCGACTCTGTACGAATTGGTGCATCGGGCCGCCAACCTGCGTCAAGGAGACCGGTCTATCATGGAGTACAATACGGAGCTCATTTCGTTGTGGAATGAGATTGACCACTACATGCCGCCCGACCCTCATTCGGTGTACCGCAAATATACTCTTCAACTTCGGGTTTTCCAGTTTCTTATGGGACTGAACCCGGAATATGAAGCGGTACGGGCTCAGCTTATACATCGGGAGACTGGTCCTACCTTCAAGGATGCGCTCCGCAGTGTGAGGGTTGAAGAATCTCGCTTTCAGCAGGCCCAGAACTCGGCTTCGGCACTTGTAGCTCAGTCCTCTTCGTCTGCGCGCCCATCGACGACTACATCACCCAGTTCTTTGCCGCGTGGTCAGACTGCTCGGACGGAGGATTCTCCGAAGGGTGATCCTTCGCTGTTTTGCAATTACTGCAAGAAGCGAGGTCACTCTAAGGAGACGTGCTATAAGCTTCAACGGAAACGCATGCAGCAGAGTAACCTTGCTACTGTCGCACCTGCTGCCGGTCCCGTGCCTACTCCGGGTCAAGTACCTATGCCATATGGTCTTCTCCCGCCCTCGCCCGCCAGCTTTACTCCGGAAGAAATGGAACGTCTACGCCAATTGCTGGATCCTCCAGTCGTGGGATCATGCTCCTTGGCCCACGCAGGTATGTCCACCGGTCTTCCTACACCTCCATCCCCTTCTGGCCATTCTCCTTTCTCTTCTACTTGGCTCCTTGATTCCGGTGCCACCGCCCACATGACTCCTAATCCAAGAGCCTTTGTGACTTATGAACCCGTCCCTGGATCCTCCAAAGTCAAAACAGCCTTCGGCGATCTTCTCACCGTCCCTGGCTATTTCCTCTTCTATGCATCTACCTAAAGTTCTTCATGTTCCACGTCTTACTCATCATCTTCTCTCCTTATCTAGCCTTGTTCGCGACTTGAACCAAGACCTTACATTCTCTCCTACTTCATGTTTTTATCGTGATAAGGTGTCGGGGAGGACGATTTCCATTGCTGAGGAGCATGAGGGGCTCTATCTTGTTCGACCTCGTTCGACTTCTTTTGCTGTTGCTGCTGCGGCAGTTTCCCTTTCGACTTCCCACGAGCGTTTGTGGCTTCTTCACCGACGTCTCGGCCATCCTTCTTTTGCTACTCTTTATCGTCTTTTCCCCAAACTTTTTCAAGGCCATTCTGTGGACCGTTTTGTTTGTAATGCTTGTCGAATTGCGAAACATCATCGCACTACGTATTCTATCTCTTCTTCTCATTCTTTGACCCCATTCTCCCTTATTCACACCGATGTGTGGGGACCATCCCCTATTCTCCGCACTTCCGGCTCTCGATGGCTATGCATCTTCATTGACGATGCAACTCGTTTCACGTGGGCATATTTCTTAAAGAACAAATCGGAGATATCACGTGTCATTCCTCAATTCTACTCACTTGTCCAGACTCAATTTTCTACATCGATTCGTCGCTTCCGCTCCGACAATGCTAAAGACTACGTTAACACTTCGTTAAGCACTTTCTTTCGAGACAAAGGCATTATCCATGAAACCTCTTGCCCTTATACACCCCAGCAAAATGGCGTTGCGAAGAAAATTCCGCCACATCTTTGACATGACTCGAGCCTTCTCTTCCATATGCATGTGCCCAAGTATTTTTGGGGGGAAGCCGTCTCCACCGCCATCCATCTCCTCAACCACCTTCCGTCTCGAGTGCTTGACTATTCCACTCCTATTGACCGTCTTCAGCATGTCTTTCCCACTCTCTCTCTCGAACTAATCTCACTCGTGTATTTGGATGTGTCTGCTATGCCTAACCATCAACTTGGTTGTGATAAACTGGATCCTCGTGCTATCAAATGTGTGTTTGTTGGTTATTCTTCCACCCAAAAAGGGTATTTATGCTATCATCCACCCTCTTGTCGGTTTGTCGTCACCAAAGATGCCACGTTTGATGAATTTCTTCCCTACTATTCCTCCTCTTCTCCAGAACCACCATCGTCCACATCTCCATCCGATCCACTTGAATTCCTAATTCTTCCTCCACCATCTCCTCCGTCATCCGTCTCTAGTCCCTCTTCGCCGGCCCCGACAAAAGTGTCTCCTCCTGTTGCTCCTCCAGAGATTGTGCCTCCCGACCCGTCTCCGGCCGCCGTCTCAGTCCCTCCTGTGGAGACTCCTCCTGTCCCTACTGCTGAATTCCCCTCTTCTGCCGAAACTTCTTCGATTCCACCACTTCCTATTAGTCGCTGCCCGCCTGAAAAACGCTACGGTATTACTCTTACTCGTCGAAAACCTCGGGTTGCTTCTTCTTCTCCAGCTGTCCCGCCTCCCTCTTCCTCCACCCCTCCAGAAACCTCCTCATTAGCCGTGCTGCCCTCGTCTCGTTCTTGTCCTCTCTATCCATTAGAGGCATCCATCTCATCTCACCGTCTCTCACCATCCTATCATGCCCTTCTCACCTCACTTGATGCCACTTCCCTTCCAAAGACGGTGGACATTGCCCTTTCGTTTCCGCATTGGCGTCAGGCTATGGCGGAGGAGCTTCATGCTCTTGCTCAAAATGAGACGTGGGATCTGGTTCCTCTACCGACCGGGAAGCATCTAGTGGGTAGCCGTTGGGTGTATGCTGTGAAGCATAATTCCGACGGTTCTATTGAGAGGCACAAAGCCCGGGTTGTGGCGCAAGGGTTTACTCAGAAGCATGGCATTGATTATCAGGAGACATTTGCCCCCGTCGCCAAGCTGAATACGGTGCGGATCTTATTGGCCCTTGCTGCGGATCGTGGCTGGATTTTGCAGCAATATGATGTGAAGAACGCTTTTCTGCATGGTGATTTGACTGAGGAGATCTACATGGCACTACCTCCTGGCTACACTTCCTTAGTGCCGTTGTCTCCAAAGTCTGTTGTCTGTCGCCTGAAGAAAGCACTATATGGCTTGAAGCAATCTCCTCGAGCGTGGTTTGGTCGTTTCACGATGGCCATGAAGCGCCGTGGATACCGTCAGTGTAATGGAGATCACACCCTCTTCTACCGCCATTCCACGTCAGGGGGAGTCGCTATTCTTCTTGTGTACGTGGATTACATCATTCTTACGGGTGATGATACGGCGACCATTACGGAGCTGGCTATGTATCTTTCGTCAGAATTTGCTATTCGCCATCTTGGCCCGTTGAGGTACTTTCTTGGTATAGAGGTGGCATATTCTTCGAGCGGGATCTTTATTTGTCAGAGAAAGTATACGGTGGACCTTCTCTGTGAGCTTGGAAAGGAGGACTACAAGCCTGCTTCGACACCGATTGATGCGAACCATCGACTTGGTGCCGATGCGGATGAGGAGCTTGCTGAGCCTGGACCATATAGAAGACTTGTGGGCAAACTGATTTATCTCACCCACACTCGTCCGAACATTGCATATTCAGTGGGTGTTCTGAGTCAGTTTATGCAGACTCCTCGCAGGAGCCATTTTCATGCTGCTTATCGTCTCCTCCGTTTCCTGAAGGGCACCATTGGCCGTGGACTATTGTTTCGTCGCCATACCGGCCTGCGTCTCGAAGTCTACACCGACGCAGATTATGCTGGCTCTGTGGTTGATCGTCGGTCCACATCTGGATATTGCACCTTCTTGGGCGGCAATCTGATTACTTGGAGGAGCAAGAAGCAGAAAGTGGTCTCCCGATCAAGTGCTGAAGCGGAGTTCCGTGCCCTTGCGCATGGTCTGTGTGAAGCACTTTGGATTACCCAGCTTCTTCGTGAGCTACGGTGTCCAGTTATCTCCCCTGTCCAGTTGTTCTGCGACAACAAATCGGCGATTAGCATTGCTCATGACCCCGTTCAGCATGATCGTACAAAGCACATTGAGATCGATCGCCATTTCATCAAAGAGAAGCTTGAATCGGGAGATTTTTGCACGCCATATGTTCCGTCCGCTGAACAACTTGCAGATATCTTCACCAAAGGGCTTCATGCCCCTAGGTTTGAGGAGCTCTGTTCCAAGCTGGGTGTGGAAAACATCCACACTCCAGCTTGAGGGGGAGTGTTGATATGATTATTACGTTTCTTTATTTTTCTCTCTCCTGTTAGCCCATTAAGGGCCCTATCTCTAGTCAGCCCATTAGGGCTCCCTATAAAACCCTGTAATCTCTTTCATTTCATACTATCCATAACCGATTGAAACTGCTCCCGTTATGATAATAATAATAATCGTTATAAGTTCTTTTTTAGTCTGATACATTTTCTATAGAAACCGATTTATATATTTATATTAGATATTTTTTCCTTTTAGGTTATTTCCATATCTTCCTTCAGTCATTTTTTACTCTCTTTACCGTACTGTAGACTTTTCTCCCCTATCTTCTCTATATATTATGTCAATTCTTTATTTTTTATTAGGACACGGTTTATTTTGTGTGTAAAGTTGGCCTTTTTCCTGTTTTATTGAAGGAAATATTTTTTCTGCCCTAAACCCTCTCATGTAAAGAAAATTTTCTTCAAAAAAAATGTAAAGAAAACTTTCAGCTTTTTACTTACATTAACACAGATTCTTTCCAAATTCCAAGGCAACGTTATCAAATGGATTATTTTACTTATTTAGTTGATTAGAACTATCGGTAGACTAGCCAAGTAACCCGTCTTGTTTTTATGGGAGTTAGAAACGTTGGTATATAAGGGCCCAAGGGTCGTTTGTCTTGGTATATTTTTGTAATGAAACATTTGCATGAATGAAAGCAGAATTCCGGAACTTTTCTTTGCATATACTTGGTTGTTTAATGAATTATATGTTCTGATCTGTAATATTTTGTAATCATGAAAATTGAAAGTTGTTAGACGATCATTCAAATTATTTAATCTTCAACGTGCTTCGTAGGACCTTCTTGCTTTTTATTGTGGAAAACACGAGTCAACTCTAAAATTTAGAGAAAATGCGACTGGTAATTTGCTGCCAGTTTTTTTCTTCATTGAGTGTTGGTCCGTTTGTTGTTCATAATCAAACATGTTTCCACTTTAGCATGTTTATCTTAACATTCCTACATGCAGTTCATGGTCTGAGACTGGCTCAATATGATTTCCACTTTATTGCAACATTAATCTTACGCTTGATTTATAATATTTTTGCTCGTGCTCTCAAACTTATTCAAATTTTCTTGGTTTTATATGATGAAGGGGGATGTTTATCCGGTGGAACCTTATGTGGGATTTATGACAAATCAAGTTCTCGATGCTCACTGGGGCGTTCTTCGCGATGAAGATGTTAGTGATTTCCGTTTGATATTTTTATTTATTTATTTTCTTGTGGTTTTGCAGACCCAAACTGTCACTCTCTTGACTTTGAGGTGCTGGCAATTAGTGTTTGCCCGTCCGATATCTGTGCATTGTCTGATATTTGAATGAAATCAAGACAATTTCAGATGTTGGTAGTGGTTATCGTACAGATCTTGAATATCGCCCGATAACAGATAGCATGATGGACTCCGAATGGGTAAGGACGGTGAGAGATGGTGGTACCCAAAATTGAAAACTGATATCCATACCGGGTATCGCTTTCTGATATCCAGATATTGGCTTTTTTTGGTAAGGAGGCTGTGCTCTATATGGAAGAAAATTAAAAGACAAACTGGTATAAATCAATTGGTTCGTACACTGCATAGAAATGTCTATGTTTTGAAAAAACACGTTAACTCTTACGCTGACCACATGACTCTGAGTCAATACCATCATTCATGACTGCTATTGGGGTTTGAGGCAGGCAAGCCAATATCTATCTTCAATATTTCAACCTGCCCACTTGGATGGATATTAATTAAATAGCTTACTAAGATAAATATCAGATAGCTTTATTATGCATTTATATGTTTCATATAGCTCAATTTATTTATTTTTTTGAATACAATATAACTCAATTTATGTTGGATATTGAAAAAACTGATATCCGACACCAATGTCTGGTATCGTTATCCAAACCCTGAGACAAGGATGTATGTTGATATTGGGACTAATCCCTGAAACAAAGATGGATGCTGATGTCGGGAGGGATAGCGGTATGGGATACTGCTACTGTGGCAACTGATATCCGATATCGTCGTCCGATATCTGGATATCAGGAAATAAGGATATCAGATTTCCAATATCCAATTTTTAATATGGCATCCATCTTGATATGGTCATCTGATATTGAGATTGTGACGGGCGAACACTACTGGCAGTAAAGTGAGGTATGGTGTTACATTCCCCTTTATGTTAACGAGTGGAGTAGTGGTCTTTAACTGTTGTACAGCTTTTTGTGTTCGTAGTGACTAATTTAATCCTATCATGGATTCAGTTTCTGATTGGTTGTTATTCCCTTTTGGGTTGCTCGTCAGCTTATCTTTTATTTTTCTCTCCTTCAGTCGAGCGGCCTTTGTTCTCACACTTTGTCGATCCTTGTAAATAACACTCCTGGAGTGCTTAACATAGTAACGGGTGTCTTTGCGAGGAGAGGATACAACATCCAGGTTCCAGGCTTTGTTTCTGAGAAAAATGAGTTAAAATTTTGTTCGGACAATCCACATTTGTACTCATGCGTGCTGATGTCCCTCCATTTAGAGCCTGGCTGTGGGCCCCGCCGAGACGCAAGGGATCTCACGCATCACCACTGTGGTCCTTGGAACAGTAGAGTCCATTGGGAAGTTGGTCCAGCAGCTCAACAAACTTATTGATGTGCATGAGGTAATCTCTGAACCGTCTATGATTATCACGAAAAATGATTAATAACCTCTGATGGTAGTAAAATTCCTTCACGTCTAGGTTAAGGATATTACTTTTGTGCCCTTTGCCGAAAGAGAGCTGATGTTGATCAAGGTTGCCGTCAATGCATCTGCCAGACGAGATGTTCTAGACGTGACAACTGTATTCCGAGCAAAGGCTGTCGACGTGTCTGATCACACGATCACTCTCCAGGTGATGGCAATTTCAACCCTCTAATTCCCACTTATCCAACTCTCCACTTTGTTTGACTTTGTGAATTGATTCACGTTCTCACTATCTTCAGGTTACTGGTGACTTGGACAAGATGGTTGCCTTGCAAAGGCTCCTGGAGCCCTATGGCATTTGCGAGGTGCTCTTCATTATAAAAACCTACCTAAACTTTGATCAATCTTATGTTATGCTGTTGATGATGTGTTGTCTTGAGTGCAGGTGGCGAGAACGGGGCGGGTTGCTCTGGTTAGAGAATCAGGGGTGGACACCAAATACCTTCGAGGACACACTCTACCACTTTAATGGGATAGGCCGTGCCTTCAACGGTAAGCAAACCATCTACTTTCTTGCATGTCTATCTTAATTAAAAACTTGTAGCTCTATGCCTTGCGTCGTGGTTTTGCTAGCTGTCTGAATTGTATCTTTGATCTTTTATTCTCTCCATCTTGGACTCTACAAGAGGATTAAAATAGTTATGACTTATGAGTGATAGAGAAATACAAGGTCATATCCTGTAAATGGGGGCGTTCCTTTGCACTCCTACTCTTCAATAATTTTGCTATCATGCAATTTTATTCCTCCAATCATGATGACCATGCCACCAAAAGTGGATTTAAGCTTCTGGTTATGATTAATCATACGGAAGTTGTGAGTAGGGAATGGCACGTCAGGGGCGTGACGGGTTGTGACGAACGGTGGCGTGACGAAATGTTCGTCACGTCACTGTCACGTCACTCGTCCGAGGATTTTCAAAAAATCCGTCACCCTCACGTCACTCGTCCTCCCGTTCTCGTTTCCTCACGTCACCGTCACGGTGATGGCGTCACCGTCACTAGTGACAGGAAATTCCCCTAATAGAGATAGAGAGAGAGGGACAGAGAGAGAGAGAGAGGGAGGGAGGGAGGGAGGGAGGGGGAGGGAGGGAGGGAGGGATCCGTCACGTCACCTTCACAGGCGATCCGTCATGTCACCTTCACAGGCGATCCGTCATCGTCACCGTCACGGGCCCTTTGATTCGTCACTGTCACCGTCACGTCATCCATCACGTGACCGTTACGGTGATGCATGACCTGACGGATGACGATTGCCGATCCCTAGTTGTGAGTCACATTAAGAATCATTTGGTGCATCACTCAGTGATGCCACAAGGTCACGACAGTCTCCAATGAAGATGAATTCATCAGGTATATACGACGATTCATCGACAACCTTTTATTTTTCCCCTTGCTTGTATTCGATGCTCAAGTCAGATCCAAACATTTTTTCATTAGGCTACACAAATGTTAATTAGTGGTGTACCTTTTGATTATGGAGCACAAATGGAAACTAGACACATGTTTGAAGACTAATGATCTGCGTATTATGATTTTGTCATAGTTTATTTAGTTATAGCATCTGATGAGCATTATATGAAAATATTATCTCAACCAATATTGAAAAAGATGTGGAATGTGAGATTGGCTCATCGGCCACATCTATGCATCAAGTGCCTCCCATGAAATAGTTTAGGGATCAACCATTATCAGCATAGTGACATCATCTGAATATATTTTAATGTCCTCCTCAAATATCATATGAATGAGAATGTTTAGTATAGTGTTAAAAGATAAATACTCTCTGAGACATGACCTTATTATATCTCATTTATCGTTACACAGTCCTTAGAATTCATTATGAACATTTCACATGGATCATAATGAATCTCATTTCATTTATGAATATTAGACAAACAAGAAATGTGTAACTATATCTTAGGCCATTGATAATTCTATTTGGGATGTCACAGCCATGATATAAAATGATGAGTAGAAACATGAATGAAAATACCAAGCAGCACCCTACCTTTAAATATGTTTGGAGACAGTAACACTGCATTTGCCACTTCTTGAGGTCTCACCATTAGAGGAAAATTTGTGGCATTAACACAATGGCTTGCGTCAAATAAAAAAATGATAAGTTTTTCGATGAGAAAAAGCAACTACTTACAGATTGGGCAGAAAACAAGAAGGCTTGTGGTGCTTTGTTATTGAGCTGCATATGTTGATGAAAATATCAAAATATTTGGTAGAATGAAGAGTCTAACACTCCTTGTGGCCAGCCCACTAACTACATGTACGGATCAGGGATTTGATCTGATCATTTGAATGTTCGATCAGATCGGGCATTCGAATTATCGAATCCGAACCTTGATCAGACCCAAGTTAGATTCGATTTGAACACGATCTTCGCATCAGGTTTGGATCTTACTTTTCGATCTGGCCCAATGTTCGGATCAAACAACGAGATCCTTTGGATCCTGACATTATACGCCAGAAACATGTCAATTTCTAAGTGCAGATTAGCTCCCCCTCATCTTTGTTCCCTCTCATCACATATCCAAGCCACCAACTCACTATTCCACAAATCGACGAGGCAAGTTTATAAAGATTTATGCTCAATCGACCTAGTGGATTATCAGATATCAAGATCAGAAGATGGATAAATCCAGCCTGTCTATTTTTCTCTCTATTTGTCAGCGGTATTGTCCTTTTCTCATTTTTTTTCCCGTTGAGGGTGATACATTCTAAAAAAATCCACTTTTAATGACTGGTGTGATTGCCTTGTCTTCCTTGATCAACTACTATGAGAGTGCCACATGTCCCACATAGAAGAGAAGACGAAGAAAAGTTTTTTAGTAATTAGTTATTGTATGATGTTGCAACTTCTGGTGTCGGGCTACATTAACTCCATTTCTCTTTTCTACTTATAAAAATAAATAAAATAAGCAATGACACATGCCACTCATGTCCAAAAAGACAATTCGCGCCCAATGGTCGGTAACATGACGATGCCTTTCCATGTGTCACATCAAAGTCATTCTAGCTTTCAACCAATTGGGCCATTACATTTGCGTGACATATGTACCGCCATAAATTTTTACTCTTAAAGATTTAAATAATTGTAATTTTGTTTTCTTTTCTCGATCTTCACATCACATTTATGAATAAAAATAAATGTGATAAGGTAATATTATGGCATTGTAAATTTGGATACCATAATGCCCCATCATTGAATATGCCTCTTTTATTTCCATTGGTCCATGTCACTCTTACGTTTAAAAATAAAAGAGGCATATTCAATGATAGGGCATTATGGTGTCCAGATTTACAATTCCATAATATTACCTTATCACAATGATTAGCTACACTGATCATTGCTGAAACTCTCGATTGGTTGTGATTTGATCAAATGGAATGACGGCAGATGGGGGGTGTAACTTGAAGACCTTAAATATATTAGTTATTCCCTTATAAAATAAATATTAAGCCAAACAATTGATAAAAATATAAATTATAACATAGAAGCTTAATATTTTCATGAATAGAGTGTCAAAAAAATTCATAAATTTTTTATTCTGAATCAGAAAGTAATTTTATTGAGAATATGATGGAGTAAAAATCCTTAGAAATATCCTTCAATCCACTAAAATCAGAATTTCACTCTAAAAATAGTTTGAATCATTTTAACCTTGATAACACACAAATAATTATTTTAATGCTTAAAAATATGTATATTACTTAGAAATAATCCAATAATTTGCATGTTATCAAAATTAGGTGCGAAGACTCATAACATCATTTTATAGTTTGGGTTTTAGCCTTTTCAAGAATGTGAGGACCAATCCTCATGGTTCAGTAAAGCTACACCTCTTTTATTTAGTTGTAGTTGACTTATTTCTATTTTTGCTGGACCTCACTCTTATACATGGTTACTCTCTTTGGAGTAGTGGCTACCTGGTTCTTAATTTCTCTCACTAACTTTCCTCCTAGTTATAATTCAAATATATCTTCTCATAGTTAGCCTAGATAATAAAAAATGTGTTTGTAATTAAATGTGGGTGACGATGATTTATAAGCCTAAAAATGGAGTGATTCAATGCAACTTCAATCGTGCCCTTAAATTTAAGTTTATGAAATAAAATTTATAAATTCCCTTTTTCAAAATATAGAAAGTATAGAATGAGAAAGAGGTTGATCTACATGGAGGCAACTATCCTCAAAATCTGAGTTTATTTTATGGTTTTAGGAAATAGAAATTGGACGAAAAAATGAGATACCCAATAAATAGATAGAGGATGCAAAAGGAGATAAGGGGATTGATCGATCTGAACATTCTCCTGAAGATTCAGATCATGTCAATGATTAATGAGAATGATTGTGGCGTTTAGGGCTTGATCCTCATGAAAGGGTCAATACCTAAGTGAAGACATGGAGGGTAATAAATTCTACCCCTTCTGGATCTTGATTCTCTCTGGGGGGAAGCAGGATCCTGAAGGGAAACTATGTATAGAAGTGCTGAATAGGATGTAGGTAACAATATTTCAATTTTAATGTGATCCTACCAATGGTAGATGACCAATATAATTTTTTATGATTTAAGATTGCACTGTTGATCTAAGGTGATGCTATCCCTTCACTAAGTCCTCCTAGAGGATGAATATTTTGCCCATGGTCGGTGTTTTGGCAACAAAAAAAAGAAGATGGAGAGGGGAAGAAGAAACCCAGCAGATTATCTCAAAAATTGCAGAAAATTTGACTTCAAAAGCTTGACGTGGCCTTCTTGGCCAACTAGGTTTGGGGAAAGTTCAAAGTGATCCTTCCAGGTGGATGGAAAGAGCAGGAAAAGACAAAAATATCCTGAAAGAGTCAGGTCAATCCGATTTTTGGATGTTAAGATACGGTGTCAGAAATTGTGTTTCATGGCCATCTGCTTTCTTCATTTTCTCTCTCCTCCAGCTGTCAACAGCTCATCTTTCCTTGCACATTAAGAAAGGAATCTCTGCAAATCTGGTGTGGGAAAATTTGAGAAAATGTGGAAAAAATTCCAAAAAAATTAGGAAACACCTTTAGTAATTCTAAATAAGTGGTATTTTCCTGGTAAAGTTAATTTCATCATGAATCTAAACTTAAAAAATAGTCAAAATATAGAAAAATCATAAATTCACAGTAGAGAAAATTTCAATCACTTTAAAGGATGATAACATGAAAATATGGAAACGATAATGCACATTGTGATGATGAGGAACCAATTAGGATGTCTTAACATAAAAAAAAACCCTATTAGTTTTGAATGGATCAAGAGGAAAAATTATGTTCCTTTGGGATTAAGAGGAATCCCTACCTTCTACCTTAGAATATAATTTAATTCATGACGGAATGGACCGTCAAGTAGTAAGATCATCTCAATGAGAAAGTTGTGTGCTGGGGGGTCTTTATAGATTACTCACAATTCCACATTTTCTGTCATAGTAATTCAATCATTTGATCTCCATGGTCCCTATACACCTTATTAGGTACCCTAGCCACTTTATCAAAAAACATGTTTGTGAGATATAAGTATGATCATGATCATAAATCCTAAGCCCCCTAGAAATACATTTAAGATCAATGATGAAAAGGGTTTCTTAAAGTAGGGTTATGATTTATGGATAAAATTTAATAGAATATATACATCCCTACGTCGATTGAAACATTAATATTCATATATGCCCCTAATTTAAACATGCAATATCCTCTATGCATGTGTAAGTTGTGTCTCTTAATTTCAACTTAGTATTTGTCTATTCACTTTGAACTCATTCCTTGCCGTAGAATATGAAACTAAAATATTTCTGCTCTCAAATATATCAATAATAGTTAATGGTCCATCCTACCTGGAATTTAACTTTCTTGGGAGAAGTGTTAACATATAATTATAAAGTGACACATTTGATGTTTCTGAAAGCGCTCAAGTTTCATGGTGCTGTCATGAAAATTCTATATTTTTTATTTACAGATTCTGAAGTTCTCATTTTCTTTATCCTTAACTCATAGAAATGGTGCATCTCCAATATATGTTTTATTTTCAGCTGCATATAATAATGAGTTAAGTTTCTTGATAATCCATGAAGCTTTATGTTCAATTTACACTAGAAGGTGAAAATATTTATCAAAGACCAAAATATAAGGAGACATCCTTAAGGGTGTCTTGTAGGGTGATCTATATGTCCATATAGCATTATAAAGCCTGCTTGACAAATCCTTATCAGCAAGCCAAATTATAATTTTAATAATTTTGTACGTCTCTATTTGAATTCCCAACTTTCCTGTTAGCTTGTGGGTGATATGGGGTATTTATCCTATGCTGAATCCCATATCATTTAATCATGGTCCTGAAATAAAAACTACTTAAACCCTCCATCACTAATAATTTCTCACGGGCATCCAAATCTGCGAAAATCATGTTGTTGATAGAATTTAAGAACTGCATGATGATCATTTTATCTAGGGAAAATAGTTTGAATCCTCCTGGACAAGTAATCTACACTCACGAGAATGTATTCATGTTCATCTGAGTTGGGAAATGCTCCTACAAAGTGGATTATTCATAAGTCATAATCTCTTCTTCAATAATTGCCTGAACTTGCACTTTATCTTTCTTCTTCATGTTCTTACCTCCCTGGGATTTCAAAAAGCATGAGAATAACCTTTCATTATTTATAAAAAAACACATGGCCAGAATAACTCATCATTAAAAAATTTAAAGAAATTCATGTTTGGGCATAGTGTCCTTCACATAAAGAGAAATGGTAGACAAATAAGATGCTCAACTTTTTCTCCTTAGGCATGCATTTTCCAAATACATGGTCAAAACTTAATTTACAAACTTTAGGTTTATCAATAATAAAATAAATTCATAAATTTATAAAAACCTTTCTGGTGAATAACATTCCATCATTCGGTAATATCCCTGTTAAAAGGAAATTAACAAGGTTTGAACACCACTGAAGTTTTTAATTTGAATTTCAAAAATGAATTCATCATGAAAACATCATGATTGAGAGTAAGTAGTTTTGTTGGTAATTTATAAAGTGATCTTTTCTGAGTTATCTACTCCACTCTTATCATTGAATTCATCATGAAAACTACCATTTAAAAGTAAGATCCACCATATTAGTCTAGGTTTGGCTTATTTTTTATTTATTAAAATTTAATGTAGAATGGTCTAAAAACTATTATTATACCTCAAAATAGCGAACTTAATTTTCTATGGTAAAAAAATAACTGTAAATAATTATTTTTTGAGTTGTGGAATAGTTTACATGAGCTCCTCCAATTTTTCTCTCATAATATATGGCTAGTAACTTCTAACCAATTCTTGATGGAAGTGTGTGGTCGCCAAGCCAACCACACATTCGACATAATTTTTAGTTTTATTTATTACAATGTATCATTATACTACAGATGTGAATATGATTCAACTAAGTGAATAATGATGAGATAATATTATGTGGATTAGTAAGTCTAAATATTCATATTTGAAAGATACTTAAGAAAGTCATCAAATGATCTGGATAAAATATCACCTACTTATTTCAGATGATGAGTGCGGTTGTTCTCATAGTCATTAGTCCATATGCGTTAGTGATAGATGGTGGGTGCTCTTTAGCAGAAAGTGTTCATTGAATTGATATGCATGAATCCCTGAATGGCATTATAAAAAAACTACCAATTGGTGAATCCAAATTTATTCATAAAATCCTACATGTTTTCAGGCCATTTTGACAGTATCACAGTTACATTATCCTGAGTTTAAAGTGAATGTATAATTCATGCATTAATTTATCCCCTTCGTTAAAACTACTCCTTCTATTACGCTTTTTACATAATTAGAAGGCCCAATATTTTTTTGTGCAAACTATACTTTAAAATGTGAATTTTAATGGAGGGGAAAAAGAGAGACATGAAGAATTAAATAATGGTTTCAGCTGATGCCACAAGCTGAGCTAGCTTGGTGCTGCAGCACCAATGCCAATGCATAGGCAGTATCGGTGCACAAGGGAGAATCTGATGGAAATATATGTGGTCAACAAGCCAATCACACATTCTATATCTTGTTCCATGTTAATTAACAAAACATACTAATTATAGTGCACGTGTGATGCTTATAATGATGTCCATAAATACATGATCAGACTTCATAAATTATGATGAGATCGTAATACATAGATCTCTAGTTTTTTAGCATGTGTTCTAAATATTCCTATTTCAAGGATACTCCAGAAGGAAATCAAAGTATTTGAATAGAATAACACTATCTAGCCTCACTCATATGATGAGTATGACCGTCCCCGTAGCCATTAGTGTTGAGACACTAAGGATAGATAGTGGTTGCTCTTTAGTTCACTGAATTGATTTGAACGAATCTTTGAATGGTATTATACCAAACTGTCAATCAGGTTGATTCACATTGCGATTTTGTTAGTGAGCCTTAGACTCGAGACATCAAAGATGTCTTGTCGACAGACATGCGTACTTTGACTTTGACCTATGGGCCCTTAATCATGGGATTCTAATAGTCTTAGTTTCGGTGCATCAAGAAGTTCACTAAGATGATTGAAAGATTAAGATGGGATCGTCCACCCTCAGTGTAAGAGGAGACAACTCAAGAAAGACGATGCGATGAAGTCTTTGACCAAGGTAGTGAAATATTAGAGAAGAGTTATCCGATGATTTTCAAATGCATCAGTACTAACTCGGATAACAGATTAGGGTTTGACAACTGAGTGTCTAGTGGATGAGGCACTATATGTACATGGTAACCGATGATGAACACGTTCCATGAGAGAGTCGATATACCCTCATTTGTATCTTCTACATCACGAGGTGTAGCTTGGCACCCCACATGTTGGAGACTCAACCTATCGATTGGGTTACTTCATTACAACATTAATTCATATATATTATGATATAGTTAATTAACTTGGAAGGTCTATAAACGTTATTGGGCTGTTTCAGTCATTTACTAGACTGATACATGGGCCTAGAGGGTCACACAAAAATGGTTTCTGGATGTTAAAAAATATACTTTTGGGATTTTATGAAAAATACTCACTTAGTATAAAGAGGGGAAGGCCACGAACAAAATTCACCTAGGCCAGAATCGTTCAGGGGCCTTCCCCTTCTTCTCCATTTATCCCACACCTCCTCTGCACTCCCGATGCAATTGGGATGGCGTAATGATGACAATAGAGGGTGAACAGAGTTTGTAGGGGTGAAGGAGAAGATTTGACATATTGAGGATCACATTGATACATCTAGAGGCTGCACATAAGAGAAACTCAACTCGTCTCACTACGGGATCCAAGAAATCATGGATGTGATCCGTGCACATGTTCTTCGTTTCATGATTTTAATGACGCAGTTTGCTCCCATTTAAGTCTTTGTTGTGGATCATTTTGAACTCTTCATCCAGATATAGGCCACTATATCCCAACAAAGTCAACAAAAGTGCCCCATTGAGCCCCCATATGGGTGCATAACAGAAAGGCCCACATTTGAAGGCCTAGAAGCACGTGTAGGGAAAAGGCTTCTTTAGTTCATGGTAAAATATTTCTCAAAGATTTATAAAGCAATTAGTTTTCTTGAATTTTTCCAAATGGGCCACACCTCTAACAATTTTATTTCAGAGTCACACTAGGATGGGCTGAGACAAAAAGAGAAGAATCGTGGCCCAACGGGCCATGGTTGTAAGGAAATAATAAATAAAATATGATCAGGCTTCAAGTTGACCTAGCCCAAAGGCTGCATCATATTGAGTCAATTTAGGTTTGTTGATATAATTTCAATCGTTTGATCTTCTTAAGAAAGATCGGATGGTGAGTTTTAAAGTGTGTAGTTTTATTGATCTTTTTCTCTTTTACATACTAGTGTGGATCATGTTGACTAGGATAGTGGGGCCACGCAGATGGAAAATTAGAGCATGAGTTTCTGATGGGGCTAATGATGTGACACAAATAGAGATCCATGACTGTGACCTAAACCTAGTTTTTGGACCCTATGAGAAAGGTGGTGTAACACAATAAGCGTTGGGATCGGTCGGCCCATGTTACAACACATGACAGGTGGTAGATGGATGAAATGAATAGTTGATGCAATGTATTGAGAAATTGAAATGAGAAAGTAGTGGCAATTTCTGACAACGAAAGATGCTTGACTAAAGATCGAGTAGTGGACCATCACGGAAAAGACTCCCAATGACCCGGCTGGATCAACTAGACGTCTACAAGGTGGGGGACACGTCATGTCCAAAGGCTTCCACATCCTCTTTTGCTTGGGACCTTAGTCATTATCACAAGAAATCCCTACCTCTCGACAAGAAGGTGGCTAATCCTATAAGTCGTCGATAAAACTGATAGCGAAGCAAGTAGTGGAAGACAGCATTGGAGTAAGTAATAATACTGCTAAAAATGAGGGAAACAGTAGAACCTGGTGGGGTTGTTGACCCAAAGGGGTCTTGGCCACAAGGCGGAGAGGCGATTGCCCCAAACGGAGCTGGGACGATGGCGAGCAGGATACGGGTGTGTTTCTTGCAGGCCGTGCATTCTTGGAGAGGGCGTTTTCTTGAATCTTCTCCAATAAGCTACAAGAAAGCTCCAAGAAACGCCAAGAGAGGAGCATTTTCTTGAATCTGCTACAATAACCTCCAAGAAAACTCCAAGAAGCTCCAAGATGGGGCCTTTTTCTTGAATCTGCTACAAGAAGCTCCAAGAAAGCTGCAAGATAGAGCGTTATCTTGAACCAGCTCCAAAAACTCCAAGAAAGATCCAAAAAAGGGCCTTTTCTTCAATCTGCTCCAAGAAACTCAAAGATAACTCCAAGATGCTCCAAGAAAACTTCAAGAAAGGGCCGTTTCTTGAATCTGCTCCAAGAATATCCATGAAGACTCCAAGAAGCTCTAAGAAAGGTCAAAGCATGGTGTTCTTGGAAGCTCGTCCACCCAAGAAAATGATTCTTTGGGAAACGAGGCAAACAAAGGCTGCTCGGGATGGCAGCACAGCGCGGGCATGCACGGTTGGAAGCGGAGAGCATGCTTCTTGCAGGCCAGCGGTCGAGGCGAGGCAACTTTCTTGAACTGATCCAAGAAGAAGCAACAACAACAACGATAAGGGGAGAAGAAGTCGGCGACAAGCGGTTCTTCCACGGAATCTGGGGACATGTAGACAAAGCTCTCATGATCTCTATCTAGAAAAAGGTAAAAATAAACTCCCAAAGGGAGAAGGCAGGATCCCAATTGAAGAAGATTTTTTCAATTTTCAATTAAACTGCAGGGCTTCCTTGGCCATGCCATCCCTTTGTGTAAGGGGTGAAGAGAGAAGAAGATTTTTTCAATTTTCAATTAAACTCCAGGGCTTCCTTGGGAATTCCGTCCCTTTATGTAAGGGGAGAAGAAGTCGATGACAAGTGGATCTTCCACGGAATCTGGGGACATGTAGACGAAGCTCTCACGATCTCTATCTAGAAAATGGTAAAAATAAACTCCCAAAGGGAGAAGGCAGAAGCCCAATTGAAGAAGATTTTTTCAATTTTCAATTAAACTCCAGGGCTTCCTTGGGCATGCCATCTCTTTATATAGGGGAGGGAGGATGCCCAATTGGGCCGAACAAGGGGAAACTGTCTTGTGATGAGAGATTTCCCCTTAAACTTACATCAAAACAAATAAAATGAAAAATAGCGAACGAGGCCCAAACACAATGGCCCATCCGATCATTCAAAAATCAAAATAAAAAAAAATACAAAAAAATAAAACAGTCATGATCGTTAGAAAAGTTAGGTTTTCACATGGAAATTTTGTACCGTACCTCCGCAAGCGCCTTCATAGCCGCCTCACTTACTCTTTCTTGGACTGGTCTATCTTCAATCCTTCCGGGGATCGGGGTCATGGGCGTCGGCTTGGGCTGCA
This sequence comes from Wolffia australiana, assembly GCF_029677425.1. NCBI lineage: Eukaryota > Viridiplantae > Streptophyta > Magnoliopsida > Alismatales > Araceae > Wolffia > Wolffia australiana. The sequence continues at coordinate 13,382,940 of NC_135841.1, read as the reverse complement.
CAGTGAAGTTGTTGGCATCCCGTGATGCAGCTAGTGAGATGGTCCCCGATCAAAGGGGATCAGAAAGGTAGGGGCAGATACATCCATCACAAACCCATATAAATGACTATGAAGGCTGGACGGTGGCTTTTGGCCAAGGCAACCGCTACAGGAAACCCAACAACCCTAGGAGGAACCCCACGACGTTTCATGCCATCAACAACAGAGAATGGCCCTCCTGAAGCCTTACAAAGGTATCTTCAACACCTTGTTTGACCATCTTCTGATGAGCATCTAGAATGGAGGCAAAGTGACACCTCTCCCACTACTTCAAATGCCCAGGATAGTACCATAGGAGCACTAGACCACTCCCAAGTCTTCCAACATAGAGAATGTTTTGGACGCATGCCAGAATTAGGTAGTGGCGAACGAGCCACCCATTCTCAGCTGCCCATATCAGGGCATTACCGGTTATGTTCTGAATTTGTTGGGTAGACATTTGCATTTTTTCTTAGTTTGGTTCCCAGAGTGTAACTTAATTCACACAAAAATCTGATTTTAATTTTTTTTCCTTGTTCAGAATCTTTGAGACATTTTGATAAGTACATAACAAGCACCAGAAATTTCACCTGAATTTTCTCTTAATTAATATTATTAAAAATTAAAATTAAAAATTAAAATTAAAATATAAACAATATAAAATGTAAATTCTTTTTATATTACTATCCAACATTCATATGTTAATTTATAGATAAATCATCTAACCCCTAGCATTATTTCCCTCTCTACCTAAGTTGCTATATTCCCCAAAATAATTAAGAAAATTCTCTCATCCTCTTTAGATTAAAATCTTATCATATCAAATTATTTCTCTACTTCATTATTATATAATTAAATAGCCTGTTTTCATTTATTAGATCCATTAATTATTATCCCTATTTATTCCCCATCCTTCATCTTATATCTCACTAAAATAAAGTAATACTATTCACCAACTCCCCGCATATTAAGCCTTCTTCCATTATTACACTTATCTCTCCTATTTTATGTATTACCTAACTATAAAATAAAATAAATAACCTTCCTGATTATATCTTCTAGTGAGAACAATATTTTATTATTCTCTCTAGCTTATTATTCTTATATGTTAGTAAAAATTAAAAATAACCTATGTTAATTTATCCCATCATTAAATACAATAAATATATTTTATTTTCCCACTTATTCACCATCTCTTATATCTATCAAATACATAAACTCTAATAATAAGAGTAATATCGTTCCATATACCTATATTCCCTCTCCTTTCTCTAGTTCTCCCTAACACTATCAACTATTATATATTATTGCACATTAGCTTAATTATCTCATCCTTTGGTTGATTCCTTTCATTTACTACTTGCTTTTTACCTTAGCACTTTCATATCATTATCATTAATTCATCCCTTATATTATCTTATTATATGCTTAATCCACTTGTTATTCATCTTTGTCATTTTCTTTTCTCTTACGCAATATCAATTATTAGATCAATCTCTAAAGTCCAGTCCTCGTAGAGATGACCTCGCTCCTACTATACATATTTGAGTGAGAGGATATCATTATAAATTTCATTATATTCTGGAAAATTAAACTTACAGCAACATGAAAAATAACATCCTAATTTTCCTCCATTGATATTCAGGTTGATTCACATCATCATTGTGCAAGGGGTACTTAGACTTGAGACATCAAGGATTCCTTGTAGGTGGACAATTGTTCTTTGACTATGATCTGCAAGCTTGTTTTCTTGGAATTCCATAGCATCTTAGATCAAGTGCATGGACAAGTTTTTGAAGATAATTGAGTGGTTAAGATGTGATCGTCATCCTCATTATCAGAGGAGGTTTCTCAACAAAGATAATGTGATGAAGTCCTTGGTTAAGGTATAGAGCTATCAATGGAACAATTATTTCATGATTTCTGAACTTTTTATTACTAAATCGGAAGTCTGATTAGGGTGTGACAGTTGACCATACCTTAGTCCTGTTAGAAGTGTCAAGTGGATGAAATATTGTACATGCAATATTAACCTATGGCACAAAGTTTGCATGAGTTGGCCAATACACTCATTTGCATCTTCTAGACCACTTGTTGTAGCTTGGCATCCCATGGGCTAAGAAATTGACTTATTAAGTGGGTTAAATCAATTTATCATTAGTTAATCAAATTTATGATATAGTTAATTAATCTGGATGACCAATATAGATTATTGTGCCATTGGAATCATTTAGTTTGATACATCAGCCTAGAGGGTCAAACACAAATGGTTCTCTAAATGCCAAAATATATGCGTAGTATTTAGGGGTTTTTATGAAAAATCATGAATCAGTATAAATATGGGAAGGCCCTGAATAAAATCAACCCAGGTCAGAAATCTTGAACGCCTAAACTTATGCATGTGACTACCTGGCCCCATGTACCAGTCTAGTTAGTTATTCCAATGGCCCAATACATTTTATTTGAAAACCTTATTAATTAAATATATCTATGTATAACTTAGTTCATTAAAGATCAATTTTAACCAATATATACATTGAATTGCCAGGCCATGGGATACCAATCTATACTTCATGAAATATAACCATCGTCGGTTTCCATATAAGACAGACTGTAATGTTAACTATGAAATCCTAATCGTTATTCTACACAGTACTGCTGTGTGTGGAAAATTCATCGGAGAACACCTACTCGCATATCAACTTTCGCATTAAATCGTACCATCATGATTTTTTTTTTCATGTAAGTATAAACATTGATTCACATGAGATCTTGAATAATATAGGGTATTTGTAACCATCAATAACTTATTCAGCATTCTATTGAATACTGATATATGGGAAAATCCTGGAAGAGAACTTTCTCTGATACTTCAATTACCGTGATAAGAAATTTCATTCCATCTTTTTCCTTGAGTTAACTCCTACATAGATGAGAAAGGATCCCATCTGGACCACACAATCACATTCATGAACTTTTTCTTTGATATGAGATATAAAGATTTGAAATATAATCATTAGATATTCATAAGTCATAGTCAAAATACAAATGTCCATCCATAAGGTGTATTTGGTGTGTTAGGACTAAGGACAACTTATCCAATTTTCTATGAATTAACCTGATTGATGTTTGGTATACTATTTAAGGATCTGTACCAATTAATTTAATGAAATATTTTTCCCTAAGTGCACCACCATTTGTCCTTAAATGGTAGTGGAACGCTACATGACCGGCCATACTCATCTTATGAGTGGGTCTATACGATGTTATTATTTTTTGACAATTCAGTCCTTGAGTATCCTTCAAATATAAATGTTTATAATACATGTTTAAAGACTAATGATCATCGTGTGCTGATCTCATCATAATTCACTATGCCATTTCATGTATTAGAGGTCTTCAGAATATACATCACATGATAATAATATTGAATAACATTTTATTTTAATGAACGTAAATGAGACACTGAAGTGTGATTGTCTTGTAGGGCATAATATTCATCAGCAACAATGAATCAATTTACATGAAAAATCTTACTAGAGTCAAAGGATTAATGCAGCTGTACCTTTCCATTATGGCAAACGCATCAAGCACTACTTTGATGACATTCCTTGTGCGGCCCATAGAAAGGTCAAACATGATCGAGACATTTTCTTAAAAGGTGGAGACCTTTTTCACCTAGTGGACAGTAATGTGCAGTATGCTTACATTGTTCTCGGTCTTTTAAGTGTCCATATTAGGAAGACACCCTAATTATGAGCTCGATACAATTGCCATGTTTCTTGATATGTCTCCTTCAAAGATGGAACACACATTTCAAATTTTTTATGGTAAAAAAACCAGCATAAGAAGCTTGAGTGCTCTTCCATGCTTCTTATCATGTCTTTTGTGCATGCTAATTATGCTGTCTCCTCGATTATCTTCCCCAGAACCTGCAATATAGAGGGCAGTTTGATGAAAACGATCGGCACAACTGCAGGTCCTTCGCCAATATTTTATTTAACATAATTTATTGATTTTTTCCCACCATTTGTAGTATTTCCAAATGTAAATACAAAAAATTAGTCATGCTGATCTGTTTATTACCTTGCAGCTCGAACTTCTTCTTCCATTTAGTATCCTCGAGTAAGTATTAAGACCAATCATCTCAATTCATTCATATATATTAGATTATTCTAGTCTCCAAAAATAAACCATCAAGGCATTTATGTTTGTTGTCAAACAACAATGTTTGGTCAGTTTTTTCACTTGACCTCATTCAGGTTATATCCATCATCTCCCAATGTATACCATCGCCTACAGAGGTTTTTGGATTATGTTATCACTCATAAAGAAGTAAAACTTGGATGTTATGTGGCACATGGGTAGTGAAGCGAGAAAATATTAGGCTATCAAGACAAGAAACCAGAGAGGCAGCTGGCCAAGCCAACCAGACATGTAGTTGACATAGTCGCATATCAGACACCTAGTATGGAAGCCATCCAAGAAGCCACCTGGCTACATCACACACATGCACTCCTTTAATGAACTCAAAATTTGTGTAAAATCACAGTTGTTGTTGGCTTTTGAGTTTAATCAATAAATATAAAAACCTTAATCAATGGAAATATGGATAATCAGTAATGATTAATCAATACATCAACATGAAATAGTTATAAGGAATTTTATAACATCGGAACGATCATTAAAAAGATAAGAAGGGATACTGACGAGGTTGACAGATGAGGGAAATCACAAGGTGAGACTATGATAAGTATTATTTTGAAATACTAAATGATTAAATGAAGTTTAGTGAATGGAAGAGAATAAACGAAGAGAGTTAATAAGTGGGAGTGAGAAGGTGGATAAAGAGATGTCGGTAGGTACATGGGACCATTGATATAAATGATATGATAGTTTCACGAAAGTGATATGATGAAGCAAAATGATGATGAGCTTAAAATTTTGATGAAAATATTAGTCTGATGTGATGAGAGGAAGATGAAACTTATAATGATGATGAAGAAGAAACAATGAAAACCAAGAAGACTTACCCTGGGCCCTTACGTTCTGCAAGGACCACAATAATTTTTACATGCTAGCAAGCTCCTCCACTTTATGTTGCTTCTCCTCAATAATTAAAGATATCAGAAATCAGTTGATGGACCCTTAAACTTACTCTCTGACATATCCAAGGGACTAGATGAAAAGAGGGGGAACATATGAATCTGCCCTCAAAATTTCAGCTTGCTCAACCTTCTGAATTGTCATATATAAGCCTTAAAGTTGGAGAAATATTGGTTTTTTATTTAATTAAAGTACTCTCTTCTCTCTGCCACTGCCATCGTTTCACATAAAAATTTATGTCCTTAACTTCTCCAGATAATCTTCACACTTATAGGATTTTGCCTCTTCTTTCTCAAATGGTGGTTCTGTTGTTGCCACTTATGCCTTAAAGTATAAGATAAAAATACAATAGATATTAAACAAATATGAATGGATGAGATGGCAATGCATTACTCCACACCACATCAATGCATTGCTCTTTCTTCCTATCATGAATTTATATGGGTGTGCCATGTATAAGTGCCACAACTTTTGACTTTTAAAGCGTCAAGTATAGACAACTGATTTTGATCTCTGCCAAAAGGCTTTAATTCCCATTATTTGTGATTGCATTTATTAAAATTTTAATCCATTTTTTTTGTATTTGTCCACAACACCTGATCACTTAAAAAAACAAAAAAAGATGCTAATCACTGATTAGTCATTATGGCACCATTTGTGATGGTTCGATGCACTAATATTTCAAGAATGATTAAAAATCATTAACTCGATCAATCATATAGCGAGACGTGGCAGGGAAATTACAAAATATAATTCATAAAAACAGTATAGCGATGAATATATAATCACATAATCTGTAACTATGGTATTCTAACTCAAAAAATTATTTTCTTTATCAGTATGATGTTGGAAAATCTGAAAAATTTCTCAAAAATCATAAAATTCATTTGAAAATAGATAAAATCTTTTTTTTCTTGATAACATGCATAAGTGATCATTTGAGTTAGAATAAATAAGTGTATGTCATGATATTAACTTAATAATTAGCGTGCTATTATCTCTCTTTCTAGATTCAATTGAAATTAGTGTTTTCTTATTTTCTTATTGAAATTAGGATGTGAGAATTTAATGTGTAATACCATAAAATTGTAATAGTTCTCCGTCCCAATTCGATGATGTCTAATGCCCAATGTTGCTAATCACCCTAGGCAGCATTTGTGGTCCGTGGTATTGTTGGCTTTTATTGCCTATTGTAGCTCGCGGATGTTGCCATGACTTTGCTGGGGAATAAAGGTTTTGCGAACAGTGATTTAGGTAAATAAATAAAATTTAAAAGTTCTCCCCTCAAACCCAATTTGATTGGTTCTCTGTTTGCCAATTAGATTGGTTTTTTGATGTTAGGAGCATATTTTCCTTGTCAATGTGAAATGCTTCGTGATCACAATCATGATCAAGCATTTTTCTTAATCAAAGATCATGATTTTGGGAGAATCAGGTTTGATAAACAATCATTATCACTAATCATAAACATGATAGTGAACTTTAGAAAAAATCCATCCCACTTGATGGGTACCTTGTTGATTAGAATGGGATGGATTTTTAACAAGTCCTCCCCTCGATCCCAATTTTATTGTTTCTCAGTTTGCCAATTAGATTGGTTTTTTGATGTTTAGGAACATATTTTCCTTGCTAATGTGATATGCTTCATGATCACAATCATGATGGGGAATTTTTCTTATCCAAAGATCGTGATATTTGGATAATCAGGTTGGATGAACAATCATAATTGTTAATTCTAATAATTATATTGAACTTTAGTAATCATAATCCCATCTGATCAACCCTCTTCTTGATTAGAATGATTTTTCTTCATCATGTAGACTTAACGGCAATGATCAAAGGTTACCTGAGTAGATATTAACTGCATTGCAGAACCCCAAGTCGTAGTAGAAACAATACTTATTTATTGAAATAGGGCACCATTTTATATATATTCTCTAAGATAATTTCATCAAAGTCCGCATCCCTTGTACATTAACCAATTTGATTGGCATTCGGTAAAATACCATTATGGGATTCATACAGATAAATTCAGTGAATTGTTTTTCTAAAAAACAGTCCTTCGTACTAACGGCTTTGGGATCAACAATACTCAATACTCATCATATGAGCGGAACTAGAGAGTATTATTATTTCTAAATATCTCGATGTTCTTCACTGGTATCCTTCCGATGTGAATATTTAGAACACATGCTTAAATACCAACGATCATTGTATTATGTTTCATTACAATTAACTTGGTCATTTGATGTATTCGTGAACTTCAATTATAAGTATCCCACATGCATTATAATAAATATATTATACCAATGAATATTCAAAGAGGTGTGAAATGTGATATCGGCTTGCAGGCCACATATACCTTACAAAGCGCTCATGGTTGCTAGTCCTTGATCACCATTGCTTGCCTTCTCTTATCCCCACTTACCTTCGTGCACATGCTGCTGTTGTCATGCCGCATTATCAATCCTGCTCAGCTAGTTTTTTAATCCTAATCATTTCCACCGCAGCCAAGTCAAGGTCTGATCGATCAGAGACTTTTTTCATGGACAGATCTCTATGCGCTAAATCCTAAACGTGGCATTGTATTGAGTTCTGCGTGTGACAGACACTTGGCATCCTTCTAATTGACAAACTTGGCCTTCTCATGCAATCCATATATGATTGACATTTTTTGAACGACGGATCACTCGGCGCCGACAATCCCAGGCGATCCTCTCATCATAGGATAGCATAACACTAACTGGACAGAACGGAAACTCGATTTTGTTCTTCTCTCGCTCCGATAATAATGAAGTCAACGATTGCCTTTAAGCAGCCGCATGTAAAATATTCTTCTTTCCTGTACACCAGCTGTAGACTTCTAGAACCCGTTAGGTGAGGAGTCACCCTCGCTCGGGCACCCTATCAAAGACAGCGACGCTAAAACTGAGAAACGACAAGAAGGCAGATATGGTACTCGGTCTGTCCGTAGCCACGGTTTCGTTCAAACACAGGTAGAAAAATAGGAAAAGTAAGCGCTTCATGGCTTCCATGGCGGGGGGGGAGGCGGGTTCGTCTTGTAGAAAGTCGGAATAGAAGAGAAAATGGTGTTCTTGTCGATGCCCGAGCCAGCGGTGGCAGTGAGCGAGACGAGAGCCGCGACGAGCCCCGCGTTTCCGACCATGGTCGGCTCCGTGTAGTGATAATTAGGCCGCGAGTCCTCGTAGCCGTCTGCTTTGTCCGGGCCGCCGACCATGGCCCCAGTGATGATATTGGGGTCCGGCGAGCGGGTATCGCGCCACTTGGAGCCGCCGGTGCAGCCGTAGTCCCGAGCCGTGGTCGGGATCGACGCGCCGCGGTGGTGCACATGGCGCGGGTACTTAGGCCCGTAGCCGACCACGTAGCTCATGTTCCGCGGGTTCTTCCCCAGAACGTAGTCCACTTGCGAGGCAGCGAAACTTCGAAGATTTCCCAAGCTGAAATAGTTCGGCCCGCAGTTGAACCCGGGCGCCCCGACCAAGTCCAGATAGTCTGCGTACAGGGAGGCCAAGAAGGACGCTTTCACGATGTACTGCAAGTTCTGAGGCCGCCCGTGGTTGAGCTGTATCATCCCCCCTGAGGAATAAAGAAACCCAAATCAAGCGCGTGTCCATCAGAAGCGAGAAGGCGTATTTCCAGAGTTTTTTTGGGCTTACCGGGGGTGAAGTTGAAGGAGTTGAACTGGGGGAAGAAGGAGCAGAGGTTGAGGTTGTTGGCGTTGTGGTAGCTGTTGAGCATGTCCTCGTAGGGGAAGCCCGGGCTGATTAAGATCCTAAGTCTGGTGAGAAGCAGCTCTGCGCCGGGGAGCTTGTTGTCCCAGCTGAACACGTTGAGGTCGCGAATGGGGAGAAAGGCCTTGGCGTTTCTCGGGATGCCGGGGTTGGTGGCGAGGGAGAGGTAGCTGGTGTTGCCGGAGGCGTAGAACATCCACGCCCCCGCCCACATGTACTCGTCGTAGTAGCCCGTCGAGTTGTAGAACATGGCGACTTCTGGGTTAGCCGCGGAATAGCGGTTCCGACGCCCGTTGCTCCTGGCGAACCTGAACAGCGCCGCTCCCGCCTTGACCAGCTTCGCCGAGTAGGCCTCGTCATCCCGGAACACGATCGACGCGGCCGCCAAGGCCGCGGCCATCTCGCCGGCCAGGTCCGGGCCCGACGTGGTCTGAAGCACGGGCCGCTCGTAGTCCATGTCCTCCGGCCGCATCCAGCAGAAGTGATCGTCCGGGGTCGTCGACGCGTTCTTCGCTATGCCCACCTACGGCAATCATTCACTTCCCTAAGACGGAAAAAAAACATAGAGAAAGAGAGAGAGAGAGAGAGAGAGAGTGAGAGAGAGAGAGAGAGAGAGAGAGATAGAGCAAGTGAGTGAGAGAGAGAGTGAGAGATAGAGCGAGTGAGAGAGAGAGAGAGAGAGAGAGAGAGAGAGAGAGAGAGAGAGAGAGAGAGAGAGAGAGAGAGAGAGAGAGAGAGAGAGAGAGAGAGAGAGAGAGAGAGAGAGAGAGAGAGAGAGAGAGAGAGAGAGAGAGAGAGAGAGAGAGAGAGAGAGAGAGAAGGTCCAGAGATAGGTACCTGGCTGTAGATCTTGTCGATGTTGGTGGCGGAGGAGTTGAAGGTCAGGAGAAGGTAGTCGGTTCCCCACTTGATGAGATCCCGGACATGGTCGTACTCGCCGAGATTCTTGAACTTCTGGCTGTACTCGATGGCCGACCAGCTGAGCAGGGTCATGGAGAAGGCCATCGGGAAGTGGAACTTGATGTTATCGCCGGCGTCGTAGTACCCGCCGACGAGCCCTCCCTCCACGTCCGTCAACGTAGACCCATCTTTCAGCCCCGAGTTTCCCCGCCATGACACCTTGTGATTCTTCGGCAGCCTCCCAGCTGGGAAGAAACAAGGCTGAATAACAAGAAGAAGAAGAGGAAAAGGAAGAGGAAGAGACTGACTTACACTTCTGCGCGTCGAAGAAGAGGAGGGCCTTGTGCAGAGCGACAGCGTACTGGTCGGGGGGGGCAACGTAGGGCTTCCCTTTGGGGAGGGACTTGACGATGATGATGGGGAGGGCGATAACGAAGAAGGCGATGACAAGTGCCCAGAGAGCCCATCGGATGACCTTCCGCTTACAGACAACGCAGCCGAGGTCCACGTACTTGTCCTTCTTCTCCCTTCTCTGCGGCTCAAGCAGCCAACTCCTCTGCGTCTCGTCCAACTCTCGCGGGGCCGCGCGCGATCTCTCATCCTCCGCCGCTACCTCAAACGAGCCCCCCCACGGGTTCCCCGAATACATCCTCCCCCGCCTTCTTCTTTCCCTTCGCCCTCCTCTATTTCTAGTCTCTCCCTTTGAAAGACGGATGTTGACGGATGCCGCACGAGCACGTAATATCGAGGAGGCGACGTTGACTTATTGGCATCCACTCTCCATTTACAAAACGATGGCAGACGAGACGTGCCAATCAACAAAGTCATACACGTAGAGTCACGCGGCGTTGACCGGTCGGCCTCGGCCCAAGGAGAAGCCTTTGGTGCCGTCCGGCATGCGCGGGCCCGGCGGCAGCCTGGCCGCGGCGGCGCGAGCCTGGCCGCGGCCGCGGCAGCGCCCGCGCCCGCACCTCGGGCCGGCCTCCCGGTCGCGGTCCGGGGATGGCTCGCGGTGCTGGCTCGTGGGCTCGGCCTCCTCGCGCTTTGAGGAGAGAAGACGGACCCGCAGCCCCGTTCGCCAGTTCTTCTCGTCGTCCAGCTCTGCAACCTGCTCGCCCTTCGTCAGTTATTCAGCGAATTTGCTATGTGACTTAGTCGCTTACCGCTTTATCCGCGTCCTCCACCGTCTCGTACTCCACAAATGCGTGCAGCTGCTGGAATGGAGGAGCAAACGCAATGGGAAAAACTTAGAAGCTGCCATTAGAAGTGGTGTTTGACAGAATGGAATATACGATATTCGTCTTTAACGATATCCATTTATCGTTCCGATATCAGATACCGTCATCTGTCCCTATATAGTGATCCATCTTTGTCGGAGGACCTACAGTACCAATATTAAATGCCGTCATCCGTCCCAGTATAGGCATCCATCTTAGTATGAAGGGGGTAATATTCAGATATTAGATGACGATATTGGATATTGGAGGCTACAGTACCAATATTAGATGCCGTCATCCCTCCCAGTATAGTCTCAGGGGTTTGATATCCAGATATCGGATGATGATAATGGATATTGCATGCTACAGTACCAATATCAGATACAGATATCCGTTCCAGTATAGGCATCCATCTTCGTCTCAGGGGTTTAGTATCCAGATATCGGATCACGATAATGGATATTGTATGCTAGAGTACCAATATCAGATACAGATATCCGTCCTCGTATAGGCATCCATCTTCGTCTCAGGGGTTTAATATCCAGATATCGGATGACGATAATGGATATTGTATGCTAGAGTACCAATATCAGATACAGATATCCGTCCTCCTATAGGCATCCATCTTCGTCTCAGGGGTTTAATATCCAGATATCAGATGACGATATTGGATATTGTATGCTAGAGTACCAATATCAGATACAGATATCCGTCCTCCTATAGGCATCCATCTTCGTCTCAGGGGTTTAATATCCAGATATCAGATGACGATATTGGATATTGTATGCTAGAGTACCAATATCAGATACAGATATCCGTCTCAGTATAGGCATTCATCTTCGTCTCAGGGGTTTAATATCCAGATATTGGATAACGATAATGGATATTGTATGCTACAGTACCAATATCAGGTACAGATATCTGTCCCAGTATAGGCATCCATCTTCGTCTCAGGGGTTTGTTATCCGACATAAGGATAGAAATATTATTCATATAATGTACCATTTTACTTGGAAACATATATATGTGGAATTAAGGAATAGGAGTTATATTATTCTCTATGGGAGTAGAACTGATAGTTAATGGATTTTATTTCGTCTCAGGGAAACGAAATGAAACCCCAAACCGAACGGGACTCAGAACTGGACCTCAGAACGGGAACGGGAGGAAACGGCAAACCCTGTAACGGGTGACTGAATGGAAAAAAGAACCTTGTTGCCGACGGATGTGTCCGATTTTGCATGCCTGGTAGCTGCAGAAGCCGTGCTGGCGGGAGTCTGAGGATAGCATGTCCGTATTGTTTTCACGCTGAAGTAAAAGATTCTTGATTTTCTTAGGGTTTCTTCAAAGGAAAGCTGTGTTATAATCCGCGCACCGTACCTTCCCACGGCGGAAAATATCTTTAGAAGACTCTGATAACAATGATCTTCCGGCAAGTTTTCAGCAACGACGATCCGGGACTATTTCATTGAAGAAAATTTAGTTAGTAATTGACCCGCAGTTTAAAAAATTCGAGGGAGAAAATGGTGGTCAGGAAAGAAGGAAACCTGCAGTTCTTGGATATCCGCAGAGGTGATTGGTTGGAGGCGTTTGACCTTCTTTCCGTTATCGCAGACGACCTGTAAAATTAAATCCGAGGTAACATCGGAAAAAAAGATCAGATAATGGGAATAGCGTTATGACTTGTCCGGATCCAAGAAAAAAGTTCAGTTTATTTGAGCAATTCAGCCAAATAGCAGAGATTACCCAGAAAATAACTCACCAATTTGGAGGAAGTCCGAAGAACAGTTGCCAGTTGGTCGGCGTCGCTGACTAGGGTCTTTATCTTTTTAAATGCAGCAATGACCGATATAGGGACTGTTTCGAGTACAATTGATTAACAGATATTTGAAAAACATATATGATAAATGGACTCAACCTTGACATACGCAAAAGAAGCTCGATGCAAGGAAAAAAGTCGGAACACAAGAAAGCAAAACAATTAGGTCAAACATCGGTTCCATTCATTTGGATATTAGAGAGTATCGTTTGTTTTCCAACGAAAATAATGGGCGCATTCGACTAATTATAACGCTGATCAAATTTCTTTTAGTCTTCGACTGTCATTCTTCAGTGCATAGACCTTACCGTATCCTTCTGGATCTTTGTTGATAAACCTCATCAAGTGCTCGGTGGTGGCCAAATTAGCATCACTGAAATAGTATTCCACCTAACATCGTAACTCAGAGGTCAATTAGGAATTTTCGCACTATTTTACCTATAGTTTTAGAATAAAATATCAAAACATATCACTCGATTTAAAAATCATATTTTCTTGTTGACTTTTCAAGCCAAGGCAATGGACCTTTAAGGATCACAAACGCGGTGATGATTATACTCACTTCCATTCATTTTCCACAATCCACGATATCTAAGTCCCAATAGTTTAATGTTTGATATCGTCCTCATGTTCTGTGAAGAAAAGTATAGCGATGTGATATCTCATAGTCTTTGGTCGACTTATTTCTTTATTTTTTCATAATACAACGCTGCTACAATTGGAGGAAATTCAACGGTAGCAGAGATGTGTCAACAAAGGAACCGCTCTAAGATTCATGATTCGTTTTGTAAAAAGCAAGTAATACAATCATTTAACAAAAAACATATCTTACTACATTGCTGCTACCACTGGATTCCATCCATCGGCTTTTAAACACATAATTCTGAATGTGTTCAGAAAACGATTTGTGCCGATTAACTAATCATGACGTAGACAATAGAATCCAAGAATCCAACACATCGGTTTCAAGTTAAAAATAAAAACGTAAGAACAAGCAACACGGAAATACAGACTTATAAACAAGTTTATCATCTCACTAACGAGTTTGTACTTTTCAATGACTTGGGAAGAGAATATTATCCGAAACATTGGACGAGCTCTCTGAAACGACATTAAACTCATTAATGAGAACATTAAAATGAATCCCATTGGCTCGGGGAATCGAAAGTTTGAGTACCAATTGTTTCTAAGAATCCTAAATTCAAACGAAACTTTGTGAGAGATTATTTCTGGCTGGATAAAATAAGCTTCCCCTTATAAATCCCAACAGTTAGAAAACCAACCAAAAAGGACGCCTCCTACCCATGTATTCGGATTGGAACTCTTTTACGTCAAGACCAATGTTCCTGACTCTTCATAAAGAACTAAAAACCGTTAATCACCAAAAGTTCTTTCCAGTTCCAAGCCGAAGCATTTCATTTACATGAAGCTCTTCTGGTGTTTTCTTTGAACAAATTATGGGCAACAAACAAAATATTAACCTTCTCTACTTCCGTCAGCGAGATTTCATGAATTTTACTGGGACAAGCCTCATGCGATTACGTTTTCTAACCTTTTCACTAAACCATTCCTAAGCAGAGAACAGCCCTTAAACCGAGGTTTAAGTTCAATAACTTTCCTTATAGGTCACAACAAATAAGAATTCAATACCAAACGGGCAACTCATTTTCCCAGTGAATTAGAATTAGCCTAAAGCAAGTCAATTTTCAAGTACCACCAGAATCTATACTGATCTGCGATTCCCAAAAAATCAAAGCGAGGTATGACGGCAGCATAATTCAAAGATGACCGACCTGCTTTGTGATCCTCTGAGTTACATCTTCAGGAAGACCTCCCACCAGCACTGGCGGATCGGAATCGGGAAGGATACTACCCGCGTTGGGCTCTCGGTGGCGCGCCCCATCTCTCCCATAGTACTCGAGATTGACGTGGGGCCGGATGACTGGCCGATGGTAGAAAGCAGCCATCGGAGGGGGATGAAATATGTGCAAAAGGTGGGGTGGCGGTGGAACGAGATGGGTATGCTTCGGAACTGGCGAACGTGGCACAAATTCTGCAGCCTGAGCATTCAATCGACCGGACGATAGATTCCTGGAGAGTGAAGATTCAACGGAAGCCGATCCCCGATTATTCGACAAAGACGGCTCGATCGGCGGTTCTGGTGAGATCTCAGTCGATAATCGCTGTAATTCCGCCATAATCTTTCGAGGAATTTGATGTAATTTCCCCGCTAGGGCTTCGATTGGGGGAGGGGGAGGATCTTGGAACCCCCTCGGGGGGGAGAATAAACGAAGGAATTCTCAAAGACGACGATCACAGTCGAAAAGTATTTATAGTATCTTATGCCCAATGAAACTGTTCTAGATAGGTCGGAGGTCCAGTTATAATCTGAAACGTGTCTTTTTTAGAGCCCTTGGATATGCATCTGACGGTTCATAGAGCCCGGCGGCACTGACGTCCAGAAAGTGGTTTCGGTGGATGATTGGAGAGATAAAGTCATAGAAGTGATCCAAAATGTATTTTTAACTCATTTTCTTCAGTCTCCAAAAGTTGGGAAAAAGTCTGCATGTTCTTAACGGTCCAAGAATGATCGAAATTAAACTCAATAAACCCTAAAGAAGACTGTTATGCAGTCTAAATCAGACTTTGCGATAAATTTTAGGAGAAACTTGAATGAAACTTTTCTCGTGAGAAATGTTTTAAACAAGCTAGAAGCGAATTTGTACTCTTTAGATGCATAGATTTCAACTTAGTTGATAGAAAAGAAAAAAAATAACCTATGTGATGTAGTTTAGTGGCGAGAGAATAACAACGAGGACAACGCTTATTCAAACATTCTAAAGCTGGGGCTATAACTCATTTTTGGAATGATAATCGAGAGTATAGTACCATGGTATCATTACCACCTAAATAATAATGCAGGTCATTAGAAAGCTGGACGTCTCATAAAAAATAATGAGATGAGTTAATGAACCATGGTAATATGATTGATTACAAAAGACACCATAATGGAAAGATAAATCATTTGGTGAATAAAGTTCCTTTTAAGTGAGAACTGTTGAATGTGATGTTTGTTTCATGACAACTATATTGTACACGTGGAGTGGAAATTGATGTTAAATCTGAAGATGAACATGATTTTCTGGATAGTTAAAATCATGCATGATAACTATACCAGTTAAAGAGTTAATCAAGATTTTCTACGTGTTGCATTGTGAGAATCTTCTATCATAGAAAATCCAATTCTATAGGGGATCGGGAAGGAAAAAGGTTAAGCAAGTAAGTGAGACTTATAATATTAAATAAATGTTTATATGAGCATGCTATTATGCTTGATTTTATCATATATATATTTGGTTATGCATACTCATCAATCATCAGTTATGGATAAAATCAATAAATCCTGAATTATTCATGAGGTTATATATTTATGCATTTTTTAGTTTATGAGACTAACCCAAGTCGAATCCATTAAGTCAAGGGGACTTATCCTCACCTTTCTTTGGAGTATATACCAAACACGTGACTCAAATGAATTTGAGCTTAAGTTATGAAAGCAAATGGGAGAGGAGGAAGCCCAAGCCACAACCTGGAGCCCAAGCTAATGCTAATAATCAGGGAGGAGTTAGTGATCTGTTCTAGCATCTGATCGCATGAAACAAAGACAATTATTGCAGCAAAAGACTTAAAATGGAATTGTAATGGATCCTAAAGCTCAATGATCAAATTGCCTTAGTATGGATCAGAGTTGTGATTTATTGGTTCCTAAAAAAAAGAGGTGTTGAGCTGCTCAAGTGTGTTTACTCTAGACATATCAATAAAATTCCATACACATTGAATCTCCTCCGCCATCTTGATGACCCCCATCATTGATCCACAATTTCTGTTATTCCGTTGTAGAGCCGAGGGAAGGGATAAGAAAAATGAGTACCTAAAGAATTCTGTACTATGTCAATTTAGTTTAGGGCCTTTTCCTATTTGTACTTAACTAGAGTATTTACAAAAACCCTTAAACTTTTCATACATCTTCTGGCTTCCAAAATACCTTTTGGTTGACCCTTTAGGCCCATATATATCCCTAGTTTATGAGTGTAGTTGCCCAATAACATTTATTGACATATCTTGTGAATTATCTAATATCAAATTATACATTATTCAAGGATCAGATTAATCCAATCAATAGATTGAGTTTCTACCCTATGGGATGTCAAGTATGCTTTAGAAGGAGTGTAATGACTCTCTCATGGAAACTTTATTTCATCAATTACCATGCACATTTTATCCATGATATGCCTGATGCTCCTAAGACGAATTAGGGTATAGTTAACCATCCAACCCTCAATTGTCATTCCAGTTAGTACTAATAGATTAGAAATCATCAAATAATTCTTCTCTAATATTCCCCTAGCTTTTCCAAGGACTTTATAGCATCATCTTCCTTGAGCTTTCTCCTCTTATACTAAGGGTGAATGATTCCATCTTGACGACCTAATCCTCTCAGTGAAATTTTTTTGTGCAACCGAGCTAAGAAAGTTCGGAATTCCATGGATAGAAACTCATAGATCATAATCAAAGTACAACAGCCAATTCACAATATATCTTTGGTGTCTCATGTTTAGGTACCACTTTACCTTAATGCAAATCAACCTGATTGACAATTTGGTATAATGCTATTTAGGGATTTATATATGAATTTAACAAGCTCTTCCCCTTAAAGAGAACCCACAATTAATCCTTAGTGCCTCCACACTTGCTGATATGGGGTTTTCCATACTCTCATATGAGTGAAACTAGACATTGTTATTCTCTCAAGATAATTTTGTGTAGTTATGGGTCATCACTTGGATGTGAGTATTTAAGATGCTTATTTAAAAACCAGTGATACCCTTCTTATGGTCTGTCATCAGTCAAATAAATTCATATTAGTTGGAGTCCCTCTTGAATCAAATCTAGGGAAATAGAGCCTGTGGTCACCTCTATTTAGCCTTTTTCATCCTATTAGGTCAGTTGATCAAGAGGTTTGTGTGATCATCCATACTTTTGAGTTTGATCTTCTCAACTCTTTTTCTTGATATAAATAATTCAAAATTCCTCTCCTTGCCCCACTAAGCTTATCAGCACCACCAATTATGTCCAAAATTCCTCTCCTTGCTTAGTCTTGGGTCCTAGACTTGATTGAGCCTATTGATCAGTCCATGCATGCACGTGTCTGTCCTTCTCCACAGCAAAAAATATGCCATCTGGTCACCCAGAGTTCTGGCAAAGGTATTCTTCTTTGCTTTTAATTCCTTTTTTGCTCTAGAAAAATCTCAAAAATATTTTAAAAAATAAACTAAATATTATAAACCCATTTTTATACTTTAATTATAATTTAATATTTTTTATTTTCAATTATCTTTGATTCCTAAAAATATAATTCATAAAAATTATTTTTTCACTAAAAAATCAATTATTCATTACCTGATCTCTATGGATTCGACATTTACTCATTTTCTCCTTTGATAAGGAATTACTATAAAATTTTTTGCATATATCAGTGTCCCCAATCAAATTTTTTATCTCTGATTTCTGTTTATCAAATACCAATAGCACAATTTTTGGTTGAGTATGTTTGAGTCCTGAGTTTTTCCACATGTAATTAGAATAAATTGACCACCAAAAAAAAGTTAAGTTATTATAATTTATTGCTAAATTTTTCATTCCTTGGAATTTTTATCTTTTCTTAAGTAACATAAAACTCTATGTTTTGAAAATAGTAATTCATTTTGTATGAGACTGGAACTATCTCCTATCTTGATATCATTTTGAACTTTTTTACCATTGATCATATTTTTAACTTTATGGGAGCTTATAACCGTCAAGAAATCATGAATAATATAATTCAATAAATATACATCTCTGGATCAAATTCGAATATTATTTATTTGAGTAGTATATTAAATGAAAATCTCATCAGAATTTGGTAGACAGTCTATCTTTTAGGAAATAGTTATCATAGGTATCTGTTTTCAGTTCACTATTTGTTTATCTAATTAAACACTTACTAGTGTCACATTAATGAGTAGAGTGTTTTAAAGTATTAATATGAAAACAAGAAGAAATATCATGATGAATTATGTATGTTTATATAATAATGTTTTGAATCCAACTGATTTATTGCCTTGTTATTTTGGTGTATTTAATTCACTAGATTCTAATTACAAATATTAAAAACTTTATTGATTTTCTATTATTTATTGTGATAGATAAGAATGTTTAAACTGGATGAGGTTTTTGGATCACAATTTTTAAATAAATTGGAGAGCCTTGATATCCTAGACCTCAATAGCCAATGGAGAGCATTTAAAATAGAGGAGTACTAACATGATAAGGTGAAAATAATTACACAGTTTTATGATTTTATGTATCTAAATAATAAAATAAATCTTTTATTAAAATATTTTTTTTACTATTGCATAATAATAGTTGAATATCATTATCTTCACAATATGGATGTTTTAACTGAACATGCTTGACTCCATAGAATTCAACCATTTTTATCACTTGTATGTATTTTTAGGGGTTGGAGAACTTTATTGAAGCTTAACGCCAATCCATTTGGCTATTATGGAGAAAAGGATTAAATTTAGATTTGGGCTTCAGAGAACTGATTAGACGGGTGTGGTGAATATTAAGGATTAGTGCATTTTAATAAAATGCCTAAGTGTTTTTGAATTTTCATAGTGGATTATGCAAAGTCAACCCTTGGTCAATGAGTTTACTTTAGTTCAGTCATGTTTATGCATACCAGGAATTATGCAAATGAAAGTAACTTTATTTTTGTGGTTCAAACTATGTAATACATGCATTGAATGACTACCTTATTGTGTATAATGGCATGTGCTGTTTGACTAATTGGTTCATTGGGAAAATCATTAAGTTAAACCTCAAGATTTTTATGAATTGTAGATAATCATACCTATGTCATGGACTGGGCATGGGGGTCCTCCCAGGCTGTTTGATGGCTGCCGCGGTCTCCCTTGGCTGCTAACCACAGTCACATCAAAGGCGGAGGACGATTAGGGTTGCATATGACTTATCTGTCCCTTGCTGTTGGATCTGATGCAATCTTGGAGTCACAGCTGTGATTAAATCACATTCGTGAACCACTTTAAGTTTGGTTTACCCCCAACCACATCAGCAACCATGTTAGCACCTCCGCTAGCCCATTTCTTGCTTCTGATTCATTGATCACGTGGCCCTGCCATCAGTGTCACTCGATTAGACAATCAAAAACCTTAAAATAAAAGAAATAAATAAAATGAACAATATTATGTTGTTTTTAGATCTCACTGTCCGAGCCTCTTGAAGATCAGATGACTGAGATTATATTTACAACTTACAAAAATGGCAGTTGGGACGTGGGCTTCTGGCCATGTTGGCTTGAAGCCTGGTCATTCTTGTTTCTTATTTTCTAATGTTCGTGGTCCGTTGGGCACGATCCATCTTCTCTATTGTGGGCTCAAGCCGTGCAAGCTGAAACAAAGGATGAATATAGTTAATCCCAGGTCGGAGAGTTGAAAATAAAATTCCCCTATATAAATTCTGCATCCCCTTGAATGATGAATAAAAACTCACTTCTCTGGTATGCATTAGCCTGCCTAGTGCCTCCAATGCTTGCTTAAGTGGCATGTATGGCTCACCTAGTTAGGCTCTTGTGTGTCCTGTGGTGGTGCTACTTGTGTACCAGTGTTCGCCAGTTGTGGGTGGCTCAAGCGCTTTGTGCTCGCTTGCCTGTAGGTGATTTGAACATTGCCTTAATGGTTTCGTTGCTGCTATTAACCAGTTTTTTCCCTCTTATTATTTCTCTCTCTTTTATTATTTATTTCTTTAAATCTTACTTTAGCAAAAAATTAACATGTTTTAAATGTATTTCCAATGATTATTAATGAGCTTCCAAATTTATAAAATAAATGTTTAAAAGTGTACTTTTAATCAAATGGTCTGCCTAATTCATATCAAAAGTAAGATAGAATGAGCAAAATGATACAAAAAGACATTAACATAAGTAGAATTTCATGCCTATTTTTGGGTCTGTCATTCTCGCACCACCATTGCCATTATGTCATGTTGATCACATGAAGAACAAAGATAAGCAAATGGGAGAAGGGAGAAGAAAGGGAAAATTCTGGCATGGGTAAATTGCATTCATGTCTTCTCCTATTTATACTAAGAGGAAATTTTGGATAAAAGTCCAAGACTGTAAGCATATCTTCTAACTTTCCAAGGACCATTTCTTTGTAACCCCCTAGGTCAATTGATCAGTCTAGTCAACAACTCCAATATCCCAATAACCTCCATTGCCCTTCCAAATTAATTAAATATATCATCACGCATATAAGTTAATCATGGCAAAATTAATAAATTTATAGGTCAAGTTTCTAGTGGGTTGCCAGGCCAAACCTTATGCTCTAGAAGATACAAAGAAGTGTATTGAATCACTCATAAACCTATCTATCATCGGTTATAGTGTTCATATAATCCATCATCCTCTTGATGTTACTAGGATGACTTAGGGTATAGTTAACTATTTAACCTAAATTGGTCATTAGGTTTAATAATGTATTTAGAAAGCATCATAGAACTCTTATCCAATATTCTACAACATTGGCAAAGGGCTTTATCACATCATCTTCCTTGAGCTGTCTCCCCTTACACCGTGGGTAGATGATACAGTATTGACCACCCAATGATCTTCATGAACTACTTGCTAAAACTAAACTAAGACTATTTAGAATGTCATGGTTTGGAAGTCATAGGTCATAGTGAATGTACAACCATCCCTCCTCGAGACATCTTTGGTATCTCAAGTCTAATGATAACTTAACCATGATGTCAACCAACTAAACCAAAAGTTTGGTATAATACTATCCATGCTTTCTAACATAACAATTGAATGCTATCTTTCCACTAAACAATAACAGCAATCTATGCTTAGTCTCTTCACACTAATGGTTGTGGGATGGACCATACTTGTTATATCACTATTACTTAATAGTCATATTCTATTCTAATACTTTCATGACCTTCGAGAGTATAAGTTGAATATGAATATTTTGAACACATGCTTATGTTGGGTTCTAGTGGCCTTGACATGGATAAAGAACTCATAACAATCCGCAGTAGAAGACCTAAGCGAAATCACACGGTATCGATAAAACCATTGAATGAGGTACCTCGGCGCGGATCGCTTCCGTGATTTCATGGATCCCAGAGTGAGATGAGTCGAGCTGCACAAGTGTGCTGCCTCTAGAAATATCCACCCAATCCTCGTCATGTCGGATCTCCTCATTGACAAGCCCCATTCAATCTTCACCGCCGTCTTTACGCCGTCTCGATTGCATTTGGAGTGGAGAGAAGGTGTGGGGGGCAGGAGAAGAAGGGAAAGGCCTCTGAACAATTTTTTCTTGGGTGTATTTCGTTCAGGGCCTTCCCCTATTTATACTAGGTGGGTATTTTTCATAAAAATTCCCAAAACTTAAGTGTATCTTCCGACGTCTAAAAGACCATTTGCGTGTGGCCCTCTAGGTCCATGTGTCAGTCTAGTTAGTGACTCTAGTGGCCGAATAGCCTTTATTGGCCTTTAAAATTAATTAAATATATCATCATATAGATTAATTAATGTCGGATCACTTTAACCCAATAGATACGTCGAGTCTCCAACACGTGAGGTGCCAAGCTACACCTCGTGCTCTAAAAGATATAAAGGAGTGTGTATCGACTCACTCTTGGAACTTGTTCATCATCAGTTACTGTGTACGTATAATCCTTCATCCACTTGACTCTCCTTGGACGTCTTAGGGTATGGTCAACTGTCAAACCCTAATCGGTCATTGGAGTTAGTACTAATGCATTCAAAAATCACTAGAGAACTCTTCTCCTGACATATCACTGCCTTGGCCAAGGACTTCAATGCATCATCTTCCTTGAGTTATCACCTCTTATTACGAGGGTGGAGAATCCCATCTTGACCACTCAATCGTCTTTGTGAACTTCTTGGTGTACCCGAACTAAGATTATTTAGAATCCCATAATTAGGGACACATAGGTCATGGTCAAAGTACAACTGTCTGTCCACAAGATGTCTTTGGTGTCTTAGGTCTAAGGATCACTTACACAACCATGACGTGAATCAACCTGATTGACAGTTTGGTATAATACCATTCAAGGATTCCTATGGATCAATTCAGTGAACTCTTTTGATTAAAGAGAACCCACTATCTATCCCTAACGTCTCCACACTAATGGCTATGGGACCGTCCATACTCATCATATGAGTGAGGCTATATCGTGCTATTCTATACGGATACTTTGATGTCCTTGTTGCATATCGCAATGAATATTAATATTTAGAACACATGCTTAAAGACTAGTAATCTCCGCATTAGGATCTCATCATAATTCACTTAGTCCGATCATGTATTCATGGACTTCTTTATAAGCATCACACGTGCACTATAATGAATATATTCTACTAATTAATATGGAACGAGATGTGGAATTTGTGATTGACTTGCTGGCCACATATTTCCATCAGCTTAAAGACTAGGGATCTCTGTATTATGATCTAATCATAATTCTCTAAGTTGGATAATGTGTTTATGGACTTCATTATAAGCATCAAACATTCTCTGTATTATGATCTCTCCATTATAAGCATCAGCTTAAAGACTAGGGATATCTGTATTATGATCTTACCATACTTTGTATTAAAGAAAAATAAATAAAATATGGAATGTTTAAATGGCTAGTTGTGCACATGTTTCCATCACGTACACATTTGTTTGACCTTTAAAATTGTATTTATGGCGATTACAACTCCCAGATTTTATTATGTTTACACATCCTACTTTCTTGGTCATGGAAATTAAATTAATTAGGATTTAATTGATCTTTTTTTTCATTGACCACATGCCCATGCATTTAATAAGAAACTGAATGTCAGCCCACGATTGACTATAATGGCATAGCGGTTAACATTCCCATACTAAAATCTTTTTGCAATGATTAGAAGGCCAATCACTGGTCACCAACATGAATTGGCAGTAATTTAAAGCAATTGAATTGAGACATAAGTCAAGAGGAAATAAACTAGGAAAGATCCATAAAGCCAACTAATTCTATAAAAAATCTATTTCATAAAAATCCTAAAGAATATATTCCCACTTTAAACCTTGTAATGTCAAAAAGCATTAAATAACATACGATGGCTTAGAGAATTATCTTTTTTACATATATGATGTTAGAAAATTCTGTATAAATATTCAAAAATCTAGAAAATGACAATTCCATTATAAAAAATATATTTAATCACTTTATGCAGACAAGATACTTGAATAATACTTTTAATTCAAACAAACATAAAAATTAATTAATTAGTTTAATAATTAGTGTGTTATCAATAATTATCCTTTGATCCAGACACACATATATTCACCATCCTTGTAACATCTTTAAATCTATTCATTTATGATGTAACATGAATGCCGGGAGCAGACGAAACGTGTTACATCACTGAGTAATGGACCCAAAACATGATACGATACGATGTAATGACGCGTATGTTTAAAGAATTAACGAGAAGTATGTTGGAAGTCAGATGATACGAGACGTAATCAATTGATGACACATGACAGGTTTTGACACGATCAAGTTCCCAAATGACCCACGTGATCGGCTCGAGGGGTCGACGTAATGGGGGACGATCCTCGTCCAAGGATGTCCACACCGTCGACGTGAACGAGCAGATCCAATGCCAACAAGAAGATGTACTTAACACAAGAATGGTGGCTAATCCTATAAAGCATTTTGAACTCTCTCGGGAAACGAGCAATAAGAGGTTGTCACTGAAGGAACTAATTAACAATGTAACAAGGGGGGAAAGAATATGATATCTTGGCGGGCGTGTATCCTGGCACTGAAGAGAGTGTTCTGCTATGATGTAACACGACGTGCTCAAGTCGTCGCGTTGCACCATTGGAGTAACTACGACAGGCGGAATGTTAAGTAAATTTAAAGGGGAAAATTGAATGAGGAAAATGCAGCAGCCACTGACACAGAATGAAGGGCAGGAGACGACACGGGGACTGTCCCGAGGGATCAGCTCGAAGACCGATGAAGCGGGGAATGGTCACCGTCCGGAGGCGTCCTTACCGTCGCTGATGACTAGCTAACCCCTTACCATCAAGGAAGATCCTACCACGAGAAGGTGGCTAGCCCTTTATCGTCGTCATAGTTCTCTCAGGGCAGATGAGCAATCGAAAATGGCACTAAAAAAGAGAACGATACTGCTAATTGTAGAGGGAGACGGAGAGAGTAGTGACCTGTGAAAGGAGGACCTTGATATCGTCGGCAAGGCACGATTGGCGAGGACTGGATGAAGTGCTCGTTCGCCTCAGCAGGTTGCGTCGGGACACTCCAGCCGGAGCGTCGTTGAGAAGCCCAGGAGTAATCCTCAGATGAGGAGGTAGTTCTTCAAATGATAAAGGATAGCTCGGGGCTTATAGTGTTGTGTTCACACGAGAGAAGGTTCAGCTATCGTGGACCCGCCGGGGTGGGATCAAGAGAAGCCTCGGTCATCGTCTCGATGTGGAATCACTGACGTTGAAGCCCAAAGGGTGCAGACGATTCCCCGTTGGGCGCGCGGAGAGGCGGACTGAGGTGGGGCCGCTGTCTGTTTGTAGTGACGGCTGGATGATCGGGGTAGGTAATCCTATTCAGGGGGGACGGGGTGGACCAAGGGTTCCCGCTGACCGTTTAGGTAACGGTCGCCCCGAGGCCAGCAGGTCGGGCGGTGGACCCCTTAAGTGGACCGGCGGGGAGGGCCGGCCAGGCCTTTCTTCTTGTTGTTTCCTTTTCACGATAGCGGCGTGCTCTACCGTTGCCATCGCTGATGATGCTCAAGCTCCGCAAACCAACGATCAGAAGATGTGGTCATCCTCCGTTGTGCATGACCACGCTAACCGAAAGATGCTGGGCTCGATGGAGAGTGAGGCAGGTGTCCCCGAAGAGAGGAAAAAACAGGAAGGGGCGGCAACCCCGCGCTGTACCCATTGATTCTTTCTCAGGTCCCCGAACATATAAGCGTCCGCGCTTTCTCCACGAGAAGAAGATGACGGAGAAGGCTGGAGAGGCAACTACACTCCCAACGCACGACACCTCCTTGTTCAGCAGAGCTTTATTCTTGACCTAGGAAGTTGAAGCTCTAGGAACGATCCCTTGTGAGAGGGCAGAGAGGAAGGAGGAAAGAAAGGGAGAAAAAAAAAAGACGAACAATTTCATTCTACAACAAGTCCAACGAACAAAGCCCTCCCCCTCCTTTTTTATAGGGAACAAAGAGAGAAGGGGGGGGTGGACCACCTTGCCTTAATGGGCTCCCTGAGGGAGAAAAGGCCTAGTGGGCTAACTCCTCCCCCAAAAAGGCACTTCAAGATAGGAGAAGCCGTGCATGGTCTCCCCCTCCCCTTCAGTGGTACAAGAGAGGAAAAGACAAAAAAGGTACAAAACACGACTTCATGGGGGAGGCCCGTCCAGGCGCAGGTGAGGACCTCCCTACCACTTACTATGACAAAATAGACCGGTGAAGTAAAAGGGACCCATGGAGGGTTTCGGTGATGGCAATAAAACATCACGAATACGGAATAAAACCACACGATGCGGGTGCAAATTTAAACCTGGAAAAGGAAGTTCGGGTTTTTCACGTCCGCTGGGACTCCGCGCTGTGGCTGACGACGAGCTGGGCCAGGCAGGCCGAGGTGGTCATCCATCATGCTAACCGTTGCAATCGGGTCAAGACATCCAGATGTCACCGGCAGAAGTCCCGTTATCATCGACACTCGTCGGAAAAACTCGTTATCATCAGGGTCGCTGTGGACTTCTCTCGACGGCGATCTTGTCGACAATGTCAATGAGGGCAAGACTCCTGCGGTTTCTCATGGCTGTTCGCGAGCCGAATCGAGGCTAAGAATCAGACGAGGCAAAGCACAGAGTCAACCACTGATTTGATTAGCCTGCCAACGATATTTGATGTAGATCGATGCTCCAATGGCGGTGCTGACCACCAGTAAGCATTGTTCGATGAGCAATTTTCAGTCACCGGAATTCTTCCACATCAACCAGAAACTCCAGAGCATGGACAATCAAATAATACAATCGTTCAGGGTTCTCCGCCGGAGATTCTGACTTCCTTAGTCAATCTACTTCTTGGGGGGGAAAGATTGTTATACAAGAGAACGGGAGAGCTTCTTCTTCTTCTTTAACAGAACACAAAAAAAAAGAATGCCACAAACGAAAATCAGATCTGGTTTTTCTTTCAAACAAGCGTCAAGTCTGTCTGTCTCCCACGTCCACCCTCCCCCTTCTTTACAGAAACCAGAAGGCAGTTGTGGGACGCCCAAATGGGCCCCTATTAAGGGGGAAGCTTATTGGGCTTCCCCCTATAAGGGTTCTTTAGGGGGAGAAGAAACCTAACAAGAATTTCCTCCCCCTATAGATGACAACTACTTTAACCAAGAAAATAAAATACATATAAGGGGGCCTGTACTCACCCAAGAGGGGCCACCCTACAATTCAAAGACGATGAGAAAAGACAAATACAGCACAAAGATGGGCTCATACGCCAGGATTGAGCAATCAAAAGGAAAGAACACAAATGATCACGACACGTACCAAGATGACACGAACGCTTCTCAAACCCGATAGTGGAAATGTGGGTGCTTCACGTCGACTCGGGCTCCGCGAAGTGGCTGGTGACGGGTCGGGGTGCGATCGACTGGATGGTCCTCCATCAATTAATTCCTTGATCATAGCATGTGATTTATATGCATTAGTATGGATAAAAGGGACATATGATGTGTTAAGCTTTGCTTGATATCACAAAAAAACCATTTTGTGATATTATTCTGAAAAAATCATGTTTAGAGCAAATGCAATTAAATGCATACCTTGAATTTTTATTTAAATTTAATAAAAAATTATTCATTTATTTAATTTTTATATAATTTGTGAGATTAAAAAGGAAAATTTATTATTGCCGTTAATATTATCTTATGTAAAATTTCAGAAAATTAGGATAAACTTATGAGTTTGATTACTATTATTCAACCCATAAAATGATAAAAAATGAAGTAATTAGAAAACATAGAAATACATATGTAATGTAATGCAGACCTGATCAAGTAGGTAATCATGTAAAAATGACTGGCTAAGCCGTACACCTCAAAAACAATTCCATGAAAGGGCTGACTTGAACAAAGAAAGTTATCAATTCCATCGAATGTTAGTGTGATATATGGCATTGGAAAACAACATATGCTGAGTGAAGATGAAAAAATCATTGAATTTCATTAAAGTTATGAAAATATGAGACTCAAATTTATCTGTCTCTCTCGCCTCTCTCTTGCACTCTAACTCAGTCTCTCTCACTCTCTCATAAAATCTTACTCTCTTGCTCTCACATGTTAGATCTACAAGAGGCTTGCGCTGGTTCTTTCAGATGAAGAAGATCACACATGAATGTGAATCAATGTAAAACATACATTGATTAATAGAATCAAACAGTTTTGAGGGGAGGACATTTGGATTAGCACATGGTAACTTTATAAAGTCTCTATGAGTAATGGGATGCTGAGGACAAGAAAAGCAAATCCCTTATGACTCAAAAACCTGTACCCTATTTATAGGAAGATGAGATAATCAAATTTAGTATATCTTACTTAATCCTATCATTTTCATTAAGATCTACTCAGCCTCTACACATTTAATAACTATACTTGTTTTTTAATGCTATCAATATAATTAAGTGAATCACATTAATTGGGATATATAATTGATAGCTTAACCTTTGAGTATTCCACATTAGTAGTATCTTTGGGATAAGCTCCTGATTTAATGCTGGCCAACTGGGAGTAGGTTCTTTCTCGCAGTTTTTTTTAATCTGCTAGTAAACTCTCACCTAAACTTGCATCTGCTCAATAATTTCTCCCTTGTGCTCCCGCTCGTAAACTCGCGCATTATTTTTATTGTCCGTAAATATATTAGGACTTTCACACTGACATTGATATAGAAAACATTTGATCAGTTTCCCAGTTTGTTTTTTTCGGATTGTTTCATCGTATCCACTGGATAACGTTTCATCGCTCCCGCTCATAAAAAATCCTAAATTTCTGCCTTCTTGTTAGTGGGAACTTCATTACGTACGAAGATCACTTTAACAACAAGCAAAGTGAGAAGCTTGACTATTATGTCAATTGACAAAACTATTTTATTTATTCGTTCCTAAACACTCATAAACTCGTGCCTCCAGGACCCTGCTTTCAAGGTAGACCATAAAATTCTTTCTTCCAAATCAGAACCTACAACTCTCTTATAATTGCGTAGATAAGAATAGTGGCTATCTTGAAAAAAGTAAGAGAGAGGCACGACCAAGGTTAGAAAGTCACTTATTTTCCTCTCCTTTTTCATACGATTTGATTTTATTTTCAAAACAGAAAAAAACACGAGTGGGAGCAAAAAGACACCTTTTTATATGCTGGATAACCTCGTCGAGATATTTTTTGGTGTTCAGCTCCTATTGAAAATTAGGCATTGGATGGATTCCCGGGCAGTGAGAAGGAAGGATGCTTTCAGAGGCGAAAGGGCATGGGGAGATACCATCTGTGATCCATTGATCTCTGATCGGGAAACTGTAGCCAAGCTCACTGGCTAGTCTGCGCTCTTTGGGCTTTCAAAACTTAGCAAACTGAAACATCTGCATAGCTTAAGGAAAGGAAATCAACCAAGACCCTGTTAGTAGCCTTGAGTGAGAATGGATTGGTGATTGAATTTTAAAAATTGCATTCTGGTTTTATTTGATTTGTTATGAATTAGATGATGTAAAAACCAGCAAGCAGCAAGCTCAGGCTATGTTTCTGTAGCGTGCCGTACTGAGTATTACAAAGTCAGCACCTCGGGTGCAAACGTAGGCAACACAGAACTTACAGGGTGGGTCACACATTGAACTGTAATTGTAAAAGGTTGCAAGATCTGGCCAAAGATTTTTTCCCATGGTTGGATTCTTCCCAGTAGAATGTGGCATGTTGAAATTTAGATTGTTTTTACGTGAAAAAGGGGAGCACCCTCTAAGCCTAAGTATTCCTCAATGACCGTGAGGGAAAGGTGAAAAGAACCCTCATCGGGGAGTGCAATAGAGAACCCAAAATCTGATGTGAACGATCAGTCGAAGGAGTGGAGCACAAGCACACTCACTCTAATGGCGTACCTTTTGGGTGATGGGTCAGAGAGGAAATGGGAACAACGGCTTAAGTCATTAGGTGTAGGCTTCATAAGTGGAATATTCTAGTTCTTCCTATTTGACCCAAAACCGATCAATCTAGCCATGAGCGGTTGAAGAGAGCTCTAACAAGTCTTGGAGGACCGAACCTACGTATCTGGCAGAACATGGGGATGACTTATGGCTAGGGGTGAAAGGCCAACCAAGATCGGATAAAGCTGGTTTTCTGCAAATTGTATTTCAGTAGAGCGTATGATGTTGGTGGCATGAGGTAGAGCACACAATGGGCTAGGGTGGCCCCATTTAGCTTTACCAACCGAAAGGAAACTCTGAATACAGGTCATCATCATTTGTATAGACAGACATTATAGGTGCTAAGATCCTAAGGCAATCACTTAGTGGAAAAAGGAAGTGATCGCACGATGACAACCATGAGGTGGACTTGGAAGCAGCCATCCTTTGAAGAAAGTGTAATAGCTCACTGGTCTAGCTCCATGGCACCCAAAATGTATTAGGGCTCAAGTGATTCACCGAAGCTTCGAGACCTTTAGCTTTTTCTAGTGTCACTAGTGGGACGTTCTGTCAATCGGGGAAGGTTTTTGGTGACAACACTTGGAGATATCATAAGTGAGAATGCTGACATGAGGAACAAAAAAGTAGTGAAAAATGCAATCGCCTGCCAATGGAAGGCTTTCTGCTTTCAATAAAGCTACGCAGAGTGAATCGATCTGTAAGGAACCCGGAAAGGGCTGCTGTACGATGAGTACACGAAAGTTGCAAAGTTGCTTTGACTACTTAACCATGCCTGTCTGTTGGAGCGAACTGGATGATCAGGCCGAGTTACTTGACTTTGTAACCTTGCTCTCCTTCCCTGATATTCATCTTGAGTCATTGCTCGGTGTCTTAACTAAGTCAGACCTTAATTCTCACGAAGATGTTTATATATGACAAATATATATAATTTCCCATTGATTAAGAAATTAATCACACAAAAAGCCTGCTATAAAAATACTAGACCAATATCACTATTGTAATTAGCCATATGTGCAATGGATTTGGCCAAACACCTATTTTCCCTTGACCAATAAGTGATCACAAGAATATAGTTGACAATATGATTTTAAAGTAGATGATATGCATCAAAATCGGTACCATGCACACAATTACTCTCACACGCCAACTTCAAAGTATCCAATTCATAAGCCAGATAACGCAAATATAGGTATTACATAATTGAATTGATTTTCGAATAAAACATTGGTTACATTGCATAAATCAAAAGAAATAAGATTGATTAAAACTGATGAGTTCTGCATATAGGACTACCCATATTGCGCACAAAACTTAGCGCTTAATGGGCTGTCTAGATTGTGTTCCTTTAGGAGTTAACGGGTGGTCAGATTACCATTTTGTGTGTTCAGCGCAAAAAGAAGATTTTTTAAAACGACCACATTAAGCGACCACTCACCCTCCAGAAGTGAATCTGGACCATTGGGCCATTTTACTTGAACTGATTTGGGGGTTGTTGCTTTAGGCGACTACTTACCTCTACCGCTGGTTAATTTGACTTTGGGTTTGTAGTTTCTTTAGATGACCATTCCTTTTTCATAGCATGCATGCCTCTTGTAATGATTTCTGTAAGCGACCACTCACCCAACCTGTTGAACAATTTAACCAGAGTGTGTGGTTGCTTAAAGTTGATGGAAATATATGTGGCCGGCAAGCCAATCATACAATCCACATCTCGTTCTATATTCATTAATAGAACATATTCATTATAGTGCACGTGTGATGCGTATAATGAAGTCCATGAATACATGATCAGACTTAGTGAATTACGATGAGATCGTAATACGGAGATCACTCGTCTTTAAGCATGTGTTTTAAACATTCCTATTCAAAGGATACACGAGAAGGACATCGAAGTATCCGGATAGAATAGCACTATCTAGCCTCACTCATACGATGAGTATGGCCGGTCCCGTAGCCATTAGTGTGCCAACACTAAGGATAGATAGTGGGTGCTCTTTAGTGGAAAGAGTTCACTGAATTGATCCGTACGAATCCCTGAATGGTATTATACCGAACTGTCAATCAGGTTGATTCACGTCACGGTTGTGTAAGTGGTCCTTAGACCTGAGACACCAAAGACGTCTTGTGGACGGACGGTTGTACTTTGGCTATGGCCAACGAGTCTCTAATCATGGGATTCTAAAACGGTCTTAGTTCGGGTGCATCAAGACGTACACGAAAACGATTGAGTGGTCAAGATGGGATCGTCCACCCTCGGTATAAGAGGTGACAGCTCAAGGAAGATGATGCGATGAAGTCCTTGGCCAAGGCAGTGAAATATCGGAGAAGAGTTCTCCGATGATTTCAGAATGCATCAGTACTAACTCGGATTAGGGTTTGACAGTTGACCATACCCTAAGTCGTCCAAGGAGCATCAAGTGGATGAGGGATTATACATACACGGTAACCGATGACAAACAGGTTCCATGAGTGAGTCGATACACACTCCTTTGTATCTTCTAGGACACGAGGTATAGCTTGGCACCCCACGTGTCGGAGTCTCGACCTATCAATTGGGTTAAATAGATCCGACATTAGTTAATCTATATGATGATATAGTTAATTAATTTGGAAGGCCAATAATGGATATTGGGCCGCTGGAGTCGTTAACTAGACTGATACATGGGCCTAGAGGGTCACACGCAAATGGTCTTTTGGACGTTGGAAGATATGCTTAAGTTTTGGGGGTTTTTATGAAAAATACCCACTTAGTATAAATAGGGGAAGGTCTTGAATGAAATTCACCCAGGCCAGAATTGTTCAGGGGCCTTCCCCTTCTTCTCCACTCTCCCCACACCCCCTCTCCACCCCTGATGTGATCGGGACGACGTAACGACACCGACGAAGATTGAACGGGGCTCGTCTACGAGAAGGAGGAGATCCGACGTGCTGAGGATCGCGTGGATACGTCTAGAGGCTGCACACTTGAGCAGCTCGACTCGTCTCGCTCCGGGATCAAAGAAATCACGAATCGGATTCGTGTAAAGGTACGCCATTTTAATGGTTTTGTTGATGCCGTTCGATTCGCAATTACGTTTTCCGCTGCGCATCGTTTTGTGTTGCTCATCCATCTCAAGGCCACACATCACCCTTTTTTTCTCTCATGCAAAGGTTGCAAAACTGTCATCCTTTTTGGCAAACTTTCTCCATTGTTGTTGGCTGCCACTGTCGTCATTTGGCCACCGCTGATCGTCTGCCATCATTCCATGACGTCATGCCACCATCATTACATCCATATGAGTACTAACTTCATCATCTAACACTCCCAACACTTCCAAAATGGGAGAGATGAGTCGAGTGACCTTTTTTCTCAAAATGGTCAAACATCATGTGCCACCTAGAAGATGATTATGATATCAATATAAAAGAAACAGAAGGCAGCTTAATCAACATAGAGTGAATTCTATCAAAGGATGCTCTGATACCAATTGATAGGAATATTTTGCAACGGAACTGTACTGGAGTCAATCTTTATTTGATGGACATGAGTAGCGTTTGACGGTCCTGGTCTTGTCTGGAATTTTTGCAAAGACATAAACCTTACCTACTGTTCGGTTCAGTTCCCGTCTGAACTAGTCTCGGTGTAGTCAGGTTGACTAGTCAATATAAAAAAAAATAGAAAATTTATGTCGACGGATATGTTGAATATCCACATAATGAGCTTTAGAACCACCGGTAATGACTGCGCCTTCGCCTCCCTTCATATCTTTCCTTTCTTTTTATCTTCCTCTCTATATCTTCCTCCCTCCACACCTCCCTATGAACGATTATTGGGGTGAATAGAGGAGGAAGAAACTTTCAATTGAGAAATCAGTTTTAATGGTTCTCGCAGAGAACCTTCGAAGAACTCCACTACATCAACTGGGAGCCTACATATGGTCAAATATATGGCGGCTACCGTGTGCAAGAAACCTCACCGACAATTTGGATTTAATATTTTTAGAATTTTATAAAAAAATCTTAAATAAATATTTTATAATTTACTTCCAGTTCTGGTCCGGTTTGACCCTTGGACCTAAACCTGCCCAGTAACCTGGTCCACCCTTAAATGGGGGACCTACGGTCCTGGTTCTGTCCAGTCAAACCGGTTTTCGTTCCTAAACGTCGCACCCTAGATATGAGTGGGTCTTCTGGATCACAGTAGGAGACTTGTTCTTATGATGCAGATGGAGGTTAGAGGATATCACCTATTGCGTAACCCACATGGGCATGTCACATTACAGAACTGCCCATCATTGTAATATAACTATCCTGGTTTATACACATTTGCAACCATAGTATTATAAAGAATGCGTTAATCCAAGCATTACAAAATCACATTAGATGGGATAAACTAATTAAGTAATAACCATAGATATATAATAAACTGAGTGTGAACCCACTTATGAGATCCAACATCACTCTCTCTCTCTCTCTCTCTCTCTCTCTCTTCCTCAGTTCGCCTTGTTCGAACGTTTCGAATCTAATCGAACATATTGACGATTGATTACCGATTATTTATCTGTTCAGACCGATCTACGCGTTCGATCTCGAACGCGCACGGAGATCGATCGAGTCATTCGATCATATCGAGTTGAATTACATTTTCATTGTTCGACATGCCGGACCAAAGTCGTTCTCCATTGATGCACCAATTATCACCGAATCGTCTCGCAGCCGGGCGACGGACGTGATGAACTGTAGCAAAATTTTAATTTCCTTTCGGGATTCGTAACTCAATCCTCTATCTTTGTCAAACATAATATAATATTAGCTAGACGATAGTTGAATCAGGAATCTATTACGAAAATCAGCCGGCGGAACTCGACCAGCCGGCTTTTCTTCGGATTTGGGACTGATGTTACTCTACGTCAGCCAACATCTCTGATACAGAAAGACATATATCGTATACTACTTGATCAACCTTAAATCTAGCATATCCGTGAGATATGAGCTCAAATAATTTTTAAAAAACGTTATTTGTTTAAATCACTGGAGAAAATCTATGTACCATAAATACATCGACCCATTCACCATCCATCCACTATGTAACCATCCATCCACCTATCCATTCGCAATCTATGCACGTATCACATTTAGAAACACCCCATTAGAAAATTGAAGTACATTAGTTTGAAAATTTTGAAAGAAATAATACTGGAAACTAGAGCATCTCAACCAATTCTTTAGTCTTACTGTTCGAGCTCCAAGAATTTGAGTTTATCCTCTCTGGAAGCCACGTCGTCTTTGGGCTAAACTTTATTTATTGTCCATCACAATCCCTAGTCTTGTCCAGAAACACAATCCCCAGTTTATTTTCAAATAAACTGAGTGAATAGAATATTTGATTACATCTTCAAGTTGGTGTATTTCAAAAAAAAAATCACCAAGACAATACCATTATAATATTTTTATTAAAGATTTAAACTCATATGCCTCCAAGCTTAAACAAAGTAAAAATTCGGGGTAAGTGTAACTAATCTGCTGCCTAAAAACAGGTTTTGAATGACTTTGAGCTCGAAAAGTGGAAAGGATGAACGACAATAATGCAGAATGGATGATTAAAGAAGAGAAAGAGAGACTGCTAATGCCTAAATGAATTAGAGAAAGTGATGATTTTTCTTTTTTTTTGAAGAGAGAGAAGAGATGGGCAAAATTTGATAATATGTATATTTATTTATTTTTTTGAAGATTTTGTCATAAAGAGACCCAGTCATTAGTTCTCCAACTTAATGACGTCAATGACGATGAATACTTCCCTCTGAAGGATTGGGTTTATGCTCTTGGAATAACGCACTCTTTATGCGGGCTCGATGTCAATATCATATGTCATATAGCACGATGCCCCTTTTTTGCCATGACGAACCTTCCTGCGCGCATGGCGTCCCTATTCTCAATATTTTTCTAAGATATATACATATATCCTATCTATGGTTTAATGTGCTCAAGCCTCAACTTGTTTAAGATAATGACATCAATGATGTCATCAATTATGATAAAGTACCTGTTTATCTACGTCTTAAAACCAGCCTGCGCGCTTGATTCTATGGTTCGGGCCTTCAGGAATGGAGCTCTCTTTCTGGGGGCTCTCAGGCAGTGTCATGTAATCCTATACACTGCGGGAGCTTCCACACGCCCACAGACTGCACACTGGGAACCCATGGCAACCGAAAACCGTCCCTCATCCATCTTTCTGAAGCGGAAGAGTAGAAATAGGGAGACGCTTTGGGTGCTATGGGGAAGCAAGAATGCAAACAAGGAATCCATGGGGTGGTTCGTTCGATATCGCGCCGGAGGATGGCAAGGTCCAAGCGGCGCCGGGTAAGCAGCTTGAGCTGAACGAGATGCAGCAGAGCTGGGTGCTGAGGCCGCAGAAGAAGGAGAAGTACGTTGACCTCGGCTGCGTCGTCTGCAAGCAGAAAGCCGCCCGATTGGCCTTATGTATAGTTGTCATCGCCTTCTTCGTAATCTCCCTGGTCATCATCATCGTCAAGGTAATCCCCAAGGGGAAGCCCTACGTGCCCCCCCCCGACCGGTACGCTGTCGCTCTGCACAAGGCCCTCCTCTTCTTCGACGCGCAGAAGTGTAAGTCAGTCTCTTCCTCTTCCTTTTCCTCTTCTTCTTCTTGTTATTCAGCCTTGTTTCTTCCCAGCTGGGAGGCTGCCGAAGAATCACAAGGTGTCATGGCGGGGAAACTCGGGGCTGAAAGATGGGTCTACGTTGACGGACGTGGAGGGAGGGCTCGTCGGCGGGTACTACGACGCCGGCGATAACATCAAGTTCCACTTCCCGATGGCCTTCTCCATGACCCTGCTCAGCTGGTCCGCCATCGAGTACAGCCAGAAGTTTAAGAATCTCGGCGAGTACGACCATGTCCGGGATCTCATCAAGTGGGGAACCGACTACCTTCTCCTGACCTTCAACTCCTCCGCCACTAACATCGACAAGATCTACAGCCAGGTACCTATCTCTGGCCATTCTCTCTCTCTCTCTCTGTGTCTCTCTCTCTCTCTCTGTGTCTCTCTCTCTGTGTCTCTCTCTCTCTCTCTCTCTCTCTCTCTCTCTCTCTCTCTCTCTCTCTCTCTCTCTCTCTCTCTCTCTCTCTCTCTCTCTCTCTCTCTCTCTCTCTGTCTCTCTCTCTCTCTCTCTCTGTCTCTCTCTCTCTCTCTCTCTCTCTGTCTCTCTCTCTCTCTCTGTGTCTCTCTCTCTGTGTCTCTCTCTCTCTCTCTCTGTATCTCTCTCTCTCTGTGTCTCTCTCTCTCTCTCTCTGTGTCTCTCTCTCTCTCTCTCTCTGTGTGTGTTTCTATCTCTCTCTCTCTCTCTGTGTGTGTCTCTCTCTCTCTCTCTCTATGTATCTCCCTCTCTCTCTCTCTGTGTGTGTGTATCTCTCTCTCTCTCTCTCTCTCTCTCTCTCTCTCTCTCTCTCTCTCTCTGTGTGTCTCTCTCTCTCTGTCTCTCTCTCTCTCTCTCTGTCTCTCTCTCTCTGTCTCTGTCTCTCTCTCTCTCTCTCTCTGTCTCTCTCTCTCTCTGTGTCTCTCTCTCTCTCTCTCTCTCTCTCTCTCTCTCTTTCTCTATGTTTTTTTCTGTCTTAGGGAGGTGAACGATTGGCGTAGGTGGGCATAGCGAAGAACGCGTCGACGACCCCGGACGATCACTTCTGCTGGATGCGGCCGGAGGACATGGACTACGAGCGGCCCGTGCTGCAGACCACGTCTGGCCCGGACCTGGCCGGCGAGATGGCCGCGGCCTTGGCGGCCGCGTCGATCGTGTTCCGGGATGACGCCGCCTATTCAACCAGGCTGATCAAGGCGGGGGCGGCGCTGTTTAGGTTTGCCAGGAGCAACAGGAAGCGGCACCGCTACTCTGCGGCCCACCCGGAGATCGCCATGTTCTACAACTCGACAGGTTACTACGACGAGTACATATGGGCGGGCACGTGGATGTTCTATGCCTCCGGCGACGCCAGCTACCTCTCCTTGGCCACCAACCCCGGCATCCCGAAGAACGCCGACGCCTTTATCTCCATTCCCGACCTCGGCGTGTTCAGCTGGGACAACAAGCTCCCCGGTGCAGACCTACTTCTCACCAGGCTCAGGATCTTCGTCGACCCGGGTTACCCCTGTGAGGATTCGCTCCGCAGCTATCACGACGCCAATAACTTCAACCTCTGCTCCTACTTCCCTCAGTCCAAAGTCTTCAACTTCACCCCGGGTAGGCAAGAAAAACCAAGAAATTCTTTTAAGTAGTGGATAATGGGCTTGATTCGGGATTCTTCCTTCGGTAGGCGGGATGATCCAGCTCAACCACGGGCGGCCGCAGAACTTGCAGTACGTTGTGAACGCTGCCTTCTTGGCCTCCCTCTACGCGGACTATCTGGACTCGCTCCCAACGCCGTGGTTCTACTGCGGGCCAGACTACTACACCACCGCTACCCTTCGCAGCTTCGCCGCCGCGCAAGTAGACTACGTTTTGGGGAAAAACCCCCGTAACATGAGCTACGTGGTCGGCTACGGTCCCAACTACCCGCGCCAAGTGCATCACCGCGGCGCGTCGATTCCGACCACGGCACAGGACTACGGCTGCACCGGTGGCTACAAGTGGTTCCATGCTAGCACGCCAGACCCCAACGTCATCGCCGGGGCCATGGTCGGTGGGCCTGACAGATTCGACGACTACAATGACTTGAGGGCCAACCACTCCTACACGGAACCGGCCATGGCAGGAAACGCGGGGCTCGTCGCGGCTCTGGTCTCGCTCACCGCCACCGTTGGTTCCCCCGTTGACATGAGCACCATTTTCTTCCCGGCGAGCCCACCTCCCCATCCGCCATTGAAGCCATAAAATCTCTATGTCTCTCGTTCTCTCGCGATAAAATCACCAGTGTATTGGAGGGAATAGGAGACGAAGGACTAGACGGTATGGGAAGAGAAAGAAGAAGCCGAAGCAGCGCAATATGTCATTTCCCCTTAACCTCATTTTACAGAGTGAGATACTTATCGTGAAGTAGCCGACTGTTGTGGAGAAAACTCTATCTGAACTGTTCGATTGATTTCTCTTGGAGCAGTCAACCGATGTGAACTGGAGTTAGTAACGTCTTTATCAGCTTTAACATCTCTCTCTCACATCAAATTCTCATGATTATCGTTTTCATTGTTTGCGTGACGATACCGATTTTTCCCAAAGTAACTAGACATGATGCTTTCATAGACAAACAAATTTGATAAATTAGTGGACGAATAAAGAGGTGCAAAAAGTTACTAAAAAGAGTCCAAAATTTAAAAAATACGCAGCGAAAAATTTAAGGGAATAGAAGGATAGAAATCAGCCTTCTCTTTTTCCCTTCAAACGTTAACTCTGCAGTCTGCACTTTTAAGGTTCGCAGAAAAAGATAAAATGCGATTAGGGGGAATTCCCAATTCTAAAAAAATTGAAATAAAATTTGTCTTGTCTACCAGGCATTGCGCCAGCTGAAAAGTCGAAGTTTAGGGTGTTTTTAGGCGTGCTTATTCTGGCTTAGACAATGATATTTACGATAATATCAATCGAAACTACGGAAACAAATTAATTTCACGTTACACTCAATCACTCAAATAGAAGTATAGAGTAAGGGTAAAGATGTGCAAATCATAGGATCCAGTCAAATTTAGAAGAGTGTGTGGTGCGGTTCAACCTTTGTACTCCACATTGCACCCCACAGAAACTGCACCGCATAGAAGCCTATGCGATGAGAATGTGCGGTTGTGTCCGAATTTCTTAAAAAATAAATAAAGAACAAAAGTCTCTCTGTCAATCTCTCTCTTGAATGTGCGATTGTGTCCGAATTTCCTAAAAAATAAGTAAAGAACAAAAATTGCTCTCCCTCTCAAGTTTCTCTGTTGCTCTCTCTCTTGATGTCTGTGTCTCTCTCTCACTCTCTCTCTTGATGTCTGTGTCTCTCTCTCACTCTCTCTCTTGATGTCTGTGTCTCTCTCTCACTCTCTCATGTTACCTCTTCTCTCTCTCTCACTTATCTCTATCTCTCTCTCTTCCTCTCTTTCTATCTTGCTCCTCTCCCTCTCTATCTCGCTTGCTCCTCTCCCTCTCTATCTCGCTTGCTCCTCTCCCTCTATATAGTTCAATCTTCTCTCCCTCTCCCTCAACCTTACTCGCTCCTCTCTCTCTCTCTATCTGGCTCCTCTCTCTCTCTCTCTCTATCATCTTTGATTCCGTATCTCTCTATCTCGCTTGCTCCTCTCCCTCGATCTCACTCGCTTCTCTCACTCTCTTTGTCTCAACCTTGCTCTCTCTTTTCTCCCTATCTCTATCTCTTCCGTCTCTCCCTCGATCTCACTCGCTTCTCTCACTCTCTTTGTCTCAACCTTGCTCTCTCTTTTCTCCCTATCTCTATCTCTTCCGTCTCTCTCTCTATCTTGCTCGCTCCACTCTGTCTCTCTTCTCTCCCTATCTCTCTATCTCGTCACTCCTCTCTCTCTATCTCTCTCTATTCTCTCCCTATCTCTCTATCTCGTCACTCCTCTCTCTCTCTTACTCGCTATTCTCTCCCTGTCTCTCTATCTCGTCACTCCTCTCTCCATATCTTTCTCTCTGTTCTCTCCCTATCTCTCTATCTCGTCACTCTTCTTTCTCTATCGTGCTCTCTATTCTCTCCCTATCTATCTATCTATCTCGGTAACCCTTCTCTCCCTCACTCTGTTGGAGCAAACAAGGCTCTCTCCTTGTTTTTCACCCAGGGAACAAGAGAGACAAGATATTAAGGGAGATTCAAGAACATCACATCTATTCAACAAGCACATTACATGCACATTTATAGTGCATATGTATACCTTTTCAATGCAACTTTACAAAGAAACTTTCAAACAAATCCTAAATATATGGAATACAAAGCTTTTGAAATTACTGGAATAGTTGCATCTCTTGTCCTTGACTTTTCAAAAACTTAATTTCCACTTTAATCATTAAAGGGACAAGATTATTTCTCAACACACTCTCTATTTTGCTTCTCTCTCTATCTCTATCACTACCTCTCTAGTTCCTTTCATTCTCTCTATCTCACTTGATCCGCTTCCTCTCTTTATCTCCCTCAAAAGTCTCTCTCCCTATCTCACTTGGTCTTCTCTCTCTCACACTTACAATCACATCTCTCTTTCTCTGAGTTAATCGAGATAGTGCAATTTTGTGCGATGTGGAGTAAAACTTTCTCCAAAACTTGGCACCGCCCCTGGTACAGCAGGATTTGTACTGATAAATTCAATAATTAGGGTTACATCATTTCTTATTTTGAGTTTAACCAATAACTTATAGAAAATAGATACTTACAGAAATAAATTAGCTAGTGATGAGTATGGGTCGTCTCCATATGAAACAAAAAAATAGGGATTTAGTGAAATGGGGAAAACCTTAATGTGGGAAGGTGCTAATAACCATTTAATAAGAATATAAGATATTTACTAGAGCAATGAATAGGAGGATGTGAACAGACTGATGGAGAATGGGGAAGTAAGTTGAACTAGAAAGAGAAGAGGTGATAGTGGGAACAAGAAGTGAATAAGGATGAATGTATCACGAAATCAAGGAGTAAGATTTAAAGGTCATGAGATGATGATCTGAGATGTACACGATGACAATGTCAGTAGTGATGATGATAAAAGAGAATGATATGAAAGAGTGATGTGGGTCTAACCTAATACATGTTATGGAGATGAATCAGAATAAGACAAGAGAACATCCCGTTCGCCCTTATTTTCCACTATGACCATGACAATTTTCTAATGTAGGCAAGTCTCTCCTCTTCTCTGCTGACCTTTTCCAAGAAATCAAAACATGAAAGAACAATTGATGAATATTCAAAACCTCACTCTCTTTCAATGAACCTACCAATGTAGGAAGAGAGTTCAAAAATTTTCTGACAAAGATTTAGGCTCATCTTATACATCCAACCACTTGAATGGAGAAAGGAGAGAAAGAAAACCTGGCCTTAAAATTTCAGGTTGATTGGCCTTATGGATCATTAGATATCAAGCCCTAAAGTTGGACAAGTCCTAGTCGTTGATTTGATCTAAATATCCTCCCCCTCATTTTTGTCGTACAGCTCACTTGTAAAACGTGTCCTGATGGGAAAAAATCGTGTGATCATTTTAGCACACGATTCATAAATCAAGAAATATAAAATTTGAACTCAATCAAATTTTTACGCTTGACTATGGTGATGAGTACAGGGTCTAATCTACATAGAGTAAGTGTTCATTATTTTTAAAATAATTGACTCGGTGAGACTAGATCAAATGAGATAAAAAAAGACATTATCATTACAATAATATTTATCCAATTAATTTTAAGAAATATTCTAATCCAATTAAGTCAAAACAGATCGAAATCGGAATAACATTGTAATTCAAAATCAATGATTAAGTCCACTCGTGAGTGCATTGACCAAGCTCACTCATGAAATTTAAGGGAAATATATTTTTTTGATTTTTATATTTTCATAAAAAATCATGCAGGGATTATCAGATTTTTTTTAATTTTATAAATTTAAAATAATAAGAAAAACAATGGACAGCTCAGAGCATTGATTTTGACCAGTCCATAGACTATGGGTGAATTGATGGTCAAAATGGTAATATAATATCAAAAATTATATTTTCAGAAGCTAGAGAGATAAAGGACAATTACCATATAAAATTGATATCAAATTTTCAAAGTCAAGGCTTTGATAATGACCCGACTAAGGACATCCAATCAAAGTGACAAAATTGGCCAAGAAATTGATGTCAAAATTGGATGAATGAGTTTTGGATGGAAATTTGATCAATAGGGGATTAAAAATACATAAAAATAATGCAATTTGGAGATTTGAGTAGCGAGACATGGATCTCACAATTCAACAACCAAAAATTGAGATACATTTGAGGATGTAGTGGTCAAACAAGTACCTTAGACACCAACATAAAAGAATAACATTTGAGTATTCCACATTAATATTGTCATCGGGATAAGCTGAATTGGGGGATCAAATATTAAAAAGAATTGCTATTATTTTAGAACAATGTAAAGAAGACTCAAAGCTGGACGTATTGGTCACAAAATTTGAGATTTAGTATAGTAATGAGTCAGAAAAATGTCTCCAAAGGTACCCAAAAAATTGTGATTAGCTTGAGGAGAAACAATAAGGATTAAATCACAATATCTATTTGTTTCTAATTTTATTGAAATTTTATTTCATTATAAATCAAAAGCACCAAGGAGTACATCTTTTTGACCCAAAATGCCTAAAAAAATAGGTCTTAAGTCAAGTCCACAATGTAAGTCACTCTATTCTTTACTAAAGAAACTCGACTACGCGTTAGATTGATCAAGGATTCCTTAGGTATCTTTCTTGTGATGAGAGAAAATGATTAACTAAACTCATATGAATGTGAGAGATCTGAGCTTTCCAGTCTTTAATAAACTTGGATGGTGGAGATGATGCCACATGGCATCACAGGAGAGGTCCAAATCTTGATGGTGGGTCCAAGTCTTGATGGTTAGACCATCATCCAATGACTCACATGCTTCCGCGTGTACCTACATGGAACATCAAAATAATAATCCCATTTGGAAATATTTACATTTCTGGAAGGGTAAAAAAGATTTTTTTTTCATCTTAGTATGTAATAAATCGTCTTGGGCTCTTATGGGCCACATTGTGCACTGTAGGCCATTTTTTGGGTTGTTTTATGGCCCATATAGGCGTGTAGGCGGGTTGGAATGCCTTCACATTGGTGCAGCCATGCTAGCTCCTGTCATGGGTTCATGCTTTTAATTTTTTTAATTTTTAGGCATTAAACGTCATTAAAATACATAAATAAATAATATAACTTAAAAAATTCATATCTTTGATTTTTTAACGCATTTATTATAGACATTTTCTCCACTAGATTTTAATTGTCATCGTCTTTAAACTCATCCCGTCTGAAATAAGTAATAACACATAAAATGATTATTTTATAGGTATCACCAGTTTGACTTGAAAAGCCAAAATAGGACAACTTTGATGCTTTTAATCTTTGCCTTCGTCTTCTGCTTCCTTGTTCATCCACTTAAGTCTTGAAACAACTAAACTCAATAAATGTGGTTAATTTCAAATGGTTTGACATTGAGAAATGTCAAACATGAATAAAACATATAATTAACCTTCAAATAATGTATAAATTAAGGCTA
Source organism: Wolffia australiana (assembly GCF_029677425.1). Lineage (NCBI taxonomy): Eukaryota > Viridiplantae > Streptophyta > Magnoliopsida > Alismatales > Araceae > Wolffia > Wolffia australiana. The sequence continues at coordinate 13,338,570 of NC_135841.1, read as the reverse complement.
GGTGGAAGTGCATGGTAATAATAAAAATATTATAAAATAATAATAACATGTATCATAATCATGAGCATTAGGTCTTAAATATGGTGAAATATGATATTAATGAATGCACAAGATGCATGTTATCATGTCCTTGTGAAATAAAAGTTAAAATTGAAGATTATATAATAATAATGATAGTAATAATAATAAATAATATTTAAGATGTGGCATTGTGTCACCATGCACCACGTCCACATGTCATTTGCTTTCATCAAGTGATAGGCTGCCAAACTGACCTTGTAAAGTTAAAGATAACTCAAGAAATGATGCATAATATAAAAGGCATGATGTGGTTACATGCTTCCAGATGCCACATTAATGTTTACTTGCTTTTTCTCCAATTGTGGTGCTACTCATGCACACCAAATGTGACCACATCAATTCTTGACTTCCAAAGTTTAAATAAATAAATATTTTAGTTTTTCTTTTCTCGACATTTGCTGTAATTTTAATCAGATTTTGTTCAAATTAGTCCAAGTCACTCCATAAGATTAAAATTATTAGATTTTTTAGTCAATGATTGTCCTTCATGACATATTTTGCAATGATTAGCTGTGTTAGTCATTGTGTGAAATGATGATTGGTTGACATGATGATTGGTTGGTTGATTTTGTTCACATGGCAGGGGGAGAATATTTAACCCCATAACATAGTTTATTTATAAAAATCATTTAACATCCAGAAAATATTAAATATTTTTTATTTAGAAAAATAACATATTTGTGTGCTTTGAAAACAAACTATTATGCCACTAGATCTGCTGGCCCAGATCTGCTGATTCAGCAGTAAACTAAACAAAGAGGAAGAGGTAAATAAAGAGGTAGAGTGAGTACGTGGAAAATAATGAAGGAGATTATGCTGATGGAGTTTAGAGGTATAAATGGTTGTATTTTTTCTAAAAATTCAGGCAATATAAATGAGTATTGTGGGTGAATATTTGGCTGGAGAAAAAGAGATTCCAGGGAGAAAAAAGGGGAAGCAGTTATTTAGAGAGAAAAAAAATAATGGGATGAGGGGGAAATGGATGCAGACAAAGGAAAAATGAGAATCTAAGTGCCTATTGCCTTAGTGATCATTTGCTGACCCTCAAATTGTCCTGTTGAATTTGAATCGTAATATTATGTCAGGATGAGGCATTTTGAAATATAAACAAGAGAAGATATGCAAATGTTTTTCTAAATAGGTTGAACAACCTGGATTCTATAGAGCCTTGTTTTGCTGGCTAGCCACATTCTAAAGCACTTCCAGGATAAGGGGAAAATGAGGATAACAAAAGTCATTATACATCAGGTATAATAACTAAACTACCCCTTTCGGATTTTGTATTTTTTGTCTTCGCCACTTTTTCCACCTTTTATTCTCATTCATTGAGGACTTCTCCTTCTAAATTTTGTCTACCCTTTTCGAGGAACTAGCTGGTGGCGAAAGGGGTGGATCACATCATGCCCTAAATTCCTCTTATGTCTCCTTCAAAAGCATTAAAAACCACCTTTCACCTTTTGAAGCCCATTTGCTCAATAAATTAGCTCCAATAAAGGCTCAATCTCATTGATAGTTATCCCATTTTATTCTATTAAATGTCTACACATCAGTTAATACACACTATTCATTATTCATATAATTTTATGATCTCAAGAAGGGTTAGTTTAAGATGCTCATACTGTGCAAAAATGTAATTTATAAGTAATACAATAATCTTCAGAAAATACAAGAGATTACATGATAAGTTCAAGCTTGATGAGTAAAAAATGATATAACGTGTTGAAATAAAATAGATTTATCATTTCATTAGTTTGGTTGTAGTAATCTATTATTATTTGATGATATCATTTCTACATGACCTTGCTTTGAATGTCTGCACTTGTCTATCAACATTGATCATTGTTTAACGTTTAAATTGGATCCAATTTGTAGGATAGCCTAGGGAGAACCTACAAGGTTCCAAATTTTGTTTATAATATAGAATGAACTTGAGAATACATTGATTATTTTATAATATAAGATTTAGAATCACAAATTGCATCTTTGCGGGGCAAATGATTGCCATACTTGAGATCGGGTTTTGATGTTACCTAAATTAATGTTTCCGGTTATTATACCATACGAATAAATCATCTAATAAGAATGTATTACCGTATGTTCCTGAAAATTATTCCAAGACATAGTTTACTCCCGCAAACTTCTCATAAAAGATACTCACCTTCTGAGGAGACATCCCTTTTTGTAACACACCTTAAATTCATTAAGGTTGTAAATTCTCCCTCCCGCAAACTTCCTGAAAATCTATTTTGGATAACTTTCAAACCCATGGATATACAAGAATTTAGGTTAGAATTTCTCTTTTAAATTTCTAGATCGATGAAATAAATGTATCTAACTTATTACACAGTAAAGTATTAAGGTTTAAAACAAAGAGCAGGTATTCAAACATTAATTTTTTGTTCAGAATTATTTTTCACTATTGTTAAAATGTTTCTATGTTTTTGGGATTTTCGATAATTTATAAGAATTAATGTGTATGAAAATATGTCGAGAACTCTTCTTAAATATTTGAAGAATTTGAAAATGCACTTTATATTCTGATCTACAAGTTGACCATTGACCAGCACACTTTGTTATTATTTTATTATATTTTTTTTTCTCTCTTACCTTCAACATATGACTTCACCTCATGGATGTCAGAAGCTCTTCAGCTGTCCTAGAAAGGTCCTTCCATGAAATGCACTTGGCAAGATAAAAAGAAGTGCAATAAAGTAACGATTTTTAAATTTATTTCAAAAAACTTGCTAAATTAAGGCATCGCCCCTCTCCTCCAAATAAAGGGAAGCTTGTTCTTTTCTTTATGGTAAGTCACAACCTATCCTCTCCCTTTCATTTACTATGTATTTTATCTAGGTTTCATGGAGAATTTTCCTCTTAAGGAAGATGACTAGACAAATGCACTTAAGTCCTTATGGTTGTTTACATGTGATTTTAGGAACATTTTGACGTGGCACAATTTTGCGAACAGAGCGAGGAGAATTTTGCGAGGAGAATTTTGAAAACATGGATATGATGATCATTTGAAGTATTCATCCTTCTCTCCCACCTTAGGCCTTAGAAAGCTGTTGTTCTGGAAGATAAATGGTTTCCCTGCCTTATTTGAAAAATTCTACAGCATCAAGTGTTGTCACATGACAAAAAAGAAGAAGCTCACAAGATAGTGCATTTCACTCTCAAGAGATCAGCTAAATGAGGAAGATCAAGGTTAGACTTCCAATATCAATCCCTCCCTAGACCGTTCCATTTCTGCTCTCTTTTCCTTTCATTGCAGGTCTTTCATCAAATGTTGGATGTGAGGAAGGGAAGAAGATAGGGACATAAGCCTAAACACCAAGCAGAAGGAAAGAAGAAGAAGAGTGATGCAGGATGGACGTCGTCGACGTCCTGCGGCGGGAGTGCCGTCCATTCGTCCTTCTCCGAGGATGGTCATCTTGGACTGCACGTCCCGCTGTAGGTGGGAGTCCCGGAAAGGTCCTGCGCGGGGCCTCAATTCGCAGAAGCCAAGGGAGACTGTTCTCCACTTGGTCGGCACCCATGGGGTCGTCGTCGAGGCGTTGGTGGGCCTGACGTCCGGTGGGCGGGTAGGTTCAGCCGGTCGGATGACGAGGACGGCGGCGAACTGGCAGCTGCATACGACGGCCATGGGCGACGTCGTGCGGAGAGCGGCGATGGTCAACAACAATGGTGGCGGCGGCAGCCGAAGATGGCGGCGGCGGCGGCCAACATGGCGGCAGCCGGAGATAGCGGCGGTGGCGGCTGGAGATAGCCAGGATATTGAGCCTCGGTAATGGGCCTCCTCCGGGGTAACAGGCCTCGGGCTTGTGTCAGAGCGGGCCACCGAGATTTGCGACGGCCCATTAAATAAGGCCCGTAACGGGCATAGGGCTGTCATGGCATCCTCGTGATGCTTGCATGGCGAATGGGCTTCCCGGAGAGCGGTTGCGGCGCCTCGGGGCGAGTGCTGGCGGTTGGACTTCGCGGCGATTCGGAGGGCGGCGGCGGCGCTTGGGGGCGCGGGATGCGGCACCTCGGGATGCGGGAGCCGGATCGTCGAGTGGGCCCCTTGGGCCAGAATAGGGGCACTGACCCATAGTGCTCTGACCCAATGGGCGGAGTCGGCACGGCTGAGGACTGACCAGTGTGGGGCGCAGCACGGCGCACGGCTCCAGCGGCTGTAGCGGCTCCGGCGGCTGCGGCCGCCGCGGCAGTGGCGCTCGCTACAGCGGTTGAGGCCGCTCCTGCTACGGGCAGCTGCGGCCGTTGCGACTGCTGCGGCTGATCCGGCGGCGCGACCATTGGCGGGCGGCAGCCGCTCCGGCGGCGCTACGGCCGCTGCGCTGCGGCGCCCGGCGGCCGCGGGTGGCTGCGCCGCGGCGGTGGCTGTGGCCGCTCTGGCTGCGGCGGCGCTGCGACCGCTGCGGCTGATCCGCGGCGCGGCGTTGAGCGACTAAGGCGCTCGCTGGCGGCGGCCGCGGCGGGCGGCTGCGGCCGCTCCGGCGCCTGCGGGCGGCTGCGGGCTGCTGCGGCCGCTCCGGCGGCTGCGGGCGGCTGCAGCCGCGGTGGGCTGCGGCGGCCGCTCCGGCGGCTGCGGGCGGCTGCGGCGGTGCGGGCTGCTGCGACCGCTCCGGCGGCTGCGGCGGCTGGCGGCGGCGCGCGACGGCGGCTGCGGCGCTACGCGCGGCGCGGTCAGCGGCTGCGGCCCTGCTCGGCGCGGCTCCACGATCGGCGGCGCCCCTCGACCTGGGACCCGGCGGCGGCGCGCTAGGGTGCCCGTCGGTCTGACGGAACGGGGTGGGCGGGACGGGCGGCCAAAGTCGGAACGGGACGGGACTTCTTTTCTTCCAAAACGGAACGGGACTTCTTTTCTTCCAAAAATTCCAAATAGACTTAGGAGAACGGGCGCCCTCTCCGTCCTTCATGTAGGGAGAATAATGGGCCCTAAGGAGGGATCAAAAGAGGGGGAACCCATTAGGAAAGGGTCCCCTCTTAAGACCACTAATACATGGTTTATTTGAACATGAAACTTTAACTAAACCTAGGGAAAAAACTAGATATTAGAGGGCTTCGCCATCAAAGAGTTAAGGTGCACCATATCTATCATCCCTTAATTAGAGTCATAGATTATAAGCATTTAGAGATTGATATTGAAGGATCTGGGGAGTAGAGAGACAAATAATTGTAATTTGAGAATGGGAGTTGAAGTTAACTAAGATAAATAATAATTTTGGTGAAAGAATTTGAGACTTGAAGAGACTCTAGAGAGGAACTTTCAGTGAGTGAAAAAGTTCATTCAAAGGAACTTAGAGAGAAGGAAGTGTATGCATTAATACTGTGTCGAAAACTTTAATCTGAATTGAGTGGGAAGTTAGTGGATTCATATAGATAAAAATATAAATGTTGGATCAATCAAAGTTGCAGATTAAAGAGATTGAATCCAGATAGGTTTGGTGTGAAAATCAACGGTTGATTTTAGTACAAAAAATAAAACATCTAGAAAAGATTTAGGAAGATTTAGGAAAAATATAAAAAATAAAATGGTTGATTTATTTATTTATTATATTTTTTGCCTTATCTATATCATCCTGAAAAAATTTAGGAATATTGTGAGAGTTTCCCAAACTAAGCTATGGGGTCCGCTTCAATGTCATTTGTGATCTGTACCGAGGATATGATAGCCTCATTCACCACAAGTAAGTCGGCCAAGTGAAGTGACATGAGTGGTATGAAGAAAAGAGGTGGAAGAGAGGCTCATCTGACAAGTCTAAGGGGGCCAAGTAGTGGTAAGTTCTTCACCAGAATTATGTTATTTAACATCCACGTATAACCCTATTTTTTAGCATTGACTTGGGGGGCTTTGAACTCAGGATGCATCTTTATTGAACTTGGGGTAAGGAGATTCCCAGGACAAGACTAAGGGATGAGACCAAACATTTACGAAAAAACATTATGTAGATCCTTCATCTGCACTCTACTAGCTAGGCAAAAAAACCTTCTGGAATAAAATTAGAAAATTAAAATGGTAAAATAAATAGACTTTAGTAGTGAACGTTGAACAATATATGAAATGTGTGATTGTCTTGCCAAGCATATATATTTTTGTCATTTACTTTCTGTTTTTTATGGGCATTGTTGGAGAAAAATGAATATAAGATATATTTTATTTTGAACATTTTTTATTAGTTTTTTATAAATATATAATCCTTTTATTGATTTTAATATGATTTTAAAAGGAAGAAATATTTTTTATAAAATATTTTACTATTATTTAAGTTTCAAATTAAAAACTAAATTGAATATAAATTTTCATTGGTTGTTGGTTACAGTGTGCGTAACAACATGCATGATGGGGTAGGGCTTGGTGGTTGGAAGCGTGTAGATGTGGATGCTCGATTGATCACATCAGTGGCAGATATCTCCCTCTAGCAGCTTATAGAATTGTCCGAGTTTGGGATATTCTGACAATTGAAAAGATATAACCTCTTCTGGTCAATAGGTGTTCAGATGGAGCTTCCAGAACCAAGATATTCTTGGGACTAACCAGGACATGATCTTATCAAAGTATTATATATTATGAACATGCTCAATCTTTTTATTTCGGGTTTAACAACAAAGAGAGGGACTTGATAGCGATCTCAAGGTGTGTATGTTTTTAAATACTCATGCAGATGTCCCACGGCTGTCATGGAGAGAAAGGTGGAGGACTGGATCAGTAAATGATTATTTTGTAAAAATGGCAGGAATGCAGACCAAAAAATTGGTGGGTGGATATATGTGAAACCAGTAGGTATTGAAATCAGAATGTTTAAAATAGAGAATAAAAAGAAAAATATTTTAAATGCCATATTGGATATGAAAAAATATTTCAAATCTTTGTTTTAAGCTTCTAGACAACAACTGTCACCCCTTCGAGATAACCTTTCCACTCGCTCTTCTTATTTTTTTATTAATGTTAAGAGTACATTTATGAAGCTTGCTTTATGTTTTTAAAAAGTGCTTTCAAAAACCAGAATGCAGGTCATCTCTTGTGGAATTCAACTCTGAAGAGTCCAAACAAAATTGGGAAACTAGAGCACCATCACTCATATCTTCCTCAGCAACTACATCAGAACCACCAAAGTTATTATTGGTAATTCCTCACATGTCAAAAATTACTCAAATTTGATGGATATTTTCAGAGAAATGAACCAAGATAGGAATAACTGCAAGAATAATGGAAGATCATCATGCAGTCCCTTTAGAGAAAATTTCAAATGCTGAAGAGAGGAGGAGCACACATGTGATCTCAAACCTAGAACTGATATAATGAAAGGTAAAATGGAAGAATTGACTTCCAATAGACACAATGAAGCTCCTTCTTCACACAAAACTCTATTTTTCAATAAAAAACAGTAATGCACCTTCCCCGGACTAGTCTTTTGAACATATGCATAATTTTTAATATGAAATAAACACTAAAGTTTCATTATCTAGTTGTGTAACCAAGACAAATTCAAATAGTTTTCACGCATGATGATGAAAATAAACTATCTCAAGACAATGAAATTGAACTTCTCCATTTCAAAGTGTGGGAAATACTTTTCATGAAAATGTTAATAATGAGATTGTAAATAATCTCAAGAATGAGGATAACTAGCATAAAGAAAGGCGTAGTAAAGTTCCAGCTTAAATTTGAAAGATTAATAGACCACCTGTTCTCTACACTATAGCTATTAAATCATCAAGAATAAAAACCTTAGCATATCACAATTACTATAGTTTATCAAATTTAGAAGACTCACTCATTAAAACTTTGTAAAGGAGATGCACACCATCTTGGAAAGAAAAGAGAGTCTAACTTTCTGAGAATATCACTTCACATTCATTAATTAAGACTCAGAGGAAGAAAAGAGAGCTCAGGGCTCCAATAGTTAAAAGTGAAAGTGAGGAAGATATTTTTCACATCTCTGATAGACCTGGGAGAATGTCTTAATATAAATTAAAATGCTCTTTATGAGAAATTTAAGTTTGGATATTTAAATTCAATCCTGTTGGAGTTACATTTAAATGAAATATAAAGTTGAAAAGTAGAAGATGTGATAACTAATGTTGAATTTTTTGTCATCGAATATAATTTATTATTGTAGATATGAAATATTAGGAACTCTTAATCATCCTCCTATAGATTTGGGGTGAACCTTCTTGGTCCCAGCTAAGCCAACAGAGCACTTGGGGAAAAGGAAACATGGATTTAACCCTTGGGATAGAAAAATGAAAACAGATTATATCTAATCAATAAAATATCCTGCTGACAGTTCGAAGATGTGTTTGATCAGTTTAGCAAATGCTGATGATTATGGGTTTGATACAGGTCTTTTTGAATTATTTTTCCTAAAAACAATTCTTGGATGCTTAAACCACCCCCTAAATTTGTTCACTTTTTATCCTCAAATATTGATCTTAAAAATTTGCTACTTGAAATATGTATTTTTTGTATCCCATCTTTCCTAAAGAAATTGAATCATCTTTATTATTCACGTGTAAACTGCATGCATCTTTTAAGGTTTTATCATCATAGGGTAGACACATGAGGATATTAAAGAGAGTTGCCCAAATATTTATTGTGGAAAATTTTAAGCCCACATGATTAGTGGAAAGGAGGCTCAATCCCATATGCATGAGGTTCAAGTTGGACATGTCGCATTGAGTATGGAAAGTAAAATTATGTCAATTAAAAATACTTTACCATTCACTAAACAACTTATTGAGAGGCTTGCAAGGCTAATTTTTTATTATATTGTAGATGCATATTGAGGGTATAAACAAATTATGGTCCACAAAAATGATCAATAAAAAGAAATCAATTACTTGTCATTTGGTTTTGAACATAAATGAATGACACTTTCTTTATCAAATGCCCACCTTTTTCAACAATATTTACAATAAATATGTTCTGATTTTATAGGGTTTGTTCAGATATTTTTACACATGACATTCCAATTTCAGAGCCTTCATTTCATGAAGGTTTGACTAACTAACATTTTTTTTTGTAGGCATGTGTCCAAGTTAATCTGGCGCGAAGTTTGGAACCATCCTATTTAATGTTAAAAGATGGGATTTAATTAGGCCATTGTCTGATTCTGTGGGCTTCATTGATTTTATGAAATTTATTCATGCATTGGAAATGATATAAACCGAATGTGATTGAAACATAAAAGATTGGATGATCAAACTGAGTCCACACCCACTTTGTTCTTTGGAAGAGTACATTCAAGCAGTTCACATACCTAGTCTCTATATATATCCACAAAATCACAACAATGATAGGTCTTCCCTTGAAATTCTTCAAGTCCCCTTGAAGATAAAGTTGGCCTTCTCATCATCCAATTTCACTGGAAGAGAGAGTACAAGGGGGTCACCCAGTCTAGCTAGCATGTGCACCTAAAATGGGCGTCCACTTATTTATACTTATTTTGGTAATTTTTTTTTACAAATCCATGTAATTTTAATTATATCCATCAGTATCCACAGGTATTGTTCAAATGACCCTCTAGGTCCATGTATTACCAACTTGATGGGGTCAATTTCTTACCGAGTGTGATGGTGTACAGATTGTGTTCTAAAAGATATAGGATAGTAAATTCTTTTTCTGATGGAACTTTTACCATCAAATATTACCAAATATGTACAATCCTACCTCTAGACGATACTCTCAAATGACTGCGTTAACTGTCAAACCTAATCCATCATTCTATTTAATATTTACGTGATTGGAGACCACTGGAGAACATCTTCTCCAATATATGCACTATCATGTCAAAGAATTTTCACAAATGTCCAAGCCTTTAACCCATTTTCTATCTAAAAGCATGGATTTTTTGTGATGATAATTATAAATTTTTTATGCAAACTAATAAACACTTATTCATGATCCAAATTCCAGGCGACAACATTAAATTAATTCAATAAAATGTGTTTTTATTATTAATTCTTGTTCCTTATTTAACCTTAAATTTAAAATTAAGAACTATAATTTATTCTCCAAAGTTAAAATTTTATTTATGTAGTTAGTTTCTGAGACTAGCCCCATTTGACTCCTTGGAGTAAACTAGAACTTTCTGACATCTTGTTGGAGTTTGAATTGAAGTCAGGAGTTAGGTACATTAATATTTAATTTTTGGATCCAAATTGGAAGGAAATAAAATCCCACACCATGTCCTGGATTATCAGGAAATCGATGTCATGTCTTAGACCGTCAAAAGGGGCCCAGTACACAAAAAGTCATTTCTGGAGCCCATTTAAGTCCTGATAAGAGAAAGGTAAAATTGCAACCATAATTGTGGATTCATTCCCAAATTTTAAATTTTTAAAGTCTATTTCAAAATTTATGAATTATGGGGCATGGATCCAGGATAGATGTCAAGTCATCTTATCCCTCCAAACAATTTGAATTAAATTCAAGCGCTAGGAAAATATGTTTTTTCCGTTTAATCTCTTTCCTTCTCTCTTTGTATCTTATCTTGAATTTCTTCTCTCAGCTTATTTTTTTCTCCTAGTTGCTCAAATTTATTTGATACATAAGTTTCTTTAAAGACTGTTGGAGACAGATAAAGTTGCATCAAGATTCTTGGAGATTTGACATCATCTTTGTAAAAAAAAAAACAAACTTAAATCCCTCGTAAAATGAGTCAGAAAAAATGTTTCCCCATTTTGACATTAATTACCAGAGGAGGATAATGAAATCGCCAAGCTCTGCAAAGCCAAGATGAAGAAATTCCATGACGAAATCATGAGTTGTTGGTCCTTTCAGAAAGGGAAAAAGGTATGACTAAATATTTTCAGCCTCAAAGGTATTATATTTGTATTCCATTGTCATATTTCTAGTTGCTTTAGAATTATTGACTTAGGGGAATTAAGTCTTGAATTATTGACTAAGAATCATCTACGTTAATGCCATGTTTACCTGATCGACCTGCATATGTCATCTCTCTGAATTTCCCTGTATTTTCATTATGGATAGAAGTGTCTTTTATGTTATGGGAAAAGTCTTAGATACTTCATCATTATTCTTGCCCATTCATTATGATCCCTAGTTCTCCAATGAATATACTATTAGTTATTGCAAGCAACTCAGGGTTTTTCCCGCTCTAGTACCTTATTTCTTCTCCACAAAATATTTCCATAATTGAGGACAAGAAGGACTTTTTTGGAAAATGGGAATGTATGTGCTTCTTACAACTTATCTGCCTATCATACGTATCATTCTAAGTCTCAGCTAATTCTTCCCTTCTTTCTCATCGATGTGTTAGGCAACCTAGAATGTCCAGGATTTCTTTTAGTAACGACTTGGATTTCCCTTTCCCAACTTGAATGCAAAGTGTACCAAATAGGCAAGCACCATTATGCTACTTGTGATGGTGTTGGCTTTGTTCCAAGTCAAACGATTTGTTCTAATATATGTGCTTTAACGGTAACTTATCAGTCTTGTTACATTGTTAGTTTCTTATCTGGATGCCACAAGTGAATATTTTTTAGGATTGCCCAATCCCATTGATGGAACTATATATAGACGCCAGGCCAATCGCAAATTCCATGTATTATAGAGCATACTTGAATAAAAATATATTCATTATTATGGGCACGTGATGCTTATAATGAAATACAAATATATAAGCAATTATAAGTGAATTATGATGAGATAATAATATGGTCCTCACCCATCTTTTAACATTTATTCTAAACATTATTATTCATGAGATATTTGATAAGGATATCAACATATCTGGATTGAGCCGGAGTTTCCATTCCCACTCATAATATAAGTATGATTGAAATATAAAATAAGTCTCTAATCCAATAGTTATTAGTTTGGAGACATTAAGGACGGATAATGTGCACTCTTTCAAGAAAAGTTTCACTAAAGAGATCCGTTTGAATCCCTGATGTTATTATACCTCATTGTCAATCAGGTTAGTTCAAGTCAAAGTTGTGTAAGAGGCTCTTAGACCTTAGAAACCAAATATATCTTCTGTATATTTTACAAACAATTTATGTAATAAATTTAATTAAGAAACAAGTTCAAAAATATGATTGTGGTTACAATGGGATCATGTGGAATAAAGATTTATGTAGATTAAATGGTAATTTTTGGATGTAAATGGAAGATAAAGAGAAGGCCACTAGACAACTAGGACTAGAGGAGGGACCCAAGCCAAAGTCAGGACCTGAAAAGTAGGCCCAATACAGAATGTGACTATTTTTTGGAGCCATGTGAACCTTATTATGATCCTGGACAAAGAAAGGTAAAAACTGTGGAACTAACTGATAACATGCAAATAAGCATGATAATTGATGTTTATTTCATGAATTTTAGAGCATAATTAAGTTAATTTATGCATGTTATCATGATTTTTATGTAATTTTCTCCAAAAAATAAATATCTCTGCTAAATAATTATTCTTGCATAAATATCATGATGTTTATAATGATAGAAATGGATAGTATGTTTAAAAAGAATCAATTTGGTGAAAATTTCATCCAAAAAGGAGTTTTATTTAAAGATATATTTAATTTTAAATTTTAGAGAATTTTATGGATTATATTTGATATTTTTCAAGTATTTTTTTAAGGTTAAAAATGGCAAAATCAAGGTCCACTAAGGAGGGATGATGTGGAACAACTGATGGCTCTCTTTTCTTGTGGAACAAGTCAACTTCGTGCCCTACAAAGAGGGATGATGTGGAACAACTAGTGGCTCTCTCTTCTTATGAAACAAGTCAAATTTGTGCCCTAAAAGGATGGATGATGTGGCATGCTCTGGTGGCCCCCTATTTTGGTGGAACTACTCAAACAAATGAATGTATAGAAATGCTCAAAATTCAAATAGCCATCATTGCTGATCCCATGGGTAGTTTTGGATCAAACGGCCACCTCTTATTTATTTTTCTATGACCTATGCTCAAAATCCAAGATTAGGCTCTTCTTGTACTTGATTTTTCCTTTCTCCATGGGGAGACCTTGTAAAAAATAGGTGTACGAGTGCCAATTAGGATTTTTCCTCTTTCCAAAAGTGAGTTTCTTTCCTCTCTTGATCTATCTTCATGTCTATTGCAAGACGCCAGGGCACTAGGAGCAATATATGGGTCCATGAAGGGGGATTAATGCTTGGGAACATAAGAAAAGGAAGAGGTAAGTGCTAAAAACTTAATTAGGATTTGTATTCCATTTCCCCCATCTTTCTATCCATTCCACATTCTCATATCACTTCACTCTCTGTGATAAATTATTAAACCCTATGAGTACGGATTAATAGCTTATACCAACCATTCCTAATTAGGGTTTGTACAGGAAACCCCTAATTAGGGTTTCTTCATCACATCCATTCATTCCTCTCATCCTATCCTCACTCCAAGATTTTAATACTATCCTAATCTCTGTGATAAGTTCATAATTCTTATGAGTAAGAATTAAGAACTTATACATATGAATTGATTTAATTAAAATCACAATATATATCTAGGGTCTCTTCTTTCCACGCTCTCTCATCTTGACCACTTTCTTAATCATTAATTTGTTCTAAGCATCAATCTTAATCATAAAGCCTTATCTATGGTTCGACCCCTTACTCACTAATTTACATCAGTAATAAGTTAAGTAGGGTTAATTACAAATATTATTGCACGTCTCAAAATTCCATATCGACTAGGTTAACCACTTAAATTTTGACTTATCAGTAACCAAAAATTATTAATAAGGAAGTCTACTTCTATAAAAAATCAACCAGGGACATATTAAGGCCTGATATCGCATCACCTTAACCCTCCCAATACCTTGAATTAAGTCCAAAGGCTAGGCCACATCGACAAATTCATTTCAAATTATGTGGAGCGATGTGTCTCTAGGGTTTTTGAGTAATGTGCTTCTATTGCACATAATTATGCCACTCCTCTACAAAGCATAACCATGTTTTGACACCTTCGATTACCCTATTCTTTTGCCTGTGTCCAATCACAAAAGAATATCAAATCACCAAGGGCACCAATCATTGGACTGGCATCCAATGATTTTCCTATGGTTATAACTTCAATGTTTATGTTAAGAAACTTATGTGAATACACTCTTGCTTCAAGGAATAATATTAAAATATAAAAAAACAAGGAACAGCCTTGAAGTTCATATAAGAATGAATTAATGATGAAATTTTATGATAACATATATAGTAAACTAAATAATCCAAACATTATATATATTTCTAATAATATTGTTGATTACATTAATTTTGTTTCATGTACTCCTACTTAAATCATTACTAGTCTTATACCAATGTTCCATCAAATTCAATAGGTCACCAAAGATTACCTTTGAAGCAAACAATACTGATGAAAGGAATGATAAAAATATTATTAACATTCCGGAGTACCAATAACAATGCATGGACACTAGGCTATGCAGGAATGTGAGGTTCAACTCTTATTAGGTTGGAACAATACAATGAGAGCAAATAAAGAGATATAATTTTCAATAAATATTGAAAAGATGATCCATGGTTTTTAATATCTATATACAAATGATTTATTCACTTTCTCCTGTCAAGAAAACTCTCTTGCAGGTGGCAGTTTCTTAACAGTATTTATCTCCCACTATAATTGGGTCTATTGGCAAAAACGAGGATAAATCATGCTCCCCCATTTTAGCACAAAAAGTCAGAGGACCATTGAAACATAGTTATAAGTTGAAGCATATATTTAAAATATAGGTTAAAATCAGGAAAAAAGGTGGAGCGGCACAATTGAGGGGTAATCCGGGGGATAAAATGGAAATGAGCATGGATAGGAGGGTGGGTATTACATCATATAACATGCTCCCCAGATTTTAGAAGAAATTAAGTGCATCAAAATTTTCATCATAAAGATGCCCAATAAAAATTTCCGAAGATATGGAAAGAAGCCCCTGTATCAATATGGGAAACAAAACAAGGTTTGATAAGCTGAAGATGAGTGGACTGTAAAAATAACATCAAGCCCCAAATATCAAATATGTACGAGTTTATGTGGCTAAAGTATGCCCTAAGAGTAGAAGATTTTTTTTTCTTTCAAATATATTTACACTTATGTCCTTAAATATGTGAGATAAGCTTTACCTATGTCAGGAATCATATCGAGGTTATGATAAACTCGGTTAATTATTTTAGAAAGTTAAGGCTAGTCCATAACGCTGATATAGACTGATGCGATGATGAGCCCTAACAAATTGTGCGGATGCCTCCGAATAATAAATACATAGAAGTAACCCGTATGAAAAAATAACAAGAAATTAAAAAATTGGTGACGCTCAGTTATCCTCAATTTCCAAAGTCTTCCATCGAAATGCATAATTTGATGTCCTTCAACTTGACCTTGCATGCCTCAGTCTAATTACTCTCCAAACCATTAACTTGTTCTTCCACAATTCCTACTAGAATCAATATTTATTATGTATACTAAGTTAATGCAGAGACGCACTTAGTCATATAATTTAATTCAGTCAGATATTCAAGGGCATTTAATGAGAAGTAATGGCTCAATACATTTTGTTTAAAAAATATTTTAATATTCAGTTCAGTACCAATAGATGATTAAATATACCTCCCTTTTGTTGGGTTCTAGAGGCCTAGATCTGGATGAACAAATAAAAAATGATGCGCAGTGGAAGACTCTTTGCGAATCGAACGGCATCAACAAAAACATTAAAACGAGTTACCTTTGCACGAATCTCATTCGTGATTTCTTCAATCCCAGAGCGAGACGAGACGAGCTGCTTAAGTGTGCAGCCTCTAGACATATCCACGCGGTCCTCGGCGCGTCGGATCTCCTCCTTCTCGTTGACGAGCCCCGTTCTTCCTCCGTCGGCGTCGTTACGTCGTCCTGATCACATCAGGGGTGGAGAGGGGGTGTGGGGAGAGTGGAGAAGAAGGGGAAAGGCCCCTGAACAATTCTGGCCTGGGTGAATTTTGTTCAGGGCCTTCCCCTATTTATACTAAGTGGGTATTTTTCATAAAAACCGCCAAAACTTAAGTATATCTTCTAACGTCCAAAAGACCATTTGCGTGTGACCCTCTAGGCCCATGTATCAGTCTAGTTAACGACTCCAACGGCCCAATAACCTTTATTGGCCTTCCAAATTAATTAACTATATCATCCTATAGATTAATTAACGTCGGATTGATTTAACCCAATCGATAGGTCGAGGCTCCAACACGTGGGGTGCCAAGCTACAGCTCGTGGCCAAGGCAGTGTGTATCGACTCACTCATGGAACCTGTTCATCATCAGTTACCGTGTATGTATAACCCCTCATCCACTTGACGCTCCTTGGACGACTTAGGGTATGGTCAACTGTCAAACCCTAATCGGTCATCCGGGTTAGTACTGATGCATTCGTAAATCATCGGAGAACTCTTCTCCGATATTTCACTGCCTTGGCCAAGGACTTCATTGCATTGTCTTCCTTGAGCTGTCACCTCTTATACCGAGGGTGGATAATCCCATCTTGACCACTCAATCGCCTTCGTGTACGTCTTGATGCACCCGAACTAAGACCGTTTAGAATCCCATGATTAGAGATTCGTTGGCCATAGCCAAAGTACAACCGTCCGTCCACTAGACATCTTTGGTGTCTCAGGTCTAAGGACCACTTACACAATCGTGACGTGAATCAACCTGATTGACAGTTCGGTATAATACCATTCAAGGATTCGTACGGATCAATTCAGTGAACTCTTTCCACTAAAGAGCACCCACTATCTATCATTAGTGTCGGCACACTAATGGGTAGGGGACCGGCCAGACTCATCATATGACTGAGGCTAGATATTGTTATTCTATCCGGATACTTTGATGTCCTTCTTGCGTATCCTTCGAATATGAATGTTTAGAACACATGCTTAAAGACTAGTGATCTCCGCATTACGATCTCATCATAATTCACTAAGTCCGATCATGTATTCATGGACTTCATTATACGCATCACACGTGCACTATAATGAATATGTTCTATTAATGAATATGGAACGAGATGTGGAATGTGTGATTGGCTTGCCGGCCACATATATTTCCATCACCTTTTACCTGTACCATGATTCTTTTCTCGCCTTCTTGTTATCTCTATCTCTAGTTTTATGTTCATGTCACAACCCGCTAACATATGTAGAAGTCAAGATTTCTCACTTAAAATCTTGTTTGGTAGAATCTGAAGAATAATAAGGAATAGATTTCAAGATGGTATGTTGAGTGAATTTCAAGAAAATTATGCTAGAAGTTTTCTTTTTTTCCTCTGTGGTTCCTTAATGTTCTCCTTTGTTCCCTTATAACTTCTTTGGTACTAACATAAGATATCATAAATATAGTTGTCATGTATTTTATAAATTAGATTTATGTTTAATAAATACTAAAAATAATGGTTACAATAATAACCAAGTGATGATTTATAACACTCAATTTAGTAGGTTAATGTGCCAATATTTACACTAATTGATTATATGTGTATTATCAATCATTAAATGATTATTTTTTCAAATGATACTTTCAATTTTATGAATTTTTAAGTATTTTAATGATTTTTTATGTCAAATTCTGAAAGAAGATATTTTTGCGTCGGAATGTAATTTGTCCCCCATTTTTTGGCATTATATTTGAAGAGATATCATTTTTAAAATTCAAAAAATATATATATTTAATATTTTATGAGTTAATATCTAATTTTGGAATTATTTAATGGCTGTTTGACAATTCCGAAATGGGAGGAGAGAGAAAATTGGAGGAGAGAGAAAATCAGAGGGGTAATAATGACCCAAATTCAAACTGTGATAACTGAAAATGGAGAGAGTTTCTGGCTGAAATTTTGAGCGGAACTTCCTTTTTCCTGCCTCTTTCCATCCATATAGTCGGATCTATATATAGAGCCTCAGATTTTTGTAACAAATATCTTTGAACTCACTTCCTCCTAGAGAGGTTGATTGAAAGAGAGTGAGGGTTTTGAAGGTCCCTCAAGGTGCTTTTGGTGTATTGAGTGATTGGGGAAGATCAATAGAGAATGGAGGAGGTCATCTGGATCAGAAAAAGTGCCTTGATCCTGACAGAACGTAAGGATATAAGTTTAGTCTCTTGCCTTACTTTGATTTCTCCCCTTCACATCCCTCTAGTTAGATGCATATCCTTATTTTCATCATCTCATTCTCATCACCATCTTCCATCATCTCAACCTACCACAGCCATTCCGATCTCAAACTTGATCTCCTCATCTTCATCTTATATAAAAATCTTAAATCATACAATCCAGCATCCTCTTCTCCATCTCACAACCACATATCCATTCTTCCATCACATCCATAAGTTAGGTCATTATCATTTCTTCTTCCAGCATTCTATTTCATCATCATCCATCCACATTCATTTGCCCATCTTATAATCATATCTTCTTATTCATCTTCTACATCCATCATGACTTCACGTCTCTGTATATCTTACTCTCCCATTTTCATTTGATCTATCCACGTCCTCCGACATATTCCTAACGTTATTAATCATATCATCCTTTCTCATCCTTGTAATAATCACATCAAAATCTCCTATTTTATATCAATCTCCAGTCATCCCTATTGAATCATCATTTAAAGAATATTTAAACCCTAATATCCGCTCCCTATGAATATGACCCTTGCTCTTCACTAGCTAGTCAAAATATTTTATGAGAAAAGTTCTATAAATTATAACTGATTTACTAGAATCTGCAAAGACATAATTTTACCCAAATATTGAGTTCATCAATGATATTCAGCCCAAGGTCACTTACATTGCAAACTTCAGGTCACATTGTTTTCCTACCTGTAACCTACAAAATAATAAGATTTCAACTCCCATAGATTCATGATTATATTATTGAAAAATGTAGTGTATAAAAAAATCTCAAAGTAATCACTAGATTTCTTCTTAAGGCAAAATTTCATGCATGTTGTATTGTAGAATTTTCACCAAGGGCAAGAGAAGAGGTGAAATACAACTAGGTCTAAATATGAAGTTATGGGCTTCAAAATTTCAAGCAGAAATTTTTTTATTTTCACATTTAGCAAATATTCAAATGCACTTAATATATGAGAGGAAATAAAATTGTTTATCTACTTTGATAACAACTGTATAATTCATTCCATATATGATAAAAGTAAAAATAATCATTCTATTTATTCCATGAATTTAATTTTTAAAAAGTTAAATATTTTGGTAGATATCCAGAATCAAATATTTTACAAAAATCACTAATAATAAAGTTTATTTATATAATTAACCTCTATAAAGGATTCCATTAATTTGTTTACAAATATCTAAGTTAGTTAGCTGACTCCACATTGGACATCATATTTCGGTATTCTAAACATGTTTGATCAACATAATTACCAGTAAGAGAACATACAACATATAAGATATGAATATGTCATTAAAATTTTCAGATATCTTTGTATACATGAAGGTAGTCGTCTAATATGTTTGAATCATCTGAAGTTTGTTCTGTTATCTAATTTCTTCCTGATATGAACAAAGTTATATGATCTGATATCGAACCTTTTGACTCAGCATTCTGTATGGTGTTCTACTTCTTAGTGATCAGTTTTATTTGCAAACGTTAGTTTCATGTGCACAGACTAAGTTATTCTTCTTATTATATTAAGTGGCTGAGGTATGACCTACGGGAAGCGTGAATTTGGTTATTAAATTTTTTCACATTATGTAAAATATGGGCTACCAATCAAGGGAGTGAGATACATGATTAGGTAGAATCAGTCATTGTTGTATACAATTTAAGCTAATTTTTCATGTTATTTGGGGGTATCCAGCATGAGGCGATGATGAGGCATAACCAAGTTTGTGTGAATGGCCCCTAAGTGAAACACTTGGAAATAGGACATAAAAAGGATACCAATAAAACAAAATGTTGGTGAAGTTTTATCATCCTCGAAGCCCAAACTCTTCCATGGAGCAATGATGCTTGACATCCTTCGATTTGGACCCCAAAGTTGTCTCTTCTTAAGCCTCCACAGCCTTCACCTAGTTGACCCCCAAAGTCTAATGGGATACTCTTAAAGTGCGCATATTTAGTTAATCCTATTCTCTTATTCTAATTCTCTGTTATTTTTCATATTTGACCCCCCCGATTCTCTTATTCTGTTCTTTTTAACTATATCTCCTCTTTTTTGTTGATGTAGATTTAAGTTGTCTGATTTTACCAGCAGGTTAAGATGTGAGAAAATAGAGATCCATTGAAATATCATGGGATCATATCCGGATGTTTCATCCTTCCCTTGCATGTAACTTTAAAAATACTAAATGATCAGGAGAACTTAATGAATAACCAGGAGTCTTATTTCATGCCATTTTACACATAATTAAACAAGTTATAAGGGAACATGGAACATTGTGAAAGCACAAAGAAAATAAAATATTGAAATTTAAAGACTATTTGGGGTTTCATAAATGTCATCAAGAGATATTATATTCAATAAGGCTATCAAAGAGATTAACAGAAATTTGAAAATAATGATTTTCAGAGCAAGGTTGCCTATGATGTGAACATTTGGTCATCTTATAGTCCTTTTAATTTATTAAATCCTTCATCAAATACTAAAATTCTAGAACATATGGATTTTTTAGGATGTTAACGATAACCTTTACGTGCAATAAAAATTAAAAAATATTAGCAGAATTCTCCAATTTCTTCAATCCTCCAAGAATATTAACGGTAGTGAATTCTGGGGCACAGTTTTGGTCTCCTAATAACTTCTTCATAATGGCACCAAAAAACTCAAAAATGATTAACATAGAATCTCCAAATGAAGATCTTCAGACCATCTGACGGTAAATAGTGGGGAACAAATATATTCTCACTGTAAATTTTTGAACAAAGTTACAATCAAAATTTTTCTGAAAAATAGCATGCCAATTTTTCCAAGAGCCAGATTTGATGTTTGTTCTTTGTAATGTGATTTTTCACCAAGAGGAGAGAGAATGAGTAACTTTAAATTAGGGCTAGATATGCCTATACCGATTTTGAAAGTTAAAGGGTCAATTATGTAATTTTTACAGACCCAACATTCAAATACATCTAATTTGATAGAAAATGCACCATAACTACAATTTTGAATTGGCATAACTACAAATTTTTTACTCACTTCATAAAAGATAAAAGGTAAAACCAATAGCTGTATTTCTTCCATGAATTTAACATCAAAAAATTAAAAAATATTTTAGATATATGAAATCATCTTCTTCAAACTATTGAAAATTTTCAATTGTACTCATCTATATTAAGGTATCATAAAATAGGAAATCCATTTATATATTTATATATATCTAAGATAGGTGGACAAGTCCATATTGATCAATAAGTCTTAGGGGCCAAATGGTGTCTGATTAACATGAATATTTAGTTACAGAGGTACAACCTTGTTATCAACATGTCAAGAAAAATCTCGAGGCCTAAACGATAACTTGCCTCAGTGAACAGATGGTGAAACATCACATATCATCCACTCCATGCGTGAGTTACATTATTGAAACATATGTAGTCTGTTATCTTCATATGCATAATTATTGATGTCAAATAACATGCTTGAAATTATGTTAAACCATTACTGTGGGTTGACTTGGCATAATTCACTTTAAACATCCATCAAAATACATAATTAACCATTTTACTAAAATGCATGACATCTTAATCTTCTCTTGTTAGGCTTCCTTTAAGAATACACTCATTGGGAAAACTTTTCCTGAATATATGTAGAATCACTTACATGTAAGCAAGACAAATGATCACTATTTTTTTTTTGTACACGAAGGATTAAAATTCTTATAATAATAACATCCATCTGATCAACCTATGCTTAGCTTATAAATCCTTGAAAAAACATTATTAAAGGAAATACTTATTTCACTACTTAACAATGAGAATTATGTTTATCTTAAGCAAAAAAAACTAGCAATTCTTCTTAGGCTGCTTGAATCTCCTATCATACTATATGGTCATGTCCTTTTAAATCGATTGACCAAGACAGCTCTTACTTGAAAGCCATAGGTTTCACTCATAAGCAAAAAGGAAGATTATATTCCAGAGCCTCCAGAAATGGTGCCTTTGCATGATCCTCCTCAATTTTTATGACATAAAAATTTTCTTGGTCATCAGTATTAAAAATTTCACCTTTAACCAGTAGATTAGTAATGGATTTAGAAAATTTAACAAGATTTTTCATGAATCATCTGGAGAAGTTTTCCAGTGTTGGTGGGAAGTGGGAGATTCTAGAGTACATTATTTTTGGCTCTGTCCACTTCTATTCCCTTTTAGCTAAGTGGCCTAGCATTGGTACTTATTTGACCATAAAACGGGATTTTTCTCAATTCGCCACCAGCCTTTCTCCATCCATGTTTATAGAACCTTTTTTCAAGTTAACCAAATATGCATGTGAGTTTTGATTTTAAAAAAGACCCATAAAATGTCTAAGCACTATCGTAATACCTCCGAAACATAGTATTCATGAATCTTCTAAATATTTCTGGAGCATTCAATAATCCAAAGTGCATTCTCCTAAATGGAAATGTTCCAAAATGGACGAGTAAATATAGTTTTTTTGTATCTTTAGGATGATTTTTTATTTTATTATTTTACCATGAATATCCATCCAGAAAACATAAATATTTTTAACCTGCTTTTTTCCCAAAATCTGATTTATAAGAGACAAAGGATAATTTAATTTTTTAGTAACATAGTTGCGTTTTATGTAATGGATGTACTTTATCTAACAAATACTGAATCCTTTTCTTTTCCTTCCCTTCCTCAATTTGAGTCATGGTAATCCTTTTTTATTAGGCACTTCATATATAAGAGTTTCTCAAGGACATTTACAAATCAACAAGTAAATCTGACTTCTAACATTTTCTTTAAAGTTTTTCTAACTACCTATCAAATAAATGAATTTAATATTCTTTTTAGTTATTCTGAAAATAAACATGGATGCATGAATCCCTTTAAGATCAGAATTTGACCAACAAAGATGAAATTTATAATTTTTGGCATGTAGTGAAATCTACTTTCCTGTAGTAAAGATATAGTGGAATAAGTAATATAAGGATAATCATGATTAATTTCAAATTATTTTTTCTCTTGGAGATAATGAACATCAATTCCACTTGAAAAATAATCATCCTCAAAATCACAACGACACGAGCATACAATGCCCTAATCAGAATCAGAATTTCCAAAAGAATCAGCTTAACATACATCTTCAAAAGACTTCTTTGGAGGATTCATTAATTTAGAATATAAGTATGATATCAACTTTAAGTTATATGATTCCCTTTTCCTAATATGTGCTTGCCCTAGTTGTGTCTTAGAAGGGTCCATCAAAAAATAAGAGCATTCTTAGTATATTCAGTTACCTTCATGTCAGGTATGATGAAATAAAAACAAAAATGAAAATTTTCTATTTTCACTACTGTTGGGTTTTGTTGGCTAGTCGTTCAATCCAAATTATACATGTAGAAGAGATAAAACAAATCGAAACAAATCAAAACCAAATCACAATATGATTCCTTTGACAAGTCTCTCTCCCATGTTCAGGTGTGTATCCTCTAGACGTATCTGCAAGATCTTCAAAACTTTGGATCTCCCTATCATTCCCTCTTGCAGCGCTGCTTGAATTCAAAGAGGAACTCCACGCCATCCAGTCTCACTAGTTTCAATCACATTCAGTGCACATTAAATTAAACACATCAACAAAACCTTCACGCAATTAAAGTGTTTTACTATTTCCAAATATCTTAATCAACAATATTGGCCATATCTTGACTGGCACCAATGATGATGTTATGATCCGGCCCAATTTTCTTGGATATTGAATATCAGAAGCCTCCAAGTATAGAGCAGGGACGCAGATGCAGACGGGACGGTTTTTTTTGTCCCAGGACAAAAAAATCATCCTGTCTGTGAGGTTAGAGGAAAGCCGGGACGGAAATTCGTCCCGAGACAAACAGATGGGATGGTTTTTGTCCACTTGGGCGAAAAAACCGTCCCGTCCAAAGGTCTCGGACGAAAAAACCAACCCGTCCACATCCCTGGACTGAATCTGGGCGTCGGACGGGATGATCTTCGTCCCGTTCCATTGTCCACGTCCCAGACCATCCAGAACTATACTGCTCCAAGCACTTGCGAGGAATCATGCTCAACAAACTGGGGAGTATCTCGATCCGGGTTAAACATAATAGACAAAATAAGAGGTTTATCAGCAATTGTAAACGTTCTGGAGGATCGACTTGCTCAATAAGCAACACGTCGAAAGACCGCGTGGGACTCGGTCCCGCGATTCCGAGTCGGTCCGATTCGTGGGGATGAATATTTCGACTTGCTTTCGGCGTGTTGATGTTGAAGGCGACGTTGTTCGGCGATGGGAGCTTGCTCATGTTCAAAAATCGCCGGCCCGCTCTCTCGAAAGCAAGATGGACCCATCAGCGGACCTGCGTGCCGCCGACGAGGGTTTTATTCGCCGGCACGAATTGTCGGCAAAGCTGAATTTGTTGACGATTTCCGCATGTTCAAGATCTAAAGATATTTAATGGAAGTTCCTGTTTGATGTTCGTAATTGCGATCAAGAACTCTCTCGTCGAGGGAGAAAGCGCCGGAGGAGGATCGAAATTCAATCCGTGAGGTCTGGTGCTTTGCTTGATTCCTTATACGCGATTTTTTATATTATGTCTGCTTCTCGTTGAGACTAATGGGTTTCTCGAAGCGTGATCTGTTGATCTGCCGTCGTGTGTGTGTTCTGTGGCGGCCGCAGAGCACGATATTTTTGATGTTATGCGGAGACTCTTTCGTTGTAGTGGCATCTAAATTTCATTGGAGGATTCATCGTTTTGTAGAGTTTTTTCGAGGATCAAATCTACAAGAGTAGCATGAGTCGTGCAATGGGGTTTGATATTTGAGATCCGAACAAGCTGATTGGTTATATGTCTGGGAGATCAATTTCCAATAGAGCTAAACTCGGGTTGTGTCGATGCAATGTTCTTCGGAAATAAGTCTCATGGGTTGTTTTTAGATTATATTTCGCTTTTCTCGCTACTTTTCTGGTGTAGTCTTAGCTTTCTTGCGTTTCGTGAGCCAGTAATTATACCAAATTTGTAAAACCTGGAAATTCAACTGTGCCATGGATTCCTTTCGAAAGATATCTTCCAGGAATTTTCCGTTCCAACTAAACTTTAGAATTGTATGTACAGTTTACTCCCAGATTTTTTTCACGAGTTCTCACGAGACTGGGAACGCAAGAAAGCTGGTGAAACACGAGATGCTGATAATGTTTCGCTTCAAATTGGCCATAAAATTCCATTATTACTTGGAACTTATTATGAAATTCATCAAACTTTTACCATCCGATTCGCTTGCATTGGCTTAATGCATCAAAATTTCTTTCCCTCGCTAATCAATTTCTCATTAGAAAAACTTTGGATGAATTTCCAGGAATGCAGGGGGACCCCTCAACCTTTGATTCTGTAAGCAAGATGGTGGCGGCTGCGCCTATCTTCTTGGCATTTGGGATTTTCGGATCCCTTGGGCTGATTCTGGTTATCTATGCTTTCCTTAACTGGCAAAGAAAGACATCAATATCCTGGATCAAGGCTGCTGCCAGAGCGAGGAAAAGTTTTTGGAAAAAGTTCAATTTACCACTTTCCCATCACACATGGACAGAAGAGTTTTCTCTGTGTGGAAAGCCATCTACTTGCTGTGTTTGTCTTAATTCGTTGACATTGCCTGGAAGTCCTGCTCTTCTTTGTTGCTCTGTTTGTGGGTCTGCAGCTCATTACCATTGCGCTCCGTATGCCACCAAAGACTGCAAATGTGTAGCACAAGCAGGTACTGCTCACTTGCTTCATCACTGGACTGAGAGATGGTTTGACCCAGATGACAACTCGGATACATCATCACTGTGTTATCATTGTGATGGAATCTGTGGGATCCCCATCCTAGGAGCATCACCTGTGTGGCATTGTCTGTGGTGTCAACGCTCTGTTCATGTCAAGTGCCATGCAGAGCTGTTCAGAGAGAGAGGTGATGTGTGTGATCATGGTCCCCTCAGACGTCTCATTATATCTCCACTCAATGTGAGAGAAATGTGTACCGAAGAAGAAACCAGTGGAATGTTGAGTTCAATCAAGGAGGAAATCATTGCTTCTTCTATTCGCCGGCGGATGAGAAGGCGCCGACGAAGCAAGAATTTTGGGTACCAGAAAGGAAACACTAGTGAAAATTCTTTGTTCGGGAATGCCCTTAACTGGCTGGCTGATCTTAAAAACCCTCTGAAGAGTGATCAGAACACTTTGAAGAAAGACAAGAGCGTTAAAGGTTTCCGTGAATATGCAATCTCCGTTAACCAAACAAAGAGATACATGCTTATGGACTTGCCGAAGGATTCAAGGCCACTCCTTGTTTTTGTTAATGTGAAAAGTGGTGGTCAATATGGAGCTTTCCTCCGGCGGAGATTAAATATTTTATTGAATCCTGTACAGGTATGAGATATCGATAATATTTCTCTTCCCAAGGTCACTATTTTTTATTTTTCTGACTATTTTTAGCGATGATTATGCGTAGGTATTCGAGTTAAGCTCCTCTCAAGGACCTGAAGCTGGTCTGGAGTTGTTCCGAAATGTGAAAAATTTCAGAGTTCTAGTGTGTGGAGGAGATGGCACTGTGGCTTGGGTTCTTGAAGCCATTGATAAGCAAAACTTTGAATCGCCACCTCCGGTAGCTATTCTTCCACTTGGAACTGGAAATGACTTGTCCAGAGTTTTAGGATGGGGGGGCGGGCTGTCTCATGTTGCCAGTCAAGGCGGCCTCCTTTCGACCCTACTGGATACTGATCGTGCTGCAGTCACAATGCTTGATCGGTGGAAAGTTTCTATTAGGGAGGAAAACAGCTCTCTTGGAAGAAACATACCTCCTGGAAAAGCAAAGTTCATGACAAATTACTTTGGTAATGTCACCTTCATCGAGATTTTTTTCTTTCGCGATCCAAAGACGATGATCTCATGTTCTTTCTGTTTTTACTTTCATCAGGTATAGGTTGTGATGCAAAGGTAGCCTACGAATTCCATAGTACAAGGGAAGAAAGACCGGAAAAGTTCTCCAGCCAGGTTCAGTAGTTTTTTCCCTCGACTTAATTTCTCTGACCCTCATATCTCAATTTTTCTTCTTCATTTCTTATTTTTTGACTAGAAAAGTGAATCTTGTGTTTTGATATATGCCAGTTTGTGAATAAGCTTCTCTATGCAAAGGAAGGCGCGAGGGACATGTTGGACAGGACATGTGCGGATCTACCGTGGCAAGTCAGCCTCCAAGTGGATGGTTGTGACATCGAAATTCCAGAAGTAATATATTTATTTTATTGGTTTACGTCATTTTGAAAATAAATTTAATGTCCATTTCACCAACTGAATCGCTCCTACTTATTTTATTCAAGGATACCGAAGGAGTTCTTATACTCAACATTAGGAGCTACATGGGTGGCGTGGAGCTATGGAAAAATGACTATGGGCACGACGACGACTTTGACCAGCAGTCAATGCACGACCAAACTCTCGAAATCGTGTGCATCTCCGGAACTTGGCAGCTGGGAAAGCTTCAGGTCATCATTTCCCCGGCCCACCCAGGAAAAAAAAAATCGTTTAAAAATATTTGCAAGTTGTATTAATAAAAATGCTCATCGTCAACAGGTGGGGCTTTCACAAGCCAGAAGGCTCGCCCAAGGAAGAATAGTCAAAGTCAACATCAGAAATCCTTTTCCTGTACAGATTGATGGGGAGCCATGGATTCAACAACCGGGTTGTCTGGAGATCTCCCACCATGGACAAGTAAGCGGGTTTTCTAAGCGTTGACCGATTGTTGAGAGTGGAAGATATTGAGGGAGGGGGTTGACTTTTTTTTTCAGATGTTCATGCTTCGGAAGGCATCAGATGAACCCACCGGGCATGTGGCGGCGATAATGACGGATGTGCTGGCGAACGCCGAGAGCGGCGGCGTGATCAACGCTTCTCAGAAGAGGATGCTTCTTCAGCAGGTGGCTCTTCGGCTATCTTGATTCTCTCCCTCCATCTCCTCCCCTTTTTCTCTTCTTTTTCATTCCCCTTTCTCTCTCCCCTTGCTTCTCTCTCCTCCTCTCCCACATAGAACTAAGAGCAAAGATTATCTCCTCTGGGCCCGATTTTGGTATATCCTCTCTTTTCCCCACACAGAACTAAGAGCAATCATCATCATCTTGCCCCATTTTTGGTATATCTCTCTCTCTCTCTATGTTTCTCTATCTTGTCCGAACGTAATCAACACTTCTCTCTCTCTCCCACGGAGAACTAAGAGCAAAGATGATTCATTAACCCCGATTTTGGTATCTCTCCTCTGTTTCTCTATCTAGCTCATACACCATCAACACTTCTCTATGTTTCTCTCTCTCACCCACACAGAAGTAAGAGCAAAGATGATCCTCCTAACCCGATCTTGGTATCTCTCTCTGTTTCTCCACCTAGTCCGTACACAATCAACACTTCTCTACCTTTATCTCTCTCTCTCTCTCTTTTTTCCCACATACGGAACTATGAGGAAACATGATCCTCCATCCCCATTTTGGTATATCTCTCTCTCTCTCTCTGTTTCTATATTTAATCCGTACACGATCAACATTTCTCTCTGTTTCTCTCTCTCTTTTCTCTCTCCTTCCTCTTTCTCTTCTCTCTCTTCCCCAATTTATGAACTTGGTGCAAAGAGACAATCATCAGTCACCGACAGAGAACCCTGATTCAGTGTATGGGGTGGGGAATCTCTCTTTCTTTTCTAGCATATCGATGTATCGACATGGAGTTTTAAGGTGTACATGCGATTCAAATGTTCTTCCTTTAACATCTTCCCGAGTCGGAACCCATCTCCAGATCAGAAAGAAACCAAATTTACAGGCGACCCAGATAAAATCAGCGGATAATTCCAAGAACAGAGACTAAGCGAGTTTAATTCCGTCAGCACAGATTGAGAACTTCCATCGCCGCGAAGCTTTGAGAAGCAACACGATGGGAGGAATCTCATCGGCTTCAAAAGCGGCTGCTACCGAATTTGCCTCCGTTGGCGGAGCGAACAGGAGAAAGATTAGGGTAGAAGTCCTCCATAGATCTGTGCCGGCGATGTACCTTCTCCGTAGAAATCTCTGCCGACCCAATCGGCCCTTTATCCGCGGAGAGGCTCGCGTAGCCCTTTCTACTCATCTGCCGCTTGATTGCTCTGTAGAAGTAAGGGATGATACCCTCCATTCCAACGTTACCGATGAACACGACGAGAGATGAGATACTCAAAGAGAGGAGGCTTCGCTGAACAACCCCTGCGCATTTGTGGTTGACGATTTTTGGAAAAACCGTGTAAGGATCTTGAAGCAGTCAATGCGCAGGTCACCACATTGAACGTGATCTGGGCTGCTGCCACTTGTAGATAATCACATTTGGGGAATGGTAGACGAGCCAGCCCGGCTGTTTGCTCGTCTGAAACTTAAACTTGGTCAAATGGGTCGGCACAGAGGGGCCGGGTCTTCTTAAATCTGATCAATTGGCGATGGATTTTGCGTAAAGAACGCGACTTTGGGACGGGGAAGTGGGGATATCCCCTGTACGTAAGCCTGTTTATCTAATATTAGCGTTACGTTGGCCTATTGACCTCCAACCGCAGTCAGCCGAATCATTCTTCATTTATAATTATATTAAAATGGCGTCCAACAGTGGAAGACTCCCGCCGTCTACGCTCCAGCAGGTGGAGTCCGGCTTTCCCTGTTTCAACTGCCATGGCGACGATGGGGGCAGGCGAGAGAGAGAGTGAGTAGCAGAGAAAGAGAGGGAGAGAGAGGGGGGGAGAGAGGGAGAGAATGAGAGAGAGGGAGAAGAGTGAGAGACAGAGAGAGAGAGAGAGAGAAAGGGAGAGAGAAAGAGAGAGAGAGTGAGGGAAAGAGAAAGACAGAGAGAGAGGAGAGAGAGAGAGAGAGAGACAGAGAGAGAGAGAGAGAGAGAAAGACAGAGAGAGAGAGAGAAGGGAGAGAGAAAGAGAGAGAGTGAGAGAAAGAGAAAGACAGAGAGAGAAAGAGAGAGAGAGAGACAGAGAGAGAGAGAGAGAGAGAAAGACAGAGAGAGAGAAGGGAAAGAGAAAGAGAGAGAGAGAGAGAAAGAGAAAGACAAAGAGAGAGAAGGGAGAGAAAGAGAGAGAGAGACAGAGAGAGAGAGAGAGAAAGACAGAGAGAGAGAAGGGAAAGAGAAAGAGAGAGAGTGAGAGAAAGAGAAAGACAGAGAGAGAGAAGGGAGAGAAAGAGAGAGAGAGAGAGAGAGAGAGAGAGAGAGAGAGAGAGAGAGAGAGAGAGAGAGGGGAGAGAGAGAGAGAGAGAGAGAGAGAGAGAGAGAGAAAGACAGAGAGAGAGAGAAGGGAGAGAGAAAGAGAGAGAGAGAAAGAGAAAGGGAGAGAGAGAGTGTGAGAGAAAGAGAGAGACAGAGAGAAAGACAGAGAGAGAGAAGGGAGAGAGAAAGACAGAGAAAGAGAAAGAGAGAGAGAAAGAGAGAGAGAGACAGGGAGAGACAGAGAGAGAAAGAGAGAGAGAGACAGGGAGAGACAGAGAGAGAAAGAGAGAGAGAGAGAGACAGGGAGAGACAGAGAGAGAAAGAGAGAGAGAGAGAGACAGGGAGAGACAGAGAGAGAAAGAGAGAGAGAGAGAGAGAGAGAGACAGGGAGAGACAGAGAGAGAAAGAGAGAGAGAGAGAGAGACAGGGAGAGACAGGGAGAGACAGAGAGAGAAAGAGAGAGAGAGAGAGACAGGGAGAGACAGAGAGAGAAAGAGAGAGAGAGAGAGAGATAGGCAGTAGATGATGGGCCGGAAGGATCATGCAGGGCATTAAATTTGATAGGTTCTTAACGTAGCGAGCACTGGCCGTCAAACTTTTAAGTACTCGTCCACTACTGAGTGTAATTGAAGTTGGTGGAACGGACCAAAACCTTTCGAATGGAAATATTAGAGGGGCCAGGCATGGCCCAGATTCATCAAGCATGATGTTAGCCTCTTCACGCCTGATTTCGACACTCGATCCGGCAAGAAACCGATCCGACAAAGACGTGTTTTACGATATTAAGATTGTTAAAGCGGGAGAAGCTCATCTTCTCTCATGACAACGCCAGCTATTTCATTTATACTGTGGCTTGGAAATTATCTCTTTAATAATGGCATTCCCACGACGACGAATCCCTGCCATTAATGTGCGCGCCGACTTTGAGTTCGTCTCCTTCTGCTGATGAATTTACTCTCGGCCGAGGGAAGGAGACGGTGAGTCGTTTGCGAATTCGAACACGGTTCCTTCTAACACGAGTGAACGCGAGATCATCTATCGGTAAGCCCCGCATTGAATTTGAAGAGCTGTACTCATTATCAACGATAATTACTGTTTTCCTCTAATTTCAATTTATCGCCGGTATAGAGAGAGAGAGAGAGAGAGAGAGAGAGAGAGAGAGAGAGAGAGAGAGAGAGAGAGAGAGAGAGAGAGAGCACAATCCCCGTAGTCGTGGGTCAAACAAGGGGCATCAGATGAATAATCAGATGATGAATTCACATCTTTCCGCAAAGTCTGATTATAAGCGATAATTACTGTTTTCCTCCAAGATCAATATATGGCGGGTAGCGAGAGAGAGGACAATCTTCGCCGTCGTGGTTCAAACAAAGCGCATCAGATTTATAATCAGATGATGAATTCACGTTTTTGCGCAAAGCCGTGACTTGGGCAAATATGATTATCAGCGATAATTACTGTTTTCCTCTAAGATCAATATATGGCGGGTAGAGATAGAGAGAGGATAATATCCGCCGTCGTGTTTCAAACAAAGTGGATTATTTGAATAATCAGAAGACGAATTCACGTTTTTGCGCAAAGCCGTGACTTGGGCAAACACAAATCGACAAAGAAACAACAGAGGAATCGCACGACGCAAGGGAATTACAGTTCAGGAGACGGCTTCTTGTCGAAGATCCAGGCGGCAATGGCGATGAACAGCAGAGTGAGGGGCAAGGCGTAGTCCTTGATCCCGAAGGACATCTTCTGGAGCTCCGCCGCTATGACAGCGTCCGATTTCCTCCGTATGATCTTGGCCTTGAACGGATCGTAGCCGTCCAATTCCCCGATCAGATAATTCGACATCCTCTTCTTCGCCGACGAGCTGTGCCCCACGTCCTCGAACGACTGCGTCGCGTCGCCAGAGCTCGACGCATGCAGAAGCATGTCTTCTCCTCCCGGATGGTCGCTCAAGAACTGACTAACGTCGTATACCTGCAAATTTCATAAAGATTACATTTTTGATAGAATCGAATAGAGAGAGAGAATACCCAAGAAAGAGAGAGGAAGAAGAGAGAGAAAGAGAGTACCTTGCCGTGGATGACGACCCAGCAGTCCTTGGCCGAGGTGTGACGAGTGACCTCTTCGGGAGAAATCTTCTTCAGTTCCATGATCTCCCTCCCTCTCTCTCTCTCTCTCTCTCTCTCTCTCTTTCTCTCTCCTTCTTTCTGAGTTTTGGCTTCTTCGATTGAAGACCAGCTACCTCTTAAATAGACTCAATCAGTCCCCCCGGGGGAAGATTTCAACATAGACCTCTCGACTGTCACTCTTTAATGAGGGTTAATCCCCCAGAATTTTTCTCCAGGAAAAGTCGTCGCAGAAGACTTGACACTAAAAAATTGAAGAAAATACGGAGAATTATTTACCTCTGATTTATTTAGACTACGACATCGAAAGTGCCGCAGGCGGGACATCGAACATAGAGCACTGCCAAATTGAATCCAGACTCGACGACGAATGACGGTGTAGCCTTGCATCCCCTCTCCAGATGCTCCTCGTGTACTTGGCACAGCCGATGACGTAGAAAATCCAGACTCACCTACCCAAATTTTATAAGAATTCAGAAAAAAATTATAAGAAAAGGATTTTTTTAAAAAAATGATCACCTTGACATCGCTGAGGTCCAGACGAAGGCTACAACTGCTGCAGAAGATGAGATGGTGGGTTTCTCCGAGCTCTCCTCTCTTGCAAACTGGGCACCAGATAGTTTCTCTCTCCTCCACCTGCGGAAGAGACTAGTTTGAACTGGAGGGAAATCCGTGGCACAGCCCAACAGTTTGAAATCATGAATCAGGCAGGTGAATTTGATGTAATTTTCTTACATACCTTCCCATCTGTCAGATTCATGTGTTCAAATACGGCCTTCGCCAGATACTCATCTTCTTCCTCGTAAACTTCTAACTCTGCACATGAAAGTTTAATGTTTATACTGATGGCAGGGATTCAGCTTAGATTATGATGAAATGATGAAAAGAGATGTTCATGTGCACTGATATTATCTCTTGCCTTTTCTAGTCAGTTCCTCCTTCATATCGTCGTACAGGAGCCTCTCCATTTCTATTAAAAGTTCCTCGTAGTTGCTTTCGAGTAAAGAGAAGTCTCCCTGAAGATGGCTGTATTCCCATATTGGGTCATTGCAATCAGATGCCACAATTTCACTCTGGTCACTAAGCGTAGAATTTTTTATTTTACTAAGTTCTGAAGCGACAATCCCCTTAAACGCAGTTTCTACGGTGTCCTGTCGGAAAAAGAAAAATAAGAGAAAATAAAGATCCCACAGAAAAAAATTATGGTTCAAATAAGAAATGTGATGGAAATGTAAAAAAAACTCTAATCCATCAACTGCCAACAAGTTGATACTTTAAACTCAAAATGACAAGTTCTAAATTGAACAAGACACGTTCTGCCATTCAGATTGCTGTCGAGGAAATCTCAAGTCGAAACATATGCTAGATCAACGATCAAGTCTTAAAACTAACAAATAAGATCAACCCAATTTTAAGAGATTGATAAGAAAAAGAAGTAGAGATTAAGAATTTCTCTATGTTTAGTATTCGCCATAAAGATATATCTTAACTTCAGTTTCCAAGCCAGCGTGAGTATTCATCATGCCCTTTGTGTTTAATATCTTCTTTAATTCCTCTTTCAATTACGCAAATAACTCACCAGAAGAAAATTCTAAATCGTAAATAACAAAAATATTGGGAAATTCTCAGATAAGTATTATTCACCAGTAATGACATCAAAATTTCCGCGTTTACTTTGAAAAACATCATTGCAGGAGTAGATTTTCTTTTCAGGCCCAAGAAATTCATTCAGTAGAAGATCTCACACGCGGCGTCCTTATATCCGTATTTTTAAAGCATTAATTTAGAAAGGGTGATAAGCAGCCGTCCTTAAAGACATGGAAATATGAAGATGCATAGACTCTATCATTAAATACACAAAAGTAACCTTTGGACTGTGCTCCTGGTTTTCTGATAGTCGAGTTCTCCAAAGCAAGTTCACTCTGTCCTCCTGAACTCTTCTAAGGCAGTTCTCTCTCAGCTGCGCACAAACTACAAGATCAAACCATAGAATAACGACATCCCAGAACGGAGGATTGAATGTCGGAAACAAGAAGAGAAGTGCAGAAATTAAGTTGGGCGGCGCCAAGAAAAAACCTTTTCCTTCAAATTAGCAAAACTAACAGACTTCGGCCTACGTCTCGGATTCCGGCAATCATCCATTGTCAAACTTCAAATTCCACAAAGTAATAGCAGCGCCTTTCAAAGATTGAATGGGAGCGACAAACCTCGCGAACTCGAAGATCGAACGGGGACTTCACGACGGAGATTAATACAAATGAGGCGAAATATACTGCAGGGACGCGAACGAGACGGGTTTTTCGTCTGAGGACGAAATAATCGTCCCGTCAGCGAGGTTGGACGAAAGCCGAGACGGAAATTCGTCCCGAGACCTCCAGACGGGACGGTTTTCGGCCGGACGGGACGAAAAAATTGTTACGTCTGAGGTCTCAGTCGAAAAAACTGTCCCGTCAGCGTCCCTACACTGATTCCGGATGTCGGACGGGATGATCTTCGTCCCGTCCCGTCCATCATCCACGTCCCAGACTATCCGGAACTATAGAGGTGATCTGCTCTTGCTCTTTGAATCAATGTGGGGCCCACATCTCTGGGGCTTGGCGTTCCGATTGGGTTGGCCCAACCGAACCGTGGGCTGTCGAACTGGACCTGTCTACCGAGAAGTGGGTCCACTAAGCCGGTCCGTCCAAAGGTCAGGTCAGGGCTTTCAGTTGACTTTGGGTCAAGTTAATTTTGAATCCAGGCTCACACAAAACCCCACTAGAGGGTTTGGTATAGCCACATCCCACCCTTTTGGTCTCTTGGATTGACTTGGTTGACAGACTGTAAGTTGGGATTACGGATCACCTATTGATGTCATTATGATCCTCTGATGGTGATATCTACAAGACCCAATTTTTGAAAGTTTGGGAAAGAATGGCGGCTAAGTTTCAGCTATTGGAACAATTTAGAATGACAGTGTTGACACTCAGTTTCGATGTCGTGTCTAATACTGTAGGCCGTGTATGATACCTGATATATTTATTGCGTAGAAAATTGTAAAAAAATGCATTTGGAAAAATGGGAGGTATCCATCGCTCAAATTGGAGATAGAGGTTAAACAAATGAAATGAAAAACAAAAATGTTGTTAACCAAAATCTGATTGAATTAAGAACAAATATGGATGATGTGTACATCACTGTTTTTTTACATGTCGTCCCACGCTCCTATGAAGTTGGAGAAAGAATATCAAACATGGCCAGCTTGGTGCATGGCAAGTTGTAGGATGATCTGCACGAGCCCTTTTCTGAATATGTTTGCTGGCTACTATAGTGAAGTGAAATGGTGGTGTAATGATCAGGCCTTTGGGGATCCTTCCCCAGAACATAGTTGCAATCCCCATCAATGTGATTTGTTGCACAAATGAAAGTTTGATTCTCTTGCAATCAATATAACCACAAAGTTGTTTTTTTACTTTTTTGGTATTTTTGTTCAGCCCTATTTTATAGTTGTTTCCTTGGGGGCATTCAGAGAAAGACTGTTAGGGTACATCATCATCTCAGGATGAATACCGCTGAACAACGCTAAGGATTACCTAAGCTGTCAGAAAAAACTATTTCTCCCATTTCATCTACCTCATTTCCTAATTACAAAAGCCTAGGCTACTGAAAAAAGGAAAATATAATATAATTTTGAGAACCTAATCCACTCCCCTTAGGTGATTCCTTATGTACTTAAACAAACACTTCTCGCTTTCTCTCTTTGACCCTTTTGTTATTTCTCAGGACAATGTGGCATCCAATCATCGTACAGCAGATAAAACAAGACAATCATCATGAGTAATTCAAATTTTGTATCCCAATCCAGCTGACACCAGTGTGGATGAGAGATAAAGAAGATCCAACAAGGGAGATGAAGAAAAAATTCAATAGGCGATATCTTGAGATCCAACAGTCTGATTTGAGAGAAAACTTTGAGGGCAGTGTTGTCTTTTGACCTTCTATCCATCGATATGGTTGGATTATAACATTAATGTTAGGAACACTGAGGAAAACATGGTGGAAGCTTACCCCTAACCTTGTTGGCCTGGAGAACACAACAACTTCTGGACTCAAAAACTCCCTTGAAATCTATGTTTCCTCTCCTTCAAATTTCTACTTAAACATTTTGAAAATGCCAAGGCATGGGCGAATTATGCATGCCTTTGGAGTTTTTCTAATGTTCAAGAGCATTACATTTCGTTAATATCAAGGTAAAAATATGATTATATCATTTTTATCATTGTCTACTGTCTTAAATTCATAGATCCAAGTTCAATTGTATTAAAATATGATTATTTTACACAATTTGCCTCGACGTTCTCTCTACTTTCTCCCTTCAGATCATTCTTTAATTTCTCCCTCCAGATTTGTAATTTTATTTTCATACAATTTCATTCCCGACCTAGCCTATCACGCCCTAAAATTTCACAAAAATTTGTTGATCTTCATTATCAATTTGAAATTCTAATGTTCTTATTTATTTATTTTTAAATACAAAAAGAAGAAATGAATGTAGTCTCATTCATATCTGAAAATGTATTTTGGTTTTTACTGAAATATTTTATCCAAATCGCAGTTATTTAACTGTCTGAGAAAAAAATTAATATCTCTAAAATTTTCATAATATTCTGAAAATCATAAAACATGAATCATATAAGTAATTCAGAATTTCTATCTTCTTCAATCAAGATATAAAATCATAATTTCACATACGGTACTCTCCCTGTGGATCAAGCTGTTTCATATCCTATATTTTCTATATTTAAAAAAAAGCTAATTCTAAATTTTATTACATTACCTTAATCGCCAAAAACACAATTACATTCAAATGTAACCACACATCAACTTTAGGCTTATCAGTTGATGCCTCTGAAGGAAAGACACATAAAATTAGAAATATGAAGAAAATATTTTAAAATCACCTTTAATCTTATTATGTTTCATATAATTATTCGTCTTTTTAGCTAACCCTGGAAGGTTATAAATTTTATGAAGAGGAGGTGAGGAGAGGATTTACTAAGTAAATTATTTTCGTATTGCTTTGATATTTTTCTCATTCTATTTTATTGTTTATTTAAATACACAAATATTAATTTAGATTACATAAAGGATCATGCCTAGTTATTATGCAAAAAATCAACCTCAAGGTTTTTACCGTGGAAACTATTGAATTAAAATTCATTTTTATCATGGTTAGAAGGCAATATTACATGAAAATTAGAGAAATAATTTTTTTAATTTTCATGATTCATCTTCTAATATCAATTTCCCTGATCATGATTTTATACCTGTAACTAAACACCATAACAATTTAGCATTTCTTGAATATTCAGACAATAATAAAATTATAATGTTTTCTTTTTTAAGTAAATTCAGAATCTTCAGAAGATACAAGTCATCTTTTAAAATCTAAACTTTAAAATTCCCAAAAATTATGCCTTTAGGCAATATAGAAATTCTGCTTTACATGGTGATGCTAATTTTGATTTACACAATTATGCTTATGAATCTTATCACCATATCGTACATTTATCTCATGAAAAGCATACCATTATTCCGAAGAATTTGATTGAGGTCAACCTTATTCTACATACCCTTCTAGTGATCCTTAAGTTCTTTCCCCTTAATCTAGAAAATTTTACTCTCATTATTCTCTTTCAAATAATCAATTAAGAACAATCTTCTGGAGTCCCTAATAGAATATCAAACTGAAAATGACAAGCAAAAGAGTATGATTGATCAGGATGACGCATATATCAAAGATCTAAAAAGGTAAAGGAGGGAACAAGGAATTCAGGATGTCCAGGCCAATACCAGAGGCAATGACATGGGTAGTGAATTCTCCACCACCATATCATACCTATGACTATCAACATTCTTCCTACAATCATGATCATTTGAATTATGAAATCACAAACATCCATCTCTTTGAAATTAAGAAGATCTATCTCATCATATATCTTATTTAAATAAAGAATTAAAGGAGAATATATAAGACCATTTTACTCAAACACCATACTTATCATTATCTTCATGATATCCAGATCGATGGGACAGTGCTGAAATGGAAGAAAATCTTAGTAGTGTTGTATATAATTGATAGAATTGTTTCATGGATTTATTATTTTAAATAAAATGATGAGATTTTTAAGTTTCCATATCTTAGGAAAATCGGCACAATGCAGAGGAAGATCCAATATATATATTTCCTACATTTAGGCATCACTGTGAGCAAGATGATTTGATTGAAAACATTTGGGATACTCAAAGGGAAATTTCATGCTTATGATAGATAATACAAAAGGAACTTATTATCAATGATAACATTCATATCCTAATAAAAAAAACTGGATATATTTACAACTCCTGATAGATATCTTATAATTTGTATGTTCCTAATATTGAGATTAGATTGAATGAAGTTATAGATTTCATAGTTGACCATGAAAACGTGGTGACTTATTCAGGTCAACCTATAGACTTGGATGTTTGGTCATCTGTTTTTAATTTACCCATAATGGATCCACTTGGTATCTCATCAAATGATGTGACATGATAACAACAAAAAGGATTGTTCAAAATGAAGGGAAAAAATCTGGAAAAAATAGATGTTTTCCCCAACATGACTTTTCATTATAATTTCGATCAGGAACACAACTTACTTTAAGGTTTGTCATTAGAGGAAGCAGCAAAAATCCAACGGGAAGGCTCCATATGGTATGAATTTGGTGATGGGGCCTACTTGTTTTCATAGAGAGAAGATACATTATGTGGGTAATGATGATCATAATGACATGAAATCATTGCATAATGACATGATTATAAATATTTGTAGTGAGAACGATCATGATCATGTAATTTTAGACATTTTCACAAAAAAATCTTAAGGACAATTTTTTGGAGTAACGAATAATAAAGGTAAAACTATGTTTGGTGGATCAGTTTATGTGGATCGCCAACCAAAATATTGGCAGCCTCCTATTCCCTTTCCCAAAGCTCTCCACTGTGGAATCATGGTTGATCACATGGACTATATGGTTAAATATTATTCATCATGGAGTGTTATAGATGAATATTCTGGAAATGATAATTATATGCAAACAAGGAGTACTAACTTTGGGAATTCATAGTTTTGTTTAGAAGAAATGAATTAATTTATTTATGATATTCATATGTTATTTGTTGATGTTCAAAATTTTCATTCATTGAATCAGGCTGAATATTTTGAAGTAAATGAACCCATTGAAAACGTCCATGAGTTCAATTCTTATGTTTTGGTACACGTTTTATGGAACTCATTGATCAAGGATGTAGTCCAATCTGTGCTGCTGAACCATTTTAAGGAGAAAGAATTAAACATTTCCATGGTCATATAAATACCAGGGCATACGATGGTTAAATTCATGGTGTCAATGACTCTCATGTACTTGGTATTCATAATATTCCATTGTGATACAGGCATGGAAATATGGCCACTAATAAATTTTATTTTGATCCCTTCCTTATAAGTGTCAACAATATTGGGGCAATGGCAGAACCCTATTGAAAGAAAATATTTTTACAGACTGGCATGATCAATTTATTGATAGTGATTTTTTTCATATGAGCTACATGATAGTTAATTTCTTTATTTTAATCATGAACATGAAAAATAAGACTATATAGTGAATAAATATTTTGCATGTTGGCAGGACCATTTTCTGGATACTAAATATCAATTTTTCAGAATGATTTCGAGTTCATTGAATTTTGTAACAGATTTTAGCCTCAAGCACAGTCCATGGACCAAGAGAGGTAGGAAAACCAATCAGGAAATATAAAGTTGTCTACATGGGATTTGTTTTTGAGATTGGCAATAAACAAGGTGCCGGGTATGACCAACCCAAGGGTTGTGCCCGTAGACCGATCCAGCTGTGTAATGGGTGCCACCTAGAGAGGTTTTATATATTAATTGAAGTGTTTATAAGTGTGGAGCGAGAGTAAATGTCCCAATTACACCGGGACCCTACTCACCCACGACCATGACACAAAAAAGAAAAAGATACAAAGATGATACCTGCGTAGCTCTTGGAGAAGGCCGCTGGTGCCCATAGCATGCTGGTGTCTTGCGGAGGTGGTGATACATGAGAATTGAATACCTTATACTACCATGTTTCATTTAATAAACATAATTTTATTTTTTTTACATTTTTACTTTATGTTATTTTGTTTAAGTTGTTTTTGAACTTCCCTAGTGGGAGCTAGGATATATCCAGGATTCCCTTACTTTTGCAAATTTCCTAAATTTTAGTGTTTTACTAAAAATCAGGAGAACCTTTAAATGATAATGCCAATGATTTGGAAAATCCTGAGCCACTACATGATCCATCTTTTAGGCATTTGTTCCATTGCATGGTTAAGTTGGGGGGAGGCATTTCATAAATTTTTTTAAACATATTTAAACATTCATGTTTTATATTAAGTAGGGGGCCTATATGTCTCTTGAATTTAATTCATAAATCATAAAACCCAGTTCAGGAATACCCTTTTCATCATTGATATCAAACACATTTTTGAAGGGAAGTAGGCATCTATAGCGCAACATGATCATGCTTGGAATACACAAATCATGATTCTGGATAGTGTCGGAGGAAGTTTCCAAAAGGCTAGGGTACCTATTGGGTGTGTAGGGGATAAAAAAATAAAAAGATTGAAGCATTGTGACCCAAAAGCTGGAGTGCTGAGTGACCAATGAGGACCCATACCACACTACCATCTTACTACCTTCTTGGTTTCATCATCCCTCGCTAGATAGAACATGGTGATTGTTAGTCTATCATAGACCCTGTACCATAATTAGTTATTATATAAATATAATATTTCATCTGCCCATGGCTCGCAAATGAGTTATTATATGAAATCATCAAACCCATGTTTGTCATTCCATTTAGTACTGGTGTGTAACATCAATCAGTGGATAAAATCTTTCTAATATCTCCACTACACTGGCCAAGGATTTAATTCATGTTCCTCCATGATTCAGCCTCCTCTTATACTAGGGGCAGATCATCCCAACTTGACCACTCAATCATCTTTGTTTACTTCTTTCTATATCACCATGCTGAAACTTGTTTGAATGTCAAGATTAGACACTCATACACCTTACTCAAAATATATCAAACCATGCATATTTTGTCCTTGGTGCCTCTAGCCACGAACACTTATGTGACCATGCCATGAATAACCTTGGTTTTACATTTGGTATATTACCATTCAAGGATTAAAATTGACCAATTTAGTGGAGCCTTTCACAAAAGATCGCCCAACTAATGTCCTTAGTGTCTCCAAAATAATAGCCACATGGATGAGCCATGGTTATCATATAGGTAAGATCAGATCTTATTATTATTTTTGGGTAGTTTGATGGACATCTTATATATCCTTTGAATGCAAACATATATAATACAAATTTAAAGAGTATTGATCACTCTAATGTGATCACATCATAATTTACAAACACATTGTGTGATTTCAAGGAATTCATTAAAAATATCACACATAAATAGGAAGGAAACGCAGATTTATTTAAAATGTAATTCTCAATGATCATCTAATATCTATCAATGCAGTTCCAATAAACTCACCTAGATCTATATTGCAACAACACTGTCCTCTGGAAAGGGGCAGGCCTGGTTTTATTTTTAGAAGAGATGGGACAAACATTGCACTCTGTATTTCATCTTTTCAGGGAATAACATTTTATACAAATTAAAACATTTTTTTATATATATTTGTGAATTTTAGATATTTTTATAACAATTAATTTTTTAAAAGTAATAATATCAATATTAGTGCAAAGTAATGAAACCTATATCAATATTAGTGTAAAGTAGTTTTCGACTTTTTTAATAATCTAAATTTCAGATAAATTAAAAAATAATCATGAATAAACCCATATAACCTAAAGATTGAAAGTAGCCAAGTCAAAGTAACCAAGTCAAAATAGTTGAACCTGATTTGTATGGCTCTAGATGCAGAACAGTCACAACAATGTGCAAGTTTTAGAGCCCATATAACCTACTGAGAAATGAATCCTAGAATTAGCAAAAAATTTACTTACTCAACATATGGCCCTACAACAGAACTGAGGGTAAAGTGAAGGAGAAAATCTGAGAAGGAAATGGAAAAATATGAAGAGAGAGAAATATCATGCAAAATGAAAAGTAAAGTCAATTGTTTTTTTGAAACACAAAATTAGACAAATAAGAGATATGGAATGGTGTATTGTTTTTATATCTTTTTTCCCATTCATGCTTGGTGATGATTTGTTTTTTATTTTTACTTTTTTTTGTGGATAAACCAAACTCATTGTCTCACACATTTTCATTCACCTATTGTTTTTGGACAATTCAACGTGAAATTGATATAGTGATAACATCAAATTAGATCAATAAAATTGTGTACATATACTTTCTTTTTACCACTTATTACTCCATTAACACTTCCATAATTCATCATTTATGGATAAAATCAGAAATTTCTGAGTTATTTTCCAAAACTCTATTTTTATTTATTGATTTTTAAAGCCCACTTTACTCCTTAGAGTCAAGTGGATTTGTCACATCTTCTCTGAGTTTAATGTGAAATACAAGACTTAGCCTTCAAAAACTGGGGAATGGGAGGGAAGGATAAACTGAAGCCGCCTCCTTGATAATAGTAAGAGACATAATACACAAGAACCTAATATAGAAGCACTCATTCAGACCTCTTTAAGAACTGGGTCAATTGAAGAAAAGAATTGTGGAACTAACCCACAATTTGAATTTGAAAGGCTTATTTTAAAATCTGAGAAGGTAACATGGATACAGGCTGGAAATAAATTAATCATAGCCTTCCAAAACTGTGAAATTAAATCCACTGGCTGAGAGAGTTAGGGTACTTCTATTTAATATCTTCTCCCTATCCTTGTATCTCATATTGAATTTATGCTCCCAACTTGTTGTTGGAGACCTAGTGGATCACATTTATTGATCCATTCTTGTTCTACAAGAGTGTGGGAGATAGTTCTAGGGTGATCAAGATTTTTGGAGAAGCAGCACCACTTGACCCTTTTGGTAAGTGACAACAAGGTTTGTGTGATCTCCTGAATGTTTCATTTGAATTTTTTTACCATTTTATTGAAGATTTCCAACACACCAAATGGCACTCAAACATTCCTCATGTAGCAAAAGTTATGTCATTTTTTTTCATCTACCCGTTTCTGCCTAATTTTGGGCCCTCACCCACAAATTTCTTAATGGCAAGGAGACCAAAGGTTCTATTTGTCCTTAAAATTATTTCTTGCCCTAAAAAAATTTCACTAAATTCTTAAAAACCACAATAAATTATTACTACTTATTGGAAACAACATAAATATTAATTTAATTTATTTAAATAATTTGGACTAGTTTTAATTCGTTTTATTTATTTGTTCTTTAGAAAATAGTTAAAAATCAATAAAAATATATAATATCCTAAAAGTTATTTAAAATATATTTGAATTGATATTTACGCTCTCATGACCTACTCCTTGTGGATTCAACCCTATTATAACTAATGAAATTTTTATAAATATTGGTGCTTAAATAAAATCCTTGAAACATCTTATTTAACCCAAATTCTGGTTTATCAGATAGCGGTGCATGTTTTGAAATATTTTCATATGGGATTAACATTTCTGTAAAATACCAATTGCAGACCGCCTGGGCTGACAAGGATGATACACGAATCGGGGCCCAACAGGCTGTAATAATTAAAAATACTATAAAAATTTATGATCGGGCTTCAAGCCACATGGACAGAAACCATTGTCGTAACAAGCATGTGGTTAAGATGAAAGAACTGAATCTCAGCCATCAAATATCTTTTAAAAAGATTGAACGATAAGGCTTAATACTTATTCTTGTTTCCTTATAGGATTGTGATTCTTTGAGGGATGCGACCAAGAACAGTGGGATCACTTAATGAACCACTCACAAGGTCAGCCACTAATGTGGTGGCCGACGGGGGATTAAACTAGGCAAGGAAGGGGTGCATTTTAAGGTGATGGGTCCATGGTGAGGATTTAATCGCAGTTGTTGGAACCATCCAAGGGGAATTCGATGGCGCACAGTAAACTTGTCTTTTGTCACCCCCTGACCGTCATTCTCATCTGTGGTCAGTGGAGGCTGTTGAAAGGGGGGGGGGAGAAGACCATAGGCCAATCCAATGGCCAGTGAGAGCTCTTGGAACCAGAGAAATGACAAACACCCTTTCAGATACTCAGCACATCCTAGGTCGTGACAGTCTTGTAGGACCATTATAGTTTTTGAAAGGTGCCAAAGAAGGATCAGGAAGGCACAAAAGAGAAGGCAAAGT
This sequence comes from Wolffia australiana, assembly GCF_029677425.1. Lineage (NCBI taxonomy): Eukaryota > Viridiplantae > Streptophyta > Magnoliopsida > Alismatales > Araceae > Wolffia > Wolffia australiana. The sequence continues at coordinate 13,293,582 of NC_135841.1, read as the reverse complement.
CGTGCACTAAGGTTAGGGGTGGGCTATAGGCATCCCCATCTCCTACTCTTCAAATGTGGATTTGATAACTTTTTGACTTGATCTAGATGATAATTGCTTATGAACTTCCATGTTTTTGAAGATTATGGTTCAATTCAGAGTTTGCTTGAGTTTCTTCAAAACCCATTACCGCGGTCTCTTTGAGGCATTCTGTCAAACACATACCCCACATCGAGGATTCCCCCCCTAATTTATCGCATTTTCCTATCAATTTTACCTTATAAAAATAGTTAAAAATATTATATGTATAAAGCCGCCTTTTATTATTACAAATGTACCTATTAACCATGTAATATTATAAATATTAAACATTAATTAGTTCTAATAATTCATACTATCTTTTATTATGTTCTCTCTATCAAAATAATTAAACTATTCTAAACTAAAAGAAATTTATTCACTCCCTATCGGTATTAATATATAGATAGATATATCTACGTTTCTTGATAAAGCAAAACTAAGTGTGTTAATGTCATTGTGATTAACTTTAATTTAATCAAATAATATTTATGAATTTGAAACGCATTTCAGGATGTACAGCAGAGTGTTATGTCTTTTCCTCTTGGATTAGCTCTTTGAGGTAGAATTAGTTAATGAGTTAGAAGAGATGGATACGAGATATTGGAAGAATAATACTAATGGAAAATTTTATGATTATTAGCTATTGATTTTTAATTCATGGATTAAGCAGAATGTATGGAGATATTTCTGGAAATTGAGAATCAGAATATAAAGAGGGAGAAATCATGAAGAAACAGGATAAGAAAACTGCTGTTGAAGAAAATGAAAGAACCCAATAAGTGCTTGTGGAAATGCCAAAGGGAGAGGGATAATTTATGTAGATTTTTATAAAAAAAAGTTACTCTATTGATTTTGTTAGAAGCTGAAAATTTTAATCATGATAATATACTTAGATATGAGAATTAAAGCAGTTTTAATACATTTTATTGAATTTGAATTTCAGAGAAAAAAAATAATAATCATTTGAAAAAACTATAGGCGTAAGGTGTTTGAGGAAATGCTTGTGAGAAACAATATTAGTTTAGTCTACGATTTTATTTGATTTATGTTTTTTATTACCCTAAATTTGATCTGTTATGAGTACAGTTAGTTATTAGACATCGCGGCCAAGAAGAAATCAGTTTCAGATTTCTCCTATGAGCAGCTCAGTCGTCCAGGTATGTTTCCTTAACTCCTCTCACTCATCTATCTATTCTCTGATCTTCTCTCAAGAGTGAAAAGCTGTTACCCCCTCAATTTGAAATGTTCAAGAACAAAGAAACAACACACCAAGAAGTATCTTCCTCCACTAGATGGTTTTAAATGCATTTTCAGAATTTTATAGACAAGGATGTGTTTTTCACATCTAAACTTCAGTTTTATTTGGTGGGAATGTTCCTAGACCTTCCCTGAGCAGTATGGAACCACTCTCTGCTGTTTTCTGAGAGCAGTTGGATGGATATCCGTGTTCTTGTTGCCAGAATTTGGTCACAGCAACGGGCATGACAGCCAGGGGTCGGAGAGACAATCTTGCGCCTCCACCATTTGATTCCTGTCTTGGTGAGGTTCAACGGCTACAATTAAATTGTAACCATGGATCCTCTTAAGTTTTGGTGGTCCTAACCCTGTTCCACCTACATCACCTCTTATCTCTAGTGGACCATTCTTCATTCGTCTGCATCAACACCCACCACTGATTTGTCGCTTGAGATGAAGAGAGAGAGAGAGAGAGAGAGAGAGAGAGAGAGAGAGATTAGAATATGTAAATTGAATCTGACCATTCAATATTCTTAGAAAAGATCAACGATCAAGGTTAAAATGGTGCCTTTAAGAAATGCCCATTCTGACATGGGCTTCAGGCTGGCTCGATACAAACCACAAAATTGGCCTTCTCTATATCTTTATTTGCATAAGGGCGCGGTGGCTTGGTTCGCACTTTTTATCCTTGCCCTAGCCCAGCCCGCATTTTATGAAAGTTCCAGCTATGTCAATCCCATATCTTAATACTTAAAATTAATTAATGCTATATAAATCTTGGAATCTTTTTAACATCTAAATTAAAAGAAAAAGAATTTTGGAATCATGAGCATGGGGCATGAGTCTTATATCTCTCGTGGTCATGCCCTGTTGTGTGCTCCCTTTGCCTGTGGTTAGATGGCTGCGGCCCTCAGTTGCGACCCTAGCACCTGCAGTTGCAGGTATGCCTGCGGTGCTGCCTTCGATAGTGGCTGCACAACTGCATCCCTCAGTCGCTACATTATCAGCTGCAGTTGTGGCTGCGCATACAGTGCTGCTTAACTGCTCCTTCTAGGCCACAACCTTCTGTTTCCTTTTTTATTTTTTATTTTTGTAATCATTAATGCTTACTCAGCAAGGTTAGCTTATATTAATATCATAATCCTGCTAAATTCATAAAAAAATTGAAAGTTTATATAATATGTGAACTGATGCATAATAATATTATTTTGTAAACAACATATATAGTTGAAAGTGATAAAGTGCATGCATGAATTTAAATGTTCTATTTGTAAAGCCACTTTCTATAAATATAATCTACCTATTAATCATATAGTATTACAAACATTTAACTTTAACTACTCCTAATTATTCCTATTTTCTTTTTTCTCTCTCTCTCTCTCTCTCTAATTAATTAAACTCTTATAAAATTAAAGAAATATATTCACTCCCTATATCTATCAATATATATAGATATATCTACCTTTATCTATTTTATTAACCTAGATACGAAATAATACCTCTCCCCTGTCTAATGTAATTCTCATCTCCCTTTCTATTTTCATTTTTATCTTATTTCTCCCTAAAATAAAAATCCTTATTCACTATCTAACTAATCTTAGTCTTCTTCAATATTATATTTCTCTAGCTTTCTTACATATAACTACTACTAATTAGACTAAATAATCCCACTACTTATACCTTTTAAAAGCCATAGTACCCTTTCTATAGCTGTTTATCTCATCTCATTTACATCTTAAATAAAACTATAAATACAATTATGCTATTACATATCTTAATAATATCCTTAATTCAAATACCATAAATTCATTTGAACATGCTACTTCCTTACTATCTCTCATATCTATGAAAATATTACCCCTAAAATTAATATAAATAATATGAAAATTATGTCTCCCTATTATGCCATCTCCCTGACACTATTGACTATTACTTATTATCATATATTATATTAAATTATATATTCTTTTAATTACTTCCTCCCACTTACTAATAACTTATCTTATACCCTTTCAGTTACTTTTTTATTATTACTCATATCTTATAATATCTTTATATAATTTATTCCCCTAGTCACTCATTTTATCATCTTATCAGCCGAAACACAAACTCAATCATTTGATCCACCTCTAAAAGCCAGTCCCTATGAAGATGAACTCACTCCTAATATACATATATTTGAGTGAGTTTACATAGTTAAAAATATTATTTGATTTAGGCAAATAACTATACAATGACAGTAAAAATACACCCGTCATTTGCTACATTAAGTCAATCATAGCCCTTCTCACTATATCTGATCAAGATGAGGATAAGATTGTTCATACATATCCTGGTTTTTCCCTTAATGAAACATTGATAATATAATATAACATGAAAATTTTTACAGCGAAGAAGTCTCCTATGAGAGTGTGTAATTTGAAAATAGCCATTAATGAATTGAAGCAAGTTTCTAGACCTTGGAGTCTAATATGTTATGAAGTGATAAAATGTTATGAATTCATTATGAATGAATATGAAACATATCTGTACAAAAAATACCAGTGGAAGCATAATCACTATTGCGATCTTATGTGTACAAATGTTACTAGCAGTATTGGGTCTCAAAGACCTTCCTCATAAATGATTGGGGAAATGTAACCTTCATATTGGAAATATAGATCCATAGAGATAGATCAATAGGGTTATAAATATGATCCCACTGCATGTACATAGAAACTATCATGAAAAAGATTGGCATAGAAACTATCATGAAAAAGATTGGCATAGAAAAATCCAAGAGTGTCTCATAGTGACAATGTCTGAGAAGAATTTATGTAAGCCTCCTAAAGATAGAAAGATGATGAACAATGTCTCATTTTCCTTCACTATCAAACCATCATGAAAATAATGCTATCTAGAAGGTCTGATGTTGAAATTGATCCAGTTTTTTATGAGAAAACATCGAGCTGATCTAGGAGAGGAATGCTGGATACCTATAGAGCATGTCCTTCATTACTTCAGAAGGTGTAATGACTTTTTTATTATTTATGGACATCAAATGATTTATTTATTTCTTGACAGGACTCAAGTTTTATCAAAACTGCAATGATAGTAGTTCTACTATTCTCATTTAATCAAAATCCTTGTTTCATAGATCATTTGCAAGACTCGATGAAAAATTCTGAGTATATTTCAAAAAAAAAATGCAACTAAGGAGGTAGTATGTTTAAATAAATTCATCTTTGGCATCGGTTTTGTTTAGTAAATCTTGGTACTTAGTCTAGCTAAAAAAATCCTTGAAATTTTTACTAAAAATATTTTTTTCTCAGCTAAAACAAAATCCTTTGCTCTAGAGTATTCCATGATGGTAGTAAAACTTTATTAAAGTAGCAGAAAAAAGTTCTCTCCGAACCTTACTCTTTCTATGTATGGAGATCATCCAGGGGTTTCAGTTAATAACATTCTATTTATTTTTAATGAAATATTTTTAACTGATAATTCCATATGTCACACAGTTTCCAAAAAAATAAATAATGGGGTAAATAAAAGCATGTATAGAGCATATTTATTGATATTTTGACATTAACTATAAGTGTATAGTAGAAGTAATTTATATGAGTTTAAAGAATCTATAATGGAGAAATTAAAATTCAAAGCCAAGGATCAAATTTATTTTGAATAAAATTAATAAAAAAAATTCATTTTTTTACAAGACAGAAAAAATTTATGGATACAGGAATGGATGAAGATAAGAAAATGTGGTATGAGGGAAAGAATAAAGCAAATACAGTAAAAGTATTAAAATTGTGGAAAGACATTGGTTCAAGACATAATTATGGATTATAGTGTTTTAATGAAAAATAGATAATGTGAATTATAAATCTGAAAAATATTTTGTGACATAAATAGATAATAATAATTTGAAATATATATATTTTTACTGAGTAAATAGTGAATAGTTTTTCAAAAAAGGGACAGGAAATTTTTTTTAATCATTTATGGTAATGATTTTTAATTAACCAATTAATCATTGATAATTCAGAATTATGGTTTTCATTCTTCATTGGTGTTTTTGAGTTCAATCAATATAAATATAACATGTACTAACTTAAGTAAATATAGATGAGTATGGATCATCTCCACAGAGGTTTATTTATAAAATTAATATTATTATAGTAGAGAGTACATAGTGAGGATGAAGATTTTAGAAGTGTGAATCAGAATGAAAATCAGTCAAGATACCAAGATAAGAAAGTAAATAGACAATGATGAGATGATAAAATTAATGATTTGTGTAAGGGGGGTGACCGGTGAGATAATAAAGATACAGCGATGTGAAAGGGGAGAGACATGACCGAAAGGTATAAAGACATAATGTGATGGTAGAAAAAGATACATACCTCTATTTACAGATTCGGTGATACGGATGGAAGAGGATATGAATACAAGCTCCCCTCAAAGTTTCTGCTCAATCAGCCTTCTAGATCATGAGATATCAAGCTACGAAGTTGGAGAAATCCTAGCCATTTATTTTTTCTTTTCCTTGTCATTAGCGATGTCCCCTTCTCATTTTTGTTAACGATTAGAATCTTAAGTATTACTTTATTTAATAATTTTACCAGTCCCTCATCTGATGCAAAAATCTAAATTTTGAGGGTGACACATGTCTCTATGTGGAGGAAAAAGACCAAAAGTCCAGTTTTTAATTATGTAATCATTGTGCGACAGCGACGTGGTATCACACACCATAACGACACTTTCTCTTCTCTATTTCCTTTTCTATTAGATGACACACGGATGTATTTCATTGGTCTCAAAAGTGAAAAAAAAAGATCCATAATGATTGTGTGATGTTGTGATGTGTCTTTGTGTTCCACATCAGCATCACTTATGTTTGTAAAAAATGGCAGTAATGCACGTGCACGCCTCATGTAAACTTAGTAAGCTCTAAAGAATGTTAATTTTTCATTCATCTTTTCCCTTGATCTTTGCATTCCATTTATTGAGATTTAAATCCATTATTTCCTTTCGAGGGGTCCACGTCACCAGGGATTGGAAAACAAATAAAATGTGTTAGCCACTAATTGTGCACTTTGCCACTGCAATTTGTGATGCCACAGTGGCACCTTTTGTAATGATTAGCTACAATAATTATTTCCAAAAATTATTCTTGGTCACCATTTTATCAAATCAATTGGATTCATGTGCCGTGATGCAATTTTAAGACCAAAATATATTAATTAATCCTCATAAAATAAATCCTAAGTCATAAAAATGGAATAAATAGATATTCTTAGTAGAAAATTCATATCTCCATGAGTATAATGTCAAAATATTCATTAAATTAAATGTGAAATCAGAAAATTAATTTCTTCATGAATAGGATGTCAGACAAATCCATAGAAAAATCCATTATATCCACAAAAAATATAATTTTACTCTATCAACAGATTTAATAATTTAATATTTTGTAACATACATATATACCTATTTTAATTAACACAGACATTGAAATTTCATTGAATTAACATGTATTTGTGTGTTATCAATCACCCATGGTTTTGTCATATTTTCACTTAGTTGGAGTTTTGTGAAGAATACATAAACACTATTAAAAATACCTTGAACACCTCTGTATCACTTTGGAGATGGAAAGTGATAGTAGGAAAAATGAAAATTATAAATGGGGATTTAGTCACCAATGTAACCCATGCTTTACCCTATTACATTTAATACTACTGGAATTTCATTATTTTCTACTGGTCTTTGGCATCCCTTATGAAACTAAGTGTTGCATGTCACTTAGGACTTCATGTTAAAATAATGTAGACATTAAATACTGTAGATTTTCCTGATCAAAATATCCCTATTGGTTACAAACATTTCTAATTTTGGGGACAACCATAAAGCACAAGCTTTTATTTCGGCCAAGATATTGAAGGGCTCAGCATATTAAATCATTTATATTATAATTAATATATTAATTCTGTAAGAATCATTTTTTGCATACATAAAATATTGTACAAGATGGTTAGGGGTGTTGTGTCTAGATAAAGAGACATGAAAACATAATAACCAAGATTTTTTTTACAAAAATATGGTTTGTATAAACTAATAAAATAAAATGATAAAAAACATTTATAGGTTAGTTTCAATAACGTTAATATATTTCAGCTTATTGTATTAAATCAATAAAATGAATATAGCTACCATAATATTGATTGTGTAATCTGCCATAAATTAAGGTCATATTGGTTTTCTCGGACATGTTTATAACATCACAAACATCTTTTAATTCCATCATTTCAATAAATTATTTGAATAATAAAGAATATCGTGTCAATATATTGTTAGAAATATTTTAGATATTTATAACTAACCCCAATTGAATTATATAAATATACCTCATAAATATTTTCAAGGTACTTTTGTTCAAAATCTAAGATATTTTCATGCAATGATTATCAATGGGCTGGAAGATTTCATGAGATTTTAAAGAAAATTTGTCGGGCGCTTGGGCCGATGATACACTGAAAATTGAGGCCTTAGTTTGTTGTTGATATTTAAATTTAATAAATAACATTTATTAACCTTTTCTGATGCCGGTGATGTCATCCAATGGGTTATTCTGTACAGGGTTGAATCTACGTGATGTATTGAATCTAGGCAGAAGTATGTGCCTAGGCGAGGACTCGTGGGCGACACGGTAGAGGACGAATGGTGCGGTTTGATGCGGGCGGTGCGAATGGCCGAGCAGGCAACATGACGCCCCGGTGGTCGGTGAGGGCAGCCGCGCGAGCGGCACAGGTGGCCAGGCAGACCAAGCAGGTCGTGGGGTGGGCAGAGCAGCACCTACGTGGGTGGCGCGGGCGGAGGTGCAGGCGTGGCAGTAGGGGGTGATGCGAGGGGCCAGGTGACGTGTAATCGCGGGCAGCAAGAGAGCAATGTGGGAGGCCGGGGACGGTTGCTGTCACGGGTGATCGGCGGGCGACAAAAGCGGCTGGGCAGTCACGAAGGCAGCTGGGCGACAGTGCAGTCGCGGGCATCCAGTGGCGACGTGAGTGACCGAGCAAAAATACGGGCGGTCCGGTGACGGTGCAGGCACGACGATAGAGTGTGCGACGCGAGCGGCGGGCGATGGCGTAGGCACGGCTGGTTAGTGGGCGATGTGAGAAACCAGGCGCTGATGCCGGCGGCTGGACATCGGCGTAGGCACGGGCAGCTGAGAGAGCGCACAGGGGCAGTCAGGTGGTGGTGCAAGCGGAGGCGACTTAGCAAACGTCCCGAGCGGCCAAACGGCGGTGCAGGTGCGGGCTGTCGAGCGAATGTAGAGAGCTCACGAGTGAACGTCACGAGTGGTCGACAGTGGTGCAAGGGAGGGCGGCCTAGAGAGCTCACGGCTGGAGGCAACGGCTTGGCAAGCAGCGGCGATGAAGGGTGGCTCCTCTTCCGCTCTCCCTTTTTTCCCCTCTCCTTCTTCCTCTTCTTCTTCTTTCTCCTCAAGAGACCAGTGGCTGAACGAAACCTTCAAATTCAACAAACCAATCTGGTCTACCCTAAGTTGGGCGCCCATCATCCCTTATATAGGGGTCATGATGGGCCCCTTATAAGGAGTCCAATATGGGGGCCCTTTAACATGGGAACCCCCCCTGTTTTAGGACAAAACATGAAAACACAAAATACGAAAACACGACACACGATGAACACATAGAAAAACACGATAAACATAACAAGCACGTGCCAGGGAAAAATCAAAACACTCGAATATGCAGATGTGCTTTACCCGGGGTACGTGAACCGGGGTGTCTTCACCTTTGCCTTGGTGTGCCGGTCAGGTTGGACACGAACTGGCGGGGCGATTGATGACGAGGATGATGACTCCAATGATGCTCTAATGGAGTGAGGCTGCATCATTTTCTCTCCAGCATATGTCTAGTTAATGGTGCTTGAGGTTAGTTTCCATGGGGGGTGGTTATTGATAATTTATCACTCTTTCAACAGTGATTAAGGTTGTGAGAATGGATGCTTATATGGGCGAGAGAGAAGAGGCAAATAGTGTGGTTATAGATGATTGTGAATATTGATAGAGTATGAATATTAATATGAAATCTTAGTATAAAGTGTTTGGGATGCACAGAGATAATGAGAAAGAAATATATGACCACAGGAGTTAGCAATTAGGGAGGAGAAGGATGTTGAGAGAAAATTGATGTGTATATTCGTAAAATATTTATCTAAAGCTAAGAAACGGTAAGATGATGATGGATGAGATATGAGATGTCTCAGAAGGTGTAGAATATAGTTGATATGATTTGATGAAGGAGATGGGTATCAAGAAATAAGAGTATAAAGCTTAGGTCAAAATTTTCTTGTATTACCAAGGTGACTTTCAGATGCATATGAGCCCCTCCTTTTCTTTGTGGCTTTTCATCAATCAGCCACAAACATCTAAAACACATTGATGGACCTCCAATTCACCCTCTTTCAGTAAGCCAAATAATGCAACAGGAAATATCCATGTTGATTTTTATAGCTTTATGCCTCCTGTTATGGATCAAAGGACATGATGATATAGAGGGTTATATCAAAGTTTCAGCTCAATTAACAATGTAGATCCGCATATATCAAAGTTTGAAGTTCGTGCATGTTGAAAGCTGTGTTAATTAGTTTTTATAATGTTGCCTTGATTTATAATTTTGGGTTCTTAGGCTTTGACTGATGGGTTTAAAAATAGTTTTCCATGCTTTGGAAAATAGAAAATACATTTAATACTTGACATATAAAAAATGGATGATCACATCACATTGTGTGGAACTAAATTTACTCCTGAATTTCTCCATGAAAGAGTACCTTCAAGACATTCATGTGCATGTCCTCTAGATCTCCCCCTTTCTTCTCCAACTCATATTTCAAATCTAGTGGATCTCCTCACCATCATGTGTCACTAGTGTGTGGAATGAGAAGATGAAATAAAAAGGCGGGCGCCAAGGTTTTCTTGGCATGAACCCCTAAAATTGGTGTCATCATTAAGTTATACTTATTTTGGAACTTTTCAAAAGGTCCTTATAACTAGTATACACACAAACACCCATATCTCATGTCTGTGACTTTGTAGGGGTATTAATTAATATGATTAATAACATGAATGGATAGATAACACTTATTAGCCCCCCCAATAATTTATTATACTGCCATGTAGATTAATTACCCAGGATTGATTAAACCCAATTGATAGGTTAAGCTTCCAGCCCTTGGGGATTCAAGTTACAACCCATGATCTAGATGATATAGAGCTTAATTATCTAGAAGATTAAGTAATCACACTCGTACAATAATGTATAAATATTATTTCAATGAACTTTAATTGACATGGGAGTGCCATGGGCTTGACGGCCACATTATATTCATCAATATGGACTACATCTTGGACACCTCAACAAATTTATATAACTTCTTCAGAATGAAGATAAATGGCTAAGTATGACCATATTTAAATATTAATTTGCATTAAACTGGTTATCTTTGTGTGTCATCAAGTCAAAAATGATTAAATATGTTTGTAGCACGATGTTTTGAATTATATATATATTATGTACTTTTAAGGATTTTTCTGATATCAAATTATAAAATAAAAAATTGTGTCAGAATATGATTTTTCCTCAATTTTTTTTGACATTATATTGAAGAAGATAATATTATTATAAGATGACAATTATACTTTTTATACTTTTCTAACTCATAATTTGTTAAGTTATTTTGCCATACTACGTGTTAATATTTCTATATTTCTAATATTAACATCATATTAACTTATATTTCTGACTTTGAATTGATATATATTTGGGGTTAATATGTTGCCATACTACGTGTTGCCATTTTATTTGTCCAACATTGACCAATTATTGTTTTCTAGAATGATTAGCGCAGAAATTATTATAGACAGTTTTTGGACAAAGGCCCTTATGACTGATCATATTAAAACGCCAGAAAGGTGAATCATTACTGACATTTTTTTAAAATTTCAAGAGGTGGTGTGGCTGAATCAAAAACCCAAACATTGTTTCACAATAAATGCAATTTTGAAAGATGGCAAAGAACAAAAAAATCTATGAATTTCTTCATTTTATCTGTTTGACTGATCACCATTTGTAGCGCGAACCACATGGCAACACATAAGAGAATCCACACATACACGCGTCACCCATGTGTTGACTTTTCAATGGTGAATGAAATATAATTGTGGATGTGATGCAAGATGACGTGGCACCATGTCACATGCTCATTATCATCAATATATTATGTTTTTCCCTTTTTGCACAAAAAGACATGTAGGACATTTCCATGGGCCATGGATTGAGTAGGAAAAGTGCAAATGCAGGCCAACCCTTTAAGACATTTCATAAACATTATAGAATAAACCCTAGATGTGACGCGACACGGCAATGATGATGGCGATGAGGAGAGAAATATTTGGATTGAATCAATGGTTGAGAATTATCAAACTTTAGGGCTTGATATCTAAGGGTCCAGAAGGCCGATCAAGCTAAAATTTGCATGGAAGATTTATGATTCACTCCTCTATCCATACACATGGTTGGATCAACAAAATGAGCCTTAATATTCATAAAAACATCTTTGAAATTGGTTCCTCCTAGGAAGACTGATCAGAAAAGAGTGGGGTTTCTGAAGATCCATCAAGGTTTTCTTGGTACCTCTAGTGTTTAGAAAATGTCAATTAAGAGAGGAGAGGTTTGTCTGAATCAAGAATTTGTCTGATCTGGGTGGAATCCAGGGGGCTATGGTTAGTCTCTTACCTTGAATGTTTCCTTTCGAACACATCCATTTAGCACAATCCACACCATCCCATCTTTCATTTTAACCCATGTCATTGCCTAAAATAATCACTGATCTAATCCTAATATCCTATTTCGCATATCTTCATTTATCTAGTTTCTATCTTAATCTCACTTGATTTATCTGTCTCTCATCTTATTATTTTTCTTCTCATCGATAGGACCTAGTCATTTTCACAATCTCGTCTCCACCTGTGGGTATGCCTTCTCATCCCTTTGAATAACTACATATAGAGTGTTAAATCTGTTATATCTTTTTCACGTGGAGATGAACAGTGTGATGAAGGTAAATTATGTGATTATTTTACTGTCATTGTAAATCTTATTCCCCTAAATCAAATAAAATTTTCATTTATGTAAACTCACTCAAATATATGTATAGTCGGAATGAGGTTGTCTTCAAATAGACTGGCCATTAGCAGTAAATTTAATATTTAAGTTAGGGTAATTGATAATTTAATATTATAATAAGTGTAATTGAAGGGAATATTTGTAAGTTGAGAAAGAGAAGGGATACTAATAATAAAGGATAGTGAAATGGAGAGACAAGTAGGTAGAAAGAGATAGCTAGGGAAGTGGAAAAATTAGAAAAGGGAAAGGTACTATGGTTATAATATATAGACATTAGATGTAGAAATTAAGTGGATAAAAGAAATTTTATATATTATAGTAAGATAGTAATATAGGTAGTGGACAGTGTACTTTTAGAGTTTTTCTTAAGATTTAAAATCAATGAGGTGAACATATATTAGTAAGGACATTATGAGTATTAAGAGATATATTTCTGGAGTTATATATTTTGATTGACAGCATATTATATGTAACTTAGAAAAGATATATATAGTACGCGTAGGGATATTAGATTTAGGTAAGTAGTGAATATGGTTATTAAGTTCAGTTGAATATGATAAAAGAATAAAGAAGAATATATGAAGACTATGATAATATTAATAAGGTATTATGTAATTAGTATACATTAATAAAGGATATATATATGCTACGAATTTCAGATCGAGAGATGAGAGAGAATATAATTTATTTACTGGACAATGATTGTAAGTAATTAGATTGAGAGAGAGAGATCAATAGAAGGTAGTAAAACAAATTAAGAGGAAAATAGTTATACTAGTGTATGACTAATAATTAGTTTATAACCATAGAATGTGGTCTATATAGTTATATGCTTGATGAGATTTTTATAAAATTTTATAAGAGAAAATAGAGGTCAATTAAATTAATTTTTTGGTGCCTTATTGATGCTCAAAAGAATGCCTCAAAGAGGCCAAATTAAGAAAACAAGATTCAAAACCAGATGCGGAATCGATTTCTACCAAATTCTAAAAAGGAGTCATTCATATAAACTAGATATCTGCCAAAGAAGATTCATAAGATTACTGGTAGTGCCTGATCTGGGCGGCTGATCATTGATATCTACAAAAGAAGCTTCAGTTTGTGTCTCAAATGTTTGCCTTTGTGATGCCACACTTCCAAGGCATTCTGGACCTTCTTGGGAGCCTTCGTGAGTGAACCCAGACTTTCTAGAGGTGTCAAAACATCGCCTATGGCTGGACACACACTGGACATGTATCCCGGTGCTTTTGAGTCTTTCGGGCGGAAGATCTAAAATCGGAGGCCTTCGAGGCCCTTTGAAGCCCTTTGGAGGGCCTGGTGACTGTTGCTGAAGTAGTTCAGCCATGGATGTCCTTTAGGGTTCTCAGATCAATTATGGTGGTCCCCCATGGCTAAAAACCACCGCTTGGTTAATGGTTTCAAAGCCTAGGGGTGGAGATGAATGGATCTGCCCCCAGCCATCCGATCTCCTTGGTGAATGGTCAAACAACTACAATTAAATCACAGCTGTGGACCTCAAACTGGCGCACCCACATTTGCCACATCATCTGACTCATCAGCGGCCCCATGATCCACCTTATCAGCCCTTAGGCGGGCATTTGGCATCCTCTGGCTTGGTCGAGTGATCTGCTGCATGTGCTTGGATACTCTTAACTAAAAACCCATTTTTCTTTGTATTTATTTTATTTCTGCCTTGAAAAATATAGGATATGCACTAGAGAGCGTTTAACCCATTAAAATTAATAATTTTAAAACTCATTTTGCATGATAATAATTAGACTTATAAAATATGTCAAATTATATTTAAAACTGTTGTTTTAACCGAGTGGTCTGTCTAATGCATGAAATGAGAGTCCATATAAAAATTAAGACCATTTAAGTAAAATGATCCAAAAAATGGCGAAAAAATATGCATAATTCAGTCCTCATTTTGGGTTCATGACTGTGCTCATCCACTATCTATAATTATATTGTGCGTATCGTCAAATTTATTAATTAAACTCAAATCCAACAACGTTCAAGCTAAACCCTAAATGTTGAGTTTATCATGTTCCTCCTGAAAAATCTTAAAAATCACATGGATATGAGAGTATGTTCATCAATTTTATCCTCACAACATATTAGTTCTATTTTTCTCCGAAAGCCCTAACATAAAGGTCCCTTGAATATTCATTTTTTGATATGTAGTTTTTCAATAATTTAGTTTTATAAGCTGTAGTATAGAGTGTTGGTGTTATTATAAATCCTGAGAAAACCATGAGCATTCATTGGATTAGGAATATGGATCAAATAAGAAAATAATAATTTATTTTTTCATTCATCTAATTCAGAAAATTCCAAAAATCAAATTCATTGGTTAAAAATTAAATTTATAATTTTCAAAAACGAGAAGGAATATATTCTCTATCTTTATTATCCTTGTAAATATTGACATTATCACAAAGAGCTCGTTTTTGGAAATATATAGGTATTTTATGAAGATTTAATAAAAATTTCAACCTACTTAACTCATTGTTCCTACGATCTTCAAGATTGTTCACCTCACTACAGAAAATTGGCCTCTTATTAAGTTCATTATAATCATCAATTTAAAGATCTACTGGATTTTGTAAGGTAATGTCACAATGCGAAGAATGAAACATGAGCAAAACCAGGTCGACCTTGAGGATAGAGGAAGGGTATATGAGAACTGGAGAGAGCTCAAGGAATAGTAGAGTTTTAAAGATAAACATTTTAACTCCGAACCCCAAATTTTCTTCATCTTGAGAATTTATTTCAGGTTGATTTTAAATCAGTTTTCGTGTAATCTGGTGACTAAAATTGTAAGGAGATTCATGCCATTCCTAGAAAACTATTTGTAAATGAAATATCCAATTTTTTGGATTAATGTTTTAAAGATAAAGTAGAAGCCGAAGATAAAAATAAGGCAAAAGATTGGGTGGGAAAATGATATGTTGCATATTTGACATCATCCTCGATTGATTCATGTAATTAAACACGAGTAATGTTTTCTTTCACTTACTCTGAATGTGAAGTGGTGCGTGAGATCATCCCCATGGGTTTTGGAGATAGATTTAATAAATGGTTAGTCAATAATAAGAATAAGACTTAAGGAAAATGATGAGAAAATATACCAGGTGAGTCATTATATTGTAATGTAAGCTGAGTTTGATAGGTATGATAATCTGATGGGGCTATCCAATATATAAAGGCAAGAATAGTTAAGCCAATCCATAGGTGAAGATGACTAAGTGATGTGAGCTTGTAAGTGGATAAAGATAGAAGAAAGGTAGTATTGCTATTTTTTAATAGAGGAAATGTTTTTCTAATATGCTTTTTACAATGAAGGAAGGTGATAAATGCCGAGATAATAAATAACTATAGAATTTAAAGATGGATTGGGAAATCTGGATGCGAGAAAAGGTATTTTAAATTTATAAAAGATATAAATGAATGAAATTGAAATAAGAGAATTGAATATGAGACAAATAACAAGAGGAAATTCAAGGTTTCATTATGAAACTTAATGAAGTGAGACTAATTCAAGAATGTGAGAGGAAGTGAGATACACGTAGATTTATACACTTAAATATTTTTATAATTAAATAGAAAATAATAAAGAAATATGAGAATTTCAGTGTAATACATGGTATTTGACAAAATGACTCGTTGAATTAACTCGCATAACTAATTTAAAATATATGAATATGGTCATCAAGCTAAAACTAGTCTAGAGTCCTCAATGAGATTTCATAAATTTACATGTCACCTTAATTTCGAGGAACAATGGGGTTGTGATTAAATATAAATCAGGGACCCTTTAGTATTTGGTGCATCATTGTCCCAGTCAGTCTCATCCCAGTCAGAATTCACCATCATCATCAGAATTTTTTTTGCTGAATTAGATCCTTGAACACTTGGATCATGTTATCCATCTCAACCACCCTAACCAGTCAGAACCTAGAAAATAAAAAAAGAGAGGCTGATAGTTTAAATCATGCCATCTGATATTCTAAAACAAGAGGTTACAATTGTACTTATATCGCCACTTTCATTCGGCCTGTTATGGTGTGGGCTTCAGGGCAGGCCTTCTTAAAATCTGATCATTTATTGAGACTCATTATTTAAGACAACAAACAATGGAGTGGGATCATATGTTTTCCTCCATTGGCCTGGCCTGCACTTTACTAAAAATAAGTAAAAAGTAACCCCATATTGGAAAATATAGATACAGAAATCCATCTTTAAATCTCAAGCCATATTATATTTTAACCTATAACAAAACCTATTCCCCACATGTGTGCGTTCCATGTTTGGATTATGTGTTCACCGTCAGCCTATTAGGCCTATTGACCTGCTTATCATGTGATGTTGCCTTGACGTAGTGCCTTCTACAGCACCACTACTCACTGGCCGAGTCTGCTTAAGTGTGGACAAAGTTTATTGGTTGTTTGAGTGTTGCATTTTTCTGGCTGTGGCTGATGAGCTTCTTTGACCACCTAGTACATCGACTGTTAGATTGCTTCACGCGTGAGACCCCTTTAGTTTTGTACATTTTCTTCTTCTTTTCTCTTCTTTTTTATTTACATATAATTAAATAAGACAGAAGAATGAAATAAATTGGGCACATGTTCAAGTTTTCAGGTCAAGCATACGATGTAAATATTAATGAAAAGTGTTCCTCATTAGAGCCAGAAATTAAATTATGATCAATTTTTGCATGGATGATGACTCTTTAAAAAGTGTAACGACATCTATTGTCTAATTTGTGATATTCACCTTTTAAAATTGAATTACCCCTCCATGTGATTTGCTGTGAATTGCTTAAGTGAAAGATAACTTTTAAATGTTAATAATGCTCTTTAGTTCATCATGTTATATAGGGTGGAGGCCTTAAAATGTTTTGAAAAGACAATGTTACTTATGTGCACCAGTCGCATGATTGAATTCTTCTAGTTGTTTGGGTTCATTCTGTGACCCAAAGGAAAGCATAGTATCCAAGACTAATAGGTGCCAAATAATTTATGAGGGCAGATCTAATTGACCATTGGTAGATCTGCTCAATAAGATGCTTTGAATGCTCAGTTCGTTCTGTTGTAATGGCTCTGCCATATACATGATTATTAGTTGTATCACCATTACTCCATGATGCGACATTACTCCATGATGTAGTCAAACGTTTTATATGATCCTAGTGTGATCAGATTTGGAGGTATAACTATCAGGGAGAAATGTGAAATAGAATATAATATTGTTTTGTAAGTTAAAAATAACAGAGAATTATCATTCATTAAAGTTAACACATGGTAAACTGAGATTAATTTCCAAAAGTACTATCGTAAAATATATCTGATTTTCAAATAATTAATTTCAAATTAAACAGCAATAATAAATATTTTTATCTAAATAAAAATAAAAAAGTTTCATCAAAAGCTGACTTCTAATCAGAGTTGAGTATGAATAGAGTTGAGCTCTGACACAAAATTAATTTCTGATTAGAGTAGGCTCTCACACAAAAGTTGGTGGCCACTAGCTTTGTCTCAAGTCTTATCATCTCAAGTGATATAATGAGCACTCCACTCAAAATCTCGATAGATTGAAATGTGGCACAATTACAGAAGTAGCTAGTTTATTATCTAATAATTAACTATATTAATTATAATTAACTGTATACATTTTTACACTTGTAAGTTTTAAGCTAGTTAGTTAAGTTAATTTATGGCCAATTAAGATGATTAAAAATTTAGATTTTTTACTAAGATATTCAATTTTTTTGATTTTTAATCTTAATTCCTAATATTAAATCAGCTTTTATAGTTAGAGCTTAGACGCTTATACTGATCATATTTTATTTATTTATTTTACTGATCACATATTTCTATTTTTTGTATTAAGATTAGGAACTATTTAATATATATTTCAAAATGTTGAGTGGATATCAAAAGAAAACGAAATCGGCATCTTAAGTCCTACATGAAGGCCGATGCCATTATCGAGATGGATGGATATTGATACTGAATCTCAATACTATGGGAACAAACACTGGATATCGGTCAAGGCAGATATTGGATTTCCATTTTTATATCTGGTTAACAGTCCT